>NW_026623181.1:0-1200000 GCF_028827545.1 Penicillium diatomitis | reverse complement strand
TTATGTTAATTGGGTTAATTGAGGAACTCCTGGAGTCTCGAATTTCAGAATGTCGTTTTTGTAAAATTTGTAGGGGCTCGTCGGGCGTTTGGGCACTTTTAAATGGTGTAGTTTCTTGAACTTTACTATATCGGTCTATTTGAACTGCGTTAGGAGTTGACGGAAATTGTCTAGGGAATTTTTCAATACTTAGAACTAGCACATTATATTGAAATTAATTAATATTTGATGTTTGTGAAGTTATATGTCGAGATCTTCTAGATATGTCAGTCAATACTGATTGCTTACTGGAGCTTCTTTTACTTGTGATTTTTGGGAGTCCTATCGGGTCAATTTGAATTTATCGGAATAATTTTAAGTCTTGGGGTTTGATAGTTAGTGTAATATATTCAGAATAATTCCGTTTTTCGTTTAATTCTATATCTTCCTCATTTTCAATTTGTGTATCTAGACGAGTTTCTGGTCCTCTTTTCCTTGGTTATATTAGAATAATTTTAGCACTTTGGGATAGTGATAAAATTGGAATATTTTGTGAAATTCGTCGTTGTATATATGGTGGAATTGGGACTTTCGGTATATTTGGCACGTTTAGTGGAGTATTTGTTTATCGCAGTACGGGAGCTTTTCCGACCGTAGGACCACGGACTTTTTGGATATTTTAGACTGTCTTATTAATATTTTGAGAATCTTTAAATATCCCTACGTCGTAACGCTCTAAAGTCTTGTCAACAATCTTTAAATCATCAATTTCCTTTTCCAGTATGAATGATCTAATATTTTGAATTATGCTGGGGGATTCCTTAGGAAAATGAGGATTTGTTGATAGTTCTTCCTAAAACGCAATATCTCGGTGGACAGAAACTTAGCGTGTTTTCGGATCGTAGATCCTAAATTAATGACTATTTTCACCTTTATATCTAATAAGATAACTAATCCATGCTCTTGGGGCTATTTTCTGGCTTTGAATTCTTTTTTCTTTTGGAATATGAATATATACTTTGGAGTACTATATTCTCAAAAATCCTAAGTTAATAGGTTCTATTTTTCTTGTACCTAACTTCTTATTCTAATAGTTATTCTATTTTTCAATTAGTGATCTTAGCTCGTTCGGCCTTTTAGTCCTATTTAAAATATAATAGGTAGCAATAACTGCTTCGGGCTATAAAAATCGAGGAGCTTAAGGTGTGGAAAGCATCAGTGTTCTAGCACCTTATATAATTAAATGACCGGAATTTTCAGAAACACTATTTTGTTTATGGGTATATAGTGCACTAATTATGAATGTTATACCTTTTTCTTTTGCCTAATTTTGAAATCTGGTAAAGCTTCTGTCACCGTCTATTCTAAATTCAGAAGGCTAAATACTATATTTATTATAGATATTAGTACACAGTTTGATTAATTCATCAGACGCTTATCCCTTAGTTTAGATTAGGATACCCTATCGAAATCTTGTCGTATCATCCACCACAATAAGAACATAAGAGACATTTTTGATTCTAGTTGGTGAGTATAGTTAGATATCGTAATGTAAAAATTCCTAAGGTATATTTGATTTTACCTGTGTTGTATAGGATATAATACGTTTTGATTTTGCTAATCTGTATACTTTATAATCAAAATTATCATCACCATGAACTTTATTACTAATTCGGTTATAGTTAATTTTTGCGGTGGGTTGTCTAACGTGGCTAAGTCGAAAATGTGCAACTTCTGGTGTAATTATTATTATCGAGTGTGCCAACTGAATTGAAGGGGTCTTTTTAATTAAACCTATAGGATGGATATTTCTTGTGTGTAAAAATGGAACGCCACGTTTTCGAAAGGTATAGGCCAAAATGTTATTGTTATTTAGGTCAACAAACACATTTTCCTAATCTTTCCAGCCCATATTATGGTTATAGTACATTTGAGTTGTCGATAGCAAATTGTATGCCCTATCTGGTATATATTCGTACGTGATATCTAAGGTTTTCGTTCTATTCTTTAAATCTAATTCAATTCTTGCGATGGCTTATCCTTTTGATTTAATCGTCCGGCCATTAGCTGTTTGATACTTGTAACTATGGTTATTTAGATTATATTTGTTGAATTTGACAATTGTATCGCTATTAATATAAATAGACCGAGAGGCGCCAGAGTTAACAATCTATTTATTTTTTGAGGAACTAATAGATACTATTGTAATATCTTAATCAAGATACGGATAAACGGAGAAATTGTATTCGATATCTTTATTACTGTTAATACTTTTGACGGTATTCCGCTTATTTTCTTTAACGGCAACTGATCCGTAGTAATAATTTAACGAGTCGATAGTAATATTTATATTTGTATCTATTTCCGTAACTTCTTTTGTTTCCTCGGCGAGAACTATACTATCTTTGCGGATTCTGTTATTATACTTGATTTACTAATCCTCTGGGTATAGAGCGTCTGGATTACTCTTACTTCGCTAAGGGAAATTAACCTAAATACCTTTAATAGGTTTCCAATTTATAGGTCGTTCCGAAATTACCAAGTGAGGGCATTTTCTTGCCGGGTAGCTATATATACCGCAGAAAGTATAGTTACTATTGGGTGTGTTTTGAGTTGGATCTTCAGTCTATTCCTTAACCTATATAACGATCTTTCTGGAGGGAGGAGGCTGGTTTTTGAGTGGTAAAAATTCACTCTAATCGTGCTTCTTACTATTTCTAGTCTTTTTGTTATTTATAACGGTAGATATAAGAATTCCAGAGGGAGGGATATTTTTCAAATCATTTATTATATCGTTAAAAATATTCAAAAGGTCGGAATTAGTAACTTCCTTCGGATTCTTATACCTTTTAGCTAGATTATTCCTCTTGTTGGCGACTAGGAATAGTATATCTACTATTAGGCCTTTCAGAAGTTGTGCAAGGACCTCTCCGGGTAGAATAGGGTATTTTCTAGTGAGTCTCGTGTAGGTTTAGCGCAGTTTTTCGACGAATTCTATGGCTATATTGAACTAGTTGCGGTTTAACTCTTAGAGTTCTATGATTTTGTTGATATAAGTAAGGAAATTAGCTATATACAAGATCTTTTTTAGGGTATTGATATATTAATCTGTAAATTCGTAATAAGATCTAACTATAACGACTTGATCTTAGATATCTCGTGAAGTTCCTTACTATAACTATCCTTGAATTTTGTGGGAATGGTCGTACCATTTTTTCGTATCTAGTACTTTCGGGTTAGGACGTAGGATATCGAAATCTAGAAACCGATAGAGTCGTATTTGTCGTAAGATTATTGTTGCTTTAAGAAGCTAGTCGTCAAAATCCTCCGTATTTATTAATATTCGTAAGTTATTCAAGGTAAATTCATTTAGAGTATCGGTAACTTAAGTGATTTCTCTATTAGGATTGCTATTGCGAGCGATAAAATTTGTGTAGTTATATTAGCCGGCTTTAGATTTTAGGAAATCGGGGTCGTGAAACGACATTTTAGTGGTTTAGGTGTTTTTGGGTTATTATAGGTAATGAGTTTATTTTGTGAGAGTGGGTGTTGTGGGAAGGTTATCACCTCTTGGGTATCACGTCTTTCGTGTTATTTTGTTGTGTATATATAGCACGTGTTTTGTGAGGTCGTGTTGTTTTGTTGTGTGTCACGTCTCTTCGTGAGAACGTGCTAGGAGTAACACGAAATTTATTTATACGTATAAATAATTTGGATTAGCGAATAAATAAACAAATACCCTTATAGTTAGGTTCTTTCCTGCTATATCGTGTACTGTTTGGTGAATTTTGAATCAAATGCCCTTATAGTCAGGTTCTTTCCTGCTGTATCGTATACTTTTTGGTAATTTAGGATATCTAAGTTAGAATACTACGAGGATATCAAAATAGGTTTGGGATACCACCGGTTAGATCACCACTAGGATATCAAATAGGATTTGGGATACCACCGGTTAGAACACCACCAGGATATCAAATCGAAGTCAAAAGAAGGGTCTCAATCACTGTCGCGATCGGGCTCATAACCTGAGAGACCTATGGGCCTACAGGCACAGGAAGCAACAAGAGAGACCAATAAGAACGGGTTGGGGAGAGAAGGAGAGGAAGAAGAGGAAACCTGCCCACGCAGGGGAAAACCTCCAAACCTCTCACCACACTAGACTAGACTAGGCAACAGCCTGACCACGCAAACCACACCAGCTGGTCCTGACACCAGGCAAACCACCCAGGATCCTCCATCATATAGTCTACTAAGTAAACTACTATTTTTACGATAAGGATTTAGTATTTAAGGAAGGGAAGTTTTTGTTATAGATAATTTAATCGTAGATAACCCTTTAGTAGGTATATTTAAATAAAGCCCTTATTAATAAGGGTTTTTGTTATTATAATAGTAATAGTATAAATATAAATAATTTAGCTTATAATCCTATAATACAATTTTTTGTAGAACTATACACTAATATAAGAAGCGTGATCCTATAATATAATTTTTATAGGATTACGTAAATATAATTTACGTGATCCCTTAGCGTAGCTATATAAATAAATTTTTAAATTAAATAATTCTACCTAAACGTTCGAAGACGTTAAATCTTAAGTAGAACTAATATAATAAGAGCGTTATAAGCTATAATATTCCCGCTCGAAGGAATAAAGGGTATCAGAATGAATCAAGAAAACGATCTCTAGTACTAAGATAGTCGGGCTTATAACCTAAGAGACCTAGAAAGTCTATAGGTATAGGAAGTAGTACGAGATCTGAACGGGTTGGGGAGAGGAAGGAGGGAAAACCTACCTACGTAGGGGAAAACCTCTTAACCTCTTAACACTAGGCGATAGCTGGTCCTAATCACACACCACTTAGCACCGAGGGAGGAAACTCTATCAAAACCTATCTACGTAGGAGAAAACCTCTAAACCTCTTAATACTAGGTAATAGCTAGTCCTAGCTATATATACTACGTAGCACCGAGGGAGGAAACTCTATTAACTATTTTTATTATAACTTATATAGATAATATTTTAGCTACTAGAAATACTAAAAAAATTAATATTATTAGAATAGGTCTAATAGAAAAGTATAAATTAAAGATATTACTATTCTAACGATTTCTTAGATATAATATAGTTTAAGAATCTAATTTAATTTTTATAAGCTAAAAAGCCTACTTAGTAAAATTAATTTTTAGTAAAGGCCTTAATAATGATAATCTATCTATAATCCTAATATCCTCTTTTTAGAAAATACTATATTCTAATAATAATAATTAAGATTTAAATAATAATCAATTTATTAAGAAAATATATACTAAAATAATAGGAAAAATTAGTTAACTATTAATTAAAATATACCTAGATATTATATATACTATCTTAAAGTTATAAAGATATAATAGTACTTCCTAAAAAGTAGATATACTAGTCTATAGAAACTTACTTTACTATTTTATAGGTACTTTAGAGTTTAGAATTCTCTTTAGATATAACCTAGAAAAAGGATTAGAGGACTTTATTAATATTTCCTTTACTAATATAGAAAAATTAAAATCTACTAAAATATATATTTAATTTTTCGCTAGAAGCCCTATCTTATAGTACTCTAAGAGATAAGAAATTATAATAGACTTAATTTATATAGCGGAGTATTATATAATCTTAATAGTAGTAAAAGAAGGATTTTATCTTATAAATATTACTTCCGAGCTAATATTAATAAAACCCTTAAATTATAATAGTAATTTTAAGAAAAATAAACCTTTTAGAATATTTTATAACTTAGATTATACTATTAAAAGCTTAAATTATCTAAAGATAAATCGAAAGTTAAAGTAGACTTCTACAAGATACTATTTTATAAGGGATTAAATAAGAAAGAATCTTATTTAAGTAGTTAAGATACTAAGTAAAGATAATATAGCTAATATATTTATAAAAATTAAACTAAATAGCCTATTCTAAGATAACTAATTAAGGTAACTACTTTAGTAAGATAGCTAGACTTAATTATTAGGGAAGAGAAAGCTTATAGTAGTTAGATTAGTATAAAGACTAATTCTTAGGGATCCTTACCGGTCCCTTCTCTAAGATCTATCTTATAGTTCTTCCTCTCTATACTCTAGAGGGGATTTCTCTTAATCCCCTTTCCTATTAATCGATCGATCGATCGACTAGCCGAAGTAATAGAAAGAAGCTACCGAAGAGATAACGATCCTTCGGTTTAAATATATAGGATAATAGGAAGGTCTAAGATGTTGTACGCGAGAATGGAAAAGCTTTAGAAGGACTTAGAAACTTTTATTCAACTTGGCTGCGTGGTATTAAGAATCTTAAAGGCTGGAGAGGAGAAAAAGAAAAGAGAAGAGGCTATAGTTCATCCTGAGTTTTAAGACGGTACGCGTGGTAGGCGTGGTATACGTGGTAGGCGTGGTATATATATCCCCTATCCTCCTATTTCCTATCCTCCCTTCTTATCCTAAGTCAGTCCTATTATACTTATAATATTACCCCCTCCTTTAAAGGACCTAGCCCTCTAGGTCTTTAAATTCTAGTACTAGTAGCATTAGTTCTATATCGTTTAATTAGCCTACTTATCGTCGTTCTTATAGTTGTTATTAATTTTATCCTTTAGCGCCGCCTTAGCCTAATTTTGTAGCCTCTTCGGTAGTCCCGGCTAATTAGGATACTCCCTATAGAATTCTATAATCCTTTCTAGTGAATTTTTAAAATTCCTCGCGGGATACTAGGTATCGTTATATTTATACCCTTTCTATTTTACTTAATACTATAACTTTCGGTACCGTAGCCGTACTACGAGGATCTTCTCGACTTCCTATTCCTACTCGCCTTTAATAATCTCTAGCGGTAGTTCCGGATCCGGTAGTTAGTCTTATAGCGGTTCCGATTTTAATACTTTTCGTAGCTTATCTAGTAAGAATATCGGATATATCTTTATAGAGTCCGGTAGTTTGATCTTATATATATTTCCTACCTTCTCGAGAATCTTAAAGGATCCGTACGCCTAGTAAGCTAATTTACGGCTAGGTTAAGGAGTTTTCTAATTTTTCGAAGTTATATAGACTATATCTCCGATACTAAAATCTTTAGGTCTACGATATTAATTAGTGTATTCCTTATATTATCCCTAAGCTATAGTTACATATTATTAGACTCGTTTCTAAATCTCTTTTAGGTTACTTATATAGTCTCGTGCTACTTAAAATTCCTCTAAAGGATCCCCTTAACGAAGTTAAGGTCGAATATATTACTACTAATTAAGCTTCTTTAGCGTCTTCTAGTTAAATAATACTCTAGATTTATAACCTCTTTCTATATAAAAGAGCGAGATACTAGTTATCCCCTATAATAGTACTATAGTAGCGAAATCTACTATTATAAGATAGTTAGACTAGTTATCTTAATAATAACTTATAAAGGGCTATAGGCGTTAAGCTATATATTAATTCGTAATCTTACTCTAACTATTAGTTTATAGGTAGTACGCTATTAATAGTTTCTTCTTAATATTAAGGATTCTATAGAATTCTATCTAAAATTCGGATACGAACTAGCCTCTACGGTCTAAGACGATCGAATCTAGTATCCTAGTCTAGCGATAAATATAGTTAATAAAGATCTAGGTAGTCCTTTTTATATCGATATTCTTATAGTAGGAGATAGAGATTAGTCGCTTTATTAGTCGATTAATAAAGACTATAACTATATTATAGCTATACTTATCGCGAGGGAAGAAGCGGTAATCTATAGTAATATACTACTATAGCTAGCTAGGGATCGGAAGTAGTTTTAACTTACCGGATATATTAGGGGGTCTATATCGTAGGACAGAGAACCTATTAGCTAGGTAGAGAGTCTAAGTCTATAGTTATAATTTTTAAAGACTAAATCTTAGGGTATAGTAGACTTTACTAGTTTATATAATATATATATAGGGGTTCTGTATACCGAGTCCCTATAGCCCTACACAGAGCCTTTAGGATTATTACCCTAAGGCGACGCGGGGTCGATTCGATCGTAAATTATCCTAAGTTACTATATATAACTACGCTGTAATAACTATTACCCTCTTCTATACTAGTCGTCCCGACTAGGGATATTCTTATCTAGGGGATACTATAGTCCGGACTTTATTATAGTACTAAGGAAAGGAATCGTAGGTATATCGTATATAGAACGCTATATCCTTAAATTTAGGAGATATAGATATAAATAAAGAATTACTATATTACGTAGCCGTAATCTCCTACTACTATTAGCGATACTGTTTAAAAGAAATCGCGGTAGGATACTTAATCCCTATTTATCTAATTAATATCGGTCGGAGAGCTAGGAATCTATCCGCGATAGGGTATTTTGTTAATAATTTATTCCCGAAGATTTATAGAATTAATTTTCCCTATAGATAAGAAGATTTTTAATTTTAACCTATTTCCCTTATTTAAGCTTAGTTCTAGAATACCCTATTATTATTAGAATTATCGTCGCTATAAGACTACTAGCGGAATAGGCTATATATCTCCTACGCTAAACTTCGTAATCGTAAGCCCCGATTTTCTCTAGTATCTAAAGTATTTCGGTAGAACTAAGATAGAGTATAACTATCTAGTTATAATAGTCCCTTTCGCTATAGAGTACGAGTTTAATCGCTTAGGGTCGGTACTCTATAATAGCTATAAGAGTAACTATAATATATATAAGACTATAAGTTTTTTACTCTTTTCCGAAATACTTCTGAATTACTAATAGATTATAAGACTCCTATATTAATAATCTAGGATATATAGATATTCTATTTTCTCTTAAAGATTTATTAGGTAATCTTTAATAGTACCTAGGAGATTACTATAGTATCTAGGCTATTATATATTCCGGTTTAGCCGGTCGGTATTTATTCCGATCTATTCTAGATAAGTAAGAATCTTACTATAACTTTCTTAGGAGTTATATAGGCCTATAAGAAAGAGTATATATTCGAAGGTCCGAAGTATATATAAAAGATATAGATTATCTATAATTTCTTAACGATTTATTCTAATAAATTCTCTTTATAGAGATACTATTATTTCTATTTAGAAAAGATAGTATTATATCGCTAGAATCTAATTATAGCTTTCGGTCCTCTCTTAATATATATAGACTAGTATCTTAGTCTTAAAGAAGAGGACGCTAGGTTTATATTATAGTAGACTAGGCTAGTTAACTTTATCAAGCGCTTAGAGACTATAATAACTATAAATAGTATACTTAGGATAGAAGCGACTATAATAAAGAATATAGTAGTAGAGTTTATAGAGTATTTCTAAGCTAAATTATAGCGGATTCGGTCTAGTTTCGTCTTATATATTTCTATATATTTTTAAACTTCGCGATAGATTATTTTATATTTTATATATTCTTTTTAGATACCTATTTATTATATTTAGAGGACTAGTTCTTCTATTTAACTAGGAAATAAAGTTATCTATTAATCTTCGCCTTCTCTTTAACTTCTTCGACTTCGTATTCTTAGTTATCTTCGATAAGATTAGGAAGTAGAAGTATTTTAGGAGCGCTTTATAATAGATTATTATACTATTTTTCTAGAAGAGAGATATAGAAAATATTATAGAGGTATATATACTTTTAGAATAGTATTAGTCTATATATCTAAGTTCTAATTACTTATAGGATTCGGAATAGACTAATTCTTCTAGGAGTAAGCTTCCTAGACTCTTTAATTCGTAAGTTTTACGTAGAAAGTATTATAAGATTATTACGCTTAAATATAATAGAGGTTCTTTTTATATTATAGTATTTTATTATCGATTTGTTAGCCTTTCGCTAGTAAGTTATTAACTTCTTACGTAAACTCTATAGTTTCTCGATCCTAGCTTATACTTCTAGTAGCCTTTCTTTTTCTATAGCGGCCTCGTTATATATATAGAAGGATATATTATATCCGAATAGTACTTCGTAGGAGCTAAATTTTATTATATTATTTTAGTATAGATTATAATAGAATTCTACTATTTATAGTAAATTTAGCTATATAGTTTATTCTTCCCCTATAAAGTATCTTAGGTAATATTTAAGGATTTAGTTTATTTATTCCGTTTAGCTATCGGTTTATAGGTAAAACGTAGTTAAAAACCTAAGTTTTATTTTTAAGATATTAAATAGCGAAAGCTAGAATTTACTAGTAAATACCGGATCCTAGTTAGATACGATTCCTTCTTATAGTCCGTAGACTAATTCAATCTTATTATAATATAGCTTAGCTAGTTATATAGTATTAATTATTATATATACTAGGAAAAATTTTACGAATTTAGTAAATCTATCTATAATAACTAGGATTAAGTCGATCTTATTTCCCTTATAAATCGTAGATAGAAGGCCTATAATAAAGTCTATCGAGGTTTCTTACTATAGTCGGGTTAGAATTAGAAGAGGCTTTAATAAGCTATACTTCTTATACCTTAGTAGTATAGCTCTTTAATATATAGGGTAGAACTTTATATATTTATCTACTTATTTATAGAGATTTTTCTAGTAGAATTTTCGACTAATTAATTTAATTATTTATAACTAGCTAAAATAGTCCCCTATTACTAGATTATTATAATATAGCTTTATTAGCTCTTACTTTAGTTTCTTATTAGTTAGAATATATAGTTATCCTTTAAACTATACTAATTTATTAGGATCGACTAACTAGTATTCTAATATCGGGATATTCTAGTTAATTAATAAATAAATCTTCCCTATATCGGGATCGTCTTACTAGATCTTAAGGATTATACTTCGTAGGTTACTAGTTATATTTAAGATATAGATATATTATCTAAGATAATAAGCTACTACTTTTTTATAGTAGAAGTAACGGATATAATCTAGCTCTTACCTCTAGGTATCTAAGATACTATCTAGCTCTTAAATCCCTAAATCCGGTAATAATTCCTTTTTAAATTAATATAGGTTAGTTAGTACTAACTATACTACTATCTAGCTCTATTCCGGTACCTCTTCGGTTACTATTCGGGCCTATAATAGATTTAATAGAGTAGTATTTAAGGCGTCCCTCGAAGCTAGCTCTATTATTCTTAAGGATATATCCGCCGGGTTTTTCTTTTCTATATAGTATAAAATTATAAAATTAAATATAGAGAGGGTTATATACTATTATACTTAATATCCTTATAATTATAGGTTTTATATAAAGGATCTTAAGTTATTATAGTCCGAAAAGACTTCGATTCGGTACTAAGACCTTTTAAGATAATACCGCTAAATCTTAAAACTATATATAATTATATATAGCTCTTAATCTCTAGTAGTATAGCGGGATTTAGTATTAGAGAACTTATAAGACTAAAATACGACTAAGTACTAGATTCCTTCGTCGTTAGATTAGAATAGTATCCTAGCTATTCCCTATTATAAGACGTCTATTTCTAGTTAGATAGTATAATTAGGATCGAAATATTATAGAATTAGTATTAACTCGAAAGTATAGAGTAAATTATAAAAAGCCTAGGTTATATAGATACTAAGTTTAATCCTACCTAGTCGTTTTCCTTTTTCGAGGCCTTTCGTAAGGTCTATAAGAGGTTTTACGATAGTTAAGTAGTTATAGATAAAGCGGCGGTAGAAGTTATAAAATCTAAGAAAGGATTAGATCTCCTTAATTATAGATAGTAATAGCTATTCTCGGATTAACTTAATCCGTAAAGGATCTATTAATATTCTAGTAGTAGTAACGATATAGCTAAGAAATTCTATTTAGTCTTAGTAGAAGAAGTATTTATCGGGATTAATATAGAGTTCGTATTACCGGAGTCTTTTAAGGATAAGTCGGACGTATTTTATATATAATTCGATATCCTCCGAGAAGATTAGAATATTATCTAGATAGGCTATATAGAAAAGATCTAGATATTCTTATAGTATAATATAGATATAGTTCTAGAATATAGCTAGGGTATTAGTAAGACTAAAAGATATAACTATATACTTATAGTAGCTATATTACGTTCGGAATATAGTCTTCTACTTATTATCCTTCTTAATACTAATATAGTAATAAGTCTCTCGGATATTAATCTTAGAGAACTTCTTAGTATATAAGAGGCGATCGAGGATTTCGGAGATAAGTAGAAGAGGGTAGCGATTCTTTACCGAAATATAATTAAGTCCCTAGTAGTCTATATAGAGTTATAATCTACTATTCTTTTTAGATATAAAAAGAATAGATATATCTATAGAACTCTTCGATAGATAGATTTAGCTATTCTCTATATTTACGTGAATATACTTCCTAAGTTCCTAAAGCTTAGCGCGAGAGAGAGGATAGATAGATCTATAGGATAAAGTAGTCCCCGGGATAAGATCGATTATATAATTAGTCTTCTTATACCGGGGTAAGGTTCTTACCTTCTCTACCGAGTATAAATCTTTAAAGTTATAAAGTTCTTTAGGCTAACTAGCGATTCCGGTATAATTTATAGTCCTTTTAGGATTCCTTCGGATATTAGTAGATAAGAGCGAATTATCGAAGAGCGGATTATTAAGAGTATCGAGATCTATTTCTAGGTTAATCTAATAGGATACTACTATAAAGATATATATCTTATTATATATATATTTCGCGAATTAATAGGGAGTAAGTAGATCGAGGTTTCGATAGTTAACCCTAAAGTACTAATAATATATATCTATATTAATAACGATTCCTTATATATATAACCCGGGTATCCCTAGTAGTATAGGGAATCCTATCTTCCGGTTAATAGTATAGTACTTTACTATCTAGGTCTTTCTAATTTCTTATTAATTAGTTATTATAATTAAGATACAGAAAGCGCCCTTAGTATTACTATATTAATCCTAGAAGTTATAGAGCTTAGGTATTTAGAGAGCGGCTTATTATAGTTTATAAGATCTTACGAGTTTATAGTTAATAACGCTTATACTTATACCTATATCTAGGCTAATTTTAATAGTAGTATTCTTAATATATATAATAGTTTTAATTATCGGGAGGATCTCTATAAGTAGCTACTAAGTCGGGGCTATAGAGTTTACTCTAACTTACTAGTGTTTCCCTATTCTTTTATAGCTTTATTATTAGCGATAATTTTATTAATATATATATTTAGGTATTCTTAGCTAGATCTTACCCGGGAATAGTTAGAAATATAATATCTCTTTTTTCTATATATATAATAGGTAACTAAAGATAGGTCCCTATTTCTATAGAACTAATAATAGGATAAGATAGGAGTATTTCGATTAGGGTTTATAGTCTTTTATCTATAGAAAAAGGGTTAGTACTTCTTAGTATTTTTCTATTATTTCTTTTAGTCCTAGTCTTCCCGGTATCGCTTCTTCGGATTTATTCTAGATAGAGAGAGATTCTAATATCCTATATCTTAACTATCCTATATATAGATCGCGGCTAAAACTATATTAGTACAATTCTCCGGGAGATTATTCTAGTATAGTACTTTAAGTTTATTTTTAAGGATTAGACGTAGTTTTATATAGTAGCTAAGAGTATACTCTTTCTCCTAAATATTTATATAGTTTTCGATAGATTAGAGATAGTTATAAAACGTACGTAGGTCTTAGTCCTCGAGCTAGTAAGCGCTATAGTATTTTTCCGTAATATTAGCCTCTATAAATCGATCCTCTCGGATAAATTCGAGTATCTAGTTAATAAAATTATCCTAGATAGGCTATTAGATTATAAACTCGGTCTTTTTATAATTTATCTACTAGGCCTATTAGGTCGGTTCTAATATAAAGAATCTAATAAGAATCTTATATAAATTACTTATATATCGGTCGGGACTAGCTTCGAAGATATATTCTAATTTATTAAGCTACTAGATATATTACTCTAGGATTAAGATAGAGCTTAAGCGGTATAAGATATTATTAATTTTAATCTCTATATCTTAGGGTCGATAGGAAAAAAGAGATATAGGTTAAGATTTAGGGGTATCTCGTCGCCGAATTATAGCTTTATATTCGAGTTACTAGATCTATACTAGGAGGTAATTAAGGATATTTTATTTATTTAACTTAGCCTATTCGGGAGATCGTACCTCGAAACTAGACCTATCTTCTAGGTCCCGAGGGATTAGGCTAAGTTTACTTAAGGGTTACCTAAGCCTCTTACTAACTTATCGGGATTATTCTACTACTATAAGATAGACGGATTATTAACGGGTTATTAGTATAGATATTTCTTCTCTAGGTAGCTAAATAGTAAGATTTAGTAATTATTAGGGGATCTATATTATAGGATAGAGAACCTATTAGCTAGATAGAGAGTCTAAGTCTATAGTTATAATTTTTAAAGACTAAATCTTAGGGTATAGTAGACTTTACTAGTTTATATAATATATATATAGGGGTTCTGTATACCGAGTTCCTATAGCCCTATATAGAGCCTTTAGGGTTATTACCCTAAGGCAACGCGAGGTCGATTCGATCGTGAATCATTCTAAGTTACTACGTATAACTACGCTATAATAGGATATCTTATCCTTCTATACCTTAGTTTACTTATATAATTAGTAGTTATTAATATATTATCTTATATCCTAATAGAGCTCCGGCTAGTAGTATCGTAAAGCGGTTATTTAATATATTTTATCTTAACTAGGATAGGTAGTTAATAGTTAATAGTAGATCTTATTAAGTAGTCTTATATATAAATTATTATCCTTAGGAACTATAAATTAAGTCTCCCCCTAGAGGAGATAACCTTATCTTAATAACTACTTACTTAAATTATCTTTCGCGTCCTCCCGATACTATTCGAGGCTTTTATAATTCTTATTTACTTAAAGAATTTATTCGATAATATTATTTTAGACTATATTAACCGATAAGACTATAGGATAGACTTCTCTCTCGAGTTTCTCTCTTAGGATTATAATTTATTCGGGCTAGTCGTTTATCTTTAATATCTTCTCTTTTCTTAATAGTATATCTATAACTATATTACTCCTACTATTATAATATTTAATAATAAAATAGTATTACGATAGTATCTTAGCCTAATATATTTAATAAGTATTAAGCTTTTTATCTATTATAAAGTATTATAAGAAGTAATAATCTATCTAGATTTCGAAGGATTAAACTTATTATAGATCCTCTAGTTCTACCCGCTATTCCTTAAGTACTTTAATAATAGCTAATATTTCCTTATTATATATATCGTATTTTCGTTAATCTTAATCTATCGTCTTCGAAAAGAAAGCTACTAGATACTATATCCTATTAGTTTCCTAGGATAGTACTATATCTAAGTAACTATCGGAAGTATCTATCTCTAGGTATATAGGTATATTCGGATTATAGTAGTTTAATACTAGAGTAGAACTTAAACTTATTTTTAACGTTTTGAACGTAGATTAGTAGTCCTAGTTCTATATAAAAGGTATTTTCTTCCTAGTAAGATAGTAGAGTAGTTTCGTAATACGGCTATAATCTCTAATAAATCTCCGGTAGAAGTTATATATACCTAAGAAAGATTATACTTCTCTAATAGTCTCTAGGGCTATCTATACTATAATTATATCTATCTTTACCGGATTAACTCTGATTTCCTATACGCTAATAATAAAGCTAAGGAATTTAGTTACTTATATATAAAATTCGTACTTATATAGTACTACTTATAAGCCTACTTTTTGTAACTATTATAATACTATCTTTATATATACTTAGTACTATCTTAAGTCGCTCTTAGTATAGATTAGAATATTATCTATAAATATAGTATAGAAATTATTAAGATAATCTCCTAAAGCCTAGTTAATATAATTTTAGAATATAGCCGGTCTATTAGTTAATCTAAATAGTAAGATCTTATATTTATATAATCTATATCTTAACTTAAAGGTTATAAGATCCTCTAAGTCTAGATATACGAATCCTATAAAATCCTTATTAAATATTAAGTTTAGTAAACTACTTAGTCTTACTAATCTATTAAAGTAGTTTATCGATTAAAGATAAGAGATATTAGTCCTTCTTCGTTAATATATTTAACTTATAGTAATTAATATAGAATCTTAGTCTATTACCGGGCTTAACTACTATTAAAATTAGTAATATATATAGTACTAAAGAGGATACGATAAAACCTTTTACTAGATTCTATAGTATATACTACTTTACGAAGTATAGCTCCTCTTCTGTTATTTTATAAAATAGATAGTTAAGCTACTTAAAGGAATTATTTTTAAGCTCGATCTAGTAGTCCGGTATTCCTCTTAACGATAGTAGTATATCTAAGGCGATCTTAGAGAATATATCTATAAACTCGTGGTATTCCTTTAGTATAATCTTCTTTATATCTAGTATCTTAGATATAGTTACCTTTATTACTTTAGAGTTAATAATCTTATTAATTTAAGCTAGCGATATAATAAAGGATTATATTCCTATCGATTATATATAGTAGTAGAATCCTAGTCTACTAATAGTAGCGATATTAAGACTAAAGTCCGAAGTTTTCTACTCTATCTTCTTCTTCTCCTATTTCTCGAAGTATTAATAATAGAGTTTCCTTCCTCGGTACTACGTGGTATACGTGGCTAGGACTAGCTATTACCTAGTATTAAGAGGTTTAGAGGTTTTCCCCTACGTAGGTAGGTTTTCCCTTCTTCCTCTCCCTAACCCGTTTAGATCTCGTACTACTTCCTATATCTTTAGACCGCTATAGGTCTCTTAGGTTATAAGCCCGTTCGTCTTAGTACTAGAGGTTACTTATTTCTTAATTTAACTTAACTTAATTTAATACCCTTTATTCCTTCGAGCGGGAATATTATAGCTTATAACGCTCTGAAGTTACTAGTTCTACTTAAGACTTAATATTCTTAAGGCAAAAGTACCTACTTAGATACCTAGTAGAATTATATAAACGGTTATATAATTATATAGTTATATACGATCTAAATTATTTACTTTACTATACTATATAAACCCTTATTAATAAGGGCTTAAGATACTAATATATAAAATATAAAAGATACTAAAATACTAATATACTAAGATACTAATATACTAAAATATACTAAAATACTAAGATACTAAAAATACTAAGATACTAAGATACTAATATACTAAAAATACTAAAAATACTAAAAATACTAAAAATACTAAAAATACTAAAAATACTAAAAATACTAATACTAAATACTAAAATATTATTTTAATATCCTAAATTTCTAAAAACTATAGCTATAAGGGTTAACTATAGTAACTTTATTAATCCTACTAGTATCCCTTAAAACGGTATTATAATCTAAGTAACCGATATAGTAAGAGAATTTATACTTAATAACTTAAATCTCTTAATAAATAGCGAAGAGTTTAACGAATAGATTATAACTATAACTACTATCCTCCGCTAAATACGATTATACAGATTCCTTAATATAATAATTCTAAGACTAGAAATTACCGATTCCTATATAAAGAGATAGGTCGATTATTTATATAAAATTTAAGGATAGCTATAGTAGGATCTCTTATAAGATATTTAATACTAAGTAGCTATAACCGGTATAAAGTACGAATTTACCGATAAGTTTATTATTATTTTAAAAATAATCCTTCGTACTATAGACTTTATAACTTATAATAAAAAGATTCTTAAAGTTATTCAAACAGACCGTTCTTAATTCTTAACTAGACTTAACTTTACCGAGGAGTTACGACGATCTTATACTAGACTAACTCGTAAATATCCTATCCTACCTAGAATTATTCTAGCTATATTATTAAAGGGTATTATAACGGATATACTAATTCTTATTACGAATAAAAATAATAATCTTACTAGAAAATATTCTAATCCTATTAAAGTTATAAATACGGATTTATTAAATATTTTTAATAATATAATTAGTAATTTAAAGAACTTATCTACTATAGGTATTATTAATTTAGCTATCTTAAAGAAGGATAAGAAAAATAGGAAGTCTAATTTCCTTCCTCTTAAAAACGCTCTACTAAAAGAGAAATTACCTTAGGAATAGATATAAGAATAGATTAATAGTCTAACCTAAATTTTACTAAATAGATATTACCTATTTTACGGAACCTATAGCTACTTTATAAAAAAATACCTATATCTAGTTATTTCTAAAAGACCTATAAATTAGGAACCTATAAAGGATATTTAGATTAATTTCCTATAGAGAAATAGAGATAATCCTAATACTATATAACCTAATAATTTTTAGTATACCTATAATAATAAAATTCGTAAGGATAACTATTTAATATTAATACTAAAGACTCCTATTATTTCTAATATAACTTTAAATACTATAATAACTACTACTATTAATTCTTCGGAATATTATTATAGTACCCTTATAATTAAACCCGTCGAAGATATAGAGTATAATTTTTCTGTTCGGCCGGTTATATAACCTATCCGCTAAATCCTACCGGTTGTAAAATCTCTAAATTAATAAACCTAATATATTAAATACTAAATTTCATAAATTATACTAAATTTATTACTAATATAATATAACAAAATTATTTCAATATAACTTAATAAAAGAGATCCTAAGACTCTATAATATAGATATTTTTAAAATAAGGAAAAAGTGAATTTAAGGGAAAATATAAATTATTTTGTAGATAAAAATAATTTAAAGTCACTAAATACTATAAATCGGTAATTTAATATATTTAGTAATAATACCGAAATAAATCTATACCTATAATAAATTTAACTTAAATACCCTAAACTTACTAAAATTCTATATAAAAGATATTCTAACAAATTAATAATTTTAATTAATATAATTAAAAAATATAAAGAAATAACTTTATAAACTTCGAATATTAGTAATTCTGAATATAATACTTTAACTTCGTCTAAGAAAACAAATCCTCGACTACGCTATTTACTAAGCTAAGTTATATAACGAAGTTTAAATTCGATTAAAGGGATTTTAAAGAAAAAGAAAAATAGTTAAATAGTTTAATTTAATTCTTTTAATTTAGGCGTTCCTAAATTTTTATATTACTTACGAGGATATATACTTAAAATTAGTTTATTATATAGCTAGTCCTAGGAGGGATATAATAGAGTTTCCTCCCTCGGTACTATATAGTATACGTAGCTAGGACTAGCTATTACCTAGTATTAAGAGGTTTAGAGGTTTTCTCCTATATAGATAGGTTTTCCCTTCTTCCTCTCCCTAACCCGTTTAGATCTCGTACTACTTCCTATACCTTTAGACCGCTATAGGTCTCTTAGTTAATCTCTCTATTCTATATCCCTCTAATATTATAAGATATCTATAATCTTCGGTCTCTATAGGATAATATAAGGGATCTCTTTCTATATAGCTTATTAAACTTCCTTTTTTAGGGTAGACTAATCTAGCTATACTAATCTCTAATTCTTATAGTCTAGTAGGATATTATACTCTATAAACTATACTCTTCCTAAGATTATATTATTTCTACTAAGCTCGGTAATTAATATTAGTTACTTAAGCTATATATAGCCGTTAATTATAAGGGTTAACTTAGTTATATAGGTAATAGATTCTCTTAATCCGCTATTATAATCTATAACCGGATAAGCGGTTAGAAGCTTAAGGGTTTTTATCCTAAGAGATACTAGTAGTCTAACTATATTTAAATAAATATAGAGGTATCTATCTACTCTAGTATCCGCTAAATATTTAATTTAAACCGTTCTTCTATTAATAGCTATCTAAGTATTAATAGTTATACTACTTATAGGCGATAGTAATTTATATAAGTTTAGCTTAGATACGCTATCTAGGATAGAGACTTTTCCTAGGGTTAGGCTTTTTCTGTATTCGAGTCGGAGTTAGATTTCTCGAGTTCGATAAGATTTACTTTATTAGCTTCCTTAACTAATAATCTAGTAGTAGTTACTATAACGGTAGCTAATTTCTTCTTAGGATAGTTACGGGAGAGGTAATCTTTTTTCTCGTAGATAAAGTACTTTTCTTCCTTTATAAATTATACTTTCTTAGCCGGATCTCTAACGAAGGTTAAAGGAGCTCTAGTTATATTCGAGTTTAAGATAGTATTTTAAGCTATAGTATTACTCTAAGTATAACTATTATACGAATCTACGCTTAGGTATAACTCGTGTAGGCTATAAGCTATAATCTACTACGAGATTCTTCTAGCGGCTTTCTAGTATCGGTATACTAATTAATTAAGAGATACTCTATTATTATCTATATCTATTATTACTTAGTTTTATATTAGTAGTAGGATCTTCTAATATAGATCCTATTTTTATAGATCTATAGGTTAACTAGCCTCTTCTACTAGCTAGATAAAGTCTACTAGGAAATTAGTAAAATTAGTCTTAATATCTATCTTTAGATTTATATACTTATTATATATAAGTCTCTTATAATCCGGGTTATTAAAGATACTTCCTAGATACTTTAGTATCTCTTTAAGCTTCTTATACTAGTTAGTAGTATCTATATATATATAAGAATTAATATATATTAGTACTTTTCCTTTATATCGACTCTTAGTATATATAATATAGTATTTCTTAGTCGGATAGTAATTATAATTTAGTTTAAGTTTTTTAAGGATATTCGATTCCTAATCTTTAAACTTAACTTTCTTACTATCGCTAAGTATCGGAGGATTAGGGATCTTAGTTAATTTATAGTAGAGTCCTTTAGTCTTAGATATAGTACGACTTAAACTAATTCCTCTACTAGTATTATAATCTATCTATATAAATCGTATTACGGTCGCTAGTATATCGCGTTCTTTAGTAGTCTTATTATAGTTAGCGCGAAGACTAGCGTAAGCTTCTTCTATATACTAGATTTCCGGAGTCCGTTCTATAGTATTTAGAGACTTTAATATCTTATTTTCCTCGGTTAACTATTCGATCTATTTAGTGAGATATTCGTTCTTTTCCGCCTCCTACTTTAAGACTTAGAAGACTACTCGAGTATTACTAGAAATCTACTTAAGTAGCTATTCCGGGGTTTCGAGTTTATATTTAGTATCTTCGTAGCTAAAATTTAAAGAGGTTCTACGAGAAGTTTATTCTATAGAGGAGGTTCGCTCGTGTAATCGTACTATCGTGGCTTCGGTACTAGTTATATCGGTTCGGTATTAGTAAAGTTATTAGGGTAGCTAGAGGATATAGTACCTCGCTACCCGACCAATACTTTAAAAAAGGTTCTAAAAAAAGAAGAGGCGAGTCTTTAAGATAATATTATACGCGAGAATAGAAAAGCTTTAGAAGGACTCAGAAACTTTTATTTAACTTAGCTATATAGTATTAAGAATCTTAAAGGCTAGAGAGGAGAAAAAGAAAAGAGAAGAGGCTATAGTTCATCCTAAGTTTTAAGACGGTACGCGTGGTACGCGTGGTATACGTGGTAGGCGTGGTATATATATCCCCTATCCTCCTATTTCCTATCCTCCCTTCTTATCCTGAGTCAGTCCTATTATACTCATAATATAAGACTAGATAGAAGGGGTCTAGAAGCTAGGCTCCTAGGAAGCTATAGGAGAGCCTTATATCTAACTATTATATAGCTAGATCTAGGGGGGATTATAGATTATAGATTACCTAATAATTACTAGACTATAAGTTATCTAATAGAATACTTTAGTAAAGAGAGTCCTCTTATAACTATCCTTCTCTCTAGGAATACTAGATCCTAGTAGATAGATCTAATCTATAAAGGCTAGGTTCTCTTTATTTTATCTAATAGAAGGTCTTATAGAGATTATTATAGGAAAGATAGAGATCTCTCTCATATATACTTTCTTAAGTCCTTCTCTTTCTTCTTTCTTACTCTCTCTTATTACTTTCCTCTATAGCTCTAAAAGTACTAGCTAGGACTACTACTATAACTTAAGTAAAGTAAATAACTATATAGATAGCTATTCCTTCTATAGTAGATAGTATAGTAAGAAAGATAGTACTAAGAAAAGTAGCTATAAAGAAGATAGTACTAAGAAAGATTACTACTAATAGTATAAAGAAGATAGTAAAGAAGATAGCTACTAGTAGGATTCGAAAAGCTACTACTACTATATAGCTAAGATTCTTAGCTATATAGATACTATTATCTATATAGCTCTTCTAGTATCTTTCCTATCTATAGACTACTATAAAGGAGTATACTAGTACTCTAGCTTCTCTAGTATCTATAGTCCCTACTACTTCCTTCGAGATTCATTATATATTTAATATAAAGGCTTTAGTTTCCTATTAGTAGTACTATAAGTATAGTAGTAGCTATTCTCCTATAAGTTTATTCTCTTATATTATCCTTATAGAGTCTAGCTAATAGAGGTCTTCTAGGTATCTATAGTAATAGCTAGGAATATATATAATCTTAGGATACTCCTATATTAGATAGCTTATCTCTAGGAGCTAAATACTAATATAGATTAGATAGCTAATTATACTTACTAGCTAGATATCCTACTGTAGATAATATATAAGATAACTATTAATCTATCTAGTATCTTTAAGTAAGTAGAGATTAAGTATTATTATCTCTTCTACCTAGTTGATATATAGGATAAGAAGTTAGTTACGGATATCGCTAGAGATTATTATAAATTCGCTAAGTCCTATTACTAGATAATTATTGGGAAGCTATATCCTCCTAAGAATATATTATATAAGGATATAGAGAAGTTTTATATAAATCTTTTCCCCTAACTATAGCTTAGGAATATAGGATATAATATATAGAATATCGCGAAGATAGCTTCCATTTATTAGTTCCTATCTAAGATATAGATATAGATTATATTCCTAGGGTCTTTTATAGTAAGAAATATTATTAGGGCTATAATTATCTCTAGAGATAGAAAGATACTTCTTAACTATTATACTAAGAAGATATAATAGAGACTACTACTAGTTTATCTATAGTTAATCTAATAGATTCTAGTTCTTTTTTTTTATTTCCTAAATTTATTAATACTTTTTTTTATATTAGTTATATCTAATTTAGGAATCTATTAATTATATTTAGATAGCTATCCCTTCTATTTAACTAGAAAGTATATTTCCTTATTAATTTATTATTTATCTTTAACTTCTTTAATCTTATACTTATCGTTATCCTCTAGCTTAGATATTAATAGTATATCTATTCCTAAGTAGTCTTTCCCTCTCTAGGACTTAAAAAGAAAATATAAAAGATATTATAGAGATAACTATACTAGTTAGATAGTACTAGTCTATTTATTTACTTTACAATAACTTTAATAATTCTAAAGAATCTAATAAAGTATAGAGAGAAATAACTTTAATAATTCTAAAGAATCTAATAAAGTATAGAGAGAGCTTTCTACTAGTTTTTAGTTATAAGTTTTTTATAGATAGACTAATAAGAGAGCCTTTTTTTAAGCTAAGAAGCTTATAGGTCTTATTATAGTCTTTTA
Organism: Penicillium diatomitis; assembly: GCF_028827545.1. Taxonomy (NCBI): domain Eukaryota; kingdom Fungi; phylum Ascomycota; class Eurotiomycetes; order Eurotiales; family Aspergillaceae; genus Penicillium; species Penicillium diatomitis. The sequence continues at coordinate 1,176,541 of NW_026623181.1, read as the reverse complement.
CTATACTCTTAGTTACTAAGTACTAGTATTCCTTTAGTTTCTCTCTAAGATATTTAAGTTTCTTAAGTCTAGCTATAGTAGCTAGGACTTTAAGTTTCTTTAGTCTTATTTATATTTATATATAATCAGTAGAAATCGATATCTTCTTCTCTATAGCTTTACTCTCGAAGTCCTACTAGAAGTCTATTATATACTAGTTTAAGAAAAGTTTTAGAAGGACTTATAAACTATTTATTTAACTTAACTATATAGTATCGAGAATCTTGAGAGCTAGAGAGAAGAGAGAAGAAGAAGAAGAAGCTATAGTAGTATCCTAAGTTTTAAGATAGTATATATAGTACTAGCGTCTTCCTTCTAATACTAATTTCTTCTATAGAAGAAATCTAAGTCCGTAATACTTAAGTCTTTAATATTACCTTCTTCTTTAAAGGATCTAGCCCTCTAGGTCTATTAACTCTAGTACTAGTAGTAGTATTAGTAATAAGTCGTTTAATTAGTTAGTTTATTATTATCCTTATGATCCTTATTAATTTTATTGTTTAGTATAGCTTTAGCCTAATTTTATAGTCTTCTTAGTAGCCCTAGCTACTTAGGATACTCTCTATAGAATCCATAATTTTCTCTAGTATATTTTGAAAGTTTCTTATAGGATACTAGTTATTATTATATTTATAGCCTTTCTACTTAACTTAATACTATAATTTTCGGTACTATAGCTATACCGTAAGAATCTTTTTAACTTTCTATTCCTATTCTTTAATAATCTTAATCAGTAGTTCTAGATCCGGTAGTTTATCTTATAATAGTTTAGACTTAGAAGCTTTCTATAGCTTATCTACTAAGAATATTAGATATATCTTTATCGAATTCGGTAGCTTAACTTTATATATATTCTTTATCTTTTCGAGGATCTTAAATAGTCTATAAGTCTAGTAAGCTAATTTACGGCTAGGTTAAGGAGTTTTCTTGTTTTTTAAAGTTATATAGACTATATCTCTAATACTAAAATCTTTAGATCTATAGTACTAATTAGAGTACTCTTTATAGTATTCTTAAGCTATAGTTATCTGTTATTAGATCTACTTCTAAATCTCTTTTAGATTATTAGTATAGTCTTATACTACTTAAACTTCCTCCGAAGAGTTCTCTTAACGAAGTCGAGATTAAATATATTACTACTAATTAAGCTCTTTTAGTATTTTCTAGTTAAATAATACTCTAGGTTTATAACCCCTTTCTATATAGAAAGATAAGATACTAGTTATCCCCTATAAGAGTACTATAGTAGCGAAATCTACTATCGTGAGATATTCTAACTAATTATCTTAATAATAACTTATAAAGGGCTATAGCCGTTAAGCTATATATTAATTCGTGATTTTACTTTAACTATCGGTTTATAGGTAATATACTATTAATAGTTTCTTCTTAATATTAAGAATTCTATAGAATTCTATCTAGAAGTCGGATATAAATTAGTCTCTATAGTCTAAGATAATTAAATCTAGTATATTTATCTAATAGTAGGTATAGTTAATAAATATCTATATCGTCGTCTTTATATTAATATCCTTATATTAGAAGATAGAAATTAATTACTTTATTAATTAAATAATAAAGACTATAACTATATTATAGCTATACTTATCTTTTAAGAAGAAGTAGTAATCTATAGTAATATACTACTATAGTTAGCTAGGAATTAGAAGTAGTTTTAACTTACTAGTAAGAAACCTATAACGGTCTAAAGGCACAGGAAGCAGCACGAGATCTGAACGGGTTAGGGAGAGGAAGAAGGGAAAACCTACCTACGTAGGGGAAAACCTCTAAACCTCTTAATACTAGGTAATAGCTAGTCCTAGCCACGTATACTACGTAGCACCGAGGGAGGAAACTCTATTATACCCCCCCCTAGGACTAGCTATATAATAAACTAATTATAAGTATATATTCTCGTAAGTGATATAAAGATTTAGAAAACGCCTAAATTAAAAGAATCAAATTAAACTATTTAACTATTTTTCTTTTTCTTTTTCTTGAAAATCCCTTTAATCGAATTTAAACTTCGTTCTAGAACTTAACTTAGTAAACGGCGTAATCGAACTAGGTTTATATAGTTATTCGAAGTTAAAGTATCGTATTTAAAATCACTAGTATTCGAGGTTTACAAAGTTATTTCTTTATATTTATTAATTATATTAATTAAAATTAATAACTTATTAGAACGTCTTTTATATAGAATTTCGGTAAGTTTAGGGTATTTAAGTTGAATTTATTATAGGTACAGATTTATTTTAGGACTGTCACTAAATATATCAAATTACCGATTTGTGATATTTAGTGATTTTAAATTATTTTTATACGCAAAATAATTTATGTTTTCCCTTAAATTTACTTTTTCCTTATTTTTAAAATATTTATATTATAGAATCTTAGAATCTTTTTCCTTTAGTTATATATAAATAATTCTCTTACTTTATATTAGTAATAAACTTAGTATAATTTATAAAACTTAGTATTTAACTTATTAGGTTTAATAGTTTAGAGTTTTTGTGACCGGTAGAATTTAGCGGATAGGTTATATAACTAGCCGAATAGAAAAATCATACTCTATATCTTCGATAGATTTAATTATAAGAGTACTATAATAATATTCCGAAGAATTAACTATAGTAGTTATTATAGTATTTAAATTTATATCGGAAATAACAGAAGTCTTTAGTATTAATTATCTATCCTTACGAATTTTATTATTATAGATATACTAAAAATCGTTAGATCGTATAGTATTAGGATTATCTCTATTTCTCTATAGGAAGTTAATCTAAATACCCTTTATAGATTTCTAATTTATAGGTCTTTTAGAAATAACTAGATATAGATATTTCTTTATAAAGTAGCTATAGGTTTCGTAAAATAGGTAATATCTATTTAGTAAAATTTAGGTTAGACTATTAATCTATTCTTATATCTATTCCTAGGGTGATTTCCCTTTTAGTAGAGCGTTTTTAAGAGGGAGGAAATCAGATTCCCTATTTTTCTTATCCTTCTTTATAATAGCCGAATTAATAATACCTATAGTAGGCAAATTCTTTAAGTTACTAATTATATTATTAAAAATATTTAATAAATCCGTATTTATAACTTTAATAGGATCAGAATATTTTCTAGTAAGATTATTTATTTTATTCGTAATAAGGATAGGTATATCTACTATAATACCCTTTAATAATATAGCTAGAATAATTCTAGGTAGGATAGGGTATTTACGAGTTAGTCTAGTATAAGAACGTTGTAACTCCTCGGTAAAGTTAAGTCTAGTTAAGAATTAAGAACGGTCTGTTTGAATAACTTTAAGAATCTTTTTGTTATAAGTTAAAAAGTCTATAGTACGAAGGATCGTTTTTAAAATAATAATAAACTTATCAGCGAATTCGTACTTTATACCGGTTATAGCTACTTAGTATTAGATATCTTATAAGAGACCCTACTATAGCTATCCTTAGATTTTATATAAATAATCGACCTATTTCTTCGTATAAGAATCGGTAATTTCTAGTCTTAAAATTATTATATTAAGGGATCTATATAATTATATTTAACGGAGGATAGTAGTTATAGTTATAATCTATTCGTTAAACTCTTCGCTATTTATTAAGAGATTTAAGTTATTAAGTATAAATTCCCTTAGTATATCGGTTACTTAGGTTATAATACTATTTTAAGGGATACTAGTAGGATTAACGAAGTTACTATAGTTAATCTTTATAGCTATAGTTTTTAGAAATTTAGGATATTAAAACGATATTTTAGTATTTTATATTAGTATATTTTAGTATCTTTAGTATTTTATATTAATATATTTTAGTATCTTTAGTATTTTTAGTATATTAGTATATTAGTATCTTAGTATTTTTAGTATCTTTATATTTTATATATCTTAGTATCTTAAGCCCTTATTAATAAGGGTTAGTATAGTATAGTATAGTAAAGTAAATAATTTAGATTATATATAACTACGTAATTATAAAATTATTTATATAATTCTACTAAGTATCTAAGTAGGTACTTTTTGCCTTAAGAACGTTAAGTCTTAAGCGGAACTAATAATCTCAGAGCGTTATAAGCTATAATATTCCCGCTCGAAGGAATAAAGGGTATTAAATTAAATCAAGTTAAATTAAGAAATAAGTAACCTCTAGTACTAAGACGAACGGGCTTATAACCTAAGAAACCTATAACGGTCTAAAGGCATAGGAAGTAGCACGAGATCTAAACAGGTTAGGAAGAGGAAGAAGGGAAAACCTACCAACGTAGGGGAAAACCTCTAAACCTCTTAACACTAGGTAATAGCTAGTCCTAGCCACGTATACTATATAGCACCGAGGGAGGAAACTCTATCAACTAGATATCTTATCCTTCTATACTTTAGTTCGCTTATATACTTAATAGTTATTAATATACTATCTTATATCCTAATAAAGCTCTAGCTAATAGTATTATAAAGTAGTTATTTAATATATCTTATCTTAGCTAGGATAAGCTATTAATAGTTAATAGTAAATCTTATTAAAGAGTCTTACTTATAAATTACTATTATTAGGAACTATAAATTAAGTTCTCTTCTAGAGGAGATAATCTTATCTTAATAACTACTTACCTAAATTATTATTTACTTTCTTTCGATATTATTTAAGACTCTTATAATTCTTATTCGCTTAGAGGATTTACTCGATATTATTATTTTAAGCTATATTAACTAATAAGACTATAGGATAGATCCCTTTCTTAAGTTTCTTTCTTAGAATTATAATCTATTTAGGCTAATCATTTATCTTTAGTATCTTCTCTTTTCTTAATAGTATATGAATAATAATATTACTTCTACTATTAGAATATTCAATAATAAAGTAGTAGTATAATAGTATCTTTAACTAATATACTTAATAAATATTAAGCTTTTTACTAGTTATAAAGTATTATAAATAGTAATAATTAGTCTAGATTTTAAAGGATTAAGTTTATTATAGATATTCTAGTTTAGCTCTCTACTCCTTAAGTACTTTAATAATAGCTAATATTTCCTTATTATAAGTATCGAACTTCTGTTAACCTTATTCTATAGTTTTCGAAAAGAAGGCTATAATATACTATATCCTATCTATAGCTTCTTAAGATAATACTATACCTAAATATCTATTAGAAGTATCCATCTCTATATAAGTTAGTATATTTAGGTTATAATAATTTAATACTAATATAGAGCTTAAACTCGCTTTTAATACTTTAAATATAGATTAGTAGTCTTAATTCTATATAAAAGATGTTTCCTTTCTTATAAGATAATAGAGTAGTTTTATAATATAGCTATACTCTCTAATAAATCTCTAGTAGAAGTTATATATATCTAAGAAGGATTATACTTCTCTAATAGTCTCCGGAGATATCTATACTATAATAGTATCTATCTTTACGAGATTGACTCTAATACCTTATATACTAATAACAAAGCTAAGAAATTTAGTCTCTTATATATAAAATTTATATTTATATAGTACTACTTATAAGTCTATCTTTCTTAACTACTATAATACTATCTTTATATATACTTAGTACTATTCTAAGTCCCTATTAATATAGATTAGGATATTATCTATAAATATAGTATAGAAATCGTTAAGATAATTACCTAATATATAGTTAATATAATACTAGAATATAGCTAGTCTATTAGTTAATCTAAATAGTAAAACCTTATATTTATATAATCTATATCTTAACTTAAAGATCGTAAGATCTTCTAAATCTAGGTATATATAAATCCTATAAAATCCTTATTAAATATCAAGTTTAGTAAACTACTATAATCCCAGAGATATATCGTAATATAGGTACGGGATTATCTAACTATATATACTATTATATAGCGAACTATTCTATCGAATAGTTTAGTATAGACCTTTTAGTCTAATAGTAATACTATATAATCCTAGGCCCGTAGCTACCTTAGGTATCCTAACCCTTCCTTTTCGCGATAACTAGAGCTAGATAAGCTATAACCTTACCGTATAGCTGTAGTCGATTACGTAAGGACCCTTAGTCCTCTATATATATATAGTCACGCCTATAGCTATACTTAGAAGAACTATATCCTATCTACCCTCTAGATCTTATCTAGTAGTAAACCCTTATATTAGCTAAGCCTCTATACTTAACTACTTAAGAGTAAAAGCTTATTTAGAACTATATCTACTAAGCCCTCGAGACTAAATAATTCCTAAAGATCTAGCTTAAATTACTAACTATTTATAGTACTAAGTAATCCTCTTCTAACTATACTAAAAATTTTAAAAATTATATAATAGTATAAGAGAGGACCCGAATCCTAAAAAACTCTACTCTATTATAGTTAGTATATAGGATATCCTTCTAAAAGAGATCTAATCTACTAGTAATTAAGTAATCGGAAGTAAAACTAGAAGAAAGATATCCGATCGGAAATAAAAGCTTCCTTATTTAAATAATCTATAATCCTTATTAATTTATAGAATACTAAAGTATATAAGTCTCTCCCGATAGAATTCGATATATAAGAAAACCTATATAGGACTTATATTCTATACTCTAAACCTCTTACGCTACTACTAGAACCTTCTTACTAGCTAATATCTAGTATACTATAACTAGTATCGCTATCGACTAGTAATACTTTAATAATCTTACTAGCTAATATAGCTAAATCTCTTCGAGACTCTTACTAAAGCGTCCTTAATCCTACTTCTTAGAGAGAGATTATCTATTAGACTATCTTTAACTAGATCGTAACTATCTAATATCTTCTAGGATAGATACTATAAGCCTATCTATCTCCGGCTAATTAAGATAGTACTAGTATATCCCGAGAATCTACTATAGATACTACTATCTAAAAATAACTAGTAAAGATAGTCCCGAAAATTAAGGATTATACAGATATAATTAGAAATAATAGAGCTAGAGAATATCTATATAACTATAAATACTTCTTTATAGAAATAAGTTAACTCTCTAACTTAATCCTCTAGGACTTAACTAAGATTATATATATATCTAGAGTCCTAGTAAGTAATATATAAAAAGCCTACTATATTTAGTCTATATATTTTAATCTAATATATAGTATATAATATACTACTACTTAGGCTAAGTTCTAAGAATAGATTAAATACGAATTCTCGGAGTATATTAGTACTAAATATAGGCTCGACTAAGTAATAATCTATAAATAAGATAGCTAGTAAGGATTCGCTAAGTATACTTATAATCTATAATAGCTTATAGCCGATTATAAATATAAGTTCCCTAAAGATCTTATTATTTGATTTCTTTACTAAGATATCTATACCGAACTCTAGAAGAAGTAGGCTAAAGACCTTAATAAGCCTATAATCTTATATAGTATTATTAATAGTTTTATCTAATATAAATAAAGTACTATAATCGTAAATTATATTAGCTAAAGGAACTAAGATACTAATAGTAATATCTATATAGATAGTCTTAATACTATAAATAGCGATATATATATCTACTTTAACTATAGCTAAGTAGACTATCTTGAATTCGCCTATAAGTAAAAGTATAATCCCGGAAGCTTCTATAGCTATAGAGATAGATATAGATATAGGAGATAAGAAGATCGCGATAACGATAGTAGCCGTAACCAGAGCTAAGTAGATTAATCGAAGCCTAAGTCTAAAGAAAAGAATATAGATAATAATAATTTAAAAAACTAAGTCGCTCGGATAAGATAGATATACTTATCCGATATATAATAGTAGTATTAGAGAGTTAGGACTAGCTCGATAATAATCTCTTAGACCTCTTATAGACTAAGTAGACTACTAATTATAATAGTACTCTTACTATTCTAGAGAATAGCCTATTAATCTACTAGGCTTATATTAGTCCTCTAATATAGAATATTTATATATAGGCCCTACTAGATAGTAGTATCTTATATATATTTATATCGAAATTAGTTTTAAAGAAGTATAGAAGCTAGCTTCTTATAATATATAATAAATATATCTTATAATTTAAGCTTTCTAATAGATAGAATATATATAAGATACTTCTTACTAACTACTAATATATATTAGTAATTAGTAAGGATATATATAAGTATAGATCCTAGATCTACCTAGATTCGATTTAATTCTTAGTAGAAATTTCCTTATAGCTAAGAACTCCTATATTAATTAGATTATCTTAGTAATAACTATCTATAATTATACTAGCTTATACCGGATTAAAGCTATTAATCCTTCTTATAATAAAGAGCTTAAAGAAGCTAAGCTTAATCTTATTAGCTACTACTAAGCACGATAATATACTAGGAAGAAAGACTCCGAGAGCTTTCTATTAGCTCTTCGGTCTATCTAAAAGGAGCTAAATATAGCCTCTTAGTTTATATACCTAGATCCTAAGATATATAAAATTATCTAATAATTCCTAGATATAAACTCCCTAATATCCTTTCTCCTATATAAGCTATAACCTATATAATTAATACTAGAAATATAAAGCTAGTTAATATTAACGCCTATATTCTTTCGTATAAGAAGCTATAGGAATAGATAGCCTAAGTTAATCTACTTCTAAAAAAGAGGCTTATATATCTATTCTTAAGCCTATAGGATTCCCTATCCTATTTATTAAGAAAGCGAATAAGAAGTAGTAGATATATATTAACTATTATATCTTAAATAATATTATAGTAAAGAATAGATATCTCCTATCTCGGATTTAAGAACTATTTAACTAGATTAGAGCTATATTATTCCTCTCGAAGATAGACTTAGTATCCGGATTCTAGTAAGTATATATATATATAAAGATTTAGTAGCTAAGATAGCCTTTAATACTATCTAGAATAAGTATAAATAGCTTATAATACTATTTAGCCTCTATAACGCTCTAGCTATCTTCTAAATAGTTATAAATAAGATCTTATATCCATTCTTAGGTAAGTTTATTATTATATATCTTAATAATATACTTATCTTCTTAAAAATATAAGAGGAGTACTATAAGTATCTATATTTAGTACTAGAGATACTATAGAAATATAAATTAGTAGCTTAGCTAGATAAATATAAACTTTCGGTTAAGAAGCTAGAATTCTATAGATATATTATTAGTAATAGATATATATAACCCCTACTAACTAAGATAGAGGTTATTTAGAACTAGCTAAAGCTATATAATATCTATAAAGTCTAATAGTTTATAGGCTTAGCTACTTACTACTAATAGTTTCTCTAAGGCTTTCCGGAAGTCTATATATTCTTATATAAGTTAATAAAGGAAAAGGACGAAGTCTTATAGAAGTAGAAATTCCGGGTAATTTAGTAGATTATTAAATATAAGTCTATCTTTATAAAGGAGATATTAATAAAAGCTCCTATACTAATATAACCTAAGTCTTCTAAGCCTTTTACTATTAAAACCGATATCTCGGAGTAGACTATTAGTATAATCTTATTCTAGGAAGACTTAAATAGGAAACTCTATCTAGTTATATTTAATAGTTAGAAGCTAAGTAATTCCGAACTAAACTATCTAGTCTATAAGAAGAAGCTTTTAGCTATTTAAGGAGGTCTTATACTAATAGTTATATTATATTAAAAATAGTACTTAAACTATTATTATAACCGATTATATAAGCCTATAATACTTAACTATAATAGTTATATATAGTAAGCGATTAGTATACTAGATAAAAGAGTTCTAAGAATATAATCTAAAGATCTAGTATTAGAAAAGATCGGAAGTTATTATACCTAATATCCTTAGCTATAGACCTAACTTTATTAGGGATAGTCCTATAAATATATCTAAGTCTAAACCGATCTAGGATACTACTCTTAATATTATAGAAGCGGACCTAATAATAGTTAGAGATATATTAGAGAGTAAATAGCTAGGAGTAACTATATATTTCCTAGAATTATAGAAGAAGCCGAGTAACTAGATACTTATAAAGATTATTAAGAAGTATATACCGAACTTAAGTCTTTAGGTATATCCTAATAATATAAATAAGTACTTACTTATATTTATATATAAAGATAATCTAGTAGCTCTATACCTAGAGCCTATCTTTTATACTAATCTTATTAACCGGATATATATATAGTATAGCTACTTAGGTTAGCTAGGATTAAATAGAGTTATCTGTCTAAGGATATAGTAGCTATAGATATAAAAGGATATTAAGGAAGTAGTATATATATATTCTAATTATTAAATTTTATAAGATTCGAAGAAGAGTCTAGAGAGAGAGTTACTATAGCATATATATATATATATACTATCTAGTTATTCTAATATTAGGATATCGATCTAATTAGTATCTTATCTACTATACCTAATAGAAATTAGTAGATTATTACTATAGTTAATTATGTAACTAGCTAGCTAGTTATATAAATAGTACTAGAAGTAATAGAAGAAACCTTAGATTAGTTCTTATATAAATAAATCTTTATAAACTATAATACTCTCTTAGAATTATTATTAGATAATAGTTAGAACCTACTTTCGGGAGCGGTTAACTACTATCTAAAGCTTCTAAAGACTAGATATCGAACTATAACCTCTTATTATCTACGGACGAATAGGAAAGTTAAGAATCTAAATAGTTTAATTAGATATATATTAATAAAGTATCTTATAGATAAGCCTATAAAAACTTAGGACTTATATCTAGTCTAGATAGTATTAGCTATAAGAATATAAGAATATATAGTTACTAGTCTTAGTCTATTCTTCTTAGTATATAGTATATATCTATAATTACTAGATAATAATCCTAAGCGGAGTATCTTAATAGATAGAGACTATTTTAGTAAGCTATAGGATCTAGGCGATATAAGAATAAAAGCTAACGAGCTTCTTCTTATATAAGCGATTAAGACTAACTAGATCTATAATAGTTTAATTATAAAAATAGGCTTTAAGGAAGGAACCTAGGTCTTAGTATATAATAAATTACTATAGAAGTACGAAAGTAAGTAGTTTAGTCTATTTAAGATACTTAGCTAATATCTATTTAGTATATATATACTAGCGGAGCTAAGTAGTTATATACTCTACTACTTAATTAATAGATCTTAACTTATCGAGGTAAAAGTCTAGGATCCTAAATAGCTATAGATATTCTAGATAGTATAGAGTATCTTATATATAAGAGACCTATATCTATAGTAGTCTAAAGAGATCCTATATATTCTTAAAGAGGATAAGAACTTCCTATCTTACTTAGATTATCCTTATTTATATATAAGGAATAAGATAAGTTCTACGAGGATATTACTTACTAGAAACTAGTAAGAAAGGGAATAAGTATAGTAATAAGAACCTATAAAAAGTAATATATTATCTATACTATACTTAATTACTATCGAAAAAGACTCGAATAGATATAAAAGAAAGTATATAAACCTATTTAAGACTAGAAGAAGCTATAGTCCTCCGGATCGGATAATATAGATCTAGAAATAGATAGTAAAGCTATATAATAAGAGGATAGCGATATATAAAGCTATCCGGTCTATAAAAGTAAGCCTAGGGATACTTATACTTAAGAAAAGATCCTATTTAAAGATCTTATAGCTATTATAGTTCCTATAAAATAGTTTTAGTAACTATAAAGAAATATATATATACTAGTATCCTTATATAAATTCTTCTAATAAATCCTTATCTTTTTACTACTATTATTATTATTATCCTTGTCGAATTTATCCTTAGTCTTAAGTATCTATATAAGAATATTATAGTTACTTTATATATAGATAATAATATTCTTAAGATTAGTATAAGCTTTCTTAGTATATAAGAAATCGCTATCGGTAGTATATAACTTCTTATTATTAAAAGATAAGCTAAACTAAGTATTCTTAAAAGGCTATAAGATAGACTTTTTCGAAATCTTACTTAAGCTATCGGTTATCTCTATATACTTAGAAGGCTCTTCTATATATAAATACTAGCTACCTATATCCTTATACTTAGGCTTAATCGCGGTTTCCGCTACCTAGATAGCTAGGTAGTTCAGATTCTCCTTTTTTAGAAGTATAATAATCTAAATAGAAAGACTTTTATCTCTTCTATAGAATAAATACTTAGCTCTATCTCTATTCTAAGTATAATTTATATCGGACCTATTAAACTAAGGCTTTTCGTCGAAGATTAGGATCCGGTAGAACTTAAATAGATCCTTCTTCTTACTATAAGAGAGATAGGACTTACTAGATAGTATCTTAATACCGACTTATTAAATAAGTATATAATAAAGATAGAACTAATCCTTATAATCTTTTAGGCTATATATCTAGTTAATATTATATATATACTTTAGCTAGTATATAGTAAGATTATTATCCTTCTTAAATAAAAGTAAAATAGGATTATATTACTTATTAAGATCTATATCTATATACTAGAGTTAGTAGATATATTATACTATAAGAAAGTAAGAGAGATCTATATATCTTAGATAGAGGAATCTTATTATTATCTACTTTTCTTTTAGAATCCTTAGCTATCTTACCCTCGCCTTCGCTATTATTATCGTTATTACTATTATTACTATTATTATTATTAATACTATCGTCGCTATTATTACTATTACTATTACTATTATTATTACTACTACTATTACCGCCGCCGCGGAGATAATAAGTAGTTTCCTCGAAGTCGGATAGATTTATAGGAATATCGGAGTTAATAGGAGTAATACTACTCAGAGCGTTACTAGCTAGAATACTAGATTAGAGCTAGCTCTACTTAAGAGATTAAGTTAATATAGATATATTATTAGAAGATATACTATAAGTTACTCAAGTATATATTAATAATAAAGAAAGATTATTATTAGTATCGAATAGATATAAATAGCGAAGGACTTATCTATATTAAAGCTAGGAGAAGATTTCGAGTACTAAGAGGAGATATATATTATTAGTTATAGGAAGGAAGAAAAGCTAAGACTAAGAATAAGTATTTAAATAAGAGACTTATCTTATCCTAGAATTTACTATATTAAGAGAGATTCCTTTAATATAGATATAGACTACTAGATTTAGTAAATATTAGAAGGCCCTATAAAGCTATAAGGATCTAATCCTATCTATTCTTTATATAGGCTAATACTATTACCTAATTTTTATAATAGTCGGCTTCGCTAATCGATTCCCTTTATCTAAGTTCTACTATTCTTACAAGTATAGCGCTAATTAGTAGAGATTTAGGTTAGAAATTATAAGAATTATAGGAATTCTAACTCGGACGTAGCTCTTTCGATAGGAGAGCGCGAGTACGAAGAATTTTATAGCGCGTTTCTTTATAAGAGATTCCCGACTATTAAGGCGCGGTGAAATAATCCCGGGCCTATAGCTACCTTAGGTACCCTAATCCTTCCTTTTCGCGATAACTAGAGCTAGATAAGCTATAATCTTACTATACGGCTCCGGTTAGTTATATAAGGATCCTTAGTCCTCTATATATATATATAGTTACGCCTATAGCTATACTTAGAAGAACTATATTCTATCTATCCTCTAGATCTTATCTAGTAGTAAACCCTTATATTAACTAAGCCTCTGTACTTAACTACTTAGGAGCGAAAGCTTACTTAAAACTATCTCTACTAAGCTCTCGAGACTAAACAATCCCTAAGGATCTAGCTTAAATTACTGACTACTTATAGTACTAAGTAATCCTCTCCTAACTATACTAAAAAATTTTAAAAATTATATAATAGTATAAGAGAGGGCCCGAATCCTAAAAAACTCGGCTCTATTAGTTAATATATAGGATATCCTTCTAGAGGAGATCTAATCTACTAATAGTTAAGAACTAGAAGTAAAACTAGAAGTAAGATATCTAATTAGAAACGAAAGCTTTTTTATTCGAATAATCTATAATTCTTATCGACTTATAGAATACTAAAGTACCTAGACCTCTCTTAATAGAATATAATATATAGGAAAACCTATATAGGGCTTATATCCTATACTCCGAATCCCCTTACTAGCTAACGCCTAGTATATTATAACTAGTAATACTTTTAACTAGTAATATCCTAATAATCTACTAGCTAATATAGGTAAATCTCTTAAGGACTTATACTAGAATATCCTAGATCCTATCTCTTAGAGAGAAATTATCTATTAGACTACCTTTAACTAGATTATAACTATCTAATATCACCTAGGATAGATACTATAAGTCTATTAGCCTCTAGCTAATTAAGATAGTACTAGTATATCCCGAGAATCTACTATAGATACTACTATTCGTAAATAACCAGTAAAGATAGTCCCGAAGATTAAGGAATATATAGGTATAATTAGAAATAATAGCGTAAGAGAGTATCTATATAATTATAAATACTTCTTTATAGAAGTAAGTTAACTCTCTAACTTAATTCTTTAGGACTTAACTAAGATTATATATATATCTAGAATCCTAGTAGATAATATATAGAAAGCCTATCGTACTTAGTCTAAATATATTAACCTAATATATAGTATATAATATACCGCTACTTAGGCCGAATTCCGAGAATAGATTAAGTATAAATTCTCGGAGTATACTAGCGCCGAATATAGGCTTAACTAAATTATAATCTATAAGTAAGATAGCTAGTAGGAATTCGCTAAGTATACCTATAATCTATAGTAACTCGTAGCCGATTAGAAATATAAGTTCCCTAAAAACCTCGTTATATATTTCCTTTACTAAGATATCTATACTTAACTCTAGAAGAAGTAGGCTAAGGATCCTAATAAGCCTATAATCTTATATAGTATTATTAATCGATTTATCTAATATAAGTAAGATATTATAATCGTAAATTATATTAGCCGAAGGAACTAAGATACCGATAGTAATACCTATATAGATAGCCTTAATACTATAAATAGCGATATATATATCTACTTTAACTATAGCTAAGTAGACTATCTTAAAATTACCTATAAGTAAAAGTATAATCCTAGAAGCTTCTATAGCTATAGAGGCGGTTATAGATATAGGAGATAAGAAGGTTATAATAATAGTAGTAGTAGTAACCGGAGCTAATAGGATTAATTAAAGCCTAAGCCTAAAGAAAAGAATATAGATAATAATAATTTAAAAAACTAAGTTACTCGGATAAGATAGATATACTTATCTAATATATAATAATAGTATTAAAGAGTTAGGACTAGTCTAATAATAACCTCTTAGATCTCTTATAGACTAAGTAGGCTACCGATTATAATAGTACTCTTACTATCCTAGGGAATAGCCTATTAATCTACTAGGCTTATATTAGTCCTCTAATATAGAATATTAATATATAGGCTCTACTAGATAGTAGTATCTTATATATATTTATATCGAAATTAGTTTTAAAGAAGTATAGAAGCTAGCTTCTTATAATATATAATAAATATATCTTATAAGTTAAGCTTTCTAATAGATAGAATATATATAAGATACTTCTTACTAACTACTAATATATATTAGTAATTAGTAAGGATATATATAAGTATAGGTCCTAGACCTACCCGGATTCGATCTAATTCTTAGTAGGAATTTCCTTATAGCTAAGAATCCTTATATTAATTAGGTTATTTTAGTAATAACTATCTATAATTATAATAGCTTATACTAGATCGAAGCTATTAATCCTTCTTATAATAAAGAGCTCGAAGAAGCTAAGATTAACCTAATTAGCTATTACTAAGCTTAATAATATACTAGGAAGAAAGACTCTAAGAGCTTTCTATTAGCTCTCTAGCCTATCTAAGAGAAGCTAAATATAGTCTCTAAGTTTATATACCTAGATCCTAAGATATATAAAATTATCTAATAATTCCTAGATATTATATAGGATAAACTCTCTAATATCCTTTCTTCTATATAAGCTATAAACTTTATAATTAATACTAGAAATATAAAGCTAGTTAATACTAATATCTATACTCTTTCTTATAAGAAACTATAGAAGTAGATAGTTTAAGTTAATCTACTTCTAAAGAAGAGGCTTATATATCTATCCTCGAGCCTATAGGAATTTCCTATCCTATTTATTAAGAAAGTAAATAGGAAATAGCGGATATATATTAACTATTATATCTTAAATAATATTATAATAAAGAATAGATATCTTCTATCTTAGATTTAGGAACTATTTAACTAGATTAGAGCTATATTATTCCTCTTAAAGATAGACTTAGTATCTAGATTCTAGTAAATATATATACATAAAGACTTAGTAGCTAAGATAGCCTTTAATACCATCTAGGATATATATAAATAGCTTATAATACTATTTAGCCTCTATAACGCTCTAGCTATCTTCTAAATAGTTATAAATAAGGCCTTATATTCCTTCTTAGATAAGTTTATTATTATATATCTTAATAATATACTAATCTTCTTAAAAATATAAGAGAAGTACTATAAGTATCTATACTTAGTACTAGAAGTACTATAGAAGTATAAATTAGTAGCTTAGCTAGATAAATATAAACTTTTAGTTAAGAAGCTAGAATTCTATAGATATATTATTAGTAATAGATATATATAATTCCTACTAGCTAAGATAGAGATTATTTAGAACTAGCTAAAGCTATATAATATCTATAAAGTCCGATAGTTTATAGGCTTAGCTACTTACTACTAATAGTTTCTCTAAGGCTTTCCGGAAGTCTATTTATTCTTATATAAGTTAATAAAGGAAAAGAATAAAGTCTTATAGAAGTAGAAGTTCCGGCTAATTCGGTAGACTATTATATATAAGTCTATCTTTATAAGAATTAAGAAAATATTAATAGAAGTCCCTATACTAATATAACCTAATCCTTTTAAGCCTCTTATTAATAAAACTAATATCTTAGAGTAGATTCTTAGTATAGTCTTATACTAGGAAGACTTAGATAGGAAACTTTATCTAGTTATATTTAATAGTTAGAAGCTAAGTACTTCTAAACTAAATTATCTAGTCTATAAGAAGGAGCTTTTAGCTATTAAGAAGGCCTTATACTAGTAATTACGATATATCGAAAATAATACTTAAACTACTATTATAACTAATGATATAAGCCTATAATACTTAACTATAATAGTTATATATAATAAGTAATTAGTATACTAGATAGAAGAGTTCTACGAATATAATCTAAAGATCTAGTATTAGAAAGAATTAGAAGCTATTATACCTAATACTCTTAGCTATGGGCCTAACTTTATTAGGGATAGTCCTATAAATATATCTAAGTCTAAACCGAGCTAGGATACTACTCTTAATATTATAGAAGTAGATCTTATAATAGTTAGAGATATATTAGAAAGTAAGTAGCTAGGAGTAACTATATACTTCCTAGAATTATAGAAGAAGCCGAGTAACTAGATACTTATAAAGATTATTAAGAAGTATATACTAAACTTAAGTCTTCGGATATATCCTAATAATATAAATAAGTACTTACTTATATTTATATATAAAGAAAGTCTAGTAGCTCTATATCTAGAGCGTATCTTTTATACTAATCTTATTAACTAGATATATATATAGTATAGCTACTTAGGTTAGTTAGGATTAAATAGAGTTATCTATCTAAGGATATAGTAGCTATATATATAAAAGGATATTAAGAAAGTAGTATATATATATCCTAATTATTAGGTTTTATAAGGTTTAAAGAAGTATTAAGATAACTACTTTAGAAAGATAGCTAGACTTAATTATTAGGGAAGAGATAGCTTATAGTAGTTAGATTAGTATAAAGACTAATTCTTAGGGATCCCTATTAGTCCCTTCTCTAATATCTATCTTATAGTCCTCCTTCTCTATACTCTTAAGGGGATTCCTCCTAACTCCCTCTTCTATCGATCGATTAATTAATTAGCTAACCGAAGAGATAGGATAGAGCTACTAGGAAGATTATAATCCTTTAGATTAAATATATAGGATAATAGGAGGTCTAAGGCTAGGTAGGAGGGGCCTAGGGACCTAGCTTCCGGGAAGCTATAGGAGGGTCTTACTCCTAACTATTATATAGCTAGACCTAGATTATAGGTTACGGGTTACCTAATAATTACTAAACTATAGATTACCTAATAGGATCCTTTAATAAAGGGAATCTTCTTATAACTATTCTTCCCTCTAGAGACGCTAGATCCTAGTAGATAGATCGGATCTATAAAAACTAGGTTTTCTTTATTCTTATCTAATAGGAGGGGCTATAGAGACTACTATAGAAGAGATAGAGATTTCTCTCCTATATATTCCCTCGAGTTCTCCTTTCTCTTCTTTTTTACTCCTTCTTATTACTATCCCCTATAGCTCTAAGAGTACTAGGTAGGACTACTATTATAACTTAATTAAAGTATATAACTATATAGATAGCTATTCCTTCTATAAAAGATAGTATAGCGTAAAAGATAGTACTAAGGAAAGTAGCTATAAAGAAGGTAGTACTAAGGAAGATTACTATTAGTAGTATAAAAAAGATAGTAATAAAGAAGGCTACTAATAGGATTTAGAAAACTATCTCTATAGCGTAGCCGAGACTATTAGCTATATAGATACTACTATCTATTTAGCTCTCCTAGTATCTTTCCTATCTAAGAACTACTATAAAGAAGTATACTAGTACTCTAGCTTCCCTAGTATCTATAATCCCTACTACTCTATTTAAGATTAATTATATTAAATATAAAGGCCTCGGTTTCCTATAAATAGTACTATAGATATAATAGTAGCTATTCCCCTATAAGTTTATTTTCTTATATTATTATTATAGAGTCTAGCTAATAGAGATCTTCTAGGTATCTATAGTAATAGCTAGGAGTATATATAATCTTAGGATACTCCGATATTAGATAGCTTATCTCTAGGAGCTAAATATAGATACTAACTAGATAGCTAACTATACTTATTAGCTAGGTATCTTACTATAGATAATATATAATAAAGCTACCGACCTAGCTAGTATTTTTAAGCGGATAGAAATTAAGTATTAATAGCTATTCTAGTCTATAGATATATAGGATAAGAAGTCGGTTATAGAGGCTACTAAAGACTATTATAAGTTTATAGAGATCTATTACTAAGCGACTATTAGGAAGCTATATCCTCCTAATAATATTCTAAGTAAGAATTTAGAGAAGTTCTATATAAATCTTCTTTCTTAGCTATAGCTTAGGAATATAGGATATAGTATATAGAGTATTATAAAGATAGTTTTTATCTATTAGTTTATATTAGAGATAGTAGTATAGATCTAGTCTCTAGGATCTTCTATAGTAAGAAATACTACTAGTATAGTAGTTATACTTAGTAATAGGATAATACTTCTTAATTACTATACTAAGAAGATATAGGAGAAGCTTCTATTAGTTTATCTATAGTTAATCTAATA
This sequence comes from Penicillium diatomitis, assembly GCF_028827545.1. Lineage (NCBI taxonomy): Eukaryota > Fungi > Ascomycota > Eurotiomycetes > Eurotiales > Aspergillaceae > Penicillium > Penicillium diatomitis. The sequence goes on along the minus strand of NW_026623181.1, from coordinate 1,157,078 downwards.
GGCTCCGGTTTCTTTCTTTTATTTCCTAAATTTATTAATACTTTATTTTATATTAGCTATATCTAATTCCGGGATCTAATATTTATATTTAGATAACTATTTCTTCTATTTTACTAGAAAGTATATCTTACTATTAATTTATTATTTATCTTTAACTTCTTTAATCTTATACTTATTATTATCCTCTAGCTTAGGTATTAGTAGTATATCTTCTCCTAAGTAATCCTTCCTTTTCTAGGACTTAAGAAAGGAGATATAAAAGATATTATAGAGATAACTAGACTAGTTAGATAGTACTAGTTTATATATTTACTTTCTAATAACTTTAATAATTCTAAAAGAACTAATAAAATATAGGAAGAGCTTTCTACTAGTTTTTAGTTATAGATCTTTTATAGATAGACTAATAAGAGTACTCTTTTTTAAGCTAAAGGACTTATAGACCTTATTATAGTCTTTTACTATACTTTTAGTTACTAAGTACTAGTATTTCTTTAGCTTCTCTCTAAGATATTTAAGTTTCTTAAGTCTAGCTATAATAGCTAGGACTTTAAGTTTTTTTTGTCTTACTTATACTTCTATATAGCTAGTAGAAGTTAGTATCTCCTTCTCTATAGCTTTACTTCTAAAGATCTATTAAAAGTCTAGTAAATAGTCTATAAGTACTTCGAATAGTAAGATATCTATAGATATCTTCTTTGTATTATTATATATAAATTCTATAGATTATAGTAGAATTAGTTATATTATCTATTCTTCTCCTATAAAATACTATAAGTAGTACTCTAGGATCTAGTTTATCCTCTCTATTTAACTATCTATCTATAGATAGAAGACTATTAATAACTATAATCTTACTTTAGAGATATAGTAAAGCTTTATCTAGAATTTACTAGTAAATACTAGTCTATAGTTACTAATAATCTCTTCTAGCTAGCTATATTTTAGCTTAACTTCGGAGTAAATAATCTCGGCTAGCTTAGCTACTATAATTATAAGAATAGAGTTAACTTACTATCTCTTCTATACTATAAGAGATAAGCTAGTTACAAAGTCTATTAAGATTTCTATAAATAGTCTAATAGATACTAGTAGGAATTATAGTTTATTATATAGCTTATACTAGTAGGAAATAATATCCTAGTAGACTTAGTAGTATCCTATATAGTTAGTAATATCTTTATTAATATTAGACTAGTAGAACTTCCTTTAGATTAGATTTAATATTCTTATTCTTCTAAAATATCCTATAAAAGGATTATTATAATAGATACTTAGTAGCTTTATCCTTAGATTACTCCTATTTAGGATATAAATCTAGTTCTGAAATTATACTAATCTCTTAAGATTAATACTCTAGTTCTTCTACTTCGAGATATAATCTCTAATTATAGCTATATAGTACTAGATCTCTAGATCTTTATTTTATAGTCTTCGGAGTAATTTCTTTAGGTTCTTACTAGTATCTTAGTAGACTATCTTAGGAGTATAAGCTATCTAGACTTATATATAGAAGACTAGCCTTATATAGCCTAGTTCCTTCTAGTCGGTCCTTCTGACTAACTTATCTTATCCTTTATTTTCTTCGAAGATAAGGATACTTAAGATTAAGTCCTTTATTATTAGGATCTAGCTATCTATAGCGCTATATATAGCCTAGACTTTCGCTATCTAATAATTAGTCTTAGATATCTTAGCTAATATCTACTTCTTAAGTAGCGAGATTAAGTTAATCTTATAATCTTCTAGGAGCTATTAAAAGGATAGTCTATTAGTAGGATTTAGCTTTTCTATCTAGTACTTAATTATAAAATTAAAAGATATTAGAGATAGATACTATTAAGCTTATCTACTATTTAGCTTAGTTTATTTTATAAAAGTCTATAGATTAGCGTAATCTAAATAGATCTTATTTAGATAGATACTTTCTTCTAGGTAATAATACTAGTACTTAAAAAGAATATATAATTATAAAGAGCTTCTAGTTAGGAGTCTCTTAGTAGATTTCTATACCTAAGAACTTCTTAGACTATATAACTATTAGATACTAGACTTTCTAGCTATTAGCTTATAATATAATCCTTGCTATAGCGCTATTTAAAATATTAGCCCCTAGGTAGATTAGCTTCTCTAGATTAAAATAATATAGTAGAGATACTAACTAGAATACTATAATAAGTTATCTAAATATAAGTCGCTCTTTAAGTATTAGTACTACTTTTCCTGGTTTCTTACCGTTTTCGCTTTTCTTTAATAAGGCTATAAGAGGAAGAGCGATCCTTTAATAGTTTCGGATAAAATATTAATAGTAGTTTATAAAGCTAAGAAAGACTTAGATATCCTAATAGGACTTCGGTAGCTCCTAGTTCGCGATATCTTAGACTTATTAGATATCTATAGAGATCCCTTTAGTAGAGATTATAAATCTAAGAAAGTTAACTTTTTTTAAATAGAATATATACTTAGAAGTCTTAGTATATAGGCTAGCTTCCTAGAGATAAGAGATAATATTATAGAGATATATTATAGTATATATATTAAGGATATTATATAATATAGTATAGATATAGCTTTAGAAGATAGCTAGTATATTAGTAAGCCTAAATAGTATAATAGTATACTTAGATATATACTATTAGATCTAGATTAAGAAAGGAGATAAGTAGAAGATAGTCTTCCGGATCTAATATAGATACTTTAAGTATACTATTATACTATTTAGGCTTACTAATATACTAGCTATCTTCTAAAACTATATCTATACTATATTATATAATATCCTTAATATATATACTATAATATATCTAGATAATATTCTAATCTTCTTAAAATCTAAGAAGGAATATATAATATATCTCTATAATATTATCTCTTACCTCTAGGAAGCTAGCCTATATACTAAGACTTCTAAGTATATATTCTATTTAAAAAAAGTTAACTTTCTTAGATTTATAATCTCTACTAAAGGGATCTCTATAGATCTCTAATAAGTCTAAGATATCGCGAACTAGGAGCTACCGAAGTCCTATTAGGATATCTAAGTCTTTCTTAGCTTTATAAACTACTATCGATATTTTATCCGAAACTATTTAAGGATCGCTCTTCCTCTTATATCCTTACTAAAGAAGAGCGAAAACGGTAAGAAACCGGGAAAAGTAGTACTAATACTCGAAGAGCGATATATATTTAGATAACTTATTATAGTATTCTAGTTAGTACTTCTACTATATTACTTCGATCTAGAAAAGCTAATCTACCTAGAGGCTAATATTTTAAATAGTACTATAGCCGGAATTATATTATAAGCTAATAGCTAGGAAGCCTAGTATCTAGTAGCTATATAGTCTAAGAAGTTCTTAGATATAGAAATCTACTAGGAGACTCCTAACTAAGAGCTCTTTATAATTATATATTCCTTTAAGTACTAGTATTACTATTTAGAAGGAAGTATCTATCTAATTAAGATCTATTTAGATTACGCTAATCTATAGACTTTTATAAAATAAACTAAGCTAAATAGTAGATAAGCTTAATAGTATCTATCTCTAATATCTTTTAATTTTATAATTAAATACTAGATAGAAAAGCTAAAACCTACTAATAGACTATTCTATTAATAGCTCCTATAAGATTATAAGATTAACTTAATCTTACTACTTAAGAAGTAGATATTAGCTAAGATACCTAAGACTAATAACTAGATAGTAAAAGTCTAGGTTATATATAATATTATAGATAGCCGGATCCTAATAATAAAGGACTTAATCTCGAGTATTCTTATCTTCGAAGAAAATAAAGGATAAGATAAGTTAGTTAGAAGGACTAACTAGAAAGAACTAGGCTATATAAGACTAGTCTCCTATATATAAGTCTAGATAGCTTATACTTCTAAGATAGTCTACTAAGATACTAGCGAGGACCTAAAGGAACTATTCTAAAGACTTTAAAATAAGGATCCGGAGATCTAATACTATAAAGCTATAATTAGAGATTATATCTTAAAGTAGAAAGACTAAAGTATTAATCTCGAGGGATTAGTATAATTTAAGAACCGGATTTATATTATAAATAGAAGTAATCTAAGGATAAAGCTACTAAGTATCTATTATAATAATCCCTTTATAGGATATTTTAGAAGAATAAGGATATTAAATCTAATCTAAAGAAAGTTCTATTAGCCTAATATTAATAAAGATATTAATAAAGATATTACTAACTATATAGGATACTACTAAGTCTACTAGGATATTATTTCCTACTAGTATAAGCTATATAATAAACTATAATTCCTACTAGTATCTACTAGACTATTTATAGAAATCTCGATAGACTTTATAACTAGCTTATCTTCTATATAGTAAGTTAACTCTATTCTTATAATTATAGATAGATTTATAAAGATAAGCTTATTTATTATAGTATTTATAATAATTATAGTAGCTAAGCTAGCTAAGATTATCTACTCCGAAGTTAAGCTAAAATATAGCTAGCTAGAAGGAATTATTAGCGACTATAGACCGGTATTTACTAATAAATTCTAGATAAAGCTTTATTATATCTCTAAAGTAAGATTATAGTTATTAAAAGTCTTCTATCTATAGATAGATAGTTAAATAGAGAAAATAAACTAGATACTAGAGTACTACTTATAGTACTTTATAGAAGAAGAGTAGATAATATAGCTAACTCTACTATAATCTATAGAATTTATATATAATAATATAAAGAATATATTTATAGATATTATACTATTTAAAGTACTTATAGATTATTTACTAGACTTCTAATAAGTCTTTAAGAATAAAGCTATAGAGAAGAAGATACTAACTTCTACTAGCTATATAGAAGTATAATTAAGCCTAAAGAAACTTAAAGTCCTAGCTACTATAGTAAGACTTAAGAAACTCGAATATCTTAGAGAGAAGCTAAAGAAATACTAGCGCTTAGTAGCTAAAAATATAATAAAAGACTATAATAAGGCCTATAAGCCTCTTAGCCTAAAAAAGGATACTCTTATTAGTTTATCTATAAAGAATCTATAACTAAAAACTAGTAGAAAGCTCTTTCTATACTTTATTAGCCTTTTTAGAATTATTAAAGTTATTAGAAAATAAATATATAGACTAGTACTATCTAACTAGTATAGTTATCTCTATAATATCTTTTATATCTTCTTTCTTAAGTACTAGAAAAGAAAGAATTACTTAGGAAAAGATATATTACTAATACCTAAGCTAGAGAATAATAATAAGTATAAGATTAAAAAAGTTAAATATAAATAATTAATTAATAGTAAAATATATTTTCTAGTTAAATAAAAGAGATAGATATCTAAATATAACTAATAGATCCCTAAATTAGATATAGCTAATATAAAATAAAGTATTAATAAATTTAGGAAATAAAAGAAAGAAACCGGAGCCTATTAGATTAACTATAGATAAATTAATAGAAGCTTCTCTTATATCTCCTTAGTATAGTTATCGAGAAGTATTATCTTATTACTAAGAATAACTACTATATTAGTAGTATTTCTTACTATAGAAGATCCTAGAGACTAGATCTATATTACTATCTTTAATATAAACTAGTAGATAAAAGCTATCTTTACGATACTTTATATATTATATCTTATATTCCTAAGCTATAGCTAAGGAAGAAGACTTCTATAGAACTTCTCTAAATCCCTACTCGGAGTATTATTAGGAGGATATAGCTTCCTAATAGTTACCTAGTAATAGGCCTCTATAAACTTATAATAGTCCCTAGTAGCCTTTATAACCGATTTCTTATCCTATATATCTATAGACTAGAATAGCTATTAATACTTAATTTCTATCCGCTTAAAAATACTAGCTAGGTCGGTAGCTTTATTATATATTATCTATAGTAAGATATCTAGCTAAGAAGTATAGTTAGTTATCTAGTTAGTATCTATATTTAGCTCCTAGAGATAAGATAGCTAATATAAGAGTATCCTAAGATTATATATATTCCTAGCTATTACTATAGATACCTAGAAGATCTCTATTAGCTAGACTCTATAAGAATAATATAAGAGAATAAACTTACTAGGGAATAGCTACTACTATATCTATAGTACTACTAATAGGAAACCGAGGCCTTTATATTAAATATATAATTAATCTTAAATAGAGTAGTAAGGATTATAGATACTAGGGAAGCTAGAGTACTAGTATACTCCTTTATAGTAGTTCTTAGATAGGGGATATACTAGGAGAGCTAAATAGATAATAGTATCTATATAGCTAATAGTCTTAGTTATACTATAGAGATAGTCTTCCGAATCCTACTAGTAGCTATCTTCTTTACTATCTTTTTTACGCTACTAGTAGTAACCTTTCTTAGTACTATCTTCTTTATAGCTACTTTCTTTAGTACTATCTTTTATACTATACTATCTATTATAGAAGAGATAGCTATCTATATAGTTATATACTTTAATCGAGTTATAGTAGTAGTCCTAGCTAGTACTCTCGGAGCTATAGGAGATAGTAATAAGAAGGAGTAAGAAGAAAGAGGAAGAAGAACTTAAGAAAGTATATAGAAGGAAAACCTCTATCTCTTCTATAGTAGTCTCTATAAGCTATCTATTAGACGAGAATAAAAAAAACCTAGTCTTTATAGATCCGATCTATCTACTAGGGTCTAGTATCCCTAGAGAGGAAGATAGTTATAAGGAGACTCCCTTTATTAAAGTATTATATTAGGTAATCTATAGTCTAGTAATTATTAGGTAATCTATAACCTATAATCTAGAACCGGCTATATAATAAATAAGGCCCTCCTATAGCTTCTAGGAAGCTAGGCTCCTAGGCCCCTCCTAACTAGTCTCGGATCCCCTATTATCCTATATATTTAAACCCGAAGGATTATAACCTTCCTAGTAGCTCTATCCTATCTCTTTAGGTAGCTAATCGATCGATCGATCGATAGAAGAGGGAGTTAAGAGGAATCCCCTCGAGAGTATAGAGAGGGAGGACTATAAGATAGGTACTAGAGAAGGGACCGGTAGGGATCCCTAAGAATTAGTCTTTATACTAATCTAACTACTAAAAGCTATCTCTTCCCTAACGATTAAGTCTAGCTACCTTACTAAAGTAGCTATCTTAATAACTAGAAGTAATAGAAGAAGTCTTAGATTAGTTCTTATATAAATAAATCTTTATAAACTATAGTATCCTCTTAGAATTATTATTAGATAATAGTTAGAACCTACTCTTAGGAGTAGTTAATTACTATCTAAAGCTTCTAAAGACTAGATATCGAACTATAATCTCTTATTATCTATAAATAATAGGAAAATTAAGAACCTAAATAGTTTAATTAGATATATATTAATAAAATATCTTATAGATAAGTCTACGAAAGCTTAGGACTTATATCTAGTCTAAGTACTATTAGCTATAAGAATATAAGAATATATAGTTACTAATCTTAGTCTATTCTTCTTAGTATATAGTATATATCTATAATTACTAGATAATAATCCTAAGTAGAATACATCGATAGATAGAGACTATCTTAGTGAGCTATAAAATCTAGGTAATATAAGAACGAAAGCTAATAAGCTCTTTCTTATATAAGTAATTAAGACTAACTAGATCTATAATAGTAAGGTTATAAAGATAGACTTTAAAGAAGAAACCTAGATCTTAGTATATAATAAATCGCTATAGAAATATAAAAATAAGTAAGAGACCTAGAGAAGTCTAAAGGTATAGGAAGTAGTATAAGATCGGAATAGGTTAGGGAGAGGAAGGAGGGAAAACCTACCTACGTAGGAGAAAACCTCTAAACCTCTTAATACTAGGTAATAGCTAGTCCTAGCTATATAGTACCGAGGGAGGAAGCTCTATTATATCCCCCCTAGGACTAGCTATATAACTAACTAGATTTTTAAAGTATATTTTTATAAGGAATATAAAAATAATAATAAGAATAAGAATACCGAAGAAGAAAATATCTAAGTTATCTTAGCGGGTATATCTTAAGTAATCTTTTACGGTCTTCTTAAAAAATACTATTTAGCTTAACTTTCGTGAATATATTAGCGGCGTTATCTTTCCTTAGGATATTTACTAATTAGATAAGGTTTTTCTTTACGAGTTCCTTAATTAAATAGTATCTTATAGAGATCTATATTAGCTTTAGACTTATTTTAGGATAGTTAATATTCTTAATCGCGTTATTAGAGTTATAGAATAAGGTAATTAGCGTATTATTTTTGAAGTCCTTATCCTAATTTAAAAGCTTTATTAAATATAAGTCTATAGTAATTTTAGTAGGATATAATCCTTCTTTTACCGCGGTCGCTAAAGTATAATGATAGAGTCTCCTCCCTCGGTAGTACGTGGTGTATATGGCTAGGACTAGCTATTGCCTAGTGTTAAGAGGTTTAGAGGTTTTCCCCTACGTAGGTAGGTTTTCCCTTCTTCCTCTCCCTAACCCGTTCAGATCTCATACTACTTCCTATACCTTTAGACCGTTATAGGTCTCTTAGGTTATAAGCTTGATTGTCTTAGTACTAGAGGTTATTTATTTCTTAATTTAATTTAAGTTGATTTGATTTAATTTAATACCCTTTACTCCTTCGAGCGGGAATATTATAGCTTATAACGCTCTGAAGTTGTTAGTTCTGCTTAAGACTTAATATTCTTAAGGCAAAAAGTACCTACTTAGATACCTAGCAGAATTATATAAATAATTATATAATCACGTAGTTATATACGATCTAAATTATTTACTTTACTATACTAGACTATATAAACCCTTATTAATAAGGGCTTAAGATACTAAGATATATAAAATACTAAGATACTAAAATACTAAGATACTAAAATATACTAATATAAAATACTAAAATATCGTTTTAATATCCTGAATTTCTAAAAACTATAGCTATAAGGATTAACTATAGTAACTTCGTTAATCCTACTAGTATCCCTTAAAACGGTATTATAACCTAATTAACCGATATACTAAAGGAATTTATACTTAATAACTTAAATATTTTAATAAATAGCGAAGATTTCGACGTATAGATTATAACTATAAATACTATCCTCCGTTAAATACGATTATATAGATTCCTTAATATAATAATCCTAAGACTAGGAATTACCGATTCTTATACAAAGAAATAGGTTAATTCTTTATATAAAATCTAAGGATAGCTATAATAGGGTCTTTTATAAGATATCTAATACTAAGTAGCTATAACTAGTATAAAGTACGAATTTGCTAATAAGTTTATTATTATTTTAAAAACGATCCTTCGTATTATAGACTTGATAACTTATAATAAAAAGATTCTTAAAGTTATTTAAATAGACCGTTCTTAATTTTTTACTAGGCTTAAATTTACTAAGGAGTTACGATATTCTTATACTAGACTAACTCGTAAATATCCTATCCTACCTAGAATTATCCTAGCTATATTATAAAAGGGTATTATATCAGATATACTAATTCTTATTACGAATAAAAATAATAATCTTATTAGAAAATATTCTAATCCTATTAAAGTTATAAATATAGATTTATTAAATATTTTTAATAATATAATTAGTAATTTAAAGAACTTACGTACTATAGGTATTATTAATTCGGCTATTTTGAAGAAGGATAAGAAAAATAGGGAATTTAACTTCCTTCCTCTTAAAAACGCTCTACTAAAAGGGAAGTTACCTTAGGAATAGGTATAAGAATAGATTAATAGTCTAACCTAAATTTTACTAAATAGATATTACCTATTTTATAGAACCTATAGCTACTTTATAAAAAAATACCTATATCTAGTTATTTCTAAAAGATCGGTAAATTAGGAATCTATAAAGGGTATTTAGATTAAGTTCCTATAAAGAAACAGAGATAATCCTAATACTATATAACCTAATAATTTTTAGTATACCTATAATAACAAAATTCGTAAGGATAGTATCTCGATACTAAGTAATCCTATTACTAATATAAACTCTAATACTATATTAAATAAAGATAATACTTTAACTACTACTATTAATTCTTCGGAATATTATTATAGTACTCTTATAATTAAACCCGTCGAAAATATAGAGTATAATTTTTCTATTCGGCTAGTTATATAACCTATCCGCTAAATCCTACCGGTTATAAATACCCTAAATTAATAAACCTAATAAGTTAAACCCTAAATTTCATAAATTATACTAAGTTTATTACTAATATAAAGTAATAAAATTATTTCGATATAAGTTAAGTAAAGAAATCCTAAGACTCTATAAGATAGTTATTTTTAAAATAAGGAAAAACTAGGTTAAAGGGAAAATATAAATTATTTTATAGATAAAAATAATTTAAAATCACTAAATACTATAAATCGGTAATTTAATATATTTAGTAATAGTCCTAAAATAAATCTATACCTATAATAAATTTAATTTAAATACCCTAAGCTTACTAAAATTCTATATAAAAGATAGTCTAATAAGTTATTAACTTTAATTAATATAATTAATAAATATAAAGAAATAATTTTGTGAACCTCGAATATTAGTGATTTTGAATATAATACTCTAACTTTATCTAAGAAAATAAATCCTCGACTACGCCGTTTACTAAGCTAAGTTATATAATAAAGTTTAAATTTAATTAAAGGGATTTTAAATAAAAAGAAAAAGAAAAATAGTTAAATAATTTAATTTAATTCTTTTGATTTAGGCGTTTTCTGAATTTTTATATTACTTACGAGAATATATACTTAAAATTAGTTTATTATATAGCTAGTCCTAGGGGGGGTATAATAGAGTCTCCTCCCTCGGTAGTATATAGTATACGTAGCTAGGACTAGCTATTACCTAGTATTAAGAGGTTTAGAGGTTTTCCCCTATATAGGTAGGTTTTCCCTTCTTCCTCTCCCTAACCCGTTCAGATCTCGTACTACTTCCTATACCTTTAGACCGTTATAGGTCTCTTATATAATATTTAGCTATACTAGAGGTTTATATAATAATATCTTATCTTTTTTAGCTCTATAATATAGGACTCCTAGGGAAAAACTAGATATATACTTCTATTAATTCATCTCTTTCCGTATTAGTAAAAGAAGAGTCGATAAAGCCTTTAAGACCTTTTTCCGGTTTATAAGTAAATAGAATACTAAAGTTAATTAGACCTATAAAATACCTTAATAATATTTTATAGGCTATTATATCTATATACTACGGAGAGTCGTTTCGTCTTTATAATTTAGATATAGTAGTAGCTATATTAGGTCTTATCTTAATTATCTTAATTAATAGCTAATCTACTCTTCTTATTATCTTTATATAAATCTCTTTATCGAAACTTTTATTATTTAGGTTATCTAGGTTATTATTAGATTAGGGAATTTTCTAAGACGGAGATATAGGGATTAGGAATAGGTTATAATTTACTAGATTATTATTATAAAGTAATTTAGTTAGATAGGCTTATTAGTTTATAAAAATTAAATATAGCTCCTTTTCTTTAATAATATTATATCCGAGGAACCTCTTAAGAGGAAGGATTTTTAACTTATATTTCTTAATTAAGTCTAACTAGATAGTCGCGATCTTCTTATTTAATCCTATAGCTAAAATATTATCTATATAAATAGTAATAAATACTATAGTATTAGGATTTTTAAAAATATAGGGTTCTAAAACTAAGGATATTAAACTCAGTTAGGTAAGATTACTTTTAAATAATTTATACTATAAATAACTAGCCTACTATAAGCTATATAAGGCCTAGTTTAAAATATATAAGTATTCTTTACTATTTAGACTATAAACTTTATATCTAGTTAGTTATTTTATAAATATAACCTAATTATTAATTATAGTATTAAGATATACGCTAATAATATCCTATTATTCTATTTCCTATTTTCTAATAGTTACTAATATTATAAATAATTTTATAGATATATCTTTTATAATAGAAGTATATCTCTTATTAGGTTAAAAATTAATACTAGAAGTTTAATAATTCCTATAGATAATCTATCTAGCTCGGAATTCTAATATAAAACTATTAGAGTCTTATTTTATATTATAGACCTATTTTCCTAGTAAAATTTTAGTACCTTTTAGTAGTTTATTAATTAGGGTTATAGTATTTAATACTTAAAACTTTATTAATTAAGTCTTTTTAGCCTTAAACTATTACTTAGCAAAATCTATTTTTATAGCCTTCCTTTAAGTTAATAGTATTATTACTATTACCGACTAAATATTTTTAGACGCTATATATAAAATACTAGGTCTAATATAATTATCTAGAGTAGCTATAGTATAAAAACTACCTTCTCTAATATCTTTAATTATAGTATATATTAGACCTTCCTCCTTAGTTTTGTTAATTAAATATATTTTCTCTTTTTATATATAGTAGACTATTCTCTTATCTAATTTCCTTAAGATAGATTATCTTAAAGAATAGTATACTAGTAAAGTAGATTTCTAAACTATTCTAGTTTAATTAGTTTAAAAATTTAGTTAATTAGTTAATATATTAATTAGATTAATTAAAGACTAGCGGGAATTTTAGATATCTCGAGTTCGACTTCTTAAGATTTTTAGAGGTTCCTAGTCTTAATAAAGTAGTTAAGATAGTATATTTTTATAGCCTTCTATTATTTTATTTATACTAGCGGTCTTAGGGATTAGTAGAAATATACTACGGATTTTTTTAATACTTTAGATTAGAATATTATATTAAAAAGGACTAATTTTCGAAGTTTATAAAGTAACCTAATAAGTTCTTTTAAATATATTAATTAATATTATTAAGTTATTTAAGATCCTTTTATATAGAATTTTTAGGGGTCTATAGTATTTATTTTAAGTTAATTAAGAATAAAAAGTAATTTAGGAGATATTACTAAAATTATTAACTCGTTAACTTATAGTTCTTTAGTCGTTTTAGTTATCTTAATTTATAAAATAATTCGTCTTTAATATTATATCTATAGTATCTATATCTTAAAGTTATTTATATTATAGAGTATCTAAACCTCTTTTCCTTAGTTAGATTAGAATAATTTTATTAGTCTAGATTAGTAGTAGAATTAGTATATTTTATAAAATTTAGTATTATAGTAGTTAAACTTATAGAATTAGGAGATTTCGAGTATTTACGACCGGAGATATTTAGTATCTATAGATAGACCGAGAGATCTAGATAAGCTTATCTTAAAAGTTATCTATATTATAAGATTATAAGCTCTAATTAATAATATATTAATTATTAAATTCCTTTTATAAAACCTATAAGCTGATATTCTAGCTACTATTAATTCCTTATTTTAGATATTAATAGTCTAGTAATAGTTCTTCCTAGAATATAATATCTCGGTAAGTAGATACTTAACGTATTTATAGGTTATAGATTCTAAATTAATAGCTATTTTCCTCTTTATAACTAATAAGAAAACTAATCTAGGCTCTTAGGACTATTTTCTAGCTTTAGGTTCGTTTTTCTTTCGGAATATAAATATAGGCTTTAGAGTACTAAACTTTAAGAAAGCCTAAGTTAATTAGTTTAGTCTATCTAGTTTTATTCTTCGTAAACTAAAAATTATTCTACTTTTCTAAAGATAATTTTAGCTTATTCGGTCTTTTAATTCTATTTAAAATATAGCTAATTATAAGAATAGCTTTAGGCTATAAAAATATAGAAATATTTAGTATTATAACTATTAAAGTTTATATATCTTATATAATAATATAACTAGAATTTTTAGATATACTATTTTATTTATATATATAGGAAGCGCTAACTAAAAATATTATTCTCTTCTATTTAGCCTAAAATTAAAACTTATAGAAGCTTCGATTACTATCTATTCGAATTTCCGATAGCTAAATACTATATTTATTAAAAATCGTTATATAAAACTTAATTAACTTATCGGATACTTATTCTTTTATTTTTAATAATAAATACTATCTAAACCTAGAAGTATTATTAACTATAATCAAAATATTTATTAAATTTCTAATACTAATAGGTAAATAGGGTTATATATTAATATATAAAAACTCCTAAGGAATCTCTGATTTAACTTATATTATATAAGATATAATCCTTTTCGACTTTACTAATCTATATAGTTTATAGTTAAAATTTTTATTACTATAAATATTATTATAAATATAAGTTTAGTTAATTTTCGTAGTCGGCTATCTAATATATCTAAGTCGGGAGTAAGTAATTTAAGGTATAATAGTTACTAACGAATAAGCTATCTAGATTTAGGTTATCTTTAGAATCTAATTATTAGATTAAAGTATTTTTATATATAAAAATAGGATATCTCGCTTTCGGTAGATATAAGCTAAAGTTATATTAGATTCTAGGTTAATAAACTTATTTTCCTAATCTTTCTAATCTATCTTATACTCTCGGAATATTTAAGTTATTAAAAGTAAATTATATATACTATCCGATATAAACTCGTAGTTAATATCTAAAGTCTTTGAACTATTTAGTAGAATTAACTTAATTCTTATAATAGCTTTTCCTATTAATTTAACTAGTTATTCTTTAGTAGTTTAGTATTAGTAAGAAGTACTAGAGTCTATAATCTATTTATTTTTTAGTAGATCTCTAGTCGCTAATACTAAGTAAGAAATTATATTATTATAAGAATTATTAGAGTATAAAGTTAGGCGAATAGAGAAATAATATTTAGTATATTAGATAGATTAAATAGAGTTAAGTAGAATATAATTAGGAATAGCTAATACTAGAGTACTAGAATAGTACTCTAAAGAGTTAATAGTAGTATTTATATTAATATCTTCTTTATTTTTATTTAAAAAGGTATTAACTATAGTATTTATTATATTTATTAGTTTATTTATTAATATACTTTTAACTATAGTAATTCTATATTTTCGAATCTTATTATTATAAATAACAAAAGCGTTTTGAGGTCTTAGTATATCCGGGTTATCTTTATTTTTCTAAGGATAATTAACCTAAATACCCTTAATTAGTTTCTAATTTATAGGTTATTCGGTAATAATAAGATATAGATATTTCTTAACTAGATAACTATAAGTTCTATAGAAAGTATAATATCTATTTAGTATTAGTTAAGTAGAACCCTCTATCTATTCTTTTATCTAAATCTAAATTAGTTTTCTAAAAGATAGTCTATTTTTAAGAGATAAGAAATTACTCTTCTTATTATTCTTATTATTTTTCTTCGAGATAGCTAAGTTAATAATATCTAAGATAGATAAGTTTTTTAAATTATTAATAACTTCGTTAAAAATACTTAGTAAGTCGGAATTTATAACCTTAACCGGATTTAAATACTTTTTAGCTAGTTCGTTACTCTTATTAGCTACTAAGATAGATATATTAGTTAATATATCCTTTAAAAAAATAGCTAATATAATTCTAGGTAGGATAGGATATTTTCGGGTAAGTTTAGTATAAGAATATCTTAATTCCTTAGTAAATTCTAATCTAGTTAAAAACTAGGAGCGGTCTATTTAGATAAGTTTAATAGATTTCTTGTTATATATAGTAAAATTAGCTATATATAGAATATCCTTTAAAATTTATATAAGTTTATTTATAAACTTATAGGATTTTCTAGATACTATAACTTAATCCTAAATATCTTTAGAAATAGTATTCTATAGCTACCCTTAGATTCTATAGGAATAGTTAAACTATTTTTTTATATATAGGTTCTTAATATTAGATCTTAGGATATTTATATTAAGAAATCGGTAAATTCGTATTTATCGTAAGATAATAGTCGTAGTTATTAGCTATTCGTCGAATTACTTAATATTTATTAAGATCTTTAAGTTATTTAGTATAAACTCTTTTAGAGTATTAGTAACTTAAGTTATAATACTATTCTAAGATATAGTAGCTAGATTAATAAAGTTACTATAGTCTACTAGATAAACCGCTATTTTCGCGGTAGGGATTTAGTATTTAAGGAGGGGAAGTTTTTATTTTAGAAGATTTAGTCGTAGATTATCCTTTAGTAGGTATTCTTAAATAAAGCCCTTATTAATAAGGATTATTATAATAGTAATATAGAGGTAAATAATTTAGCTTATAATCCTATAAATAGTTATTTATAAATATAATCCTATAAATATTAGTATAAGTTTATAGGACTATATAAACATACTTCGCGTGACCTTCTAGCGTAGCTATATAAATAATTTTTAAAATAAATAATTCTACCTAAATATTCGTAGATATTAAATCTTAAGCAGAATTAACTAAATTAGAGCGTTATAAGCTATAATAATCCCGCTCGAAGGAATAAAGGATATTAGAGTTAAATTAATAAATAATTTTAAATACTAAGATAGTTAGGCTTATAACCTAAGAGACCTAGAGAAGTCTAAAGATATAGGAAGTAGTATAAGATCGGAACGGGTTAGGGAGAGAAAGGAGGGAAAACCTATCTATATAGGGGAAAACCTCTAAACCTCTTAATACTAGGTAATAGCTAGTCCTAGCTATATAGTACTAAGGGAGGAAGCTCTATTAATAAGTAATTTAGCCTATTCGAGATAATTAGCTAGTATCTACTTAGTATATATATACTAGTAGAGCTAAGTAGTTATATACTCCGCTACTTAATTAATAGATCTTAACTTATCAAGGTAAAAGTCTAGAATCCTAAATAGCTATAGATATCCTAGATAGTATAGAGTATCTTATATATAAAAGACCTATATCTATATATTAGGGTTAGGATTATAGGATAAGTAGACTATTAACTAGGTAAAGGACTAAAATCTAGAAGGACTTAAATTTAAAGACTAAATCTTAAAGATCGGAGTTTATCCTCCCTTCTATAATTATTATATATATATCTCCTATATACCAGGCCTATATCCTTAGGGCTATAACCCGGATAGATTCGTTAGTATTATATATATAATTCTCCCGCGGCTATATCTTAGTAGATCGCGCTATAATAATCAATCCCCTTCTTTAGACTAGATATCCCGGCTAGAAGTCTCCTAAGTTTTAGCTATTTATATATATACTATATACTATATATAGTAATATTTATATCTCTATCGGATAATAATATTCCTTTATATTACCCGAGTTACGACTATAGATAGGATAGTAGGATCTGCTATACTAATAAAGAAGATACTATCGTAGAATCGGATATAAGTTAGGACTATCGTAATAGTAGAACGATAAGTAGGATTAAATAAAGATAAGATATAGCTAAACTACGATTAATATATATATAACTATAGGAACTTATCTTAATTAGGGCTTCTTATAGTATCTTATAGTATTAGTATATATATAGTTATAATTTTATATTTAGTATACTTAAAGGAACTAATAATTATAAGATTAAGTACGAATAAGTAGGAAAGACAGATATTTCGGGAAGCTCTTAGAGATATTATTATCTTTACTATAAGTAGAGATAAGATTCCTATCTTTTAATAGTTATCTATTATTAGCTTCTAGTTTCTTCTTCCTAGAATATAATATCTCCTACTTCTTATGATTATTACTACTATACTAAGAAAGATAGTATTAGATATATCTCTCTAGTACTAAACTATATTCGCGTAACTTATAAATATCTTTAGTATATATAGTACTTTAGGGAGGCTAAAAGCTTATATAACTACTTTACTACTCCGGAGCTATTCTAGATAGTTTATACTTTCGATTAAATTAGTTTAGTATTATATAAGTTATATAATAGTTAGTATAAATTATATAAACTAGTAAGAGACTCTAGACCTTTATAAAAATAGTAGGAATTCGATATTAATCTATCCTAGGTTCTTACGGATATAATATAGAATATATAAGTATTCTAGTAGTACCTATAAATCTATTAGACTATCTTTAAAGATATCTAGGAGTTAAGTATTACTAGAGGACCGATATATATTCCTATCTAGCTAGTTATAATATATACCGATCTTTTCTTTATAAATAAAGATCTAGTAGCTATCTTTATAGATATAGCTATAGCTTATCGGAAGGAGTATTTTTTTAAAGGCCTAAAATATATATAGTTAGTAAGAAAAACCTAGTATTTCTATAGCGTAAATATAAGCTAACTTAGATAGTATTATTACTATTTCTACTATATAAAGATAAATAATTAGTACTATAATTAGATATTAATTATAGGAGCTCTAACTAAGTAGATTAACTTATTACTAGATCTAGAGAAAGAGAATACCGGATTTATATTATAGTAAGTCGGTCTAGTAAATTTCGTAACTTATTAAAGGGATATAATAAATAATTATAGGATATTAGTAGCTAAGGCTATAGCTATATATAATTAGGTATTAGAGTTTATAGAGGAGTTCTAAGGGCGGTTTAGGGATATTTCGGTCTTAAGTCTTATATTTATTATTTAGTTTTTACTATCTTAGTTTTCTTATATTTTCGAAATTATATAATAGCTTTTACTATATTTTCTATATTATAGTTAGGAATCTATTTATTATATTCGGAAGGCTAGTCCTTCTATTTAACTAGAAAATAAAGCTATTAATTAATCTTAGCTTTATTCTTAATTTCTTCTATCTTATATTTATTCTCTTCTTTAGCTAAGTTAGGTATTAGTATCTTTTTTATACTAATTTATACTAGATTATTATTCTATTTTTCGAGAAGAGAGATATAAAAGATATTATATAGATAGCTATATTTTTTCGGGAGTATAAGATAGTAGATTTAAGATCTAATAAGTTAAAGGATCTTAAAGAAGCTAATCCTCTTTAGTAATAGCTTTCTTAACTTCTTAGTTTATAGGTTTTATATTAATAATATAACTAGATATCCTACTTAAAGGATATAGAAGTCCTTTTTATATTATAGTACTTCTCTATAGTTTTATTCGCTTTTTACTAATATTTTATTAGCTTTTCTTAGAGTATTATAAGTTTCTTAAGTCTTATATTTACTTCTAGTACTTCTCTCTCCTAAGTAATAGTCTTATTATAGAGATAGAATAAGAGATTAAATCTATATAAGACTTTATAAGAACTAAATTTAGTTATTATATTAATATATATATTATAGTAGAATTCTACTAACTATAGTAGCTTTAGCTAGACTATTTATTCTTTACCGGTAAAATACTATAGATAATATTCTAAGATTTAGTTTATCTATTCTATTTAGCTATCGGTTTAGAGATAAAATACTATTAAGAAATAAAGTTTAGTCTTAGCTAGATAGAATAAGTTAATCTAGAGCTTACTAGTAAAGATACTACTATAGTTAGAGATAATATCTTCTTATAGTCTAAAGACTAGCTTAATCTTATTATAGTATAGCTCTATAAGTTATACTATATTAATAGTTATATATACTAGGAAGAATTTTATAAATTTTATAAAATAGTCTATAATAACTAGGATTATATCGATCTTATTTCTCTTATAAATTATTAGTAGGAAACCTATAATAAAGTCTATAGAGGATTCTTACTATAATTAGGAAGAGATTAGTAGTAGCTTTAAGATTCTATACTTTTAATATTTAGGAGATATAGTTCCTTAGTAGACTAGATAGAACTTAATATATTTATTAATATATTTATAGATCTATCTCTAGTAGTACTTCCGATTTAAGAGTTTAATAGTATAATTTTATCTAAAGTATCTATCTATAACTAGATTATTATAGTATAGATATACTAATTCTTATTTTAATATTTTATCTATTAGGATATAAAGTTATCTCTTATAATATATTATATTATCGGGATCGACTAACTAAGTCCTAACTCCCGGGATTTTCTAGTTAATTATTTTACGAATCTTCTCTATTTTAGGATTATCTCTCTAGGATTCTAAGATAAAACTATAAAGATCTTCTAATATAATTATAATATAGATACTTTTATCTTTATATATATTCTTTACTAGTTTATAGTATAAGCTCTAGATATAATCTAACTTATATCTCTAGATATCTAAAGATCTATCTAGGATTCTATCTATCTCTAGATTAGGTATTAATTTAGTTTTTAATTTATATAGATTAGCTAGTACTATCTATATTACTATCTCTTCCTAATAGATTACTATCCTAGCTCCTATTTAGTCTTATAATAGGTTTAATAGAGTAGTATTTAAGATATCTCTTAAAATAGGCTCTATTATCCTTAAAGATATATCTTTAGGATTTTTTTTCCCTATATAGTATAAAATAATAAAGTTAAATATCGAAAGGATTATATACTATTATACTTAGTGACTATATAGTTTAGGATTCTATATAAAGAAATATAGATTATTATAGTCGGAAAAGACCTCGATTTAGTACCGGGATCCCTCTAAGTAGTATTACTATATCTTAAAGGAATATATAATAGTAAAAAGTTCTTAATCTCTAGTAGTATATTAGCTTTTAGTATTAAAGAACTTACGAGACTAAAATATAACTAGATACTAGATCTTCTTATTATCTAGTTATAATAGGATACTAGCTATTCTCTACTAAGAGATATCTATCTTAAGTTTAATTTTCTAGTTAGGATCGAAATATTAGAGAACTAGTACTATTTTAAAGACTTAAATTAATTAGCGGAATATAGCTACTTTATAGGCTTTAAGTTCGAAAGTTCCTAGTTATTAGCTATTTATTATCCTCTTTATAAGATTAGTAAGAAGTTTTATAATACTAGAGTAGTTATAGATAAAGTATTAATAAAAGTTATAAAATCTATAGAAAGATTAGATCTCTCGGATAGTAGTTAGTTAGGACTATTTTCGAATAGCTTCTACTCTAGATTTATTTATTATTACTCCTATAGAACTTACTATATAGCTAAGGAATTCTATATATTTCTAGTATAATATATACTTTAATAGATAGATATAGAGTTTATAATAATAAAGTCTTTCTAGAATAAGATAGATATATTTTATATAGGAATCCCGGTCAGAAGAAAAGATTAGGATATTATCTAAGTAGACTATATAGAAGATATCTAAGTATTCTTATAATATAATATAGATATAATTTTAGAATATAGTAGATATATTTATAAGTCTAAATAGTATTAGTATATATTCGAAATAGCTATATTAGATATAAAAGGCTATCTTCTACTTATTATCTTCCTTAATACTAATATAGTAGTAAGTCTTATAGATATTAACTTTCGAGAAGACTATAGCTCTCGTGAGTCTATTAAGGATTTCTATAATAAGAGATAAGGAATAGTAATTTTTTACCGAAATATAGTTAAGTCCTTAGTAGTCGATATAGAGATAGAGGCTACTATCCTTTTTAGGAATAAAAAGGATAGATATATCTATAGGATTTTTAGATAGTCGGATCCTTCTATTTTTAAGATTAACTCGAATATACTCTTATAATTCTTTTAACTTAGTTCTTAATAATAGATAGATTAGTCTATAGGATAGAGACTAATCTAGAAATAAGTCGATTATATAGTTAGTTTCTTATAATATAGTAGAGTCTTAGTCTTCTAGGCTAAATAGAGATCCTATAAAGTCTTAGAACTTAGGAAGCTAGACTTTAATTCCTTCTAGATCTAGTAGTATTTCGGATAGATCCTTAATAGTATAAGAGGATAGTATACTCGGTTAATTATCTTTATCGAAGTTAGGCGCTATCTAGTAGGAAATAATAGTAAAGATATATACTTTATTATAAAGATATTTTATAAACTAGTAGAGAGAGAGTAACTTAAGATTCTTCCGGTTTATCCTAAAGTACTATTAATATATATCTATATTAAGGATAATTTCTTAGGTACTAAATCTAGGTATTCCGAGAAGTATAGGAGATCTATATTTCTATATAACTGTATAATAGTTAATAGTCTATATCTAGATAGTACTCTAGCTATCTATAGCGGTAATTAGGAGTTAATATATATCTTCGGTATTACTAAAATAGCCCTAAAAGTCGCGAAGTCCTAGGATATAAAGAGATATCTAGTTAAGTTTATATATTCTTATAAAATTAAGATTAATTATATTAATACTAGCTCTAGTATTAAAGCCGACTATAACTATATCTTATTAGATCTATATAGCTATCTAGATTATAGGAAGGATTTCTATAATAAGCTAGGAAGTTAGAGATATAAAGTCTACTCTAACTTAATATTATTTCCTAGAGGATAGATTAGCTCCTCTATAATTTTATTAATCTAGGTATTCTAGCTAGACTTCTATTCTTAAGAATAGCTAGAGATATAGTATCCTTTCTTATTATATTAGAAATAAGTAATATATAAGTAATCCTTCTAGTCGGAGAACTAATTATATTATAATAATATTCTAAAAGTAGTCCGGTTAGGATATATTATCTAATTAGAAGTATTTAAGGATTTCTATTTCTTTAGCGGATCTAATTAGGAGATCGAAGTTATAGGATCTCTATAATACTTCTTAGAGTTATATTTAGCTATATAATACCTCTTATCCTACTAAAACTATAGTTATCCTAGATATAGATTACTACTAAAACTATATCGGTTTAGTTATTAGATAGATTATTCTAGTATAATATCTTAAGTTTATTTTTAAGAAGAGGATAGAGCTTAGTATAGTATCTAAGAGCTTACTTCTTTTCTTAAAAATATATATAGTTTTTAATTAATTAGAGATAGTTATAAAATACTTAGAGATCTTAGTTAGGAAGCTACTAAGTACTATAATATTTTTCTATAATATTAGTATCGGTAAATTAGCCTTCTTAAATAAACTCTAGAGTCTAATTAATAAAATCGGACTAGATAGGATAGATATAGAGGAATTTAGTCTTCTAATAGTTAGTCTATTAGATCTATTAGGTAGATTTAAATATAAAGAATCCGATAGGGATTTAGTATAAATTATTAATAAAATAGTTAGGACTTATATCGAAGATATACTTAATTTTATTAAACTACTAATTATATTATTTAAGGAAAGAGAAAAAGCTTAACTAATAGGAGATATAATTAAGCTTAATCTCTATATTATATTAAGATCGAGACATAACTAGGGATTCTAGTTCGGTTATATTTCGCCGCGAAAATATTACTTTCTATTCTAGTTAGTAGATCCTAGCTTAGAGTAACTCTAGTATACTAGAATCTCCTAGTAAGAAAGGTCTAGGACTAGATATAAGGGAAGTAGTCTTACTAGTAGAGCTAAGAGGAGTACTAGTAGGGATCCGCTAAGTTAGACTCTTACTAGCTTATAGGTTCTATATCTCGGTATACTATTTAGAACGCTTGGCGGCTATAAGATAGATAGAACGCCGGTAAGTTAGTAGATTAGATATCTTTCCTTTAGGTAGTTAAAAAGAAGATTTAGTAATTATTAGGGTTAAGATTATAGGATAACTAGGACTATTAACTAGATAAAGGATTAAAGTCTAGGAAGGCTTAAATTTAAAGACTAAATCTTAAAGATCGGAGTTTATCTTTCCTTCTACGATTATTATATATATATCTCCTACGTACTAGGCCTATATCCTTACGGCTATAACCCGGATAGATTCGTTAGCGTTCTATATATAATTCTCCCGTAGCTATACCTTAGTAGATTATACCGTAATACTATAGTAGCCTAAAGAGATCCTATATATCCTTAAAAAGAATAAGAATCTCCTATCTTACTTAGAATTATCCTTATTTATATATAGGAAATAGGATAAGTTCTATAAGGATATTATTTACTAGAAACTAGTAGAGAAGGGAATAAATATAGAGATAAGAGCCTAGAAGAGATAATATATTATCTATACTATACTTAACTACTATCGAAAGAGACTTAAATAGGTATTATAGAGGGGAATACTTAAGATAGTCTGATCTTACTAGATAGATCGATTTATAGAGGAACTAAACGATAACTACTAGTATATACGTCTAGAGATCTCCTAGCCCGACTATATAATACCTATCCGTAGAATATTAAGAGGTAAAGGGGAAGATTAAAAAGAGTATATTATTATAATTATAAAGGACTTAGACTATAAAGACTATACTAAACTCCTATAAAGCCGTTTAATCCGGTAGTTACTTACTCTCCTTTTTAGTTATTAAGTTAATTAACTCCCTCTTATTATATCTAAATAGCCTCTCCCGACCGTAAGGCTACTATTAGATATATATACCTTAATAGACTACCTACTCTAAGTATATATAACCGGATTCCCTACTATATACTACCCCTCCTAGAAATTTATTATTCCTTAGTTAATTTTCTATATTCTTCGAGGATTTTACTAGCTTTTCTAAGAGTCTTATGTAGGCTTATTAGGCTATATAAATTATAGTATTACTAATAGTTCTTTCTCTTTCTATAGAAAATAGGAATATATACTAAACTACGCCTATTCTTCTTATACTATTATCTAGAAATACCGAAGATAGGCCTATCTTATTCGATCGCGTTACTCTTAAATTAATCGATAGATATATTACTAGTCCTAACTAAATAGAATACCTAGCTTATTAATAATAGTAGATAAGTCCTATCTTTTACGACCGATAAGAGTATCTCCGATTAGACTTAAATCTTATAGCTAAATCGATACAGAGAAGGTTTATATAAGCTAACTACTATACTTCTAACTCGACTATCCTAAAGGAGTCTTCTCTAGTAATAAAAAATCGCGATAATATACCGAAAGTTTAGACTAAATACCGGACTTAGGGCTATCTAAGGTCTTATAATTATCTCTAATACTAATAAACTAAGGTAAAATTCTTCGCTAAAGATTAGTAGCTAGTCCTATTAATCTATAAGGGAGATATAGTTTCGAAATATATATCTCTTCCTACTCGTAGATAACTTTCGTTCTTTTAGTAGCTATATTTATATAGGTCTTAGTACTATTTAGTAAGATAATTTTATATTCTAAGTAGTATTTCTATATAATTTCGTAAGTCTTTATTAGTTAAAGAGACTATCTCTTAAATTATATTCGCTATTTATTAGGATATAAGTAGATTTATTATATTTATATTAAGATAACGAAAGGCGATCTATTCGCTAGGGTATACGCTCTTTATATAATACGGAAACAAAATTAGGTAATACTAGTAATTAGGCCGAAGTAGTATATAGAATAGATAGTAGGTATAGTGACGCTATACTAGCTACTAGATACTATTATACTATATATTCTTAGTCTACCTAATTCTTAGAGTATACTTATATAACCGGTAATATTAGTTATATATATTAAATTCCTTCTCTACTATATCTATAATACTATAAGGATAGTAGCTATCCTAGTTATTATATAGCTATAAAAAGATTAGGATAATAATACTCTCTTCTATATCCTAATCTCTTTCTAACTTCCTCCTAAAGCTATCCGGGATTCTTCTAAAATAGCGAAGACTTATATCCTAAAGAGATAGATATAATAATTTCCTAAAATCTAATATTAGTAGCTTCTATAACTTAGAAGGAAATCGAAAATAGTTCCTAAGCTTCTTTCTAGCTAATAGCTTAAACTATACTTCGAACTCTCTTTTAGCTCTATCCTAGTTATCTAGTCGTATATAAAGATAGCGTAGATAATATACTAGTATTATATAGTTTATATTATTATTATAAATATATAATAGGTATATAAGTTAACTTATATATTCCTTATAGATCGAATTAGGACTAATTAAATTAGGACTAATTACGGTTATATTTTCGCGAATAGATCTTCTAATAAGCTAGAAAATTATTAGAGCTTTATATTTACTCTTAGTATTTAGTTTCGTCTTCGGAATTACCTTTTCTAGCCGAGATAAATCTATCTTATATCTATAAAATATAGATTTAGATAACTTCTATAAAGTCCGCGATTTCTTAGTTATAGTTAGGGCTAATAGTTCCGGAGTTCTCTTTCGCGGCCGAATTTCTTCTATAGAAGAAATTAGATTCCTTTATAAGTCCTAGGAAGAAAGTTAGCTTTATAGCTAATTTTCTTCTATAAAAGAAATCTATATTTCTTCGCTATCTAAGACTATATTCTAATTTTTAGCTTCTTTATCTATAAGCTATAGTATTAGATAATACTTATATATAAATCTATCCTTATTAATTAAAAGATAATACTTTAATAGTTACTCTAGTAGTGATTCTATTAAATCCGGTATCTTATATATATTATCTAGATTATCTTCTATAACCTCTTTAGCTCTATAGATTCCTTATCTATATATTACTTTCTCTAGATATTAAAGAATAGTATGATTAACTCTAAGCTATATTTCTTCGAAACGAATTCCGCTCTATATTAACTTACTAACTTTTTTAGTAAAGATTTTTATTCTAGCTCTAATTATAATCTTGTTAGTATTACTATTCTAAGCTTAGAGTACTATATATATTACTTATTAGATATAATTCTTATTATACTTATAGCGATTAACTATCTCTCTTACTACTATCTAACTATCTTTAAAGTCTTTCTAGGTCTTATATCCTCTCTAAAATTTAATATTCTTAATAAAAGTATAGAGATTAATTATAACTAAGTCTAGGTAAGAGACCTATAGCGGTCTAAAGGCATAGGAAGTAGTATGAGATCTGAATGGGTTAGGGAGAGGAAGAAGGGAAAACCTACCTACGTAGGAGAAAACCTCTAAACCTCTTAATACTAGGTAATAGCTAGTCCTAGCTACGTATACTATATAGTACCGAGGGAGGAAACTCTATTATACCCCTCCTAGGACTAGCTATATAATAAACTAATTTTAAGTATATATTCTCGTAAGTAATATAAAAATTCAGGAACGCCTAAATTAAAAGAATTAAATTAAACTATTTAACTATTTTTCTTTTTCTTCAAAATCCCTTTAATCGAATTTAAACTTTGTTATATAACTTAGCTTAGTAAACGGTGTAGTCGAGGATTTATTTTCTTAGACGAAGTTAAAGTATCGTATTTAGAATTACTAATATTCGAAGTTTATAAAGTTATTTCTTTATATTTTTTAATTATATTAATTAAAATTATTAATTTATTAGAATGTCTTTTATAAAGAATTTTAGTAAGTTTAGGGTATTTAAGTTAAATTTATTATAGATATAGATTTATTTCGGTATTATTACTAAATATATTAAATTACCGATTTATAGTATTTAGTAACTTTAAATTATTTTTATCCGTAAAATAATTTATGTTTTCCCTTAAATTTACTTTTTCCTTATTTTAAAAATATCTATATTATAGAGTCTTAGGATCTCTTTTATTAAGTTATATCGAAATAATTTTATTATATTATATTAGTAATAAATTTAGTATAATTTATAAAATTTAGTATTTAATATATTAGGTTTATTAATTTAGAGATTTTACGACCGGTAGGATTTAGCGGGTAGATTATATAACTAGCCGAATAGAAAAATTATACTCTATATCTTCGACGGGTTTAATTATAAGAGTACTATAATAATATTCCGAAGAATTAATAGTAGTAGTTATTATAGTATTTAAAGTTATATTAGAAATAATAGGAGTCTTTAGTATTAATATTAAATAGTTATCCTTACGAATTTTATTATTATAGGTATACTAAAAATTATTAGATTATATAGTATTAGGATTATCTCTATTTCTCTATAGGAAATTAATCTAAATACCCTTTATAGGTTCCTAATTTATAGGTCTTTTAGAAATAACTAGATATAGGTATTTTTTTATAAAGTAGCTATAGATTCCGTAAAATAGATAATATCTATTTAGTAAAATTTAGGTTAGACTATTAATCTATTCTTATATCTATTCCTAAGGTAATTTCTCTTTTAGTAGAGCGTTTTTAAGAGGAAGGAAATTAGACTTCCTATTTTTCTTATCCTTCTTTAAGATAGCTAAATTAATAATACCTATAGTAGATAAGTTCTTTAAATTACTAATTATATTATTAAAAATATTTAATAAATCCGTATTTATAACTTTAATAGGATTAGAATATTTTCTAGTAAGATTATTATTTTTATTCGTAATAAGAATTAGTATATCCGTTATAATACCCTTTAATAATATAGCTAGAATAATTCTAGGTAGGATAGGATATTTACGAGTTAGTCTAGTATAAGATCGTCGTAACTCCTCGGTAAAGTTAAGTCTAGTTAAGAATTAAGAACGGTCTGTTTGAATAACTTTAAGAATCTTTTTATTATAAGTTATAAAGTCTATAGTACGAAGGATTATTTTTAAAATAATAATAAACTTATCGGTAAATTCGTACTTTATACCGGTTATAGCTACTTAGTATTAAATATCTTATAAGAGATCCTACTATAGCTATCCTTAAATTTTATATAAATAATCGACCTATTTCTTTATATAGAAATCGGTAATTTCTAGTCTTAGAATTATTATATTAAGGAATCTATATACTTATATTTAGCGGAGGATAGTAGTTATAGTTATAATCTATTCGTTAAACTCTTCGCTATTTATTAAGAGATTTAAGTTATTAAGTATAAATTCTCTTAGTATATCGGTTACTTAGGTTATAATACCGTTTTAAGGGATACTAGTAGGATTAACGAAGTTACTATAGTTAATCCTTATAGCTATAGTTTTTAGAAATTTAGGATATTAAAATAATATTTTAGTATTTAGTATTAGTATTTTTAGTATTTTTAGTATTTTTAGTATTTTTAGTATTTTTAGTATTTTTAGTATTTTTAGTATTTTTAGTATTTTTAGTATATTAGTATCTTAGTATCTTAGTATTTTTAGTATCTTAGTATTTTAGTATATTTTAGTATATTAGTATCTTAGTATATTAGTATTTTAGTATCTTTTATATTTTATATATTAGTATCTTAAGCCCTTATTAATAAGGGTTTATATAGTATAGTAAAATAAATAATTTAGATCGTATATAACTACGTAATTATATAACTATTTATATAATTCTGCTAGGTATCTAAGTAGATACTTTTGCCTCAAGAATATTAAGTCTTAAGTAGAACTAGTAACTTCAGAGCGTTATAAGCTATAATATTCCCGCTCGAAGGAATAAAGGGTATTAAATTAAGTTAAGTTAAATTAAGAAATAAGTAACCTCTAGTACTAAGACGAACGGGCTTATAACCTAAGAGACCTATAGTAGTCTAAAGGTATAGGAAGTAGTACGAGATCTAAACGGGTTAGGGAGAGGAAGAAGGGAAAACCTACCTATATAGGGGAAAACCTCTAAACCTCTTAACACTAGGTAATAGCTAGTCCTAGCCACGTATACTATATAGTACCGAGGGAGGAAACTCTATTACTAGGAATTCCTATCCTTTCTTATAGATCTTATATAGATAGAGCTTACTAGTCTAATATATCTAGTCTTTAGATAATACTCGTAACTCTTTAATAATCTAATCTAGGAAAATAACTACTATTAGTTAGTTATTTAGTATTAAAGATATAAGATTAAGATACTATTCTATAGTAGATATTATAGTATATTTTTATAGAAGGAAACTAAAATCTTAAGTCTAGAAAAGTAGATAATATTATAGGTTTTTAGAGTATTATTATAGATCGATATCTTCTATAGAAGAAATCCGTAGAATTTAGTATAAATTTACCTATACTTAATATTCTTCTCTAGAGAGTCTCTTCCTATCCTAAAAATCTTACTATACCTAGTAATCCTCTATCTTCTAGCTATTTTTAAAGAAAGTTTATAAAATTTAAATAATAATAAAGCTAAAATTTAATAAATTTAGTCCTTTTAAAGGAGAAAGCTTTAAAATATAAAATCTAATATATTTATATAATATAATCTAATTAGTATTTAAAATTTAATTAAGGAAATCTAACTTAGATATAGCTTAATCTTATCTCTATTATAGTAGCTATCCTCTTCTATATCTCTATATAGTAGATAGGGATATATTTTTAGTCTTAATTCTTTTAGCTTTATCTATATTACTTTTATCCTAAAGAGCCTAGTAATAAAATCTTTTTAGTCTACTTCTATTAATACTAGTACTTACTTTATTTTTTTACCGGTAAAGAGTACTATCTAATTCCTTAATTTTATATACTCCGTTTTTTAGATCCCTTCTAACTCGATATAGTCTAGTCTATCTAAATCGTAACTTATTTTTAGATATTATATTATCTTCTAGTCTAGTATTATATAGAAGGATAAGATCTTTTTCTTTTAGAGATATAAGATATAGATTCCGATATAAGTTATAGTATTCTTTATTCTAGACCCTTAGCCGCTATAGCTATAGTATTATATCTATAATATCCTAGTTATATTTTTCGATCTATTTTATATATATTATAATTAAATCTGTACGTATCTTAACTTTATCCTAAGGTAAAGTAGTCTATATAAGGATATCTAATTCTATTAGTAGAACTATATCCTATCTATAAATAAAACTAAAAAGAGAGATTCTAGTATATATATATAAAGTAGTCCTATCTATAAGAATCGTAATTAGTAGCTTTTAAGACTAACTTAGCTTAATTCCTTTAGATAGCTTATATCTATTTATTAGCTTAAATAAAGTATCCTTTAGAGTTTATATCGCTCTTTTAATCGTACTATTCGCCTATAGATTATATATAGAGATTAAAATTATATTAATATAATAGGATTTTTAGAAGTTCTATAGCTTAGAATATATCTTAGGTCCGAAATTAATTACTATCTCTTATAGGACTCTATATCTATAAATAATATCTTTCTAAATAAATCTTATAGCGCTTTTCCTATCTACTTTCTAGAGAATCCTTGATTCTAGCTATCTACTTATAGAATCTCTTATCTAGATAACTTCTTTCTAGTCTTCTTTATTAGATAAGAAAGTTATATTAATATACTATTTTTCCTAGATTTATATTAGTCTTATACTTCTAGTAGATTTATATAGTCTAGTAAGATCTTATATCTAGTATTTAAAGTATATATAAATAAATTTTATAGTCTTATTATATATTCCTAGCTAGTAGTATTATATAACTAGTAGGTAATATATAGCTTTATATTCTTTATATCCTAAGTCTATATATAACCTTTTTAGCGCCTTCTTTCGAAGTCTAATATTATCACGGCGCGAGTTATATATAGTAACTTAAGACGATTTATAATCGAATCGACCCTACGTCGCCTTAGGGTAATAATCCTCGAGATATTATATAGGATTATAGGGACTCGGTATATAGGAATCCTATATATATATTATAGTAACTAGTAGAGTCTACCCGGACTCTAAGATTTAGTCTTTAAAATTAGATCCTATAGACTTCGACTCTCTACCTAGCTAATAGGCTCTCTGTCCTACGATATAGACCCCTTAATAATTACTAAATCTTCCTATTTAGCTACCTAGAGAAGAAATATCTATACCGATAACCTATTAACGATCCGCCTATCTTATAGTAGTAGAACAATCTCGACGAGCTAGCGAGAGACTTAGATAATCCTCTAGTAGGCTTAGCCTAACTACTCGGGACCTAGAAGATAGGTCTAGTTATAAAGTATAGTCTCCCGAATAGGCTAAACTAAATAAACAAAATACTCTTAATTATCTTCTAGTATAGATCTAGTAACTCGAATATAAAGCTATAATTTAGTAATAAAATACTCCTAAATCTTAACCGGCGTCTCCTCTTCTTTATTAACCCTAAGGTATAGAGATTAAAATTAATAATATCTTATACCGCTTAAGCTCTATATTAATCCTAGAGTAATATATCTAGTAGCTCGATAAATTAGAGTATATCTTCGAAGCGAGTCCCGACTAATATATAAGTAATTTATATAAGATTCCTATCGGATTCTTTATATTAGACCCGACCTAATAGATATAGTAGACTAATTATAAAAAGATTAAGTTTATAGCCTAATAGTCTATCTAGGATAACTTTATTAACTAGACGCTAGAATTTATTCGGGATAGTTAATTTACTAAGGCTAATATTATAAAAAAATACTATAGTACTTACTAGCTCGAGGACTAGGACCTATATATATTTTATAATAATCTCTAATCTATCGAAAACTATATAAATATTTAGGAAAAAGAGTATACTCTTAGCTACTATATAAAGCTATATCTAATTCTTAAAAATAAACTTAAAGTACTATACTAGAATAATCTCCTAGAGAATTATACCGATATAGTTTCGGCCGCGATTTATATATAGGATAGCTAAGGTATAGGATATTAGAATTCTTATCTATCTAGAATAAATCTAAAGAAGCGGTATAGAGAAGACTAGGATTAAAGAAGACGAGAGGAGAATACTAAGAAGTACTAATCCTTATTCTACAGATAAGAGACTATAAACCCTAATCGAAATACTCCTATCTTATCCTATTATTAGTTCTATAGGAATAGGGATCTAATCTCGGTTATCTATTATATATATAGGAAAAAGGGATATTTTACTCTAGACTATTCCTAGGTAAGACCTAGCTAAGGATATCTAAATATATATATTAATAAAATTACTACTAATAATAAAACTATAGAAGACTAGGGAAATACTAGTAAGTCGGAGTAAACTCTATAATCCTAACTTAATAGCTACTTATAGAGATCCTTCTAATAATTAAGATTCTTATATATATCTAGGATACTATCCTTAAAATCGGCCTAGATACTAGTATAAGTATAAGTATTATCGACTATAAACTTATAAAATCTTATAAACTATAGTAAGCTACTCTCCGGATACCTAAGCTCTATAACTTCTAGGATTAATATAGTAATACTAAGAGGGCTTTCTATATCCTAATTATAGTAACTAATTAATAGGGAATTATAAAGATCTAGATAGTAGAGTATTATACTATTAACCGAAAAATAGGACTTCCTATACTACTAGGGATATCTAGGTTATATATATAAGAAATTATTATCGATATAGATATATATTAATAGTACTTTAGGGTTAATTATTAAAACCTCGATTTACTTATCCCCTATTAATTCGCGAAATATATATATAATAAGATATATATCTTTATAGTAGTATCCTATTAGATTAATCTAGAGATAGATCTTAATACTCTCGATAATCTACTCTTCGATAGCTTACTCCTATTTATTAGTATTAAAGAGAACCCCGGAAGGACTATAAATTATATAAGAATCGCTAGTTAGCCTAAAGAACTCTATAACTTCGAAGACTTATACTTAGTAGAAAAGATAAGGATCCTATCCTAGTATAAGAAGACTAATTATATAATTAATCTTATCCTAGGCTCTACTCTACTCTATAGGCCTATCTATCTCCTCTCTTACGCTAAGCTCTAGGAACTTAGGGAATATATTCGCGTAAATATAGAGAATAGTCGAATCCGCCTATTAAAGAGTCCTATAGATATATCTATTCTCTTTATACTAAAAAAGAATAGTAGATTATAACTCTATATAGACTACCGGGGACTTAATTACGTTTCGGTAAAGAATCGCTATCCTCTTCTACTTATCTCCGAAATCCTCGATTATCTCTTATACGCTAAAAAGTTCTCTAAGATCGATATCCGAGAAGCTTACTACTATATTAGTATTAAGGAAGACGATAAGTAGAAAACTATATTCTAGACGTAATATAGCTACTATAAGTATATAGTTATATCTTTTAGTCTTACTAACGCTCTAGCTATATTCTAGAACTATATCTATATTATATTATAAGAATACCTAGATCTTTTCTGTATAGCCTACCTAGATAATATTTTAATCTTCTCGGAGGATATCGAATTATATATAAAATATATCCGACTTATCCTCGAAAGACTTTAGTAATATAAACTCTATATTAATCCTAATAAATACTTCTTCTACTAAGACTAGATAGAATTCCTTAGCTATATTATTAATACTACTAGGATATTAATAGATCTTTTATAGATTAGATTAATCCGAGAGTAGCTACTACTATCTACGATTAAGGAGATCTAATCCTTTCTTAGTTTTTATAACTTCTACTACTACTTTATCTATAACTACTTAACTATTATAAGATCCCTTATAGATCTTACGAAAGACCTCGAAAAAGGAAAACGACTAGATAAGATCGAACTTAGTACCTATATAATCTAAGCTTTTTATAATTTACTCTATATCTTCGAGTTAGTACCGATTCTATAATATTTCGATCCCGATTATACTATCTAACTAGAAACGGATATCTTATAGTAGGAAATAGCTAGGATACTATCCTAACCTAATAATAAAGAAATCTAGTATCCGGTTATATTTTAGTCTTATAAGTTCTCTAATACTAAATCCTACTATACTACTAGAGACTAAGAGCTATACGTAATTATATATAGTTTTAAGATTTAGCGGTATTACCTTAAAGGATCTCGGTACCGAATTAAAGTATTTTCGGACTATAATAACTTAAGATCCTTTATATAAAACCTATAACTATATAGATATTAAGTATAATAGTATATAACTCTTTCTATATTTAATTTTATAATCTTATACTATATAGGAAAGAAAAACCTAGTAGATATATCCTTAAGGATAATAGAGCTAGCTTTAAGGGATATCTTAAATACTACTCTATTAAATCTATTATAGGCCCGAATAGTAACTAAAGAGATACCGGAATAGAGCTAGATAGTAGTATAGTTAGTACTAACTAATCTTTATTAATTTAAAAAGGAATTATTACCGGATTTAGGGATTTAAGAGCTAGATAGTATCTTACATACCTAGAGATAAGAGCTAGATTATATCTATTACTCCTACTATAAAAAGATAGTAGATTATTATCTTAGGTAATATATCTATATCTTAAATATAACTAGTAACCTATAAAGTATAATACTTAAGGCCTAGTAAGATAATCCTAATATAGGAAAGATTAGTTTATTAATTAACTAGAATATCCCGATATTAGGGTACTAGTTAGTCGATCCTAATAAATTAGTATAGTTTAAGAGATAACTATATATTCTAACTAATAAGAAATTAAAGTAAGAGCTAATAAAGCTATATTATAATAATCTAGTAATAGAGGACTATTTTAGCTAGTTACGAACGATTAAATTAATTAGTCGAAAATTTTACTAGAAAAATCTCTATAAATAAATAGATAAATATATAAAGTTCTACCCTATATACTAGAGAGCTATACTACCTAGATATAAGAAGTACGGCTTATTAAAGCCTCTTCTAATTCTAACCCGACTATAATAAGAAACCTCGATAGACTTTATTATAGGCCTTCTACCTATAATTTATAAAGGAAATAAAGTCGATTTAATTCTAGTCGTTATAGATAGATTTACTAAATTCGTGAAATTTTTCCTAGTATATATAATAATTAATACTATATAGCTAGCCGAATTATATTATAACGAGATCGAATTAGTCTATAGACTATAGGAAGGAATTATATCTAACTATAGTCTAGTATTTACTAGTAAATTCTAGCTATTACTATTTAATATCTCTAAGACGAAGCTTAGGTTTTTAACTATATTTTATCTATAAACCGATAGCTAAACGGAATAGATAAACTAAACTCTTAAATATTACCTAAGATACTTTATAGGAGAAGAATAGACTATATAGCTAAGTTTACTACAAATAGTAGAATTCTATTATAATCTATACTAAAATAATATAATAAAATTTAGCTCTTACGAAGTACTTTTCGGATATAATATATTCTTCTATATATATAACGAGGCCGCTATAGAAGAAAAAGGGCTACTAGAAATATAAGCTAGGATCGAGAAACTATAGAGCTTATATAAGAAGTTAATAACTTATTAGCGAAAAGCTAACGAATTAATAATAAAATACTATAATATAAAAAGAATCCCTATAATATTTAAATGTAATAATCTTATAATACTCTCTATATAAAACTTACGAATTAAAGAATCTAAGAAACTCGCTTCTAGGAGGATTAGCCTATTCCGAATCCTATAAGTAATCGGAACTTAGGTATATAGACTAGTATTATCCTAAAAGTATATATATCTCTATAATATTTTCTATATCTTTCTTCTAGAAAAATAGTATAATAATCTATCGCGAAGCGCTCCTAAAATACTCCTATTTCCTAACCTCGCCGAAGATAATTAAGAATATAAAGTCGAAGAAGTTAAAGGGAAGATAAAGATTAATAGATAACTTTATTTCCTAGTTAAATAGAAAGACTAGCTCTCTAAATATAATAAATAGGTATCTAAAGAGAATATATAAAATATAAAATAATCTATCGTAAAGTTTAAAAATATATAGAAATATATAAGATAAAACTAGATCGAATCCGCTACGATTTATATTAGAAATACTCTATAAACTCTAATACTATATTCTTTATCGTAGTCGCTTCTACCGTAAGTATACTATTCGCTATTATCGTAGTCTCTAAGTACTTAGTAAAGTTAACTAGCCTAGTCTACTATAATATAAACCTAGCGTCTCCTTCTTTAAGACCGAGATACTAGTCTATATATATTAAGGGAGGACCGAAAGCCGTAATAAGGTTCTAGCGACGTAACGCTATCTTTTCCGAATAAAAACGACGGTATCTCTATAAAGGGAATTTATTAGAACGAATTATTAACGAAGTACTCCGCCGCGGATATATTCTTAGCTTCCTAACCGATACTAATCTATCGAATAGAGATCGAACGCCCTATTATAATTCCTTTTAAATAGTATCGCCGATAGTAGTAGAAAAGTACGGCTATATAATACGGGAATCCTTTATTTATACCCGTACCTCCTAAATTTAAGGATATAGCGTTCTGTATATAATATACCTACGATTTATTATACTAGTACTATGATAAAGTCCGAGTTATAGTATCCCCTAGATAGAAAATCCCTAGTCGGGACGACTAGTATAGAAGGGGGGAATAGTTATTATAGCGCGAGTTATATACAGTAACTTAAGACGATTCACGATCGAATCGACCCCGCGTCGCCTTAGGGTAATAACCCTCGAGATATTATATAGGGTTATAGGGACTCGGTACACGGGAACCCTATATATATATTATAGTAACTAGTAGAGTCTACCCGGACTCTAAGATTTAGTCTTTGAAATCAGACCCTATAGACTTAGACTCTCTACCTAGCTAATAGGCTCTCTGTCCTGCGATACAGACCCCTTAATAAATATTATCTAGAATCCTTTATATAATTAGGTCCTTATTAAATCCTTTATAAAAGATATACTAATCTTAGACTATAAATTTTAAGGCCTTTTTCTTAAAGAAACTAAATTTACTATAAGATATTTCTAGAGATCTATAGAATATCGTTAAAAACCTTATAATCTACTAAGATTTAGCTAAGTAGGATCTATCTAGAATTTTAGTATTAGTCCTAATTTCTTTTATAGAAGAAATTAGGTTCTAGTCTAGCTAGTTCTTATATAAGTTTTCTTCTATAGACGAAATATCTTAAAAAGCCGGGATTTTAATAGAAGTTATTATCTCTATAGGAGAAATAGTAACGCGGAGATAGGAAATTTCTACTATAATAAACTTATTAATATCTCTTTCTATTTCTTATCTTTAATATTTTTAGATATAGTAGATTTTCGAGATAGTCTATTAGCTATACTATTCTTTATAATAGAAATATACTTTATTTCGAAGTTAAAAAGGTGAATCTAAGTTAGTTATTATATTACTAAAGTACTAAGAAGATCCGAAGCCGGTCGGTTTAACTAGATAACTAGTATATTAGTATCGGTCTCTAATATAAACCGAATACTATATAGCTAGTATTATAGCTTCTTAAATACTTTTAATACTCTATAGTTTTCTAATTTTCTAGTATCGTAGGTCTACTTAGCTTTAGACTATACTCTAGACTTATACTATATAACTTATTATACTCTACCTCTCTTCTATATTAAAATAGCTTCCTATCTAATTTTAGATATATCTACTATAATTATTATAGGCTAGTACCCGATATAGGTTATGTATATTACGAGACCTTAGTATATTAACGCGGAGAACGCGCGGAATAAACTTCCCCTCCTTAAGCTTTTTATAAATAGTATATTAGCCTAGTTAGATTAAATTAAGTCTTACTTTAGCCCTTTATATATAAAAAGCTTCCTTCTATACCTAGAAGTATTATTAGTTATTAGAAAAGCCCTAGGAAAGCGACCTAGGTACTTATTAGAAATATCCCTAAATCCCTAGTAATTTAGTAATAAATATATATCGGAACAGAATCCTCGTATATAAAACTCTTAATATATAAGATATACTAGAAAGCCCTAGAAGATCTTAATTCCTAGGTATATTAGAATATTAGACGAAAAGCGACCGAAGTATTACCGATACGCTATATAACCTTCTAGCGCTATATAGTAGTAGGAATTAATAAGCTCTTCTAGATAGATATAAACGCTATTATAGTAGATAGTATAGATCTAGGCTATATAGAATAAAGAAAGGAAGTAGCGTTACTAATAAGATATTACTTAAGAGAAGTAGATATATTATCTCGAAGTAATACTAGAGTAGTAGATCTTACTAGCTATAATAATAACTATAATAAATAAAGAGTAGATAATACTAGTATAATTAGCTACTAAATTAGTACCGATTCTCCTATAAATAGAGATAATTTACTAGCTAAAGCTATATCTACTAGACCTAAAACTATTTAGTAGAAGTATAAGTAACTAGCTAACCTAGTAAATCTCGATTAAGAATAAGCTTAGTATAGATAGCGAAGCTATTAGTTCTTCCTAGGATTAATTTATCTATATATTCTCTAGACTAGAGAAGCTAGTATAGAAGAATACTAGAATATTTATTAAACTCTACTAAAATACTAGCGAACTATAGGCCTTACTCGACTTTCTTAAGAGTATTTATAGTAATCTAAATATTAAGATATATATAGTAAGATAACTC
This sequence comes from Penicillium diatomitis, assembly GCF_028827545.1. Lineage (NCBI taxonomy): Eukaryota > Fungi > Ascomycota > Eurotiomycetes > Eurotiales > Aspergillaceae > Penicillium > Penicillium diatomitis. Next base: position 1,118,173 of record NW_026623181.1, on the reverse strand, counting down.
TACTAGATTTAATAACTAGAGGATATAAGCTTCTCTAGATTTCTTTCCTAACTAGAGAGGGAATTCGCTAATATAGATACTCTTAATTAGTATTATAAGATAAAGTAGTAGATCCTCCTTAGCGCTCTTAATAAGACTATAATAAATTCGTTAATAAATTAGGGTATCCCCGCTACCTTTTCGGGCCTAATTTCCCGACTCTATAAGATTAGCTTAGATATAGATACTCTTAATATTAATAAGAAGAAATAAATATATTGTCTATAATTAACTAGATAGAATAGTAATAAAATAGATTAGATACCGACTATATCGGTAAACTATACTAAACTATATATAAAATACTACTAATCCGAAAGTAGAACGCTAAAGTAAGCTTAATAGGTTAGCTAGGATAAGATAGATTAGCGATAGGCCGAAGGGAAATACTTATAATATAGGAGATCTAGATATCTTATTATAAGATATAGGTTACTATTAGTATAATAGCTAAATAGTATATATATCGCTACTTCCTTAAGTAAGAAGAAAAAGGGGTATATAGTTAAAGTAAAGAAGTTAAAGCCTATAAGTAACCTAGATTTAATAACTTCTAATAATAAGAGTATAACTACTAAGGATAATTCGGAAAAAGAGTAGCTCCTATTCTAAGCCGCGAGTAGGAGCGAAAGGAGGTCGAAAAGCTACTAGAACGTAAGATACTACTATTTATAGTTAATACTAGAGTAAATAGAATTTAATTTATATAAGCTCTTATTAATAGCGATTACTACTATTATATAATAGTAAATAAGTCCTTAGTCTAGTTACTCGATCTCCTATATATTAAGATATAGCTATAAATCCTCGATAGAGTTATACCGAATTAGTATAGAATTACCTACGCTATCTACTTCGATCTCGATATCTATAGCTATTAATAGGACTATATATTCGCCTATATTATTAGACTATAGAGCGATAGTATAATACTTAGAGATCTATAGTTATATAATATAAATAGGTAATATTTAGTAAGAAAAGGATATCTAGATATTTTTATAAAGTCTAGGAAGCGGATAAGATATTAGAATTATATAGATTATACTATTAGGTCTATTAGGATAAAGGTACTATATATTATCTAAGTAGAGATACTATCTATCCGGTAACTTATATAGAGTATATCGGATATAAATCGCTTATAAATTAGTAAGATTTCGCTAGATAATATCAAGAGAGTACTCTATCCTAAGAAGTATATTAACCTAAAGAATAAGCTACTAAAATACTACTAATAATAGATAGCGGCTTTTAGCTAGTAGCTTACTAATTAGCTACTACTATACTAGCTAGGGATCGATTATAAGATCCCTTTAAAATATAACCGAAATAGTATCGAAGAGCTACTACTATATAGTCCTTTTTATAGTATAAATAAGAAAGAACTTCTTTATCTATAAAAAATATTAATAGATCTACTTAGGAAGAACTTTATATATATAAGCTAATCGCCTATAGCGGTACTAATCTTACTAGTTAGAAAGCTAGGTAGAGGTATACAATTCTATATTAATTACTAAGGATTAAATAAGTAAATAGTAAAGGATCGCTATCCTCTATCGCTAATTCGAGAGATATTACGGAATATAGGCTAAGCCTACTAGTTTATAAAGCTTAATATTATTATAGCCTTCTATAAGATTTATATTTACCCTAGAGAAGAATAGAAGATAGTATTTCGGACGCGATATAGGCTCTATAAGTAGAATATAACCCTCTTTAGGCTAACTAGTATACTAGTAATATTCTAGAGATATATTAATTAGATACTATAAGAGTATCTTAATAACTTTATCTTAGTATATATTAACGATATAATAATCTATACTAATAGAACGCTCGCGGATTACTACCGAAAAGTCGGTAATATACTATAGAAGCTAATAGATACTAGTTTATAATATAATATTATAAAGTCGGAGTTCGAATAGGACTTAGTAAAATATCTTAGCTTTATTATTAAAGCCGGAAAGAAGATCTATATTAATCTAAAGAAGGTAGAGACTATTAGAGTATAGAAGAGACCGAAGTTAATATAAGATATATAAAGCTTTATTAGGTTCGCGAACTTCTACTAGCTATTTATACCTCGATTCGCTAATCTTTCGGTACTATTGATATAGCTTATAAATAAAGACGCTATCTTTAAATAGGATAATAACTACTAACTAGCCTTTATAGAACTAAAGGAACTCTTTATAAATATACCGATCCTTGCTTACTTCGATAAAGATTATTAGATAGTTATAGAAACTAATACTTCTAGCTAGGCTACTAGTATAGTTCTATCGTAATATAGGCCTAATAGATAACTATAGCTATATACTTATCTATTCTAGAAGCTATTCCTAGTAGAAGCGAACTATAAAATCTACGATAAAGAGCTCCTAGTAATTATATAGGCCCTATATAAATAGAGACTAGAACTAAAGATAGTATCCTAATTTACTATTATAATAGACTATAAGAACCTTCGCTACTTTAGTAAAGTGTAATATCTTAATAAATAGTAAATATACTAAGTAGATCTCCTAATAGAATTCGATTTTAATCTCTACTATCGCCTAGGTAAGCTTATAGTAAGACTAGATATACTATTATAATAGAGCTAAGATATACTATAGAGTATTACCGATAAAAGGCTATTAAACCGCTTCTAAGTTCTACTTAAAAGGGTTAAGATTAAAATAGGATAACTAGATCCTTAACTAGTAGATAACTAATCTATCGGAGAGATCGATTTTAAGAGAAATATCCTCCTCTTCGAAGAAGAAGAGCTTTAGATAGAATAGAAAAGGATAAGGATATCCGATCCGATCTACTAATAAATCTCCTATATCTTACTAATAGGAAAGCGCTAAATTACCGCTAAAATAAATATTAAGATAAGTCTATTAGAGTACTATTTAGATAAGTAGGAGATACTCTATTTTAGATAATAGATTTAGATTCTAGAGAGCGAGGTTCTATATATAGGAATTATATAGAAAGTTTATAATTTATATATTATAGTATATCCTAGATAAGACGCTATCTATTCGATACTATCTCGACGGTTCTTCTAGCTAGGAGTAGCGAAGGATATATAATATTTTCTATAAAATTATATAATCTACGGATAGAGCTTAGTATAGTAAGATATAAAGTATAGACTATTAAAGCTACTACCGATTCTATAGCGAATCTAGGCTAAGATATTAGTAGACTTTATTACCGGGCTACTACTCTCCGGCCCTATAGGAGTAGTAAATTATATAGTTATAACTAACCGGTTAATAAAGAGTATAGTTCTAATCGGAATAAAGAATATAAGGATAGAAGATATAGTAGAGATATTTCTTATATACTTCTATATATATTATAGGATACTACTAACGATTATAAGTAACTATAGTCTCTAATTTATAAGTTCTTTCTAGGAAAGGATATATAAAAGACTATCGATTTAATACTAATTATCTACTACTTTTTACCCCTAGACCGATAGTATAATAGAGTATACTAATTAGGAGATCGAATAAATCCTATATATATTTATAATATATATATAGGATAATTAGAAGGATCTACTACTAATAGTTACTATAGTAATTAATAATCGTAATACTACTTTAACTAGAATCTCGCTATTCTTCTTTATCTATAGCTATTATATTAACCCGATTAGTATTAATAAAGTAGGATAACTAGAAGATACCCTAATACCCCTACGAAAGATAGGCGAAACGTTCGCGAATCGCCTACGAGAAGCTACTAATTAGGCCTAGGCCGCTATAGCTTCTGTATAGACCCTTTAAGAAGAATAAGTAAACTAGCGCTAATAGGCCGCGCCTATCTATAAGAACGATAACTAGATTTAGCTAAATCTTCGGAATATATATACTTAATAACCGTTAAAGAAGTTAGATTAGCTATATACTCGATACCGAGTAGTTAATATTCTGTTACTATTTATAGTCCGACTAGATATACCTACCGATATATATCTAGTATTCTATATTAAGTTAGTTTATCTAGTAGCGATAGACCTATTCCTATTTTAGCTAGTAGACGATCTATAGCTACTATCTTTACTAGTTAATAGAGAGGAGGAATATAAGGTTAAGTAGATCTTAGCTATCCGACGGAGGAAGATTAGATAAGGATATCGTAACGAAGTACTAGTAAAATAGAGAGAATAGGTAGAGTAGATATAGGAAGTACTAGATTTAGTATAGGATTATAGCGCCTTAGATATCTTTAAGAAGTAGTATAGTACTATTTCAGATATAATTTACTAGTAAATCGGTACCGAAGCTTATATTATCGTATCCCTAACGAGACTAAGACTAGGAGGGGGTATTATTATAGGCTAGTACCCGATATAGGTTATATATATCACGAGACCTTAGTATATTAACGCGGAGAACGCGCGGAATAAAATTCCCCTCCTTAAGCTTTTTATAAATAGTATATTAGCCTAGTTAGATCAAATTAAGTCTCACTTCAGCCCTTTATAATAATAATTAGATCTAATAGGTCCTAGCTATAGTTAACTAGTATAACTAAGGGAAAGCTATATAGTATCTTCTTAATTTTATTAAAGATAACCTATCTAGTATCTATCTATTTAAATACTAAATCTTTCTATAGGATTATATATAATAATACTATTATATACTAGAAATTGTGACTCCTAGGCAGTATAGCTACGAGAACCTACGCATAGAAGGAAGAAGGTAAAGCAACTATATCCTATACAACGAAGAAAACTAAGACGAAGGGGAAAAAGGAAAGGAAGAAATAAGGAAGGTAAAGTACTACCTCAAATACCTATCGTGGGCGGGGCTATAGTGAGGCGGTAGAATCCTTATAGAAAGTCCCGGATAGAAGGTTTCTCTACAGAAGTAAACCGAAAGGCAAATAATCCTTAGGCTCTAGCGTATATATACGCGTAAGGCTTCTATTAATAATATATAGGTAAATATCTAATCTTATAAACGCAAACATCGATTATATAATCCCCTCCTTAACTCCCTAAGTCTATATCTATTAACTAGCCAACCAACCTACTAGTTAATACTAACTCGCTAGTCGGCTAACTAACTAGTTAGTAAACTTACTAGTTCACGGTGACTAACTAGTTAACTTATCTAACTAACTCCACACTCTAAGTCTATTCACAAACTAGTTAACCGACTAGCTAGTTAACTATTAACTTATTACCTATACGTTATATTACCCCCCGTTTAGACTCGCGACTATCCTCAGACGCGGTAACGTTACGGTATATTATTATCCGGGCGTACTAGTAGCTCCTTATTAAGAGCCTCGTACTTTAACTAACGGTTAAGATTCACCGGAGGTCTAGGGCGGGACGGGTAGGTTTTATAATATTCCCGGAGTTTCGAAGCCGTAGTCCGGAAATTACTAGTATTATACTATATTATATTATTCTCGAATCCTACCTACTTTACTCGATACTAAAGCTTCGACCGGTTAATTCGCGAAGTAAGGATTATCTCTATATCGTACTCCGGCTCTAGTATAATCTATATCGCCGGTTTAGGGATAGGCTATCCTAGAAGTAGATCTATACTTATCGTACGGCGTAACTTCTCCGGGTTAAAGATATTATATTATAATAACCCTTCTAGTAGTTATAGTCGAAAAGTATATCCTACCTTCTCGATAATCCGGAAAGGCCCCTCTGCTTTCGGACGGAGTTTACCTAATAGCCCTTCTACGATCTACCGATTATCCTTTATCGTAATTATAATAAGGTCCCTAACGTCGAAGTTTAGCTCCCTACGATATCGATTCGCCTAGATACGCTAACGTTCCTACGCTTTAGCTATATTATCCCGTACGAACTTATAAACTTAGCGAATTTTGTCTGTCTAGTCTTAAGCTACCTCCTGGTCTAGCCTATAGAGATCCCGTTCGCTACTACTAAGTTACTAATTAACTATCGTTCTTAGCTTATACCCGCGTTCGGTGTAGTATAGTAAGACCCTAGTCGACTTATAAGGCAAAATCGCCTAGGTAAAGTCTATTATTAGTAGTAGGCTAGACTAGTTATCGGCGAACTTATCTACGAAAGCGCGTAGTTATTAAGATAGTAACTAGATCGTATTTTCCGACTATCTATTCGTTTAAGAGTAATACGGAGTAGATAACTTCCGCTTAATCCCTATTAACTTATATAAGGTCTTCTAGAATAATATAATAAACTATAGTCCTCTATCTAATATAATTAAGTCCGGAAGTCCTATCTATCTATAATAGTATATTAACTATAACTTTACTAGATCCCTAGCCGTAGTATCCTTAAATAAGAGTATATAAACTATCCGCTTCGTTAATCTATAGATTACTATTAAGACGTTATTATATCCGTATCAGTCTTTTAGTAGATATATAAAGTCTATAGAGATATACTACTAGGGTCTATCTAGTACCGGTAACGGGTTTAGGAGTCCCGGAGTCTTTATTCGCTAGGTTTTAGTATACTTATATATTATATAGTTATCCGAAAACCGAATAACGTCCTAGCGGAGAGTCTCCTACCAAAAACGGCTTACTAGGAACTTCTAAAGCTTCTTAGCGCTCGGGTAGACTAAAGATAGTTAATTATAGGCTTCGGAGATTAACCGGGTTCGTAGCTACCTATATACTAGAACCATAAGCTTCTTATCACGGATTAGTACCCCTTCTCGTAAGTCGAATCTACTTAAGGAGTTCTCTTATTCGGCTTCCTAACGCTATACTTCTAGCTCTAGGTTATCCCGGTTTACTAAGAGTAACTATTTAATTAAGTCGCTACTAATATAGAGTCGGTTAATTCGAACGGTCTTACGCTCGTTTACGATCTAGGGGTCTAAGTAGGATTCCGGTAGTAATATCTAGCTCTCCGGTTCCCCTTATTATTTAACCTAGAAGCGGGATAATATATCCGTAAGAGTATTTTATTATCCTAGTTAGTAGCGGATAACGAAATAGTACTAGGAAAGTTTTAAACCCTAGCGAGCTTAACGAGCGTTCAGAAGTTTTAATAATATAAAGTACTCTAACGCCCGGTAATCCGTTAGGACCTCGAATCTTTCTTTATGTTATAGTCCTAATAGCTTAGCCCGCTAATTATCTATACTCTCTATAATCGCTAGTATCTCCCGGTCGTAGATATTCTACTTCCGCTCCCTAGATAATATAGTCTTAGAGAAGAACCTAATAGAGTACTATAATCTATCCTATTTCTAGGATAGTACTCCCGCGATAATATCCTTTAAGGCGTCCGTTTCTAGTCTTATCTCCCTCTCCGGATAGTAGTACGCTAAGATAGATACCGAAGAAAGAGTCGTTTTTAGTTACTAGAAGGTATTTATATAGTCCTCGCTCTATATAAATATATAGTCCTTTTTATAAGTTAGTAGAGTAGCTTTGTGATATAACTATAGGTAGTAATAAAACGACGATAGAAGTTATAGAACCTAAGAAAGGACTAAACTCCTTTAACTATTATAGGAGTTTACTACTTATAAATAGTCTTAATCTTCTTAGGGTTAGTCCTTACTCTATCTACTCCTACAATAAAACCTAAGAACTTAGTCTCGGTTCGGTCGAACTTATATTTATAGATTACTACCTAAAGTCCTATAGCTTATAATCGTTAGATTATAGCCCGAACGTATTTAACGTACTTCTCGGGGTCCTCGCTAAAGATTAGGATATTATCCACGAATACGATAGTAACTATATCTAAGAGATCCCTAAGTATCTAGTTAATATACTATTAGAAGAAGATAGATCTACTATATAACCTAAATAGTATAATCTTATACTTAAAGGTCCTATATCGAGTTATAAATATTATTAGATCCTCTAAGTCCGCCGCTATTCTAAGTCGATAGAATCCCTACTATATATCGAGTTTAGTAAAGTATCTTACGCGGGCTAACCAGTCTATTATCTTGTTAATAAGTAGTAACGGGTAGATATCTTTTTCCGTAACCGCGTTTAGTCGTCGGTAGTCTATATAGAAGCGTAGTCCGCTATCTATCTTCTTCGCTATTAGGATTAGAGAAGCGAAGAGGTATCTCGACAGAACAATAAAGCCCTTTTATAAGTTCTCGAAAAGGTACTTTCGAACTACTTTAAGCTCCTCCTAGTTTATCTTATAGAGGAGATAACGGCCTAGTCTTCACTCTCCGTTAAGGAGGATCTTATAGTCGAACGGGCCCTAATATAGTAGTAGAACGTCGGACTTATATTACGAGAAGAACTCCTATAGATTATAGTATATCTTAGGAATTTACCGTTAAATAGACTTCTTCTCCGTAACTACTTTATTCCTAGGAGTTAGTTCCGTAATTACTACGTCGATCTTATTAAGAGTAGTAATAAATACTTCGGTATCCTTAGCCCGTATATAGCGTTTAAACCCTACTCGACTAATAAAAGCTCGAGCGGGACTAAGAAATACGGTATTTAATTCTACGCGAGACGGTTAAGGAGCTAGGACTACCGGTTCTCTATCCCTAGCTATTATATAGCTAAATACCTTATAGGCTCGTATATAATTACTTAAGAACTCTTTAGGAAGTCGATATTCGGCGTTATATATAGTTAAAGTAACCCGAGATCTATCGATCCGCTCCTACTCGATTAGTCGCTCTATTTCCCGGTTATAGGCTTCGGTATACGCCTAATATTTCTAATTTATAACCCGTAGATATATTAATACTAATAGGGGGATCTCCAGAGTCAGTTTCCCGGCTATCTTATCTACTATAGTAACTTTAGTAGGCTACTAGATTCGGTAATTCGTATAATCTAATAATACTTAATAATACGTAAACTAGGCTCGTCCGATAATTATATAGTAATAACCTAAACCGGTAATAAGGAATAATATCTAATAAAACTATCGTCCGTCGATCTAGAGAGTCAGAACGATTATATAGGTAATAGCGTTTCTACCTTTCCTATTATATCCCTCTACCTTTACTAGCTAGGGTAAAGGTATCTATAGAATATTCTAAATATCTCGGATAGTATAGGCTAATCCTTTATCGATAACTATATAGGGTATTACTCTAGTATCGAGTAAAGTAGTTATATAGGTTAACTAACTATTAGATATAAGTATAATTAGAAAAGTAAATTATTCGTTATTTCCTAATACTATATATAAATCTAAAGGTATAACTACTTTTATAATACTTATACCCAGAAGGGAGACTTATTCTAGGCTTAGGCTTTTCCCGCCTCGGAGGGTTCAGAGATCTCTTCTATATAACTAGGGTTAGGTACTAATACCTTAGCTACTAAAGTAGCGCGTTCCTTACTAGGATACTTAGAAGATATATATCCGGTCTATCTATATCTAAAGTATCGTTCTTCCTTTATATAGCGGGTACGGGTCTCCCTATCCAGACTCTTAGCGTTAGGTACTAGGATTACCTTTATCTCGCGAGGCGTAGTACTAGATAATACCGAAGTTATAGTAGTAGTTTTATTATTAGACTTCTTAGAGAAACGCGCCTTCGACGCTCTAGACGGGTCGGTACTTTTATTATTAGTAGTCTAGCCGCGTCGCTAAGCGGAGATCTAGCTACTTAGGTAAAGAGCGTCGTACTTCTTTCTAACCTTACGGCTAAACTCGGTAAAGGATATAAGGGGCTTATCGATTAAGTCGATATCGATAATCTCCCGAAGTCAGAGAGTTAAGTAGTTCTAGAGGGCGTACTTCTTCTAGCGCTCGCCTATAATAAGTTCGCCGGCGTCGAAGAGATAAGAGAACTAAGATAGGAAGTCGCTAAATAACTAGCTACCCTATATCTCTAAGTTTTTAAAATCCCGTTTAGAGCGTATAGCTTTATTATAGTCGCCGAAGATAGATCTAAGATACTTAAAGAGGTCGTTATAGTTCTAGTATCGCTCGGAGGCTATACCTATTATATATTAATTAATATTCTGTTCGGCTATACCTCCGTATCGAGAGTAAGCGTAGTCTAAAGCTAAGGGATCGGTAAGATCTAGCCCTATACTATATAGCTTACGCTCTATCGCGATCTTCTAGTTTTCCTAAGTTATTTCCTTTCTATCGGTAAGTAGGGGTAGATTAGGGATCTTAAATTTATATATAGCGTATATAGAATCGGAGTAGCCCGTTATAGTAGTATCTATAGTAGCTTTACGCTACTTATATTAGTTAGTAGGAGATACGGGGCGGCTTATTTCGATTCGATCGGCGGAGATATAGACCTACTAGAGGGTTATCTATAAAAGCTTAATAGTAGTAGCGTTAAGATCGGTATATTCCTCGGACTTACAGAGGAGCTCGTCGTTCGTTATCTTCTAGTTTATTAGTTTAACTACCTTAGCGGTAGCTATAGCGAGCTATCCGCGTTATTCCTCTACTTCGTTATCGAGATAATATAAGTAGTTAACCGTCGCTCGCTATATATCCCGTATTAAGTCGAATACAAACCTAGGTTCGTCGCGTACTAAGTCGATAAAATTCTTATAGCTAAGTTTTCTATCGCGTAAATACTCGAGTAGATTATCTAGCTAAGGCGCAACCTAAATAAAACGTATATCGTAGTCTTCACGAGGAAGATCGTTAGGTCCGGCTAAGGAGCTCTATCGACGTATACTACATAACTCTCCCTAACCGGGTTCTTTATTAATATCTAGGCGTACTATATTAATAGGTACTACCGTATCGATCGTTTAAAGGAAAAAGAGAAAAATAAGAGAAGGTAATATATAAAGACTTAATAACTTATAGTAAGCGCCGGTCTGTCGTATAAAGGTAAAAAGAATATTAAAGGTCTTAGTTTTTATATAACTCCTAGATAGTATAGCTACGAGAACCTATATATAGAAGAAAGAAGGTAAAGTAACTATATCCTATATAATAAAGAAAACTAAGACGAAGGGGAAAAAGGAAAGGAAGAAATAAGGAAGATAAAGTACTACCTTAAATACCTATCGTAGGCGGGGCCATAGTAAGGCGGCAGAATCCTTATAGAAAGTCCCGGATAGAAGGTTTCTCTACAGAAGTAAACCAAAAGGCAAACAATCCTTAGGCTCTAGCGTATACACACGCGTAAGGCTTCTATCAATAACGCGTAGGTAAATATCTAATCTCATGAACGTAAACATCGATTATGTAATCCCCTCCTTAACTCCCTAAGTCCACATCTATTAACTAGCTAACCAACCCACTAGTTAATACCAACTCGCCAGTCGGCTGACCAACTAGTCAGTAAACTCACTAGTTCACGGTGACTGACTAGTTAACTCATCCAACCAACTCCACACTCCAAGTCTGTTCACGAACTAGTCAACCGACTAGCCAGTTGACTATTGACTTATTGCCTATGCGTCACAGAAATCTCTTACTAGGATCCGAAAGTAGACTATAAGTCTAATAAAAGAGTATATCTTATTATACTTTATAGGAACTAGCTAGTTAGTAAGCTTAGAAATTTTCTGCTTATTAGGTCTATAACTATTCGTACTATATACCTAGCTAATAATTTCTAAGCCTAATATTACTAGCTAAGATTTCTCTATAGATACTCTAGCTCCTATAAGTTCTAAAAGATATAGAGTCTTATCTAGGTTTTATATATATTCTAGGACAAATTTATATATTCCTAGTCTTATAAACTTATTCCTATATCGCCATTTAGGACCTTTAACTAGTATATTATATATAAAGGGTTTTATAATATATAAAATATTAGCTAGAATTTATAAGACTACTCTTTAGAATTAGGATACCGAATTCGAAGCTTCTTATAGTAAGATAGTCTATCTTAATAGACTAATTAGTATCTAGATCGTAGTTATATTTCGGTCGCGACTATCTAAGGTTATCTAATTATATCTAGAAAATAGATTAATAGCCGAAGATATTACTATTCCTATAAATTCTTTAATAAATTTATCTATATCTAGTAGTATATTTATATTATATATTATTACTTTATTAATATATATCGTAGTATTAACTAATCTATACTTTCTATTTTTCTAATATACTAGGAACTAGGGATTCCGGTAGGGACTATTATAATATTTAAGGACTCTCTTTTAAAGTCTCTCTTATAGTATATCTTTAACTATCCCTTTTAGTATAAATAGGATATAAATTCTAGGATATTATTATACTTTATATAGAATTATCTTAATATATTAAGATAGTATTACTTCTAGAAAGATTAAGGATATATAAGACTAATCCTATATAAAATATCCTTTTCTTTTAAATAATATTTTATATAATAACTTCCTCTCTTTTAGTAAGAGGTTCTTACTAATTAATATCTTTTCTTCTCTCTCTAGCGTTAAATATACTCCTTTTACAATTATAGAGATCCGCGGAATTAGTAGTTTATCGAACTCTATCTTAATATTAGGAGCGTGATACTTAGTAAAGTATCTCTTTTTATAGATTTCTGTCTAATTTATATATCCTATAGATACCGAGCTATTATTTTTAGTCTTATTAATAAGCTTAATTTTATCTATAACCCTTTTAAATAGAGTATAGACTAGTATACTTCTAATAGAGGAACTAAATCGCGGATTTATAGCTAAGAGATATCTCGGTCGTAGATAATCCTTCGGAATATCTTAATACTACTAACGAGGAATTTTATAATAATAACTAAAATAATATTCTTTAATAATTAGAGATAATTTTATAAGTTTATTATTTTCGAATATTTTTAGTAATTTTAGCGGATATTTTAAAAACGTAGTTAAAATATATAGTAAGTTATAGGGAAATTTTGGTATTTTAACTCTAGAAATATTAATAATTATACTTCTTAATATCCTAAAAGATTTACCTCTATATCTGTAGAATCTATAAAATCTTTAGGCTATAGCTAATATTCCTAGTCCTAGCTAGTACTCTCGGAGCTATAGAGAATAGTAATAAGAGAGAGTAAGGAAGAAGAGAGAGAAGAAATCGAGAAAGTATATAGGAGAAAAACCTCTATCTTCCCTATAGTAGTCTCTATAGAGCCTCTATTAGATAAGAATAAAGAAAACCTAGTCTCTATAGATTAGATCTATCTACTAGGATCTAGTATTCCTAGAGAAGAGGATAGTTATAAGAGGACTCCCTTTATTAAAATACCCTATTAAGTAATCTATAGTTTAGTAATTATTAGGTAATCTATAACCTATAATCTAGGTCTAGCTATATAATAGTTAGGAGTAAGACTCTTCTATAGCTTCCCGGAAGCTAGACTCCTAGGCCTCTTCTACCTAGTCTCGGACCTCCTATTATCCTATATATTTAACCCGAAGGATTATAATCTCCCTAGTAGCTCTATCCTACCTCTTCGGTTAGCTAATTAATTAATCGATCGATAGAAGAGGGAGTTAAGAGGAATCCCCTCGAGAGTATAGAGAGAAAGGACTATAAGATAGATACTAGAGAATGGACTAGTAGAGATTCCTAAGAATTAGTCTTTATACTAATCTAACTACTGTAAGCTATCTCTTCTCTAATAATTAAGTCTAGCTATCTTACTAAAGTAGCTACCTTAATAAAAAGCTAATATAATACTAGCGAAATATATATAAAACTATATAGAAATACTATAATATAAAAAGGACTTCTATATCTTTTAAGTAGGATAACCTAGTTATACTATTAATATAAAATCTATAGATTAAAGAGTTAAGAAAGCTATTACTAAAGAGGATTAGCCTCTTTAAGGTCCTCTAACTAGTCAGAACTTAAGTCTACTATCTTATACTCCCAGAAAAATATAGCTATCTATATAATATCTTCTATATCTTCCTCCTCGAAAAATAGAATAATAATCCGGCGAGAAGCGATATTAAAAAGATATTAATATCTAACTTAGCTAAAGAAGAGAATAAATATAAGATAGAGAAAGTTAAGAATAAAGCTAAGATTAATTAGTAGCTTTATTTTCTAGTTAAATAGAAGAACTAGTCTTCTAAATATAATAAATAGATATCTAACTATAATATAGAAAATATAGTAAAAGCTATTATATAATTTTAAAAATATAAGAAGACTAAGATAATAAAAAGTAAATAATAAATATAAGACTTAAGACCGAAATATCCCCGAAACCTCTCTTAGAATTCCTCTTTAAGCTCTGATATCTAATTATATATAGCTATAGCCTTAGCTACTATTATTCTATAATTATTTATTATATCTCTTAAATAAGTTATAAAATTTACTAGACTAACTTATTATAATATAAATCTAGTATCTCTTTTCTCTAGACCTAATAATAACTTAACTTACTTAGTTAAAGCTCCTAAGATTAATATCTAATTATAGTATTAATTATTTATCTTTATATAATAGAAATAATAGTAATACTACTAGAGTTAGCTTATATTTATACTATCGAAACGCTAGGTTTTCCTTACTAACTAAATATTTTTTAGGCCTTCGAAAAAATACTTCTTCTAATAAGCTATAGCTATATCCGCGAAGATAGCTACTAGATCTTTACTTATAAAGAAAAGATTAGTATATATTATAATCGGCTAGATAGAAATATATATAGGTCCTTTAGCGATACTTAACTCCTAGATATCTTTAAAGATATCCTTATAGATTTATAAGTACTACTAGAATACATATATCCTATATTATATCTATAAGAACCTAGGATAGATTAATACCGAATTACTACTATTTTTATAAAAGATCGAGAGTCTTTTACTAGTTTATATAAGTTATACTAACTATTATATAACTTATATAATACTAAACTAATTCGATTAAAAGTATAAACTATCTAGAATAGCTCCGAAGTAGTAAAGTAGTTATATAAGCTTTTAGTATCCCTAAAGTATTATATATACTAAAGATATATATAAGTTATATAAATATAGATTAGTATTAGAAAAGTATATCTAGTATTACCTATATTAGTATAGTAGTAATAATTATAAGAAGTAAGAGATATTATATTTAAGAAAGAGGAACTTAGAAGCTAATATGAAATAATTATCTAAGAATAGGAATCTTATTCCTATTTATAGCGAAGATAATAATATCTCTAAGAGCTCCCTAAAATATCCTTCTTTCCTACTTATTTATACTTAGCCCTATAATTACTAGTTCCTTTAAATATACTAAATATAAAATTATAACTATATATATTCTAATACTATAGGATACTATAAGAAGTCCTAATTAAGGTAAGTTCCTGTAGTTATATATATATAGATTATAGTTTAGCTATATCTTATCTTTATTTAATCCTATATATTATTCTACTATTATAATAGTCCCGACTTATATCCGATTCTATAATAGTATCTTCTTTATCTATATATCAGACCCTACTATCCTATCTATAGTTATAACTTAGGTAATATAACGGAATATTATTATCTAATAGTAACGTAAATACTACTATATATAGTATATAGTATATATATAAATAGCTAAAAACTTAAGAGACTTCTAGCTAGGATATCTAGTATAAAGAAGGGAATTGATTATCACGGCGCGACCTACTAAGGCGCGGCTACGGGTGAATCACGTACGGAACGCCCACAAATCTACCGGGTTATAGCCCTAAGAATATAGGCCCCGGTATAAAGGGGATATATATAAAATAACCGCAGAAGAGAGGAAGAACTCCGACCTTTAAGATTCAGTCTTTGAATTTAAGCCCCCTAGACTTCAATCCTTTACCTAGTTAATAGTCCTAGTCGCCCTACGATCCCGACCCTAATATCAATTAACTTAAGTACCTAAGGAGGACAACCTAAAAGGTTAATAAGTAACCAGAGGATTAAACGGCTTTATAGGAGTTCAGTATAGTCTTTACAGTTAGGTTCCCTTTATATTATAATAACACACTCCTTTTAATCTTCATCTATGCCTCTTAACATCCTACGGATAGGTGTTATGCGGTCGGGCTGGGAGATCTCTGGACGTGCGTGCTGGTGGTTGAGGTTTGGTTCCTCTATGACTCGACCTGTCTGGTGAGATCAGACTGCCTTGAGCATTCCCCTCTATACTATATAGTATCGAGAATCTTAAGAGCTAGAGAGAAGAAAGAAGAAGAAGAAGCTATAGTAATATCCTAAGTTTTAAGTTAGTATACGTAGTACTATATAGTACTACGTAGTTACCGGTATCTCTCTTCCGATACTAATTTCTTCTACGGAAGAAATCTAAGTCCGTAACACCTAAGTCTTCTGTAGAAGAAATCTAAGTCCGTAACACCTAAGTCTTCTGTAGAAGAAATCTAAGTCCGTAATACCTAAGTCCTCAACAAGGACTACTAAAAAGACTATAAAATTAGGCTAAAGCTACACTAAAGGATAAAATTAGTAAGGATTATAAGGACGACGATAAACCGATTAATTAAACAACTTATTATTGATACTACTAGTACTAGAATTAATGGACCTAGAGGGCTAGGTCCTTTAAAGAAGGAGGTAATATTAAGGACTTAGGTATTACAGACTTAGATTTCTTCTACGGAAGAAATCCGACCGGGCGGACTTAGATTTCTTCTGTAGAAGAGATCAGTATTAGAAGGAAGATCGTATACTATATATACTTTCTTAAAACTTAGGATATCACTATAGCTTCTTCTTCTTCTTCTTCTTCTTCTTCTTCTTCTTCTTCTTCTTCTTCTTCTTCTTCTTCTTCTTCTTCTTCTTTCTCCTCTCCAGCTCTTGAGATTCTCGATACCACGCAGTCAAGTTGAATAAATAAGTTTATGAGTCCTTCTAAAGCTTTTCTTAAACTAGCGTACAACAGTTAACATAGTATAGTTTTGTAAAGTAAATAATTTAGATCCTATCAACTTACGTCGTTATATAATTCTTTATATGATTCTACTAGGTATCTAAGTAGGTACTTTTACCTCAAGAAATTTAAGTCTTGACTTCTTAAGCAGAACTAATAGCTTCAGAGCGTTATAAGCCATAATATTCCCGCTCGAAGGAATAAAGGGTATTAAAATCAAATAAAATCGACCTTAAATACTAAGACAGTCGGGCTCAGAACCTAAGAGACCTATAACGGTCTAAAGGCACAGGAAGTAGGCAGTTTTAGCAAAAGTTTACAAGAAGTTTATATATGCCTTATTCGGTAAGGCGTAAACCTTAGCTAGAGCGGTTAACAAAAAGTCGCTTAATTCGGTTAGATCTATCTTAGGTATTTATAAGTTATAAATACCTAAGATAGACCGAATTAGGTATAGATTAAGCGTAATATTAGAAGCAGATTACTACCGAATCTACCGAATCCGTCCGGTAGCTATATCCCCTACTACTACTACTACTACTACTACTACTACTACTACTACTACTACTACTACTACTACTACTACTACTACTACTACTACTACTACTACTACTACTACTACTACTACTACTACTACTATTTAAGTCTATGCTTACCTTAGATTATAGACTTATATCTACAAAATACTATAGCTCAACCACCTTACTTCCGGCGGGACTTCCTAAGTCCTACTCCTATATATATAACTTCGCCTACTCTAGTCCCTACGATTTTATATAACGACTAGTTACCTATCCTAAGCTAGTCGCCTAGACTAATATAAGAGATAGGCCCCCCTCTTCTACCGGCTATCCGCTATAGTACTATATAGAGTATCAAAAGTAACTTACTCTTCTAATCTACTACTTAGACTTAACGTACTACTTCTACTAGACTAAGCGCTATACTTCCGATCCGTTAACCCGCTCTCGACTTATACTAGAAGGCTATATACGCCCGACTATATATAGATAATATTAGGTAGATAATAAGTATAAAGGGAAATACACTTTATTAGGAGTCTATAGTATATTATTTTACTAAAGCCGATTCTCGACCTGTACCCTATAAAGTAGCTATAGAAAAGAAGATTATCGAGGGCCTACTTCGGGACTATCTTACGATAAGAGGTTAGCCTAAGACTAAACGTACAAATAAATCTAATAATTAGGCTATTCTTAACGAAAATCTCGATCGGATACTTATATATATCGATAAGCTTAAGAGTATCGCTAAGGTAAGATAGATAGGGCGGTAGGATTATATTAATATACGTAAAGAAATAATATGATATATAGCTAATTTAACTTAACGCTAAGATTAAAAATATCGCTATTAGTTAATCTATTAAGTTAGAGGTAAGATCTAGGCTTTTACTATATCTAAGTCCTAGAAAAAGTAGTACTAATTAAAGAAATCTCTATTAGGTTTATCTTAATCGTCTCTTAGTAATAGCCTAGGTAATATCTCTAAGTATATAGAGATTATAAAATATCTTATATCTATTTTATTACTATTTTATTACTATTATCTAAGATAGATTAGTCTTAGATATTATATATACTCTATACTTAGGTTACTAATCTAGAGCGATAAGTTGGAGGTCTAGCTAATACTCTAAGCTCCTTATTAAGATATCTTAATAAGAAGCCGCTTCTGTCTTATACCAAATATTTATCTGTTAATCCTAGTACTAGTAATAAAAATATTAATAAAGAGTCTAATCGTAAGAAGGTTAGACACCTAGATTTAGGTAAACTTATACTATAAATAGTTAATTTTTAGTATTCTAAATCTTAAAGAAATACTTATTCTATAGACTTTAAGTTAATTTATTTTATTTGAGCCTTATTTTATAGTATTTTTATCCCGAGATAACCCTCTCTATATCGTCTAATATATACTAAAAGACTACTATAATAGTAAAGTTTATTATACTATATATAGAGATACTTCTTAGGAGTAGGGTATGACTCCCAGGCAGTATAGCTACGATAACCTACGCACGGAAGAAGGAAGGTAAAGCAACTATATCCTATATAACGAAGAAAACTAAGACGAAGGGGAAAAAGGAAAGGAAGAAATAAGGAAGGTGAAGTACTACCTCAAATACCTATCGTGGGCGGGGCCATAGTAAGGCGGCAGAATCCTCATAGAAAGTCCCAGATAGAAGGTTCCTCCACAGAAGTAAACCGAAAGGTAAACAATCCTCAGGCTCTAGCGCACATACACGCGTAAGGCTTCTATCAATAACGCGTAGGTAAATATCTAATCTCATAAACGTAAACATCGATTATATGATCTCCTCCTTAACTCCCTAAGTCCATATCCATCAACTGGCCAACTAACCCACCAGTTAACACTAACTCGCCAGTCGGCTGACTAACTAGTCAGTAAACTTACTAGTTCACGGTGACTAACCAGTTGACTCATCTAACTAACTCCACACTCTAAGTCTGTTCACGAACTAGTCAACCGACTAGCTAGTTAACTATTAACTTATTACCTATACGTCATATAGGGATCCGAAGCTTATACTATATAGTAATCGAGTTTATCTATTTTATATATATATATATATATATTTATAAGTAGAACCTAAAGCCGGAATTCGGTACTAACTACTTATTTCCTAATCCGCTACTTTTAAGTTAGATTACCTTTATAGAAAGTATTACTAATAAGTATAAATCTATATTTAATATTAACTCTATTACTAGAGAGCTATTAATTAAAGCTTTTCTAAGCCTAGTTAAGAGGGTTATTATATCTATTCTTCTTAGGTATAATAATTCCTTATCTACTAATATAGGCTTAATTACTAAATAGATAAACTATCTACTAGTCCTACTATAGCTACTAGATCTAAGCTATTACTTAATTAGACCGATCCTATATAGTTATATTATATAATAATCTAGCGAAAGGCCTAATTAAGGAGCTAATAATATTATTAGGAGTCTAAATAGCTTAGTATTTAATTAAATACGACTTTTTATAACTAGAATAATAGATCGATTCGTCTTAAATTAGTATAGTAATTAGCCGAATAGTACTATTAATAAAGCCCTAGACTCTTCCTCTATCTAAGTTAATAGTATAACAGAAGCTTCGAAGGTACTTATAGATAAGTATAACTCCTAGATAGTATAGCTACGATAACCTACGTATAGAAGAAGGAAGATAAAGTAACTATATCCTATATAATAAAGAAAACTAAGATAAAGGGGAAAAAGGAAAGGAAGAAATAAGGAAGGTAAAGTACTACCTTAAATACCTATCGTAGGCGGGGCTATAGTAAGACGGCAGAATCCTTATAGAAAGTCCCGGATAGAAGGTTCCTCTATAGAAGTAAACCGAAAGGTAAATAATCCTTAGGCTCTAGCGTATATATATACGTAAGGCTTCTATTAATAATATATAAGTAAATATCTAATCTTATAAACGTAAATATCGATTATATAATCTCCTTCTTAACTCCCTAAGTCTATATCTATTAACTAGCTAACTAACCTACTAGTTAATACTAACTCGCTAGTCGGCTAACTAACTAGTTAGTAAACTTACTAGTTTATAGTAACTAACTAGTTAACTTATCTAACTAACTCTATACTCTAAGTCTATTCACGAACTAGTTAACTAACTAGCTAGTTAACTATTAACTTATTACCTATACGTTATATTACCCCCTATTTAGACTCGTGACTATCCTTAGGTATAGTAATATTATAGTATATTATTATCTAGATATACTAGTAGCTCCTTATTAAGAGTCTTATACTCTAACTAATAGTCGAGGTTTACTAGAGGTCTAGGATAGAATAGGTAGGTTTTATAATATTCCCGGAGTTTCGAAGCTATAGTCCGGAAATTACTAGTATTATACTATATTATATTATTCTCGAATCCTATCTACTTTACTTAATACTAAAGCTTCGACTAGTTAATTCGCGAAATAAGGATTATCTCTATATTATACTCCGGCTCTAGTATAATCTATATTACTAGTTTAGGGACGGGCTATCCTAGAAGTAGATCTATACTTATTATATAGTATAACTTCTCTAGGTTAAAGATATTATATTATAATAATCCTTCTAGTAGTTATAGTCGAAAAGTGTGCTCTACCTTCTTAATAATCCGGAAAGGCTCCTCTACTTTCGGATAGAGTTTACCTAATAGCCCTTCTACGATCTACTAATTATCCTTTATTATAATTATAATAAGGTCCCTAACGTCGAAGTTTAGCTCCTAGTAATATCGATTCGCCTAGGTATACTAATATTCCTACGCTTTAGCTATATTATCCTATATAAACTTATAAACTTAGCGAATTTTATCTACCTAGTCTCGAGCTATCTCCCGGTCTAGTCTATAGAGATCCTATCCGCTACTACTAAGTTACTAATTAACTATTATTCTTAGTTTATATCCGCGTTTAGTATAGTATAGTAAGATCCTAGTCGACTTATAAGATAAAATCGCCTAAGTAAAGTCTATTATTAGTAGTAGACTAGACTAGTTATTAGCGAACTTATCTACGAAGGTGTATAGTCGTTAAGATAGTAACTAGATCGTATTTTCCGACTATCTATCTATTTAAGGATAATATAGAGTAGATAACTTCTGCTTAATCCCTATTAACTTATATAGGATCTTCTAGAATAATATAATAAACTATAGTCCTCTATCCGATATAATTAAGTCCGGAAGTCCTATTTATCTATAATAGTATATTAACTATAACTTTACTAGATCCCTAGCTATAGTATTCTTAAATAAGGATATATAAACTATCTACTTTATTAATCTATAAACTACTATTAAGGTATTATTATATCCGTATTAGTCTTTTAGTAGGTATATAAAGTCTATAGAGATATACTACTAGGATCTATCCGGTACCGGTAATAGGTTTAGGAGTCCCGGAGTCTTTATTCGCTAGGTTTTAGTATACTTATATATTATATAGTTATCCGAAAACCGAATAATATCCTAGCGGAGAGTCTCCTACTAAAAATAGCTTACTAAGAACTTCTAAAGCTTCTTAGTACTTAGGTAGACTAAAGATAGTTAATTATAGGCTTTAGAGATTAACCGGGTTTATAGCTATCTATATACTAGGACTACGAGCTTCTTATTATAGATTAGTACTTCTTCTCGTAAGTCGAATCTACTTAAGGAATTCTCCTATTTAGCTTCCTAATACTATACTTCTAGCTCTAGGTTATCCCGGTTTACTAAGAGTAACTATTTAATTAAGTTACTACTAATATAGAGTTAGTTAATTCGAACGGTCTTACGCTTATTTACGATCTAGGGGTCTAAATAGGATTCCGGTAGTAATATCTAGCTCTCTAGTTCTCCTTATTATTTAACCTAGAAATAGGATAATATATCTATAAGAGTATTTTATTATTCTAGTTAGTAGCGGATAATAAAATAGTACTAGGAAAGTTTTAAACTCTAGCGAGCTTAATAAGTATTTAGAAGTTTTAATAATATAAAATACTCTAATACCTAGTAATCTATTAGGACCTTAAATCTTTCTTTATATTATAGTCCCGATAGCTTAGTCCGCTAATTATCTATACTCTCTATAATTACTAGTATCTCCTAGTCGTAGATATCCTACTTCCGCTTCCTAGATAATATAGTCTTAGAGAAGAACCTAATAGGGTACTATAATCTATCCTACTTCTAGGATAGTACTCCTACGATAATATCCTTCGAGATATCTATTTATAGTCTTATCTCTCTCTCCGGATAGTAATATACTAAGATAGGCGCTAAAGAAAGAGTAGTTTTTAGTTACTAGAAGATATTTATATAGTCCTCGCTCTATATAAATATATAGTCCTTTTTTATAAGTTAGTAGAGTAGCTTCGCGATACGACTATAGGCGGTAATAAAACGATAATAGAAGTTATAGAACCTAAGGAAGGACTAAACTCCTTTAACTATTATAGAAGTTTACTACTTATAAATAGCCTTAATCTTCTTAGGATTAGTCCTTACTCTATCTACTCCTATAATAAAACCTAAGAACTTAGTCTTAGTTTAGTCGAACTTGTACTTATAGATTACTATCTAAAGTCCTATAGCTTATAATCGTTAGATTATAGTCTAAATATATTTAATATACTTCTCGGGGTCTTTACTAAAGATTAGGATATTATCTATAAATATAATAGTAACTATATCTAAGAGATCCCTAAGTATCTAGTTAATATACTATTAGAAGAAGATAGGTCTACTATATAACCTAAATAGTATAATCTTATACTTAAAGATCCTATATCGAGTTATAAATATTATTAGATCCTCTAAGTCCGCCGCTATTCTAAGTCGATAGAATCCCTACTATATATTAAGTTTAGTAAAGCGTCTTATATAGGCTAACTAGTCTATTATCTTATTAATAAGTAGTAATAGATAGATATCTTTTTCCGTAATTATATTTAGTTATTAGTAGTCTATATAGAAGCGTAGTCCGCTATCTATCTTCTTCGTTATTAGGATTAGAGAAGCGAAGAGGTATCTCGACAGAATAATAAAGCCCTTTTATAAGTTCTCGAAAAGATACTTTCGAACTACTTTAAGCTTCTCCTAGTTTATCTTATAGAGGAGATAATAGTCTAGTCTCTACTCTCTATTAAAGAGAATCTTATAGTCGAATAGGCCCCGATATAGTAGTAGAATATCGGACTTATATTACGAGAAGAACTCCTATAGATTATAGTATATCTTAGGAATTTACTATTAAATAGACTTCTTCTCCGTAACTACTTTATTCCTAGGAGCTAGTTCCGTAATTACTATATTAATCTTATTAAGAGTAATAATAAATACTTTAGTATCCTTAGCCTATATATAGTATTTAAACCCTACTCGACTAATAAAAGCTCGAGCGGGACTTAGAAATATAGTATTTAATTCTACGCAAGACGGTTAAGAAGCTAGGACTACTAGTTCTCTATTCCTAGTTATTATATAGCTAAATACCTCGTAGACTCGTATATAATTACTTAAGAACTCTTTAGGAAGTCGATATTCGGCGTTATATATAGTTAAAGTAACCTAAGATCTATCGATCCGCTCCTACTCGATTAGTCGCTCTATTTCCCGGTTATAGGCTTCGGTATATACCTAATATTTCTAATTTATAACCTATAGATATATTAATACCGATAGGAGGATCTCTAGAGTTAGTTTCCCGGCTATCTTATCTACTAGGGTAACTTTAGTAGGCTACTAGATTTAGTAATTTATATAATCTAATAATACTTAATAATACACGAACTAGGCTTATCTAATAATTATATAGTAATAACCTAAACTAGTAATAAGAAATAGTATCTAATAAAACCGTTATCTATCGATCTAGAGAGTTAGAATAATTATATAGATAATAGCGTTTCTATCTTTCTTATTATATCCCTCTATCTTTACTAACTAGAGTAAAGATATCTATAGAATATTCTAAATATCTCGGATAGTATAGACTAATCCTTTATCGATAGCTATATAGGATATTACTCTAGTATCGAGTAAAGTAGTTATATAGGTTAACTAACTATTCGATATAAGTATAATTAGAAAAGTAAATTATTCGTTATTTCCTAATACTATATATAAATCTAAAGATATAACTACTTTTATAATACTTATACCTAGAAGGGAGACTTATTCTAGGCTTAGGCTTTTCCTATCTCGGAGGATTTAGAGATCTCTTCTATATAACTAGGATTAGATACTAATACCTTAGCTACTAAAGTAGTATATTCCTTACTAGGATACTTAGAAGATATATATCCGGTCTATCTATATCTAAAGTATCGTTCTTTCTTTATATAGTAGATATAGATCTTTCTATCTAGACTCTTAGTATTAGGTACTAGGATTACCTTTATCTCGCGAGGCGTAGTACTAGATAATACCGAAGTTATAGTAATAGTTTTATTATTAGACTTCTTAGAGAAATACGTCTTCGACGCTCTAGACGGATCAGTACTTTTATTATTAGTAGTCTAGCTATATTACTAAGTAGAGATCTAGCTACTTAGATAAAAAGCGTCGTACTTCTTTCTAATCTTATAGCTAAACTCGGTAAAGGATATAAGGGGCTTATCGATTAAGTCGATATTAATAATCTCCCGAAGTCGGGGAGTTAAGTAGTTCTAGAGGGCGTACTTCTTCTAGTACTTACCTATAATAAGTTCACCGGTGTCGAAGAGGTAAGAGAACTAAGATAGGAAGTCGCTAAATAACTAGCTATCCTATATCTCTAAATTCTAGAAATCCTATTTAGAGTATATAGCTTTATTATAGTCGCTAAAGATAGATCTAAGATACTTAAAGAGATTATTATAGTTCTAGTATTACTCGGAGGCTATATCTATTATATATTAATTAATATTCTGTTCGGCTATATCTCTGTATCGAGAGTAAGCGTAGTCTAAAGCTAAGAGATCGGTAAGATCTAGTCCTATACTATATAGCTTACGCTCTATCGTGATCTTCTAGTTTTCCTAAGTTATTTTCTTTCTATTAGTAAATAGGGATAGATTAGGGATCTTAAATTTATATATAGTATATATAGAATCGGAACGGCCTATTATAGTAGTATCTATAGTAGCTTTACGCTACTTATATTAGTTAGTAGAAAGTATAGGATAGCTTATTTTAATTCGATTAGCGGAGATATAGATCTACTAAAAGATTATCTATAAAAGCTTAATAGTAGTAGCGTTAAGATCGGTATATTCCTTAGACTTATAGAGAAGCTTATTATTCGTTATCTTCTAGTTTATTAGTTTAACTATCTTAGTAGTAGCTATAATAAGCTATCCGCGTTATTCCTCTACTTCGTTATC
This sequence comes from Penicillium diatomitis, assembly GCF_028827545.1. Lineage (NCBI taxonomy): Eukaryota > Fungi > Ascomycota > Eurotiomycetes > Eurotiales > Aspergillaceae > Penicillium > Penicillium diatomitis. Next base: position 1,092,445 of record NW_026623181.1, on the reverse strand, counting down.
GAGATAATATAAGTAGTCGACTATTACTTACTATATATCCTATATTAAGTCGAATATAAATCTAGGTTCGTCGCGTACTAAGTCGATAAAGTTCTTATAGCTAAGTTTTCTATCGCGTAAATACTCGAGTAGATTATCTAGCTAAGGTATAACCTAAATAAAACGTATATCGTAGTCTTTATAAGGAAGATCGTTAGATCTAGCTAAGGAGCTCTATCGATATATACTATATAACTCTTCCTAACTGGGTTCTTTATTAATATCTAGGCGTATTATATTAATAGGTACTACTATATTAATCGTTTAAAAGGAAAAGAGAAAAATAAGGGAAGGTAATATATAAAGACTTAATAACTTATAGTAAGTACCGGTCTATTATATAAAGATAAAAAGAATATTAAAGATCTTAGTTTTTATATAACTCCTAGATAGTATAGCTACGATAACCTATATATAGAAGAAGGAAGGTAAAGTAACTATATCCTATATAATAAAGAAAACTAAGACGAAGAGGAAAAAGGAAAGGAAGAAATAAGGAAGATAAAGTACTATCTTAAATACCTATTATAAGTAGGGCTATAGTAAGATAGCAGAATCCTTATAGAAAGTCCCGGATAGAAGATTCCTCTATAGAAATAAACCGAAAGGTAAATAATCCTTAGGCTCTAGCGTATATATACACGTAAGACTTCTATTAATAACACGTAGGTAAATATCTAATCTTATAAACACAAACATCGATTATATAATCTCCTCCTTAACTCCCTAAGTCTATATCCATTAACTAGCCAACCAACCCACCAGTTAATACCAACTCGCCAGTCGGCTAACCAACTAGTCAGTAAACTTACCAGTTCACGGTGACTAACTAGTTAACTTATCTAACCAACTCTACACTCTAAGTCTGTTCACGAACTAGTCAACCGACTAGCCAGTTAACTATTAACTTATTGCCCATACGTTATAATAAGGTTCGGTCGAAATATTAAGATATAATCGAATTTTATAGATATAAAGAGTATTATATCTATATATACTATAGAGAGCTATCTATATAATCTTCTGTACTAATACTTAATATCGTACTTTAGTCGAGACAGATATATAAGTCTCGAGTATACTAGCAATACCGTAAGCTCGGGTATTAGCTTTCGGTAGCTATAGTACTAGATATTTATAATACTAAACTATAATATAAGCTAACGGATCTGGGCCTTAGTAAAGCTAGATAGCTTATTTAGTTAAAGACTCGGTAAGATTTAGTTAAGAATTTAATAAATTCTTAATAGATTAGGCTTACCGAGTCTAATAGATATATTAAGGGTTACTCTATATAGCTAACGTCTACTTAAAGGCTGAGTACCGAGCTATAGCTAGAGTATTCCGTAGATAAACGTATCGGTTATAGAGTCTCTATCGGCGGGTGTATATAAATAAGATTATATAGATAATAACTCTATTAACTGACTCCTATAACGCGTGTATTTTAGTAGAATATAATAATAGAATTAAGTTTAGGACTAATCCTCTATTAGGGTTAGGATCGTAGGGTAACTAGGACTATTAACTAGGTAAAGGATTAAAGTCTAGGAGGGCTTAAATTTAAAGACTAAATCTTAAAGATCGGAGTTCTTCCTCCCTTCTACGATTATTATATATATATCTCCTACGTACCGGGCCCGTATCCTTAGGGCTATAACCCAGATAGATTCGTCGGCGTTCCGTACTTAATTCTCCCGCGGCCGCGCCTTAGTAGGTCGCGCCGTGACATCCTCTATCTAAGCGCGTTAAGAGCGTCTGGGATAAAGGCTCCCCGAGGTTTAGGAGTCATATGACCCACATCAGCTGATACGATCGGTTACTATCTGCTTACTATCTGAATTATTGCCTGATTTTGGCCTATATTGCGAGAGTGGGTCCAAAATCAATCTGCCGGCAAAATAGTGGAGTTGTAAAATTTTTGTTAAGTTTCTGCTAAAACTGCCCAGTAGTACGAGATTGGAACGGGTTAGGGAGAGGAAGAAGGGAAAACCTACCCACGCAGGGGAAAACCTCCAAACCTCTCAACACTAGGCAACAGCTAGTCCTAGCCACGCAGACCACGCAGCACCGAGGGAGGAAACTCCATTAGATATCGAGCAAAGTCAACCGTCGTTTAATACTAGTCGATGATACAGGAAGTCACGACTCTCGGCCTCTGGCCAAAATCACCAGGTTCCTAAGCGATCTCCTTTGCGGGCCATTCTCTCAAGCATCTCGCGGTCGGTAATGTTTCTTTTTTATTGCTCCGGTGTCCCTTTAGGCTTAAGCAGTATCCTCGGGAATCTGACAGGTGCGATTGTTGTTATCATTCCATCAGTGAATTCCTCTCCAATTATTTCTTTCTGATTGGGCCATCCTGGCTGGAGCTTATCATCCACTTGAAGGTATGACGAGGCTATGCCTGATTCAGAATTCTTCGCATCAAGCTTTTCCGGACTCACAATTGCAGGTGTAAATACGCCGAGACGTGTGAAGAGAACCGATTTGACAATAGTTGTCGGGGGCTAACTTAGTCACCAGGCTAGCCTCTCTGATTTTGGCAAATCAGCCGTGCCGATAGCCAAGCTCCCCGAGACATAACAAGGCTTGGAAAAAGCTTAGTAGTCACCTGTGTATCTCGCAGTCCAACGGGAAATGCGGACGTGGGCCTGCACCACCGGCCTTCGAACGGCTGTCCCGCAATCGATGGAGACCAGGAAGGTCTGATCGCAGCTACTTCCTGATTCAAATGCCTCCAACAGTCTCTTCCGGCTAGTTGCATTCTAGATCAAGCGAGTGCTCGATCGAGATTGTAAGATCGCTCTCCAGGCGCATGCGCTCTGAGCGAAGTTGAGGTTACCTTGGCCATACCCGACCCGAGCTGATCCAATGGAACTGCACTTTTGCCCGCCAGAGGGATGGATCCTCAGACATCCGGGGACATTGAATATTAACCAGACTGCCCCTATAGCCACGCGTGTGTTTGGGAACTTTCATCGCATGATTTGTTTTTCAATCCTTTCCCGCACTTATATCGAGGGGTCGAGCACGATCCATATTGAATCAGCCAGGCGATAACCTCCGCCGAGACTCCCGGGAAAACACGCCCCGCTACATGATCAAGAAGCTAGTAGTCGCTCAGCTTCAGAATCGCACCTCGAGGGGTAGATCAAGATTCCACAAAGCATGTGGCCTGATGCAGATCAAGTTCCATTGTCTGCTGGCTACAATAATAATGCCCTCCGGAAGATAAATAACTTCCTTCCGGCATAATCAGATTTTGGAACCTTAGGGCCTCGTGGAGAAAGTCAAGTGTCTGAGTTGTGGATATGAGAGATAAGCATAAGTAGGAATGAAAATGATTATCTTCTTGCAACCCTCAAAGAGAATGTACATAAGAACTTAAGGCACCTCAAAGTAAGATTGTTTAGCATCTCGTAGTCATTCCTGTTTTCAAAGCGAGCACATAGGTACCACAAAGAGTACATGATATGAATATTTAAACCCAGGAAAGCGCAGCGGAAGGGAAACACGTAGTTCAGCTTGAGAGCATAAAGGAATTCATATTGTCTCATCCAGCATGCCCCTGTGAGTTCTCCTACAATAGGTCGCACACGGCTGGGAAACAAATCGCTGGATATCGCTGAGGAATCAGGTTGTTATCCAATTCCGTTCATCGGCGGATGGGGTATGACTCTAATTAGCTCCGCTAGCTCCGGCTAGGGATCCGTTTGGAGTTAGATCCTCGGTCGCTTAGCGATCAAACAACCACCACCCCTCCCGTGTTGACAAATGTTGTATGGGGTGAACAATGATCTTTGCTTATTCTGCTGTAGCTTTCCTTGGCAAATACATACTCGGATCCAGGGATTTCATTCTCGCATCTTACTTGATGTTTCATTTCATCGAGTTCTCCATGTTTTCTTCATCTTCGTGCTTTCATTCGGTTTCTAACCCCCGACAATAGAATTTGTTGGCAGAGTCATCTCCCTAAAGCTGAGCAAAGAACGGCCGAAATATTCAAGTCAGAACCGAATGTTCCTCTCTAAGCAACGCAAAGCGATGGGGAAGTGACATTGATTCCCGAGGCTTGGTCAGTGTACGCTACGCACTTAACTTCCAGGTAGCCCACCTACAGAAGATTGAAAGTTACAGATTTCCAGCACTGTGTTATCCCCTTCTTGGTATAGTTCCGCCTGAGCTCTGGAGGATGCTGCAAACCTCCCGTCGGAGGTCCGGCCCAGCAGTCCACAGACTACCGAAGACGCGTAGAATCTACCTCGGAGCACAGCAAGCAAGATGCTCCTGGACGGCAGCAGTATTTTAGGGTCTGATATAAATTGCGCTTTCTCCGTCGTGACAATCGTGTGGCCAATTTGTGCCACTAATTTCCGCTGAAGTGCCCTCGGCTCCATTTCTAGTCACTTCTTCTTTCTGTTGATTCTTCCATCATGCATGTCAAAGTTGCTTTGCTGGCAGGGGTTTGTCTCCTGGCATCAAACATCGGTGCCAATGCCAATCCCATTGCCAGGACGGCTCCAGTGCGGAGCAGCAAGGCTACGACCTGGAAGCCCGCAGCTTTCACATCGGCCAGCCCGGACAAAGTGAGCTCTAACGTGATGACGTTGACGAAGATCAAGTCCGCTAGAGGGAACAAACGTTGTGCCGCCTGGAATCTCTTCGGCGGTAGTACTCAGCTTCAGGCACTTGAAATTGGAGAGGAGTTTGCAACGGAGATCGACATCGCGGGACAGAAATTCCAGGTGGTCGTCGATACCGGCTCCAGTGACACTTGGGTTGTTGAAAAAGGGTTCGAGTGTGTGTCTGTTTCCAATAGCAGCGATGTTCTAGCGGAGTCTGCGTGTGCCTTTGGTCCCACGTACACATCGGGTTCTTCCTTCAAGCAAATCCCCAACGAATTTTTCAACATCAGCTATGGTGACGGTGAATTCTTGAATGGTGTCATGGGTACCAATCAGATCACTTTGGCTGGTATCGAGGTCACCCAGGAAATGGCTCTGGTGAACTTCGCTGGGTGGGATGGGGATGGAGTCACATCGGGTCTAACAGGCCTTGCATTCCCTGCTCTGTGAGAATTTAATCCGTCCAGCCTCTGTCTCTATAAACAGGCATTGAATACTAATCGTTTTTTTGCCTCAGTACGAGCGCCTACTCAAACTCCACCAAGAAGCAAATCCCGTACAATCCAATTTTCACCACAATGTACGAGGAGGGCAAGGTGTTTCCACTTTTTAGCTTGGCAATCCTTCGCGATGTCTCTGGACCTTCTGGATATCTGACTCTTGGAGGACTTCCCCCGATTGACTTTGTGCCCGAATTCTCCAGCACGCCCATTTTGATTACAAACATTCAAGGATATCCCACTTCCTTCGACTTCTACACAATCAACATTGATGGTCTCCAGTTGAATGACAAGAAGCTTACCGCTGCCGGTGGCTCTGCTATTCAATATATTGTAAGAGATTTCTTGATCACCACCAAGGGGTGCTCGGCTCCTGCCTGGCCTGCCACCATTTACATTTACTTACTTTCGGATGTCTTCAGGTCGATTCTGGCACTACTCTAAACTTCTACCCTACTGAATTCGCCAACCATGTCAATGCCGCTTTCAACCCTCCGGCTGTGTATGACAGCTCCCAAGGTGCCTACGTGGTGGACTGCCATGCCAAGCCCCCCAAGCATGGTGTGACCATCAATGGCAAGACATTTTACATCAATCCTCTCGATATGATTCTCGATGCTGGGACGGACTCCAATGGGAAAAAGCTTTGTATCAGCGGCATCACTGACGGGGGATCTAGTTCGACGCAGGACCTGTTCATCCTCGGTGATACCTTCCAGAAGAACGTTGTGACGGTCTTCGATGTCGGCGCAGCAGAGATGAGATTTGCTGCGCGGGAGTACTACAAATCTGACGATCACTATTAATGTCTCTGCCATTTCAACCAGGCAAGATCTCAATGTTAATGAGCATTAAGCAATGTATATACCTTTCAACCATATAGTTGAAAATCTTTTGCAGCTCATTCTGTCCATGGAAAGCGCGTGCTTCTCTATCGAAAGGTAGGTGTTTGGTATTAAAGTGGAATCTTATTAGACCGGAAGTTTTCGTTCCCGCGGGAATAGGGTTCATTAATGTTCAGCTATGTATCGCATACATGTTGGAGATTATTCAAGCATTTCTCGAGTCAAATCTACCTCAGAATGTATGTCCAGAAAAGCTTAAATGTTCATGATTTTCGAGATTCAGTAGTGCTTTCCAGTTTCGCGTGTCCTTTAGCGACTGTGCCTGATTTCCCATCCACTGAGTATCCCGGCGTGAGTTACATTTGGTGAACGTTTCTGTGTCCGTGGCCTCATCTCTTTCTTTTTCCTTTTCTTTGTGAAGCATTTGGTTTAAAAATTGCTCTAGTAACCTCGAGTCGAGCGTGGCTACCTCGTTTATTCCAAATGTTTGGAATAATGTTGCGCTTGTGTGACAAATCTATCCTTTCGCAATTTCGGAACTGCCAAATGACATCTGCCGTGCAAAAGCAGACCACCGTTTTCTCAATTTTCTTCTCCGCAGAAAAGACATGGTTTGTATTATTCGTTTATAGAGGACAAGGGACTATCTTATTTTCCACGGAGCAGATGAAAATCAGCTGACATTGTAACCTCGCAATCCCTTGTTGTGCATTGCTTTGATCGCCACATCCATGGGCTCTTTGAACCTCTCGAACACAACAAATACATCTTCAGGAATACCAATCTCCGACTTCATCGAAAAAACTACCCGACGCGTGACTGCTAAAGTATGAATGACCTCGAAGAGCAGCGACGTTACGAAACCCTTTGTGATTGAGATCTTGCGGCAAAATTTCCACCATGATTGACCCCGGTGGTAGAAAAATACCATGGGCAAGTCCTGCACCATGAACACTGCCGAGAATATTCGTGTCTTATATGATTTCCAATTACCATTTATAGGAAATTGAAGCAAAGTCGATGGACTGGACCCGAACCAGAGGATATTCTTCCTCAAGCCACGTCAAGTATTCCTCCATGTGGCGTAGTCTTCGTCCGGAAAATCGGTTGCTGAAATTCAATGTAATTTTCTCGCTCTGGCGTGGTCTTGTACTACGTATATCGTAGAGAGCCACATCACGATGGAGAAAAGCCTTCGGCGTTGCTGAGTCTTCGCAGGAATTAATTTCCCAATCGCCCTGCCACAATGGATTGCTTCTACCCGCGAGTGGTATAATGACATTTTCAAATGTGGTATTTTGTGAGATATCCTGCAGCCGGACGACTTGTTTCTTTGCGAAAAGGGACCACATCGCAAAGTGTGGCCCATCCGGATGGTTTGAGAATGACCAACTGAGTGTTGGCTGCGTCTCGCGAGGGGATGTAGTATGCCGGGAGTTCTTTGGATGGTTGGCCCATTTGGAGCACATCAATGGTCAACATAATGGAAAAGATCTCCGTCGGCAAATGCCCGAGATTCGTTGCGCCCTCTCGCTTGATCAGAATGCTGAAATTCTGTGTTTCGTGAGTTGAACCTTGGGTTCCATTGTCGAGATTGACCCATCCATCAAATACCACCCCAGGGCCGGTCGTGTACATATTTGTATGAAAGTTGTCGGGATATGGATATTTTTGGGCCGGATGAGACTCATTGTATCGATTAAGATTGCATTCTTATTGAAATTTGCTGTCCGTTGGATCGAACTCGGCTCCCTTGCCGAGCCAAAATGAGTCCTAGCGATCCACAGTCTTCGAATGAAAGCAAGTTAGGGCCGACGATCCTTTGCAGTGCCTCTGCTTCCTCGGAATGCTCTCAGCCTGGTCGACATTCGGATTCGGATCGGAATAGTCCCATCTTCTTTTGGTTCTCATCCACGTTCCGTTCATTCTTATGGCAGCGCAAAGGTACCAGACTCCAGCGGTCCACTCTTCTAACTCCTCCAATTCCGCAATGATTCCTTTTCTCCGCGTGTCCCTGAAATGAACCCCCACTGCCGTGCAGAAATCTGCTCAATTGCTTTCGAACATTTTGAAGCCAACCCGGTGGCTCGGTTGGAGGGTCTACCGACACAAGGGCCTCGGATGGGTATGTTCCGATCTGAAACAGTCTCCCTTGTCGCCGCCATGACGAGAGCTTCAGCTCCATCGATTCATGGCGTCTTGGGGGCTTCGGTCGAAAGCACATCCTTTGAAGGATTGAGTTTGGGAGATAAAGAAAAGCAGAGCAAATATTTTCCATGACATCTTTCAGGTCTAGGTTTGATGACGAGTCGGCTATAACTACCTAAACTGTGCATCGTATGTGATCATGAGTTCAAGCCGACACTACGACCGTGCTGTTCTTATCCGAAGGCGCATACCCTTCCTTGAAGCTCTTCCACTCCCAGAAACAGCTGGCCACAAAGGCAGCAATGACCAAGGCCAGGTTCACGCGGTAAGCATCTCATAATCCAGCCATATACGCTTGGATCACCCCCTTCCAGCTAATCAAGTTCGCCCAGAGATGCCAAAACTTACCTCATCTCGGTAGCTCCCGCATTGAGGATGGTGCTCGGATTGACTGTGAGTGTATACACGCCAATTCCAGCTTAAAGCCCATTTGAAAAGACGGCTTAGCCGACCGCAATAAAGATAGCGCCACCTAAAGTTTGAAGGAACATTATAATAGTAGTTCCCACTAGAATATCCTCCGGTCTTAGTACCGTCTATACAGTGGCCATTAGGACCTAAACACCCGGGCTAATACTAGCGCCGACGATAATTTAGTAGCTAATCTATTTAGCGGTAGATATATCCACATCTTATAGGGTGATTAAGCCTGCTCCGATAGCATAAAGCACGGTGCTACGGTGATACGAGCTTAAATCTCTGATTTTCGGCTGGGAGCCCCCGTGCTTAGAGCTCGCGGTAGGATAGATTGGACAAAGGATAGGCCTTAGAGAGGACTATTCGGGCCTAGGGTAGGCCTAGGGTAGATATAGTAAACACCGGGACGCGACATTAACAAAGATGTTAGGATAGAGGAGAGTGCCGCGTGCCACTACCAAATGAAATTCTGGTCGTTACTGTAGCTTCTTCCTCTTCTTCTTTTCCCCTCCAGCTCTTGAGATTCTCGGTACCATACAGTCAAATAAATAGTGAATGAGTCCTCCTGAAACTTTTCAGTATTCAACACTCGATACCTCCGTTTCTAGGTCTTCTTAATATAAAGTCTTATTCGGCGTGCTGAGCGAATGTGGTTTATATTTTGTCGCTTCTCATGTCGTGGGGACATATGTATGTTGACGAAATAGTGGGAGGGTTGCTCTGATATCGAAGACTAGCCATATTGATCTTATGCTAAACATCTCCTATCGAACGGAGTTTGTTAATACCAAAGCTAGGCCAGATTCTACAGATCTTTCAAACGGGGTAGAGCTCATGGCTATGAGTCCTTCAATATGAGGAGAAGAAAATAGGGTTTACGGGTCGACTATGGTAGTTCTGGTGATGGAAGAGACTAAATTTGAATCGAGTGATGATGTACAAAAAGGGGGTGTGGACTTGTGAAGTTCAACGATACATGAACGCATATTTTTGAGCTTGTTTTGAGCACTGATACAACTGCTTTACCTGCAAGAATGGTATGCCGTCCAGTGTATTACTTGAAGGGCTCAGAAGGTGTTCAGGCGGACCGAAACCAAGTACCCCCTATTGCGGAAGAGATGAAAACCTGGTGCATATAAATTTCCCTCGTGTCTCGAAGTACTCGACACGGACTGATTGCCCGTCACTCCTATTTTTCAAGATGATATATCAGACAACTCGGACCCTTGTGTACTTTCAACGCAGACTATTTCTCTTGGATCATGTCTTATTGAGCACGCACAATTCATTTGAAGTCCCCATTCTCGAATCAGATTCCCTGCAAAGCATCAAACAGCCCAAAAATCTTCTCTTTCTCACTCATGACTACAAGTGAAGTGTCCATGATCCTCTGAATTTTCGAGGCGATCTCATCCGATCTGGAATGGGTTTCCTGGTAGACCAAGGACCCCAAAGAGTACGAGAGCAGATCCTGGGGCAGACTGAGACCAGTCTTCACGCCCATTTGCTGGATAAGCAAATATTTTCGAATTGCTTCCCGCAGGGTCTTCTGCTTCACATACTGAACGATATTGTACTTGAGGAACATGGCGCAAAGACGCGTGAGTCGAGCTCTTCTTGCCGCGCTATCTTCCGCGATCTCTGGGCTAACACAGTAGCATTCCTCCACTGTGATCAGAATCTCCGCTTTTTGTTGACTCGATAAGTCCATTGCAGTGGACTCACCGCGCCCAAGCTCCAGACTGGCCCAGAGAAACGGATTATGCGGTTCGCCAGCGATGAATTCCTTGAACATGTCATCCGTGACATATTGAGAACACTCGTCTATGGGCAGGTCTTTGGGAATCTCGACGTTCATGCACTTCCCGTCCCGTAGATCATCAACAATACCCAACACGTCCAACATGGAAGCGCTGAGATCAAAGAAAAAAATTCGCCGCTCGCGGGTACTCAGAATTTGCTGATAGCACGTCAGAAGCTGAGCTACTCTGATGAGCCAGGTAGTGTAATAAGCGGTTCTCTGCACGTTGAATGTGCTTCCGGTCAAAGAAGTTACCGTGGCCATATCCAACTGCATTGCGCGTCGTATTGACTCTTCCGTGGATAGTTGATGCCGAGCCGCAAGCACGCATTCATAATTCACACAACATTGTTGAAACTCCGCATAAAGCTGGAGAAGCTCCTTCTTACATGGATGACTGTCTGGAACGACATCGTGCAGAATTCGATTCCCAGTGGTCATCATGAAGGTTGCATCGGCATTCGAGCTCTTCGGATGCTGAACATGCCACGCTGGCAAGACGCTAGCACTATGCGACTCGTCGAGTGGCTCATCCATGACCACGGCTCCTGTGGTACAGAGATCGATCGCTGCGGTCACAGCGTAGACTACCCTTAAGTGAGTCTCCGTGCGGTATTCTTCGGTAGCAAGCTGCTTGTACAGATGAAGGATCATATGGGCACTCCAAGATTCTCCCCAGCTTCGATCCACGGCCCCATGCAAGACCTAAGCCGCGACGTCAGCGTTCGTACACGTTCGGCGCATCGCCTCCTTGGGCCGTTCGTGACCACTCACATATCGGGACCATGTAGAGATAGCTCGGTTCCAAACCGGTTCTTGCATTTCTGGTGTCGCGGGTATCTCTGCGAGTTGACGGAATGCCTTCTTGAATGGGCCCTTTACTTCTGAGGCCACTTCAAGGCATGTTGCGTGAGTGTTGTAGTTCAAGGATTGAGCTTCGAGATTTTCGACTGGCCATTTAAGAGCTTCCGCGTCTTTCTGCAAGTAGTACTTGGACAGAAAAGCTTTCAACGCTGGTCGATCAGGGTCAACCCCAAATAGAGACGCCATAACGAAACTGAACAAGTCGTGGCAGATAAGCAATTTTCTGGCGGAAACTTGTGAGTTTTTATAGAAGCGACCAATACCTACAGCATCTCCCTCGTGAGTAATGTGGATTTTTTCACAGCTGATCAAATCACTTATTCCAGAGAAAAGCCTGTATCCGCTATCTGCTTCTCGTTTGTATAGTGAACGGCATTGCCGCGGAGGAGACGCCTTTACGTTCTGTTCTAGCCCGTGGGATTAAAGAATATTAGATTTATATCTGGACCAGTCAAGCTTCTCAGAAGACACCTACCTTAAGGTGATACGTGAATCAGGTGAATTAGTACAGTGTTCCTGTATCCACTTCACCGATCTGAACGAATCGGTTACGAAATGCAAACTTCGTTGCAAAGGTAACTGACGAGCTAGTGCTCAGGAAAGCAACAAGCTCAGCCAGCCCAGAAAAACTGGGTTGCTGAACGGATGATATTTGCCGAGACTGGCAAATAGTCGAATCTTCGGGCTCCGTAAGCCGCGATGGATAGGTAGTAGGTGGTGGGTAGTAGGTACTAGGTACCAGTTTTCAGATCTCCCTTAACATGGCTTGCCCAGTGGACTTGATGTAGAGAAACGGTCTCTCTCTCTCTCTCTCTCTCTCTCTCTCTCTCTCTCTCTCTCTCTCTCTCTCTCTCTCTCTCTCTCTCTCTCTCTCTCTCTCTCTCTCTCTGTGTGTGTGTATGTACGGTTCTAGAACAGAGGCGCGCTTCCCTTCTACTTTGCGGATATATGCTGCGCTGATGGACAATTATAAAGTAGTACATGAGACTAAAGCTGTTCATCGTCGTACTGTTAATGGAAGATCCAAGCCATAACGCTCTGGTGGAAGCTCGGCGTGCCCTGGATTCTCTATCGATATCCTCTGCTGGCACGTATTTGCTAACCTACTTATACCAGATAACCAGTTCACTTCAAGATCGCAATGACCTTTTGAATGCGAAAAGCCCAAATTTGTGGCTAGTGCTCAAACTTCCTGCATTGGCAAAGTGCCATGATTTTCTTTCCGACAAAAATCTCACCTTCAATTGATTCAGCCGCAGTCCGCGTGGGTCATAGCGCTTCACATCAGGCTGCAAACCTTGGACCTCGAGTCTCGACTCGGGCCTCAGCTGAAGGTGGTTTGGTGCACGGCCTTTGTTTGCTCTTTCAGGACCCTGAGTCAGGGCTGGCTGAAGAGATTTGTAAGGAAGTGCGGGCGTTAGTGGGTGCGGGATTTGATTTGAATAAATGTGTGTGCAGAGGAGGACATATCAAATGCCGTCGTGGTAGTTCAAGACATGGCCCTCATTATCCTACCCTTGCATCCCCACATCATCGCATCTTTCGACTGTACTTTCACGCCTCGCACTTTTACAACGTCAAAGTTCAAACTCTCGACCCCTATGAATACCCGAGAGCTAGGGATCAGCACGAACAGACAACTTTGACCGCTAACGGCGCAAAGGTCCCATTAATCTTAGGCTGTAACCCCAGACGAGGAAGACCAGCTACGTGGCCCTGTACCTAGAGAGAAGGGTGAAGAGAACCGATGGAGAACCCAATCAGTTCACGGCCATGAACCGTCGGGCTCTATTTTAATGTTTTTCACACTAAGTAAATGAAACCCAGGTCTCGGCTTTATGCTTAAGCAGAATTACACGAGCTTCACAGGCCTACCAGGTAGCGCCGTGGAAAGCATACTCGATGTTTATCTGATCGCGGTCGGCTAAGGTTTCCACCATATACATGGATTTTTTTCAGCCCCCATCACCAAAGTCGGCTGCCATGAATGAGTTCATAAGTACACAATTCCCAAAGAGTTGAGCTTGAGGAGCGAAGATACCTAGAAAAATGCTACGGCGTCATGAAACATGACAATAAACTCCAGGTCGACATCATTCTCAGTATTTACAGAGCTAAAGATGTGCAAGAAATCGCAAACAGGCGTTTGAAACTTGATGGATACATCACTGAACTAGGTTATATTGATATGAACGACATCCTTCTCCGCGAATAAACCCTCGATGGTGTAGTTGGATATCACGTTCGGCTGTAATGGATCATCATATAACCGAAAGGTCACCGGCTCGATTCCGGTTCGAGGGAACATCGCTTATATTTTTTCTCTCCCTCTTTTCGAGGTCGGAAGTAATCGCCCCCACCACCCTCAACCGTGAACAAGCTGCCACTTCACCTTTTCTCCAGGTAGCTGGTAATAGCTCGCCATATTTTTTGAAGTGTACTGTCTTTTTTTCTCTAGTATCGGTATGCGAGGGAGCATACTCCAGGTTTTTGCTCTATTGAGAATCGAGGTACAATCATCGACTTACGCCCAGTTGATTGGGCAATCCATAGATATCAGGTAGTTATATATAATCAACGCTTACGGAGCTCTCGCCTCCGTATACTTCCAGTTCCCAGCAGCCACTCCCCTGTATCGGAGTTCTACGTACAGCATCGTGCTCAAAAACTCATGGTAACCAATTCATTCTGCTGGTAATGACACCAGACCTCGTCAGCATATTAGATAGGTACATTAAAACGTCATTTGGGGGCGAGCAAATGCATACGATAGAGGCTATGCTGCTCAACCCCGAGCCTCTCACTTCTACCGGCCAGAAGAGCACGCTCATCTATAGGTGCCTCAGATCCCAGCATGGCACCGCATGCAACGCCTCTGACAGCGGAAAAAAAATACAAAAGTTTTGGGGGTTTGAAGAGCCTTTGCCCAGAATCCAAGTCAACGCGGCCCTGAGCCCAAAGGAAGGTCCAAGGTGGGAGCCTCGGTATAGAAGGGAAACCGCAAAGAGATACAAGAAACAAGTAGCAAAAAAATGCGACCAGTGAAAGCCAATCGGTCATGACGAGGACATCCGACAATGCTCACTGGGCCTTCTTGACGGAGGACGGATTGGCGCGGCGGCGCTTCAGCGCTTCGGGAGTGTACTCGGTGTCCAGAACATAGTCCCACCAGCGGAAGCTGCTGGAGTAGTTACCGATAAACTTCTCATGGTGCAGATCGTGGTGGTCGGCGCCAGCCCAGAAGGGCAGGAAGTGGTGCAAACTCCAGGGAAACTCGTAGCCGCTGTGCGCATCAATGGCCTGGGCCAAGCGGAGAACAATCCACACATACATAGTGAGAATGTGCAGATTACCGGTGATGGCACACCAGATGATAGGGCAGCTGACGGTTCCGAAACCCAGAATCATAACCTCGATTGGTGAAGCATACTCGGCCGCTAGTCCGAATGGCGCCGAGTACTGGTGATGAATCTTGTGGATGGCCTTGTAGAGGGGTCCGTAATGAAGAGCGCGGTGGAACCAATAGTGCCAAGCATCTTCCATGACAAAGAAGATTGCAATTTGATAGGCCATGGTGAGGACGGAGGGGAACGGGACAGAGGTAGAGAGACCGAAGAATTGAGCCATAGGATGGAACAGCCTAAACACGAGAACGGAAGCTGTTAGTGCTGTTTGCTCATACGCAATGAATGCAAGAGACACGATTGAGGCCGCGAGTTCTTACCAGATCTGAGGGAGCTCGACGGTGACGTGGCTCAGGAGAACCCACTTGGCGCAATCCCATTGCTCACGTACGGAAGGAACCTTATTCTGCAGCGGAATACTTGTCAGTCAATCGGCCCGAGAAAAGCAAGCATTGAGACGATGTCCGAGGTTGGAGAGTCAAAATTATTCACTTACGCCTTGAATCTTGTATTGCTTGAAAAGGCCCAGGCTGTCGATGATGAACCAAGGCAACGAGCGGCCAAAGTAGACGATCTCGTGCATGGCAAAGGACATGATACCAGTGGCGAGGACATCATTCTGCATCCACGCGTACCAAGCCGCCCAGAGTCGCTCAGCGACGTTCAGGTTGACATTGTAGTTCGAGATTTCCTGGTACTGGCCCCAATAGGTGGCCGCAGGAGCAAAAGTCGAATTCCTACATTGGCGGAAACCTCCAGTCAATACAAATCACATATGATAAACCCTTGACAACGATGTCGAGTTGTCACTCAGAAGAAGACCACCACCAATGTCCAAGTGTCGCTTGTCGCAAGAATATTTCACGTACATTTTTTGTAGTTCGCGTGCGGAAGATTGTGGCAGACTAACGAAGCCTGTGGTGATTAGTGACACAGGAGCGCGCCTCGAAACGAAAGTCACACAGCCAAGGTCCTGGATAGGTGAAGGGTTGAACAGGGAAAGGGCAGGCAGACACTCGGACGAAGTAAAGTGTTCCAGTGACTTGCAGAAGGGAGAGGGAGAAAGGGGAGGCGGTACCAGTAAATAACGTTCTCCGTTCGGTGGGCAGGGGAAGCCAGTCCCGAAGTGGCGAGATCCTCTTGTTGCTCCCTTTTCGGGGGTTGCCCTTTGCAAATCAATGTCCTATTTTACAATTTATTTATTTTTTCCCTGGAACTGCCTCGTCTTCAGTTCGCCTGCACATCTCGTCCGACAATTTGGTTGGGTGGTTCCCCTGAATGGTGGGGGGGGGGGTGTTTGACCAGTTTGCACTCTTTTGGGCTTATGTAATAAAGTGAGGCCACTGTCCTGCCGACGGCTATCCGAGTCCCGAGAGATCCACCGTAGCAAATGGGGATGGCACGATCTGGCATTTGCCAGCCATCTGAGTGGTCGCTCCAAGTCATGCCAGATCTGGGCTGAGATGCACGATCATATCATCATACTATGATACTATTGTACAGTACCACAGTCCTGAGTCTAGTGAGTTGACCACGCAGGATGAGCCTCCCTGGCTGAACTATAAAATCATGCCCTGTCATCTGAATACTGATCAGGCCATAGAACTAGCAGAGGGCTCGAAAAGCCCAAAGACTTATGTACCACTGACTAACTAGTTACTAGTAATTTACTACAACTTAACTAAGTTACCAGTTACCACTTGTAGTTACTTAGTATACAATATACATAATTTGATTTCTCGAATCCGTGCACGTGACCCAGAGCGTCAAAGTTGGGAGCAGTTGAGCGCTGAGCGGCCTACACTCGCTACACGTACAGTAGTGTTCAGTCAACACTTCAACGGTCATATAAGACGTGGTGGCGGCTCAAGGCTCCACTCCTCAGTATCTTCAATATACTGTAGTACCTTCCTTGCCTACTAGTAAGTTCTTTGTACACTAAATAGTGAATACTAAATAGTATTGCTGAGGGTGATGAGTACAGTACATGAGAACAGATGGGCGACTAGTACTAAATTACTGAGTAGGAACTTACCTGGTCCTGCAGTATGTATTTTGTGGAGCCGCTAGAATCAGCCGCGTTGTTCTCGAACGGCGGCTCATATGACACGCTGCACGCGTGGTCTGAGAATCATACGTGACTGTAATACTAGGCTCAAGGAACCACGCGTCAAGTGACCGGGATTGGTAGTATCTAGTGTATCCACACCATATCAATTGAGTCTCACATCAATCGACGCCAAGAAGATCTACTGCTGTCTTAGATCTGTGCCACTGTCTTGAGTCTTCTATTCTTGGTCAGGCAGCCACGAAAATGACCTTGACCCATGGGAGAAGTCGATCAGTTGTGGCAAGTACCTGTAGATACGGATGGACACTACGGTCACACAGTGTAATTCAGGGAACGCGGAGGCGGAGTCGGAGTGAAATTACCAGGACAGCCAGGATCAACCAGGCAGTGGTGTCGTGAGTCGTGACTGTCGTCCAACTTGGAAGTCTGCTTGTCTGAGCTTCTCCTTTTGTCTTGGGAGACTTGGAGTAGTACTACTACCGAAGCCGAAACGGTCCAACCTGGTGTTTGCATTGTTTGCAGTCTTCCATGACGCCATGTGAATATGCATCCACGGCGCCGTTGGTGGGACTGGTGTCGAAGCTGCTGTGAGTGAAGTGAGTCCCTATTGAAGAGCGGGTATCTGCTCTCTTTCTTACTCGACAGCCCATCTGGTGCCATGTCGATCGTCCAGGAGTAAGTTTTTCGGTCGTGCTGGATCCGAGATGATCTGAGTCCTCTGCTCACCTCATTGACCACTGACGCGACCCGTTTCACCTCTAGAACGGCTTGTGCCGTGAATGGCCAGCTCGACCTGTTACAGCAGCAGATTGCCTCGTCGTCGGGGACCCTCGTATATTCCGAAGATGCCTCTCCCGTACCTGTTCGGCAACTGCAAAACGTGATCGGCCTCATCTCGGTGACTTCAAAGACACAGCCCTTTTTGTCGCCGAAGCGTCTCGCAGATCTGCTGGAGGAGCCTGCCTTGACACACCAAGCGTCACATTCCAGAGAGCTTTACGCGGAAAGTGAGCCAACAGTCAATGATGGAGATGTGTCAAATCATTTGTGGTTGGTGGCAGCCAAGGCGGCCGTCCAAGCCTCGGGCCTCGTGATGCACTCCCTGCTGGATCAAACTCTCCAATTACAGGAAGAAACGTACTACTGGAACGAGGTGCTTGGATCGAAATGGAACAGCAGTCTTTATGCTGCCCAGACGACACCCGTACGGTTATGGCACTGGTCTAAAGACCTGCCCTCGTTGCGGGACGCCTCTTCAAGGACCATTTCGGAGTCCCTCGCAGCCCGATGGGCGCAATTTTACCAGATCGCTCGGCGGAGCGTGTCCGAGTATCCCGTGCCTCTTAGCTGGGCCTCCCCCATCCGGTCTTGTCGCTCTGAAGCCCGTCGGAAACGAGATCGTTTGTCTGCTATGATGGATATCCACACTAGCAGTCTGGGGCTTCTCATGGAAAGCTGGCACTTTTTCCAGGCCGAAGACTTTGTTGTCCCGACCTCACAGTCATCCCACACGCAATGGCAAGAGACAGTCTCCCGCATCGTGGTTCTCACTGAAGCAATTGTTCGTCAAGCCACAGACTACTCAAATGTGTCTGAGTTCGAGGAGCAAGTGTTCTCGATGGTCAAAGAGGAGAAGTTCAGTGTGCACGTGCTGGACAGTCAATCATCATCAACGCAAGCCCCGGTGGATTTGATCCACCGTCTTCTCAAAGTCCTCCGTGACCACCTCCCAGCTCATTCGTCCACGATGTCTACCTTTGTGGCCGCACACGGCCGACCCTCGCGAGTGACCCGGTACTGGATTCCCGTAGTGATGGTGCTTCTCTCGAGCAGCGCCTCATTGAAGTTCCTTGCCCGTCGGCAGGGCGAGATTTTGCAATGGGTTGCCAACTTTGGTGCCACAATCATTGACTTTGGCAGTAACTGGGTTGTGGAGCCCGTTCGGAAACTCATTGGGACCATTCGTCATGATGAGAAGAGCGAAATCGCCATCATGAGTAAGAATAGTCTGGTAGCGGATCGAGCCAGCCTCGAGCGGATGGTTCTGGATTTCGTTCGGGATCGTCCCGACACAAGCCAGGGAGTGCCATCTGCACAAGACACGGCGGCAATCACAAACGCGGTCAAGGAAGGCGATCTGACTCCTGTTCTGAAGGCGTATGAGCGGGATCTCCGTACACCTTTTGTTGGCACCGTGAAGGGAGACTTGGTACGCGCGCTGTTGATTCAGATCCAGAAAACCAAGGTCGATGTCGAAATTGCCATCAGTGGTATTGATGCCCTACTGAAGAGTCAAGAGCTCGTCTTTGGGTAAGGCCTTTTCTTTCTTGGCATATTTGTTTTGCACCTCCCCTAGTCTGACACGTCTATCTAGATTTGTTGGTCTCACTCCCGGCATCATGGTCACCTATGCATCCCTACGCTGGATGGCTGGGCTTCTCGGCAATCGTCGTGGGTTGAAATTGGGCAGAAAACGCCATGACGTTCGCCGAGGGTTTCGGTAAGTAGAACATTTCCTAGTCAGCGACTGAGACAAGCAAACTAACCCGCGCAACAGGAACGTCACTCGTGTTCTCACATCTGTCAGATCATCGGAAGGAATCATGTCCTACAAGGAATCGGGCCGCCTCATTTGTGAAGCCGAATCTTTACTCCTCAAAATCAAGCAGGTCCTGGGAGGAGTTCAATACCAAGAGTTCAGGGAAGATATTCAAGACTTGTTGAATGTTGAAAGTGGTGTTGACAAACAGTTGCGCGTGGTGGACAGAATGAGATGGACATATTTCCAGTAAACAGGGACACCAACAACACTGCCAAATACAGTTGATACCTACAACACTGAGGTATAGTTGTCGATGAATCAGCAGGGTGCTCACTAAGTTCCCATCTGCTTCCAACTTGATCTGATAAAGCGCCACTCACACCATAGCAAGAACAACGAATTTTAGAACTACATCGTGAGGATTAGCCTCGGGGATTAGCCTACTAGTAGCATTCCAGCAAAAAAAAAACACTGCCTCTCACATCCCCTCGATCTTTGATAAACATTGCTACTTGTTCTTCCTGATTTAGTCGGTTGCTTGGATCACCGGGCAGTGACGGCTGCTGAGGCTGCTTACATAATGTCATGATCGATGCGGTGCAGGCAGGCAGGCTGCCAGCATTTCATGATCCCGTGCGCGCAAAAGGGCAACCGCTTACAAGGACGGCAGTACTGTACCGTCATCACTCCGCTCGGTGTTAACCACATTAGCCTTCGATCCGCCCCTCCCTCCCCTTTCCCCACCCCTTCATTTTGATGTTCGAAACAGTCGAGACCTCAGATTAGTCTCCTGAACACATACCTTTTCGACTCTCTGCTAGCTGTCTCCTTGAGCCGCCGGACTAGCTTTCAGGACCGTGGAACCCGCGCTCACCGATCCCCCAGCAAACACAAGACAGCACGACTGTCTCAACCTGCCAGAGTGCCTGCGATTTCGCCGAGACCACGCGAGATTAAGCGCTCTGCTTACCAGATTTTGGCGAAGGAAGTGATTCGAGCAAGCGATTCGATCTTTCCTCTCCAGTGTCAACGTGAGCTGATCTTTGTCAACTCTCCCCTATCCACCGGACATCTGTCACCAACCACTATCCCAAACAAATACCCCAGACCCTCACCATGGCTGGCACGCGAAACTATGATTTCCTGGTTAGTCTAAAAATGCTCTCTCTCTCTGTCCATCTCCATCTCCATGTTGCTTGAACTTTCGGCTAAAGCACGTTGCATCCACAATAGATCAAGTTGCTGTTGATCGGTGACTCTGGCGTTGGCAAGTCATGCTGTTTGCTGCGCTTCAGTGAAGACTCATTTACTCCCTCCTTCATCACAACCATCGGCATCGACTTCAAGATTCGCACGATCGAGCTGGATGGGAAGCGGGTGAAGTTGCAGATCTGGGATACTGCTGGCCAGGAGCGGTTCCGAACAATCACGACTGCTTACTACCGTGGCGCGATGGGTATTCTTTTGGTCTACGACGTGACTGATGAGAAATCTTTCCAGAGTATGTGTCGCAGACTGACATCCCGTGGTGATTTGTCGCCCATTGCCCTCGTCCCCGCAGTTTTCTTGTTCTCCTGGAGTTTGTATGATTTCGTTTAGCTGACATGCATGTAGACATCCGCTCATGGTTCTCGAATGTCGAGCAACATGCCAGCGAGGGCGTGCACAAGATCCTCATCGGAAACAAGTGCGACTGGGAGGAGAAGCGAGCTGTCACCACTGAGCAGGGCCAGCAATTGGCTGACGAGTTGGGCATTCCCTTTTTGGAAGTGTCAGCCAAAAACAACATCAACATCGAAAAGGCATTCTATAGCCTGGCCACCGATATCAAGAAGGGCATGGACACCTCAAAGACTGAGCACACCGGGTCTTCAGGCGTCCCCATAGACCAAGGATCAGGGATGAACGGTAGCTCCGGAGGAAAATGTTGCTAGAAACATCTTCTTGTAACACCATTACAACAATCAGCTCTCATCCCTTTCGCCCTTCACACCAGTCGCACCGTTCTCTTCGTCATGACCCACTTTGTCTTACTTACCGAATCTCCTTTCTCCAATGTCTTCGTTCTTCCTGCGTGCGGATGGCTGGGTTGTTTCCATATTTGCTGGGTGTTCTTGCTTGAGTCTTTCCTTGGTCAGTGTTTCTGTTCTTCTTGACTGCTCTATTATCCCTGCTTGCAATGTGCGTGGCTCATAAAGCTCCAATATCTGCTGGAGTCTCTAGCAATTGCCGAATCTGAGTATCATACATATTTGTCCATAGTCCCATGGCAACTCGTCTTTTTTTGTGTTATGCCCTTCTCCTTGATGCTTCTTCATGTGACGTGTAACTCGATGCGAGTTGATTGACATTAGTTTTGCAAGTACTCTTACGATATTTACTGCTATACCATTGTTCCGGCCTCCTCACTCGCCCTGTCGTTTCGCCTACATAGGGTATTCTAGCCAGGTGGCAAGGACATTCAACCTAAACCTACATTGACTCGGAGAGACTATAATATGACTCTTACGTGAAACTCGCCCAATCTTTCGACTTGATTCAAGCTCCTTAGCATCGCCGATCATTTTTTCTGTCAAGAATGACAAATCGTCGTCCACTTGATCAGCTCGCGTACATTGAAATTGTCATCTTTGTACAGCCAGGTTGTATACCAAGCTACACACGTGTGTCTCAGCTTTGTGACCCACTTTTCCCGGGCGCATCGAATGTCTGATAACAAGTTGATAAGATCCCTCTGGCTTAACCCCACTTTAAATTTCTTAGAAGTGCGGTTCTCGATTTCACAACGTTCGAGGTTCATTGTGTTACCGCGAAAGACCTGATTACATAGAGACCCGGGATAGTCGAATCTCAGCTTCATCTATCGGCGAAATTGCAGGACGAGTACGTACGTGACGGGCTCAAAAATAGTTGATTGACATGCTAACTCCCGTTGTCAAAGTCCGCGATTGAAAGCTGCTGCGTCACATTATACGTCCGTCGAGCTTTCAGTCTACTTCAACCGAAAGCTCGCTCACCTCAAGATTTAAGCCATTGATCAATCTGAGTGCTATATAAGCTCTGTCATAAGTCGACAATGGCCGAAGTTCGCAGCTTCACTGCTCGACCTCTTTCAAAGCAGGCACGAAGTGACCTCAAGGATGCTTTTCGCATCTATCTTTCCTCGTCTTCCCTCGCCGCGCTAAGACTTCGCGCGGACGACCTGTGCACGTTGTCATCCGCGGACGGATCGCCAAAAACGGCAATCGCTTGGACAGCGGTAGAGAACATTCAAAGTACGGTGGTACAAACGTCGAGGACTCTTCAGGAATGTTATGGGATCAAGGTCGGCGAGAAGTATGCCATCACCAAGGTGGAAGGTACATTGGACGATATTGAGAACATCGTCCTCATGGACTGCTCCGAGCCCGACAAGATTGAAAAATTTGGGCCCATCTCAGACCAAGAGAGACCACACTGGGAATGGACCCTGGAATTCCCACTTCTCCGAGGCGAGGTCCTCGCCCTTGGGCTGGTATTTGACTTGGAGCTCAAGGGCCAGCGCAGAAACTTCAAGGTGATCAATATTCATGCACCTGGAGCGAACCCGAACCGCACAATCTTCAGATTCACGAAGAAGTCCAAAGTCTCAATTGGAACAGAGGTCAGTGCGAGAGATGACTCGCCTTCACATATCGCGGTGCCATCCGTGGGCCTGGGTGGCCTCTCACGACAGATCGAGGACATCAATGAGAGTCTGTCAGATTTCAACCTCAACTCGCATAGTCCTGTTATGCCACCATTTTACGAACACAATCGGGGTATTCTCCTCTATGGACCCAAGGGAACGGGTAAATCCGCACTCCTTCAGCAGATCGAGAACGCAGGCTGGAAGCAAGTCTTCAAGATCGGGACATCGACCCTCGGCCGCAGCACTCACGAAAGTGAGGTGAAGCTTCGAAATATTTTCCATGAGGCTGCACGCGCAAAGCCGAGTGTCATTCTGATCGATCAATTAGAGTTTATTGCGCCCAAGAAAACCTCCTTCGATTCAACGTCACTGGTGTCGGTACTGTGTGAGAACCTTGACGCCATTCAGAGCGCATCCGTGCTCGTGGTGGCTGCGACCCGGCATCCCAACAACGTTGACGACGCTCTTCGAACTCCTCACCGACTGGGCACTGAGATCGAGCTGCAGGTCCCGACGGCGCAGGATCGAGCCGAAATTTTACGCGCTATTCGGGGACCGCCATTTGCAGGACTCAACGACACGTTGATTGATTTTATTGCTGAAAAGACTCACGGTTACGTCGGCGCTGATCTCTATGCGTTGCTACAATCAATCTGCCGAAAGGCTCGACAGCGGCAATTGGGTACGCTTGGACTTGAAGGTTTAAAAATTAAGGACGCGACACCAGATATGGACGTCCCCCTTATTGATGCGAACGAAAAGAGCGATTCGAGCAATGGAGAGATTCGAATCGATCTGGACATCAAGGAAGAAGACGTTTTGGCCTCGCTGCAGGAGATTCGTCCAACAGCGATGCGAGAGGTCTTCTTAGAGACACCCAAGGTGCGATGGACAGATATTGGTGGCCAACACGATATCAAAAAGCGTCTTCAACAAGCGGTTGAGAGGCCTCTCAAGGTAAGCAGCACAAGGCTGGAGCCTCTGTCTCCCATTAATAAAGCAACGTATCACCCAGACTGACTGTCCAAATTAGCACCCGGAGCGCATGCGTCGACTGAATGTCAAGAGCAAAAAGGGTATCCTTCTTTACGGACCTCCCGGATGTTCCAAAACTCTCACTGTGAAGGCTTTGGCTACGGAAGCTGGTCTTAACTTCTTGGCTGTCAAGGGTGCCGAGATTTTGAGCATGTACGTTGGTGAATCCGAGCGATCACTGCGCGAAATTTTCCGCAAAGCCCGCGCAGCACGGCCCAGCATCATCTTCTTCGACGAGATCGATGCCATTGCCGCTCGTCGAAGCAGTAGTTCGCAAGGCGGTGTGAACGTTCTCACTACTCTTCTAAATGAGATGGACGGTATCGAAGAGCTACGCAACGTCCTGGTCGTCGCTGCGACCAATAAACCCGACGTTCTTGACTCGGCGCTTATGAGACCTGGTCGTCTGGACAACATTCTCTATATTGGCCCGCCAGACTTTGAAGCTCGACGTGAGATTCTCCGCATCTGGGCAGCTAAGTCTGTCTTGAGTCCAGAGGTTGATCTTGACGAGCTGGCCTCGGTCACCGAGGGCTATTCGGGTGCGGAGATGGTCAGCATCTGCGAGACCGCCGGTGATGCTGCGCTGGATGAAGAAGAGGAGACAGGCCAGGAGCAAGATATCAAGTTGAAGCACTTCGAATATGCACTGACTCAAGTGCGGCGTCAAATCACCGATTCCGTCATTCGTGAATATGAGGATTGGCGAGACGCGCAAAAATAATGCAGGAAATAGAACGGCCGAGATGTGAAGTTTTTAGATAGCAGATATACCCCATTGAATGACAATATACATCAATTGCGAGAAGTTCGAGACCGAATGCCCACTGTATCATCTAGAGAGAGTGTGTCTATCAGCTCATTCATCTGTCTCACGTAATACTGTTCTGTACGAAGTCTTCGGATGATCTATTCAACTACAAGGTCATTGCCAAAAGCGGCTAGCGTAGCTTTGAGCCATCGGCGTCTGTGGAGCGCGTTAGCTCGTGACTTGACATGCGACATGCAGGTACTACTGAGCTTCTTTTCACATTAATCTTCATCAACTTCTTCACCCTCACCACACTACTCAGTCCTCTCTCTTACCAACTCTGAATCCTTTTCCCGGAAGTGAAATCAAAACCATAAAGAACAACCATGTTCACCCGATCCCCTCGGGGCCGTTCACCTATGCGCTCGCCAGACCCTGGCCTGCCAAAATTACCTCGATCACACAACCGATCAAGAAGCTACACACGAAGCCCAGCACCAGAGCGCCACCGTCGGTCCAGGAGCAGAAGTGATTCTGTATCACGAGAACGATCTCTCTCACGCTCGCGCTCGCGCTCTCGCTCTCGAAGTCCCGTCAGAGGTGGAAGGAGGTATCGCAGTGCCAGTCGCAGTCGCAGTCGCTCTCTCAGCCCAGTTCAAAGCCCTCCGCGGAGCTCCAAGGTGAGTGACTTCAAGTTGATTGTCGCCCAGACTTTAAGGCCATTGCAGCTAAACTTGCGCATCACAACAGGTCGTCGTGGAAAAGTTGACTAAGAATGTCACGGAAGCTCACTTGCGGGAGATATTTGGAAGCTTCGGAGACATCGAACACATCGACCTTCCTATGAACAAGGCCTGTAAGAAACAGACTCACATTTCAACCCAGGACTCCCCTAGAAGTAACTCAATGTACTAATCTCGGTTGCCTTTTCGATGTAGTTATGACGAATCGCGGTACAGCTTACATTGTCTATTACGATGCTGCCGATGCCGAAGCTGCTATCTCACACATGCACGAAGCTCAACTGGATGGTGTCGTACTGAACGTCTCAATTGTCCTCCCGCGACGAAACTTCTCTCTGTCCCCACCACCAGCATCCAACAGAGGTGCGGGTGGACGTGCGCGCTTCGGGAATCGAAACCGAGCGGACTCACCACCGCGCAGACATGGACGCGGGCGGCCAGGAGATCGACGGGACACATATCGACCTCCATCACTATCTCGATCCAGATCGCCAGTGCGCGCACGGTCTTACTCCCGGTCTCGATCACCTCCACGCCGGGGAAGCCGTCGGGCAGATAGTCCGCGATCGCGTCGACGCAGGGGCTCCAGCTATAGCAGCTATGGTAGTCGGAGCCGGAGCCGGAGCCGGAGCCGGAGCCGCAGTCCAGTGAGAAGTCGAAGCCGCGGTCGTCGGTAAACTGCAAGATAGCAAGAAAACGGACGAGCGGAGATTCAGGAAGGGCTGCATGGCAGGAGCAAGAAACGGATTAGCTTCATGATAGAAAGGCGTTGTTACAACCCTCTTGGCCATCCATGACAATGTCTTCTAAAATTACTTGCGCAAGAAGCAAGAATTCTGATAAGAATTTCAAAAAGAAAAAAAAAAAAAAACACTACTACTTTTATTGACGCTCGTGTACCGGCAGCATGAAAACCATAGACCCAATAGCACCAACATCAACTCCCTAAAAATCATTCTGGATATCGTGTAGTGTACAAAAGGCATTTAAGAAGGAAAAATAAACCCAAAATGCTTGAATCAATTGAGAACCGTCGTACCCAGAGCCATCCAATAGAAGATTAGAAGAACGAACACCACCCAACATACATCGATGCAAGATTCCTCTTGTCAGTGGCCTGCACAATGAGCTCATCAACTTGTCCATCGACAGACAACGGAATGGGCTGCTTGGACATGAATCCACGAACTTTGTCGCGGACGCCCTCCAAGACTCCTGCGGGTGTATCGGGGACGTTTGCATGGGTACGACGCTGCAAATGATTGAGAGAACGAATTAGCTGGTACGCCCTCGCTTAGGAGACCTTCTGTCAACAGTGGAGTCTCAACTCACCCTCTTTCCAATGAAATCCGTTGTCGGGTCATGCAGGAAAGTCTCTAGAATTGTCATGAGAGAATCCTCATTCTGTCGTAGGAGGCCCAAGGAAATTTCACATGTTCTTCGGAAGGGACCTTTCAATCGAGAACAGTCAGTACATAGCGCGGCTGAACGTAAAATTTCAGACATTTGGCACTTACCGTTATACCCATAGGCACCGAATGCATCTACCATGTTATGGGTCAAGCGGAATGGGACCACCTCGGGTTTCTCAAAGGTTAGACCCTAGAGATCTGATTAGTCGAAAGAACGCACAAAGCAAGCGGTTCAGCAATTCAGCACTCCCTTTACTTACCTTGTCGAAAAGACAATTAAAGTCCACATGGAGAATACCGCCTGTGCCTTCTTCAAACAGAAGATTCTCGCCATGGCGATCACCGAGCCTACCGATAACGAATGAGCATCCAACATGAAACATCTCCTGACGTTTGCACTTTATCATCCGAAAATGGGTGAACGAAAAACGAGCCAGATCCACATACCCAAGGACGTATCCGACCATCGACATTACCGCAGTGGACCGTGTGTATCGTAGTCGAGCTGTAAACCAAGACTCTGTCTCGGGGAACATTTCGACGAACCATTCGTAAAGAACAGGTGGAAGCCTGAAGATGGTCAGTGCCACAGTTTTCGACCTCAGCTGAAATGGACAATCGGGAAAGTAGAGCTCGTACTTGGATAGGATCATAGTATCGAAGAGAGAGATCTTCGAGAATGTTTTGTCCGCGCAGATCTCATCGAGATAATGCCTGATCTCGGTGTACTATGAGTCTCAGAGGAATAGGTCAGTTGGTCCAAAGGGCAACAGTGGAAGGGAAAAAGTCGCAGACTCACGTTGGCTTGGATTCTTCGCTCGCGAAGAAGCTTGACGATAATATCTCTCAATGTGCGAAGATTGTCGACCCATTCAATGATACCACATTCCTCGTTCAATGGAGTTACGGCATACGTTTTAATATCTAATGATCGATTAGCGCGACCCTGAGACTGGCGTTCTGGCAGATGCAACTTACACAACCGTCGCTTGCTTGCCTCGACATCTCGCTTCAAGAAGCGGTTGATCATATTGTTGAATTCCATCAAACGTTGATCTTTCCGGAGATCATCTTTGGGCTTGCAAAGAGCATTGTAAATCTTTCCGTCGGAGCCCCGGATGCTGATCTTGCGTGGCTTCTGAAGAGAGTTCAAAACCTGCGCTTCATCAAGAACAGCTAGAAACGGTCAGCACCAGCTCTTGCAAAGTTCCTCCTTCATCTGTCAATTTACCTTCAATAGTGGTCGGGTCTCGGGGGAACGGACGAAACCCTTTCAAGTGCTCGGACTCATGGCTGACAGGCAAACTAGGGATTAACATAGCCTGGAAAGGCACTACTAGTCGACAAGGGGCAACTTTGTGATTAAATCCAAGATTGCGAGCAAGATTGACTTTCGAGACTCGGTCCTCCACACGAGCGAGACAGAGCTGAAGAAGTTCGTCGGAGAATCTCTGGCCTTGTTGAATCATTCGACGAATCTCAGGCGTGTTATCTTTTTTGACTTTGCTGTTGTATTCTTGGATTTTGGTGAGACATGCTTGTCCCTTTAGCGCTCGATCTCGATTTGATGACTTCACAACAGCGAGAACCGTCCATAGACCTTGCTGGGGGTAGCTTTGGACGGCTTTGGTGACCATTCGCGTCAAAAGGTCATATACCGTAGGGTGACGGTGACTAATACGCGCAACGACCTGAGGCAAGATGGTGAAGAGCTGCAATAGTCAGTATGTGATCTTGGAAAGTAATGTGGGCTACTTACCAAGAAAGCTTGAAGGCGTGAGGAAATATATTTTCTCAACTGGTTGTGTATCTCGTCGAGACTCTTAAGTCTCTGCGCATGGGTATGTTGCTGGAATTCCCTTTTGACGGTGAGTTAGACCAACAGACAACGCTATGCTAGTATAGGAAGATGTGATACTCACTCGTTACTGCCTCTCTTTGGATCAATAGGCTGGCCTGCTACAGCAGCGTGCTCCAGCCAGAGAGTTAGAATTTTCGGCAAAGTTTGGAAGACATATTTGCAGCCATACGTCAGAGATCGAAGATAGTTCTCTATGACAAGTTTCGTTGCCTCTCCGCTCAGACTAGACAAAAATGTGAGAAAATGATTGATCAGTAGGTCCCTGAGACTGGCGTAGGCTTACTAGATTTGCGCTTCCTTGCCCATGGGTTTCATCTTCTCTAGCTCGAGAATCTTGTTGTAATGTTTCCCCAGGTAGTAATGCGCCTTCTCCCATCTATGGCATCGTGGTCAGTATATCACATTAGATCACATCCACGTCCAGCGGGCTTACTTTGGATAGAGCTTGATAGCCGCACGATAACGCTGAACAATAGCCTGTGTGTGTGTTTGTCCAGCCCGATCAGTCCATTTCGCGAGCATGAGGTGAGCCTGACGTGTATTTTGGTTAGCTGGGGGCGAATGCGATTAGGCAAGACTGGTTGAGCCACAACATACCACTGCAGCAGTTTCATTTTGACCCTTGCCACGCCCCGACAAGAATGACGCCGTCTGTGAGTCTACAGATTGGTTGGCAGCGCTTGATTCGTTTGACGCTATAGCACCTTCCAAGGTCTGAATCGCCTTTCGATGATGTCCATCTTTCCACAGAAGCCTGGCATGTTCAATGGTGGCAGATCGATCCTTTAAGCGCGCGGCATGCAGCATTGAATGGTACGCCTGACCCGTAAAATTGCCTTTTCTTGAAAGTTGAGCACTCGTGAGCCAGGCAGCCGAAATTTCTGAGCTCCCGAAACCGCCGCTGCCAAGTGACGTTAGTAACCAAATCCCTTGAGGGATATAGACACACCCCACTCACGCAAGTTCCATCGCTGCTCGTCGAAGGCCCAAAAGATATTGTTTGTCGGCAAGGTAACCTCCCAGTACATTCAGACGCCGATTCAGAGTGCCTAGCAAAGAATCTTTGGACGCATGAGCACCGTCAGGCCCTGCGCGAACTATAGCTTCCACATCGGCAAGAGCATGGAGCCGAAGCATATCGTCGTGACAGGATTGCAGTGAGGTTACCGAATTATTCGTTAATGACTTTGCCACGCTCAGTCTGAGCTCGTTGATAATCTCGATGAAAGCGGACGATCCCTTTCGGCGCAGAGCATTCAGCGCCGACCCAATGCCAACATTGAAGTCACCACTGCCATCTCTCTGTGTGAGCTCGAGGTAGCTCTCCAGTTTATCCCATCTGCTGGTGATCCACGAGGCCTCGACTGCGAAAGGCAAGAGCCGGGACGAAGCCGGCTCAGATTGCTTGAGAACCTCAAACCGTGTGACAATCGCATCTTGAAGAGCATTAGTAGACTGACGTGGACGAAACAGAGCGTGTAGATCTTACCTTGTTGGCCAGACTCCTTCAGACAAGTGATCAGATTCCATTGGGCGTCTATGTTGTTGGGTTCCTTCTCAAGCTCCAATTCATACCAGCTCTGTGCGGTCGCCCATCGTCCTGCCTTTCGATGCTCAAGTACTTGCTGATCAATACTGAGCGCAGAGAGGTGGCTCGAGATGCCCTCTATTCCATCAGGTTCGTCTATCTGACTGTAAATGTCCTGTAGCCTCTCATAAAGCTGTTCGGATGTGGCCGCGGACGTGGTCTGAGATGCTGAAGGAGAGTTCACTCGACGGATATACTGTTCCCAGTGAAAGAGAGCTCGTGAGAATGACCTACATTCAACGGCCCTTGTCGAAATAATCTCCGGTGGAATTGAAGCAAGCAACCACTCAACAGATTTGAT
Source organism: Penicillium diatomitis (assembly GCF_028827545.1). Lineage (NCBI taxonomy): Eukaryota > Fungi > Ascomycota > Eurotiomycetes > Eurotiales > Aspergillaceae > Penicillium > Penicillium diatomitis. The sequence goes on along the minus strand of NW_026623181.1, from coordinate 1,061,768 downwards.
CTGCGAAGCGTATTTGTCAAGAAGCGAGTCACGCCCAGGATCTTTATGCGAACGATTTGATGAATGAGATTGAATGTTGAGGGCGTTGAGTTGTTTCTTCTTGCCTTGTAGCCACCTTGTGAGGTAGTCCAGCACTTCAAAAACACTCTGCGACGAACGTTAGCCAAGCCGTAATTGTGAGATTTTGTGCGCAGAGTCTTACCTGACTGCAGCTGATGATAGTCTCCCGGAAGCTGTTGTTCACATCGGGCAGAGGATGGGAGAGAACGTAGACCAGCTCAAGCTGAAGGTCCTGCTGCTCCTGATCGGTGCCCCCAACGATGCGATTCAATGCAGCGAAGGGGAACAAAAACGAAGAAATTGAGATATCTTGCCCCTTGACAACACGACTGCAAACAGCAAATATAAGCTTCGCATTGTCACCGCTGCCGGCCTGAAGTAAGTCCTGCACCAAACTTCGAAGCCATTCACTGTGAGTCATTCCAGTGGATAACAACGGGTACGTCACTTTGGAGGTTGTGGCGACAACAGTGACGGTGTAGGTTGAAGTCAAGAAGGGAGTCAATGTGTTGCGCACGCTTTCAGGGAGTTCCATCCACTTGCTGAATTTCTCATCACCTTGCACGTCACGAGATCGCTGGGTAACCGCTGCGTTGAGGTTGCATATCTTCAACAATCCTTGCATAGCATAGGCAAGGAACCCCTGAGCTCGCGTGTTGGATGCCGAGAGAAAAGCTTCAACTAGGACATTCTGAAGAAAGAAGAGAATAAACTCGACCGTTTCTTCCATCCTGTCAAAGTTCGACAAGACCAGAATGTCCTTCTTTTCCTTGATTGTCTCCACACGATTTGGATCCAAGCAGCCAATAAGTCCCAAACATTGAGACGAGAGCAATGTGATCGAATCGGAAATGATACTGAACTTCACACAGCAATCCAACAAAGCTCGGGTTAGCTGAGCGACAACTGGATCAGGCTGCTCACTTAGGACAGAGATATGCAAGAATTCTTCGTTTTCAGAAAGGAAGGGCAATAATTCTTTGAGTGCTTGCTCGAGGACCGTCGAGTTCTCGCTCTGACAACGACGGATGAGCGCGAGAAATTTGCTTCGAACATCCATTTCAGCACGCAGCTCACCAATTTTCGTCTCGAAATCGGCTAGCTCGGAGATAGAAACAAGCGAAGGCATGGTATTGAAAGTGTCCCGCACAAGGTTCGGCTGATTCGTAAGAATGTGGTCTATCAATTGAGAAGCCTGCTTCCTGCTGTCATCAGTCAGATTATCCCAGTATCTGATCACGATTGCCCAAGTCTGATCAATCAAGGGCTCGATATCCTCCTCGCTCAAAGAGCGGATCAGGGTTTTCCAGGCGGAGAATGCCTGGTCACATAGCTCATCGATCTCAAGCGCAGACCTCAGACAGGCGCACACTTGTGGCAGAGCATTGTTCACATGGCCCTGAGCAATCTGGATCATTTCCTCGATAGCCTTCAGATTCCGGCGTTTTTCTGCTAGTGTCTGCCGAACCTGGAAATCGTTAATGGCGTTTGCGAATTGCGTGATGATACCTAGAACATGCTCCTCGATGAAGTAACTAAGAAGGTCCGCCTGCTTAGAAGAAGTCGCATGAACGAACTTTCTAGGTACAAACGTAGCGAGTCGATGAAGGGCTTGCAGAAACTGCACAAGAGGGCATCAGCAAGTATATCACAAGGATCGATTTGTCAGTGGACTTCCCGGTCCATAACTCACTCGTTCCTTATTGTGTTCCCCAGCATCCCCGAGGCTCTTTAAAAGATCGCATGCAATCAGAATAGGCTCGATTCGAACCAATTCCGCCAACGATCGACCTTTGAATGCTGGATCGATATCCGAAAGAAGCGACATGATCATCGCTTCGGGATCATCGGATTGCTGGGCCAGAAGGAAAGATAATATTGCTGCAAGGTTGTTCTTCTCAGAACACACATCAAAAGGCGACTCTCCCTCATTGCGACTTGCACCGATTCTGCAGATAATGTCTTTTTTCCTTGTCAAGACGAGATATGGAAGCACATGAACCTCTGTAAGTCGCAAGAAGCCATCGACCTTCATACCCAAAAGCTCGCACAATTGCTCAGCCATGTGCGGGCGAGTCTGAAGATTTTTGACCACCGCCACCGAGAGGGTGCGCCAGTAGGGTCGGAACAAAGCAGCAGGTGTAAGAGAGAATCGTTGTGCAAGTTTGGAAAGCTTCCATCAAACGTTAGCATTCGGCACTTGGGCAACTGTTCGGATGCAGCAATTAATGGCAACGGACGGACATAATACTCAGGTCCGGACTTACCTCGTTGTATGCCACCGCACAAATGTAGGGATTCGAATGACCGAGGTATTCCAGCAAACGCAACAAAATGATGTGCTTCTCGTCATCGTCCGGGGTGCTGTTGGAGCTGGTTAACTGCATGTTTACCGGCAGGGAAAAATCTTCAGTGATGAGCTCACCTTGCAAGACGACAGAGCGTCAAAATGCACGCTTCTTGAAGAGGCACGTCATTTTTCTCGGAAAGATTTCTCAACACTTCCAGCACGGTTACGAAATTTGCTCGGCGAAGGTCCACGGGTAAGCCCGGCTGCACGAACGCGACTATTGAGGATCTAATCTTTCATCAGCACCCTTCTTCGCAGGATCGTCTCGATCGGTTACGCACGAGGTTGCGACTCGAAGCTCACGAAGCGAGCTACGCAGTGAATGCAGGCAGAATTCTCCCGCCGCCGACGAGGAGAAGTGCAGAGGTTTCAGATTTGGAGAATGAAGGAGAACGCGTCTCAACGCAATCATCGCAGCGATTCGAGGGCCGGGGGTGCGAGAAAGTCGGGGAAGGATGAAATTTAGAATATTCCAAAGATCTTCGTAGCTAGCCAGTTCTGTTTCTACGACATGATTGACTCCAGACTCGTCAACATCGCATCGAGAGCATAGGAAAGCGTCTTTCGAGACAAAGTCTGAGTGATTTTTCACCAATGTGCCTGCAGCTGCGCATGAGAGCTTGCCAAAATCCTGCAAAAAATCCATTCTTTGGTCGTCCGAGACTCCTTCGAAGGATTGCCTGAAATACTTATGTTAAGGTCTATTGGAACAAAAAAAGTAGGTGACCTATTTGACTTACTGCGCTGCTTTATTGAGCTCTGCCAAAGTGGCTGTTGAGCCGCAACGCAACGTTGCTGCAATCTTGTTCAAAAGAGCACTTTTCAAGTCCGCACCGGAATCTTCAGCAGAAAGACACAACCGCTTGGACGGCCGTGCCTCGTCACTCTGTTTACCCAGCACTGGCTCTGTAATCGGCGTTTCTTGAAGGGGGTCAATTTGACCAGGTTCTGCACCAGGTTTTGTACCAGGTTCTGTACCAGGTTTTGTACCAGGTTCTGTACCAGGTTTTAATGAAACAGGCCGTTTAAGGGCGATCGATGCGTTTTCGAGCACTTGAGTGCGGAGACCGTGCACGGAGTTCTATATATAGCATGAGCAAAGGGGCAGGACAAACAAGGACAAGGTTGTCAAATACCAAGAGACATTGATCGAGAGGCTTATGGTCCGAGCCTTGTATCTCGATGTCGCTCAGGACCGGCAAAAGTAAATCCCCCAACTGGGGAAGATATGATGTTGATTGCTCGATCACTTGAGAAAACTCATCTAGGAATTGGCTCAAGTCGAATTGTAGAGCGGCCAAGCTGGGAAACCGACTGGCAGGAAGAAAGTCGGCAAGGCACTGAGCCCATGCACCGAACAGATCCACGCCAGCAATGACAGCTGCTTTTGATGATGATGGAGCACAGAGTTGATACGTATTCCATAGACACTGCGTGATTAATGACTGTCCCTCGGATGCGGCTTTTGGGTCCGAAGTCTCATACTCTCGTAAAAGCACTCTTCGAAGCCGGTGGTATCCACTCAATGCCCAAGGCAAGTTCTGTCTGAGGAGAAGGCACTGCTGCTTAGTGGGTTCTCGCACTGACGTGCTAGGATTCAGTGATTTTAACAAAATCATGACCAGGGTGGCTGCCTCGGTGAAAGTCCCAAGGACAAAGCTTCGATTCAAAAGATTACGCGGTAGGTTCAGATCATCCATGTCTACCAGCAAAGTTCCAGTCTTGGAGGGTATGGATACTCTGACTGGGCGGAAGCCACGTATATCCATATCTAAAACACCCTCTATGGCGGACAAGATGTCTGAGGGACGTTAGTCGGTGTCCAGGCTCAAGGTACAGACTTCACGAACAATATACATACCCAACGCGCAAGCTCGTAGAAATGCAGAGATACCGTAGCTTGCAGGCGAGGAGCGAATACTCTTATACTGCACACAGGCCAGACTGACGAAGATGGAGTGCACCTTTTCCTGAACTGCCTCGGCATGCCACGCACAAGCCAGCTTGATCAAGCGGAGACTCAACCAAGAGTACAGAGGGGCCTGTACCTCTTCGCCCAGTATTGTCGGATCTGCACGATCCCAGAGCGCTTGAGGTGCTTTGTCGATGCTGACATGAATGATCTCCAGACAGTCCAGGATCTGGCCCTCCACATCCACCTCTGGACCACTGTCAGAGAGACTCACCTCCAACCCCGCCTTAAGAACAATACATATAAGCTTGTTGATGTCAGTGACCCCGTCGTCTAAACGGATCTGGGTCGATCTTTCGCTCAGAAGCTCTTGCCGGAGCTGCGAGAACGCCTCCCGAGACAATCGCTGCGGCTCCTGCCCTTGAGTTGCTACGCGCGGCGCAAAATGAGCGGCCAAGATGGACGAGGCTGGCTCAACAAATCGGTCATCTCGAAAGGCAGAGCCCTGGGCGTAATCTGCGTCGAGCGGCATCTTATTGTAACATGCTCCATGAGAAAGAGCCGACGTCCAAGGGCCTGATTGATCGAGGACGAAGCACACACTGTATCGTGCAAAGCGAGCCAGAGACGCGTGATGCGCTCGATGTCAACTGTCGATAACGATAAGAAATTCGCGGACACCTCAGGCTACACTTATACCCACCACTTTTGCCTTTTTGGGCGAATGTACCCCAGAGATTTAGATATGGTCATCTGGAATCGAGATGGGCGTTTGATAGCCGTCACACTCCAAGAGCAATTTTTTAACTCGAAAATTCATACCAGATTGATCCACGAGAACTCGAATCTTGCCGAAAGGGTTCGACGCGGCCCAATACCCGGGAGGTTTTGATAAGACGGGTCCTTCCTTTGCTGAAGAGTGGCCTTGACAGTGTCTCACCCAGAGCTCTGACACGCCTACAGTCTCAATTGTCAGGTACTGTACTACTGGATCAACTGTGGTCCTAGTCCCTGACTTAAATTTTGGCTGTTTGTAAGTCATTGTGGTTTCGCACTCTCAGCTCCTATCACACGCATCGAGAGCAGACCGGCACTATGGACGAGGCCTTCTCCGAAATTGAAATCACTCCAGCGGTGTCTGAGAACTCGAAGCATGCCCAGTGGATGAAAGCGGCCCTTGATATGGTATTCTTCGATGACCTAGCGTTGTGTTGCAAGATTCGTTCTCAGCTTACTGATTTATGTAGGGAGAGAAAGCTCTAGAGCACGGCGAGACTCCTGTGGGATGTGTCCTGGTCCACAATGACAAGATCGTGGGCCGAGGCATGAATGATACCAATCGCTCAATGAATGTATGTGCGACTCTCACATCATAGCCATGCCCGATTAATTGTATCTCCTCTACTACACGCGAAGAACTCTTTGAAGCGCCGCACCTCGACTTCCTGGAAACCCCCTCATGCTAAGATTTCATGGCAGGGTACCCGTCACGCCGAGTTCCTGGCTATTGCGGAATTTCTACAGAGCTTCCCCAAATCCGCGCTCCAGTCGACTGATCTTTACGTAACTGTCGAACCCTGCATCATGTGTGCATCGGCGCTGAGGCAGTATCGTATCCGAAGCGTATACTTTGGTTGTGCCAACGATCGATTCGGAGGCACGGGGGGTGTCCTGACAATTCATGCCGAGTAAGTGGTACATGACTAGCCTCAAATTTGAATGATGAGGCCGAACCTTTCTGATCAACGAGCAGTCGTTCGATAGATTCCGCCTACCCCGTGTATGGTGGATTATTCCAGAAGGAAGCCATCATGCTTCTCCGTCGGTTCTACATTCAAGAGAACACCAAAGGTAAGTGTACTCGACACAAGTTGAAGTTGCATCTTGATAAAAGCGAGCGCAAACAACTGACATGTATTGAACTTGCCAGCACCCGTCCCTCGGGCAAAGAAGCACCGCGAACTGAACACTGCCTTTGATCAAGTACGCGAAATCACGGCTACCAATGGGGTCGAAGTACTGCCCAGCTCCCAGTGAAACTTCCAAACATAGGCGAATGCCGCGATTTGCGCTTGCGCACGCTGAGGAGCCTTGGTTGTCGGGATTTAATGAATTGTGCCTTGCATGCGTTCACCCAGCTGGGAATGATTGACGAAGAACAAATGAAGTATTTTAATTGGGAATTGCGCCTTGGTAAAAGAATCAAAAAATGTGAACAGCTCGCAGCGGGATATGTATACAAAAATTGAGCAACTCGTGAATGTTCAGTGCCCAATCAAGCCCTGCTCAAACGCTCGGCCTCCAATTCCCGCTCTGCTTGCTGGTAGTACTTCGCAGTGTCGACGCCGTGCTGATGCAAAAGTTAGTTCAAACAAAAAGGGAATCGTTTGTGGCCTATAGCCCTCGCCATGAAAATGACAGCACTGAGAGAAGCTTACCTGGTCGTGGTTGACAATGTTGAACCAGGGCAGGACATGAACGAACAGCCCGGAGTAACGCGAGTTACGAGCAGCCACACCCTGGAGATAAGAGGACATGCCAGATGTGCCGTACAGGGGCTCGCCCTTCTTGACCTTGTCAACCATCTCGCGCATATCCATGTCGACTTCACGGCTGTTCTCGGTGAAGCCGTAGAAACGGTCTATTGGTCAAGGGTTAGTTACTCATGGGGTCCAATGACTCCAACAAAAGGACATTGATCGGTTCCACATACTGCATGAGCGCTGGTAAAGAACGTGGAGACCGCCGATGAAGCCAATGGCAGTAGCCAAGCGCATGACAGGAGGGAAGCCACCACGGCCAACATGCGACGGGCTCACTCGCTCCATGACCCAGAAAGCAATGGGGGAGATAGCACCGGTAGCTCCAGCGACAGCATAATCTTCACGTCGGGCATATCGGAAGACTCGGCGCATATGCCTAGACATTCAGCAGTAGTGAGCTTTGGTACAATTGGTCACATCCGGGGGAAGCATCGGATATCGTACGGGTCGGAATCAATCAACTGCGGGGCAGAGAACACGGGTCAGCTTGGGATGCAACATTCAAATTGTATGAGAGATCTTCACACGCACAGGGTAATCCGTGGCCACCTGCTTAGGAGGCACAACGACAGCGCTGTGGTCGGAAGCCATGATGCCGTTTAGTGGGTATTGTTGTGCAGAGTCGAAGTTCGAAGTTCGGAAGTTGGACGGAGGTTGTCCACTAGTCCGCTTTGGGGCTAGCGCAGAGCGGGCAGCACAGCATCCACCGCAGCCAATTGCAATCGCAGAGTGACTTCGCGCGTCCAGACGCGTCTTTTTGGGAGATTGATTCGGTGACCTTTAATTAAAGACAGTTGAAGACCCAAGACAACTAATTCTCACATTGAGGCGAAACCGGAATATATCGTATCACTATGGACGCCACAAATGAGATGGCTCAAGGTGAAGCAAGCATCGATGATCTGTTCGACTACGACGTCGGCCTCGACGATATCTTCAAAGACCGCCCAGATACGACCACCACAGCAAGTGGCTCAAAACCTACGACTAACGATCCCACGTCTTTGGGTCTTGGTCTCGACGAGGAAGTCAAAGTTACAAAACAGCGGAGACCAAATCCAAAGCTCGACGAGGCTCGGTACGATGGGCCACCCAGCTTGAACCCAGTAACTCCATGAAGCTGAAGACTAATACCTTGTACAGTCTCCTTTCACAACCAGGAATCCCTAAACTCCGTCGCACTGCCAAACAGAAGCTTAGATTCAAGGGCAAAGGGTATGAGGTTAGCTACTTGTGCACCATGATGAGAGAACCTTGCCTATGAGAGAACGGCTCGCTAACTGCCCCTAATACCATACCCATAGTTCCAAGATGCTGAACGATTGTTGAACTTCTATCAATTATGGCTTGACGACCTCTTTCCACGCGCGAAATTTGCAGACGGCCTGGCTATTATTGAAAAGCTGGGCCACACGAAGCGCATCCAAACCATGAGAAAAGAGTGGATCGAGGAAGAAAAGCCGAAACCCTTCTACGACAGAACCAATACCGAGAACCCTAGTCGATCATCGACCGAGCCAAATAAGCGAGACAACAAAGAGAAGCAAACTGCTGGTTCCAAACAAACGGAGTCAACAAACGATGGAGACCTCTTCATGCAAGATCCGGAAGCAGAGAACAGGCCCCCAGTCAGTCATCCTCAACCAGACGACGATGAACTCGAAGATCTCCTCCGAGAGCAGGACGAAGAAATGACATCTGGTCCACCCGCTTCGGCTCCCCGGCCTGACGCGCAAGGTGTTGAACCAGATGATGATGATCTTGAGGATCTTCTCAGAGAGCAAGATGAGGTTATGGCAGATATGCCTAAGCCTGCATCAAGGGCCGCCGTTGCGCACATGGATGACTTTGATGCCGAGTACGAAGCGATGAATGAGATGGGACTTTGACGTCCGTTGCATGGACCTAATCACTATATCTGATAATAATGAATTGACGGCAAAGCGACTGAAACAAGCGAGGATTGAGCGAGTTATCAATTTGGCTTTCATGTTACTATCGCCCATGGGCTTGTATGACCACTTGAAGAGCACAGTAGTTGGCAATCCCATGCGCATTGATCAGTAGGAAGACGATTCACCCATGCCACATTGAGGCTTGAGGCGAAATGCCGATGAGACCGAGGCATGCAAAATATTTTTTGACAACGAATTCAAATCTGCGTTTGAGCTGCTCATAATCAAGCTGGAATAGTTCACTCCGCTCACTCTTGGTCTCACAAACCAGAGACAAACACAATCTCAACACATGAGGAAGGTAAACCAAAGACTGTATTCAGGAACTTAACTCAGAATGGGGGCCAAATGCAACTTTCATGTTGATGGCCTCCAATGTTGAACGTTAAACAGTTTACCTTCCTTAAACTCAAACTTCCAATGATCCACAGCCCGCTGCAGATTGCTGCAGTAAACTCGTATCTTGGTATCATCAATGCTGCAAGTGAAAAGCAAATAGTCGTATCATGCCAAGACAAATCTCCAGACAAACTCAGTCCCTATTAATGCGTCGGAGAGGCAGGAAGGCAGCCGAATGGAACCAAGAGAAAACAATGGGCTGCGGAAAAGGCAGAAAAACTAAAGAATCAAAAAGAACTATTGAATACATGGCGCAGTCAAGACCCAAGGACAGGCAACACATTGTTCACATTCAGGCGAGATCGGTGAAGACTGAGAACTGACCACCGGCACCAGCCCAATTCAGTTTGCGATCACGAGTGGCAGTGTTGTCGATCATGGTGGCGACTTCGATGTCGTCGGAGGTGCCTTGTCCAGTCTGGTAGGTGGCCGAGAAACCCCAGGACCAGGCGCGACCATTTACGTCGATTGCCAAGGAATGATCAGAGGCAGCGGCAACAACAGCAGCTTCGATGCCAGGGACTTGGGTGGGCTCAATCAGGATGCGAGGGCGATCACGGTCATCCTTGATAGTCGAGTCGTCGGGAAGGGAGTCGACTTTGATACCGCTTTGGTGGCCATCAGTGCGTCCCCAAACAAGGCATTTACCATCCTCAGTGCGAGCAATGGAGTGGTGGGCGCCGCCACAAAGCTGGGTGATCTTTTGGTTGGAAAGAGACTCGACGCGCGTAGGATGATTGACGACAGCCTCATCTTCGCCAGCATTGTCGCGGATGGCGGTCGCACCGAAACTGTTAAGGCCCCAAGCGTAGACCGTGCCGTTGGCGTGAACGGCGAAGGAGTGGTAGGAGCCGGAGCCAATGTGGACGATGTCCTTGCGCAGGCCGAACTCGCGGGGCTGAAGACCGTGGAGCTTGTTGCGCTCAACAATGCGACGACCCAGCTGGCTTTGCTGGCCGGAACCCCAGGACAAGACGGCACCGCGATCGGTCAGGGCCAGGACGTGGTTGGCACCGCAGGCGAGTTGCTTGATCTTCTTCAAGCCGGGGATCAGGATGGGAGTGGTCTGAATCCGGTGCTCTGGATCGAAACCCAACACTCCGTCGTTGCTCTAATAATAAAGACGAAAGAATTAATGATTAGTGATGAACTTGACTGAATGTAAGTTGCTAATGGAATGCTGTAGCAGCCATAGGAGGAAAAACTTACTCGGAATGTTCCCCAACCGAAGACCTGACCGTCATCGGTCAAAGCAAAGCTCGCGCTGTCGGCGGCGGCAACGGCAACAAAGACGCTCTCCTCGGGGAAGGAGCTGGAGGGGATCGCGGTAGGCGTGGACTCATTGGGGTTGAGACCACTGTCGTCGTCGGAATCATCTGAGTCGGAGCCGCTCTCTGCATCCTCCTTCATCTCCTTGTAACCGCCGTCCCAGGCCGTGTCGCGACCCAACGCGCCTTGATCATTGACGCCCCAGGTCAAGATCTTGTTGTCGTGTGTGAGTGCCACGCAGTGCATGCCACCCACGGCGATCTGGACGACGCCCACTTCCTCGGCGTCCAAAAGCTTATTGAGGCGGGGCCGCTTCACGTCAATCGCGTTCTTCGCGGCACCCAGACCAAGCTCACCGGAGCTTCCCTCACCACAGACAAAGACGTTCAGGCGCGCCTTGGGGACGTCGTTGATGACGACCTTGGGTAGAACGCGCTTGGGCTTGACCACCTTGGGCTTGGGCTCGCGAACGACGCGAGGCTTCTTGATCTGCCGGGTCTTGTCTTCCTCGGCGGGCGACACATCCTCATCGTTGTCATCTTCGGCCTTGCGCTTCTTTGATGCGCTGGCCGTGGTTGTGGCCTTCTTGGTCTTGGTGGTGGCGGTGGTGGTCGCGGCGGCCTTGCCCTTTCCCTTGGTGGTGGTCGCGGCGGGGGTCTTCGTGGGTTTGGCGGCAGGAGCGCTCGCCTTGGTGGACTTGGTCACCTTGGTGGTGACCTTCGTCGCCGCAGTCTTGGTGACCTTGGCGGCAGGCGCGGCAGGCGCAGCGTCGGTTTTCTTGGGGCGACCACGACCAGTCGCCTTGGCCGTGGCCGCTTTGTTGGTGGCCTTGGAAGGGCCGGCTTCCGCGTTCTTCTTAGGGGCCATTGTTTGGACCGCAAGAGACAAGGGAAGCGAAAGAGGAAAGGAGGAAGGCGGAAGAGAAAGAGGCGCGAAGGAGAGCGAAGAGCGAAATGAGGAGGAAGGCGAGAAAGAAGGTGAAGAGAAAGAGGTAGAAGTAAGTCAAGTGAGGTTCGAAAGAGTGTCAAGTGAGAAGTGACTAATGAGCTGTCAATCGAACGAACAAAGACCGGTGGAGAGAGGGGGAAAAAAAGAAGCGAAAAGTGAGGCCGTGGGAACGTGGGCGCATTTAAATAGTAGGAATTTTAGAGGCGGCATTCCCCCCCGGGGGAGGGTTTTCCAAGGCACCCGCAACAGCTCAGGCACCCCCCAAACAATCGCCAGAACAATAGTAATGTGTATAGTGGCAGATGCACGCGTCAAGGCAGGATGTCGCGATTGTTTGCTTGTTTGATGATGTTCACGAGTAGGCATCGATGTTTGGGTCGCATTACTCGAATAGGAAGTGAGCTCGTATGCTTTGTTTACTCTTACTTTTTGGGTCACTAAACGGTATCTTTGTTTATTTGCGCCACCTTATCCCGCGAGAAAGTAACATGAGAGTTACACCCCAAACGACACGAAGTGCCTTCAGCAGAGACAAGACAGCTAATTCTACACCTCAGAGGTGTTTTTCGATGGACTCTTCAACAATGTACATCTTACATAGTGAATGGTTCCCACTATAAGGCCCTCAGACCGTAGCTGACAACAGTGCTCATCTTGAAGGATTCCCTCTAATTTTACACTCCTCTCGATAATTGGGCGACAATCATCTATATCCATGTTCGGTCCCTCTTTATAGATTTCGGCTTCATCTCCTTCACCGGTAGACCCAGTTCTGAATCATTCGCTTAGACGTCTCTCGAGCGTCTCAGTGTTTGAGTCAAGAACATTCGCTTTGTCTCGCAAACCACACCTTTCATAGTTTTCCGGGCTCATGTTAAAGCTGAGCCACCTGCTTGTTGTTGGGCTTCAGGCTGGCGAATCTTTCCGCACATGATCACATTCTGGCCCATCGGCGTCCAAGTGACTTCTCGTGGGTTCAAAGCAGCATTGGGCTTGCCATCCGGATCCAACTTGGAATCAGGGCTGACACTGACTCCACCACGGCCCAGATAAGTTGGTGCAACCGTGACGACCATTGAATCAATCAACTCGGAATATTCGGAATTGAGAAGCTGACTCAATATAGTGCCGCCACCCTCAATCATCACACTCTTGATACCCTCAGATGCCAGAGCGCGAAGGACGGCTTCCCAGCGTAGTCGCCAGTTTTGATTATATTCCACGATGCGAAGAAAGTCCCCACCGTAACTCTTCAACATCATCAGCCGCTGAGGATCGATTTGAGCGCCGGGTGTGACGACAACCCAGGGTGCTTTTCCTTTTCCCTCAACGGCTGCTCGAAGCATGCGACAGCCAGGGTGGATAGGCCATCGAGCCATAGGATCGATAACGATGGGGCGAGGCTGCCACATCCGGCCCAGGCCCCCGAATCCTCCGGCGCCTTCGAGACGGCAGTTCAAGCCAGGATTGTCCGCGAGTACAGTTCCAACCCCGACAAGAATGGCATCGTGACGGGACCGAAGATAATGGGTCATGAGCTTTGCTTCGGGACCCGACAACACTGTCTGCATACCCGGCAAGAGGGAGAGCTTGGAATCCATTGATGAAGCATACGATAAGGTGACGTGAGGGAATTCACGGCGTTTTGAAGTTTTGGGCAAATATGACTGCAGAAATTCCAGTGGAAAGGATGGGAACGAAAGCGTATCGGGCGGCAAGTGTGCTGCTGTCGTTGTTGTCGTTGTTGTCGTTGTTGTCGCTGCTGCTGCTCCTGTCGATGATCCCCCCACTGTCGTACTGGCAGCATCACTTGCCGATTTGACTATTCCCTGGCCCTTGACCAGCTCGTACCCTTCATGAGGAATCAATTCGATATCCGGGTTCTGGGTGCGCCATTTGGCCGAGACATTCCGCACATCCGTCACGGTCAAAAAGCGACCCCCGGCGTCAATCAGTTTCGCCGGCTCTTCCTTGAATTTGGTGAATATCGAAGAAGGCAAAAATCCCTTTGTGGACTCTCTGCGCGCAAACTCCATCAGTCCGGAGTTGCGTTTCAATCGGTCAATACAATCCAGGTCATGAGAATGTGCACTTTCACTCCCCGGGGTCCGCATAATCTTGACCATTGGATATGCCCCCGACACGCGAACGACTTTGATCTGGACATTGCATAGTCCGCCCTCTCGAGCGCGCCTGTTGCGTGGCCTTTTTCCTTCCGGTAGTGGACGAGTCTCAGACGAGCGATGCGTCGGGCGCCGAAGCCGACACATGTAATACTCTGTGAGATAGTAGCCCCCTCTGCTGGCGTTGGTTTTCTGTTTCACCCAGACATTGTCAACAAATGGCCAGTATGTTTCGAATTCCCGCAACGTGATCTCAATTGAATCCTGACATTCAAAGAGGATTTTGCGAACCCGAGCCAGATTTGGCGGATTGTCGAACAAGCTCTGGGAAGATTGACCGGAGAAATCCACGGACGCGCTATTCTGTTCCCCATTAACAGCGCGACTTGATGATGCTCCGACCTCACTGGCTTCAGGTGGATCTTGTTGTTCTACTGCCAACGCGGTGGACATACTTCGCCGCGAAGAACGGACATCATCAGCCGGGGAGTTTTCGTGCACCTCATCTTGCGTGGACGTGTCACCGAAGTGTCGCTCAGTCTCTTGCTCAGCTTGATGCAGACGATCATCTGCGCGGATCTCACGAGGAACACCGGATGTTGACTCCATTGTGTGTTCCGCGTGTGCTATCAACGTGTGTCTGGCAGCCCACTGTACAGGGGGAGATCCAGCCCCGAACCGGGTGGTTTTCAAAGATCAATCAGTCGTTGTTCGGAGGCGGTATTGGCGACGACATTTTCCAGCGCCAGTGACTAGGACCCGGCCTTCCACGTTCAAGGCGTCTGAACCATGTTCAAATCTGATGAACGATGGCCCATTAAACTGGGGCATTCAGTTGCAGCGAGACAAGTTCGCAGGACGTACAATCTTAGCGGGAAGCTGAGCGGAGATTGTCTGAGCCTCTGAGGTGCTATTTCGTCCAGGAAAGGTTCCGCAGTCTCGGGAAGACCGCGCCGACCTCGAACCTTGCATTCCTACCATGGGTATGCAGTGGATCATGATATAGACAATTTCTTAAACACTTTTTAACTTTCTTTGGACCCTTAAAAAGTGGGTGTTTCACGTCTCTCTTCTTTCACATACACGAAGACAAAGACAGCGTAAGCCAAGACTACAGAACATCGAAATCTCCTGACGAAAGCTCCCCAATTTACATGTATTTCTTGTCGAACATACACCTAATCTCGAGAGCTCGGCGTCCGTAAAAGAGGCAACGCGCGCGCTGCGCACTATGACATGAAGTGAATAGAACTGAAATGTCTCGCACGGTGGTTCGGGTCTGCTTGCGCCCACACTTTCAAAGTTGCGTCCTACAGTATTCTAGATCGTGTAATGTGACACAGTCACTTTGGCGCAAATCTTAGAAACACTCATACTGACCGTAAACACCGCTAATTTGAGGAGGATCAGCATGGACTAAGAGGGTCCGAGTAGAAATGCGATCGACACAGCTTGGCAGAACATGATGCCATGCGGGAACCACCAGTCCTCACTGATATGACCATATCATCTTCATTAAGTTTTTCAAAAAAGCTATCTAGACGACTCATGGGAATCCGCACTGGACATCTGCAGCATCCGCCGAGAAAGAGATTACCAATAGCAGCACCCCTAGTATGCACCGATCTCCGCGCCAGCCCGGGCAAGAGCTTCATACACCCTGGGAGGAAGCTTATACTTGACCATACCGGAGAAGATCATGAGATCCTTGGCCATTTGCAATAGTTGGTCTGCGAAGCCTTGGTGCATGTCAGTCTCGTAGGGACCGCTCGTCTGGCGATGTCGCTCGTTGCCGATACATGTGATGCTCCACATGATGACATGTCCGACATTTCGAGAGATCATCTCGGGAAGAGATGAGAAGTTTTGAGCTGCGCTGCGGATGTTCTGGATTTGACCTTGCGCCTGCAGAGGCAGGATGTTCAAGGCGTTGATGCACTGTGGTGAACAAAGGCGTAAGCATATTTCGACAGAAAGCGGACTCCCGAACGCGAGGAATGAAGAGAGAGGGAGAATCTTACATCAAGAGCGGGGGCCCATCGTCCAGCTTCAACCTCGTACTTGGCCGTTAGCATACGGAGCAGGAGGCCGCACGAATCACGGTTGATAGGCCGGATCTTTTCGTAGTACATCGGCTTCCCATCGTAGAGGCCGATCATGGTCCTACCCAACTCAACGGGATCTTCAACGGCGGTCAAGCTCAGGCTGCTACCGGGATCGGCGGGTCCAGACTGTCCCTCTTGCACTCGTGGGCGGAGAGGCTGCAGCTTAGGCATGCTTGCTCCCAAGTCCATAGCGATGGCGTCGGACAAGGCACGGTTGATGATGTCAATGACGCGATCGTAGTTTTCCGCGAGGTGGTACAACAGAACTGCATCGGTGATCAAGCCCTTGTCATCTGCCACACCAGCGGCCTGCACCGTAATATTTTTCAGGAAGTCCTCCTGATCGGAGAGGTTGATCAATGCAAGGCGCTGCTCAATAATACCCTTGATGCGGGTGCCATCGTCGCGAATGTCGCCCAACAGCTTGGCAAAGTCCCTGGTCTCGAGGATAAACTCACGAAGGGCTTCGTGGCAGACTGATGCCTGAGATTTGCCAAGATTCCCGCCGAGATCTGCATTCAGGCAGATCAGAGTGAAGTAGTCAACGGCGGCCTCGACATAGCCCGTTCGGAATTCCCGGGTGTACTGAGTGATCAGATAACCAAAGTTGATCTGAGGATATTGCTTCACCGAGAATGACACTGCGGAAGTTGAAAAAAAAAAAAAAAGAAAGATGTTAGTTTCAAGACGATTGAAAAGTTGGGCTCGGAGTGCGATTCTGCGAAAGGGAAGTAGCACTCACAAATTTCCTCGCCAGAAGTGTAAAAGTCCGAGACGCGCAACAGGCCGTAGTAAGCTAATGCGACAGCAAAATGAACCGCAGTCACGGGAGCAAAAGTGCCCAGATAGGCCACAGCTTGTTCGAACATGCCGCCCAAGATCTGTAGCAAGAAGAAAGTACCGTACCCGCCCGGTGAGTCTTGAGCGTTGTTCTTGTTGAAGACTCTCTGGCCAATTTCCGCGATGTCTGTTTGAATATCCTCCAGTCCAAAGATGTCACCCGCGACCTCCTCGGCGCGGTCGTCTTCCCGCGCGAGGCTGAATTGGAGCCACATCCAATCCTCGACGCTCTGATTGATCCCTTCCAGACGACGACGGGACAAGTCACAGCGACCGATAATCTTGTAGCAGGCCATACGGTAAGGATCAACGGTGTTCTCGGGCGCATTTCGCGATCGTTGTTGGAACTCGCCATTGATCTTCTGCTGATTCTCTCGCGAAAGACGCCTATCACGCGCGTAAGATGTCACGTATGTCACAAACTTTTGATCAAGTGATCGGAAGCTTTGATTTGAGGCCGCGTAGCTCGCCGCCTCTTCAACGAAACCACAGCGCAGCAGGTAGAAGATCAGGATCCAGCAGTAATCATCATCGACCGTCTGCAGCTCGGTACCATCTGGAGCCAGATCTTTTCTAGCAGCGCGAAGACGAATGTAAGCTCGGATTTTGTTGATGGTGCTAGGAATGCCACCCAGCTGGGCTTCACGGGGGTTCTTGGCAATGGCATTTTCCACTTCGCTGTAGAAGGCTTTCTCCAGATAAGTCCGTGTGCCCTGAAGGATCTTGTTTTTCAGCTTAATGGAGCTACGAGATTTGGGGGACTCGTCCAGGTACTCGGATGCAAATTGTCGTTCCCTGACTGCGCGGGGGTCGCTCTTGTCCGTGATACCTGGGCTCTCTTGGACGATGTTGATAAGTGCCCGATATGCTGAAATCAACTGTTGAGGAACCTGTAACAATGAGTCAGAGCCTTGCGCATGCGAACGAATGATAGATTGTTCCGAAGGTCTTACATCTCCGCCTGACGACATCTCAACTTCCATGAACTGACCCAAAACGGGGTATGTCTTGCCCTGTAGTCGAGCAAAGTTCAAGTCTTGAACCTTTTCGGCGTAACAGCCCATCTTTTCCCGCAAGAAGCGAGAATCAGGCGAGGAAGGTGAAGCTCCTTCGGCGCGCTCGGTAGGAGGCTCGAACAACTGGCGACTGGCCAGGCCAGCTCCAGGAGTCCCAATGACAGACTTGTCCAAGCCCGAGCGGCCATAAATACTCCTGCGCGAGGCAGCAGGACCGCCAGGAGCCTTGGACTGTCTCGCCGAGCGACCAAAAGCACCGCGCACTGTTGACTTGAGCTCCTCGCCACTACCTGCGTCCTTCTCAAGTCCAAAGTGCTGGAAGATCTTTTGACGCTGCTCCTCCCAGTCCATATCGAGCTTGTCCTCGAGGAACGCGTCAAAGTCACGCTGAGCGCGGGAGAGACTCTCATTGATCATCACCTGCCGACCTCGCTGTTGGATGTTTCGCAAAAATCGTTGGTTATCGGGGTCGAATGTATCTGCCTCTCGGACTGGAGCCACAGAAGCTTGGGGATCAAGCGATCTCAGGTCTCGCAAAGCCTGTCCGGGGGAAATACCGGACGAAGCCAGAAGGTAATGACTAGATGGAAAGGCAGTCGGTTAGTTCTTGTAGTCATTGAAGCGTCGTACACCCGAATGGGTAATTTGGTAAACCTACGCCTTCTTAGTCACACCCGGCTGTAGAGGATCCTTGCTCCCACCAGATCCAAGCTCTCTGGCCTTTCTGCGAATATCGTCCAGGCCCAATTGAAGATTCGGGACATCTTCAAAGTTGCTTCCTTGCACGGCCGCAGATAAGGGTCGCTTCTTGCCACGTTCAAGGAGACTCTTGAAGAATGCTGGCTGGGTTGCTTGCGCCGCCGCTGGACCAGAAGCTTGTGCGCCGTTAGCTTGCTGTTGAGGCTGACCGAGCAGGGAGGATTGAGCAGGTTGCTGCGCGGGCGCTTGGCTCTGACCGAATAACGAGGATTGAGTGGTGGGTTGAGCCTGTGCCGGAGGCTGGCCAAACAACGAAGATTGAGCCGTGGACTGAGGCTGCGCCTGGCTCTGACCGAATAGTGAGCTTGTCTGCGTCGTCTGGGCTGGTGCGGCAGGCGTGGTACCAAAGGCACTTGTCGCGGTGTTGGTAGATCCAAAGAGACTAGGTTTGTTCATTGCCGAGCCAAGGCCGGATGCTCCTCCAAAGAGAGAGCCTGTATTGGAGGCCATAGTTGAATGAGCAGCTTAATGAGAAGCTGTTCTCTCCAATTGACGAAGGATTATTTTTTTCGTGATAAGCGACCAGGTGGGTTGAGGTTGCTCCGCCTTTGGCGTGTAGTAGAGAGGAGAAAACCCGAGGGTGCTCACCACTTTCGAGCTTGTGAAAAAGCTCTGAAAGAATCGGACGAACGGATTCTCAGCCCAAGAAAAATCCGCCGAGAAGCTGCAATCAAGATTGTCGCGACTTGAGGACCGACAAAGTCCAGCTTAGAGGAAAATGCGGTCTACCTCTGATCAAGCTCCATGCAATGCGCGGTCCAAAACACTTCACTTCCGGTATCCCGGGAAAACAATCCTCCGATCAACTTGTTGCATTGTAGCCCTCACCTGGCCAAACACTTTCAGACCCACGATTCGCAACAATCCTCGCCAATTTCGACGGCGCAACCCAGCTGTACACATTTACATTACACACGCGACAGGACTGTATCATACGCGAGATATTGCACAAATCACCGAAATGCCTACGTTCCAATCCAAGACTTTCCGACGAGCGACCACCGCATCCTCATCCTTGGGGGAGCGTCTGGGTGCTCTCTATCGAGCTCGGCTGACCCGATACCCATTCCTTCTCTTCGGACTACCTTTTATTGCTGTCATCGTTGCCGGATCCTTCGTTCTCACCCCTGCGGCTGCCCTTCGCTATGAGCGATATGACCGCAAGGTCCAACAAGTGAGCAAAGAGGAGGCTTTTGAACTCGGTTTGAAGGGGCCCGACGGAGAGGAAGGAATTAAGCGCAATCCTCGTCGTCGCGTTATTGGTGACGAGCGCGAGGAGTACTACGTGAGTTTCTCTCTCTTTCTTTTTCTCTCTCTCTCTCTCTCTCTCTATCTCTCTCTTTTAGTGTCACGCAGGAGTGACTCGTGCATTTGAGGCGCACCTACACGAAAATGATTTGCTAATCTTTGCTGCAGCGACTGATGGCGAAGGACTTGGACAACTGGGAACAAAAGCGAGTAAAGCGATTCGAGGGTGAGCCCGACGGCCGACTGTGACCAGCTTGTGTGGCAACCCGATCGCCCGATGACTTGATGACTTTCGAGAACCATCTATCCACTTTCGCAACCGAGGTCGCTCCTCTGCGAGTTGGGCTGAGTTCTTGATGAACCAGTGGAGTGAAGAGAACTGATCTTTTGGATCGCCGCCGGATCCGCCCACGTCTGTTCCTCAGAGCGACATTTTTATGTGTTGACTGCAGCAGTTGTGCGACGGCCGCGCATCGACTCATGAGAATCGCTTCCGCGTTGAGCCGTTGTTCCGGCCGCAGTCCCGTAGCCGCGACTGGATGGTTCGTCTTTAGCTCTGTCAGCGTCTTCTGGGTAGAGCAGGGAGAAAGCTCCCCTTGACGCTTTGGGCCAATCCTATCTCATACCCCTTGTAGCTTGGGGCAGAGCTGGACTGGGCGACTGGGCTCTCCCTGTTGTACGTCAGTACCTCATGCACAATGTACATTGTTCAGTTGTGCCCTCAACACGGGACAACACCCAGATTGTACCGCATGGCGGGAGGCTCGGGACCGGGCCCTCGGCTGACAGACTGACAGACTGCCACCCTCCCACGGAACTGTGAACGTTGGGCGCATGGCTTCGTACCACCATCTTCGGCCTGTGCTGAAAGTTCATGTGTCGTATCATCTCCCATCATCCTATACGCTTGAATCGACGTCTTGTGTTTCCATGGATTGGCCCCGAACGTCGTTTTTCTTCCCCATCGTACATCAGATAAGACCCATGACAGTCATCATTAAAAGTGGAGAAAGACGCCGGTGGAAGATCACCGTTCGTAGTGTTCGCTAGCGGGTGGTTGGCACGGACGTGTGGGTTCAAGGGTTGTGCGAGTTCAATGTTCCCCCGATGAGATCATGTGGAGGAGAGGCGAGCTGCGTGACGATGTCGTTGAGCTTTGGAGTGGAGAGCTTCTGCGACTCCTCTCGCTCTCCTTGGCGTTCCGCCTCCTTGAGATGCTCTGACGAGGTTGGGTTGCGACTCCATGGTAAGAAGACATCATTATTTCAGCCCTTCCACCGGCTCCAGTACTACGAGCAGTCTCGCAGTACATCGTCCCACATGTGCCATCGTAAGTTAGTCTCTAGTCGTCTACTCTATCCCTCCTGGTACCTTAGAACAGAAGTCTATACGACAACCAACCCGTCGGGACGCTCAACCCCCTTCCGTCTCAGTCGCCTGACGATGACATTCTTGCGGGTTGCGATGCTCGTCTAGATGGTTCCACGGGCAGGACGATGACCAGGGGGCGTTTTTCTTCCCTCTCACACGACCGCCGTGTCGGGATCCTGGCGGTTGCGGTCGACCAGGGATTTCTTGTTGAGGGAGATCTTTTGGAGTTTAGTGTTTGCGGCGGAGGGATAATTGAGTAATATTTGGGCAGCATCTGCGAATCCCCGATGCACTTATACCGGAGGTGAGGTTTTTAGAGTGTAGACAAGTATACCTTCAGTATGAGATGCAGTACAGAGTGCAGACGAACTCATAACATGAAACTACAGAGTGATACCGTGATACAGTACTTACGTTCCAAACTACTTAGTAACTGCTTGGAGAGGACTGCAATGAAGAATCTCATTTTTTTCCCGAGCGGTCCCCGGAAAATGTTCAGGCACACTGTTGAGTGTTCAGTCCATAAATTGAGACATATCCATCTACGTGGGATGTGGTGCGCAAGGTAAATATGTAGTATGTATTGTACTTAGTAGTCTGCGCATCAATCACATTGTCAACAAGGATAGATAGGCTTCCATACTAAAGTCGACATTTACCTTGCGGATCATCGATACTCAGTACTGACGATTCAATTTAAACATGGCCCATTAGGTTTGATTGATCGGCCTGCAGGTAAGCTTGGCTGGCGGCAAGGATACCTATTGTGACTAGCAGATCATTATTGACCCGAACTACCTTCGTACCTACTAGCTAGTCAGTCTTCTCCTCCGTCTCGGAGGGGCCACAAGGGTGATTTGGATCGGGGATTTCAATGGCTCCGAGTGTGACCGGAGAAGAAAGGAACTCAAGAAAGAGGGAAGAGAGGGAAGAGAGGGAAGAGAGGGAAGAGAGGGAAGAGAGGGAAGAGAGGGAAGAGAGGGAAGAGAGGGAAGAGAGGGTCTAGGCCGAGCCGAGGGTCGACCCAAGTTTCCAGACTCGCCATACATCATCCGTGCCTTTCCCCCCTTCACGCGATGGCCCCCCCCCCACACTAACGTCACCGGCCCTCCACGACCCATTCTTTGCTGTTTCTCCCGTTTTTTTTTCTTCCCCCCTCTTTCTGTTCGCAGGCTCGATTTCTGAGCAGTCGATACAGCCATATACACATAGTCACATGGACACCGACACTCGTACAAGGTCCGACCCTTTTGTTGGTGTAGAACGCGAGAGGAACCGGGTCAAGCATTGACAATCTCGCACTATACTCATCCAGACACAGAGCTAAATAGTAAAGAGTAAATGCTGGTGGTGGAGTCTCGTAGTCAACCTTGAACCCTTCCACCCTTCCACCCTTCCACCCTTCCACTCCCTCTCTGCCCAGTGCCCAGTGCCCAGCGCCCTCACTTTCTGCCCCCTTCAACCCTCGACATCGTACGAAGGTTTCCGAAATTACCACGAGGAAACAAGAACCACCCGAATCAAACGACCAAAGACGCAATCCCCTCCCCCACCTTATCATCACTCACGATTGCACGCTTGCACGGTGCCACCTCTTGTTATTATTAATCATGTGGGAATGAGGTCGGACTTGTAATGACCCTCGTGAAATCTCCGTGTGGATGGTCTCTTTCTCTGATGCACCCCAATTCCTCCGTCATCGGTTTGACCCAAACGTCGTTGGCCCTCAACTGAAAAGCAACCACACCAGTCGAGCCCGGGCTGGACCCGTCCACTTCTTTTTTTTTTTTTTTTTTTTGCCTCTGCCCCTTTTCAGCTAAGCCTTTGTCTTTCACTACTGCTGGACGGCAGTGCGCATTCTCCTATTGCGACGCCATACGTCAGTCGCGTCGAAGCTCTGTAGGTGACAAGGTGTGCACGTCGTGGCGCCTCGCTTTGGTCGTCAGACCCTGCACCATCCGTTTCAGACTTCAGACGTTAGACTTCAGATCGCCTGTTCGACCCATCCTCCTCTGTCAAGAGCAGTCGATCTCACGTCTGGTCTGTCATTCTCCCGGACTCTTTTTTGGGGGGAAGGGTGTCTCGATTCCCACCCCTTTCCGTCCCTAGTGGCATCAGTGAACATCGCGCGGAGAGTGAGCGAAATAATCCTCGTGACGAGTCGAGTCGAGTGATCTCGTTGTTTCCGGCGAACAAAATATCCCGCACTGTGATCCGGTGGGTCGAAAGACACGCAGAAGAAGAAGAAGAAGAAGAAGAAGAAGAAGAAGAAGAAGAAGAAGAAGAAGAAGAAGAAAGAAAAAAACAGGGTCCCTGCCCGACTTCAAGCCGACTCCAAAGTCGAGAAAGAATCCAACGTGATCATGACCGGTCCTGGGCGAACCCCCCCATCCCCGTGGGTGCAAAATGCGCCCAGTCGAAGCGGTCAAGGCTTTCATGGGAGTCACTCGGGCTTGTCGCCCTCGCAGACCAGCGTGCAGTCGGGATCCGAGCGTTCCAGCCCTAATTACTTTGGCATCACGGTCGACCGACCCAACAATCATCCGGGCTCCAATTCGGGATCGCAGGGCCAAAAGACCTGGGCCTCCTTTTCGTCTTCTCATGTGAGCCCCAAGCTGCATCTCTCCTCGCCCGAGTCGGCCTCCGCAGGTCTTTCCACCATCTTAAAAGCCGAGCCCGAAGAGGGAAAGGGCTGGCGTGGGTCGACGTTACAGAACTACACGACGAGTGGGGATGCACCAGACACTCGTACATGGTCCAAGGACCCTCCGTCTCTAGCCTTGGGCGGATCATCGATCGGCTCCATGCAGGGAGCGGCCCCTCAATTCAGTTTTAAGCCGAGACAGAGTTCCGTTGCGGCATCACAAGGTGAGTCTGGCTTCGTCTCGGGAGAAAGCCCCTCGCGATCAAAGAGAGATAAGAGACGGAGAGGCCCCCCGGCGGGGGTCTACGCTTCACATGTGTCCAGAGCGGGATACACCAAGATTGAACGAGAGACTGACATCAAACAGAGGAAGCAGCCGCCATCGCCTCAAGGTGGGTCACGTCGGAGCGCTGTGCAGAGCTCATCAACGTCCCGAACAAAAAGGTCCTGTTCCTCGATGTGCGGCCGTATGCGCACTTTTCTCAATCCAACATTACCGGGTCTCTCAATCTCTGTATTCCGACCACGTTACTCAAGCGGCGTTCCTTTGACACCCAGAAACTGGAGAATACGTTCACCAACGAGGAGGATAAGCGCAAATTCGCGACATGGCGCACCTGTGATACGATCGTCGTCTATGACTCCGCCGCGGCCGATGTCAAGGACGCGCTACCCTTGATGCACGTGATCAGCAAGTTCGAGGCCGAGAACTGGGATGGGCAGGGCCTGATCCTGCGGGGAGGGTTCAAGGCCTTTTCCACACAAGCCCCGCACCTCGTCCACCGACCGCCAGCCCCGATGGCGGGTCCGTCTCCGAGGAAGAAGCAACGCTCGCCGATGAGCATCAACCTGCAATCGATCGCGCCGGTGGTTGGAGGCTGTGCCTTGCCGAATAGCTCGTCGGCGGCGAACCCGTTCTTTGGCAACATCCGACAAAACATGGACCTGATGGGAGGAGTCGGCCAAATTCCCCTCAAATTGCCCGACGGGATGACGGATCGGCAAAGACAGAAGCTGCCTCAATGGCTACGGGAGGCTTCTGATGCGAAAAACCGGGGTCACGCCGTGTCTGAGAAATTCCTGGATCTGGAGAAGAAGGAGTTGGAACGAATGAAGCAAGCGTTGACCTACGAGGGCAATTCGGCATCCGGCGGAGAAGATGCGAAGAAATATCGCGTGGCCGGCATCGAGCAAGGCAGCAAAAATCGCTACAACGACATTTACCCCTTTGACCACTCCCGCGTCCGTCTCGAAGACGTTCCCAGCGGTGGCTGCGACTACGTCAACGCCAACCACATCCAGGCCGAGCTCAGCAACCGACGGTACATTGCGACCCAGGCACCGGTACCCGACACCTTTAATGTACGTACTCATCATGGTCTCCCACCCTGGGTGATGATCCTGCGCTTTTCCTCTCGCTGACTCGCATATCATTCATAGGACTTTTGGCGTGTAGTCTGGGAGCAAGATGTCCGTCTGCTCGTCTCCTTGACCGCCGAGGTCGAGCGAGGCCAGGTGAAATGCCACCCGTACTGGAAGTCGGGCGACTACGGTCCCTTGAAGGTCAAGACCTATTCGGAGCGCTTCATACCGGTCAATGACAAGAGTCAATCGATCGACCTCACCGCCAAGGCGCCCCCGGGATCCAAGGAGCTCCCCAAGAAACTGGACGAGTCAAACGAGAACCCCATCATCATCGTCCGACACTTCAGCCTCTACCACACCTCTTTCCCCTTCCAACCCATCCGTGACATCACGCAACTTCAATATCCCTATTGGCCTGACTTTGGTACCACTTCACAACCGTCACACCTGCTGAACCTCATTGAGCAATGCAACAAAGTGATCCGGGCCACCAGCCCATCTCGGTTCGGCGAAAACGAGGCGGAACCGGAAGGCCAGCGACCGATCTTGGTGCACTGTAGCGCAGGCTGTGGCCGTACCGGTACCTTTTGCACTGTGGACAGTGTGTTAGACATCATGAAGAGACAGCGTCAGAGCGGCTCGCAGAAGCAAGCTCTGACTGACTCCAGTCTAGACCTGATCGTCAAAACCGTTGAAGACTTTCGCACTCAGCGGCCCAGTATGGTCCAGAATCTGAGTCAATTCGTGCTCTGCTACGAAAGTGTACTGGAATGGCTCGTGGAAAATTCTTCGGACCGCGAGAATTGAGCTCACCCATGATCTTTACTCAAGAAAAAAGAAAGAAGAAGAAGAAGAAGAAGAAGAAAGACATCCATCCTCCTTTCCATTCTCCCCCACCACCCTTCTCGCCTCATCCTTTCTTTTCCCATTCTTCTGTGTTTCCCCTCTCACAGTCTTCCCGACTTGACGACCAGCGACAGCGGATACCCAACACTTATGAACTCTCATGCTCGCGCAACTCTTTTTCTTTTCCTGGATATGGTTTCCCTCCCTGTGTTTTTGCATTCAGAGGGCGTCCGATTGGCTTTTTTTTCTTTCCCTTCATTTATAGGGCCGGGCAACGATTTGAATTTACGCATCAAAGCAATGGAAATGAATGACTTTGGTTTTTTTCTATTTTCGCAACTCGGTCCTTTGGCTCGTATAGGTAGTATTTCTGAGTTGATTTAACCTTTGAGCGGGCTTGTCTCTCCTTCCAAGCAGGGAATATAGGTAGCTTTGAATATCATATAGGAGACAAGCACCACAAGCCTTCTTCCTGGCGGCCGCGGGCTGGAAGCGAACCTGCCTCGCAAGCACCGCGATCGAATTCGGCCTTGTTATTTTCAGGTCCCGATGCCCTCATTCCTAAGCAACTTGTCCCTTCGCACTGTCGTCTAGTAGCAGACCGGGACTTTTGGCATAGGCAAAGAAAACGCCCCGCTCTCTCGTGCGGCTCGCAGAGAGCATAATTTGACGTTGACGCACATCGTAGGTCAGGCCCGCCGAGATCAGAGCGGTTGCTGCCTTCTGCTGGTCCTCTCTTATACCGGCTTGTTGATACTTTTCAGGTTTAGCGTCCTTGAAAGTTGAAGCATTCGTATCGGGAACTGGGGGGTGAGGGCCACCAGGCAACAGGGTGGCTCGTGCGTTGAATCCGCGCTCGAGGTACCTACAGTCCTGCAGTGAGCAGGAGGTACCTGGTGCCTGGCAGTGTGACTACTGACTACTATAAAACCGAAAGTATATCTAATCACCCTCAGCCTCGCCTCACATATGTGCCTCGATCTCTCTTTTGTTCGCATTCTCTCTCGGTCTTGACCACTCCTACCACATCTCAACAGACGAGGCGGGGGGTTGACTTGACTAGACCACTACTTCCGTCACTCCACATTCTATCCTCGCTCAGAGACGCTTTCTCAACTTTCTGATTTCTCATTTAACATAGCTGCATGAAGCGCTCTCACCCCACTTCGTACCCGAACAAGTAGAAACAAAGCAAAGATGCTACTCCGTCTTCCCACCGAGCTCATCGAGCTCATATTCCGAAAATGCGACCCCTGCACGTTCTTCAATCTCGCGTATTGCTCGCGATATCTCTACACCATGTCTATCCTCAGTCGAGAGATGGTGAAACACCAGTTTCGCGAATTACCAGGCTGGCCGCATGAGGAACTGGAACAGCAGGTCCGCGACAATTTCCCGTATGTGGTCAGTCATCTCAATTGGACCTGGCATCAGCATCTCTACGGGGCACGCTATTTCACAGATCGGAAGCTCTTCGAGTTCGAAGGCAGGAAACTCAACCCTCGAGCTTGTTGCCTGGAGCCCCGGATGCCCGCGACGGCGTTGCTAGCCTTTCATGGGGACGAGACGCTTTACCTGGTGGACACACACGAGGGGGACATTCGTGTGACTCGTCGGTTGGAGTCCCCTGCGCAAAAATATGGAACGATCGAAGTCCTCCATACGTCACTCAACTCGTCTGGTGTGTGGGCACTGCACCGGTTCAAGCCATTCACGGACCAAAATCTGGACATGAGCCATCCATTCGTGAAGCAGGCTGCCGAGGCGTATCCCGAGGGATGTGTGTATCTGGCGTTCTATTCGCTGAACGGAAACACCGATGCTGTGCGGTTGTATGGGTTTCCGGACGAGAGCGAGTACGACCCTACTGCTCTGGCGACGTATTGGGATGAGAAATTCGCCATCTCGTGGCAGCATCGACAGCGAGCTGGGGATCATCATGTTCTTTTGTATCTCACCGACGTCTTTGATGAGGATGAAAGTGGGGATGAGGATACGACAGATGACAGTACTGACGAGGATGAGGAGAGCGAGGACGAGGATATGGAGGACGATGAGGATGAGGAGAGCGAGGATACAGAGGGTGACGATGACCAACTTAGCGGCGGCAGCAGCAGCGGCAGCAGCAGCAGTGATGGGCAGCCTGGTAAATATCGACTGGAGGATTACATGGAGGAGACTTTGACCGAGGTCTCTGAGACCAGACCAACTCTCATCCGTAAGTCCACCATCGCTCCGCCTCCGTCTTGACGGATTGAAGAAAGACTCGAGAGGGGAAAGAGAGTTGTTCTTTTTTGCATGTTTTCACCTAACACTCGGTCTGAAAGGGTCCATATATCACGCCTACAGTCTCACCAATCTAGACTCCAGCCGACACAGTCACCAGTCGTTGATCGACCGAGGGCCAAGCACCAAGCTGGCCTTCAATGATCGCGGTCTCCAACTCCTCCATTTCTCTCGCGGACGTCCACTATTCAGCTATTTCCAGAAATTGAACACCATCATGAGCCACTCGGAGCCCAACGTTCACGACAACTCCTGCGTGGTCAAATACTCGCCCGAACTCGCCCTGTCATTTGCCATTGGAATTCCCTTTTGGGGACTTCATTCGACCAATGACGACAGCAACATCCCCGGCACTTGTCACTGGCAATATCTCGCCGTGGGAATCGCCACGCACCGTGTCGAGCACTGGACAGTGGCCTGTCTTCTGACCTCCGAATCAAACCCACGACAATGGCACTGCACGCACGAGATGAACCTCGAACGAGGCCGACGCTTCGACGACTGGCGCGTCGTCGCCCAACTGGGCGGGTTCCACGAATCCGACACCACCCAGGGCTCGTTGATCGTGCCCTCCCCCCGCTGTTCCCGCCTCGCGATGGCAAGTTGGAAGACAATCACCGTCTGGCCCATGAGTCCTCACGCCCTGGTCAATCCCAACAGCATACACTATCACCCGTGGACAAATGCCGCGGGGATGACGGAGTTGCGGTCCGAATCGATCGAGTTGGATGCCGTGATCTTTCAGATGAAGTTCAGCGATGAGAATGAGATTGTCGCGTTGACGGACCGTGGACTCATGATTTTGAACATTTGGCCGTCGGGCAAGGGGACGTTGACTATTGAGCGACGACAGATACCTTGACTGGAGAGAGAGAGAGAGAGAGAGAGAGAGAGAGAGAGAGAAAGTACGACTTGAATCACAGCGGTGACTCTTGGACTCGTCGAGTCTTTCTCTTCTTTTGTCTTTCTTCCTTTTCTTTTCATTTCGTTTTTTTGTGTTTCCCAATTCCGTCCTTGTCTTTGAGCATGTTTCCCACAGCCGCTTATCACCCATTCTACCTTGAATAGATTATCAAATCATTGGACACATTGTCCGTCTTTACCGAGTTGAATACGCAAATTCCCTCCATCTACGAGATACGGCTGAATGTGAACGAACCCCGTTCAAGACAAGATTCCTCATGTATTCCACCGACCCTTTGGAATCAGAAAAAAAGAGGAAACGCAAGGGTACTAAGTAGTATATACAAATCATCATATTTGGTGCACAACCAGCCCAACCCAAGTTTACTCTCCACCACCACCACCACCGCCGCCGCCACCAGACAAGGACAAGAACATGACAACCAGAGGAATCCACCAGTACCTAGCGCGAGAAGAGAAAAAGAAAGAGTACAAGTCAGCCAAGTTCTAGCGCAAAATTCACTCCCCCCCCCCAAAAAAGAAGAAGAAACCAACTCACTTCTGCATCAAAGTCTTCTCCGGAACCTCCTCCGGATTCTGTCCATCAGGACCCACGACCACCGGCCGATTCAAATGCGGCTGCACCGCAGCCTCGCTCTTAATCAATTGCACGCGCACGCGCCCAGCAGCATCCCCACGGCTCTCACCCTCCGACCGAGCGCGCTCCATCGCGCCCGTACCCAGTGCATGGCCGCCCTTCACATTCTTACCCGCCTCTGAACGAACGACCGTCTCACCGGCCGCCGCAACCGAAACATGATACACTTCGTTCGCGGGACCCAGATGCAGACGCAGCGTCGGCAAGGACGCACCCCGCGCCTCCGCAATCGACGCCCTCGAGACCAAGCTCCCCGCCCACTGCTTGCGACTGGACCCGGCCTGCGAGTAGACGCCTAGACGAACGAGATCGAGATCGGGATCCTCGTGCGCAGGGCCAGATCCCGACGCGGGAGGCGTGTACGCTAGGACATTGGACTGCAGGGTGATCGGGTCGTATGCGATCCGCGCGAGCGTGGATGGGTGGGATGCGCCCAGGGGCCAGTAGTAGATTTCGGCGGTGGAGTCGGCGCCGGTGCTGGAGGCTGATGCTGCGGTTGAGGGAAGCAGGAGCAGGGAGGGGAGAGTCCCCAGGAGGAAGGGGAGGAGACGCATGAGGATTGGAATGGGTGCGGGTCGCAGTGGGGAGAGCTCGAGAGGCCGAGGTTTGGTGGAAAGTCGGCAGTGGTCTGTCGTTCGTTGTAGGTGCTACTAGGTAATAGGTAGTAGGTCACCAGTGGACGTTGGAGTGTCGGGATAGGCAAGGTTGGGGAGAGTTGAGCTTGAAAGAGCTTCCCTTTTTTGGGGGGGATCTCGGCCCGCGCGAGTCCCGTCTCCGTCGAGAGATTCGAATGGGACAAGTGCTAAGATAGGAACCTCGGTATCATTGGTGTTGTGGTAGCTTCAATATTCGTTCTACTCAGTGTCAACATGTACCATTCATCTTCCAATGAAATTTCAAACTCATCCTGGGAAAGGACCGGTCGAATTGCCTCTTGATTGTGTGCCCGAGGACCGTTGTAGCGTGGAAATATGTACAGTGCAGTGGGGGTAGGTAGAGGGTAGGTGAGGGTGATTGCTCTTCCACTGCTCATCTGAATTTGTAAGGTTGATCCTTACCAATTCCCAAGTGAAGCTCGTTGACATTGCCACAAGATAAGTGATGCTTGTTACATCCAATTCACATCCATATGTATGTCCTTGTTCTGTCAGTTCAGTTGGTAGTGGGTGCTACAGTGCTAACATAACAGTAATAGCTCGGTGGATCCCAGATCGCTGGTAGAATTGAATTGACCGCTCTCTCGTGGCCCGTGAGGGGGGGTACCTTTCCAACGACTGTGTCGACTGTCGACTGTCAACTGTCGACTGTCGATCGAACCCAGCGGATCGCTCGGTTACCCCCAAATGGTTCTGACCTCTCAAGACTCTCGAGTGCACTTACTGTGTCGATCGTGGTCCGTTCACTGCGATGAGCCCAATGACCGCGCAAATGAGTAAAACCGACAGGTCGATCATGGGGGCCTGGTAATCAGTCCCCAAGCTAATCAAATCATCAGTCCTAATCCTGTTCTCCATGAGTGCCGTAGTCCGACCATCCGCCTTCCGGGTGAGGATGGCTCTTGAGGACTACTACCGTCTACACTATACACTCTTGGAACAGTTGAAAAGTACCGATCCCGAGCTCCAACTCCAAGTACCACCAGTCACCAGTCACCAGTCACCAGTCAACCACCTCTACTGGCATGGTACAACACCCATGTGTCCTCCTCCTACTCTTCGTTCGTACATACTCCTTGCCAGAATCTGGCCCCCTTGGGCCAAGTCATCCAATCTCCATGATCTTCCTGGCGTGGAGATGTTCTTGTTGGTCGACCTGCTCCACAGTCGTGCATCCCCCACATCCTGAACGCACCTGTTCTGGACCGTGCGCTCTGCGCAGCAAGACTTCTACTGCAACTTGAAATATGCCGTCGGAGGTGGAGGTGAGCTGGA
Organism: Penicillium diatomitis; assembly: GCF_028827545.1. NCBI lineage: Eukaryota > Fungi > Ascomycota > Eurotiomycetes > Eurotiales > Aspergillaceae > Penicillium > Penicillium diatomitis. Next base: position 1,030,237 of record NW_026623181.1, on the reverse strand, counting down.
CTCGGATGTCGTTGTACCTTTGCAAGTCTATCTGACAATGCAAGTACAGCAGGAGAAGACATTTAGACTTGGGGCCAGCGGTCAGATGAGAAAAGAAGTGACCTTGTACATATTTACTACAGTTGGCCACCGGGTTCATTACGCTGATAGAAATTCTCACTAGGTGTAGTAAGTACTGAGGTTCTGAAAAAGTGAATAGTAAATTCCTAAATAGTAAATACTACTACTGAGCGTAGTAGAAGGACAGGAGGCACTGCAATTACTCCGACTATGTAGTAGTAGTAGTAGTAGTAGTAGTAGTAGTAGTAGTAGTAGTAGTAGTAGTAGTAGTAGTAGTAGTAGTCCTATAAAGACGACTCACACCAATCCCTGTATCATTTTCTGGTCTCCGACTCCAAGTCGGCTTAAATCTCCTGGGTGAGGTACCCAAGCATATTCGTGAGGTACAAGATACCTGCCTGTGAACAGCAGCTCAGTACTGCCACATGTAGTACGGTCAGTCTCCCAAGTGACCGTCGGGCACGGTACTGACCTGCGGCAGTGGCGCTTCCTCCGGACGTATCCGATACTCGACCGACCTCGTGCAGTACGGTAGTGCATCGGGCCCGCCAGCGACAGCACTAGGTAGTAGGTACAGGTAGTCATGTATAGGTTGTCAGGTACAGGTACAGGTACAGAGACAGAGACAGGTACAAAGACAGAGACAGTACCACCACACCACATGACCACAGTAACCACTGACCACATCGTGCAGCGGAAAGCTTCTCGGACCGGCGTGTCCCCCCGTGGAGTGCAGCTGGAGCTCAGATGGTATAAAGCCGATTCTGTCTCGCGTTCATCCTCTGTCTTCTCTTCTCTTTCTCCTCATTGACTGGTCACACTACGCCCGCACTCTCCCATCTCGCCTTGCTCGAATCTCTCGTCTTTCTTCAAGGTGAGTAGAGCTATCTTCTACCCCGCACCAGCTTGACTACAGGTAGTATGCCGATTCTCGTGTTGATCGTGTTCAATTGATCTAAACGACCATCCAACGTTCATAGGTACCATCGATCCCAAGAAAGAATCTCGAGTCGTCTCATCTACGTCACCGACTTGACTTACTAGACAAGACTCTCGATTCTCCCCGTCAATTTCCCCCCACCCGCGTTTCTGTGGCTCTCCGACTTTGACGCAATGGCTTCCCTGCCTTTCCGTCGTCCCTCTCGTCAGAGCTCTCGACAGGCATCCAGTGACCCTCGTGATGATATCCAAGTGCACCAGGATCATTTCATCGGCATTGATGTAGGCACGGGTAGTGCTCGAGCCTGTATCATCAATTCCAAAGGTGATATTGTCGGACTGGCCTCGGAAAACATTGGATTATGGCAACCGGAGCATGGATACTATGTACGATTCGCTTCCTCGCGTCCATGTCCGCTCCATCAGTGTTTCCTCTTTCTCAGATCCCGAGATTAACATACCATGTCCAGGAACAATCGACTTCTGACATTTGGCGCTGTATTTGCATCGCCGTGCAACGTGCCATCAGTCAGCATAACCTCAACCCCGATAGCGTGCGTGGTATCGGTTTCGATGCCACCTGCTCCCTGTCCGTGTTTGACGCGGAAACCGACGAGCCCGTCTCAGTGACCGGTCCCAATTTCGACTCGGACCGAAATGTCATCCTCTGGCTCGATCATCGGCCCGTCGAAGAGGCTGCCAAGATCAACGCTACTAATCATAATCTGCTCCGCTACGTGGGTGGAAAGATGTCTATCGAGATGGAAATCCCCAAGGTCCTCTGGCTCAAGAACAACATGCCCAAGGAACTCTTCGATCGATGCAAGTTCTACGATCTGGGCGATGCTTTGACTCATCTCGCGACTGGCAACGAGAAGCGAAGCTTCTGCAGTGTCGTCTGCAAGCAGGGATATGTCCCCGTGGGAGTCGACGGAAGTGTCAAGGGCTGGCAAGAAGATTTCTTGAACGAGATTGGATTGAGTGATCTTACCAAGGACAACTTTAAGCGCATGGGTGGAGTCAATGGGGTGGTGAGCCTGAAATTCTTGAAAACGCTTGACCAAAGAACTCTAAACCAGACTAACTTCCACTCCTTCTTCTACAGAATGGCGACTATCTCAGTGCGGGTGAGCTTGTCGGCACCCTCTGTGAGAAAGCAGCTGCCGACCTTGGTCTTCCAGCCGGTATCGCGATCGGGAGTGGTGTCATTGATGCCTATGCCGGCTGGATCGGTACTGTCGGAGCCAAAGTTGCGTTGGGCGCAGCTCAATTGACCGAGGACGTAGCTCGAAATGACAAGGCGCAGGCCTTCACACGACTGGCCGCCGTTGCCGGAACGTCCACCTGTCACCTTGCCATGTCCCCCAACCCAGTCTTTGTCAATGGTGTCTGGGGCCCTTACAAAGACACTATTCTGCCAGGCTACTGGATGGCTGAAGGAGGACAATCCGCCACCGGTGAACTTCTCAAACATGTCATCGAGACCCATCCGGCATTCAACCAAGCACTCTCCATTGCCGAGTCCTACCATGCCAACATCTACGAGTACCTCAACGAGCACCTGAAAGAAATGGTGCAAGATCAACAAGCCCCGAGTGTCGCCTACCTGGGCCGCCACTTCTTCTTCTACGGCGATCTCTGGGGTAATCGATCCCCCATCGCCGATCCCAACATGACCGGATCCATCTTCGGCATGACCAGCGACAAGAGCGTTGACGGTCTCGCCATCCACTACTACGGTACGCTCGAATTCATCGCTCTCCAAACCAAGCAAATTGTCGAAACCATGAACGAGGCCGGCCACAACATCACCTCCATCTTCATGTCCGGTTCCCAGTGTCAAAACGACATTCTCGTCCGCCTCATCGCGTCCGCATGTGACATGCCCGTTGTGATTCCACGCTACATCCACGCCGCAGTCTGTCACGGCGCGGCCATGCTCGGAGCCAAGGCCGCCAGTGCCGACTCGGAAGGTCGAACGGAGGAGCTCTGGGACATCATGGACCGGATGAGCAAACCCGGCAAGAAGGTGATGCCAACCAAGGATCCCAAGGAGAAAGCCCTATTGAAGGCCAAGTATGAAGTGTTCAAGGAGCAGTGCTTCGGCCAGCAAAAGTACCGGCAGATGGTAGATGACGCCGTCGGTGAATGGAAGCCGGAGTAGAACACAGGGGGTTACACAGTACACACTGTTCCACAAAAAGACAACGTGGAGTATATGCTCGAAAGTAGCATAAAATGAGCGATGCATAAAACGATTTTCACGAAATTCATTCACAGTCCTTACAGCGCAACCCCGCCACAGAGTAGAAAGGTCCACTCAGTGAAACAAAACATAACTACCAGAAATCTCTACTCTACTACTCTAGTATATTCTCACACTTTAATCAAGAGAAATATATGCGGCTCAATACGAGAGAATCTTCAATATCAGACATACCCCGTTCCCTACCACACCGGACTAACATGATTTGAATTCATACATGTCCCGTATATAACCCCCCAATCAAATGGTTAATGGTTAATGGTTAATGGTTATACAGACACCACCATCGAACAATCCACGTCCTCCCCACATCCGGCCATGAAAAAGCAGTAGACTTCCCCTCCCCTTCACAGCCAAGACACATAAGCAAGAGGTTGCCAACATCCAACATCCAACATCCACCCTATACAAACACACGTCGACAAAAAGGAAATTTCACCACTTCACCCCCGCCCAGAAAACACTAGCCCTATCCGTATTTCCAGCTCGGCGAGGGTGACTTCGACCCGCCAAGCGCCGCCAGAGTTTCGAGCTTGGAAGTTTGTATCCTGTCCGATGTGGAATGGATGTCATGTCCTGAAGAATGGGATGCAATTGTGACCGGAGAGTTTGTAGTCAAGTGTATTTCTGCAGGGCTTCATCTTCAGGCATGGATATTCAATCTACATATGTATAAACGTCGTTGATACACACAGGGTTGCGGAATGTACAAGTCACCCTATGAGGCCAAGTATACGTGGACGACGGCGGAAGACGAGGAACAAGACATGGCGTCAATGGACAAAATCAAGAGACTTGGGGTGTACCACGGACGGAAATGAATGAACATGAGATGGGACCCGGCGCAATGTCTGTTTCCAGACTCCCTCACGTTCCCATTCGATCTATTCGTGGTGTATCAACACACTCGGAGTCGGCAGACAGTATGGACAGGACCGCGGATGGAATCCAGATGCAAAGAATGTGGGATGAAATATGAAGATGGAGTAATGATCATAGTGATGATGAAAGTGACGAGACCCCAGAATTTAAAATCAACAGCAAAACAAGCAAAAAGCGGGAGAAGCGAAATGTAGACGTAATTCGAAACAGAAAAGGTATAGGATTCATGAAACGCGAGAACATCATATCCGCTGGGAATGCAAAGACGGTAAAGAACAGAACATGAGAGTGATGGCATTACAGCACCGAACACAAATTTTTATCCCCTTTCGTTCTCCTGACTGTCGACTCAGGCATAGTCGGGCTTAGACACGTCATTTCCACTCAAAGCCTAGTTGACTTCGGTTTAACGAGGTGAATGCAGACGCGTGTGGCAATTTCGAACCACTCAGAAGGCCCGACCAGAAGTCGGGCGACCGACAGTGTAGAAAGCTTCGCCACGAGATGCGCCGATAGCAAGGGTGTCGAAGCGATCGACTCCAAGGTTGTCCATGTTGCTGTACCCGGACAGGTAGAAACCAACCATGACGACCACATATGTCAAAAGAAGGACGGATCCCTTGAAATAGTTGCTCTTACCCTCGCCGTAGACGTAGGACAGCAAGAACACGCATAGAATTACAGTGATCATGTCCCATTGTGGGAAGATCAAGCTGGGACGCACATATGAATGTTAGCTTTGGCACGAAAGTTTGCAATGGACGGTGGCTGCTGGTCGTGGAAAAAGAGAAGATGTTTCCTTACTTGAATGAGTGGCTCGCCAGCTCCAACGGGTCGATTGAGCGGGTATAAAATGCGCTGAAGAGGACCACCGCAGGTACCTGCAACAGACAGACTTGAAGTGCGTAGGCTGAGCCAATTTCCATTGACAAGGCGATGTTGCCGTTCATAGCAAATGAAATGGCGTTCTGTAAGACAGTCAGTTACTGGAACACCTCCACCTCCCCCTTGCACTTCATTTAAATCCTTGATCGAAAGAAATGTTGCATACCAAAAACTCAGTTGTGTTGGGCACGAGAGCAAACAAGGTAACACCGAGGAACTTTTCATCAACGTCGACACTTTCCAAAACGACGTCCACTGTATTGACCAAAATCTCCGCAATAATCGCATAAGCCACAGTGGCGCTGAGCAGGATAATCGAACTCTTAGCCTTACTCCAGTTGGGTGCGTCATGACCACCACCGCCGTGAGGAGGCTCCGCAGTGATCCCAATGTCGTCGTGGTCGTCATTGGCAGCTTGATTTTTGGTCTGCTCAGCGGCAGTACGACCAGCTTGACGTGCTGTGAGAACCTGCTGAGCTGAGTGTCGGCGGCCACGAGCTACATCCCGGGCAGCCACTGCAGCGGCCGTTGCTGCAACTTCTGTGACTTGACGCACAAGACGTTCATTCTCTTCGCCAGAGAGGCTATGGAGAGGCTTGGGCCCGCAAGTGCCCTCGTCATCCCCGCCACCAGATCGAGGCGGAACTAGGTAGGGCGTCTCGGGTTTCTTGCCCGAAGAGCCACTTTCCACCTGCTCAAAGTAGCCTCCGCTGTTATCTTCAAGACCAACTTGGCGGAGCGATTGCCCCAAGATGCGCCTGTAGAGCTGCGACTCGCGAATAGAGTCCTTTTGACTGTTAACGGCACCTGACGCCTCAGGTCCTACCTGGGTGAGCAAGTGTCTTGGTTCCAGAGTGTACGAATCAGACATTTGATGCGCGGCCTTCTTCTCCTTCTCCTTCTCCTCGACTTCTGTCGCCCAAATCAAGGCAGCGTGTGTTCGCAGTGTGAACCACAGACCAATTATATACGAAAGGAACAAAAGCACAGCACAGATCCAAGCATATGGCTGGACAGCTTTTTTGAAGAAGGCGTCATCAACTGCTGCTGTCTGAGAGAAGTAGCATCGACGGCAATCCCTGCTCTTGGGGTCCGGTCCATGAGCACAGGAATGACAGTTCAACTCGTGCTAGACGTACGTTAGCAAGAATCCATCGCTCCAGAAGTTCGGGTTATCCTTTGCAACAGAGCAAGTGCCAGACAGAGAGGGAGACAAAGGCAGAAACATGTCAAATCGAAAAAAAAATAAAAATAAAAATAAAAAAAAGACTCACACTTCCATAAACTTGATAGAATAATGTCGGGCCAAACGCCGCAATCACAGCAAACAAAAGCATGGTCGAAGTTACACCGGCGGACTTGACGTTGAACCGCTGTGTTTTACGTTTGATTGCACCGAAGCACATTGAAAGCCCTGGCAAGAAGAGAATACCTGCAAAAAGACTTCCGATGATGCTGCCTTCCACAAGCTGGGACTTACCCTCAGTCAGAGCAACGCAATATAGATAGACTTCAACAACAGTGGAGAAGAAGGCGTTGATTGCAGCGCCTAGTCCCATTGATGACTGAGCGGAGATGGAGGCTACAGCCTGTCCGATAAAATAGGCAAGAGGGATCACTGAAATCAGTGACAAGGTGAACACCAGGGCCGGATGTGTGATCCAAGACTCAATGGCCAGCCACTTTCCGAGCACATAGAAGTCGAAGATGACAAATACAACGAGAGCAAGCAAGTTGATGAAGAAGATGTTGGTACCGTCAATGGTATACTTCCAGTATCTTGTGCCAACTGCACGGTACGTGCAGAGCAAAATCGAGGTGGACGAAGAGCCGGTGTTGATCCTAGAGTAAGACGTATCGGAGTGGAATGACAGCGCAAGAGGATGGCGGCGCAAATGACTCGTCAGGATCAAAGTCACTCGACCCATTGGAATCCAAAACACGAGTAGCCAACAGACCAGCGAGACTAGGAGTATCAAGGGTCCCATCCAGAAGTAGAAGAAGACAAAAAACACCACCCGACCAAGACTCCACTCACCACGACCAAACAGTCGACGCTTGGAGGTGTTTAATTGAGAGTCTTCTGACTGGCCACGTTGGGTGCGACCGAGCAGACTGTCCTGCTCACCCGCAGAGTCAACACTGTTGCGGCGTCTTCCCACCAGGGATCGCTCGCGGCGCGGGCCAAAGAAGAGACGACCATGCTCGAGATCTCCGTTTTGCCATTGCTCGTACTCGCTTATGCTGCGGCCTTCGCCTTCGTCTTCCTCGGCATAGTTGTCATCAGAGCGTAGGAGCACAAAGGAACCGAAAGGATAGAGCAGGTAGCGGGACAATCCGGCGAAGACTCTCCCATACTCTACCGCGCTGGGGGAGAATGCGCACAAGAAGCATGCAAGTGCAGCGAAGAGAGCAGCCAGCGCCAGCCACCAACCAAAGAGCACCGTCCAGAGCAGGTTAGTGGCAAAAAGCACCGAACTGACGCGACCTCCCGGAGAGGAGTGAATATCACCCTCGGCAGTCTTCTCCACCGACCGACTCTTTTTGTAGATCGCCGGCTTCCAGATCCTGATACCGAACGGGTGAGTCTCGTTAATCGCCTGCTGGCGGTCTTTCAGCGTGAAGCTCTCGGCATCGCTTGAAACTTCTTCGTCGTCCACGTCAGAGCCCTCAAGATCCTCTCCATCGGAACCAACACTACCACCGTCAGAATGGCGGATTGATGGCGCCTTGGCTGCGGGATCCATGTCGGGTTCTGGGAGAGCGGTTTCATCCATCGCTTGACTATCCGACTCGGCTCGAATCAGTGGACTCGGTCGGACTCCATGGCGACGGCGTAGAGTGGAACTACCGGGGCGCGTGGGCCGAAGCCGTGGAGACTGTTGTTGCGTCGCTGTCGCTTTGTGCTGGGCGAAATCTTCTTCAACCTCCTTTGCATCATCGTCGACAGAGAAACCCTGACCCTTGTGGGGCGCGAATCGCTTCGAGGACATGCGACGACCAACAGATGGCTTTCGAGGCCGATCAGGGATAGCCGACGAGGTGTATGCGCTGCTCCCTTGGTCATCCTGGGTGTTTTCTTCTTCGAGGGGCTCAGACGCGGTAGCATCAAAGGTTTGTGAATCCAAGGTACCTAATTTGGGAGTTAGTACCATTTGCGGTATTAGGTTGCTACGTTAGATGATCCAGGGAGAGAGGAGAAAAAAAAAGAAGCAGCAGCAGCAGAAGAAGAAGAAACTTACCATAACCTCTCCGGAAAGAAGACGATGATCGCATAATCGGCCGAGACGCAGCAGAGGTTTCGCTGGCTGCAGTGCCCGTTGCCCGAGATGGATCGGGCTGGTCGGGTGCCTTCTTATCAGGCGCCATGATTCTTTGAAGATCTGCAACGGTCGTCCAGCAGATGCGAAAGTCCAGCAGTGTAATCGAGTAGACAGAGGAGCCAGACAAGACCAGAAACAGGAAACGAAGATATTTAATAGCTCCCGCTTCACATTGCGGGGCTTGGGCAAAGAAATGGTCAGATCAAGGTCTGGGAACCTGCGGTGACCTGCTGTTTCAATCAGCTGAGGATTGTACAAAAGAGCAATGCAGACCGCAGGGTCGGACACGCCCGCGTGGAGAGCTCTCAGTTGACCATTCCTTGGCTCGGCCAATGAAACTCGTGCTGAGTCATGATGGGTGGAGAGCTCTCCAAAGCTGTGCGGCTGGTGCATTTTTTGGCAGTTTCATGCCTTGTTGCCCCGTTTCTAAGGCCGGGATAGCCTTAGTCATCATTTGGCATGATCGGGTCTCCGGTGCCCGCAGCTTCAAGCTGGCCCAGCTATAGGACTCCGGGACAAACATCGTCATCGCGCTTCAATCTCGTCGCCTTCTCTCATACATTCATTCATCTTTGCCGTTCGAAGCTTGCTGTGGGAATCGTACCATCTGGACAAAGAAATACTGCTACCTCTTCTCTTCTTTCTCCACGCCCGTCGGTCTCATCCCTCTCGCGATTCGCCATGGCGCTGGATAACTACTACCGGAACAAGATTGAGAGCATGAAGCTCGAGATTATCCAGGGTCAGGCTGTGCTCCGCCGCCTGGAAGCTCAGCGCAATGACTACAATTCCCGAGTACGATTACTGCGGGAGGAGCTCGGTCTGCTCCAACAACCTGGCTCTTACGTCGGTGAGGTGGTCAAGGTGATGAGCACGAAGAAGGTTTTGGTGAAGGTCCACCCCGAAGGAAAATACGGTATGTCATTTTTGACTGAGTCTGCTTGTGGCACTACTCACATCAGATCTCGCGCTGATACTTATCGATTCGCTTTCCATTAGTGGTCGATATCGCGGATGGCGTCGACATTGCCAAGCTCACCGTTGGCAAGCGAGTAGCCCTCCTCTCAGACTCATACAAGTTGGAAAAGATGCTTCCATCCTCGGTTGATCCTCTTGTGTCACTGATGATGGTGGAGAAGGTACCCGACAGCACATACGACATGATCGGTGGATTGGACCAGCAGATCAAGGAAATCAAGGAAGTGATTGAGCTGGGTCTGAAGCATCCGGAGCTGTTTGAGTCGTTGGGTATCGCGCAACCAAAGGGTGTTCTACTTTACGGCCCTCCCGGTACCGGTAAGACGCTACTGGCCCGTGCGGTCGCCCACCACACGGACTGTCGTTTCATTCGTGTCAGTGGCTCAGAGCTGGTGCAAAAGTATATCGGGGAAGGAAGTCGCATGGTGCGAGAACTGTTTGTGATGGCCCGTGAGCATGCGCCGAGTATCATCTTTATGGACGAGATCGATAGCATTGGTTCTAGCCGTATAGACTCGGCAGGTGGAGGTGATTCCGAAGTGCAGCGCACTATGCTGGAGCTGCTCAATCAGCTGGACGGATTCGAGCCCACGAAGAACATCAAGATTATCATGGCCACGAATCGACTGGACATTCTCGATCCAGCTTTGCTACGACCTGGGCGAATCGACCGAAAGATTGAATTCCCCCCACCATCGTACGTTCAATGAGGAGTGCCCACCCCCGGATAGTAGAAAGGTTGTTGATGGCATGCTAACCCATTCATTCTCACTCACCTAGTGTCGAGGCCCGTGCCGATATTCTACGCATTCACTCTCGATCGATGAACCTGACCCGCGGGATCAACCTGACCAAGATTGCGGAGAAGATGAACGGATGTTCTGGTGCCGAGCTCAAGGGTGTCTGCACAGAAGCTGGTATGTACGCTCTGCGTGAGCGACGCGTGCACGTTACTCAGGAGGACTTCGACTTGGCCACTGCCAAGATTCTCAACAAGCACGATGACAAGGAGGTGGCCGTGTCCAAGTTGTGGAAGTAAAGAGGCAGAGCTCGACCATGTTCTCCGTTCGTATCTGGTACCTGCGATCTGATAACAGGTATATGGATGAATAAACAAACCTCCCATTTCCAGCGTCGATCAGCAACGGCGAGGACTACCCATGCTAAGGGAGAGTTCTTCGGCCACGAAGGGATGCGCGCCCAACTTGTACCACTAGTCTTATAATCGCACCATTTTACCTTCGACGGGAACTGATGTGAAGTAGATTAATTACGTGATGGTGCCACGGCGTGCATGTAGCAAGCGGACATGGTTTACCTGGGTACTCGGACAGCCTACCACGTGGATTACCATAATATTTACCAGCACCCGGCCCTGGAAAAGGTCTGTATTCTGGTAGTAGGCAACCTCCAGTACACTTGTACATGGTAATCCCGACCAGTGTCTCCTGAACCGCCCTCTGAGATTGGAGCCGTAGGCCCGACCACTGCTTCAGTATCATTATATACTGCACGGCGCTGGGCACGACTCCCTTGGCTAAACGACCACCCCAGCACTACCTTCCATCAGTCAAGATCTGGGGATCATGGTAGCGGGCAAAGATACATGCGCTCGAACATCGACACGAAACGGACTCGATAGACGAAGCAAAAGTACCAACACGATCACGGAGATCCGGAAACTCAACAGGTGACGCCTCGGTGGCCTTCCGGATGCCCGATGGGAAAAAAGCAGAAGCAGTCAGCCTAGCTAGATGTATACGTGTGGATGAAGCATGAGAATCGTCCCAAGACCAAGTGGCGGTCGTAAGGGTTTCATGAATCAAAGAGAGCACCTGGCAGTGGCATGTAGCCATGTAGCCATGTACAGTACTACTGAATGACCGATACGTAGACAGTGCGATTCCTGGCCTCTGCAGGCGTGGCATGTTGATCAACATGGTACATGCATGGGCCATTGAGCAGTGGGCAGTGGGCACTGTGGTCTGTACCTGTCACTAAGAGTACAGGCAGTAAATAGTCGAAGAGCTGGGTTTGTTTAACCGTATTTTCGGTTTCGATACGGGGTTCTCCCTTATTTCGAGGGCTTGGCTTATCATCCCTTTATTCTTGGCTACATCTGGATTGTTACTGCACTGGCTTGGCGCCGGTCATTTGGGGGTGAATCCCTGCCCGGATCTAGTGGAGAGCTCGATCAAGGGGGGTGTTCTTACATGAAGTATACGTACTCACTAGAGTCACTGCTATGTACAGCCTGACTGCCCTGGATATAGTAACGATCCATACCACAAAGAGGGCATCATAGAGTGGCTGCGTTGGGTAGACATGCTTTGATATTTGAAAGCTTTCTACACAGATATGAGAATTCCAAGAAGATGAGGATATCTCAAACAGGAATACATCACATGAGTCAATGAATACCTTGTATGGTGTGAGAAGACGAATCCTGTCTAGTCCGAACATGTTGAGCCCTAAATCAAGTCAGTATAGTACCTCCTAGACCAAAACATCAGGTACTAAGTCTGCGTTGCATCCAAGAAGCCAAATGGAAGGAGCCAAATCCATCCATCCATCTGTCCATGTATTTATCATCACCTCGAATGTATGATTTCCACCATGATCTACAGGGTCCAGCTCCTGCTCGGATCAAAGAACCATAGCATTGCTCATCCGGTCTACACTAGCTACTGAGCAGGGGCTCGTAAGGCAACGCATGGGTTGGTCGGACCAGGAGGAGGACGCAATGCCTACATGACACCCAGAGTCTTGGCATCTTTCTGAACCCGAGAGCCTGACGCATAGTAGGGTGCCTATTGATAGAAGAGCACTGCATCTCAGCAATATGAAAATTTGTGTAATGAACCCCTCAGGTGAGGTTTGTGGATGTCGGGGATGCGTCTCGTGTTCCTACTATCTATCAGCGGTATTGCCAAAGCATCTATGTTGAAAGGAAGAAGATGAAAGTGAATGTGTTCAAACTTCAATTGGCCTCGGTATTTCGAGGTCAATTGCTCTACTGCTGTAGAGGTTGCCCTCCCATGTGAAGAACTGGACACAGATCCAAAGGTAACCACGACATGATCGACCCGCCTAACTGCCATCATTGGCTTGGCGCTGATCTGGCCCCATGCGTCCAGTCCGGAAGTGCCACTGCGCCGCGGGACCTGCACATCACTTTATCCTTCTGGGTACGCAGCCACGACAGCGATCGTCCGCATCAAGGTGGATAGGCATTGCGTAGTGCGTACTGTAAGTGTAGGTAGGTACCTATCTAGTGTTTGGCTGGCAGTAGTCCGCAGCCACCGCCAAGACAAGAAACCCCTAGATGGACACAGAGCTCGAAGGGCACTCGAGATCAGCAGGTGCAGGAGTCCTGTAGGGTTGTGATCATGTTCCGATCCCCGAGAGCGCCTTCGAGACTCAAAAAGGGCAGAGAATGGTGGATCATCGGTTCCCACTTCACTCAGCCTTTAGACGCGGCCAGTTACGAATGCTCCTGTACATCTCCGCGTGACCGGTGGATCGGCGGAGTCCCTCGACCGATTGGTGGCTTTTTACCCTTTTGACGGGGACACGCGGATGACGAGTTGAATCGACCCAAGCCGAGAGCCATCTCCTCCGTCCACTGATGCCGAGTCATGCACAGGTTGACATGAGCGGTGCCGGACTTTGATGATCGTGCTTTAGGCTAAATGACCTTTGATGGAGATGCGTCTGTGGGACACTCTCTTGTGTCAACCGTCTAATGAATGATATCGAATGGCTTGTAGGAAGTGCGCTTGGGAGATTGTGGATGAGTATGTGAGGGGAACTCTCCAAGGGTGAGATGGTAGGATAGGCGTCGGTCTGGTCGGGGATCTACTAAGAAGGTGAACCGAGCTGTAGTACTGAGTTCAGTCAGTATCAGCACTCACTACTACTACCTCATACCTTGCCATCCAGTCGGGGTTCCCTTGAGAGACAGCCCGATCTACTTGGCGCAGTAAGGGGACATTCCACCTGAGCCCGAGTCTCTTAGATCATGCTGCCAAGTCCTCCCAAGGATCTTTTTTTTTGTGGGCAATCTTTGTAGACTTCTTGTCATGGATCCTATCGCCATTTCGTCCAGTTGAGTTTGGTATGACCGGATGGATGGATGGATCAACAGCGTCGGCCACTACATAATGCACGCTATATGCAGTATAAAATTCGAGTCCGATGGGGGGATCTCTCCGCCTCCTCTGCACTCTTGAATCTGAAAGATCCGGCCCCATAGGCTGGGACTGGCAGAGTGGGTGAAAAATCATGCGGCAATGGAGCTTCAAGTCTTCCGTATTGGATGGCTGGCATGAACACGTTCGGTGTCGTCTGCTCCTTTCTTAGCCTCTGCTGTACATGACGCTCTGCTTCTCGCAGCTCTCGTGTCTCATCGTCACGAGGACGCCCTCACCGTCCAGCCCGAGATCAAGGGATCGTGATTTCACCGACCCAGCCCGCGACCTATATCAAATAGTAGTGGTCGGGTCCGTCAAGGAGTCAAGTCCCGAGTCCGGTACTTGACAGGCCATAACAACTTCTGCGTAATGGCTGGTCCCCTCCAAGTCAATCGGGTCTGACGCTATCCCTCCGTTCCCCTTTTGGCATGCTCTTATCGCCTTACTCAATTGAATCACCAATTCCCTGGCAACTCTCCAGTGATGATCTTTCCTCCCATCTCCTGCACAAGCGTACATGATCATGTCCTCCATTTGTCTCCGTACTATCTTCATCTAATGCATTCTCGCGGTGGACGTGGAGTCTCCAGTCTCCAGTCTCCACTATCCACCGGTCACCAACAGAGGATCTTCCTGCCAATTCCCACCAGTGAACCCTTCCACCCCGGATTTGAATGAGGATTAGAATCTCCGTCTCCACCTGTTGGGACAGATGGTAATGATTTACAATACGGTTACAGCCCGACTACTGTATCCTCGAATCCACAAGTGGACCTTGGGCAATGATTCACGATTGACTACTACTACTACTACTACTACACCCTTCGGCGGACATGGCATTGTCTTTTGAATCTGTGAATTTTTATTTTTATTTATTTATTTTTTTTCGATTTTGATTATGAGTGGACCACTGTACACTGACAGTAACACCGGTCAAGATTGTTTTGTTCACCAACGCAATTCAACTGGATCAAGTAACATCTGCAGATCGATTGGTCTACTCTGCACTCGGCCCCCTCCTCCCACGGTGACCCGATCCGGTCATCCTCTAACCACCTCCCATGCATTCTGGACTGATTTAACCGTGCCGACGCCAGCGATTGTCAGTCGGTCGTACCTTTCATCGCCGCAGTGATTCAAATTGACCATCTCCCCCCCCCCCCCACAACGTGATCCTTTGGTGGGTCCTTCTCCAACTGCCATTCTTGAACGGTCGGTGGCACATCAGAAAGTCATACGGACCCATTCCATTCATCAGACTACTACTTTCTCCGGCGGACGGTCGACCCGTCTCTCCCGAAGTATAAAAGAGCCTGCCGGTGGAGACTGCGTCGAGGGAACATCGACCATGTCCCACGATCTGTGGATCTCCTTGGCCTCTGCAATTCATCCTTCTCCAAACTCCCACGCTATGTCGGCAGTTCTGCAATCGACAATTCACCTTCTCGAGTCCGAGTTGGCCAAGGCGCGCGCAGCTCTGCAGGAGATTCATCCTCACGCACCGCTGCTGCGCATCGGCGACGAGGTCGCCGTCGGGGCAATGGCGGCGTATCGTCAGCATCTCATCAACCAAGCGCCGGATTTTTATGGATCTCGCCGATTGACTGCGAAAGAGATTGGACTCGAACCGGTGGTGCGAGAATTGCCCATCGAAGAACATGACCCGGTCGAGTCGCTGACGCAACAAACCCAACCTCCGCCGAAACAAGCCCCATTGGAAAATGCGCTTTCCAACAGTCTGATTCTTGACCACATGGCGCCATACTTGGGTCCGTCTTCACTGCTGACACTTGCTTCTACGTCACGACACCTCTCCAAAGTGATCACCACCACCCCTTATGTCTTCAGACATCTCGACCTCACGCGTTGTCGGGGCGCGCAACTGTCGACTGCGGAGCCATCCCAGGACGCCGACACCCAGACCGAAGATGAGATCTACTCAGCTCCCCTGCGAAAGATCTTTGGCAGTCTCGAGAAGCGATCCCTTCTGCAGGATGTCCGGACGCTCATCCTCGATGGCCTTTCCGTGCCTGCTGACCTGGTGGCCGATATCATATTGACAGACCGGTTCAACGTCAACATTCTGTCGATTCGTGAATGCCAGCATCTGAACGAGCGCAAGCTGATGCAAGTCATCCAACATGCAGTCCGACCTACACGACCGCAGGGTACGCCCAAGGTCAAAGCCATCTATCATTTCTCACCCATGCACACTCCACCTCGAGCTGCGGTGCGTCGCCAGTACCGTGATTGGTGGGGATCTCGCTTGGCACCTTCATCAGATTCCAGCCGAAGCTCATCCAACACTTCTTCCGACAATGACGAGGAGGTGCCCCAGGGTAGCGTGTCCCCTCCAAAGACTGCTAACGCACCAGCCCACCTCCAGAGTCACGGAGACGAATGGTACCGGGCTTCGGGAAGGATTTTCAAGCACGGTCTGGTGGACGGTTGGGCCCAAACCCTTCAGAAGTGCGAGGGGCTCATTGCCTTTGACGCAGTCCTCTGTCGTGGACCTCGTCATGATGTTGACCGTTACACCAATGCGACGGAGACGAACCCGGCTCCCGAAGGTCGTCTCCTTGGTCCGGCAATTGCCTCGGTCGCATTGGGCCCGCGTGGATGTGATGGTTGCCACAGTTCACCCGAGGGTCCTGCTATCTGGGGTCAGTCGTCGGATGAACACTTCCCGTTGCTGAGCCCGATTCCTGTGCATGTTTCCCACGTCGCGGCCGCCAAGCGACCGGTGTTGATTCCCGGCGAATATCCGGTTTTGATTGCGCGTTGTGCAGATTGCCTGACGGATCGTTGGTGCCATCGCTGTAATAAGTGGTTCTGCTCAAACTGTCTACCGCATCCGACCCACGTGCGGACGACCCTCACACCCCATCAGACTGCGATTCGATCAGCGCATCCTACCCTACACGGGGCTGCTGGGTCACCTCATGTTGAGCGAGAGGTATGGTCCTATCCTAGCTCCATGGCAAAAGACTCTGACCATGGAGAGAAGCTGACTTTTTGCGCTTTCCAGAGAATTGAGCAAGGTGTGAGCAAAGATTGTTGGGAATGTGGTCCAACGGTACGTATTCGTCTGGTGCACATTCTTTCTGTGGCTGGACCTGAAAAATTCTAAACCCATCATCCAGTGCGGTTCCTGCAAGCGGAAAACACAACGCACGTGCCAGAGCTGCCGCGGAGACTACTGCATCGAGCATAACGAGGGGTGTTCTGCAACGATGGTAGGTGATCAGGTTTTTTTCATTTTTTTCATTTTTTTTTTTTTTTAAAAAAAAAAGAAGATTTTCAGAAGACAAGACACGCGTCTTCCTTTCGACGCACATGAATCTAATTGTTCATCATAGTGCGACTGGTGCAATACGAGCTCCCGCCATCGAATGCGCAGTTTCCGCTAGATTTCCCACGACTGAGCAGGTAGTCTTTTCAAGTGACGGTCAGGTCTGAAACTGGGTTCCATGAGGCGCACGTTCTACAGTGATACCATACTTTTACTCTCCATTCAGCATCAATCTCTCAGCTCAGTTTAATTACGTATAACCTTCTTTTTCAACGCACTTCCAACGTCAAAACATCGTACCATGGGACAAGGACCGTAGATTTCTGTAAATCATATAGCCGATAGTCGGCAGCAACGCATAATTTATGAGTAAGTAGATCGTAGATGGCCGGCAAAGAGGCGTAGATCACTAATCGCTGTGGGGCCGGCGGAGCCTTCCAGAACACCCCTCGGCCTTCCCGCCGCGCTCCACCGTTTTCCACCCAAAAGAATCGCCAAAAAGATCGGCCCCCATCATGGAGATGGAGACCCTACGTAATCCCATTGTCCCGCGTTCAGGGACATTCATCTCCGAGATCCATTTCTCCTCCTCGCATATACACGATCAACCTACTAAGAAATTTGCTTACGAACACAAAGAAAGCTACTTTACTTAAAGGTCTGAGAATTGTACAGCCTCATGAATGATATGGACAAGCCCCCGACTTTGACCTGGTCCGCCCAGCTCGCCGTGACACCATCACACCTTTCGCCCCGCCTACCAGGTGACAAAATCACATTACCCCAGTCCGCCCTCGAACAACTTCTTGCCGCCGCGCCGCTTCAGACAGTACCTGGCACGACGAGCAATTCCAGAACCCACACGCCCGCTTTTGACCCGTTCAATCCATATACCTTTGCCGCTGAGTCGCGCGCACGTCAGCAGATCGAAGACCGGCAGCAGGCACTTCCTCATCCGTTGACGTTTCGCATTGTGAATCCGCGGAACGATCGGTTCGTGTATGCGGGGATTCGCGAGTTTTCAGCCTCGGAGAATGAAGTGGCGTTGAGTGCGCTTCTGCGCGAGGTACTCGGGATTGACGACGAAGAGCGAAAACAGAGGGCAAAAGCGAAGACACACACTGTAGACGGAGATGGCGATGATCATGATGATGATGTAGTGATTGATTCAGCGCGGGATGAAGACGCAAATGTCCGTCCACTTGTCACTGTTCACGCGAAGCAATTACCCAAGGGCACCTATGTCCGTTTACGACCACTCGAGGCCGGATACGATCCAGAAGATTGGAAAGCGTTACTGGAGCGGCACATGCGGGACAATTTCACGACACTGACGACGGGCGAGATTCTGACTGTCCCGGGTACACGAAACGAGTCTTTCCGATTCTTGCTGGACAAGGTCTTTCCCGAAGGAGACGGGATCTGTGTGGTCGATACCGATCTGGAGGTGGATATTGTGGCGTTGTCTGAGGAGCAGGCTCGAGAGACACTTCAGAAGCGACTGGAGCGGGCGGCGCGAGCTCCGGGGACATCGAGTGGGAGCTCTGTTGGAGGTGTGATCGGCTTGCAAGAGGAGATTGCTGCCCAGGTCATGCCCGGGGAGTATGTAGACTATGAGCTTCGAGAGTGGGATCGGGACGAAGAGCTGGAGATTGAGCTGTCGACCGAGGAGCCGAACGTGTGGCTATTTGCGAGTCCGCTTGCTGCCCGGCAGCAGGGACGACCGCGGGCAGATATGCATGTCTGGGGCGACTTTTCGTCTGAAGGGGTTAAGACTTTCCAGATTCGGCCAACTAACGTGGCCCTCGAGGGCGCCGAGGCCATCTATATCTCTGCATATGCCGGTGTCTCCGAGTCCAGTGATGAGGCGTCTGTCCCACGGCCTCTTCAATACACACTGCGCGTGAAACGAAGCTCATCAGCGAAGCAAAACGGGGAGGCAGGAGAAGACTTTGCAGAAAACGCCTATGCGGCAGGGGACGTGAAATGCAAGAACTGTCAGCAATGGGTACCGGAGCGAACCCTCGTTCTTCACGAAAATTTCTGCCTTCGCAACAACATACTCTGCCCACAATGCGACAATGTCTTCCAAAAGCGCTCCGCAGAGTGGGAGAATCACTGGCACTGCCCTCACGACTCTTCACACGGCAACGACCCCTTCAGCAAGCATAGCCATGACTCGATCTACCACACTCCACAGTCGTGTCCCGACTGCGCTGCTCAATTCGACGGTCTACCCAGTCTCGCTCAACATCGCACCACCGACTGCCCCGGGAAATTGATCCTCTGCCAATTCTGCCATCTACTCGTCCCACAAAAAGGCGACTCCGATCCCGAACTCCATGACCCAGAGGTAGTCCTCTCCGGCCTGACACCTCACGAACTCGTCGACGGCGGCCGAACGACAGAATGCCACCTGTGCAGCAAGATCGTCCGCCTCCGAGACATGAACACCCACCTCCGCCACCACGATCTCGAGCGCGTCTCGCGCCCGCCACCCCGAATCTGTCAGAATCAAAACTGCGGCCGCACCCTCGCCTGGGGCGGCAGCGGCGGAAATCAATCCCTCGGCCTATGCAGTATTTGCTTCGGCCCCTTGTACGTGGACACATACGATCCAGAAGGCAAGGCTCTCCGCCGCCGCATCGAACGCCGCTATCTCTCACAACTGATGAGCGGCTGCGGCAAACCCTGGTGTCAGAATCCCTACTGCAAAACGGGAAAACAACATATTCCCCCACAAGCCGGCGAGCCCGCATCACCAGACACCACACCATCGAAACCCATGAGCGTCGCCGAGATCACCGCCATCACCCGTCCGCTCATCGACCCGATCAACGTCCATCCAGACAGCCGCAACACCGCCCCGTTCTATTTCTGCACCGACGAAACGGGCCAATATCGCCGGAACCTGGCTGAAATGGTCGCCGCAGAGGGTGCCGGTGACGGTGGCGACGACGCAGACCAGAAATCAAAATCATATGATCTTGCCTGGTGTATTGCTGGCGCCGAGGCTGCCGCGGGTAACTTGGAGAAAATGCGCGAGTGGCTGGGTAGATGGGCGCCTGCTAAGGGGGAATCTTCGTCCGGTTTATAATAGAGTATCGATAAGATAGGCGGATGGG
Organism: Penicillium diatomitis; assembly: GCF_028827545.1. Classification (NCBI taxonomy): domain Eukaryota; kingdom Fungi; phylum Ascomycota; class Eurotiomycetes; order Eurotiales; family Aspergillaceae; genus Penicillium; species Penicillium diatomitis. Next base: position 1,010,294 of record NW_026623181.1, on the reverse strand, counting down.
CTGAGGGCGGATGGGTGGAAGTAATTTGGGGGGCGGACTCATGACACTTTGCATTTATGGTTTATAATGCGTTGGATTCAGGTTCATTGGCACAGTCCCGGACACGGACGTGAAATTTCCAATTTTTCCATAGATTATACATACTTCAGCGAGAAAGACCTGTCTTTCAGCATGATAGATCGGAGTTCATTGCATACCTATCTAGGATCTTTCTTTTGCGTCATGTAATCTATGTCTTGAACGCCCACGACGGAATAATGTAAACTCTGCAATGCTGGGGGCCTCTTGCATTCATATCGAATACGTCCATGATTATCCATAGGACAACAACAGACATGTCCTTTCCATTCCGCAGATCATCTCTCATCATCTCAGTCTTTTTAATTCCCCGCCAGACAGGGACAAAAGAAAAAGGAAAACAAGAAAAATGCACCCCCCCCTTCTCATTTTCCATAGCCGATGGAGTCTCAAATGAGCGAGAGCGGATAGGGAGCAAAAGAAAGCAATAGCATAACGCCATCGCCTCACGCAGCTCCCGTCTTCGCAGCCAGCGAACCGGTCCCCCTCGACGAAAAGATGCCCATGATTCCAAATACCACGTAGAACAGCGCCAACGGATACGCCACCAAGCCGCGCATCCCACTCATTCTCGCCACAGCACAGAACATGCCCGACGAGCTATACGTGCACCAGCCCACCGCGGCCGTCGTCAAAAGATATCCAAACAGCGTATCCATGGGGATCAGAATGCCCACCAGGGCAGTCAAGACCAGGGGCAAGAAACAGTAGCCCAGGACGCTGGCGGAGCGCGGGAATGTCAGCGTGGCGGAGAAATGGCCTGCGGCAGAACCGCCGACACCAGAGGCGGAAGAGACGCCGGAGATGGACGGTTTATGGTGCGGGGAGTAGTTGGCCGTGGGATCGGCGGCGTTGGCGGCGGACACGGTGTCGAGGGCCGGGGACATGAGACTGAGGATGAGGTGGAGAGCGATTGTGCCGAAGACGGCGACGCCGTAGATGTAGCCGTAGAAGACTTTGCCCGAGAAGAGGAGGAATGTGCCGTATAGGACGATGTACAGAAGGGCGCCGTAGAGATCACTGTCATCCATGAGGTGCCTGTCGATTGAGGCGAAGGGGTTGAGGACGGTCAAGGTCTAGGAGGCCAGAGAACGCACCGAGGGGTTAGCTGGGCTAGAACTTGAGCCGGAATTGTGTGCGTGTGTGTGTGTGTGTGTGTGTGTGTGTGTGTGTGTGTGTGTGTGTGTGTGTGTGTGTGTGTGTTCGAGTGCAAGCAAGCAATGGAAGCCGTCGGTCTTGAAGAAGAAATGATTGTTTCACTGGAGCTGTCCACGGGCAGACCCAACAATATCGTCGAATCCCAGTCGCACTGCGACACAGACAACGCATGTCCAGATCCTCATCCGCTCAACCTCCGGATTCCAATTCATAAGGCACCACGCAGCTAGCTTCTCGAGTCCAGATCAAACTCTACAGAACTCACCTTTGTCCGAATATGTTCAAAATTCACCCCTAATTCCTCCAACAACGGCGGCTCGCCATCATACCCTTCCGTTCCAAACGCAGCCAACCATCCAGTCCGCAATCCACCCTGTTCTCCCATCCTCCCACTCACACCCCCCGCCGGACCTCCGAACCCTCCATACCCGCCACTCACGGGGTACGCCTGTGCGGACGAGCCCGGCGCACCGCCAAACCCTGCGCCATACGAGGCTTGTGAGGGCGTCGTGTGGCCGGACACTGTAGAGTAGGAGGACGGGAAGAACTGGAGATTTTGGGCGTTGGCTTGCGGCGCGTACCCTTGGGAGGGTTGCTGTTGATTGGGGTAGTATTGAGCCATTGTGGCTGGCTGGCTAGCTGGGGTCCTGATGTGGGTTCTGTTGGCGTCGAGAAGTAGACGGAAGGGAGTGATGGAAGATGCGGCGGAGTGGAGTGGTTGAAGGTGTAGAGTGGGAGGTTGAGGGCCGAGGCGCACAACAGGACGGAGAATGAGTGAGCTTAAGTGAGGTGTGGTGGAGTGGACACCGACGGTGCCGTGAGAGGGTACAGCAAGCCGTAGTTAAGGGTCGTACTGTAGTAGTAGTAGTAGACTAGTGTTACTAGCAGAATGCAACAGCGGCAAGTTGGAGCAATCGGACAGTTGGCGGCTTGGCCGCAGACTCGCCAGTTGACGAGCTTGTCAAATGGTGACCCTTCCGCCTTCTGCTGCGGAATACTTCTAGTCAGGTGATTTACAATGATACACATGAGCCCTTGCACAGGCATCGGTGCTGAGACAGGATACTTCTAGATAGACGAGTTGACTCTCTGCGAGGAGCTAGGAAAATCTGGCCACTTATGGAATTGTGCCATGATGAGCCATAATCTCGATGATCGGTCGGTCCATAAATACATTCAAAATGAGGAATTTTGGAAATAATTGACACCGCTAAGCTCTAATCACAATACTGAATACACACATTTACAAAAAGTTGATGCCAATTCCCAATTGCAAGCCCTTGCGGCCCTCCTCACCCTTGCGCAACACCAACGGAAGAGAAAAGTTCAGCTCGAAGCGAGCGACAGGGTGAGCGTAGACGATACCCACGCCGGCAGCAATGCTGGGCAGTCCAGTCTGAAGATCGGACACGGTCGTCATAACGGCATCCTGCACCTCACCGCTGGTAGTAGGAGAAGCCTTTTGTGATGTGCGTAGAGGCAAAAGACGGCCACCGTTCACGAAGAGCTGCATGCGCAGGGGCTTATCAGCACCGACGCGAGGAAGAGGGAAGAGTAAGTTGGTGCTGGCGGCGGCATAGACATCCCCGCCCAAAGCATCCACGCCCTCGCGGGGACCCAAGCCACATAGTCGGAAGCCACGGACATCGGTGGGACCACCGAGGAAGAAACGATCGTTGATGCGCGAAAGTTGAGGACGTGAATCAGATCCCAGGCCCAAGGGAACAAGGAGACCGGCACGGAAGCTCGTGGTCAGGCTAACTCCGCTATCACCCTGAACACCGGGGATAGGAATAGGCAGGGCACCTTGCGTCTCCACTTCGGATTTCCAGAAGGAAACATCGCCCTTCAAGGGACCCCAGCCGGCAACCTCATTGAACACCTTGGCGTAGTATCCACGAGAAGGCAACATGGGGTGGTCGCGCTGGTCGTTGACCCAACTGTGGAAGATGCTGCTTTTGACACTGTCGCCAGCATCGGCTCGCACGACGGGAGAGGCGTTCTCTGCCAGGCCGGTGACTTGTCTCCAGAATCCATTGTAGCCTAATTCGTGACGATGGCCACTCCTTGACAGCCACCGAAGCTTGCTCCATCCACCCTTCAGAACCTCCTCGTGGCTAGACCAGGATTTTTGCGTGGCACTCGCGATAGCTCCAACCTCAAGGCGGAAGTCTGGGTCGCACAGGATTGGGGTCTCAAACGCAGCTTGATAGGCGGATCGAGTGCGTGTACCCAACGAAGCATTCAAGTTCAACGTCTCGGCGCCGCCAAACACATTCCGCCACAGCAAGTTACCGTAGGCTGAGCCTTCGGCATTTCCGAGATCAGTGCCCGTCTTCAACAGTACCCGCGACTTTTCTTTCGTAGCCAGAAGCACATCGATGGTTCGTAGTCCACTGAGGTCGGTGCGAGACTCGTCGAGGTGAATGGCAATCGGTTGTTGGAACAGGTCTGCCGACAAGTTAGAAAGGGTTGACACTGGAAAGCCAAGAGCATCGCTATTCTCAGACATGCATCCCGGCGTCTCTCAAATATTCACGAACCAAATCGGCTCAGCTTGTCAGCAGTCTGCGAAATCTCCCGCAGTGCCTCGGAAAGAGTATAGGGCTTGTCCTTGTTCTCGCTGAGCAGAGGGCTCACGATCTTCTCAAGGAAGCCTCGGCGGGTGTGAGGCGCATTCAGCACCTGAACGGATGATACAGCGCATGGCAGGGTCGAGTTTTGGTCCAGCTAATGTGAGCACCACAGTTAGCCGAAAGCTCCGAAGCTAGCACGCGACACAGCTCATTTTACGATGGAGCTATTGAGCAACAGGCCACGGAGATTCCACAAATCTTACCAGCTCTCCAAGGCGAGCCTGGGCCTTTTGAAGTATGGCTTGCGTCCGCTCATTGATCGCTTGCTGCTGCTCTTCCAGCACCTTCGGGTCCTTGCGCTGCTGCAGACGTTCGAAGATCTGCTCCACAGAGTCAGTTATAGATGGTCAATAGCGGATCCAAAGCTTTAGTCGATGACCACATACGTCTTCGTCGGCCGCAGAGAGAGTCGACGACATGATGACTCGATTCAATGGCCAGTATTCTCCTCACAAGCCGTCTCTTTCAGGTCCATGTTCGCGCCGTTGGAAGATACCGTACATGCACGTGACTATCGGGACAGCCGCCGCGGAATTGCGCGCCCACCTCTTTTGACCATGACGATTGATCCGAGCACATCTACACAACTCTGCTTCCACTAAGGCGAACTCATTTATTTTGTGACGCCAGTCTACACACCCTCGTCTCAAGACTTTCATTATTTTCGCTTGTCAGATATCGGCTTTTCGAGATGGCGACAAAGGCAGCATATAAGCGGGTGAGTGATTTAGCTTGTCTCTCTCTGTCTTACGGAGAGGGACGATTGCGGAGACTCATCTAATCCATCATCTACGCAGCTCACTCGCGAATACCAAAATATCCAAAAGAACCCACCCCCCTTCATTATCGCTCATCCATCTGAGTCAAATATTCTCGAGTGAGTTCTCTCATCTGCCTCTTTGTTGCCTTTTTTTCCCCTTTCTTTTGGGACACCCTGAGCCTCGCCCGTGCTGACGACTGCCTAGATGGCACTACATCCTCACCGGCCCTCCGGGCACCCCTTATGAGAACGGTCAATACTGGGGAACGCTGATCTTCCCTCCTGAATACCCCTTTGCGCCTCCTGCCATTCGCATGCACACTCCCAGCGGGCGCTTCCAGCCATCCACACGGCTCTGTCTTTCAATTAGCGATTTCCATCCCAAATCTTTCAACCCTGCATGGGAGGTTTCCACCATCCTGATTGGCCTCCTCTCTTTCATGACTAGCGAAGAGATGACCACAGGTAGCGTCAGTGCATCCGAGGGCGAGCGTCGAGTGCTAGCTGCACGATCGCGTTGGTGGAACTCGACCGGTGGCGGGTCTCACATCAACGCGACTCCCGGTGTTGCTCGTACCACAAAAGGAATCAACAATGTCAAGGCAGGCGATGGTGGTCTCAAGTTCCGTACAGAATGGCCTGAGTTGGATCAGGAGAACTGGACGTGGATGAAGGAGCACCGGATTGACACCGCCACTGGTCAGATTCTACCCGACCCGGATGCGGCCGCCAAATGCTCTCCCGAGACCAGCGCTCTTCGTCGTCGACCGACGGGCAGTGCCGCTGGACTTGGAGCGGTTATGGAAGGCGGACAGGTGGCTCGAGAAGCCGGACAAGGCTGGGCTCGGCGCAACCGATTCTGGATCGGAGTCGCGGTTCTACTAGGATACGCACTCGTGTCACGAATGGTCAATGATGTCCGAGGATGAAGTGTGCTTGGAAATGTTTGACAAGTGCCTTAGATGCTGGGCTGGTTACTAGACATCTTTAATCTCTGCTTTGTATTATTGTTATTGGCTGGCATCCGTACGGCATTATATTCCATCCTGCTGACTTTCCAGCAGTCAGCCTGTGTACTTAGGTTTTCGCAGCATTCCGGCGCATGGGAAGACACCACCCAGACTTGAGACATTTGACTTACGGTTCCTCGATACTTAGTTGGTCACTTGAGCCGCATCATCTACAAGGAGTGATTTCAGATTTGCCAAGCTCTGCAATGCGGGCTCTGCAATGCGGGAGTGATGGATCATGGCACAACCTTACCCTAGTACACCCATGTCAATTCATATGTCCACTATGACATCAGCGTCTTTCTTTCTCAAGACTATGTAGTTCCATCCAGGAGAAAGAACATGTCTCGTGTTCATCTTCAAAAAGTACGTGGATTCAGGTAGTCAGTCTAGCGATAACCGCCGTCGCCAGATAAGCCGCTTGATGACGGCAGTAAGGTTGGCCCCGAGTCCCCGCAATCCGCCCGATGATCAGCAGAGGGAGTCGAGACAAGACAGACTTGGCTTGGCGACTACTACCACCACCACGACCACCACCGCCGCCGCCGACTCACTTGTTCATCCACCTTGCCCACCGCATGACGATTGCTCTTGCTCTGCATAAGTACACACTTCACAGTATTACATGATATATGTCTCGCCAGTTGGCGCACTAGCCTCGCCAGTCCATTCGTCCGACCAGAGACAGGAGCGAAAGCACACTCTGACCCGATCTGCCTGAGATTTTTCTTAACATGCCCTTTTCCTGGAATAACGTGTGCTTCTTACTATTCTCTTCCTGATCCCCTCCTTGCCCCCAGAGTGCATCTTCCCGTCATTGGTGGCATTACAATCTATATCTCGGATCCATCGAATTGCCTAAATTGATCGTGGCCAGAATCTCGCTTCTGAGTGACCAACCCTCCCTGGCTTTGGCCCCCCCCTCGGGCCACAACAATGGACCAGCTACAGTCTGAGAGCGACGCGGCGGGTTCTCGGACTTCCCATTCAGGTTTGTGCTCCAAACGACCTCTCTCCTTGCACAGTTGCCGAGCTAGACCCACCACGAACCCCCCCCCCCTCCTCCCCCCGTGCAATCAACGTCTGGACAGAGAGGAATATCTTCCGAGAGCGTCAAGGATTTTAAGCTCATTACTCTAAATTGGAGTCCCACACGCCTCGCCTGATGGTAGCTGGGCCCTGTCGGATCGTCGGAGCACTGCAGGAGCCCGCTAGACAGTCAACAAGTGGCTTGATCGGATCGCTGGCTGGTGGCTGGCTGGCGGGTCCCGCTCATGATCTACCCGTCCTCAAGAGGAGAATCAACTCCATCCGTTGAGCATTGGACCTAGTACCAGTCAGAAGTAATCTCGAAGACGACGCCTGATCTTCCAGTGGCGCCGCCCCATGGGCCCCGAATCATGACAAGGATCCTTGTGACCAAAAGCATGAAGAGACGAGTCATGCACGAGTAGTCGATCAAGCTACTGAAGCTAATTCCTCCTGAAACTGCAGACAACCAATCCTCATCTGACGCGCCATCGGACAAGCCCATGTTCACTTTTATAGACCATGACGATGACTTGACTTCCAAACGAATCAAAGATGCTAACGCCCGCAAAGTCATCCGCTCTCATGTGATGCGAGATGTGCGCCGTCGCGAAAGACTGGCGGGCCTCAAGAGAACCGCGAGGCGTGACGCTAGTAGTAGTAGTCGAGGTGGTGCGACGACGAAGTCGCGGATCGGTAAAGATGATCAATCGACGGCGTCGACGCTCGTTCTCAGGTCCGCGTCGCCGTCAACGACACAGTCGGCAACGTCTCCTCCGAACGTCAAGGGTAGGCGCGGATCTCCTACGGAACGGTGTGACCAACCTTCGACATCAGCTGCAAGTCATGAAGATTCAGCGCAATCAAGCCCCGACCCTGTGTCACTGCCATTGTCGTGGTCCTTTGCGCCGTTTTGCACCGAAGCCGGACCCAGCAAATTGCCCTACTCGATCGCCTATCTGACCCATCATTGTAAGTCTAGGAATATAATCTAGCAAGTCACCAGTCCCTCGTTCAGTTCACCCGCATCTTGCTAATCCTTGGTCGGAAGATATCAATGTCTTCATACCCATGACCTACCCTAATGTGCGAATGAGAAAGAGATCTCTTGAGCGATTCTCCTCTTCCGACCCGGGCAACTTCTATGGTATGATGTGCATGAGTGCAGCCCACCGGGCTGTACTTTCATCCGCTCGTCTGGGTGGCATGGATGTCGCTCGCTCGAATTACATTGCCAATGATCCCGATTATTGTTTGATGAGAGTGAAATGCATTCGCGAAATGAATCTAAGACTCGGCGACCCGAAGCGAGCGTTGACTGACGAGGCATTTGACACGATTATTCATCTCCTCAGTGGCACGGTACGTGAGATTTCAGTCAAGCCGGGGTTGAAGCCCCGGTCCTTGAGAGGAACGCATTGCTCATTTTACTTGCAGCTTATTAGTGGGTTCTACGATGAGGCGCGAATTCATCTCAAGGGCTTAAAACGTATGGTGGATCTACGTGGAGGCATCAGAGGTGATATCATGCGGTCAACCTTGGTGTGGATCGCTATTATTGTGTATGTACCGTGACCGTGACAAAAGCAATTTTCTCATTTCTCATGTACGGGATCTGACGGGCGTCGACAGCACCGACATCAAAACCGCATCTGGCATTCTGGCCAAACCGATCTTCCCCTTGGCGTGGGATCTGCCGCTCATGTCTCCAGACCTTCACGACCGCATTCAGCCTCCACCATTATCAACAGCTTGTCAGACGGGCTCCGGCTTCCTTTCCAACATGATGCTCAGTCTTCCACTCCTTCGCGCACTCTTGATGATCCGAGATCTCATATGGTACCACTGCGCGGTACAGACAACGCCTGAAGCTTTCACAGGGTCGGACCACCAATTCTTCTCTATGTTGAATCACACGGTTGAGTACCAGCTACTCGACTACCTTTATCCCGACACCTCCGCCATCCGCGAATCCTCCCCAACCCCAATCGAGTTGCATCCCATCGAGTCTCTCACGCGCGTGGCCGCTCTCACCTTCCTCAACAAATTCATGATCGTCTCTCCGCCTTCCAGCGGCCTCGGTCGGGCCGTTACGCGTCACTGTGTCAACGCAGTACAAGCCTGCGACTTGACATTCCTTGAACACATGCCGAAGGAGAATTACAGTCTGTATGCTTGGGCTATGCTTATAGCTGCTCAAGGGTTGACGGGGTTTCCCGAAAGACAAGTATTTGTACAGCGGCTGGCCCGCATTGTCAATATCTGCGAATGGTGTACTTGGGACCAAGTGTCTCGGATCATGTGCGACTATTTCTACATCCCCAGCCTTCATGATGAGGAGTGGAGAACCATCTGGAATGAGGCGACTGGGGATGTTGAGGCGCTTGTGTCACATGATCCATGATACACGATGTAAAATATATAGATTTTCACCCCGAACAATTGCCGTGCATATTGTGAATATATTCAGTTGGGATTTTACGAGCCCAGTCAGTTTTAATGAGAATCGGTGAACTGTGTCCGGCTTGGTCTGGTCCTATTCACCTATTGGAGTGAAGGCCCCCTTAAGCCCAACACCTTGACCTCGAGCAGATTTGCCATTTATAGGCTATTGGCACTTGAAGAAAATTAGCTCCAGCAAGATTACCTTCACACTGGCGGTGCGGACGTCGATACAGTTTAGTCAGTACCTAATGTACTGCCCAAGAATTTAGAAGCAATTCCGGTTCAAATTTCCTCTCATCAGTCACGAGCAGGTCGCTCAATTTATCACGGACTCATAAACCGTGTCATCGCTTCACCAAAGCTTCCTGTCATTTTCGCTCTATCGGCAAAATACGAATATTATCAAACACCCATGACACTCAAATCCCAGTGCTCCACTGGAAACCCGCACGTTCAGCCCGACTTTTAAGGTAAGTCTTGGCCGAGCCGCACAAGCGATATCCAATGACCCACTACTTGTAAGTTGTGGCCCATTACTCTGTCACATAGGGATAGTAAAATTATTTTTCAATCCTCCATTTTCCATAGGGTTTGAATTAATTTCGGAGAGTTATTTCTTATTTCCCGGAAACGTACGGAGTATATGGAGCCTGACAACCGCTTCGCCTGGAGGGCGACCAAGCCCGCGCGCTAGGAACGAGACATAGACGAAGTGGAAGAGTTCTACACCTCGCTGGCCAAAGCACACAAGAGCACAGGGCGAACCTTCTTCGCAATCACTGGGTTTGTTTCTTTCTGTGTCCCAATACAGCCTGAAATTGGCCTCGACACAACCGAGAAACAAGTCGAGGACGCGCTGAGAGTAGCCTGGATCCGACTTCGATTCCAGCATCGCGTTGTCCCAGGGTGAATGTCTGGGCTGGATTGGTGCAATGAAGATCACCCTGTTCCTTCTTTGCCGACGCTGCTTCTGATCAGATCTCCGGTTTCGGATGATCAAAGGCGTTGTTTTGATCTGGTGCTGCGTGCGCATCACGCTATGATCGACGGGATGGGTATATTGTTGCTTTTTCATAATCTCCTACAGCTCGCGGCCGAGGCTTACGAGTAGTCTAACTGCGCTTAACCTCACCTTAGACAGGAGTGGATAAACCTCAGTCCTCCTCTGAGAATAGCCGCCGCAATTGCACTAGCCGTCGGTGACCTTGCAGAACGCACAGAAAGCCCGCGTACAGTTCGGTATATCAGCTACTGCCTGATCAATCAACGACAAAACTGTGTACCTCCATACAATATTCCAAGCCAAGCGGTCTCTGTGTACCATTCAGTCTCCGGCCAATATCTAAGCATCGACCTCGCCATCCCTGCTCTGAGCGATCAGGGTAATAGCCAAGTCCATCAGAACGATTTCATTCCCATCGCGCAAAAGATTCGCTCGTGTTACTGCGATATTCGCGAAGACAAGGACCATGTCAACCTCGTTCCAGCATACTGGGCAATGTCGACCTCGACTCCAGGACCCGATCCCTCTGTAGCCCCAGCACGCAACGAGACACCTTCTGCGTCGATCTCTAGCATGGGCGTGCTCGACAACATTGTACAGCATCGCTATGGGAGTTTCACCGTGGGACGTCCCTGGGTAACTGGGGAAGAATTGGGGACCGGGCTGGGGCTTTTCCTGGATACGTGGAAAGGCAAGTAGACACTGAGCGCGGCATACAATGATGCTTGGCATATGCGTCAGGAGGTTTTTGATTTCATCAGTGCTTGTAATGAGATTGTATTTTGGGGGCCGCGGATGTAGCGCGGCAATTTACTCACGGACTATTTGACGATATCATACTGCATGTGATGTCTGGATTCATGCTGCGCCTGATCATGCTGCGGTCAATTGGATATCATCATATATTGTGTCAGGTTTAACGCCAAACACAAGCTATATACTTTCATGAACTTTCCAAAGGATTGTTTGTCCGAGTCCATGCCCCAGGAAAGAGAGAAAGAACGAGTCGCTGGCGGAGGTAACTGAAGTGAGGCCGGTGAAACACCCTGTGCCGATGACAGATCAGGCAAGAACCTCATACTCTGATCAATGTCCAACCCATGCTATGTTTCCGTTCGCGTCAGTCTTCTCCTTCCACTACGCCGACTCAAGAATGAGACGGCCCAGCTCCAGCGCCCGTTCCGCCGTTGGGTAAATATCGGATTCTCCGTGTCATCCGGAGGGTAGACGCCTAGGTTAACGAGAGATCATCGTTAATAGTGCCATTCCCAAACCCGCAGATTGTGTCTTTGGCCAGCGGCGATTGCGACGATGCAGTCACGCTGGCCTGTGAACTTGGAATGTTCGCCGGCCTTGATGCAGCTCGCGACGGCATAACGAAAGATTATTCGCTTCACTTCTCGTCCTCCACGAGCGCGACCTAGCTGTGACTTGTTCCAGACTTGTTAATCGGCGGTACGACCCTTACTGCTTAGTTACCGAGTGGAGCTTTGACTCGTGCGTATTTGGCTTTGCGGGCGGAGATCGACCGGCTCTCAATTTCCCGAAGCCCTAACTCAGCATCTTCAACGCGGGCTAACCGTCGGCCGAATCTCTTGAGTCGACCGAGCCGGGGATGCTGAACCCGGTCTTCAGCACCGGGACCAAAGCCGAGGCCGATTCTAGCTCGGCCTTGCGTCCTACAAGTAGGGTTGGTATGATTCTCGGCAATTAAGTCTCCCGCTCTTTCCATCACCTTATTTCTCACGCAATCATGTATGGAACTCTCTGTAGGAATTCTTAGTTCTCCGACATCCGCACACATTCGTGTGGTATTGACTTGCTCTTGCGCCGGACGTGAGATGAAAATTCTCATGAGTTGGAACTTCAGTCAAGAGGTCTGTCGGCGAGTCCTCTTGCTACACTTCCACGGAAAATAGTGACAAGCCCCCATTTTTGCGAGTTTTTGTGTTACTCATTCGGGGCTAGCGTCGGCCGTCTCCTCTTCACAGTCCTAAGTCTGGGTAGTGGGACAGGTCGTGGCGTTACCGATGTTTCCAAGCTCAGTGGAGTTCATTGATCTCGGAGGAGAGTCGTTCTTGAATATCTTCTGCATTGTTTTTGACAGTGTCAGTGAGCTTGACATGCCCTAGGTCCGAATTGAGGTATGTCCCACAGACGTCGGATTTGAGTGCCGCCATTCGAAGATGGTAGCATCACCACTTTCTGCTGTGGATCGCTTCGCGTATGGATGTATCCGTTGTTACCACTGGTTGGCAGTGGACTATGCGCGGCCAGTCTGGTGTGACACAAGTCATCGCATCCATTTGGCTGTCGACACATGTTGACGATCTGCCAGGCTTGCGCAACGGAAGCATACAGAGAGGAATGGCATCGAGTTGATGATCTGCGAAGAGGCGAGCCAGATGTACAGAAGAGGGAGGAAAAAACGAAATACACTGCAAGAGACAGTAGGGGAAAGAATCCCTACTTTATCACATGACTTCTGGGCCTACATAAGGGAAGGCAAATTGCACCTGCAAAAGGATACTCAATGACTACTTTGTCTCTGCGGATGATGATTCTTTCTTCCAAGCATGTCAAGCTGCGCCTGATAGTGGAATCTCCCACTATATGTTTTATACCTAGGCTCAGGGTGCGCCATTCTAGATGCTTCACTCATGCTTCTGGAATAGTCGCAAGGGAAATGATGTCCTTATAAAGACCCTGCTGCGGGTCTGATAACTTCACACCTTCATCTCCCCGCCCAGAACTCATGTCCATCACGAATGACATGAAGTTCCGTTTCTTACCGGGAAATGATGCCCAGCGACGAGGACGAACTCAAGGATCTCGTCAACATCGCCCTTCAAACAGCCAAGGATTATAGTCCCGGCCAGAAGGAGATCTTGATAAGGTGCGTATAAGATTTCACTAACGTCCATGAAGATATCTTGTCTCTCGAGCCATATCACCGGGTAACAGCTAATATTTATACAACCTGCAGATCCACTTTCCATGGCACCACCAGGATCGGTGGTGTCCACACGAGAGATCCTCTTGGCCTCCACGTGACAATCGCCTCAAAGAACGAGGCACAGATTGAACGGGGCACGCACATAACCAGTCATGGTTATGTGAACGAGGAGGACATGACATTTCAATACGCACAACATTTCCAGGAGAAGCCGGATTCCTCCAAGCGAAGAAAAAACAAGGATGTCTGGCCTCCTTGGAATGACCTCGAACTGCCACCAGCATCTCGCTTTCGGTAGCTTCAATTGTATATACGATAGCGCACATGACCCACGGCTTTCGGTCCTTTCTTTGTTTTTATTTCAGTTCAGTTTACTGCTTTTTCGGCAAAAAAAATGGTCAGACACAGGCCTTCACGATAATCAATGATTAATATGGTAGATCTTACTCGGCTGATATCTTGCAATACTGTGATTCTGGAATATTCACCATCGGGTCAATTAATAGAACCCCCGAGACTTTTTTATAGCCCATATTAAGCCCTCTCTCTTCGTCTTCCTCTCATCATCTTCCTCTCATCATCTTCCTCTCATCATCTTCGTCTCATCGTCTTCCTCTCATCATCTTCCTCTCTTCATCTTCCTCTCTTCATCTTCCTCTCTTCATCTTCCTCTATCCATCTACGTGCGTTCTGCCTTCTCTGTCTCCGTTCTCTAAATTATATCTGCAGAGAGATCTCAGGGTCCTAATCGCATACATGTTAGCTAAGAATGGGGCTTTTGATCATGCACGGGAATTATGTTCTCTCCAAAATTTGTCCCCGGTTACATCCTGCTCGTCCTTGAGTTCAGTTTCAGACCGTATGCTCGCTGCATGAACTCTATGGCGATTCAAGTCAAGAAAGCCCTAATCCCTCTCTTTCACGTAACCACGACTGATTACATGTGTGCCATTGGCGATTTGACGCTCATTCTTAGATACACTTCGGGACTTGACCCACTTGACCTATCAGACGGCTAGGGACTATCAATCTGGCCAGAATAAGGTTCCTATTAGGTGCAGTGACAGCTGTTCTGATATCTATGAGGAAATGTAAGTTGCCTCTCAATTTTAAATGCCAGACAACAGCTAATGCTTGATTAATCATTTAATCTGTAGGGTTGTACTTTATAGCGCGATCGTCATCGGTAGCGTCAATGTCAAGGACCAATCATGACTAGACTCAAGAATTTTATCCAAACACAACACTCAAGTCGCCCAGGATATGTATATAGCAAGTCGCTGTGATACCTATGACTAAGGAAAATTAGGGACTTCGCGACTTTGACGGTCAACCGGTATAACGCGAATCTTGCGGTAATACAAATTTGTCCTAAATTACAAGACGTCTAGGATTGAATTGATGACAATAGTATTTCTCATAGGTCATTTGCATACAGAACTTAGCGTCAGGTCTATGAAGATAGCTATCCAAGAGTAAGACCCACGTTCCTCCAGAGTCAATAATTCTATTCGTTTCGTTCTCTGCATAGCCTCGCCTTTATCTCGCTTGACTCTTATTATCATCTCATTCTCACGTTACTCTCACCTCATTCCCTGCTGACTTTCACTTCTGCTGGTCTCGCCGGGAAGAGAAATAGCATATCCACAGACGAACAACAACTGGGAAAATTTTTCTGTTCTACGCTATGATTTATCTCATACTGTCACACAAGATCCCATGTATCCTGGGAGTAGTACTACTAGCTCTTGCAGCTTCCCCTATGATCTACCATCCTGACGCAACGAAGCTGAACAACTGACATGAAGGCTCCAGTTTGATTCGTGAGGATCTATGGGAGGTACCCGTGCCCAAAGTCGGGGATGAGCCGCAGCTCATCCGCAGGAGGCCAGACGACCTCGCCTCTATTCTTCAAGACGGTGTCCGGCTTTTCTCCCCCGTGATACGCACACATCCAAGTGTGGTCACTCATGCTACGTACGTAGCAATGGTAGGTGACGTGAGTGCCACGGAGAAGCTGCTCCTCTGTTTTGAAGGAGATGGTGACGTGCACACCCCTAGGATCTCTCACATATCCTCCTGCGACACTCATCGTGTGGTGAAGGCCGGATCTGCAGATTGCCTTAATTACAGCAAGCACTCAGTGGGAGAGCCAGAAAGTCTGACTGCTTAGCTGTAAATATCGGAATTCCATACGTACCTGATCAGAACCGCCTTTACTCTCAAGTCAAGCTGAACTGCAGTCTCATGAGCTAAAGCGACGAGCTCGCGTAGCTTTTCCGTCCTGGGTATCAATTCGGGGTAAACATAGTACTTGATAGTGTCATCAGTTGACATCTTTCGTTTATGACTGTAATAGTCTTCGTTCTTTGGGTTGCGAGTGACGCAGAGCGCGTGGTCGAGGCAGACGATGCAGACGCAGACGATGCAGACGTAGAGGGTGAAATCGCAGACGATTCTGACGCAGAAGATCCCGTTACGAGTGATGCAGATCCAGATGATGGAGATGTTGATGATGACGAAGGTGAAGTAGATGGTTTGAAAGTAAAGAGAAGCAGAGAAGACGCAGAGGGGACGCAGAGGGGACAGGCGAGGCAGATCAAACTCTCACTTGTCGCATAAGATAAGAGTTCCAAAAGTTTGCTAATTTTGGAGGTAGACGGGCACCTCTCCAGGCAACGAAGAGGAGCAAGATGGTCATACCAAGAGAATCAAACAGAGCAAGAAAGAAGAAGAGAAAACGTACGAGGTAGCAGGGGGAAACTCTTCATCTTCATTGCATGCCAGTCAGACACCTCCAGGGAAGCAAAATAGCGCCAGTGATGAACGCTATTCTGTACTAGCGAGCATATCAATACTAAAAAACGCTACTAAGTAATCAATCACATCGTAATCTCAAAGCTTGAACTGCAAAGGGCTACCTAGATTGTGAAGATGTTTCGAAAGTTCCCACAAGAGATGGGATATACTAGGCCTGAATCAAGATGGTGGAGTTCGTTATCGTGTGATCACAGTATCACAAGGTCCGATGAGGGCACCTTCCCTGTGCTCCTACCACTCACCCCTGTCTGCCTTGTCCACAAATAAATTTGCATTGCTGCCTCTGAGATCGAGTTTGGTTTCTTCCCTCCCACCACCCTACCGCCCACATCTCGTTCATTCCCTTTGCGTTTGATCACGACGTCTTACTGTGCGTGACACGCAAGTTACTATTACGTCTCTCGAAGTTTGATCATTCTCCCCGATTTACAGGCCGTTATCCTCAGTCATTCAATCATCAAACTTGGGTTGAGAGCCCATGTCAACCGCGCCCCCTGGAAAAAACTTGAGCTACAATCCCGATGACTCATCCCACACGCTCCTGTCACTTCGCCACTACAAGAGCAATGAGCACTACGGACACTGAGAATAGCAAGACCCCGGAGAACAAGGGTATGGAGAGTCAACCTGTGGAGAGCAAAACTGCGGAGAGCAAGACCACGGAGAGCAAGATCACGGAGAGCAAGACCACGGAGAGCAAGCTTGCAGACAGCAAATCTGTCAAAGGTGAAGTCACTGAAAGCAAAAGCCCAGATAGGGAAGCGCGGCTTCCCCTTTACCTATTCATTGAGGATGTTGAAACGCTCGAACATTATCAACCAGGAGGCTATCACCCTGTGAAAATTGGCGATTATTTCCATAGTCGATACCGAGTGATCCACAAACTTGGATATGGCTCCTATTCCACTATCTGGCTCGCCCGCGACGAAGAACTTGATACTTTCGTTGCGTTAAAGATTTGCGTAGCAAAATCGAGCCTAAGGGAGATGGAGATCTTGATCATGCTACAGCTCCATCGAGCCGTCTTATCCCAGAATCCCGCAAATGCAATGATCAAAGCGATGATCCCGACAATACTTGACAACTTCACCATTCACGGCCCAAATGGAAGTCACCCATGCTACGTGACCGCCCTGGCCATGGCAAGTCTGTCAGATACGAAGGAGGCTTCACGGAAGCGGCTGTTCAAACCTGATGTAGCCCGGTCGTTGGCTGCCCAACTGGCCCTTACTCTTGATTACGTCCACGCACAGGGAGTTGTTCATGGAGACTTACATCTGAGAAATATTCTTTTGAAAGTCCTACCCGAGCACCAAGAACTCACTATCGAACAACTATACAACAAGTATCGACCTCCAGAGCTTGAGCCAGTTATTCGTCTAGACGGTAACCCACTTCCTCCAGGTGTCCCTACACACGGAGTTCAATATATATGGCTCGGAAAGCGCAGTGAAGATATCATGCGCTCTGAAGCCAGACTCTTACTTTCGGATTTCGGTGAATCTTTCAGACCCGCGACAGAACCTAAGTATCACTCGAACGCACCTCTGATTGTTCGCCCACCCGAGGCCCGATTCGAACCAGAGAAACCACTTTCCTTCTCTTCTGACATCTGGTCACTCGCCTGCGTGATATGGGAGATCATTGCTCAGCGCTCGTTATTCGAAGGGTGGTTCATGACCGATGATGATATGACACGTGAACATGTTGAAGCTCTCGGAATCCTGCCTCCAGAGTGGTGGAATAAGTGGGAAGCTCGCCGCGACCATTTCCAGGAGGATGGCACGCCACTTAGTCAAGAATATCGACCCTTGAATCTTCGATTTGAGGACAGCGTGCAAGAGCCCAGAACAAAGAATGGATTATCCCCCTTGGATGCTGAAGAAAGAGACGCGATTCTCAAAATGGTGCGACCAATGCTCTCTTTCAGACCTGAGGATCGTCCAAATATGCAGCAGATTCTCAAGTCCGAATGGATGGTCAAGTGGGCTTTACCAGAGTATCACAAGCTCATTGACAACGCATCCATAAGCCACGGGCTGCCTCCTGAGGAACCACAGACATCCCATGATGCAGATTGACATGTTTATAGTCACTACCAGCATTTGCTCAAGGACCGTGAAACTGCGAAGTCGAGTTCGTTGAATGCGCCATATTTATCATGCACACTTGCCTAGAATGACTTTTGCGTTAAGAATAGAACTTGTATCACAGGGAAAAACATCTCAGGTTGTGTGAATTTGAGCTCAAGATGCTAACATGTATGCGAGTGTCAGCCTTGCGGCTGAGAAAAGAAAAGCCCTGTGCGCCTAACCTCTACACATGCCCCGCCACGTCAGCAATCTAGCGGGGCAAAAAGTGGCTGGGTCAATTCGACTTTCAGAAGACGAGGCAGACAGACACTATGTTTAACATGCCATCGAAACGCAAACAAAGTTCTTTGGTTAAAATCCACTAGGACTAGCACACGCTAACCCCTCCCGAATTTCTGGATCTGACACTTTGGAGCGTCATTGAGTATTCGAGCGGCTCAACTAAACAGCGCGGCGTGCTTTCGGTTACAACGCCAACGCCCATCATGAGCAACGGTTCCTCAGTCACAGACCACATCCCTCTTTCTAACGTTCTCAGTGCGCTGGGCACTTTGATCGGATACATCGGGACCGAGGTAGCAACCGCAGATCCCATTGATCGCCTACTATGGCCCCGACGAGCTTTCCAGAACTTCTCAATGCAGAATGCCTGGAAAGTTGCCCTTTTCATGCCTCTGGGGGGTCCTCTTCACAAGACGGCTCTTGAGACAATGGACACATTCGTCAAGCACGGCTTGTTTCAGGGGGAGCTCTGTGGTCATATGCTGGGTACCGCGTTTTTCCCCGACACATACATGACATATCAGTTGTATCAAGACGGCTTGATGAAGCGCGAGGCGAGCGTACGTAACGGTCTCTGGGTACGGGTGATGGATCAGATCTCTTCACATGCGCTCAAACCCTCCGTCAACATGCAAGAGGCAGAGATCAAAAATGCAGAAGCGAGCTACACCCGAACGATAACTCGACGCCAGGTGGTCACTGTCAGCTACCTACAACTTTCAGTGATAGAACACCAACATATCTCCAGGCAGGGTCTCAAAGACCTGGTCGTGGAAAGTGACGTTGGCCCGGTGTCATGGAAAATCGTGTTGGCGATTGTGACGACGGAGCTCACAGCGATCGGGGTAGCACTTGCCGTTGTGCTAATCTGGAGATCGGCATTCATGATCATGTGGCTGATCCCATTGATGCTGAAGCTACTTTGCGCAATGTTCACTCTATCGAGAGAAGACATTATGATCCCGAGGCCCATGGCGAATTCATGCGCGTCGGCTCCACCATCAAAACAGGGTGACGGCCTCGAGAATCCTGAGAACATCAGCGTGACAATACCCATATCGAGAGTTCTCGTCAAGAATAAACAAGGACTTCAAGTTATCAGTGGGCCAGAAAACCTGGTCATGCAATTTTTTCGACATTATGGCCATCCTCGGCGATGTCGATGGAAAGAAATCATTGAAATAGCTACCATTGCCGCTTTGGGGCTCAATTTTCCCTGTGGGCTGGTATGCTCACTGATTTGGATGCCTGTCAGCCTTCAGTGTGTGTGGACTTTCTATGCCCTTTATGTCACTTGTGTGATGTACATTGCTCGATACTCACATGGGGCTTGGTGGGCGACGGCTGAAGAGCTACTCGCAGACAACTTTGTTCGGGCTGAGGAGATGCCAGGCGAACCCGGAATCATACTGAAGACAGGAGATGGGAATGGCATCATGGCAAAGTTTACGCGGACTACACATGATTCCTATGCTTGTGCACGTGACCATGCGATGCACCTGGTAGGAGCCTCGTCAAAGAGCACGCCAACAAAGCCAGCAGCAGCTTCGGAAAGGAAAATATCAGGAACGACATTATCAGAGAACTTGAGACCAGAGGAACTAATATCAGGGACACCGCTTTCGGAGAAGACCTCATGCGAAGCCTGAAAGCTTTCAGGTCGAAAATTCAACCTTTCAAACGTCTCCCAGTGATTGCGTCGACTTATGAAGAACAAATTTCATGTCAAAGCAGCACCACTTGTCTCCAGCCTCATAATCTCCATAATCCCATAGAGCGTGAGGATTGGGCTTGAGCTTTCGTGTGATGTTATCAACCACTAAGCCGATGTCAGCACCACACACTGAAGCGGATGCAATTAGGTCTGGCTGGGCTTTTAAGACTTTCAGATCAAGGATTGAGCTCAAACACAATGATTGAAATGATGTTGGACGATTCGTTACCACCACCTTAACCACTTCACTCGCCCAAGTCCTCGTCTCGTCTTCAAGTGTCACCTTCGGCAAAGAAACGCTGACTTCAAGACTGAGATGCCGAAATATTCCATAGTTCTGAGTCCGGATGGGGTTCATATTCGTTAGTTTCCGATGACCCTGTCTTGTGGATATCGCGGTGATTCCAAAAGCACTGTCAAAATGGAGCACCTGTACGTATAGAGGCTCCTCGACATCACTGCTCAAAAGCAATGTGGCACAGTCACCTGAGAGCATATGAAGAAATCCATCTGCAGCAATCTTTGGACTTGGTCTGCTCTTGTACAAACAGTTATCGTCGAGACTTGTATCATATCCACCTACAAGATCAACGCTAATGTGGCCATCAAAAGCTGATGCATTGCCACGGAGCTTGAGCGTTGAGGCGTAAAGCTCGACGTGCTCTTTGATCCCCAGTAAGCTTTCACGCTGGAGAGTCTTTCTCTCGATCAACGCAATCCCGCTGAGTTTTACATGTACATCTGCAGGAGTCGTGTCCCCTATGCGCCAATGTGTCAGCCATGTGAGCCTAAGCAATGCGAGAAGGGGGGTGAAAGGGCGAAGTTCCCCACCTGGACTTTCTGACCCTGAGAAAGAGCCATTCAAATCTGCCAGGCTGAATAGTTCATTGACTGTCGTGACACTGAAAGTCACGTCGGACTTTGGTAATTGTGGCCTCCTTTTTTCGAGCTCCCGTTCCAAGGGGCGAAAGAACCCAGTGGCCCCTGGGAAGATTCCATGTACAGCCCCAGCTTCAATTGTCAATTTCGTGGATGTGCCATCCGACAGCATAGTACTCGAGAACCGAAACGGCGGGCTTGAGTCACCGGTCTCTCCTTCTTGGAGAAGAAACAGCTTTTCAGTAGCCCCCGAGGAGTGGACGTTGCCAGATGCTTTGTGTTCTGTTTCGCGACAAATCTCCCACAAAATATCATCCCACGTCATGAGCGAACAATTTCTTCTCAAGACCATTAGTAAATGATGAGTCAGAAACCCAAATGTCTTCCCTGCATGAGAACTTGTCATAACAGGAGGTGGCCATTTCCTGCCCGGAGACACCGACAGCATCGTGTAGTCATTAGGCGAATGGGGGTAGTACAGCCAGGTATTTTCTTGTTCGAAGAACAGATGATGATCAGGGTTCGCAACACTCGCCAGTTGGCTCTGGGTATGTATGGAATTTTTGAAATGCGTTATGGAACTGACGTTATCTCCTTCACGGGCATCGAGAGTGCAGTTCACATCTAGTCCTCTGGCAGCGAGTCCGCGGAGAAGCAGAGCCAATTCCGATGTGTGCAGGTATGATCTTGCATTGGCTTCATCAGGCAGCTCCAGGGCGTAATCAACTCCGAGTAGTGAGTGAAAATTGGAGATCCGTGCTGGAACAGTGCACAGGGGAACTGATAGATGTATGTAAACGAGATCGCCCTTCTGGCTGACCTGACCAAGGTGGTCAAAAGCTTTGACTAGATTAGAATATGTTGGCAGTTGCGAGGTCTTTCCAGTGGACGGTGGTGACTGGGACGGCGCGGTAGAAATCAGCTTTTCGACATTCTCAGGTAGAAAGCCGAGGTATTCGCACAAGTGACTGCGAATTGCTTCAACATCGTTTGAACACCCTTCGTAGTCTGAAGCCCTGAGATTCCGGTCTCGGTACACGGGAATATAATCAATTCCAACAAGAAGTGCTTTTTTGGTCATGGCGGTTTACTACAGCATACGTAGGGCCAGGAAAGAAATCGCCAAAGGAAGGAAATTCCGTGAAGCGCGAGGCGCTCAGCCAGTGTATACAGGTTCCGCTAATGGTCACACGTGATGGTGGCGGCCTAAATGGTGGGGTTGACGTCTAAGCTGACACGAAGTGGCTCTCATGGTCACCTTGTGGTGATCATCGTTAATGCCATGCTTGAAACGGCCAGTGAGATAACCCAAGAACCTACCTTCTTTCACAAATCTAAAGTCTTGATGATTGCCGCAGATGCCTGCGTACGTAGTGAGTTCATCATCCTCAACTCGAATTGCAAAGTCTTCTGCGTGGAAGAGAGAATTCAGATTAAACAGATGAAACAAAACGTCAGGTTAATTCCCAGAGCTGGGATGTTGACGAGGATCTGGTGGAGAGCTTCCTCTGTGTACCAACATTCCAGTTCAGTTCACACCTACAGTCCACTATACTGCAATCCAGTTTCGGCCTGGAGTACCGTGAGGCCTACGAACGAGAAGTCGCAAATACCTCTCTGATTGCAAGGGAAGCCCACAAAAAAACCATATATCCCTATCGTCTGATCAGACCCGATGGCATCAGCGTTGAAACGCCATCCCCTTGCCCCAACTACGTGGTGGTGTCTTACACATGGGGTCGATGGAAGCATCGAGATCGTGATCTTGACACTACGGTTCCCGGTGGCTACTGGCAAATTCCAGCAAACACTTTATTCAGTCGACAGGATCTTGACTTTGCCATTCGAAAAATTGCAGGCGAAGAATATGCGTGGGTGGATGTCTTCTGTATACCACAGCTGGATTCGGACCCTCTACATGGACAGGAGATTGGCAGGCAAAGCGAGATCTTCCGATCCGCCACTCGTGCAGCTGTATGGTTATGTTCAGGCGGCGATGAAGTTCTGGCCGAAATCTGCTCTTGGGTTCCTGAAGGACCTACAATGATGGATCCGGTCACCGTACCCTTTCCAAGCCTGTACGAGATCAAGCACGGGACAGCGGATTTGGAAGAGTTTCGCCGCAGAGCGAAACTTGTGGCATCGCTGACGGAAGCCGTTCCCTGGACAACCTCGCTTTGGACGCTTCAGGAAGCTGCCCTGCGTTTGGATGCTGTTTTCTACGACAAGAAGGGAGAGCCAATCCGACACAGAGGGAGCAACAATGCCCTTACAATCAATCACCTCGTTAAAACATTGCAGTACGTCAACGACAGTCTGCGAATAGCGTGCGGGCCGAATTGGGAAGGGGGTGCTTGGATGAGTGAAGAAATCAATACAAGTATACTGGAACCTCCGGAGTCGTTACCTATCACCGAAGCGGATGTCAAGTTGTGGCTCGAAGCGATCGATGCAGTCACCCGAATCAACCTCCACAAATTAAACTCCATGAATGCCAGCGAGCTACTATTGACTTCAACTCATCGTACCTGCAAAAGGCCCCACGATAGAGTCTATGGAATCATGGGAGCGATCGGCGTGACCATTCCGGTCGATTATACCATGGATCCTGCAAAAGTGATGGAACGCTTCATTGTCGAGCTTCACAACACATTACCAGCAGAGATTCAGTCTTTCTTCCGCAGCCCAAACCGTTGTCCAAGCCAAATGGCTTGGTTAGCCGACGAGAGTTGCTTCTCGCTTGGTCTTGTTCGTCAGGGCGACAGCCCATCTCCTCGAGTGTTTGACAGCATCAGTCCATCGGGGTGTCTGGTCGTGAAATACATTCATATCATCTCGAAGGCTGGACTCGATGATCTTGCATCACGTTTCCTCGGTCAAAGGCTTGCCGCAGGATTCGACGTGGTCGCTTTGTCAGAAACGAGCTGCGGTCTGGTACAGCCCAGAGGAATGGGATCAGGAAGATCCGCGTACATCTTGACTTGTGTTATTCTACGGCTTCTCCATTCCAGGATGAAACTGGCTCTTGTACCCCTGGGAAGCATTGTGGGGCTCGATCGCCTGATGTGGAAGTATATGTATTTGTTATTGGCTTCTGATATTAAAGTTGAGCAGCTCTCGCCTCTCCGGGAGCGAAGCTTCCGCAGAATAGGTGTTATTTTTTCGGGAGAAGAACTGCGGCTAGATGAAGCAGCGAGTGGAGAGTTCTCCATTCGCTAATAAAATGCGAGCCTGTAATACGATGTCAGAGCTAAGATGATCCTTTGAAGAAGCCGATATGTATTTAATCAAGACTCATACATGCATAGAGACCGATCACCAAATAATATTTCATTAAGAGATACAATCGTCTTGGACAGCAGTGCTGTCACTGCTGTGCTACAAGCCCGAGCAATAAAAGTTAGGTATACTTCGGCATCAGGAAGCCGATTGGTCTCACGTGATAGTTATGTCATCTCTTGGATTTTCTTTCCGATGTCCCGATAATCTGCCGCGTCTGCGCAACGAACATCTGTTTTATTCAAGCCCGCTATCATTTTTCACTTCCGTCTCACGCCCAATACATAATTATTATATCGACAAAATGGGTTGGTTCTGGGCAGATTCTCAGACAAAGGCGCCTGTTGCGCCACACCCTACTACGCCTGGCGCTGCAATTCCAGTATGATCATTCCCAGACAAAAACATTTGATGATTCATTCCGAAACTGACTTGTAGACTCCCCAAAATAAAAGCCTGGATGTCCCATGCACGAGTCTGGTTCAACAGCTGTCCCTCCTGCCGTCGTCACCCAAAAAGCCGAGCCGCCCAGTAACTGCCCCATGTCCAAGGCGAAAGATTCACCTTTCGCCGCAAGCGCCGGCGCAAAGGCCTCAAACCCACCAGCCTCGTCGGAGACTGCTGCTGCTGCCGCCGCTCCACAGCAATCCACTCTGTCCAAGTTAAACCCTCTCAACTACATGTTCTCTTCTATCTCGCAGGAACGTGCCCCTCAGCAGACCGTGGACCTCTCCGTTAACCGAGAGACCTCGTCGATTCCCCGAGGAGACTCAGAGGGCAACTGGGAGTATCCCTCCGCGCAGCAGATGTACAACGCGATGCTGCGCAAGGGATACACGGATACTCCCCAGGATGCTGTTGAGTCTATGGTCGCCGTGCATAACTTCTTGAACGAGGGCGCCTGGAACGAGATCGTTGGCTGGGAGCGCACCTTCGCCAAGGGTCTTGGTGCTGGATGGGAGCGCTGCCGACGGGGCGAGGAGAACCTTGGCTATCAGCTCATGAAGGAAGAGATGACTGGTCAAATAGATCAGACGAGCGAGCCTCGTTTGATTCGTTTCCAGGGCCGTCCCAAGGAGTTGACTCCCAAGGCCCGCATCTTCCAGACTTTGGGATGGGTGTATCCCTCCAAGTTCGAGTAAGTCTGGTAAACGACACGAGAACAGCTCAAGAGTTGGTCTCTTTTATTTCAAAATAGCGTACACTGACCTTGCGATTTTTTTTCAGGACGCCCCCTCCCTTTGACCGTCACGACTGGTTCGTTCAACGGCAAACTCCCTCCGGCCCTAAGGAAATCCGCTACGTGATCGATTATTACTCTGGCGATCCCGAGCCCAACGGCGAGCCCGTCTTTTATCTTGACATCCGTCCCGCTCTCGACACCCCTACCGCAGCCGTTGAGCGGCTCATGCGGTGGGGAGGTGATGTTTGGTGGAGGGCCAGCGGCGGTGCCGCGCGAGAGCCCGGTGCCACTCCCGGCCATTAAAGCATCTCTACCAGAACGGCTGAGAGGGCCGATGTTTCTCCACTCAATCCTTGTATATCCTTGTGTATTTCTCTTCTATAGACATGGCCCAGGCGTTGTATTGGTTGTGCCCTTGTATCATGGTCCTGTCCTTTCTCTCTCTCCCTTCTTTCGATTCTTGCGTAATTTGCATCTACTCCTGGCTCCGCTTCAGATTTGTTCACAACTTAATGTATGTATACCTATGATGACAATGGAAAAACGCAGCTACTGGCAAATATATCACGTGGGAAAGTCTATGTGTAAGGGGGGATTATTCCGTCTTGATAAGCATTATTTGGGTTTATCGTAGTTTCTGCCATACCTGACAGACATGCGCTAGATTGAGGATGTTGGAGGCAAAAGTGCTTGCGTTCCCGATCATATGTTTGGAGAGAGCAGATCGTACTTGACACATCGCTCGACACTTTCAATGCTGGCCTGCAGCAACCCGCGTGCCTCCAAGCTGACCCAAACACGCAACATCGAGGTGTCGCCTGATCGCACGGTCTGCAAAAAGGTCGACCCGGTGCCCAGTTGTCGAAGAATTGGCAGTGCGCTATGATCAAAAGATCTGAATTAGTGACCTGGAAACTAGCCATTATGATATATTGGCAACACTTTTGACTCACCTCTTGAACAGATCAAGATCTGGGTTCAGGCTACGCCCAATACCCTCGAGGAGGAGACATGAGATGACGACGTTGACAAAGTCCCCTTCAAACCGAACGTGATGACCCCGGACCATGGTGAGAACTTCACTAAGCACGTCGCCAATCTTGATGTTACCCAGAGCGAATGTGCGCGACTTGATACTCAGAACAAGGTGCTGCATCTTGAGGGCAAAGATCTCTGGGTCGAGGACTTCGTGCGGTGTGCGGCATCTCTCCACCATAAGTTGGCCGGCTCGGTAACCGTCAAACTCTGCGATGGCTCGGAACAGGTCGAGGAAATTCCGGCGATTCAGGTCATTGAGCTGTGTGACGAGTCCTGTGTCGATGAAGATCAGCTGGGGGCGATATCCCTCATCGTTGAGTTGAGCGAGGGCGGACTCCCATTCGGATTTGTCGCTGAGATGCGGTCGCAAGCGATCGAGAACTGCATCAGTGACGTCAACCTCGGCTCGGGTTGGAGCCTCGGTGGCGCGAGACGTCTTCCGAAGAGACAGATCAAGCTCGCTGGGCTTGTAGAAGCGAACCATGATATTACCCGGGTGGAGGTCAGCATGGACGAAGTTGTCAATGAGAAGCATATGCAGGAATGCATCCAGGCCTTCGTTGGCAATCTCGTGCTGATAGACTCCTCCGCCAATGTCTAGGAAGGTTGCCAAGGGGATACCTTGGGCGAACTCTTCCACGAGCACCTCGCGGGTGGTGTAGTCCAGGTAAGGATATGGGAACCATGCTGTTGTGCGCGTTTTAAACTTCTCGCGGAACATGACCAGGTTAGTCGCTTCAATTCGCATGTCCAGTTGCAGCTTCATCATCTCCCCAAACTGGTGGACTTCATCAGGGAATGACAGCCAATGCATCGTAGGGATGGCGTTGATCAAGGACGCAAAGAAACCCATGATACGCAAGTCGCGGTGGATCATTTTTTCCACTCGAGGATGCAGGACTTTGATAGCGACGTAGGATGAGGGGACACGTTGAGGTGAGCTCTTAACTAGCACATCGACGTTCTTTCTCATCTTCTCGCTCAAAGTGCTCGGTACCTGTTCGAGTTCTTCGTCGCTGGTCGCGAGATCCGGCTTGAGTTTTGCTTTGTAGACTTGGGCAATCGCACCAACACCCAGGGGCTCTTCCTGGAACTCCTCAAAGATATCCTCGAAGCGTCTGCCATTGAATGCCTTTCGAATGATACGTTTTGTGTCCGCGAGTGAGTGAGCAGGGGCATTGGAGTGTAGTGAAGACATGATGTTGCACATCTCCGGTGGGAAGATGTCGGTTCGTGATGCAGCCCATTGTCCAAGCTGTGAACAAAAATTCAGTCAGTATTGAACTCATATTCAATTCCATGCCGGATGGGCCTCCCTTTAGCCCTAAGGTGCCACTTACTTTGATGAACGCGGGGCCAGCACGCTCCATCGCTTTAACCAAGAACCGATACCACCATAGCGTGCCTGTCTGAGCATTCGTTCCACCCTCAATCCTGCTCCCAACCCAAATTATTGGAACCGTAACCACAACTGGCACAAAGATGATAGCCAGATGAAGAAACCGGAATCCAGTTGCAATCGGATCATAGACATAGTAGTACCAGAAGACCCGTATCGACTGGAACAGTCTCGACAGACCTCTTGAATCTTTGGACACCTGTTTTCGAATCTCTTCCCGCGACACTTCGAGCATTTGCATCTCACCCGTGACCTCATCTCCCTCCGACTCTTCCGCGAGCTTGAGAAAGGCGCCGGGTGTAAGGGAGGCCATCATCAGGGCTCCCAGTACCGGGCCCCTGTGAGGTATGCGTCTTGATGAGGCTTTCCATGACTGGACCAGTGTGTGTTTTGGAATATGTGTAAAGCTGCGCCGTAAACAGAGCCGGCCTAATAGGACGGCCCTCATGATCGGTCGTGATGCATTGAAGAGGAAAGCCGATGCACGCGCGCGATAACAGGCCGATAACCCGCAAGCACGTGTTACTACGTCATCGGGACTGGCTGAGCCGAGGAGGGTTTGATTGGTTTGGATATGGTGTACGATCGGGTATTTAAATCTATATGACTATGAACAAGGCTGATTGTATAAGAATGACTGGACTGAACCATCGATAATAGGGAGCTTAGAATACAAATGAGACGGAGTTCATATCATGATGACGTGCAATCACAGTTAGTATTCAGTAGGAGCACTGGAAGTACTAAAGTAGTACAGTACTTATCCCGATAGACCCGATAAGCATCCGAGAGGTCTACTTAGAACTCTACTCACAGGTGCGCTTAAATCAATGGACGCGTCAGAGGAAAACAGAAAACATTCATGACAAGACACACAGTATTTATAGTTTCAGATTGTGTCAACATGATGACTGCGTTTATTACTGCTGAATTTCCCAAGAAGAGGTGTGCCCAACTTGACCAGTTCGCCAAACTTCTCTGGGCGCATCTACTAAAGAAGCCAAATCCATCACCAGCGGCAAGCCACATTCCAGCCTATGCCGATCGCTAACTTTTCCGTCTACGTCCACGACAGCCTTTCTTATTCCGGCAAGCCTTGTGGTTCTGTGCAAGCAGTACCAAGTTACGAACAAATAACAATGCGTCTGGACTTCCGAATGACTGGGAAAAAAATATGGCTTCGGTCCTGTCTGGTGGAGAGATCCGCCGTCCCGAAAACGGGGCCCGAGATTACCGGGAACAACCAAGTTGGTCAAGCTTGGCGTTCAAACTGAAGAAGATGTCTGCAGGGCTGATCTCGCCATGATGTATTTGATTTTCTTTTTTCGCATCTTTCACCTCGTCAACTACTGCACCATATTGGACATCGTCTCTTTGTCACCATGGGTTCGTTACGGGGCGCGGATGATGTCGAGACGATAGGTGAACAATTCGAGTCTCGACTCTTCAGGAAGCATTACTTGATAAAGGGTCTCCTGTGGGCGGTGCTCTTATATGGGAGCCTGGTTCTATCGATCATTGCGTATTGCAATCCTGCACTCTTACCATTCAATCCGCTTTCCTATGTCTTCAACATCGAAGTGTCTCCCTTCTTTGCGTTTTCGCAAGGCTCGGAATACTTCCCGAAGCCGCATGGCGTTAGAATAGTAGCCTTGGTTCCGTTCCATTATCACGAGCGTACTGCGATCTTGGATTGTTACCTACAGGTGAGCTCGAACAATAATTAATCCCTCATCAAGCCCTTCAGAGGCTCAATACTAATTGATCTCTCAGAACAACCTGGTTCAAAACCGCGGTCTGCTGGATCAAGTCGTGTTTATCCCGCAGACGGATGATGCGTTCAGTCTACAGTGGCTTGACGCACTGGTTCAAAAGACCCCCGAGTACGCCATCTCAGTGGGAGAAGATGACATGGATTGGAAATTCACCCAAGCGAACGTGTTATACGTCCGCATCGACGGAGACGTCGTGTTCCTAGAGGATCACACTATCCCGACAATTGTCAAAACAAGACTGGAAGATCCAGACTCATTAATGATATCCGCCAATGTCATGAGCGAGGGTGCTCTATCCTCTCTTCACAGCCACCACGGAGTCGCGCTGCCTTATCTTCCAGAGCTCGACGAAGCCGACCAAGATCCTCAAACCAATGGCCAGTCCCACAGTGACTGGCACGCATCCAACCTGCCTTTGTGGAACGGACCTGCCGCGTTCGTCATTGAGAAAGAATTCAGGCCTCCCTTCCAAGGCCATCGATGGCTTCCAGTAGCCGAAGAAGGACTGGATCGCGACCCTATCGCGTCGGCGATGCGCCGCGAGACAGGGCCCAGCTTGCAAGAGTGGACCGTGAGCGCGCAGCACCATTACTCGTTTCTCGACCATCTCGAGTCGAATACCTTGAGTCGCTATAAGTTTCCTCTGTGGAAGAATCCTCCAGAGGCGGTCAGCAGTACCTTGGGGTGTTTCTGGGGTAAGGATGCGGCCGCCTTGCGAGAGTTATACGGTCAACAGACTGCCAGTGAGGGACTGTCAACGATATGGACTGCGTCTGATGGGTCTCATCCAAATATTACCATCGATGGGAAGGGTCTGGCGTCACATTATTCGGCTGAGATGGCCGTTGCTGGGCTGGATTCTACGGATCTCTTGGAGCGATACCATGCTTATGCGCAGGAAAACGTGTGCAGACCGACTAGGTGATAGAGACTGGAGAGCGAGGTCCATCGAAGACGGATCATGTCATGTGTGGAACGGAAACCACACGTTTGTATATACCCATTTACTTGTTGATTAGCATCGCTCATTGCATTTTTGACATTTTGCCATATTTTATATGGAGGCTTTTGTGTACCGAGGTACTACCTCATCATTCGAAGAGCCGGCCCTCTAAACACTTGTCTACATCGGCAAAACGCTGATCTAGTATGGTTGGCTCCTTGTGAATCTTTATAGCCGAGGAGCCCAAGCGGTAACGCCCGAGTCCTTGGTTAGATGCGTAATCTTCAGCGGCTCGACACAGAAGTCGACATCTATCTAGACTCTATCGTAGGGCTACTTCATTTCCGGATTTGGCTGCTTTTCGCAAGATCTTCCATCAGCTCCCGATAGCTTGCTGGAAGTGCACCGGCCTAAAAGAATGCAATGGCTGTCAGTCATCTGTAACGTCACCTCGGTGCAATCGTTCTAACTATGGGACTGACCTCATTCTTAAGAAGTTCTTGCACAAGCACGAATGCATTATCGCGATCTTTCAACGCCTGAGCTTCATCCACGGCCACAGAGTTCGATGTCTCTGTGGATTCCGAGGGAGTCGATGAAATTGTTGCAGTTCCTGTCAGAGTTGACTTCAAAAGGGCCGCGACCTCCTCATTGTGCAAACAATCGACTACGGCCCTACAGCCCAATGCATTGTTGGCCATGAGAGCAAGCGCGAACCAGCCTTCACCTCTCACCACGGGCCATTGAGTCTGGGTAATCATTGCCCCGATTGGCCGAGCCACGCCCTCGTGTAAGGAGAACAATTTCTCCTGCAATAGCTTCGCGGTCTGGTCGCCATCTCGGGCCTTGGGAGAGATGGTCCGACAGATAGACGCAACGGTTCGTCCGATTTCTGTCTTGATAGGTGCGGAGTCTGTCTTTTCGAACAATGATAGTAGGAGGGAGAGATATGTTCGCTTGCTGGCGGGAGAGTCCGGGTCCTCCGATAAAGGAGCAAGCAAGAGTGAGATGTTGTCCATCGAGGCAATGGTCACCTGGCGTGCGATAGTCGCAGCGGAAAACTGAACTTGGGGAACAGAATCGAACGCCCACAGACGGGAGACGGCCGGAATAATCCCGGCCTCTGCCAGACTCACCCGATTGTCGCCCGCAATTGCAAGATTCTTCAGAAAGCCCAGCGCGGCATGGAGAACGGCGCCGCGAGAGCCGTTTTGGAGCACGGCAATCAGCTGTTCGTGGATTTTCAGATCTCGCACCATTACCTGGCAGACCTCGTCGGATCGAGCAATATTACCCATTATGACGCACGCACAGATTTGAAGCTGCTCCTCGTCGACTGTGACCCAGGACTTCAAAGTCTGCGCTATGCTTGAGCTGAGAGGATATTTCTCAGCAAAAGACGATGCCGCTGAGACTTCTGCAAGTGCTTGATTGATCTTGAGCCGGGTTTGTGCCATGGCTGAGACTTCGTCAGCCGATGATTCATCGAGGCTGATTTCGAAGGAATGACGAAGAACACCGAGGACCTCTTCAACCATTCCGTGCGAGATGCAGACTCCTTGAAACTGCTCGGTGGCCAAATAAGCCGACAGGCTGTTGGCCAACGATGAAAAGTGTTCGAATTCATTTTCCTCCAGCGCGAGGTGTGCAAGGAGCCAGATTGTTCCATCAGGTGAGTTTGCAATACCTTGCGCTACTGAATGTCAGATAAGGTGGTTTAAGACAGCATCTTGGGCCTTTTGCCTCATACCTTGCTCTGACGCCAGCTCCACCAAGTCAAATGAGAAACTGAGAAGAGCGCTGTTGTCTCGGAGGCCTCCGTCGTACAAAAGCTTCAGAATAATGTAAGCCGCTCGATTTTCAGCTATTTGAGCGTGCGCAGGCTCTACTCATCGTCAGTCCATCATTGATCTAGACGCATATTGGTCAGAGAAGGAAGGTCCTACCGAAGTCCATGCAAATGTTGTATATGACAGGAATCGCCACGTGAACCAGTTCAGGGTTGAGGAAATGTCCGATGATAGCAGAAGTGTACCTCCCGTCGACAACAATTTGCCGATTCTCATCTGCTCCATCTTCAGAAAAGCCATTCTCGGTCTCGGAAGCATCAAGCACAGGGAATGTTTACATACTCGTATCCGCGCATGAATTCCCAATCAACCGCAATGAATGCAGCAGCAGCTTGATATCCACCTTCAAAGTGGACGATACAAGATCCAAGAAGAACTTCAGGATTCCAGATCGCCCGATTGGTACCCGCCATGAAGCTATACTCCCGCTGTCAGCAGTCTGTAGCCTTAAAAAAAAAATAGGGCCGCGGTCCAAAACTAGAATCATTCAAGGAGCTCACCGTCGCGGCTTCCATTAGCCAGAATCTCTGCTACTAGAGCAAGGTATTCAGAGTCCGACGTCCAAAGCTTGTGAAGTATCTCCAGTACACTTTGCAAAGTCTCTGGATCTCTTCGGCCCCGACGAGCATCCTCATCGGCCTGTTCCAAAGAAGCATGAAGTTCTTTCAGATCGAAGCTATTTGCCGGTTCTGACACGGCCTCGGCGTTTTCAATGATCGACCGTAGAGCTCGAAACATCTTCTGTTGATCTTGCAAGCTGCACGGTTCAGAGCCTCGGTCAGACAATGATGAGGAAGACTGAGGCAGGTCAGACAATACTTTAGACACAGTCGGCAAAACAAAGCTGGAACGCTTGATGGGAGCCGGATTGATCTCCTCAACCCCAGCTCCAGGAGCTGGTCTTATAGTACTTTGAGCCTCCATGATGTGTTTTGCGAGGCCCTTGCACTGCGAACTGCCAATGGATGGTTTCTTGTCTTCTAGCGGAACCAGTAGTGGAGAGGTTTCTTTCCTAGTCGGGGTGCATCCACCCTGTTGGCGACGATAGGAGCCTGGAGAACAAACGCTAAGAAGCGAGATGAGAGCAGGCCTATGTACTGAGTCACAGGAGGGGGTTACTCAATGGAGCCGCAGTTCAGAATATCCTTGAACTCTCAATACCTTAGCTTTTAAGAATTCAGAAAGATCTCGAACTAGTATCTGAGGACACGGAGAGTGAACCAATCCGCGCTGATGCTGCCTGAACCCACCTCAGGCAGCCGCCCTCTTTGGGTATAGTCGGATGGTTGAAGCTGTTTAGGACTCAAGGGAATAGAGCAATCAATTCAAGTAGGTGAGGGGTTGCCTAATTGTGGATATTTCGTCATTGAGAAAGTCAAGCTCGAAGTGTTCATGTAAGCTGTAGACCCAAATCTGAGACTGTGTCTCCAAATTTCCTGAGTTGAGCCTTCAGGCCATCCCTCTATCGACACCTGACCGCGCGGGTCCTCGTCCCATGCCGCCTTTCCAATGCCAAGCCAAGCTTCACCCTCAAGCTGGCCTCCATCCTTGAGTGTACATCACTACATCCAGATAAACCGCGCCAGCTACCGACCCCGTCACTCTTTCATTCTTTTTTGTGGTCCAAATCATATCGCGATTAGAGCGTGGCGCCAGATACACCCCTATACATCCATTCTTACCGACCACCTGCTCACCTACTCCCTTATTTTCCCCGTCTCTCCCTATCCTCATCATGACTCGCGCACAGCAGACGGTCTCCGTCCTTCTCCTGGTTTCCTCCGTACGTTCAAATCGCAGACGGACCCGACTCATGAAGACCCCCATACGAACAATTGACGTGAGCAATGGGGCCGAGCTAACTTCGAAGCTTTAGTTCTACCTCTCACTTTACCTTGGCCTGGTCCCCCTGAACGAGACCATCCAGACGGAGATCATCCCCGTGGTACGTATCTCCTGTTACGCTGCGATGCAATGGTGCGATTTTCGGGCAGTCACTGATATTTGCACGGTTGTCTGCGACGTACAGCTTCCCTTTTACGCAGTCATTGTCTTCGGCTGCTACCTGCTCGGTCGCCTCGGCCTTGCGATCTTCACATTCAATGACGTTCCCGAAGCTCACGCCGAGCTGCAAAAGGAGATTGAGCTGGCCAAGGTGGAATTGCGCAAGGGCAATGTTGAGGTGGACTAGAGCGTAGGAAACGCAATGCATCACCATCATGGAATCAGGATTCCATGAATCAGGAACCAGGTACTGAGTGGAGCGACTTGTTCAAGGCTAGATCTGATCGAATTGTTGCTGGGGGCGGGGCGACTGGTCTAGTTTCGACACTTGCGTGTCGCAAGTACTGGTGCAATAACAGCAAAATCTGGCTCGAAGACCTGTGCGGTTTTGCCTGGGCGAGCGAAGAGTAATGGCGCTCTGCGAGGTTTCTGGTTCTCTTTGCCTCGTTGTTCTCTTCTAATATGAACCGCCCGAGTGATACCCTTCCTATACGATCACGATCTTCTCGTCTTCGTTGCTTGCACCGTTCTCGCGCGTGGCTAGGGCTCGGCGCATCTGTAAACTCCGACCCCATATGATACTGGGGACGCGTCGCGCTCTCACGGGAAAGTAACAAAGATCGATAGAAATAATCTTTTCTTTCTTCATAAGGATATCGTAAATAATAAACATGCCCGGGGTCTAGGTACCGCGCCGGTGGAAAAGAGGGACGGGCCATCCTGATTTACTTATAAATCGAGGCTTTTGAAATAGCCACCCATCGTATCAGAGCGCCTCGCAACGGAACGGAAATGCAACTCGCCAATGCAATCAAGTTTTGCTTTTTTTTTAGACCAGAGGGTGCTCCTTGGCCAGAGCGTCATGCTCATCAATGTCCCTAGAGAAAGCGAAAGAGTCAGCTTTGGTTCATTTGAGGGTGGTTTCACGAGAGAAGAGTCGCGACGGGAAGAAGGACAGATGCGACATACTTGGCCTCCCAGGGATAGCAGATCCAAACATCGTCGGTGGTGACAGAGGCGTGGTAGCGGCCATCCTCCATCATATCGGTGGGAAGAGAACCCTTCTTAGGCTTGTTCTTGTTCTGAGAAGATGGCAAGGTCATCGGTCAGCATTCCATATTCAGATGTGCGACTGCTCGGCACTTTTGCCTGTTCCGGGGAACAATCGATTGAACTCACGTGCAGAACATA
Organism: Penicillium diatomitis; assembly: GCF_028827545.1. Classification (NCBI taxonomy): domain Eukaryota; kingdom Fungi; phylum Ascomycota; class Eurotiomycetes; order Eurotiales; family Aspergillaceae; genus Penicillium; species Penicillium diatomitis. The sequence goes on along the minus strand of NW_026623181.1, from coordinate 974,769 downwards.
GACAGAGAAGTTGGTCTTCTCGCCCTCACGACCCAGCTGCTTCTGGGCCTCGAGCACGTCCTTCTCCAGTTCGCGCACGGCATACTCCAGAGTCGTCCGGGTGTCATCCACCTCGTCGACGATCAGAATGTTCTTGCCAATAAGGTTGGCCATCTCCAAAGAGCTCAGGTCGAGCCACTGAGTTCGGGTCACCTTGGTACCAATGGCCTCCTCGGCATCACCACGACCGAGGTCCTCGTAGAGAGACAGACCGATCGCCTGGATGGGGATGTTGGGCTCGCCAGGGCTCTTCAGGAAGGAACTGTAGGTTCAGAAACAGAACGTGTTAGTCTACCGAAGTTGGAGTATATTTAGCCGCCTCCCCCCTCCCCTCCCTCTCATCTTGGGTTCCTGCGCAATACCCCTGTGCCGTCGCATCAGGGTAATGTTGCGCGGCGCACGAGCGGAACAGTGCCGAGGCTGCTGCAGGAGGATTCTCAAACCTACCGCAGGATACGGGCAGGGACATAACCACCACCACCAATAGCGATCATGAGATGAGGGCGGAACTGCTTCAGGATGGCATCGGCCGACTGCTGGCACAGCTTGTGCACCTGGTTATAGGTGACATAGTACTTCTGGACCATTTTGGGCGGTAGTACGAAGTGTGGATAGACAAGTATACGGAAGAGGGGGAGGGAAAGAATAGATTATAAGCTCGGCAAGAATTATGAGCGCAAATAGATAGGCGTGAGAAGAGTGAGATGATCAAGATTGCCGAGGGATCTAAGACCACGATGTTGGGTGGAGGATGTCAAAGGACAGAAATTTTTTCGCAATGGTCACCAGCTCTTTTTTTTTTCCGCGCGTTTTTTTTTCCTGTGCCTCTCTTTGGGTGACTATCGCGTGGGCCGCGGGGTGGCGCTTATCTCTAGTGGGGGTATTCACAACCCATGGTAAGTATGGGTTTTTTCCTCTTACTGGACTTTCCCCCTTCCGGTAAGGTCTGGAACCCTTATTGGAGTTCTACTTGACTTGACATCTGAGAGGTTGTCTGGCCCTACTAAGATTAGTTGGTAAAGATATGTACTATGGCTATCACAGACACAGCTCCATTAGATGTGTACCCAACCTCCCTTTCGCCTAATAGCAGATCCTTCTCCTGCTCAAGAAGTGACTCCACCACCCGTCTCCCGTCGTAATGAGTGTGTGAGAGCGGGGACTCCCGGCCTGCAGTGCCGCCAGAAATACGCCACTGAATCACACAAAAAGCACAAGAGATTGAGAGAATGAGATAGTAAAGAGTAGTAAGGTGCCTAGGTCATAGTTGCTGTATAGTGTACAACACTTGGTCATATAGTTTATAGCTCGTGCTTATCTAATCTCCGGATTCCATTAGATCTTCAATCAACTCATCCTTTGCACATGTGTCAATATACCCGTAGCCTAATTACCTGCTGCCCCACCTGCATGAGCCCAAGGCTATACAGCTTGGCGACGCTCTTAGTCTGGGAGCCCGCGATCGGACTCTACTTGCTCGAACTGGAAACCTTTTCTGCCACTGTTTAGGTGCCAGATCTGAAATTGCAGTTATACGGGATTTTGTTCAGGGTCTCGAGCTGTATCTGCAGCCCTCTGATGATGAAGCAGGTATAAGTAACCTAAAAAGTATACTGCAGAATGCAGATATCCTTACTCTCATAAAAAAGCGAGCAGTGGTCTTTGTCTATTTTAATTCTTTCTTTTTCACCCTAGAATATCTCTCTGAAGTCAGGGCAGGTCAAAGATAGATTCTGGCCTCGCAACGAATACGGTCAATGCACGGTAACGTGACTTGGATATACCCGTAGGCGAGGGCACTTCCCATGAACTTACTTTTGTCAATCAAAGCATAAGGTACCTACGACTTAAGCCTACCATTACCGATTCCATCGCTAGTGTTGTGATTCCAGCGCTAGAGCTTAATCCTTTTATGGAAGTGCTAACTAAATATTTGTCAGGGATCAGTACATGGATATATAACACCAGTGTTAGTGTAAGACGACTCAGTCGATCATCCTTTAAGTATAACCCCTACCAGTGGCGGGCTGACCAGCGCTTCGACATAGGTTGAGAGTACTCGCGACATTCACATCAGATAGTCAGCTTCGAGCAATCAAGTTGCTTCAGGGTACCGAAAGACGTTGTAGTTTAGATGATAGGTTAGGTACCTAGATGCTACCAGGCCGCTTAGCGGTAGTATCCCGCTTCTTTAGTTGCCTCTGCGTCCATGTAAACAAGTTTCGATATATATGCGAGCCCAACCACACTCATGAGACACTGGGCTTTACGAAGTAAGTGAATTCACAAAATCTGACAAGGAGACTGCTTTTAAGGAAAGAAAAAGCCATTTCACAGGCTACGTACGCGCAATTATACTGTGCTCTCTAGTAAAACGACTGCGAGTTGTTTCACGTGATATACAAAGCCCTTGAATAGTAGTTCAGTTAAAAACAGACCATGACGAACAACATGAACCAGAGACTTGACTATGGTGCGGTTCTTCTTCATAGGAGTAACATGTGCGCCGGTCTCTATATTTTTATTGACGTGTTGACTGGAAGCACGTCGAAGCAAAGTGAAGACACTATCAAGGTTGGAACTCCTCCGAATATTAGGACTCTTTCGAAGACGATCATCAAGCTCACATTAACTGTGATTTGTAAGAACTCAGCTCATTATAATATTGCAATTAAAGCACAAGTTTTATAATAGGCTCTGTGGAGGCTGGAGTCTTTGTTTCTGTATGCTACTCCAATACTGCAAGCTACGTGGTTAAGATCAGCCTCGAGTCTACCGTGACAGCCTGTACTTCCTAAGCAAGAGATGGCTGCCCTAGAGCTCAGATCATTATCATGGATACTAAGCTTGTGCTATTCATCAGTCACCCCTGTGACTCTCAGCTCAAAACATTGTATATATGAGTGTCCTGCCGGCGAGGCCTGACAAAGAGAGAATCGCCATCTGTTCGGTAGACTTGTGCAGCCGCTATGGTACTCAGTTGCGTCTTGGCTCAAACTATGCTCCTTGATGGGAGTACTGGGAGATATAGGCGCGTAGCGGCGTATCCATACCGTCAAATAGTCTCTTGATGCCTGTCCTCGTTCGTGTAGGCGCGCTGTCAGGCCCCAGCGTTATTGTTGTGGCAGAAAAAACCACATCATTTTGCCAAGTACTAAGTATGGGTGTCGAGGCTCCTCCGCCTAGTCGTCGTCGTCACTCCCAGGTGAGGTGAGACTCCTAGACGCGAGACGCGAGACACACACGCAGGCAGAACGTAAACATCACTGTCTCTTTTGTGGTCCAAACATCCACCTACTTGCTTGCACTTCCTCCCCCGGCTTCTTCTAGGTCCTCCTCGTGAAGATATCCAGCTCACCTTTGATTTCCCGTCCTATTACGTCGTCTCAAGCCACCTCATCACCTCTCAGGTAAGCTTCTCTGACCTCCAGGTTGCTTGCAGATCATCTCCGCTTCGTGTTGCTGCCGAGACTGAATCCTCACCCCCAAACAGGCTCCGATCTAATGATGGGATCAAGTGCATCCTTGATGGGCCTAGCCCCAGTCACCTCCCCTTCCGGCCCACGCGGACTAAGCGAGTCTACCAGTCCCAAGCTGATGAGCATCAAAGATGTCCACGCCGAGAAGCCTCATCGGCAGTTCAACTCCGATGGCAGTATTCAACTCCTTCCTGAATTCTGCCAGATCAACATCTACGCTCCTGACCCCACTCCAGAGGCAGAGCATATGGAGTTTCCACCTTTTGAGATGCCACAGCCAATTTGGGAACCGGTGCTTATACCAAGCCAGCTTGTGGGCAAGGTCAAGACCGATCTTGCGTCGTCCAGGAGTTCCGGATATAGACTGGTTGTTGAGAAGCTTGGTCCTGGGCCTGAGCCCGAACCTGAACTCGAGCCCGAGTCTACGGCTCAGTCGTCTTCTCTCTCGCCTTCGGGCCCTTCGAGTCTTGCCTCCGCCCTTTCGACGGTCAGCTGTTCCCAGCAGCAGCAGTCTTTACACGGACCCGATGAGCAGCAACATGGTGACCAGCCCCAACCAGAGGAATCACCAACAGGGTCAAATCCCATCCCGACCTTCGCCAAACTAGTCATCGACCCACCCGGCCCCTGCCCCGGTCAAGACGTCCACATTCGACCAAAGGTGACATTCCCATTCTACGATCTCGTCACCGACGACGAAGTAATTGTCTCTTCCGTCGACGTCGAATTCCTCGAGACGGCAACCGATCAAATAGACCGTCTCCGCATCCTCATCGAGCTTCTCGAAAAGTGGGGCGCCGCGCACGCCCTCCGACTCAGCACATTCCGAGTCCAAGCCCAGTCGTGGCGTCGAGATCGTCGACTCTGGGAACTGCAGATGTTGCAGGAAGTCGTTTCCACGCGGAACCTGCACATGCTGCACCCGGGGTTCACTTTCCAGTCGTTAGTGGCTGCGTCCCGCTTTGCCGAGCAGGAGACTCGCAATGACCGACGGGGTGCGGTTGAACCATGGCTACTTGTCATGGATGAGATGGAATGGAATGGCCTGCAGGCCCACACGCTGCGGATTCGAAAGACCGCTGACACGGTCAAGAAGGGAATCTATGATTTGCTCTCGGAGGATGACAAGCTCCTGGCGAAAAACCGGGTGCTCGTGAAGGAGGTGCGGCTGCTGGAGATGGAGAAGTGGCGAGCGTCCTTCTCGCGGACACTATCGCTGTCGATACCACCTTTTGCCCATCATGCTAAGAAAGGTGATATTGAGCTGGGGTAGAGGGTAGGAGAGAGGGGAGACATGAGCTTGCTTTTGCGTTGGGTGTTGGATTTGGCGTCGGGGCCCTCCCCCTACCTACCTACCGTTTTTGTTTTTCTGAGTCAGTGATGTTGTCTCCATTCCAACATCTTGAGCACTGAATGGCAGGCAGAGGATGGAACTCTGGAACAGGAGGGGCGGCGTTTTTTTGCTTGGGTCCGATTTCGTTCTCGGGGGGCGTTGGTGTTTCTCTGTTGGCGGCTTTTTTGACATTATATGATACCATTCTTGTTCCCTCTTCAGTTGCATTCTGTTCTTGCCACTTGGCTTCTGGCTGGTTGGCGCTCGTCGCGCTTGGAAGGTATTGCCTTGGCGAGCAGCGGGGGCGAGTGGGGGTTTGTAGAGAAGTCGACCTCAACGTGTAGATGGCGGTGGAAGTACAGTAGAATACCTCACGTATCCCCCACTGACGAGTAAATGTCTGATGCTGTGGGGTCGATCGACAACAAGCCACATCCTCAGGGAGACCAGGGTCAGAGTTTAAGCATTCCGGGATCCCTCTCACGGCACTCATGCATGACAGCACGGTAAATTCATATAGTCATTAAGATCAGGCTGAGATGCAACTATACCTATCTGTTCATGGACAGAGTACAATCCGCAGAGAAACGAATTAGTCGAAAAAAAGAAAAGGAACTTCATCCCTGCCCTTTTCACTGAAATGCATGTCATACAGGCACTCCATTATTAATCCGGTTCCTCTTCTCCTCCATCATCTCAGCGTCCGGTCTCACGCGATGAATTTCAAACCCGCCCTCGTCTCGATCTTCGCCTTTTTGCGGCCACAGGATCTGATGGGTGAACACTGCGCGGACCATCATCACGCACACAAAGATATACATGAGAAACAAAGGGAACACCATCACGATACCTATGATGTTGATCGCCTTGGAAGAGAATGCTTTGCCGATGGCAAACGTGGCCGTGATGAGGGCGGTGTTGGGGAAGACGAAGGAGAACCAGGTCATGGAGAAGTCGAGACGGCCCGGCCCGATAGCAGACCAGTGGGCGGCGCTGGCGACGATGAAGAAGAAGATTGCTAGTCTGCGCGACAGGGGGAGACGTCGTTAGTTGTAGGAAGGCGAAAGTCCAGACTGGTGAGGCAAAGGAAGAAGAAGGAAAAAACAAAAGGTCATAAGAGCAATTCACCGCGTGACTTACCCCCAAAGCCACAGAGCAGCAAAATCCACCACCACCTTAATCACATCGGCCGCGAGAGAACCATTACCCATGAAATCAGGTGGAAAGCAACGCTTGGCCGACGCCGCCATGTTCACGATGCCCGCCACGGTGAAGCCGCTCGGTCCCACGGAGACGAACATGCCGGGTCGAACATTTTCACGGGGTAGTTTCTGCGTCATCAGACGGTAGATGAAGGCAGAATACACCATCATGGACATGAGGAATCCGACACCTTGGATGGTCGTTCCGCCGATGATGATGCGCAGAGCGCGGTCAGGTGCCAGCTTGGAACTGAGGATGCCCGCGTGGGGGCCGATGATGAGCATGGGATATGCCGGGAAGATCCAGACGGGGGTCATTTGAGCGATAGTGAATGTTTGGGTTGACCAACTATGACGAACACCCGAGTGATACCACCGAATTAGTAGTCTGTATGCACATGGATGGCGATGACTTGTTTGGGTCATTTGAGACAGCGGTAGCGTAGTAGATGATTCTGAGATGCTGCGTCGTGACTTACATGAGAGTATAGATACCCGCGGAAAACAGCACGGCCAGCGCGGCATCAATCCAGAACAATATCCCGACCGCCTCGGACAGCCAAGGACCGGCATGGGACGGGCCATACTGAGAGATGTTGATGAGAATGGTCCCGAACGAGACCAGAGCGGCAGGAACAAACAGTGACTCCGTGGGGTGAAGGAAGGAAGATTTGAATTTGTAGGGGTAAAAGTAGAACCGCAGCGACAGCATGGCGGAAATGATTATGAATAGCACGATATTGATGAGGAAGATGACTGTCCCGATCATATCCAAGCCACTGAAGCGATAGGGAACTGTCGTCGCATTAGCACTCAATGTGTTCAGGAACGACAAGGATTCATTTGATTTTCATGTCGCCGACAAAGACGGGGCTGGAGCAAGCAGCTCGGGCTGTCTTCGCAGACGTCTATGAATTTTCTCACCTGTCGATAGAACATTCGCCAATCCGCCCGTCGCCATCGTCAAGGTAAAATAGGCCCAAGTGATATGCCGAATCCGTTTTTTCCAGCTGAGTTTCTTCGCCGAGGCGTCGGTAGTCCTCCGCGAGAGTCCTCTGCCATCCTGCTCTCCGGGATCAAATAAGCCACCGGAGCCATCGGTGTCACCACTTCCCCTTTTATACTCGTCAAACTTGTGAGTCTGATCTGTTCCTCGCGAGGTCACTTTTTGCAGGGCTTCGTCCAAGGCGGATGAATGCATCCGGGCTACGCCACGACTTTCTTGCGACGCGCCATTGAGTCTCGCATCTTGTTGAGCTCGGAGTGCATCTTCAATAGTCGGTGTAAGATAACCATCCTCGCCGGGACTTCTCAAGTGTCGAGGCACTTCGAGGGTCCCGGAAGACATGATCGTCCAAAGAAGCGGGCGGGATAGAGCGGTGGCGGTGAGTTCCGCGAGGATTCAAGTAGTGGAGGTTAGTAGGCTGGAGGTAACTAGCAGGTAGGTTTCTTAGAGAGAGTGTCGCTCATATGAATCTTCGTGTCCGCTTTCTGAGCAGTAAAGTCAAGTAAGATTCAAGAGCAGAGATTGTGTCAGACCGGCAATCTCAAGAACTCTCGTGTCTCACATCAAGGGTTCACGGATCACTCGTGCGTATGTCTTTCCGACACCACCCTTTTCCATAGGGAAAGAAGGATATCAAGCCAATGGGGCAGAGTCGTGGTAGTATATATTATTTTTTTTTCTTCTTTGCGCGAAACCCGATCGAACACGATTGGAAAAGGGCAATGGAGCAAACCAACGAGACCGACGTCCCACCATCCACGAGCCATTGGGCTGGTGGCCGCCTCTCAGAAGTCTAAATGACGTCCGCCGCGAGGAGCTGCAGGGCTGCACAGAGCCACCGACACCGTCATTGGGAGATGGACGCCCTCCGCCTAAACCGGGCCACACCAGGTGGAGAAACTCTCGGGAATCGGCATGGCGGTTGATCCAGTCATTGTCCAATCTGGCAGGTTGCGGCGTGCGGCACTGACTACACTGACTGCAGTGACTGCACTCCGTGCACTGACTGCAGCACATGTGGACAAGAGTCGTGGGTCGGGTCGATTTCCCTGGGGATGGAGCCTGCTGGAACGGTCAACACGGCAAATGACATGGGGAGAACAACAGGGTCCGTGTGACGCATGGGTACTGTTGGGTCAATGGGTACAGTAGTGAACACTGAACAGTCCTACAGTACAGTACTTGAGTACCAGAGAGTCGAGACACACCAGAGGAAGATAAAAAAAGAGAAGAGGAGAGGACATCCTGACAAGAGCTATGAGGTAAACAGCGGGGAGACCCAGGACGGATGCGATCATGGATGGAACAGTCTCAATCAAACTGGTCTTGGCACGTATATTAGTCTGGACACTGGACTCTCGACTCCCTAATCTCCAGGCTTTTGACCTTCCACGAGTCAGATTTGGCGAATGTGCTGGTCATTGACGAGATTTGTTAGCTGCTTATCAACCAACATATACGGTAAGACACGGTCGCAACGAAGGTAGTCCGTGCAAAACACTACCACCACCATTGTACTACTACTACTACTACTACTACTACTACTTGTATTCAACATCTATTTAGGTGTTTCTCTACTGGCCAATTGTATGCATTCGATCGTATACAGCAGTGCCGTTTCACATATCGACGAAGATCTTCGTCGTATTCGGACAAGAATCCCTGCCACTGCATATGTATCACCACCGCCGAGGATCGTTCTGTAAGCCACCCCCGGCACTCGGGCCGACGCCGTTCGAGGGTTGGTGAGCTGGGGAATCACGATTGGATATCAGGGCCGAACAGAACTCGATCATGTCCCTGATACTCAAGATTCTTGATGCTCGAGGTCACAAAAAGGTGCATGATAATGAAAAATGGCAAAAGGTGACCACTTCTGCACACAGTGCACATCATGACGTCTGTCTAATCAGAAAGCATGTTCAAAGCTTCGGTCTCTCCCACTGCCAACTTGGCAAGGCGAGACTTTGTCAAGCTCAGAGCTGGTCGCAGTACCGTTGGAGACGCCACATGAAACTTGGCATTCGTTCAGCCTGGTTTCCACCCACCTGCTGAAGATACGTCAATCAGCGGAGAGCCAAAGACAGTCTGAAAGAAAGCACCCATTTCCGTGAAGCTCAAATCTACAAGGTTTGGATTCGGCGCAGGCGATGAATTTACAACTCTTCAACATACGAGAATGAAAATAGATTTCCAGAACCAGGCATAGGGTTTAGGGCTCCGTGGTTCAGCCTAATTCGATCGACGTGCCGAGGTCCATCAATGACAGCTATGAGGGGAGAAGCGAAGGTCGCTCTGCGCGATGGATCAGTCCCCAAGACCTCTTCGTTGCTTCGGCCGTGATCGCGCGTTGCTCGTATTCCATTTGTATTCTTAACATCTTTATCGGGACCATCTCTTGGCTTCGTCACGGACTGATTGCACATATTACCATGCCAGGAGTCACAGACACGCGCAAGTCCGTGCTGATCACGGGGTACTGTAGCTTGGTTTCCGTCGCACAGGCATCCGGAGGAGGCCTCCATCACCTCTCGATAGTCAATCGCAATCACTGACCAGGTTGATCTAGATGCTCTCCCGGCGGTATTGGTAACTCACTCGCACGCGAGTTCCATCAAAAGGGACTGCGCGTTTTTGCGACGGCGCGACAGGCCGAGACCATCTCGGATTTGGCAGAGCTGGGCATCGAGACGCTCAGTCTTGTCGTCGATGATCAGGAGAGTGCCAAATCATGTTTTGCAGATGTGCAGAAGAGACTGGGTGACAAGGGCTTGGATTATCTTGTGAACAATGCGTGAGTTGATGACGATTGACCTTCACACTTACTTTGTCCAGCAAAACAATGTCTAATCAATTCAAGTACAGCGGGCGAAGTAAGATGGCCAAATGATCCGAGCAATATTGCATTTGATGTAACAGCTCTCTGATTGCCGCACTTAGATTACACCGTCCCTGCCATGGAGGTCGACCTGGACGAGGCACGACTCACCTTTGAGACCAACTTTTTCTCGGTGATCAGCATGTGCCAGACATTCCTGCCACTCTTGATGAAGGCTCAAGGCACCATTGTGCAGATCGGATCTATTGCCGGAGTACGTGCAACTATTAATCATGGCATGGATGCCACCAGTAGGAGATCCCTCGAATGAACATGAGCTGACATGCGACAGATTATGCCCTACGTATTTGGCTCGGTCTATAATGCTTCCAAGGCTGCTCTTCACTCTTTTAGCGATACCCTACGCGTTGAGCTCGCTCCCTATGGGTATGTGTCAATCTTTGAGAGAAAGAAGAAATCTTTAGGTACCTCTTATAGCCGTCTGATATCCAAGAAGCTGACCGCTATCTCAGTGTCAAGGTAATCACTGTCATCACAGGCGGTGTGCAGTCTCGCATTGCTCGCACCCAGCGTCTCTTGAAACCTGATTCGTTGTACCTCCCCGTGGAAGAAGAATATCAACGACGTGTAGTCCACAGCCAGCACAATGCCATGCCCAATGACAAGTACGCCCGAAGTGTCGTCAACCAAGTCCTGTATGGCTCGGCTCCCTGGCGCTGGCTGTGGCCCTGGGCCAAGGGTCGCAAGACCACAATCTGGGAGGGCCATGCCAGTTGGCTGATCTGGCTCATTGTTGGCGGATGGGCCTGGAATGGACTTATGGGCAGTATTATGACCAGAATGTTCAAGCTTTGGAAGATCAAGGCCGCGTTGAAACAATGAACTGCCAATGTCTGCGATATGGCTGCACGGCGCTCTGTTTTACCTTGGTGGCCTACTCACTGGATCTGTTCAATGCTGGCAAACCCTCCCGTCGTCGTGAATCTGGAGTGGCTGTTGCTATTCAAGACCATTTGTGAATCTATGTATAGTTATTGAGACATACCACTAATTTGTTCCTCGGAGTCTCATCCTCCTGTGACTCTTTATAATGCATTATCTTGTAGTTCCGTGATATTCGCGTCCTACTGTTCCGAGGCATCGCTGACACATCACGTTCCGATCCTGTGATTGGCTCTCACACCCGATTTTAGTCATTTGGACGTCGGGATTGCTGCCTGAGGCCTGCATCCATTTGTCGCAAGGCTCATCCCGAAAAAGAAAAAGAAAGCTGTTCCTCCCGAGTTCCGACTAGCCTCCCTGAAAGGGTTCTCTTTATCCCAAAACAACAATTTCGCATCACCTTCTCCCGGACCATTCTCCCTCTCTCCACCTTTTTCCGAACCCTCTCCCCTCTCTTCTTCTCAAACACCCTCGTCGATCACAATGTTCAAGCTCGCTCGCGGTCGCCCAATCGCCGCGGCTCTCCGGGCTGCGACGGTGAGATCTTCTTCCTCTTGCCGTGTTATCGGCCCGTACCCGGTTTTCGAGTCGTCGCCGGACAGCAAAAACTGACATCTGACCCTTCTCTGCGGGGTGTCGTCTACAGGAATCTCCCATCTCTGCCCGTCTTGCTCAGCAGCAGAAGCGTAACCTCTCCATCCACGAGTACCTGTCTGCTCGTCTCTTGGCGCAGGTATGTTCCGCGTGTTTGCTCAACACATCTTGAACCTCTCCGTCGCGGACAGCCATCAAATCGCCTTTATGAATAATAAGACGAATCTCAAAGTGCTGACCAACGATACTGCTATAGAATGGTGTTGGTGTCCCCCGCGGTGAGGTCGCTACGACCGCCGAGGAGGCCGAGAAGGTCGCCAAATCTATCGGTACTTCATCCTTAACTCCTGGCGTCGGCCGCCGATTTTAGTCGCATGACAAACATCTAACCCAATATGTATAGGAAGCGACGACTTGGTCATCAAGGCCCAGGTTTTGGCCGGTGGTCGTGGTAAGGGTACCTTCGACAACGGTCTTAAGGGTGGTGTCCGTGTGATCTACTCGTGAGTACTCCAGATTTTTTTCTCTGTCCTCGCCGATCTATATTTTCATGTCTATTGCGCAAGGCGTAACAGTGCTCGACGGTCGTGATACATTTCGTTCGCAATGGAGAATACGGCAGAGAGTCAAAGAGACAAAGACTAACTCGACACCTTTCGATAGTCCCGCCGAGGCCAAGATCTTCGCCAACGAGATGATCGGTCACAAGCTCGTCACCAAGCAGACTGGCGCTGCTGGCCGTATCTGTAACTCCGTCTACATCTGTGAGCGCAAGTTCGCCCGTCGCGAGTTCTATCTTGCCATCCTCATGGACCGTGGCACCCAGAGCCCCGTCATCGTCGCCTCTTCTCAGGGTGGTATGGATATCGAGACTGTCGCCAAGGAGAATCCCGACGCCATTCTCACCACCCCCATCAACATCCACGAGGGTGTCACCGACGAGATCGCTCGCACCATCGCCACTGACCTCGGTTTCTCCGAGCAGTGCATCGAGGATGCCAAGACCACCATCCAGAACCTGTACAAGGTCTTCATGGAGAAGGACGCCACCCAGATCGAGATCAACCCTCTGTCTGAGACCTCCGACCACCAGGTTCTCGCCATGGACGCCAAGCTCGGATTCGATGACAACGCCGAGTTCCGCCAGAAGGAGGTCTTCTCGTGGCGCGACGTGACCCAGGAGGATGCTGATGAGGTCAAGGCTGCTGAGCACGGCCTCAACTTCATCAAGCTGGACGGTGACATTGGCTGCCTGGTCAACGGTGCTGGTCTCGCCATGGCCACCATGGATATCATTAAGCTGAACGGTGGTAGCCCCGCCAACTTCCTTGACGTCGGTGGTGGTGCTACCCCCGCTGCCATCAAGAGCGCCTTCGAGTTGATCACCAGCGACCCTAAAGTCTCTGCCATCTTCGTCAACATCTTCGGTGGTATTGTCCGCTGTGATGCCATCGCTCAGGGTCTGATCAACGTTGTGCAAGAGATGGGTCTGCGCACCCCAATTGTCGCTCGTCTTCAGGGTACCAACATGGAGCAGGCTCACAAGCTGGTATGTTCATCGTTTCCTTTTTCAGTATGATTAAATCTTTGAGCTGTTCTCACTAACTGTGTTTTCTTCTTTTCTAGATCAACGAGTCTGGCCTCAAGATCTTCTCCATGGAGGACCTCCAGAATGCCGCTGAGAAGTCCGTCCAGTTCTCCAAGGTTGTCAAGATGGCCCGTGAGATCGACGTCGGTGTCGAGTTCACCCTCGGAATCTAAGCGACCATCATCTTGAAGCTTTGTTTTTCGTTGAAAGACGTTGTCTCGATATAATTGCTCAAGGATACATTTCCATGCATCGTGGAGAAGAAGGGGAGGGAAAGACCTTCCCAAGCCACAGGAATGATGATGTGGGCTGGCAACCATAACCCTTTTTGATGTCTTTTGTTTTGTTAGTTCTAGAGAACACATACCTTTTATCTACTTTTTAACTGGGGCCCCCCACCAAACCTATTGAGTGGAAATCCTGGTGCTTTTGATGCGGCGACCTGACTTGCCTGTACTTTCTGTCATCTTATATCTCTGTTTCAATATTGATCATTTCCACCCTTCTTCTTCCACTTTTTGTTTTTTTTTTCTAGGTGTACCTCCGAATCTCTTCGTTGCTTCAGCCTTCATTTTTGAATAGGAAGGTATCTATCAGTAGATTAGTGGCGGAATGTGCCAATGAAAACAACAGAGGCCACAAGATACGAACTAAACAGAAAGGATGAGGCTTCTCATGTTTCGCGCCTGGGGTAGTGATCAATGATTGAGTACCTTATGTATAGGTGTAGGGTCTCAACGAACAATTGGCAAAGGTACCACCGAGAAATTGATTTGACCAAGCTATCCAACAGAGAGACAAGCGACCTGAAATTGACCTCAAAGTCATTGTATTCTAAAGCATAAAAGTAAGGTTCAAAATATTCAGCAATTCAAAGCAACTGCCGGCGCATCTCCCCAAAAAGTAAAAGGTCATCAAGCCTGTCCATCGTCAATCTCATCTCTCAGAACCGAATCCTCAAAGCACCAGATGTGACAGCAATCACAGTTGAGAATGATCACATAGCGACGGTCACCAAGGATGACCATCTTCCCCCACGAGCGGGAGACTCTACGATCAATTTTCCAGTCGTACCAGACGTATGAATCCTGAGGACCGTACTGGATACTCGGCTTCGCGGATACAACAGGAGCGTGTAGATCCCTTTTGCCCAGCCTGTTCTCTGCGTATATGATGCCCTTCTCAATGTACGAGACCAGGCCTAAGGGGCTGAACTGTTTATCCTTGAGTGTATGAAATGCAACGAGACCGCTGGGCTCAACGACGATAAAGCAGACTTTGGGTGTGTCGGTCGAGTGCACTAGCGGCGCAATTGTCAGCCTTGAGCTTGAACAGCCGGGCGTGAGCATTCTTTTATCCTTGTGGACGTGGTGGAGATATGAATCTTCTGCAAGAAAAACGGAGCTTGGAACGGGTATGTTCTTGGATGAGAGGACGCGCCATTTCTGAGTGTCGTTCATTGTATATGTGGTTACGTTGATCTTGCGACCAAATACCTCTGGGAACAATTCGCCTTCGATCTCTATGTTCTCGTTGAGCAGGCGAACCAGAGTTATTTGGTCCAGCGAGGGATGAACCGACAGGGCAGCGAGTCTAGATGGTGACTGGAAAGAAGTAGACACTTTTCTCCGCGAGCACCAGTGAACCATCGCACTATCTTTGAGTGCGACGGCGACTTTTGTCCCGCTGATGACTATCCGCACGCACTGGTCCAAAGAGGGAAGTCGGAACGAGGACTCTTCTTCAGTGTCCACGTTCCACACAACGCAATAGCCCCTGATCGTAATGGCAGCTAACAACGGTCGGACCATACAGATACGGAGGATCTCGTCGCGGTTCTCGGTCATGAAAGTTCGGCGGACACCGGTGTCCAGATGCACGGTGAGTATGCGGCTGGTGTCGAGGACATCCACCCACGCGAGACGCCCATCAGAGTAGACCATCCAGTCTTCATGTTCACTGTGAAATCCGTATTTGGCTAGATTAGGGGCGCGAATGTTGATCCTCTTGAGCGGACGACCCTTTTCCTGGCAGTATCTTTGAAGAGCGATCTTCCTGAAGGCGCAGTCCGTGTAGGGGCACGCATTTGGACTAGGACTCATCATGTCTTGGGAGGTCTCCGATAAGTCATCGCCAAGGGCAAGTCCGGTATGGAAGATCTTGCCTAGATGATCACATAGCTCGAGCTCTTTTGTGCATATATTGCTGTCCCAGGGATCTTTCTCCAGAGTTGCTCGGACAGCTCGTCGGCAGACGTGAGGGGATGATAGCAAAACCCGCCATCGATGAGAGACCTGACACTTGGTGTTAGTCATTGAGGGAGGAACGAATATCGATTTGCTGAATCGGAAATTCGATTTTCTCAGCTCGAAGACCCGAGACTTACCCTTCGAAGGCGTACAATGTCCACGAGTGGTAGACAAACGATAATTAATGCTGCAATTTCGGTGGGCAGCTTGCCCACGATATCGCATAGCAAGAGAGTGGTCTCCCCACGACATTTCACATCTCGCCATTCATCACTGCTGAGAGTGTCTAGAATACCATGGAGTCTGAGCGCCAACTATTAGACAAAGATTCAGGTATTGGAAGCGAATACGTACATGACAGCCCGTCGTTGCTTAGGCAGAGTTTTGAACCGTCTGATGATCGCTTGATCGTCAAGATCGATGTCCATCTTTGTTGGTGACTCTTCACAGCACTCAGCTTAGTGCTCGCAATCCAAATTATAGAATGTAATCGATATCACAGGAACTAAAAAAAGCCCAATACTCAGGTATGATACAGAAGAGGTGTCGCTTTGTATCAAGCTAAGTTAGAGCAAAAGGTTAGGAAGTAGAATTACTAGCCGGTCTCGGCATCGGAGATATCCCAACCAGGCCTCGACCCATTCGACTTGTATAAACTATAATCAACTTGGATGTGATGCTATTTAACATATACACGACTCTGGTCAAGGGCTGACACATTGGCAACTCTGTATTTTCTAGTTCATCAAAAGCACAGGTAACCCAGTTCCACATCCTTCCACCTTCCAGAAGAATTCAAAATGCCGGTTATCTGGCCCACTTCCGAGGTGGGTACATTGGTCGGTATGGTGGTCTCCTCCCTCCCAAAGGTACTATCACCAAGTCAGGTCTGCACAACTGC
Organism: Penicillium diatomitis; assembly: GCF_028827545.1. Taxonomy (NCBI): domain Eukaryota; kingdom Fungi; phylum Ascomycota; class Eurotiomycetes; order Eurotiales; family Aspergillaceae; genus Penicillium; species Penicillium diatomitis. The sequence continues at coordinate 958,597 of NW_026623181.1, read as the reverse complement.
CCCTTCTCGTTCTTTCTTTCTCCTCCACCACCTCCTCTTCTTCTTCTCCTCTTCTAGAACTGAGAGGACTCTCTGTCTCGTCCAAACTCCTTTCTGATGTTTCGTGCTCTCTAAGCTTACCACCTTCTCTCACCCACTCGTCATTACCAATTTCCGTCCTGTGAGTGTTCTTCGCCACTTTTCTTTTTTTCCTTTTTCCACGACTCTGCGTCTTATCGACTGCGCGATCGCCGAAGGACCGTTTCTTCACGCCGCCGATCCCCCGACCGTCGCGCGTGCTGCTCTTTCTTGCTGATCTACTCGCTCTCTTTCTCTCTCGCACTCTGATCTGTGTCTTTATCCGTCTGACTCCCTCTTCCCTTCCCCGCAGCTCCTCTCAACTTGCTCCAGAAGCTCTCTTCCGACGTCTTGCCTCCGCAGAGCTCCCTCCAACCCCTCAATTTTGTAGGCGCGATGAAATACCGAGAGTTGCGACTGTGGTCTTGATCTGCGCCTCGCTTTCCAAGCTTCGACGGGCTGCCCATTCTTCCATCGCACGTTCTGCCACCACGAGCGGCGCTCTCGAACGGTCGGACCGGTCGCGTTCTCTTCCCCCCGGAGTCGCTCGTCCACATACCCCCCTCCTCCTGCTTCGGCTGCTCGTTTCACATTCGAGTTCCGCCCTCCTGAAACATCGTCGAGCATATAAACAAAGGACCCTATTCGCGTATCAGTCGCGACTGAGACGATATTTCAACCCCCCCCCCCCCCCCCCCCCCCCCCCAACCCAAAAAGTGCAGGTCGCTCACCTCTTGCTGCACACGCCGATTGACTCCGCGGTCTTGCCTCGTATCTCATCATGAGCGGTCTCGCCGAGCCTCCATCCTCCAGACCAACCTTCGCCGGACCAGCAGATGCGCCCGGAGAGACGCGAGATCTTCCAGTGCTTTCGCAATCGGCTCGCAACTCTCCCGTCGCAATGGAGATCACACCTGCCTCGTCCGGCGGCGTCAGTGGAAACAACCAAATTCATAGTAGTCCTGAAGGTGACCGCACGGGTGCAATCACTGCCAATGGCGCAGAAGTCGCGATGCCGGGCAATCATCAGAACTCCGCCGTGGGAGCAGCGGCAGCAGCACAGCAACCCAAAGTGGTACAAACAGCATTCATTCATAAACTCTACAAGTCAGTTTGCCCGTAACCAATTGTTCTTGTCTCAGGGAATGCATCAAGTACGAGGGAGACAAGTGATAGGACGGCTCGAGGTGCAACTAGGAGAGCACTAACATTCTGAGGAAATTGTAGCATGCTTGAAGATACTAGCATCCGCCATTTGATCGCATGGTCCGGGACCAACGACAGTTTCGTCATGTCGCCTACGTCTGAATTCTCCAAAGTTCTCGCGTCAGTTCCGAGCCTGCCCAATTCTTTTGGATTTTGGCGCCGTTCAGCCACTGACCTTGCCTCAGTCAATACTTCAAACACACCAATATATCGTCATTCGTGCGCCAGCTGAACATGTACGGATTTCACAAAGGTAAGTTTGAGGGTCTTCAGCGCACCCCGCGGAAAGGATGAGAAGGTTGATATGAAATCTCGCAGTAAGCGACGTTTTCCATACTGGAACATCGGATACTGCCCTCTGGGAATTCAGGCATGGCAACGGCAATTTCAAACGAGGTGACTTAGTGGGCTTGCGCGAAATCAAACGCCGTGCATCTCGTCATGCTTTGATACATCGCGATTCCTTCCCAAGTCATAAACCTCCGCCTTCGCAGCCCGGTACACCGGCAGAGCCTGTTCCAGACACCACGGAAGCCAGGCTCATGAACTTGGAGTACAGTCTACACGACATGCACGCTCGTCTGACTCGTGCGGAAGAGGGCAACATCCTTCTGACTTCCAAATGTCAGAGCATGGCGGATGGGCTGGTCAAGTGCTATCACGTACGTGACTGCCTTTTGTTTGAATCCTACAAGCCTCGCCCTTGCTGACCGTAATTTACAGTGGACGCATTCCATTTCCCGCTTCTTGCACGGGGTAGTCCCCAATCAAGACAGCCCTCTATATCATGACAGTATGAGAACTGTTCCAGTGTACATTCTGACATGAACCATACAGAACTAACGATAACTCCCAGTCCTCAGCATGCAAAGAGAGGTCGAAAAGCAGTTGGAATCTGTGCGTACTATGGAAATTTCCCATGACTCGCTCATGCCGCCCCGTCAACCTTTCTATGGCAACATGCCAATGGAGTCTGGACCCCCATTGTCTCCTCGTCAATTGCCTCAAGACGACAGCCGCCGACAATCTATGATTCGACCGCCGGTGCCTTCTCACCTTGCTGTGTCACCACGACGTTACGGTTCAATTGGAGGAGCAAATGCTCCTATCCCGAATTACAATCGCCTACAGCCACCTAGTGCCGGGCCACCACCGCCACCAGCGCATCAAACTCAGCAACCGACACCCCATCCTCTCTCCATCTCCACCTCTCCTGGGGCTCCAAATCTGGGCCGCCGCCATACTTTTGCAGACATCCGTCAGGCCGACTGGCCTCCAAATGGCCCATCACCGTTTCCTCCGGGCAATGCCAGCGCAAACGGCGGGGCCAGCGGTCCGTGGCCCTCTTCACCCCACCGCGTCCCCACCAGCAGCGAGCAGCAAGTCCGAGATGTGCTCGCCCAGTATGAAATGGGCGCGCCTCGTCGATTCCAAGACCATTCCCGTCATGCAACCCCTCCTATTGGAGCTGAACCATCTCCGTCAATGCTCCATGCTGAGAACGGCTGGTCCCTCGGGGGATCTCGATTTCATCGTCAGGAATCTTCTTTACCAGCGACTCGTCGCTCCAGTATGGCAAGTAATGTGCATTCACTCCTGAATCCTGCCGATACTGCTGAACGACCAGACGAAGACCAGCAAGAAGATCGGAAACGAAAACGCTTGGAGTAATGCTCATACGTGATTCAACCACGCACCGTTGACGAAGTCGATGACTGCCTTGATATGAGTCGATTGAATGGCTCATGCCATCGCTTCTGTCGTTCTTGGCAAGTTGCCGCTTGGAAACTATAGTCGTACGCGATCCCTTTCAATTTTCTTTTCTCGGTTTTTTGATACCTTTGTTCTCGTCCTGGCAAGTCGACTTTACTCTTTGATCTCCGTCTGTGTGTATATCAACGTCAGTCATGGCCCTCTCTTTCTTCTCTCTCTCTCTCCCCCCCCCCCTTCTCTCTCTTTCCAGCCTCAGATGTCAGCCCAACAGCGTCATTTATTAAGCATGTCTTCATCCACCTGGGCTTCCTTGTCACTGCATGTAGATCTAATCTTTTCTACTCGATTTTCCTTCTTATCTATTAATCGGTTTCCTATGTCTTCCTAACTGTTTCCTCTCCCAGATTCTGTCCCATTTTGTTTCTTTATTTATAATATCCCTACGGCTTTGAGCTTTTCACGTGAATCCTGTGGACAACGTGGCATTGGAGTCGCGCTTTCTACTGTCAGCATTTATTCTCTACATATACCCTGGTGTCGGATGGAGCGAGAGAAAATCAAGCTATGTTCGCATTTAGAAATGAACACTGTATTCTATATCTTCATGCAGTACTCTCATCCGAGTAAATCGGCCGTTTTGATGCCGAGCCCGATGTCACTGAGCAAGGCTCTGTCAGTGTTGAGTTTTGAGGCATGCAAATTTTGCTGTCTCGATTAAAGGACACACTCATGCATCCTTCCAATCAGCGATCAGCGCAGAAGCCTCCGACAATGAAAGATCGTCAATCGAACCCCCAGTGGTCCCTCCAAATGTTGGATACCACACGTAGAGGTTACATTGATCTGGACGCGTTCGTCGTGGGCAGTCCATGAGGGTTGTGATGAGAATTGTTGACCAGCAAGGGCCTCAAACGCGGCCCGCAACGACTCGAATAAGTCAGGAACCCAAAGAATAAGATCCACTGAGTTTTCATGCAGTGCAACCATCATTCACCGCTTCTTTCTCTTCTTAGACCTCTCAGCCAGCAGCTCATCCAAATAACTCGTCGCCTTTTTCCTTCCCTTGGACTGAGCCTGTTTCACAGGCGGACTGGTCTCGACCGGTCCACCATCTGCATCAACATGCGCATTTGCATCCGCGCTCGCATGCGGTAATCCATCTGCATCTTCTCTCGGATGCGCCGCGGATTTCAAACCAGCCTCATCCGCAGCGGGGGACATATCGACTCCCGCAGACGCAGCGCCAGCTGCTGCCGCTTTCCTCTTCTTATTGGTACCATTCTTCATCATCTTGCGATTCTTCTTTCCCACCATCGAGACCCGACCTCCCTCGTCGTCGTCGTAGTCATCTTCTTGTGTCTGTGGTGGTGTGTGTATGTTGCCGTTTGATTGTGTAGAAGATCCATTCATTCCCGGCCCGGCTGTCGCAGGTGTATTGGGCGCTTGCTTTTTCGCCGCCGCTGCAGCTTTCATGAATTTATCGTAGTTCCTCCCAAGAAGTTGTTTTCGTAATTTATCGTTGGAGCTTAATTCTGTGCGATTCCAGCTTCCGTCTGCGGCTTTTTCGGGCAGCGGTGCACCCACGCCGAGTCTATTTTGAATCAAGAAAAACAGAAAGAGTCATAAGCAGGTGTTCGAACATGATCTCGCTAGGTGTGAATTCCAATCTCGGCCTGTAACCTTTCCCCCACCCCCTTGTGACAAATTTGCGCGCACTGGTAGGATATAATTTTTTTTGCGAAATTTTGACATGAACGCTTGACTTACGTCTCGGGAACCACAGTGAAGATCTCATCTTCTTCGCGTTGAAGCTCCTCTTCGGATTTGCCTTGGGTCGAGTCGTCCGTCGTTGACGCAGGGAGCCATGATGCGACGAGGCGCTGACTGCGGGCTAGAGCGACATTTGCTCTGTTGAAGATGATGTCGGACTCGGCTTTTGATAGAGCCATTCAGCCCGTTTTTTTTTTCTTCTTTTTTTTTTCAAAGGTCCAGGTGGTCGGTGAGAATGTCTTGTGGGGTTTAGGAGGATTTGCGAAAAGAGAAAAGACAAAAGGGAAAAGAGGGACGCTTGCACAGCTTGGGCAATTGATATTCTTTTTGGGGGGAGGCAGAGCGGAGAGGACTGCGCGATAAGATATCGGAGGCGGTGAGGTGTACTTCAGTCTCACTCACTTATCGGATGGTGCCGTACCTTGGCTGGGCTGACCGCAGAAGCTATGCTCCGAAGGGACCAAATACAGCGTCCGTTGATATCAAACCTATAAGTTGCAAAGTCCTGTACGGTTCGGCTAATCGTTATGCGTTATTCCGTTTTTCAGCTAATCAGTACTCTTTAGCACTCCTGCCGCCCGCGGGTACGCTAATTTCTGCCCTTTTACCCTATCAAAATTCCTCTCTTCCGTTCCGCCTATCTCTCCGCCCCTCCCGCCCGCGGGTCCGCTAGATTCTACCGTTTCACCCTATCCCCTCTTACCTCTCTAAAATATATCGCTTCGTTAATATTACTTAATTCGTTAATATTGCTTAATTAATATATTTTATATTTATATTCTTAGCTTTCCTTCTCTACTCTTTACCTATATATCCTATGGATTTTTCTTTACTTTCCTCCTTTTTTTCCTCTTCGTTATCTCCTTTTCTTCCTTTTCCTTACCTACCTAACTATATTTAGGTTTATACTATTAATTATACTTTTTACGCTATTTTTTAATAGTTTTCTACTATAGCCTATATAGTTTACTATATAGTATTTTTAGATAACTAGGTTTTAATTCGTATAATAGATATATTTTTCTTCAAAGCCCTAACTCGAATTTTTATTAATATTATCTAGGGCTTCACTACTTTTGTACTTCCTCGCCTAACTTTAGTCTATTATATTTATAATATATAATTAGGTTTATATATTCCTTCTTTTACTCTTTCTAAAGATTTTAATCTATCCTACTTATCGTTATTATAAGATATAATATATCTTTCTCTCTCTCTCTCTTTTATATCCGATATACTATACTAGTATCCTATAAAGGGCTTCCTAATAATAACTATCAATTATAGAGTATACGCTATATCTCCTATACTCTTACTATTCGAGGAGGCTCTAATAAATAGATTAGAGATATATATTTCTACTATACCTATACCTTCTTAATAGATAGTTAATCTCGAAATATAAAATATATTCTATATCGGACTACTATATACTTTACGCCTCTTCTAACCCTAGCGCCTATATTTTATATATATAAGATATATTATATAATCTTTCTACCTATAAGTAGTTATAATAATAGTACTATTAATATCGTCGCTATTATATAATTTAGTCCTATCTATAATCTACCTCTCTAGTATCTTCTACCCTATATATTAGTAGATAAACTTAACTAGCCCTTATTCCGTTCTCGATATACTAAGTATCTACTTCTCGGTCTTACTATACCCTAATTATACTATCTCCTCTCTAGCCGGTATCTTAGCCTAGATCTCTTACTATATAGCTACCTCCCTTATACTACTATATAGTATATAGTATTACTCTTCTAGTATACCTTTAATACTACCGAAAATATAGTTCCTACTATACTAATAATCGTTAAGCTAGATAGGGTATTAAGATTCTATATATATTCCGTTCCTATCTATCTTCTTAGGATTACTTCTCGCTTAGCCTAATAGATATCGAGTATAGTATATATTATATACTTTTCTTTAAAGAAGAGATATCCGGTATATCTAACTAGGGACTAGAGATATACAATAGAAGAGGCGGAATATCTTCGGTAGAGCCGATTCCTAAACCTAATAATATAGAGCTTTAGTATCTTTTCTCTACTAACGATAATAATTCGAAGTTTTTCCGTAAGAATACTTAATAATTTAATATAGTACTTACTTTTATATCTATATCTATAACTTAGGATAATCGTCTCTTAGCCTAGATAGTAGCTTAATTATACTAGTTCACAGATAGTATAGTCTATCGCTTAGGCCTATTACTTAGTTCTTAACTATCCTATACTATATTTTATATACTTAATAGCGCTAATACTACGATTAATATTCGATTAAATTTAAATCCGAATCTTTAGTTATTTAGCTATTATACTTTAGTATATCTTAGCTACTAGATCGCTAAGACTAATCCTTTTATCTCGATTTTCCGCTCTATAAAGTCTATACTTTAAGATCTTAATCTTCCTAAATTATATCTTACCCCTTCTCTACGGATTATACCTAATTAGTATAGTAGCCGCTAGTTCGATCTTTCTATTAAATAGGTCTATAAACTTATAGGATTGTACCCTAAGATCTAGGATAAAGATTTAGACCCCTCTATCTATAATATCTAACTATATCTAAAAGAAAGACTATAATCCTCTACCCTCTAGTTACTCGGGCTTAACTAGTCTATTTAGTCTATATAAGGAATTAATAGTATTACTTAGTATCTCTCCTTTATTTATTATTCTTACCCTCTTTATATACTACTCTAGTATATTCTCTTCTAGCTATAAGATAGAATTAGCTACTATCGTTAACTTCGCCTATTAAACCTTATATAACTAGGACTTACGCGAAAGTACGACTTTATTACGTAGTAGATATAGATATATTTCTTCCTATATACGCGCTAATACTTATTTAATATTATATACTATACTAGAAGTCTCTTTTAATAATTCTTAATTAACCTATTTACTACTATTAAGAAGACTTATCTTAATTAGATCCGCTATCTAGAAAATTAGAAAAAGTTATGTATAGACTAGTATTCGAATATTATTTATATATATACTACTACTACTAGACTTTAGATATCTCTCTTAGAGCTAGGATATCCTATAATACTACTATTCTCCTTTAAGAGAAGCCTATAAGACCGAATTAACTCCTTTCGTAACTTACTTATCCTTATATAATAGTATAGAAAGCCTTCTCTCTTTATAATATTTACTACTAATCTAAACTAGAATAAGATTATAGATAATATATCTTAGGATATATATAGATATCTAATCTAGGACTCCTTCGATCGACCTAACCTAATAGTATATATCTTTAGATTAAAGCTTAAGGAATTAGTAAGTAATATTAAAGGAGGTATTTTTAGCGGGTATTATATAACTATATTTATAATTAAATATTAAAAGTATAGTCTCCCCTATACTTATATTCTAGTATAGATTAATAATAACCGTAATTTCTTTAATTCTTAGTAGATTAATAAGATTATCTCTACTAAAATCCCTAATCCTAAAGAAGACCTAGAGCTATATTAGATTATTACGATAATAATATTATATAGGTAATATAGTAAGCTTAATCTATCTACTTAATATATAAAAGTATATCTCTTTCTTAATCCCTATTACTATACTTAGACTTACTTATTCTCCTTTATATAATAGGATATTAAAGGATAGAAATACTATTCGAAGTATTTTCCTAAGCTAATTTAGGAGATAACTAAGATTTCTAATAATATCTATCTACTCTATTAGTATAGAGATAGTATAAAGTTTATAACTATATATCTAATCCGGCGAGATAAGGAGCTTACTATTAGAAATAAGTAGGTTATATCTTATAACCTATATCTCTTATAGAAGTATAATATATATATTAATATTAAGATCTATATAACTCTCGACGTAATCCGCTACCTTTATAAGTATATCTATAAGGGCCCTAACTATACTACTATAGAGTTTACTATCGATAAGACTAAGAACTTAGTTAACGGGTAGTATCTCGGTTTCTCTAAGGCGATCTAGAGACTATTAGAATTTCCTATTAACTATATTAAGCCCTCTATATAGTTATTAGTTATCTACCTTCCTAGCTTATAATATCTAACCTTTAATAAGATATTAAGTAATAAGACTCTCTAAGACCTACTAGATAATAATTAGTCTATCTTAACTAAATACTTTTACTAGTACGAGAAGTATCCTAATTCCGAGAAGTATATCTACTAAGACTTTCCTTAGTATTTTACTTAGTAGAATCGCTACTAGTAACTATAGATAGCTTTATTATTATAAATTAGTTATATATATCTACTTACTTCTACTATAGATAATATATACTTCCTTCGCTATCTTCTTATAGCTATTCCTAGTATCTCTAGATTTAATTAACTTCTTTCTTTTAAGGATAGAGTCTATAACTCTTATAAGGAAGTCTACTATATATATAGCCTTCTACGATAGGATAATAATTAGCTAAAGTATTTCTAAGATACTATTTACTTTTAGACTAGCTATATCCTCCGTAAGATATTTATTAGTATAGTTATAAATATACTTCTTAATTATATTATAGCTAGCTATATATAGAATATATTTACGGAGTAGTTTAGTAATAATCTATCTAGATTTATTTAGCTTTATATACCTTATCTTAATCTACCGGAGGATAGTTCCTATCTTAATCTCGTAAGATACTATATTAAATAAGATCTTAAGACTTATTAAGATATAGATCTAACTAATATTAATCTTCCTAAATATACGATTTTCTAGTATAAACTACTTTAAGATAAGTTCTCTAAAATTTAGTATAAACTCGACTATAATAGAAATACGGAGTAGAGTATATATAACTCTATATATAGTCGCCTAAATAACGAATAATATCTATTCTATAATAAGATTATTACTAGTATCTAATTATCTTCTTCGACTATATAGTTCTTTCTCTATAGCCTAGGAGATACTAGAAAGATATTTATATATCGAGCCTTAGCGTTATACTTCTATACGTATAGAGAGATTATTCTTTATATAGTCTTAACTAGTATTACTATACTTCTACTATCTAGAGGATATACTATATATAAGGTATTTCGACTCCCTATTCCTTATCTTAATATAAGTACTTATAATATAATACCGGAAAGTATAACTAGATAGCTCCTTCGACGTATAATATTAATTATCTAGGATAAGACTCTAATAATATATAGGTATATTTTTAATATAGTTAATAAGATACTTAACGATATTCGGTTCCTACGATCTATATATCCTCGAGATAATTAGGATAGATATATACCTTTCGGGGGCCTCCCTATAATATTTAGGAGCGACTTTTAATAGATCCTTCCTATTCTAAATAATAGCCGATAAGATCGTACTTCGATTATTATATCTACCCTTTAGTACGCGAATATCTAGGATAAGTATCTAAAAATCCGCTATTTAACTAAGAATATATATCTTTACTTAATAAACGAGTTAAATATTATACTCGCTCGCTAGCTATAAGATCTCTGTACTAACCCTACTATATAAGGCCTAATCCCTATTCTATATTATATTCTAGTATATTTCTCTAAACTAGATCTTAAAAAAGCGATCTATCCCTATAATACCCTTTAATAGATTCTAAGAGACTATCCTCCTTCGGTATTTAATTAGTCTTTCTACTTAAATTTCTTCGAGAAACGTATAATCCTCTCGGCTCGAAATATTAATATCGAAGAGTTTAATTAATATATCCTCTATTATCTACTAGATTAGGAGTAGTCTCTATATATATTCGACTATATAGATAATAGTATAGGGGCCGATACAGAGTTCTTTATACCTAAGTATTCAAACTCTCTTTATCTACTAAATCTTCTATTAGGAGATATATAAGTTAAGATTAGCGCGCTAGTTATATTAATATAAAATCTCGATATATATAATAGCCTTTATAATAGTATAAGGATACTAATCATAGATATCCGCTAAAGTTACCTAGAGGTCTATAGTATAACCGGTATACTAAAGGGTTAATTTAGGCTAATCTACCTAGTTACGCTCTCCTTAGATAAGGGTCTTTATATCTTTCGCTTCTATCGCTTATAGTTTCCGATATATCTTATATTTATAATAATAATAAATAAGTCCTAAGGCTAGTCTCTAACTTATATTAGAATTAATCTTTATATCTTACTATTTATATATAGATAACTCTATATTATTATTAAGGTAGCTACTTTAGTAAGATAGCTAGACTTAATCGTTAGGGAAGAGATAGCTTATAGTAGTTAGATTAGTATAAAGACTAATTCTTAGGGATCCCTACTAGTCCCTTCTCTGATACCTATCTTATAGTCCTCTCTCTCTATACTCTCGAGGGGATTACTCTTAACTCCCTCTTCTATCGATCGATCGATTAATCGGCTACCCGAAGAGGTAGGACGGAGCTATTATAGAGGTTACAATCCTTCGGGTTAGAATATATAGGATAATAGGGGTCCGAGGCTAGGTAGAGGGGGCCTAGGAGCCTAGCTCCCTAGAAGCTATAGGAGGGCCTAATACCTAACTATTACGTAGCTAGGCCGGGATTATAGGTTACGGATTACCTAATGATTACTAGGCTACGGATTACCTAATAATTACTAGGCTACGGATTATCTAATAGGGTACTTTAATAAAGGAAGTCCTCTTATAACTATTCTCCTCTCTAGGGATACTAGATCCTAGTAGGTAGGCTAGGTCTACGAAGACTAGGTTTTCTTTATTCTTATCTAATAGATAGCCTATAGAGACTACTATAGGGGAGATAGAGGTTTTCCTCCTATATACTTCCTTAAGTCCTTCTTTCTCTTCTTTCTTACTCCTTCTTATTACCGTTCCCTATAGCTCTAAGAGTACTAGCTAGGACCGCTACTACGACTTAATCTAAGTATATAACTATATAGATAGCTATCCCTCCTCTAATAGGCGGTATAGCGCGAAAGATAGCGCCGAGGAAAGTAGCTATAAAGAAGGTAGTACTAAGAAAGATTACTACTAGTAGCGTAAAAAAGATAGTAAGAAAGATAGCTACTAGTAGAGTTCGGAAAACTACTTCTATAGCGTAGCTAAGGCTATTAGCTATATAGATACTATTATCGATTTAGCTCTCTTAGTATATTCTATATCTAAGAACTACTATAAAGGAGTATACTAGTACTCTAGCTCCCTCGGTACCTATAATTCCTACTACTTTATTTAAGATTAATTATATATTTAATATAAAGGCCTTGGTTTCCTACTAGTAGTACTATAGGTATAGTAGTAGCTATTCCCCTATAAGTTTATTCCTTATATCCTTTTTATAGAGTCCTACTAATAGAGATCTTCTAGATATCTATAGCGATAGCTAGGAATATATACGATCTCGGGGTACTCCTATATTAGACGGCTCGCCTCTAGAAGCTAAATATAGATACTAACTAGGTAGCTAATTATACTTATTAGCCGGGTACCTTACTACGGATAATATATAATATAGCTACCGATCTAGCTAGTATTTTTAAGCGGATAGAAATTAAGTATCGACGGCTATTCTAGCCTATAGATATACGGGATAAGAAGTCGGTCGCGGAGGCTACTAGGGACTACTATAAGTTTATAGAGGCCTATTACTAGATAACTATTAGGAAGCTATATCCTCTTAATAATACTTCGAACGATATTTTAGAGAAGTTCTATATAAGTTATCTTCCTCGGCTATAGCTTAGGGATATAGGATATAGTATATAGAGTATTACGAAGATAGCTTTCTTCTACTAGTTTATATTAGAGATAATTATATAGATCTAGTTCCTAGGATCTTCTATAGCGAGAAATACCGCTAGTATAGTAGTTATTCTTAGGAATAGAATAATACTCCTCGATTACTATACTAAGGAGATATAGGAGATACTTCTATAATCATAGGCCTATAGCTATCTTAGGTATCCTAATCCTTCTATTTCGCGATAACTAGAGCTAGATAAGTTATAACCTTACTATATAGCTCCGTTCGGTTATATAAGGACCCTTAGTCCTCTATATATATATAGTTATATCCGTAGCTATACTAAGAAGAACTATATCCTATCTATCCTCTAGATCTTATCTAGTAGTAAATCCTTATATTAGCTAAGCCTCTATACTTAACTACTCGAGAGCGAGAGCTTACTTAGAACTATACTTACTAAGCTCTCGAGACTAAATAATCCCTAAAGATCTAGCTTAAATTACCGACTACTTATAGTATTAGGTAATCCTCTTCTTACTATACTAAAAATCTCGAAAATTATATAATAGTATAAGAGAGGGCTCGAATCCTAAAAAACTCTACTCTACTATAGTTAGTATATAGGATATTCTTCTAGAAGAAATCTAATCTACTAGTAGTTAAGTAACCGGAAGTAAAACTAGAAAGAAGATATCCGATCGGAAGTAAAAGCTTTCTTATTTAAATAAACTATAACCCTTATTAATTTATAGAATACTAAAGTATATAATCCTCTCCTAATAGAATTCGATATATAGGAAAATCTATATAGGACTTATACCCTATACTCCGAATCTCTTATACTATCCCTAGAACCTTCTTACTAGCTAATATCTAGTATACTATAACTAATATCGCTATCGACTAATAATACTCTAATAATCTTACTAGCTAATATAGCCGAATCTCTTCGAGGCTCTTACTAAAGTATCCTTAATCCTACTCCTTAGAAGAAGATTATCTATCGAGCTATCTTTAACTAAATCACGACTACTTAATATCTCCTAGGATAGATACTATAGATATACCTATCTCTAGCTAATCGAGATAGTACTAGTATATCCTAAGAATCTAGTATAGATATTACTATCCGAAAATAACTAGTTAAAATAGTCCTAAAAATTAAGGATTACGCCGGTATAATTAAGAATAACGAAGCTAGAGAGTATCTATATAACTATAAATACTTCTTTATAGAAGTAAGCTAACTCTCCGACTCGATCCTCTAGGACTTAACTAAGATCGTATATATATCTAGAGCTCTAGTAGATAATATATAGAAAGTCTATTATACCTAGTCTAAATATATTAATCTAATATCTAGTATATAATATACCGCTACTTAGACTAAGTTCCGAGAATAGATTAAATACGAATTCTCGGAGTATATTAGCGCTAAATATAGACTTAACTAACTTATAACCTATAAGTAAAACGGCTAGTAGAGATTTACTAAGTATATCTATAACTTATAGTAGCTCGCGGCCGATTATAAATATAAATTCCCTAAAGACCTTATTATTTAATTCCTTTACTAAGATACCTATACCGAACTCTAGAAGAAGTAGACCGAGGATCCTAATAAGCCTATAATCTTATATAGTATTATCGATTAGTTTATCTAATATAAGTAAGATATTATAATTATAAATTATATTAGCCGAAGGAACTAGGATACCGATAGTAATATCTATATAGATAGCCTTAATACTATAAATAGTAATATATATATCTACTATAACTATAGCTAAGTAGGCTATCTTAGACTTACCTATAAGTAAAAGTATAACCCCGGAAGCTTCTGTAGCTATAGAGATAGACACGGATATAGAGGGCGAGGAGATCGTAGTAATAATAGTAGCTATAACTAGAGCTAAGCGGATTAATTAAAACCTAAGTCTAAGAAAAAGGATATAGATAATAATAATTTAAAAAACTAAGTTACTCGGACGAGATAGATATACTTATCCGACGCGTAATAGTAGTATTAGAGAGCTAGGACTAGCCTAATAATAACCCCTTAGATCTTTTACGGGCTAAGTAGGCCGCCGATCGTAATAATACTCTCGCTATCCTAGAGGATAGCCTATTAATATACTAGGCTTATATTAGTCTTCCGGTATAGAATATTAATATATAGGTCCTACTAGATAGTAGCGTCTTATATATATTTATATCGAAATCGGTTTTAAAGAAGTATAGGAGCTAGCTTCTTATAATATATAATAAATATATCTTACGAGTTAAGCTTCCCGATAGATAGAGTATATAGTCTAATACTTCTTATCGACTACTAATATATATTAGTAGTTAGTAGAGATATATATAAGTATAGGCCTTAGACCTATCTAGATTCGATCTAATCCTTAGTAGAAATTTTCTTATAGCTAAGAATCCCTATATTAATTAGGTTATCTTAGTAATAACTATCTGTAATTATACTAGTTTATACTAGATCGAACCTTTAAATTCTTCTTATAACGAAGAGCTTAAAGAAGCTAAGCTTAATCTAATTAGCTACTACTAAGCTCGATAATATATAAGAAAGAAAGATTCCGAGAGCTTCCTATTAGCTCTCCGGCCTATCTAAGAGGAGCTAAATATAGCCTCTAAGTTTATATACCTAGATCCTAAGATATACGAAATTATCCGATAATTCCTAGATATTATATAAGATAAGCTCCCTAATATCCTTTCTCCTATATAAGCTATAAACTATATAATTAATACTAGAAATATAAAGCTAGTTAATATTAATACCTATACTCTTTCTTATAAGAAGCTATAGGAGTAGATAGCCTAAGTCGATCTACTTCTAGAGAAAAATCTTATATACCTATCCTCGAGCCTATAGGGATTCCCTATCCTATTTATTAAGAAAGTAAATAGGAAGTAGTAGATATATATCGACTATTATACTTTAAATAATATTATAATAAAGAATAGATATCTCCTACCTCGGATTTAAAAGCTATTCGACTAGGTCGGAGCTATACTATTCCTCTCAAAGATAGATCTAGTATCCGGATTCTAGTAAATACGCGTATATAAAGATTTAGTAGCTAAGATAGCCTTTAATACTATCTAGGATAAGTATAAATAGCTTACGATACTATTCGGTCTCTATAATACTCTAGCTATCTTCTAAATAGTTATAAACGAAGTCTTATATTTATTCTTAGGTAAGTTTATTATTATATATCTCGATAATATACTTATCTTCTTAAAAACGTAAGAGGAGTACTACTAATATCTATACTTAGTACTAGAGATACTATAGGAATATAAATTAGTAGCTTAACCGGATAAATATAAGCTTTCGGTTAAGAAGCTAGAATTCTATAGATATATTATTAGTTATAGATATATATAATCTCTACTAGCTAAGATAGAGGTTATTTAGAACTAGCCGAAGCTATATAATATCTATAAGATCCGATAGTTTATAGGCTTAGTAACTTATTACTAACGCTTCCTCTAAGGCTTCTTAGAAGTCTATATATTCTTATATAAGTTAATAAAAGAAAAGGATAAAGTCTTACGGAAATAAAAGTTCCGGCCGATTTAGTAGACTATTATATATAAGTCTATATTTATAAGAATTAAGGAGATATTAATAGAAGCCCCTATACTAATATAACCTAATCCTTCTAAGCCTTTTACTATCGAAACCGATGTCTTAGAGTAGACTATTAGTATAGTCTTATACTAGTAAGACTTAGATAGGAAGCTTTACCCGGTTATATTCGATAGTCGGAAGCTAAGTACTACTAAACTAAATTATCCGGTCTATAAGAAGAAGCTCTTAGCTATTAAGGAGATCTTACGCTAGTAGTTATAGTATATCGAAAATAGTACTTAAACTACTATCGTAACTAATTACGCGAGCCTATAATACTTAACTATAATAGTTATATATAGTAAGCGATTAGTCCGCTAGATAGAAGAGTTCTAAGAATATAATCTAAAGATCTAGTATCAGAAAGGATTAGAAGCTATTATACCTAATACTCTTAGCTATAGACCTAACTTTATCGGGAATAGTCCTACGAATATATCTAAGTCTAAACCTATCTAGGATACCGCTCTTAATATTATAAAAGTAGATCTAATAATAGTCGGAGGTATATTAGAGAGTAAGTAGCTAGAAGTAACTATATAATTCCTAGAATTATAGGAGAAGCTAAGTAACTAGATACTTATAAAAATCGTCGAGAAGTATATACCGAACTTAAGTCTCTAGATATATCCTAATAATATAAATAAGTAATTACTTATATTTATATATAAAGATAGTCTAGTAGCTCTATACCTAGAGCCTATCTTTTATATAGATCTTATTAACTAGATATATATATAGTATAGCTACTTAGATTAGCTAGGAATAAATAGAGTTATCTACCTAAGGATATAGTAGCTATAGATATAAAAGGATATTAAGGAAGTAGTATATATATACTCTAATTATTAGATTTTATAAGGTTCGAAGAAGAGTCTAGAGAGAGAGTTACTATAGTATATAGTAATATATAATATCTAGCTATTCTAATATTAGAGTATTAATCTAATCGGTATCTTATCTACTATACCTAATAGGAATTAGTAGATTATTACTATAATTAATTATATAACTAGCTAGCCGGTTATATAAGTAGTACTAGAAGTAATAGAAGAATTCTTAGGTTAGTTCTTATATAAGTAAATCTTTATAAATTATAGCGCCCTCTTAGAATTATTATCGGATAATAGTTAGAACCTACTTTCGGGAGTAGTTAACTACTATCTAAAGCTTCTAAAGACTAAATATTAAACTATAATCTCTTATTATCTATAGATAAATAGGAAAGTTAAGAACCTAAATAGTTTAATTAGATATATATTAATAAAATATCTTATAGATAAGCCTATAAAAGCTTAGGACTTATATCTAGTATAAGTAGTATTAGCTATAAGGATATAAGAATATATAGTTACCGGTCTTAGTCTATTTTTCTTAGTATATAGTATATATCTACGATTACTAGATAATAATCCTATATAGAGTATCTTAATAGATAGAGACTATCTCGGTAAGCTATAGGATCTAGGCGATATAAGGATAAAGACTAATAAGCTCCTCCTTATATAAGTAATTAAGACTAACCGGATCTATAATAATAAGATTATAAAGATAGACTTTAAGAAAGGAACCTAGATCTTAGTATATAATAAATCGCTAAAGAAGTATAAAAGTAAGTAGTTTAGTCTATTTAAGATACTTAGCTAGTATCTACTTAGTATATATATACTAGTAGAGCTAAGTAGTCGCGTACTCTACTACTTAATTAATAGATCTCGGCTTATTAAGGTAAAAGTCTAGGACCCTAAATAGCTATAGATATCCTAGGTAGTATAGAGTATCTTATATACGAAAGGCCTATATCTATAGTAGTCTAAGGAGATCTAATATATTCTTAAAGAGGATAAGAATCCTCTATCTTACTTAGAACTTATAACACATAGGCAACAAGTCAATAGTCAACTGGCTAGTCGGTTGACCAGTTCGTGAACAGACTTAGAGTATGGAGTTGGTTGGATAAGTTAACTGGTTAGTTACCGTGAACTAGTGAGTTTACTGACTAGTTGGTTAGCCGACTGGCGAGTTGGTATTAACTAGTAGGTTGGTTGGCTAGTTGATGGATATGGACTTAGGGAGTTGAGGAGGGGATTATATAATCGATGTTTGCGTTTATAAGATTAGATATTTACCTACGCGTTGTTGATGGAAGCCTTACGTGTGTGTGTGCGCTGGAGCCTAAGGATTGTTTGCCTTTCGGTTTACTTCTGTAGAGGAACCTTCTATCCGGGACTTTCTATAAGGATTCTACCGCCTTACTATAGCCCCGCCTACGATAGGTAATTAAGGTAGTACTTTACCTTCCTTATTTCTTCTTTTCCTTTTTCCCCTTTATCTTGGTTTTCTTCGTTATATAGGATATAGTTACTTTACCTTCTTCCTTCTATATATAGGTTCTCGTAGCTATACTACCTAGGAGTTATATAAAAACTAAGACCTTTAATATTCTTTTTGCCTTTATACGATAGACCGGCGCTTACCACGAGTTATTAAGTCTTTATATATTATCTTCTCTTATTTTTCTCTTTTCCCTTTAAACGATCGATACGGTAGTACCTATTAATATAGTACGCCTAGGTATTAATAAAGAACCCGGTTAGGGAGAGTCGCGTAGTATACGTCGATAGAGCTCCTTAGCCGGATCTAACGATCTTCCCTGTAAAGACTACGATATACGTTTTATTTAGGTTATACCTTAGCTAGATAATCTACTCGAGTATTTACGCGATAGAAAAATTAGCCGTAAGAATTTTATCGACTTAGTATACGACGAATCTAGGTTTATATTCGACTTAATACGGGATATATAGCGAGCGACGGTCGACTACTTATATTATCTCGATAACGAAGTGGAGGAATAATACGGATAGCTCGCTATAGCTACCGCTAAGATAGTTAAACTAATAAACTAGAAGATAACGAACGACGAGCTCCTCCGTAAGTCCGAGGAACGTACCGATCTTAACGCTACTACTATTAAGCTTTTATAGATAACCCTCTAGTAGGTCTATATCTCCGCCGATCGAATCGAAACAAGCCGCCCCGTATCTCCTACTAACTAATACGAGTAGCGTAAAGCTACCGTAGATATTACTATAATAGGCCGCTCCGATTCTATATACGTTATACGTAAATTTAAGATCCCCGATCTATCCCTACTTACTGATAGAAAGGAAATAACTTAGGAAAACTAGAAGATTACGATAGAGCGTAAGCTACGTAGTATAGGGCTAGACCTTACCGATCCCTTAGCTTTAGACTATACTTACTCTCGATACGGAGGTATAGCCGAACGGAATATTAATTAATATATAATAGATATAGCCTCCGAGCGATACTAGAACTATAACGATCTCTTTAAGTACCTTAGATCTATCTTTAGCGCCTATAATAAAGCTATACGCTCTGAACGGGATTTCTAAAACTTAGAGATATAGGGTAGCTAGTTATTTAGCGACTTCCTATCTTAGTTCTCTTACCTCTTCGACGCCGGCGAACTTATTATAGGCGAGCGCTAGAAGAAGTACGCCCTCTGGAACCGCTTAACTCCCCGACTTCGGGAGATTATCGATATCGACTTAATCGATAAGCCCCTTATATCCTTTACCGAGTTTAGCTATAAGGTTGGAAAGAAGTACGACGCTCTTTACCTAAGTAGCTAGATCTCCGCTTAGCGACGCGGCTAGACTACTAATAATAAAAGTACCGACCCGTCTAGAGCGTCGAAGGTGTATTTCTCTAAGAAGTCTAACGATAAAACTACTACTATAACTTCGGTATCGTCTAGTACTACGCCTCGCGAGATAAAGATAATCCTAGTACCTAACGCTAAGAGTCTAGATAGGGAGACCCGTACCCGCTATATAAAGGAAGAACGATACTTTAGATACGGATAGACCGGATATATATCTTCTAAGTATCCTAGTAAGGAACGCGCTACTTTAGTAGCTAAGGTATTAGTACCTAATCCTAGTTAGGTAGAAGAGATCTCTAAACCCTCCGAGGCGGGAAAAGCCTAAGCCTAGAATAAGTCTCCCTTCTAGGTATAAGTATTACGAAAGTAGTTATATCTTTAGATTTATATACGGTATTAGGAAATAATAAATAATTTACTTTTCTAATTATACTTATATCTAATAGTTAGTTAACCCGTATAACTACTTTACTTAATACTAGAATAATATCCTATACGGCTATCGATAAAGGATTAGCCTATACTATCCGAGATATTTAGAATATTCTATAGATACCTTTACCCTAGCTAGTAAAGGTAGAGGGATATAATAGGAAAGGTGGAAATATTATTACCTATATAATCGTCCTAACTCTCTAGATCGACGGACGACGGTTTTATTAGATACCGTTCTTTATCACCGGTTTAGGTTATTACTACGTAATTATCGGATAAGCCTAGTTCGCGTATTATTAAGTATTATTAGATTATACGAATTACCGAATCTAGTAGCCTACTAAAGTTACTATAGCAGATAAGGTAGCCGGGAAACTAACTCTAGAGATCCCTCTACCGGTATTAATACGTCCGCGGGTTATAAATTAGAAATATTAGGCGTATACCGAAGCCCGTGACCGGGAAATAGAGCGACTAATCGAGTAGGAGCGGATCGACAGATCTCGGGTTACTTTAACTATATATAACGCCGAATATCGATTTCCTAAAGAGTTCTTAAGTAATTATATATAAGCCTATAAGATATTTAGCTATATAACGGCTAGGGATAGAGAACCGGTAGTCCTAGCTCCTTAACCGTCTCGCGTAGAATTAAATACCGTATTTCTAAGTCCCGCTCGAGCTTTTATTAGTCGAGTAGGGTTTAAACGCTATATACGGGCTAAGGATACCGAAGTATTTATTACTACTCTTAACGAGATCGACGCGGTAATTACGGAACTAGCTCCTAGGAACGAAGTAGTTACAGAGAAGAAGTCTATTTAACGGTAAATTCCTAAGGTATACTATAATCTATAGGAGTTCTTCTCGTAACGTAAGTCCGACGTTCTACTACTATATTAGAGCCCGTTCGACTATAAGATCCTTCTTAACGGAGAGTAGAGACTAGGCCGTTACCTCCTCTATAAGATAAACTAGGAGGAGCTTAAAGTAGTTCGAAAGTACCTTTTCGAGAACTTATAAAAGGGCTTTATCGTTCTATCGAGGTACCCCTTCGCTTCTCTAATCCTAATAGCGAAGAAGGTAGATAGCGGACTACGCTTCTATATAGACTACCGACGACTAAACGCGGTTACGGAAAAAGATATCTACCCGTTACTACTTATTAATAAGATAATAGACTAGTTAGCCCGCGTAAGACGCTTTACTAAACTCGACGTATAGTAGGGATTCTATCGACTTAGAATAGCGGTAGACTTAGAGGATCTAACGACGTTTATAACTCGATATAGGACCTTTAAGTATAAGATTATACTATTTAGGTTATATAGTAGATCTACCTCCTTCTAACAGTATATTAACTAGGTACTTAGGGATCTCTTAGATATAGTTACTATTATATTTATAGATGATATCCTAATCTTTAGCGAGGACCCCGAGAAGTATATTAAATACGTTCGGGCTGTGATCTAATAATTATAAGCTATAGGACTTTAGGTAGTAATCTATAAATATAAGTTTAACCGAACCGAGACTAAGTTCTTAGGTTTTATCGTAGGAGTAGATAGAGTAAGGACTAACCCTAAGAAGATTAAGGCTATTTATAAGTAGTAAACTCCTATAATAGTTAAAGGAGTTTAGTTCTTCCTTAGGTTCTGTAACTTCTATCGTCGTTTTATTACCGCCTATAGTTATATCACGAAGCTACTCTACTAACTTATAAAAAAGGACTATATATTTATATAGAGCGAGGACTATATAAATACCTTCTAGAAACTAAAAACGACTCTTTCTTTAGCGCCTATCTTAGCGTATTACTATCCGGAGAGGGAGATAAGACTAGAAACGGACGCCTCGAAGGATATTATCGCGGGAGTACTATCCTAGAAGTAGGATAGGTTATAGTACCCTATTAGGTTCTTCTCTAAGACTATATTACCTAGGAAGCGGAAGTAGAATATCTACGACCGGGAGATACTAGCGATTATAGAGAGTATAGATAATTAGTAGACTAAGCTATCGGGACTATAATATAAAGAAAGATTCGAGGTCCTAACGGATTACCGGGCGTTAGAGTACTTTATATTATTAAAACTTCTAAACGCTCGTTAAGCTCGCTAGGGTTTAAAACTTTCCTAGTACTATTTCGTTATCCGCTACCGACTAGGATAATAAAATACTCTTGCGGATATATTATCCCGCTTCTAGGTTAAATAATAAGGGGAACCGGAGAGCTAGATATTACTACCGGAATCCTACTTAGACCCCTAGATCGTGAACGAGCGTAAGACCGTTCGAATTAACTAACTCTATATTAGTAGTAACTTAATTAAATAGTTACTCTTAGTAAACCGGGATAACCTAGAGCTAGAAGTATAGCGTTAGGAAGCCGAATAGGAGAACTCCTTAAGTGGATTCGACTTACGAGAAGGGGTACTAATCCGTGATAAGAAGCTCGTAGTCCTAGTATATAGGTAGCTACGAACCCGGTTAATCTCCGAAGCCTATAATTAACTATCTTTAGCCTACCCGAGCGCTAAGAAGCTTTAGAAGTTCCTAGTAAGCCGTTTTTGGTAGGAGACTCTCCGCTAGGATATTATTCGGTTTTCGGATAACTATATAATATATAAGCGTACTAAAACCTAGCGAATAAAGACTCCGCGACTCCTAAACCCGTTACCGGTACCGGATAGACCCTAGTAGTATATCTCTATAGACTTTGTATACCTACTAAAAGACCGATACGGATATAATAACACCTTAATAGTAGTCTGTAGATTAACGAAGCGGATAGTTTACGTATTCTTATTTAAGGATACTACAGCTAGGGATCTAGTAAAGTTATAGTTAATATACTATTATAGGTAGATAGGACTTCCGGACTTAATTATATCGGATAGAGGACTATAGTTTATTATATTATTCTAGAAGACCCTATATAAGTTAATAGGGATTAAGCGGAAGTTATCTACTCCGTATTATCCTTAAACGGATAGATAGTCGGAAAATACGATCTAGTTACTATCTTAACGACTACGCGCCTTCGTGGATAAGTTCGCCGATAACTAGTCTAGCCTACTACTAATAATAGACTTTACTTAGGCGATTTTGCCTTATAAGTCGACTAGGGTCTTACTATACTACACCGAACGCGGGTATAAGCTAAGAACGATAGTTAATTAGTAACTTAGTAGTAGCGGACGGGATCTCTATAGGCTAGACCGGGAGGTAGCTTAAGACTAGATAGACAAAATTCGCTAAGTTTATAAGTTCGTACGGGATAATATAGCTAAAGCGTAGGAACGTTAGCGTACCTAGGTAAATCGATATCGTAGGGAGCTAAACTTCGACGTTAGGGATCTTATTATAATTACGATAAAGGATAATCGGTAGATCGTGGAAGGGCTATTAGGTAAACTCCGTCCGAAAGTAGAGGGGCCTTATAACGCATGAGCAATAAGTCAATAGTTAACTAGCTAGTCGGTTGACTAGTTCGTGAATAGACTTAGAGTATAGAGTTAGTTAGATAAGTTAACTAGTCAGTCACCGTGAACTAGTGAGTTTACTAACTAGTTAGTCAGCCGACTAGCGAGTTAGTATTAACTAGTAGGTTAGTTAGCTAGTTAATAGATATGGACTTAGGGAGTTAAGGAGGGGATTATATAATCGATGTTTACGTTTATAAGATCAGATATTTACCTACGCGTTATTAATAGAAGCCTTACGCGTGTATATACGCTAGAGCCTAAGGATTGTTTGCCTTTTGGTTTACTTCTATAGAGGAACCTTCTATCCGGGACTTTCTATAAGGATTCTACCGCCTTACTATAGCCCCGCCTACGATAGATATTTAAGGTAGTACTTTACTTTCCTTATTTCTTCCTTTCCTTTTTCCCCTTCGTCTTAGTTTTCTTCGTTATATAGGATATAGTTACTTTATCTTCTTCCTTCTATACGTAGGTTCTCGTAGCTATACTACCTAGGAGTTATATAAAAACTAAGACCTTTAATATTCTTTTTGCTTTTATACGATAGACCGGCGCTCACTACGAGTTATTAAGTCTTTATATATTACCTTCCCTTATTTTTCTCTTTTCCCTTTAAACGATCAATACGGTAGTACCTATTAATATAGTACGCCTAGGTATTAATAAAGAACCCGGTTAGGGAGAGTCGCGTAGTATACGTCGACAGAGCTCCTTAGCCAGACCTAACGATCTTCCCCGTAAAGACTACGATATACATTTTATTTAGGTTACGCCTTAGCCAGATAATCTACTCGAGTATTTATACGATAGAAAACTTAGCCGTAAGAATTTTATCGACTTAGTACGCGACGAACCTAGGTTTATATTCGACTTAATACGGGATATATAGCGAGCGACGGTTAACTACTTATATTATCTCGATAACGAAGTAGAGGAATAACGCGGATAGCTCGCTATAGCTACCGCTAAGGTAGTTAAACTAATAAACTAGAAGATAACAAACGACGAGCTCCTCCGTAAGTCCGAGGAACGTACCGATCTTAACGCTACTACTATTAAGCTTTTACAGATAACCCTCTAGTAGGTCTATACCTCCGCCGATCGAATCGAAACGAGCTACCCCGTATCTCCTACTAACTAACGCGAGTAGCGTAAAGCTACTATAGATACTACTATAACGGGCCGCTCCGATTCTATATACGCTATACGCAAATTTAAGATCCCCGATCTACCCCTACTTACCGATAGAAAGGAAATAACTTAGGAAAACTAGAAGATCGCGATAGAGCATAAGCTACGTAGTATAGGGCTAGACCTTACCGATTCCTTAGCTTTAGACTACGCTTACTCTCGATACGGAGGTATAGCCGAACGGAATATTAATTAACGTATAATAGATATAGCCTCCGAGCGATACTAGAACTATAACGACCTCTTTAAGTACCTTAGATCTATCTTCGGCGACTATAATAAAGCTATACGCTCTAAACGGGATTTCCAAAACTTAGAGATATAGGATAGCTAGTTATTTAGCGACTTCCTATCTTAGTTCTCTTACCTCTTCGACGCTAGTAAACTTATTATAGGCGAGCGCCAGAAGAAGTACACCCTCTAGAACCGCTTAACTCCCCGACTTCGGGAGATTATCGATATCGACTTAATCAATAAGCCCCTTATATCCTTTACCGAGTTTAGCTATAAGATTAGAAAGAAGTACAACGCTCTTCACCTAAATAGCCAGATCTCCGCTTAGCGACGCGGCTAGACTACTAATAATAAAAGTACCGACCCGTCTAGAGCGTCGAAGGCGCGTTTCTCTAAGAAGTCTAACAACAAAACCACTACTATAACTTCGGTATCGTCTAGTACTACGCCTCGCGAGATAAAGGTAATCCTAGTACCTAACGCTAAGAGTCTAGATAGGGAGACCCGTGCCCGCTATATAAAGGAAGGACGATACTTTAGATACGGACAGACCGGATATATATCTTCTAAGTATCCTAGTAAGGAACGCGCTACTTTAGTAGCTAAGGTATTAGTACCTAACCCTAGTTATATAGAAGAGATCTCTGAACCCTCCGAGGCGGGAAAAGCCTAAGCCTAGAATAAGTCTCCCTTCTAGGTATAAGTATTACGAAAGTAGTTATACCTTTAGATTTATATACGGTATTAGGAAATAACAAATAATTTACTTTTCTAATTATACTTATATCTAATAGTTAGTTAACCCGTATAACTACTTTACTCGATACTAGAGTAATACCCTATACGGCTATCGATAAAGGATTAGCCCGTACTATCCGAGATATTTAGAATATTCTATAGATACCTTTACCCTAGCTAGTAAAGGTAGAGGGATATAATAGGAAAGGTAGAAACGCTATTACCTATATAATCGTTCTAACTCTCCAGATCGACGGACGATAGTTTTATTAGATACCGTTCCTTATTACTAGTTTAGGTTATTACTACGTAATTATCGGACGAGCCTAGTTCGTGTATTATTAAGTATTATTAGATTATATAAATTACCGAATCTAGTAGCCTACTAAAGTTACTATAGTAGATAAGGTAGCCAGGAAACTAACTCTAGAGATCCCCCTACCGGTATTAATACGTCCGCGGGTTATAAATCAGAAATATTAGGCGTATACCGAAGCCCGTGACCGGGAAATAGAGCGACTAATCGAGTAGGAGCGGATCGATAGATCTCGGGTTATTTTAACTATATATAACGCCGAATATCGACTTCCTAAAGAGTTCTTAAGTAATTATATACGAGCCTACAAGGTGTTTAGCTATATAACGGCCGGGGATAGAGAACCGGTAGTCCTAGCTCCTTAACCGTCTCGCGCAGAATTAAACACTATATTTCTAAGTCCCGCTCGAGCTTTTATTAGTCGAGTAGGGTTTAAATACTATATATAGGCTAAGGATACCGAAGTATTTATTACTACTCTTAACGAGATCGACGCGGTGATTACGGAACTAGCTCCTAGGAATAAAGTAGTCACGGAGAAGGAGTCTATTTAACGGCAAATTCCTAAGGTATACTATAATCTATAGGAGTTCTTCTTGTAACGTAAGTCCGACGTTCTACTACTATATCGGGGCCTATTCGACTATAAGATCCTTCTTAACGGAGAGTAGAGACTAGGCCGTTACCCCCTCTATAAGATAAACTAGGAGGAGCTTAAAGTAGTTCGAAAGTACCTTTTCGAGAACTTATAAAAGGGCTTTATCGTTCCGTCGAGGTACCCCTTCGCTTCTCTAATCCTAATAGCGAAGAAGACAGATAGCGGACTACGCTTCTATATAGACTACCGACGACTAAACACGGTTACGGAAAAAGATATCTACCCGTTACTACTTATTAACAAGATAATAGACTAGTTAGCCCGCGTAAGACGCTTTACTAAACTCGACGTACGGTAGGGATTCTATCGACTTAGAATAGCGGCGGACTTAGAGGATCTGACGACGTTTATAACTCGATATAGGACCTTTAAGTATAAGGTTATACTATTTAGGTTATATAGTAGACCTACCTCCTTCTAATAGTATATTAACTAGGTACTTAGGGATCTCTTAGATATAGTTACTATCGTATTCGTGGATAATATCCTAATCTTTAGCGAGGACCCCGAGAAGTATATTAAATACATTCGGGCCGTAATCTAACGATTATAAGCTATAGGACTTTAGGTAGTAATCTATAAGTACAAGTTCGACCGAACCGAGACTAAGTTCTTAGGTTTTATCGTAGGAGTGGATAGAGTAAGGACTAACCCTAAGAAGATTAAGGCTATTTATAAGTAGTAAACTCCTATAATAGTTAAAAGAGTTTAGTCCTTCCTTAGGTTCTGTAACTTCTATCGTCGTTTTATTACCGCCTATAGTCGTATTATAAAGCTACTCTACTAACTTATAAAAAAGGACTATATATTTATATAGAGCGAGGACTATATAAATACCTTCTAGTAACTAAAAACGACTCTTTCTTCGGCGCCTATCTTAGCGTACTACTATCCAGAGAGGGAGATAAGACTAGAAACGGACGCCTCGAAGGATATTATCGCGGGAGTACTATCCTAGAAGTAGGACGGGTTATAGTACCCTATTAGGTTCTTCTCTAAGACTATATTACCTAGGGAGCGGAAGTAGGATATCTACGACCGGGAGATACTAGCGATTATAGAGAGTATAGATAATTAGCAGGCTAAGCTATCGGGACTATAACGCAAAGAAAGATTCGAGGTCCTAACGGATCACCGGGCGTTAGAGTACTTTATATTATTAAAACTTCTGAACGCTCGTTAAGCTCGCTAGGGTTTAAAACTTTCCTAGTACTATTTCGTTATCCGCTACCGACTAGGATAATAAAATACTCTTACGGATATATTATCCCGCTTCTAGGTTAAATAATAAGGAGAACCGGAGAGCTAGACGTTACTACCGGAATCCTACTTAGACCCCTAGATCGTAAACGAGTATAAGACCGTTCGAATTAACTAACTCTATATTAGTAGCGACTTAATTAAATAGTTACTCTTAGTAAACCGGGATAACCCAGAGCTAGAAGTATAGCGTTAGGAAGCCGAATAGGAGAACTCCTTAAGTAGATTCGACTTACGAGAAGGGGTACTAATCCGTGATAAGAAGCTCGTGGTCCTAGTATATAGGTAGCTACGAACCTAGTTAATCTCCGAAGCCTATAATTAACTATCTTTAGCCTACCCAAGCGCTAAGAAGCTTTAGAAGTTCCTAGTAAGCCGTTTTTAGTAGGAGACTCTCCGCTAGGATATTATTCGGTTTTCGGATAACTATATAATATATAAGTATACTAAAACCTAGCGAATAAAGACTCCGGGACTCCTAAACCTATTACCGGTGCCGGATAGACCCTAGTAGTATATCTCTATAGACTTTGTATACCTACTAAAAGACCGATACGGATATAATAACACCTTAATAGTAGTCTATAGATTAACGAAGCGGATAGTTTACGTACCCTTATTTAAGGATACTACGGCTAGGGATCTAGTAAAGTTATAGTTAATATACTATTATAGGTAGATAGGACTTCCGGACTTAATCGTGTCGGATAGAGGACTATAGTTTATTGTATTATTCTAGAAGACCCTATATAAGTTAATAGGGATTAAGCGGAAGTTATCTACTCTGTATTACCCTTAAACGGATAGATAGTCGGAAAATATAATCTAGTTACTATCTTAACGACTACGCGCCTTCGTAGATAAGTTCGCCGATAACTAGTCTAGCCTACTACTAATAATAGACTTTACCTAGGCGATTTTGCCTTATAAGTCGACTAGGGTCTTACTATACTACACCGAACGCGGGTATAAGCCAAGAACGATAGTTAATTAGTAACTTAGTAGTAGCGGACGGGATCTCTATAGGCCAGACCGGGAGGTAGCTCGAGACTAGGCAGACAAAATTCGCTAAGTTTATAAGTTCGTACGGGATAATATAGCTAAAGCGTAGGAACGTTAGCGTACCTAGGCGAATCGATATCGTAGGAAGCTAAACTTCGACGTTAGGGACCTTATTATAATCACGATAAAGGATAATTAGTAGATTATAGAAGGGCTATTAGGTAAACTCTGTCCGAAAGCAGAGGGGCCTTTCCGGATTATCGAGAAGGTAGGGCACGCTTTTCGACTATAACTACCAGAAGGGTCGTTACGATATAATATCTTTAACCCGGAGAAGTTACGCCGTACGATAAGCATAGATCTACTTCTAGGATAGCCTATCCCTAAACCGGCGATATAGGTTATACTAGAGCCGGAGTATAATATAGAGATAATCCTTACTTCGCGAATTAACCGGTCGAAGCTTTAGTATCGAGTGAAGTAGGTAGGATTCGAGAATAATATAATATAGTATAATACTAGTAATTTCCGGACTACGGCTTCGAAACTCCGGGAATATTATAAAACCTACCCGTCCCGCCCTAGACCTCCGGTGAACCTTAACCGTTGGTTAGAGCACGAGGCTCTTAATAAGAAGCTACTAGTACGCCCGGACGATAATATATCGCAACGTCACTACGCCTAAGGATAGTCGCGAGTCTGAACGGGGGGTAATATAACGTATAGGTAATAAGTTAATAGTTAACTAGCTAGTCGGTTAACTAGTTCGTGAACAGACTTAGAGTATAGAGTTAGTTAGATAAGTTAACTAGTTAGTCACCGTAAACTAGTAAGTTCACTGACTAGTTAGTTAGCCGACTAGCGAGTTAGTATTAACTAGTAGGTTAGTTAGCTAGTTAATAGATATAGACTTAGGGAGTTAAGGAGGGGATTATATAATCGATATTTGCGTTTATAAGATCAGATATTTGCCTACGCGTTATTAATAGAAGCCTCACGCGTATATATACGCTAGAGCCTAAGGATTGTTTACCTTTCGGTTTACTTCTGTGGAGGAACCTTCTATCCGGGACTTTCTATAAGGATTCTGCCGCCTTACTATAGCCCCGCCCACGATAGGTATTTAAGGCAGTACTTTACCTTCCTTATTTCTTCCTTTCCTTTTTCCCCTTCGTCTTAGTTTTCTTCGTTATATAGGACACAGTTACTTCACCTTCTTCCTTCCATACGTAGGTTCTCGTAGCTATACTACCTAGGAGTCACAGGCCTTTCCGGATTATCGAGAAGGTAGGACACGCTTTTCGACTATAACTACTAGAAGGGTTATTATAATATAATATCTTTAACCCGGAGAAGTT
Source organism: Penicillium diatomitis (assembly GCF_028827545.1). Taxonomy (NCBI): domain Eukaryota; kingdom Fungi; phylum Ascomycota; class Eurotiomycetes; order Eurotiales; family Aspergillaceae; genus Penicillium; species Penicillium diatomitis. The sequence continues at coordinate 928,088 of NW_026623181.1, read as the reverse complement.
ACGCCGTACGATAAGTATAGATCTACTTCTAGGATAGTCTATCCCTAAACCGGCGATATAGGTTATACTAGAGCCGGAGTATAATATAGAGATAATCCTTACTTCGCGAATTAACCGGTCGAAGCTTTAGTATCGAGTAAAGTAGGTAGGATTCGAGAATAATAAAATATAGTATAATACTAGTAATTTCCGGACTACGGCTTCGAAACTCCGGGAATATTATAAAACCTACCCGTCCCGCCCTAGACCTCCGGTAAACCTTAACCGTTAGTTAGAGTACGAGGCTCTTAATAAGGAGCTACTAGTACGCCCGGACGATAATATACCGTAACGTTACCGCGCCTAAGGATAGTCGCGAGTCTGAACGGGGGGTGATATAACGTATAGGTAATAAGTTAATAGTTAACTAGCTAGTCGGTTAACTAGTTCGTGAACAGACTTAGAGTATAGAGTTGGTTAGATAAGTTAACTGGTTAGTCACCGTGAACTAGTAAGTTTACTAACTAGTTAGTTAGCCGACTAGCGAGTTGGTATTAACTAGTAGGTTGGTTAGCTAGTTAATAGATATAGACTTAGGGAGTTGAGGAGGGGATTATATAATCGATATTTACGTTTATAAGATTAGATATTTGCCTACGCGTTATTGATGGAAGCCTTACGCGTGTGTATGCGCTGGAGCCTAAGGATTGTTTACCTTTCGGTTTACTTCTGTAGAGGAACCTTCTATCCGGGACTTTCTATAAGGATTCTGCCGCCTCACTATAGCCCCGCCTACGATAGGTAATTAAGGTAGTACTTTACCTTCCTTATTTCTTCCTTTCCTTTTTCCCCCTTCGTCTTGGTTTTCTTCGTTGTATAGGATATAGTTACTTCACCTTCTTCCTTCCATACGTAGGTTCTCGTAGCTGTACTGCCTAGGAGTCACAGAACTATCCTTATTTATATATAAGGAATAGGATAAGTTCCGCGAGGATATTACTTACTAGGAACTAGTAGAGAAGGGAATAAGCGTAGCGATAAGAGCCTATAAGAGATAATATATTATCTATACTATATTTAACTACCGTCGAAAGAGACTTAAATAGGTATAAAAGAAAGTATATAAACCTATTTAAGATTAGAAGGAGCTATAGTCCTCTAGGTTAGAAGATATAGACCTAGAAATAGATAGTAAAGATATATAATAGGGAGATAGCGATATATAAAGCTATCTAGTCTACGAAAGTAAGCCTAGGAATACTAATACTTAAGAAAAGACCCTATTTAAAGGTCCTATAGCTATTATAATTCCTATAAAATAGTCCTAGTAACTATAAAGAAATATATATATATATACTAGTATTCTTATAAGAATTCCTCTAATAGATTTTTCTTACTCTTATCTACCTTCTTATCGCTATTATTATTATCCTTATCGAATTTATCCTTAGTCTTAAGTATCTATATAAGGATATTATAGTCGCTTTATATATAGATAATAATATCCTTAAGGATAGTATAAGCTTTCTTAGTATATAAGAAATCGCTATTAGTAGTATATAATTTCTTATATTTAAGAGATAAACTAAACTAAGTATTCTTAAAAGGCTATAAGATAGACTTTTTCGAGATCTTACTCGAGCTATTAGCTATCTTTATATACTTAGAAGATTCTTCTATATATAAATACTAGCTATCTATATCCTTATACTTAGGCTTAGTTATAGTCTTAGCTACCCGAATAGCTAGATAGTTTAGATTCTCCTTTTTTAGGAGTATAGTAATCTAAGTAGGAAGAGTTTTATTCCTTCTACGGAATAAATACTTAGCTCTATCCCTATCCTAAGTATAATTCGCGTAGGATCTATTAAACTAAGGCTTCCTATCGAAGATTAGAATCTAGTAGGACTTAAATAGATCCTTCTTCTTACTATAAAATAGATAAGACTTACTAGATAGCGCCTTAATACCGACTTATTAAATAAGTATATATCGAAGATATAATTAATCCTTATAATCTTTCGGGCTATAGGCCTAGTTAATATTATATATATACTTAAGCTAGTATATAGCGAGATCGTTATCCTTCTTAAAAGAAAGTAAAAGGGGATTAAACTATAAGTTAAGATCTATATCTATATACTAGAGTTAGTAGATATATAATACTATAAGAGAGCGAAGAGGACCTATATATTATAGATAGAGGAATCTTATTATTATCTACTTCTTCTTCGGAATCCTTAGCTATCTTACCCTTACTATCGCTATTATTATTATTATTACTATTATTACTATTATTACTATTACTACTATTATTACCGCTATCGCTATCGCTATTACTACTATTATTCCTATTACTATTACCGCTACCGCGGAGATAATAAGTAGTCTTCTCGATATTAGATAGATATATAGGAATATCAGAGTCGATAGGAATAGTACTACTTAGAGTATTACTAGCTAGAATACTAGATTATAGCTAGCTCTATTTAAGAGATCGAGTTAGTATAGGTATACTATTAGAAGATATACTATAAGTTACCGAAGTATATATTAATACTAAAAAGAGGTTATTATTAGTATCGAACGGATATAAATAGCGAAGGACTTATCTATATTAAAGCTAAGAGAAGATTTCGAGTACTAGAAGAAGAAGTATATTATAAGTTATAGGAAGGAAGAGAAGTTAAGAATAAGTATTTAAGCGAGAGACTTATCTTATCCTAGGAGTTACTATATCGAGGGAGATTCCTTTAATATAGATATAAATTACCGGATTTAGTAAATACTAGGAAGTCCTATAAAGCTATAAGAACCTAATCCTATCTATTCTTTATATAGATTAACGCTATCGCCTAATTTTTATAATAGTTAGCTTCGCCGATCGATTTCCTTTATCTAAGTTCTACTATTCTTATAAGTATAGCGCTAATTAGTAGGGATTTAGGTTAGAAATTATAGGAATTACAGGAATTCTAACTTAGATATAGCTCTTTCGATAGGAAAGCGCGAGTATAAGGATTTTCGTAGCGTGTTTCTTTATAAGAGATTCCCGACCGCGAGGGCGCGGTTAAATCTAGTAGGGGAGGATATAATTATAGGCCTATAGCTACCTTAGGTATTCTAATCCTTCCTTTTTATCATAACTAGAGCTAGATAAGTTATAACCTTACTATATAGCTCTATTCGGTTATATAAGGACCCTTAGTCCTCTATATATATATAGTTATATCCGTAGCTATACTAAGAAGAACTATATCCTATCTATCCTCTAGATCTTACTTCTATTAGTCTATCTATAGTTAATCTAATAGACTCTAGTTCCTTTCTTTTATTTCCTAAATTTATTAATATTTTATTTCGCGTTAGCTATATCTAATTCGGGGATCTATTAGTTATATTTAGATAGCTACCCCTTCTATTTAACTAGAAAGTATATTTTACTATTAATTTATTATTTATCTTTAATTTCCTCGATCTTATACTCGTCGTTATCCTCTAGCTTAGGTATTAGTAGTATATCTTTTCCTAAGTAGTCCTTCCTTTTCTAGGATTTAAGAAGGAAGATATAAAAGATATTATAGAGGCGACTATACCGGTTAGATAATACTAGTCTATATACTTACTTTCTAATAACTTTAATAATTCTAAAAAGGCTAATAAAGCGTAGAGAGAGCTTTCTACTAGTTTTTAGTTATAGATTTTTTATAGATAGTCTAATAAGAACGCTCTTTTTTAAGCTTAGGGGCTTATAGGCCTTATTATAGTCTTTTACTATACTTTTAGTTACTAAGTACTAGTATTCCTTTAGCTTCTCTCTAAGGTATTCGAGTTTCTCGAGCCTAGCTATAGTAGCTAGGACTTTAAGTTTCTTTAGTCTTACTTATACTTCTATATAGCTAGCGGAAATCGGTATCTCCTTCTCTATAGCTTTATCCTTAAAGGCCTATCAGAAGTCTAGTAAATAGCCTATAAGTACTTCGAATAATAAGATATCTATAGATATATTCCTTATATTATTATATATAAATTCTATAGACTATAGTAGAGTTAGCTATATTATCTATTCCTCTCCTATAAAATACTATAAATAGTACTCTAGGATTTAGTTTATTCTTTCTATTTAACTATCTATCTATAGATAGAAGGCTATTAATAACTATAATCTTACTTTAGAGATATAGTAAAGCTTTATCTAGAATTTACTAGTAAATACCGGTCCGTAATCGCTAATAATTCCTTCTAGCTAGCTATATTTTAGCTTAACTTTAGAGTAGATAATCTTAGCTAGCTCGGCTACTATAATTATTATAGATACTATAATAAATAAGCTTAGCTTTATAAATCTATCTATAATTATAAGAATAGAGTCGACTTACTATCTCTTCTATACTATAGGGAGTAAACTAGTTATAAAGTCTATTAATATTTCTATAAATAGTCTAGTAGATACTAGTAGGGATTATAGTTCGCTATAGGATTTATACTAGTAGGGAATAATATCTTAGTAGACTTAATAGTATCCTATATAGTTAGTAATAACCTTATTAATATTAGACTAGTAGAACTTCTTTTAGATTAGATTTAATATCCTTATTCTTCTAAAGTATCCTATAAAGAGGTTATTATAATAGATACTTAGTAGCTTTATTCTTAGATTACTCCTATTTAGGATATAAATCCGGTTCTTAAATTATACTAATCTCTTAAGATTAATACTCTAGCCCTCCTACTTCGAGGTACGATCTCTAATTATAGCTTTATAGCGCTAGATCTCTATATTCTTATTTTAGAGCCTTCGGAGTAGTTTCTTTAGGTCCTTACTAGTATCCTAGTAGACTATCTTAGGAGTATAAGCTATCTAGACTTATATATAGAAGACTAGTCTTATATAGCCTAGTTCCTCCTAGTCGGTCCTTCTAACCGACTTATCTTATCCTTCGTTTTCTTTAAAGATAAGGATACTTAAGATTAAGTCCTTTACTATTAGGATCTAGCTATCTATAGCGCTATATATAGCCTAGACTTTTATTATCTAGTAATTAGTCTTAGATATCTCGGCTAATATCCGCTTTTTAAGTAGTAAGATTAAGTTAATCTTATAATCTTCTAGGAGCTATTAATAGGATAGTCTATTAGTAGGATTTAGCTTTCCTATCTAGTAATTAATTATAAAATTAAAAGATATTAGAGATAGATACTATTAAGCTTATCTACTATTTAGCTTAGTTTATTTTATAAAAGTCTATAGATTAGTATAATCCGAATAGACTTTAATTAGGTAGATACTCTCTTCTAGATAGTAATACTAATACTTAAAGAAAAATATAATTATAAAGAGCTTTTAGTTAGGAGTCTTCTAGTAGATTTCTATACCCGAAAACTTCTTAGACTATATAGCTACTAGATACTAGACTTCCTAGCTATTAGCTTATAATATAATCCCGACTATAGCGCTATTCGAAGTATTAGTCTCTAGGTAGATCGGCTTTTCGGGATCGAAGTAATATAGTAGAGATACTAACTAGAATACTATAATAAGTTATCTAAATATAAGTTATTCTTTAAGTATTAGTACTACTTTTCCTAGTTTCTTACTATTTTTACTTCTCTTTAGTAGGGATATAAGAAGGAGAGCGATCCTTAAATAGTTTCGGATAAAATATCGATAGTAGTTTATAAAGCCGAGGAAGACTTAGATATCCTAGTAGGACTTCGGTAGCTCCTAGTTTACGATATCTTAGACTTATTAGGGATCTATAGAGATCCCTTTAGTAGAGATTATAAATCTAAGAAAGTCGACTTTTTTTAAATAGAATATATACTTAGAAGTCTTAGTATATAGGCTAGCTTCCTAGAGATAAGAGATAATATTATAGAGATATATTATATATTCCTTCTTAGATTTTAAGAAGATTAGGATATTATCTAGATATACTATAGTATATATATTAAGGATATTATATAGTATAGTATAGATATAGTTTTAGAAGATAGCTAGTATATTAGTAAGCCTAAATAATATAATAATATACTTAAAGTATCTATATTAGATCTAGAAGGCTATCTTCTACTTATCTCCTTTCTTAATCCGGATCCGATAGTATATATCTTAGATATTAATCTTACTATAGTACTTTATATTAGCTAGATAGTCTAGGATTTCTGATATAAGAGAAAGAGGATCTTAGTTCTTTACCGATATCTTATTAAGTCCTTAGTAGTCGATATAGAGTTATAGGGATCTATCTATTTTAGGGATAAATAGAATAAGTACTTCTATAGGGCTCTTAGAGGGTTAAATCTAGCTATTTACTAGATTTTTATTAATATAGCGTTTTAGTTCGCCTAATTCCTTTTAAGAGAGAGGATAGATAAGACTAAATAGTACCTTTATATCTAGAAGTAGATTAATAGAGTAGTTATATTAGTTAGAGGAAGATAGGGTCTTTAAGCTAGTAGAGAAGAAGAATCCTCGATAGTCCTCTAATTTAGGAAGAAGTTCGAGAGACTTAGGCATAGCTTTAGGTTCCTTATTAATAGGAAGCTAGATCTCTTTAGTCTTAGATAGATAGACTACTATAAAGATATAGGCTTCGTTTCTAGAGGCCTTAGTAAATCTCTTAGGACTAAGGACTTCGAAGATTAGAGTACTAAACTACTAATACTAGTCCTTATCTAAGAGATAGATATCGAGGTTATAGAGGGTAGTTATAGAGAGTAGTATAGGACTACTACTAAGTCGTAGATTATAGTTAATTACGATATAGGATTAGATAAACTAATAGATTATATCTCGAGAGTCTATAGCCTAGATAGGAATATACTAGACTCTATAGATAGGAGTCTCTTATTAGTTAATAGCGTTAATTAAGGAAGCTATAAGCTTCGCGTTTTAGAATTTATACTATTAAATAAAACTCTAGTTAATAAGATCTACCTCGGCTCTACTATTAAAATCTATATAGATATAGAGGATATCCTAGACTATAATATCGATATTAAAGTATATTTAAGTCCCTATAAGATTTAGAGATAGAGAGGGGAGATCTACTCTATCTCGGTAACTTTTCCCTAAGTAGCTAATTAGATAGTCTTCTCTTTCTTAGGATAGTTATATATATAATATTTCTTATTTCTATAAGTAAAGTAGATATTTCTCTTCCTATTATTACTAATATAATTCTTCTTACTATTATATTAGCCCTTATACTTAGGGCTATTATAAGGCTTCCGATCCTTAGACTCTTTTATAGGATTATAAGAGTCGCGGGAGTTATATTAGTCTCTAGTCCTCTTATTATCTCGGGAGATAGCTAGCTAGTTATTAGTACTCTTTTATTTCTTAGGGCCTAGAGACTAAATTTCCTAGTAGTAGTAGATTATATCGATTATCTTATCCTAGATCTCTAGGAGCTTAATCTAGTATAGTTAAATAATATACTATAGATTATATTATAGCTTCGCGAAGTATAAAAGGGATTACTCCTTCTCGAGGACTTATAGGAAGTATTACTCTAGGATATCTAATTATATATAGAACTCTCTCGGATCCTTATTATAATATTAGTATATCCTTTTAAGCTAAGCTATAATCTTAGATTCTAGGCTAGTAGTATTTAATAAGTATAAGGATCTACTACTTAAAGTATTCCTAATCTTCTTTAATTAGCTAGGAATAAGTAGCTCTCTTCTCTCTATAGTATTAATACTATTACTAATAGTAGATAGTATCTATATAAGTAAGGGCCCCGATAATCTTATACTTCTCTATATAGTATTTCTTTAGGGCTTTCTCGAATTACTAATAGAGATCGAGTAGCTACTTCTAATACTTCTAGAGATTAAATTCTTTTATAAATAGGAGGATATTCGTAAGTTTAATTTCCTTTTCCCTAACTATATCTATATTAAGATAATCGGGAGATATATAGCGCTAAGTAGAAAGGGGTTCCTTAAGTTCTTTATCCCTTAATAATACTTAGAGGGTAGCTAGCTACTAATATAGATTAGCTAGCTATTCTAGCTTATTAATAGTTTTCTAGGTTATAGCGAGATAGGTATTAAGGGATAGGAGACCTTAAGCTTCCTAACTAATAGAAGAGGTATTTAAGATCCTTATAGTTAGGATTAGAGAGGCTAGTAGGGAGTCTTCGATATTCTTAGGTTCTAAGTTAAATATCTCCTAGACTTATAGTTCCTAGGGTTCGTTAGTATAACTATAGATTCGCGGCGCTATCTCTTATAGTAATAATAGAGAGAAGAATTAGAACTATTAAGATAGCTACTTTAGTAAAGTAGCTAGACTTAATTATTAGGGAAGAGATAGCTTATAGTAGTTAGATTAGTATTAAGACTAATTCTTAGGGATCCCTACTAGTTCCTTCTCTAATATCTATCTTATAGTCCTCTCTCTCTATACTCTCGAGAAGATTACTCTTAACTCCCTCTTCTATCGATTAATCGATCGATTAGCTACCCAAAGAGGTAGGACAGAGCTACTATAGAGGTTATAATCCTTCGGGTTAGAATATATAGGATAATAGGAGTCTGAGGCTAGATAGAGGAGGCCTAGGAGCCTAGCTCCCTAGAAGCTACGGGAGGGCCTAACGCCTAATTATTATATAGCTAGGCCGGGATCGTAGGTTACGGATTACCTAATAATTACTAGGCTACGGATTACCTAATAGGGTACTTTAATAAAGGGAGTCCCCTTATAATTATATTCTCTCGGACTATAATAGCATCGAATATACGTACTCTCTTTATAGAGGATAACTAGGATAGTTCTATAAATAATATTATATTTCCTAAGATATTAAGCCCTTTTTAATCGTAGGATAATTAACTAATCTCTATATATATTTTAATTTTTATAATTTATAATATCTTTATATACTCTTAAGCGATAATATTCTAATACTTATATATTCTTAAGCGATAATATTATTATCTATACTTAACTCTTACCCGAGTTAATATTACGCTCGGCTTATTATTAATCTACTTAAGATATATATTATCTATACTATCCGATTTTTTAATCCTACTTTCTTTATCCTCTCTATCTCTCTATCTCTTAAATATTAGGTTTTTTCTATCTATATCTATAAAAATATCTCCGAATAGTATCCTACTAGCTAATATATACTACTTCTTTATAGGAATAATTATAATTTATACTATATCTACTAATCTAAAAGCTATAAAGATACTTATTAAAGCCTCTTACTAGGGCCCGATCTACTCTTATCTTAAGAATATTATTAATAACGACTCTAGTCTTACTATATTAATTAATTATTATAATTACTAGTAATTAAGCTTTATTCTAGGTATAGTAGTCTTCGTATAAGGTATCCTTTCTATAGAGCCTCCTCTTCTTATAGGTTCGGGATATCCTTATATCTTAGTCCGCGCCAATTAGCTAATTCTGTCTATCTATAACTATATATTCCTTATTTTATTCTCCTACTAATATAATACTAATTTTATATAGACTCTACAGAAACCCTAACTTACTCGAGTATAATACCTATACCCCGTCGATATTTAACGGCTCTATCTCCTTTATCGGAAGTTACGTTAGTAGCTTAGTTAATCTAGATAGCCTTCGCTAATTTTATCTATCGATAACTATCTATAATACTATAAAGCTATATCTCGGTAACGACTCTACTATATCGTATATAATCTTTAAGATTATATATATACTTCTAGCTATTTAATATTAGGCTAATTTCCTAATACCCTCCGCCGGGCGCCTTCTCTAGGTTTCTAGGGATTAGATAGGTTATTACGCTATCGACGGTATAGAGTATCTCTATATAATTATTATAGCTATATCTTTTATACCTAATACTTTAGCGGTTAGGGCTACTTCGATTTAACTAGTTATTTTAACTATACTAGGGAAGCGATAACGTCCGGTAGTCGGTACTAGGCTATTAGCTTCTCTACCTAAGAAGCCCGAGGACGCTACTAATATAGAATTTAGTAAGTTATCCTCTATATTATAATCTTCTTAACCCTCTACCCCTAATAGTACTCTATCTCCGCCGCCGTAGGTTTTACTATTATCGGTAGCCTAGGTCGCTATAGACGACGATATCTTAATACTAGATTCGTCGAGCGATTCTGATACTATCCTTAGTATTACTAACTATAAGTACCTAGCCTAGGACCCTTTATAAGATAAGCCTATACTAGCGTCGTATAAGCGGCGTCGGAGATCTAAAAAGCTAAAGAAGATCTATTATAATTAGAGGTTATACTAACCTTTTATTATATAGGAGATTCTGTTCTAGATACAAAGAAGCGTACCGGAACTTATACGGCTACTATTAGGCGTTAAGGGTTAAGAAGTTTTATATATAGATAGCTACCTTTTATATCGTAGTATTCATAGTAGGCCTAGCTTAGTAGGGTATATACCGGACACGGGGATAAACTCCTAACCTCTACGCACCGTAGTAAGATCGCCGGGCTCTGCCTATAATCCTCGCCAACTGGCAAATGTAATTCTCCTATTCCTAGTGCTTCTAATGCAAATCTCTGCGATTATACTATATCATGTTCTGAAAGTACGACAAGGGAAGGGCCGCGCAAGCGCGGCCGTGAAACCTTGTGACTAGTAATTGCGGGAATGGTGTAAGGCTGTAAGTACTAAGTAGCAAGTACCTTTGACTGTATGTAGTCTGCGGAATTAGAATCAAAGTCGAGATATCTCTTCCTGATATTGTATTTGCACATTATACAAATGCTATATGTAAACATTATGTCTGAACATTGTACAAAGTATGCAGGGATATGTTCTGTGGGATGTTTAGTCCGAATAATGACTGAGGTCATGAGCATTCCACGCCGAAGGCGCAGTTGCTCGTGCTGTGTCACAGTCACGATCCAGTATTCCTGTGACGACCTGCTGTAGGTTCATGCAGAAATCACTGCGAGCATTGAAGAATGTGCCTCGAGTCTTCTTGTTCTGCAGGATCTCGAAATCGCTTCGATAGGATTCGAATGCGGTGTTCAGGGCCTTGTGATATTTGTATTAGCATGAGATGGTCATTCTTATCGAATGCGGACGCTCAGTGAGTGATGAAGGGCTGAAGTCAGGTCAATATTCAGCTAGTGGGATTATGCTTACCTTGTGCAGTGCTTCCCTGAATAGGATCATGTCATCAATCACTTGCTTCGGTGTCGAGGCCGCGTCAAGGACTTCCACGCCCATGCGCAACCATGAATCCATAATCATTGACGAGCGATGTACGGTTACTTGGCCACCGAACAGACTCGCCGCAAGAGGTGTCACAATCGAAGCTTCTTTGAATGCAGTGATATGGGGAGGCTTTCCCCATATGAATTTCTGATTGAAGACGAGCAGTGCGCGAGGCGCCTTTCGACCGGTTTTCGTCATGCTACCCGAGAATAGAACGGCTTTCTGCTCGGTTTGAGTGGCAAAGGTCGAATTCGAGTCGGGGTTGGGGGCTGCCAAACGAGGGTAGAGACAATGGAGCAGCAGCGCTTTGATCAAGGGCACATTATTCGAGTTGACGTTCAACTTCGGTCCTCCGAAGCGGCCCTCGGCGTCCTTTCCGGTCAACAGCCACTTGTCGACGATTTGTGCTTGTTCCAACTGGCGCAGAATCTGATTGGAGGTGAGGAAAGCCTCTCTATAGACTGGAAGGTAGACATTCTTAGAGATCGCAAACTTGTGAGCGGCCCGCCACCCTTCCTCGATCCAGACAGACCGTACAGCTTTGAAAGCATTGACTGTGCTGAGATGATCGCTTGAGCTTTGTCCAGCAAATGCAGATTGGTTATTCCAGGCGTTGAGCCGCTGCTGGTCGTCGCTACCCCGATAGAAGAAGTTCGATTGCTGTCCCAGTGTAGCTATGATCAAGACAGGGTCAAGGCATCGGAAAATGGCGCCCATGATAACAAGTTTGGCAAGATGCGGAGGAAGTATCGGCATGTGACTGACCAAGGAGCCGAGATTTGTCATCTTTTCGTTGCTGTCCAGGGCCTGCAATTGCTTGAGCGAGGTCACAGCCATGTCTATATCGGTGATCTCAGGCGACTCAATAGCTTGCTGCAGGAATTCACGGATGGTCGAAGATGGATTAGACAGCTTCGCACGCAGACAGACAGATTGAAGATCACTTCGAAGAATCTCGGGGGACTTCGTGACTCGTAGCGAGTCGAAGCAGTCCTTGCTTCCCATAAAGAAGTAATCTCCATCGTGAACTCGGCCTGCCCGCCCAGCTCGCTGGACTGTACTTGATTGACTCGCCCACGAACAGCTCATCTGATGTGACCGGCTCCACGGATCGTACATCAACTGGTTCACTTTGCCCGAATCAATCACGTATTTCACATCAGGGATTGTGAGTGATGCTTCTGCAATATCCGTTGCAAGCAGTATCCTGCGGCAGCTTTCGGGCGTCTCGCGCTCTAGATTCGCAAGCTCCTCCGGCAGGCTGCTGTGCAGCTTTAGGAGCTTGTACTTGTTCCCGTCAGCAAAGTCCAGGCCTAGCATTTCCGCTGCCTGGAGAATCTGTGATTCAGTAGCAATAATCTGGCTAAGACCAGGCAAGAAAATCAAAATGGCACCGCTGTCAGTTGTGCTCAATAGATGATGCGTGACTGCGGCGATCAGGCCTGTCGGAACAACAGAGGCATCATCGACTTGCTTCAACCCAGCGGGTCGCGATAAAGGTATTGCTGCGTCACTCCCTCCCAGAGTAGGGGGTGACTCTCCAAGATCGTCATCCTCTGGCTCGTCTTGCGCTTCCTCAGCCTCGGCCTCGGCCTCGGGTGCGAAATTGCGATAGTGATTCTTCAAGAATTTGGCAGTCGCTGGCTCTTTTAAACACCAGGTGAGAACATCTGCTTTGAGACTATCAGTCAAATTGGTAATGACATCGTCCAAGTAGTGTGATTTGACGTGGAATTGACGACCCGGTATTGAAACGTGAGGCGCTGGTGTTGGCCTCCCCTCTGAATCGATGTTACTAAAGTATGAAGCAAAGAGATCGACATCGACGGTGGCACTCATAACCACAACCTTGGGCGTGAGCTGGCCCGCTGCTCGACATTTGTCGATATGACTTTTCAAGAGTAACATCACAAAATCAATATCGATATCCCGCACGTGAACCTCATCGAGTATGATGTGAGAGAATGAGTTCAGAAGCTCGGGATTGTCTTGAAGCATGTTCAAAGCGAGCCCAGTCGTGCAATAAGTAATACTGCCACCTTTGGCAGGCCGTCTGATTCCAAATCGTATCATATAGCCAACTGTGTTACCGATGTTTTCAAGTCTCTCATGAGCAACACGTTGCGCTAGCATGCGAGCCGCAATACGTCGTGGTTGAATGCAAAGTACGTTGCAATGACCACCTTTGCCCTCTTCGATAGCATCGTTGAGAATCAATTGAGGCACTTGCGTAGATTTTCCAGAGCCTGTTTCAGCCACGATTATACTGTACGTCTCTTTCTTGATCAGACCAAGAATCTCGTCTTTGCGTTCATTGACAGGAAGTGTGCTGGTTGCGGATTGGATCGCCAGCACCTTGGGGTCTTTAGATTGACGGAACTTTCGAAGAGACTGGGCGAGTTGCTCAGACCTCTTGGTTTTGTAGGCGTTCGAAGTGCCCTTGTCGCTTTGGATTGGTCGGGTGTTCTTGGCTTGTACCTTCATCAACGACCGTAGCTTGGCATTTGCATCGTTCAAGGTCTGTGTTCCAAAATGCATCATATATAGCAGATCATCGTTGACGGTCGCTCTGATGTGATCTCGTTGAATCAGCTGCTCCCAGATACCTGATTCTCGCAATCTTGTAATCAAGCCATAGATTGCCTCCTTTTTAGCATCACGCTGAAAGACCATTCATTGCTCGTTAGTTTGTCTTGCTGCAGTGATCGAGTTTCGTGTCCCCTAGAGACTGGCTACTGAACGCACCTTTCTCATTCCATGCCCTGCAACTTGAAGCTCCTGCTTCAAGACAGGAATCGAGCAAGTCACAAGGCATGTCATACCTTCAAATTGATTGCCTGAAAATTCAGTGTCATGCTGAAGAAAGTTTTTCTGCTCGAGAGAGTGAAATATCCTAAAGTCATCTTGGCACAGCTCGAATGGCAGGAGACTCGGTTCTTCGGGCTTTTCCTGATCTTTCAAGACAGGATTGTCTGCCACGCGCTGGTCCTCCGCGATATCAGACAAACTCAATTTCGCAGGCAAAGGTGGCTCCTCCTTGGATGCAAGCGGACGCTCTTCGGAGATCAGCTTGTCCCATAGTCCTTCTTCCTTTAGCTTCGAGACCATACACGAGAAGGCTTCCACCTTCAATTGGTCCTACTCAATCATGATTAGCCACTATCACGCTTCGCGAATCTACCCTTTTGATCTGAAATGCGGCCATACCAAGCTTGTCGAACCCGATTCACCCCTGACTCTGAGTCTGATGTCTGTGCGGTCCTCGCGTTGGTTCGGCATTCGTAGGCTCATACTGAATTTCGATTCACTTCTATCGTTCCAGACTTTGAAATCTCTCGATATGCGGATGATTCTGCGATGCCAAAGATGTTTCAACAATTGTATCTCGTCCTTGAGGTGGGATGATTGTTGGACCTCCTCCTTGTACATCCTGTGTTGACCTTCCACGTCCATGGCAGCTCCGTCGAGACGAGTCTTGCTCGCAGTGTCGAGCTGCGTATTGACCTCCACATTTCCGGCGGTGATCGAGTTGGACTTGAGGGTGTGAGAGAAAGTGTGGGCATCACAGGACGGCATAAGCGACCGTTTTGAATGACGTGAAATTGTGGCCTGCAATGTGACGCTCGATAGACGACGCACATGTGGACAGCGAGCTACTGTAATCGGGGATTCCCAACTCGACTTCCCCGCGCAGCTAATCAGATGAAGCTGCAAGCCGAATGTGCGGTTACTATAGACCCGGAAATCATCTCGTCGCAGTGGCGGCGTTCGTTTGAAACATTGTAATCGGGAAACCGACCTCGTCTGGGGCGTCATTTTCAGGACGTCGCGGGAGGTTCACGATGGGCTAGGGAGCCAGTATGGGGACAATCGGAAACGAAGTGAGCGGTCCATCTGCGCTGATTCCTCGACTGGCAACTTTCATGGACCCCAAGTCCATTGGATCAATCTCGTGTGGCAATGGCCTTCGAGCATGTTCAAGAACACAATGGTTGTTCTCGACTAGAAGAAGCAGCAGCAGCACCGAAGAGAAACTTGCGGTGCGGCGCGGCGGAGCGCACGGACTTCATCAACGGGAAGCATGGGGCGGGCGATCCCACTCGCCGAGAACATGGTATTCATTCAGAACGACTTCTTTATGCAGTATCTTCCGCAACACGGAGTGTTTCGATAGACAGGACTCACAAACTCTACTTGAGAATATGGAAATGCTGAAGCTGTGAATACGATCTATGTACAATCTCTATCTGCATTGGTATCGAAGGGTGTATCAAACAGGTCTTCGATCCCGGGATCATCTTTGCTCATGTACAATACTCAAATTGTGTATCCCATGTCATCTAATAACAGTATCCGTTCGGCTGCCTGTCGGCTCATGTTGAGGCTTCTTTCTGGTGTTTCACTCGTAGTTTCTTCTCGGTTTTCATGAATTCTCGAATGCCGACTGGAATATTCGCAAAGAGGTCATCCTCCGGGTTCGGCACAGTCCAATTGGTCTCACTCCCACCACCGTCATCATCCATACTAAGACTGGCTGAATTGACTTCAGCTCGGGGCGCCGTTCGAGCATCTTCAGTATCTGCCTCTGGACTAGCTTTGGCTTTGGCTTTTGCAATTCTGGCAGCCCACTCCTCCATTTCATCGCGGAAATCATCCCAGACACAGTGAACACAGCCACTCATGCAACAATTCTCAGGTTCTTCGGGCTGAGGAGGAATTGGCACCCCGTTGATAGTTTTCCACATAGACTGTGGTGGTGCTTCGCCCGGATTGTATCGAGACTGACGACCGGGTCCTGCAAGGCGTGTGCCGAAGACAATAGCCATCTTCTCCTGCGGAGTCTGGGCCTTAGGAGCCTCGGCTGTGGAAGCGGATGCCGGGACGGTGTTTGTACTTGATTGCGATAGCTGCGGTGCTGTGCGATCGACCGGCAGAGGCGATTTCAGAAGGAGAGAGTAGTAGCCGCCCAATGAATGTGCCTGTGACGTTGAAGAGGCGTTTGTCGGAGACTCGATGCTGCCTTGTATCTCAGATTGATCGTGTGTGCGCATGCGCCGGGAAGTAGCAGTGAAGGCATGGTGACGACGAACAGCAACACGAAGACTCCAGATATATTCAAGATTGCTATCCAAGGCCACAGCCCTTGTGAAGGTACACCCGCCTGTCGCAAAGCGTTTCATCGTCACCTATCAGTAGATCAACGAACGACAGACCTCGGAGCTGCTGCGAGATTAAGTCATAGGTGCAAACACGGCAAACTTTATTGTTTATGCGCCCGCTCCGCATGCGGGCGCGCGGGTTGAGATTAAACAATCAACAAATACAAACTCGACACAACGATGGACTCACCTCCTAAGCGACGGAGGACTGGCGAAGCAATAAATCCCTCTATTGGCGCAAGTCAAATTTTGCTACGGTCCCCGAGCCGCGCATCGTATCAATCGCCCACGAGGGCGAGTCTGGCCAAATCACATTCCGAGATACTCGAGCGCGCGATCGGGAGGTCACCAAGCAGACAATCACCCATTCGAGGCAACCCCGAGAAAACCCTTTCTCAGGATGATGCGAGAAATTTGGGTCTTCGCGGTCGCAAAGCACTTCGACCGTCATTGAACCCGTCGAGCCCTCTGAAAGGGTCGCAAGCCTCAAGATCTCCAATGCTACTTTCTCCCAGCAGACGACCTAGCAATATCCAAGCATTTTCCAAACCTCCACGTCGACTGTCACGAAAAATTTCAGCCGCAGACTTTGTTTTTGGCTCTCCGATTCGCAACGAGACACAGCCTTTGCAAGGTCTGTTGAATTCTCCCGAAGACCAAATTGAACACGCTTTGGGAACGGCTATACAGGAAGAGGACGCGGGAGGAGATGTGGGCTTTGACTATGGCGATGCCGATTATTCGCGCGACGATGACACTCTTGAGCCGGACCTGCCCCCAACTCCTACGCAACTTGGGCTGGAGAGGGCGCCAGGTCGGCCGAGGGGCCTCTTGAGCAGCAGCCCGAGCTCTAGACAAGAGAGACGCAAGAAAAGAGCCGCCACTGATTCTTTATTGGGTGGCTCTGCGAAGATTTCGAAGTCACAGACGTCCCGAGAGGAGACCTCTGAGAACGTTCCAGCATTAGCACCTTTGGCGGATGTGACCGCTGCAGTCGTTGAGAAGCAAAAGTCTCGAAAGGGACTGGAGGCGGAGCTACGTCGGCTGAAGTCCGAGGTAGCCGACATGAACAAGTGGACTGAGAAGGTTGACTCGGGTCTTATTCTGTCTCATGAATCTGATGAGGTTCGCAAGTTGCTGAACCTTCTCAAAGAGGAATCCACCCACATCAGCCAGCCAGTAGCTCCACGGCCTCGCGCCCCTATCTCTGCGCTCCTGTGTACACTTCTTCCATTTTGCGGGAGGATGCCCCGCCCATCGTCTCCAGAATTATCCATGCCAAAAAATCCGTTTGCCCTGAAAGATACTTCCAAATCCGCAGCCTATCTTACTTTGTTCGCTCCGTTGACGCTTCGAGCTACGGCCAGTCGCACGGCATCGAAAGCAGCATCCTTGTTAGAGACACACACGCTGACTTTCACCGCGCCATCCCCATTCCCATCCTCGCTCTACAATGTTTCCGTGGTTTACGAGACGAATCCAGAGACACAGAATGTTACATCCGTTTCGGTTCCCACTGGCAATGATAGCAAGAAGAGAAAAGTCCCGACTGCGCTTCGGCAATGGATTGACGCCCGTTTGGAGAATCCATTACTCGCCTTGGACGTTGCCACTTTATGCTGGGGCATCAACCGCTACTGGGAAGCATCAGTAGCTCGTGCCCGGCTTTGGGCTCGAATCGAAGCCAATCATAAGGTTCAATCAGGGAAACTGCCGATACAGCCCTCCGTACAGAGCACGGACGGCATCATCTCAGCCACGGAGCTTCGAGGTCTTGTCCCGCATCTGGGGCGCAGCGGCATGGTGATCAAACCTGCGGTTGCGAATGGAAATGGTCCTCGCGTGCTTTTGTCCAATGTGCTGGTCATGGACGAATGGACCGGAGAGCCACAACTTGAATCAGGAATCAGCGTGACCACACCCAACACAACCGTTGACAGAAACAGGAGAATTGGGCAGGAGACAAGGAAGTTGTTTCAGGCATTACTACGTGAGGAAAAGGCCGCTTCTATATACGAACGGAAGATTGGTGGCGTGCATGCAGATGCCATTCTACGAGCAACGGAAGGTGCACTTGGGGCTCTGGAAGCGTCGCGCTGATTGATTTCGTGCTGGGTTCTTCACCTGTTGTCGGTCTGCTTGACGAGCGATGGCGTTATTGGTTTCATTGTCGATCAAATTGCATTGGTTTAGCCGTACCTTATGTTTAGATACCATCTTACTTTACACCATTTAATTGGACGAGAGGGAAAGGCATCAATGGCCTTCCACAAACACTACAGGCTTGGTTGTTCTAAGCGATTAATTAGGTGATGAATTCATGCCGAGCACAAAGTAGCTATGTGATGGATTCTCTCCCCCAGGTAGAGCGAGTGGCCGTATTGGTTGAAATCCAGCAGGTGATATTGAAACGTCTGCGCCTTGCACTATATCCTGTGAATAAAAGTGGTATATAAGCCAGTACTATCCAAAATGCATGGTATGGATGACTATCGAGTACAACACTAAGCAATGACTTTTCTCAGAGCATGCCGTAGAGATATAAACTGGTCTGGTCCCGTACGCTCGCCCATCGGTGGAAAGACTCAGTCTAACTCGAGGGCTACAAATACTGTAGAGAATAGAGTATAGAAATTAATCAATACAATAGACTATATTCGAGAGTGTGTGCCCCAACACGTTCCCCATACACTTGGTAGACTTTCCACAAGCGAAGATGCCATCAATGATCACAGACGACCCAGCACAGAGCGAGTCTTGCTGGGGAAGGAACTCTAAGTGGGGCCAGATACGAGCTTGCCTGTCATGTATGCCGACTGGAACGGAATGACATCAACAAGCTCGCTTGGCCAAGGGGTAAGGCGTCTGTCTCGTATATTACCATACGGACAACAGAAGATCGTCGGTTCGAATCCGACAGTGAGCATTTCTTTTTGGAACGTATTTTCCCTTCTCTCTGGCTTGCACACACGACGTTCACTTTTTACATAGTAATGACACGCACTACGTTAAGTAATAAGTACGCTTTCATCAAACCTTTCCCCAAGATGTTGGTACTGGTTCGTTTGGACCTGGCAGCATCCACGCCGTCTTTGTCATACTTTAGGTTAAAGGCACTAAGCGGTTATAACGAAGATAGTAAAACGGATGATTCGAAATGCTAAAGGGTATCATAATGCAAAGGAAAACAAAAAGCAGATCGAGATATAGAAGGACCTCCGAGACTCTCCAATTATGGTGTCAGAGAGCAGCTTTGTTCTTCATTCACGCGACCACGCGCTACACCAGCCCAGCGAATCGTCGAGTAGCCCATCCAGATCCATATTCTTGATACTCTTGCCGAGTGATCACCACCTTGCCAAGTTCCTCGCGATTACTTGCGAATCGAGAGCCACCAAGCCAGGCCGAGCGGAATGGACTAAGGAGAGACAAGGTTAGTGGCACCGAAGACAAAAAAAGCCCATAATGGTGAAAGGACAGGACAGCTTACTCCTCGGCTCTTCGGACGCGGACGACGCATTCTGAGGAGGTAATCGCTCGGAGGTCGTTTTCCCTAAAAGCTGCGTTAGCAGGGTTCAATCACCGTTTCGAATAGCTGTTCGGGTTGTGCGTGACGCGTACAGTCTATCCATAAACCCTGGAATACAGGAATTGCCGCCAACCACCAGGACGTTCGCAAGAAGGGCAGCATGTAAGCCAGGAGGCAGGACGGAAAGACTTTGAAGAATCATGTCAGGTATTCCAGCCTGCTGCATGCCGATATCACTGGGCCTGAAAAGTAGCTCAGGAACGGTAAACCTTTCATTGCCCAAAACGAGGACATCCTCAGACAACACCTCAGGACTGAGACCTGACAGAGCACCCTTCTTCCTCTTTGCGTGCAGCAGCGGATCATGGGGCCGCATGAATCCCTTTTTGTTGGCATTGGGGTCAGGTAGCACGTAGTCCACGACTACGCTTTGAGCATCCTCGCGCTTTCGATTCGCCTTCCACGTTTTCTCCATGTCGTGTATGAAGTCATTGCTGATAAAGCAGACCGCTTCCTTGACCTCGTTCATGATGTATGTCTCGTCCACCATGTTGTATTGTCGCATGGAGACGATCTCCTTCAGGTAATTTGTGAGAAGCTTGCCTCCGACGTCAAGCCGGCGAATGGCACGCTGCAGAGGCTGACCCTTGTAGACCGGAGTGACCGTGGTGTGTGAGTATCCGGAATCCACGACAAGCAGACAGTCCTTGGGGGAGACTTCGGCATCGCTTCTAGTGAGGGGGTCGCCGAATAGAGCGTTGACATCACACCAGGCGTTCAGGGTTGGGCCTTTAAGAATCACAAACGAAAGAGATCAGCATCCTGCGACGCCAGCGTTCAAAATAACAGCTTTCCTCGAGACATCACCTACCTAAGCATCGCGCATAGCCACCAAAGCCCCACTCCTCCATCACCATCTCGTCCGTATTGCGCTGCAATACCGGCAGGTTATTGGGAGCCTCCGTCAAAATCAGGGTTGTCTCTTCTGGCTTCGCGATCCGCAGCTGCTTGTTCCGAGGGGTGGCTTTCTCTTCGAAGAATGTCTGGTCCCATATCTCCCTCTGGGCCTCCCAATTGACAATAAACCCCTTCTCCACGGGGCGGCGAAACACCGCTTCATTCCAGTCCGTGACATGCGTGTTGAGCTGAGCACCCGTCCATATCCGATTGTCGCGGGTCTTGACAATTGCGTTGGGTATCGTGGCGCAGTGGGAAAGGGCTTCTTCGGCGGGGACGGAGGGATCACAGGCCCAGCCTGCTTTCATCGTGTATGCGCCATTGTCGAGGACGAAGGTCTTCTCGGGGACGAGACGCGTGGGAATGGCAGGCGCAGATTTGGCAGCCTTTGTAGAGGCACGAGACTTTGATGTACCCATAATCTATGTCATGGGAGAATGTGTGGTTGGCCGCGAACCATCGAGCTCTTAGAAAGCTTTGGGGGGATGTTTGATCAGTTTGACTTGTGACGGTGGATGTGGACTTTCTGTGGTGCCTGACATTCGAGGCCATAACTATGCGGCTAGCGGTGGTCTCACCTCTCCAGTGCTGTGGGGGCCCGTGTTTTCATGTTCAACGTCTGCTTTTTAGATCAAGATTTTTGGTTGAGTATGACTGCTCGGTCCTGCGAAGATAAAGTCATAAAGTCATAGTTGCAATCTATATTGACTGTAAGGTGCCAGGACCCATGATATATTGCATGTGATGGAAAGAGTCATCTTCCTTGTCTTCGTCTTTTTTTTTTTTCTTTCTTTTTCTTAATGAGCACCTCCCGTGAGGAGACGTGGACCAGACTGCTGACTGCTCAGATTGCTGGTTTTGGTTTGAGAGATGTGGTGATGACCTCAGATCAACAAGGCGGAATAAGCGTTGGTTACGTAGCTGTTTGGTTGATTCGGTTCACGTGAGAAATGGCTGTCCGGTGCAGCAAATGGCTTTGAGGGGACAGGGTTGTATCCGAGGTGAAGATTGAAGTCATATCCATTTATCTCGTAGTCTGTTGTTCAATGGGTACCAAGATATCAAAAGGACATAGTACCTGATGTATCCAGTCGATCACAACTGAGCGTTCGAAAAGGAAGGATTCTTGACTGAATTGGAAGCTTTTTCAAACCAGCGCGTCTCTGAATAAACAACTCTATCCTTACCTAAGGTATGTAGATTGGAATGAGACAATCGATGGGACTTTGAGCTCGCATTAGGTTGGATGTACGTAAATAGGTATTGCAAATGGGCTTCCTCACCTTCGGCCTGATTCCTCGTCCGGAATATATAGACTTACCTGCCTTGGTGTTTTAGCAGGCACCCATGAAGAGTTACTTGGCCGACAGCTACTCAAGACTCAATGACAATCAAATGTCAAGATTGTCTCGAAATTCAAATCAATATGATCGTAACTAGATCTCCATCGAGAAGGACCATGTCGAGTGACTGTTGCATACAACCACGTGAGCTTGTGCAGCGTTCGCCCTACTGAGGGAGCCGGGCACCTTATTGAGTCAACCCGCCCCACCACTGAACCTGAGCCCCGCGGACAACATTTTTATCTCCAAAAAATCCCTCTATACCCAACAACATTTCCCCCTCCTCCCAAAACCTCTACTCAACAACGCAGCAGGGCAAGCCCCCGGCCCACGTATACACTGAAAAAAAAATGGCCCAAAAATTCCCCGTCACCATATCGACCACACTCACTCTTCTGGACCAATTCCAAGCCACACTCGCAACTCCAACGACGAGCGCGCCCCAAGATGCAGGCGCCGACGTCGACGCCAATTCCAACAACGCCTTACCTCTGCTCGCCAATTCCGCTGCGAGTCTGAAAGCCCAAGTGACAAAGCTATCACTGCTGGCGATAACCTCGCCGTTTACACATTCCGCCGTGACTACTGTGCTGCGCGCATGCAACGAGACCGTTCTTCCCTCGCTGGTTACCGCGGCGCTGCTGGTGACACCCGCCGAATATACCAAGGCATTTCACTCGGAGGTGCTGGTTCTCGTTCGGACGACGCTTACGGAATTTGCCACGCTGGTCAAGAGCGTGAAAGAAATTGCGGGACACAAGGACGCCGCGAAGACGGCTGATCCGAAAAAGAAAGAGGAGGATCTCACGCAAACTGCAAAGAACGCGGTTACTGTTGCAGTGGGCCGAGTCTGGGATGCTTGTGATGAGGTGTGCGAAGTTGCGAATAAGGGGGTGGTTGGATTTGTGATGCGCCGTGTGGAGCAGTGGCGCGATCTGGTGAAGGATGCGGTTGAAGAGCTTGAGGAGTGGGACCCCGAAGGCGATGACGACTTTTTCGACGATTTGATGGGTGAGGAGAAGGAGGACCTGTCCGACGATGAGGGCGATGAGGAGGATGAGAACGCCGCGCTGCAGGAGCAGAAGAAGTCGACGCTGCGGTTCCTCAAGCCCGTCGCCCAGGTCTATCCTGTTATTGTCACAAACCGACTGAAGAATGCCGGGGATCTACCCTTGTGTGCACCTGGTGGTGTTG
The DNA here is from genome assembly GCF_028827545.1 of Penicillium diatomitis. Lineage (NCBI taxonomy): Eukaryota > Fungi > Ascomycota > Eurotiomycetes > Eurotiales > Aspergillaceae > Penicillium > Penicillium diatomitis. Next base: position 904,709 of record NW_026623181.1, on the reverse strand, counting down.
CGAAACTCGAGTCATTGATGATTCACCTGCAAAATGTCCCCGAGCAAGTCGATGAGGTGGTCGGAGCGTTATATGAAAGCAATTGGGTCAAGGCGGCGGAACATTTGAAGAAAATCCAAAAGCACGCCACTCAGGCCGTGAACTCGGTTGCTGCTCCATGGAGTGTAGGCGGAGGCGCTAGAGATGATTCGACGGGTAGCAGTGACAAATTCACTGTCTGGTCGAAAACGTGGTCAAAGGTCATGGAGGAAGTGAGCAAGTCCATCGATGCTGTGGCTGGTAGTGATTAGATTCTTGGTGAAGGCTTGACATCGGCCTTGCGCATTACAGAGAACATAGTTCATACGATACGAGCGCTGTGAATATACTTGCGAATTCATCATGTCGAGCATTCTCTCATAGGAGTAGGTTTGCTGTCACACAACAGTATTTGTACAAATTGCTCAATATTGATCCGCACGATGCAGCCTAGAGATGGATATAAATGTGAAGATGAAGAGTATGAAACCGGCAAATGTAATGCCCGTGTCAATACCAACGCCGATGCCCGGAGACGTCAAATAAGAATCAAAATGTGTCGACTCGAGAAGCTGCATCTTCATGCTCCCACTCAGGCAAGTCTTGCGTTGGAATATGATCCTTGAGGAATTCTAGCACAGCATCCGTACCCTTGGCTACAATCTGCCATCGCGGAACCCGGAACCGATTGCCAGCGACCTCGAATCTCCTCAAAGCAGCACCTCCTCCCCAATTGCGAGGGGACCGCTCCGCACCTAGTAAGCCGATTTTCGGGGGCAAATGGTCGATGTCGTTGTTGCTGAGGTCGAGGACCTGCAGGCCCTGAACTGCCTCGAATTCCACCTTGGAGAACTGATTGTCCGAGGCCAAAAAAGTCTTGACTCCCGGGAAAAAGTGTCTGATGTGGGGAAGCGGCCCGGCGAGACGGTTGTTTGATATGTCGAGGAAGTTCAAAGTCGGGGCGAGCAGATTCTCCAACAAGAGGTCGATGGACTTGAGGCCCGCGGCACTCAAGTTGAGACTTTGAAGTTTTGGCAGCTCGAGCCGACAAGAAAGCAATTCTGCACTGTTGAGAGGGTTGTGGGAGAGATCAAGGTCGACCAGGCCGGAAGCAACCATCTTCAGAGCTGGGGCAGGTAGGATACGCAATTCGTTGTGCTGCAAATACAGGGAACGAATTTCGTCTCTGTTGGTCGCACCTAGCTTGTCCAGGCTGACTTCTACCAGATCAGAGTGGGAAAGGTCAAGAACACCTCCGGGTTTCAGCCGCCAGCCGTGTTCACTAACTGGGGTCTCAGGCGCAAGTGTGAATTGGGTGGCTACCGATCCCTCGTCATCGGTGTCCTGTGGCCCAGACTCTGGTTCGCAACGTCGGCGCAAATCCTGTAGTATGTCGTCCGAGCTCATGCTAAGCAACTTTCGCTCTCGGAGTGGGTTATTGGAGATGCTAAAGTTGGAAAGGCTGACAATGAGCCCAATTCGCTCGTCCACGCGAGTGAGGTGATTTCCAGAAAAGTCAGCAGCCCTGATGCCCTTGAGATCCACGAATCCATTGGGGATCTCTTCCAATCGATTGTCCCCAGCTACGAGAGTAGAAAGAGATTGCCAGGTGGTAAGACAGGGCAATTTTTTGATGCGATTCACATTCACGACAAGGCTGTGCAGATTCGGCAGTGACAATTGATCATTGCCTGCAAGAGAGTCCAAGGAGTTGCTCGCGACGTTGAGAGCTTGGAGGTCTGGAAGCTGATCTACGGTTGATGGGATCAAAGTGCCTTGCAATTGGTTCTTTGGGGCGTTGAGTGTCTTGATCGGAAGTTTGCTAAGTGCATCAAATGGGAGACTTGAAAACTGGTTCTCGCCGACATCCAAGACCTTTAAACTCGTCAAGTTCACCATCTCGTCGGGTAGTCGAGTAAGGGTGTTGTTCCGCAGATCCAGGCTTTCCAAGCTGCGTAACTGGCCGATTGCCGGTGAGAAGGCCCCATCTAGCCTGTTGCCCGCTAATTTCAGATCTACCAGGGACGTGATTTGCAAAATGACCGCAAGATTATCCAAGGTTAAATCATTATTCGAAACATTCAAGACCCGTAGCTGATTGATCTGTCGAATGCCCATGGGAAGTGAACAGAGCTTGTTTCCGTGGAGATCCAGCGTTTCCAATCCACAAAATTGAGGGCCACGCTCCTCGCTCTCGGGGTCGAAATTCGCGGGATCCACGTCAGGGAAGACCTCGTCGGCAATAGTGGTCAATTCATTGTCAGCAGCAATGAACTTGACCAGATCCACATTCTCGAACCAATTTGACGAGCTTTCAGCGTCGAATTCGTACATTTTGATCACCTCTTTCGGGATTTCTGTGAGACCCAAGGCTGCAATATTCAATGTGCCTGATGCACGAGCTCCTTCCACGCGCTTCTTCAGGACGGCAGTGTTGGATCCTTTGGGAAGTTGATTGAAAGGATCCTCGTCATCAGTAGCTCCCCGCACGTTGTTTGGAGCAATGGCCGCCGTGGGCTCAGCGTCCTTGTCATTTGCAGCTTGAGCAGCTGCTTTCCGTGCAGCTTTTGCTTTTGCGATAGTGTCCCGCAACGCATTGGATGACTTGGACACCTTTCGTGCCTCGCTCTGCGCCTGCTGCTCGGGTGTCAGATCATCAAGCACGGAGGAGGCAGCAGATACGTGACGCGCGGTGCTTGATGGTGCTTTGATGGTAGAAGAAGGGTTGTTCTCGGGGGCCCTCGTCTTTCGGATCTGAAGCGGCCGCGCTGGAGGTCCCATGTCTGATAGGACTGGTCTCGACGGCTTTTTGACTAATGCAGGGCCCGCGGAGGACGGTGCAGGGAGCGTGCTCCCTGTTCCCATGGGCTTGATCGGTATCGCCCTCCTTGATGCTGCATCCTGACTTAATGTGCCATTACCGACAAGGCTTGGTCTCGATGAGGGCGCCTTGATCCTCGATGGGCTCTTCGCCGCCTCGGTCCCCGTAGGTGATGCCAAAGACGAGACCGAAGGCACCGACGCGCGGGGGCGCAAAGGAAGACGAAGCTTGGACACCGGCTGAGCAAGGAGATCGCCCGGGTTTGACTGACCATTGGACGATCGAGACGGGGATCTTGAATAGCTGGATGCATTTGAGGGTGTCCGAGAGGGTGACCGTGCTGGACTGGCCCCGCTGAAGAAGCTGGATTGTCTTCTCACCGAGGCTGGGGAGGGCGGAATCTGCGCGATCGTCTCTTTGGTCCGGTCCGACAGAGACGGCCGTACTTCAAGCCGACCACGGTCTTCTTCGTGTAGCTGACCATCGTCTTGACCGTCATAAGTGGACAAGTTGCTGATGTCTGCGAATTGTGTTTGGCTGGGTTGCGTTGTCGTGTCATTGCCCTTGGAGGATGGTCTGAGGACCTGCTTTGCAGGCAAGGATAGGCGGGAGATAGATGGCTGCTTTCGCAGCGTCTCATATGATGGTCGGCGAAGGCGGCTGTGGTCCAATCCAGGGTCGGCTTGTAATCGGTCGCGGGATGGGGAGGGGCGGATGGACTTGGGTCCTGTTGATTTCGGCAGAGGCAATCGAGAAGCTGTCAACCGTGGAATGCCGCTTGACGGACGAGGAAGAGTCTTTGGGTGATCGTCCATACCGGCGGCTACTTACAGTCGCAACGCATCCAGACGATCAAGTTGCAGTAGCTGAAGCCTCCACAAGACGAAAAAAAAAACACTTGGTGGAGAAGCTCAATGTAGGAGCTCGGTTACGGCTCACTGACCAAGGCCTAGTCCTTAAATGAGTGCTGACGATAATATAAAGCAGCAGATCTAATCCAGCTTTATCAGATGTTTGACAAATAGTCGAGCTGACGTCTTGGGTGTCGACAGAGTGTCAAAGTGTCAAAGTCGATCAATGAGTGGGGACAACAATGCACCTTCAAGATCGCCGATTGTTTACATACCCATCTTATCCAAGCTAGAGAGGTCCCAGCGATAGCTGCCTGAGGCAGTACTGTCCGGAGTCTCACAAGACGTCGACCATCAAATGGAAAAATATCATCGCCGTTGCTTAATTGACTGTAGACAGCACAGGAGTTCAGCAGCCGTACATCCCAAGCCGTGAGCTTGAAGCTGAATTAATTGACGTCGAATCCGCTTGGCCCAATAAGTGATTGGTGTGCAAATGTCCGAAACTGTACCTTGCCTAATGTAGGAGAACTAGCTGTCGCTAAGCGTGCGTCTTATGCAGCAGCGACCAACCACGTACGAACTACACGAGGGATCCAGATCGATAGTTCTGATCAGTGTGTATGAGAGAAGTCATGACTCGTTACAGTGTCCTAGTTTTGCCATAATAAATAACCTTACAAGAGCTTCCGAAAACTCAGGCATTCGACTGATCTGCTGATGCCAGCGAGTTAAACCGGATGGGTGGGCCAGCCCGCTTGAGATGTTATAGCCTGGCAACAATCATAACGTGAGTGTGCTGCGCTTAATCTGACAGGGCTTACAAAAAATGATAGCTTCTTCGAAGAAAAACGCTCGCACTGAAATTTCCTCTATAGAGTGGGTTTGACAGGCAGGCAAGTTGTCTCCCTCGAAGGCTCCTCTGTTTTATACTGCGTCTAGCGCATAGTCCTACCAACCATGAAGCTCCCTGCCGACAAATGTGCGATAGAGTGGCCGTTGTCGTCCGCACGGAAGGTCTACTATCTTCGCATCTATGAGACTATGACTGTGTACGGGGCCGCATTTTTGCAATTGTTAACTTCTTGAAACGGATCGCCTGTCAAAATTTAACCCCCTGGCCCACTCATTTAAACGCCTGTATGCGTCCCACAACATTCCGGCCACAGCACATGCTGTAGCAGTCAGTGCCTAGGCACGAGCTAAATGAATTACGGAGCATACAAAACATCTGCATTCTCAGATAACTTGAAGTTGTTACTCTTTATCCGAGGGAAGATCGGAAACCTTCCATGTAGCTTCGTACTAGCCCGCTAATGTTGAGATCATCTGAACTATAGTGAATTAAGTACACTTATATACATCTGTACTACCGTTACGGCATCCCCCAAACCTGTCTAAAGCGGCGTATTGACCATCAACCTTATTTGATAAAGCCCAAACTAAACTTCTTTCACCGGATTTGCTCCATTATACGCAGTTACGCACACGGACATGCATCTCTTGACGAACTGCCGGTCTCTCTGTTTCATCCACAGCCTGTCCCTACCCACTGACACACTTCTGGCATCACATCCCGACCTGCTGGATACAGCTGTGGATATGGTCGTCATGTCATTGCCTTCTGTTCCTGATGATGACATGACCAGCAGATAGGCTGATGACATGAAACCAAGCTCCAACTAGCGTGTCCTCCAGAGTGTCGGTTGCCAGTTCAACGGAGGGCCACACCCGCTGTTCGCAGCTGTTTACTTGCCCCGAGCGTCCCGTGACCCACCCACCAAGCCCAATCTAGCGCACCAAGTGTCACGATTTGATCACATGATTGGCCTGAATGTGTAGTGGAGGCTGGAGGAAGGCCGTCCACTGGCTCCTCTGGCGCAATGGCTGAACGGACTCAGCATGAGGTTGCTGGTTGACTCCCCCCCCAGCCGCATATCACAATGCCGTTCCCAGCCTCCCCCTCCTCCATGTTATCAACTCATCACCGTCCCACCACCTTTTCCGATTTTCCACAAATTGAGCTTCCCTTCCTCCCTTTATCCGCTTTGCCTCCCCCCCCTGCAGTCCCGTTGATCCTTTGTTCCATGCCCCTCGCCTGATCGTATTGTGATCACTGAACGTTTCATTCCACTCTTGCGCAGTCTGACGTCGTTGTTCATTCCTGGAAGCGTCTAATTAGATTCGGTATGCGATCGGCCCGTGCGACTCCAATCGCTATCGATAACATCTCGATACAGTCAACTGACAGGGTCTGTAGCATAACGATTACCTCTATCTGGTGAACAACTGATCTGTCATACAACTTCGATCTACTTACCGATATCTATTGTCGGCCATGTCTCGATCAACAAACCGGCCATCAAGTCCACTTGCACCAGCAGCCGAAATCCTTGTTCCGGCAACCCCAACGCGCAGAAGTACTCTTTCCCCATCGCCCGATCTCAGTGTGGCCGCGCGAGAACGGTCCTTTCAATCAGAACAAAAAGTCATGTCTCCCCCTGCCCTGTCGTCATCAGATATGACTCCGCCACCCTCAACACAAATTCCTGGAGCACCGCGGCGCGGTTCCAGTTCGCGCTCTCTCAGCCCCGCCGCAGTCCCCTTTGCGAACTTGGAGAAATCACTCTGTGACGCATACGGCGCATCCGAGAACCTCCCTTCTACAGAAGAGATCGACTCAGCCAACGAAACTCGCCTGCGTCAACTTGCGAAGGACCTGTTGGCTGTCGCGCAAGAAGCCCGCATGTCGGCATTGCACTTTAAATTGCAAAACAGTCTTGTTTCATTCGCGAGTAGCGAAGCAGTCAAGCGCGCTGAAGTCGAGCAGCAACTTGCCAAGCGCGAGGTCGAGATCCTTCGAAGCGCTGAATACCGGAGTCGCTCACGCCCCGCAGAGCCGCTGACTCCACGACCTTCCAATCCGGTGTCCCACGAAGATTATATCACCGTCCTTCACCGATCACAAGAACTGGAGAATGCCAATCTGATATTGGATCGCCGTCTCCGCCATGCTAAACGGGTCATTGACGATGCGTCAGCTCGAACCGCAGAGCTGAAAGAGCAAAATGCGATGTTGAAACGTCGCATTCAAGACAACCGACAACATTTCTCGCAATTGTATAACTACGGGGCGATGTCTCCCAGTATGCAGAATGAACTGCATACCTTTTGCCGCGGAGAGCATACTGATGGTCTGGCGGCGCTCCTCTTTGCCGATAAATTCACCAACCGCATCCGTGAACCCCACGGCGCCTATGGCACTCAATCCTCAGTTCCCACTACTCCCAATCAACCATGCACGGCCCGAGACGAGCGCAACCACTCAAGTTCCAGCACACAAGCACGCGACCAGTATGACAGCGACAGCACCGTGTCGTTGTCAGCCCCTGAATCCGAGGACGAAGTCAAGCGAGTCAAGCCCCATCATGAGCCGGCGCGGATAACTGCCCCCAAGACCAGTTCATTGCTGCAGACCAAGCTCTTTGGGCAGGTAAAGAAGCCAAATGTTGATCGTGCCTCGGCATCAAAGCGTAAAGCTAGTTCAGGCGAAAACAGTCCAGCCAGCAAGAGATCCAGAGGCAATGCTGGAGTGGGGCTGGGCATCGAGACTTAGGATCTCCAGGCCCATTCGCGCCACCCCACTATTTCCTCGTGCAGAAGCGTCCACATCTGGCGTTTCGGCACATACTTTTCTGGACACGACTTACGACCTAGCCTTTCGCACCTTGACGACGTGCTTTCCTTCGGGAAATATGATTGATGAATTAAGTGATTTTTTTTCCCATAGCAATTCAACTGTACTTGCCCCAGCGATTGCTTTCTACTTTTTTTTGTTGTTTGTTGTGTGTTCATATCAATTGGATGATTTTCGGGTTTTCTGTCTTTATTTGAGTCTATGACTTTCACCGTGCAAACAGTGGTGTTGTGTTGGTTTCCTGGGTTTGAAATGCTTTGACTCCTCGACTGTGGTGTATCTTGGCTTAGATGCTTGTTTCTTGGTCGATGCTTCAAAAAATTGCATAGTGTACCTAGTACCACTACCTAGTACCTACTAGCTATCATCGTCTGCGCCTCTGGCTGCATTGGTTTCAAGTCTGCATTGCTGCAATCACAGGATCATTGAAGAATTGACAGCAACAATCCGGAATTTCAGTTGTCGAGAAATTAGAGAGATAATGTTTATTGTATGATCACCAGCTACTCGAGAATGGCTCTATATACTGGAGTAGTGTATGCTGCCACGCTGTGTAGTGTATACTGTTAATGAACTTAATTGTACACAGTAAGTAGATTTTATCTTTTAGATGTTGCGTTGCCGTGATCACAGAATCTCTTCACTTTTGTAGGTATGAGGTGTTAGTGAGTCATGAAAGAGCACTATGAGATTATGAGTTTGATACCATTTGTTTGTCAAAGTGGAGGTCGAGGCATAGTAGTATAGTGTTGGTGAGACTGACCGAGAGTTGGTGGATATGGAAGTGGAACGTTAAAGTATAACACAGACGACCAAGGATTCACATGCTTGTAAAGAGCCTCAAGATAAATTAAAAGATAGTCAGGAAGACACGAAAGACGAGTCAGAAGGACAATAGAGGCAAAGACATTGCTTCCTTTTCTTACTTTAAGAAGACATGATTCTGGAAATTAGAGAAGCACCAGAATTTACAGGAGATTGAAGTACTATGAGTATGAACCATTGTTTGACCTGTCTATCGCATATCAGTTTAACATGATACATTGAACAACGGATCAGTGACTTGGCAGGCCATGATCGAGTTCGAGCCAATCTCGTCGGCAAGCGGACACTACTGAACGGTCACTGGATAGCGGGAACAGAATCCATTTTCTCTCCAGCGGGAGCCAATGATGAGTCAGCACTTATTGGCAATTTGCCCGAACCAGATTAGTTAGGGCTCGCTAAGCGAAGCGGTGAGTAGTGAAAGCGGCCACACGAAAAATGGCGACTTCAGTTTCTGCCGTGCAGGGAGATTTGACCAGCAACCCTCCGACGACCACCACCCGGCTCGATCCCCATCCGTCACCATGGTGCGTTACCCTCGAATCCCTGATACGAATTATACAATGAATGGAGGATATGCTGCGCGGTCGGATTTGGCTCGATTTTCGACCACTGATCCAGGCAATATGGAGGAATGTTGAAAGATGTCGAGGCTGATTCGATTTGTGTGGGACATATAGGCGATCAGACACAACAACCAAATCCAGAAGAACCGTGAGTCGGCCCCGTCATTTTCAGGCTCAAGCGCCCTTCTCGTGCACGATCAATTTTTTTCCGAAGCGTCCGGATCGCAAATGATATTCAATTCGCAACATCCTCAAATCTCTCGGTTGCTGATGCCTTCTGATTACAGACTTCCGCAAGGATTGGCAGCGTCGTGTGCGCGTGCACTTCGACCAGGTACGACTTTCGAAATCCCACCCGAAAACTTTTTCCAATTCCCACCGAGCGACTTTCGATCTTTCAGCGCTCGGCACTCAATTGGATGGAAAAGTTGTCTCACGAAAGGACGCAACCGACTAACATGCGACTCTTTTCGAAAATTTAGCCCGGCCGCAAGCACCGCAGACGTGAAGCCCGTATCGCCAAGGCCGCTGCTGTTGCTCCCCGTCCCGTCGACAAGCTGCGTCCCGTTGTGCGATGCCCTACCGTCAAGTACAACCGCCGTGTCCGTGCTGGTCGTGGTTTCACCCTCGCTGAGCTGAAGGTAAATTGAACCGTGAACAGCCAAATAGCGGGCTTCTTGAATCGGTCAAGAGATCGTTTTCGATTTATGAATGAAAAAGAGGCTCATCAAACTTTTTCCCCGGAATTTAGGAGGCCGGTATCCCCAAGAAGCTCGCTGGCACCGTCGGTATCGCCGTTGACCACCGCCGCACCAACTACTCCAAGGAGTCTCTGGTTGACAACGTCGCCCGCCTGAAGGACTACAAGGCCCGCCTGATCCTCTTCCCCCGCAAGAGCGGTCAGTTCAAGAAGCTCGACTCCTCCGCCGAGGACGTCAAGGCCGCCAAGTCTGGTGAGGGTCTCACCAAGAAGGTTGGCGCCTCCTTCCCCATCGTCAACCCCGCTCTCGAGGCCGCCGTCTCTGAGGTCAAGCGTGACTCCCTCCCCGAGGGTGAGAAGGCTGCCTACCGCCGTCTCCGTGACTCCCGCGCCGAGGCCCGCCACCGTGGCAAGCGTGAGAAGCGTGCCCGTGTCAAGGCTGAGGAGGAGCAGGCCGCCAAGAAATAAATGTGTTAATTTTCTGCTCGTGCTGATGATGATGATCGGGTCGGTTTTCGGATCGGGAATGAGTGTACTATGGCATGGCGTGACGCCTCTTCCTTTTCTCCTTTCAAACTGAATCCCTCTCGAAAACCTTTTCCCTCAACCTTTTCGCCTTATCCCCCTCTCCCCCTTTTTTGTCTCTTAAAAAAGAAAGAACTCGGAAGATCCTCCCGAAATGCAAAACCGCCCAATTTTTCAAAACGTTTTCGCATTTTGCATTCACGTCATTTATCTCTACGTGATGAGGGGTACTCAGTTATGGGCATACGGTGTTTCTGGTTTTTCTTGCCACGGACATTACTCGTCGTTATCACATGGGACCAATTCCTTTCGGCAGGGCTTAGGCTTGAGGAACTGAAGAGTGATCCATATCGATTCCTTTTGAAGAGGAGGGAACATCATCGAGGGCCATGCCATGGGCTTCACTAAGGCGTTCCTCTTAGTTCTCGAAATGTCAAAAGAGGCTCTAAAAGTTGCACCTGTCAGTGACCGTAAGACTAGGGAGTCTATTGTAGGCAATGATTTAGGTTTCCCGGAGTCTAATCGTCTCAGCAACTCAAGTTGATAAGATTGTCTATCAATATACTTCCAGTCCACCCATGACAAGTTCGCCATTTCCTGAGATAGAGATCCTATTGCTATACCAATACCCAGGGAGCCCCAAGTCCGATCAACATCTATTACCACCCGCAGTAGATTTAAATCATTGTATTCACTAACTACCGAGCTTATCTGCCAATCGCGGGTGCTCTCTCCCTTTCATCTTTTGTTTACGAGACGACTAAGACCCCAAACAGCAAGTCAATATGGGCGGTGTGAGTGGATCTTTTACAAGCTGTAGATGCTTCCTACCATCGGGATTTTACCCACCTAAATACGTATGGCGCACGCTATCTACGATTCACAATCTTGTCTGGGGGCCTTAGGAACCCAAAGTTATGTGCACGGATCTGAAATGCAAATGGGTCAGACGAAGGCCTTTGATTATATGGATGGTATCACTTACTCAAGCGAACTGTGTATGTAAGTCAGATGGACGTGAATACCCTTATCTATTGCACCCTCCTCGCCCTTGGTGAGTAGGTTGGAACTGGGACATATCTTAGAGAAGTTCAAGCCTGGGCCAAGTGGAAGCTTCACCTATCTCTGTCCTTGGGGATTGCAATAGCGCCGCGTAGTAATGACAGACAGCGCGAGTAGGATCCAGCGTCAAATGATGATGGTCGAGACAAGTTGTTTTGCGAATTCTAGTTCAGCCTCACTCCAGCGGTTGCACGTGTTGGATAAACGTGTTAAAGTTCGGCTATCTTACTGAAAGGTCCGCCACTCCTATGTGGCAGTTGCTGCCTACAACAGTCAGGACACGACTCGAAATAATCTCAGATCTAAGGAGCGTAACCAGTTGATTCAGGTTTATCGCATACAAAAATAGAAGGCAGCACTAATTTTCCCTGCTCACGTCTTCAACATCACGAGGAGAAACTTCACGTCTAGTATTCGTAGAAGCCCTTTCCGGTCTTCTTACCCATCCAGCCCGCATCAACCATGCGGCGAAGCAGACCAGCGGGTCTATACTTGCTGTCGCCGGTCTCCTGGTGAAGCACGTTCATAATCGCCAAACACGTGTCCAGTCCAATGAAATCTGCCAGAGTCAGAGGACCCATAGGAACATTGGTACCGTTCTTCATGATGTTGTCAATATCCTCACGACCTCCAATTCCAGTCTCAAGACAGATCACAGCTTCGTTGATATACGGCATCAGGATGCGGTTGGCCAGGAAGCCCGGAGAATCAGCCGATACGGAAGCAACCTTGCCCATGCGCTCAACGAAAGCAATAGCCGTATCGGTGGTCTCTTGTGATGTCTGCAGACCACGGATGATTTCGACACCCTTTTGGACTGGAACGGGGTTCATGAAGTGAGTGGAGATTACCCGAGATGGAGCTTGCAGGTCTGTTGGGTCTGAGGTGGTAGCGGCGGCGATTTTAGTGATGGGAATAGAGGAGGTGTTGGTCGCCAGAATGGCGTGTTTGGGAGCAATCTGGGCGAGATTTTTGAAGATGCTCTGCTTGAGGTCGGGGATCTCGGGGACGGCCTCGATCACAAAGTCAACTGAGGAAAGGTCATCCATCTTCACGGTGGGCCTGAGTAGAGCCCGAGCGGCATCAGCGGCATCGCGGGTGAGACGCTGCTTGGCAACGTCCTTTTCGAGAAGCTTGTCTGGAGGAAAGAATTATATTCAGGAAATTGTCCCATTGAAGCATGGACTGAATTGGCGGGGCACGAATTTCAATGTGCGCTGCTATGACATGAGGGAGCAATTACCAGCGAACTTGAGACCCTTGTCCAAGGAAGCCTGAGAGTTATCGACCAGAGTCACAGGAACTCCAGCCTTGGTCGCAGCAACCAGAGCAATTCCCAACCCCTGTGTGATCACATAAGTCAAATTGTTCGGGCCGGAGATCACCCCAAGATGTAACGACTTACCATCTGGCCAGCGCCGATTACACCCAAAGACTTAACCTCGGCAGCGCTCGTAGCAGCAGTCGAGCTGAACTTGCGGGCCGCCAAGGGGCCGCGAAGAGTGACTGATCGCAGCGAAGAAGCAAACATGTCTGCAATTCGAGGTATTACGCCGATTGAGTGTCAAGAAAAACAGAATACAGAGGAGAAAGTTGGAAGGCCAAGTCTGCTTCGCATAGATCTTCACATGTTGAGTTAGCCTGCCCGATTAGTCCAACGTCATCGGCTATCTTCGGCAGTCCGCCGGGGCTCGGCGGCGGTGTTGGTTTCTCCGGCTCACCGAGGCAGACGCGTCCGATACGCGTGATCCTATTCGAGTTACAGTGCATTTGGGCGTGGTGCTTCAGTGTCTCGACACCCACGAATCGATCGCTCTCGCCATGGATCATGAGGTGACCTCGGTCGGGCAAGATGTCCAAGTCATTGATCCAGATGTGCGAATGCACGTCTACAGTCTGGTCACTGCAGTACGTATTCAGGAAATCGTGCAAGCATTTGTGCAGCCGCGGACAAGAGATACTGACGCGACGGAATTTTTTTTCCCTTTCTAGCTGGGAGGTTTCAATGGCGCAGATGCAGATCGCTACATGCTTGGAGATGATGCGCTTTCGTGTCTTCGTGATATCAGAAGATGGCTGAAGCTTTACGATCAGCGAAACAACCGGATGGACGTGGTGCGATGTCTGGGAGAAGCCAACTTGGTCATGGGCGATATCCTGCCAATTCTCTCGATATGGTGGAATAACGGACAGAACAGCAAACACCTGACCCGAGTTGCATTGGCATGCTGTAAGCTCATGATATTCCTGACAATCACTCACTTTTGCGATCATATGCTGACCTCAAGCAGTGGAGCTGCTCGTGCCATTGACATGGCCTGCCGAGTACCACAGCCAAATGACCGCGAATCACCACCGGCACACCCCCTATATTCAACAAATCCAAGTGCAGTACAAGCGCGGCATTCTTCGATATGGAGGCTCCAATCTCCTTCGTGCGGTCATCCGTATTGCGCTTCCCAGCATGGCGATCCCTCGCTCTGAGCGCGAGTCGCGGGACGAAGGCATCTTGAAACTGATGCTCTACTTCCTGCGAAATGTTGCGATCATCACCACCAATGAAAGACTCGCAGCCGAAGGCGATGAAGAAGAGACATCTAGATCTGCCACCATCAACGCATTCCAGGATCAAGATGCGTTTGCGCTCATTCTCACCATGTGCTCCAACGTTGCAGAGGATTTCAACCAGCAGGATATTGTTTTGTTGGAGATTCTATTCCACATCATCAAAGGCGTCAATGTCGACAAAATTTTCTTGAACGAAGATGAACGCAAAGCACAACGCTCGGATGAGCTCAGCCAGCTACTCAAGAAGGAGAATCAAGTCAAGCGGGAGTATGCAAAAAATGCGCCCACTCGTCATGGCCGATTTGGAACCATGATCTGGGTCAAACGAGATGAGCATAAAGTGAGCACAGTCTCTGGTCAAAATATTCTACGAGACGATCAAGCCAGTCTCCAAAAGATGGACGAGAGCAAGAAATGGAAACGACCCGGGCGCACGCGTCGAAACAAGGACGAGACCGTACAATACAATGACTTCAATACACCTGTCCATCTTTCACTCTGGGCAACGAAGAACCTGCGGACGTTTGTCGAAGAATTCCTCGATTCAGGATTCAACCCTCTTTTCACCCATGTGCGCAAGGCCATTGAACGGGAAGCCGAGCGCGTGTCCGCAATCAATGCTCGGCAGTTCTTCTACACCGTTGGTTGGTTCCTCGAGGCGGAGCGTGCTCGACGAGCTCGACAGGCAATCCAGCGCAAAATAGACGGGAAGAACACCAAGGATGTTGAACCGGACAGTTTTGGCCTGGTTGCCAGTGTGCTGAACCAAGAGACTTTCATCTCGCTGAATCGCGGTATGCAGAGTAGTCTCGACAATAAGGAGTGGGACGACTTGACGGCACAGATGCGATGCTTTACGCAGATTCTTCTGACTGTGCAAGAAATGACCTTTTCGCCTCTCGAAGAAGATCAAGAGATTGCCGACAATATCCAAAATCGAATCTTCTACGAGGAAACAACCCATGATCGGGTTCTCTCCATTGTACGAGGGTACAAAGACCAAGGGTTTGGATATTTGGATGCCGCAACTGAATTATCACATGTCTTCCTGCGCATGCTCGAGCGGTACTCCAAGACTAACGCTGATCTACAAATTCGATCGAAGAGGCGAGCCAAGAAACGCAAGAAGGGGGAAGCTGCCCAATCCGCAGGGCAAGAGGAAGGCGAGGGGGAAGTCGAGAATGAAGAGGACGTTCATTCCGAAGACGAAGATTTAATTGATTCAGCACAAGTGAGCAAAGAGCGTGCTTTCGACTTTAAGCGCTTTGCCGCCAAATTCTGCAATCAAAGCTGCGTGAACACATTTGTCGAATTCACATCATTTTACCGCGAGCTGAACTCTGAACAGCTGAAGCGTGCTCATCGGTATTTCTACCGCATCGCCTTCAAGCAAGAGATGACCACATTGCTATTCCGCTTGGACATTATCAGCCTTTTCCACCGGATGATCAAGGGGCCCGGAGCTATGGATTCCAGCAAACCCATCTACAAAGAATGGGAGGAGCTTGTCAGGCAAATTCTGCGCCGGTTGACGAAGAGGATCGACCAGCGACCAGCACTGATCACAGAATTACTCTTCAGCAAGATGAACTCGACGATCTACTATCTGGAGTTCGGTCATGAGAGACAGACCATGTCGACAGCCAGGCGGCCTCCTGCTGAGCTTCATTTCGTTTCTAAAGAGACCCTCTCGAAAGAAGCCAAACAAGGAGTGGTCACTGGTGCCCTCGTTCTGGATGGCCAGGCGGATCTGGTCAAATGGCTCGTAGACGTCTTGAAGTCTGCTGCCTCGGAGCGTGAGGACTGGGAGACTAATACGGAAGCTCGTCGAGAGGAAAACCCCGAAAGTGTTGCTACGCCCAACCCTTTGATCCGTATGTCGATGTTGACCTTCTACTTTCGCCGTCCCAAGCTGCATTCAGAAGCTAATATGTGCACACAGATGTCAAACCTGGAAGTGACTTTATTGAAAACTCCATGTTCACCAATGCCAAGCTACGTCTTCTGATGGAGTCTGTTGGTTTGGAGCGACTGGGTCAAGAAGACGTGCGCGGCGCGCAATGGGTCGTTCCAGCCCGCATGACCTCTGATGAGTTGAACGAGACCATCTCCAACATCAACAAGTCCATTCTCAACCCGATGCCCGAAGGCACCGATGAAGATCCTCGTCAAATGCTCCGTCGAAAAGAGACGAGTAGTGCCCGGGAGAGCCTCGCCCCCGGAGCGCCGAATGTTCAATTCGGATCCGACTCTGAAGGAGAAGATGTTGTTCCGGACGGGCCCCTCTTCGCACCTAATCCGCGAAGCAAATCCAGTGCATTAGATGAGCTGAAGCGGAAGCGAAAGAAGAAGTCTCGAAAGGTTGACGATGGGGACGAAGCCGAGCCCCTGGATGATGCGGTGCTGGAGGAGCGTCGTCAAGCTCGGTTAGCGGCGGCATTGGCGCGTCAGAATAAGATCAAGAGTGATTTGTTCATCCATGCCAGTGATGATGAGACTGATGAAGAGGCCGATCGAGAATTCTTCCGACTGGAAGAAGATCGACGCAGACAGCAAGCTGTGAATGTTAAGAAAGCCATGATGTTGGGGGACGTACTTCAAGCGGAGACCGGAAAGAAGGACGGAACAGGCAAAAAGTCCGCTGTGCGAAAACGCAAAAGCGACAATGCCGCCATACAGTCCAAACGACGTCGAAAATCATCATCAGCGAGCGACGGAGACGATGACGATGAAGATGACGACGATGACGACCTTCTCATGGCCGACGTAGATGAGAGGTCGTCTCATTCTCCGCAAGCGGGTGCGTCTGTTGATCGCGGATCCAGAGGTGAAGACGCGGCATTGTCGTTGACGGACGATGAGATGGACTTTGACGACGATTTGGTATTTAGTCGAGACCGAGCCGCCAAAGCAGCCGCCTTGGAGAAGACCGCGGGCAGTGATGATGACGAGGATGTATCGGTGGCCCCTTCGAGTCGTCGAATGCGTGGTGGCTTTGTGATTGACTCTGACTCTGAATGAGTTGGGACTTGTGAGAGATGTACAGATTATGATTTGATGAGGCGTTTCATTTCCGGTCATGGAGGCTGGCTGGCATAGAGATATCTTTTGGGCGCGGATACATGTATTGAGGATTCTGAGGATTCGGCATTTTTTAGCAGTACGGCTGGGTACCTGGTTCACTATTGAGGACGGTAGGGCGTGTTTGAACCTGGCAATACCCTTCATCCCGGTGGGTACCTAATATAATTACACTTTTCGCGAGATCAATCGAACTCGGGTACATTTTCACGTCAGTGGCACTAGTCACTGGTCAGTGGTCACTTAGTCTAGACCTTTTTCGCTAGTGCATGTATTTGATCTTAGGCCACCGTGGTCCACTAGTAGTTCTGCGAGGAAAATTCATGAGTTGTCCTGTGATTGATATCCGAGTGATGTTGAGTGGTCTGAATTGAAACTTATATGATCGTATACTGTCCATCTCCACCCATACTAGATTTTGAAACCTGTAGCTAGACCAGGTGCTGCCGGCACTGCAATTATATGCGAGTCCCCTCGTATGAGGACAATTACAGGATAGTGATATTGTTTCGACTGAACTTACACAGGCTTTCAAGTTAGTAAGACTGGGTACTTACTATAAGTACTTTGAAGTTCGAAGTACTAACTTTGTAGTAAGTAGTCAATTACTCAGTGAGTCCCCCCACGTTTGAAAAGGTCCACCATGACTCAATTCCGCAATTGCCGAGCCATGAGTCAATCGGTCAATGAGCCAGTGAGGGTCCGTTGGAGGGGTCGTACTACGGAATGAACAGTCTAGAGTGGAGATTGTCTTCATCACTGACATGTGCTTCTGAAGAGTACAAAGATCTGGCCATCACTAATTGACGATTCTCTCTCTCTCTCTCTCTGTCTCTGTCTTCTTGTCTTTCTACCTCTACCCTAACAAAACTTCTTCCTCTTCCCTGGACTTTGCCCACCATGCTTCAACTCAAATACCTCACCCTCGACGTCTTCACCACCCAACCCTTCCAAGGCAACCCTCTGGCCGTGGTCTTCCTCCCCTCCGATCCGCAACACACCCTCACCCAACGCCAAAAACACCTCCTCTGCCTCGAATTCAACCTCTCCGAAACCATCTTCGTCCACCCCGTCACCGACCCCAACAATAGCCCCCACCGCACCATCGACATCTTCACCATCGAGTGTGAAATCCCCTTTGCCGGCCACCCCACCATCGGCGCCGCCAGCTGGTTCCTCGTGCACGGCCAGCAAGACCCGCACCACCCCGTCACCAGCCTGATCACCAAATCAGGCGAGATCCCCATCTCGGTTCAAGATGCGCAGACCGGAGCCGTCGCCGCGCGCATCGCGCACAATACCCGGATTCACGCGCAGCGCTTCCCACTCGCGGAACTACTTGCTCTGCACCCTACGGTGCGGCCGTATCTCAACGAGTCCGAGAGTAAGGATTTTCCGCTTTTCTCTATCGTCAATGGCATGAGTCAGCTGTTTATCGAGTTACCATCGCTGGAGGCGCTGGCTGCGGTGACTCGGCCCACGGGTGCGCAATTGATTCCGACGGAGAAGTATCTGGATGCGGGGTGGCAGTCTGGATTGATCTGTGTGTACTTTTATGTGCGAGATGTGGAGGATGAGAAGATGGGGGGTAAGGTGATCCGGACGCGAATGATGTTGAGTGGGATTGAGGATCCGGCGACGGGGAGCTCGGCGAGTGGATTGGCGGCGTATTTGGCACTGACGGAGGGCGAGGGGAGGGGGAAGCAGCAGTCTCAGGAGGGAGGAGATGGACAGATTCGATATCACTTTGTGCAGGGAGTGGAGATGGGTAGACGGAGTGATATCGGGGTGAATGTGAGGATGGAGGGGGGATTTATTCAGCAGGTGGAATTGACAGGGACAGCGGTGCGGGTGTCGGAGGGAGTGGTTGCTGTTCCGGAGGTGGATATGTAGAGATATCTAATTCCGTAGTTTATATAGTTAGGTGAGAATTCCTTGTACTTGGTTCATCAGGAGATAGATGGTTGTATATATATCTGGTTCCGTGGGAATGCTTTTGAGGGTCTTAAGGAAGAAAAATGGAGGATATCGAGACGATGCTGTATATGTGTGTACTCAGTGCGATGTCAAGAGTCTATCGGGATTAGGCTCGATAGGTTGCAGGTACCTTCCCTTTTAACCCGTCATACACCGGTTACACCCAAATAAGGATGGTATAAAATGGGTCAGTTTTACGGTACTTATAAACCATGTACTCAACAATCAACATCCATTGTCACTCAACACGTCATATTCGAAGCGATCAATAAAACGACATTCATAAGACATAACTCTTTTCAACATCTGCTCTTCAGCACAAACCCCAAAGACCTCAACATTCAACGCACCCTCATTCTCGCAAGAACACCATCTCCCAAATCCCCATCAAACTGCACTTTTGCGCGCAGCATTTTCCTCCTGCACCAACTTCCGCACCGCAACCAATGTAGCCTGCACCGCCGTCTTCGCCCCCATCTTCTCCTTCTCCATCACCCGCTTCACCTCCTCCGCACTCAAACCGGGATGCATCCACCGAAACACATATGTCAGATACAACTCCCCGTGCAAGCCCTCACTGATCACATTACTGATGACGCTGCCATTCGGCTGCTCAAAGTCCACCTGCGAGGGCTCGTAGGCCGTGACTTTTTCATGGACGGGCTTGGCGTCGGGCATTGCGCTGAAGACGACTTCGCGGTTGATGACCAGGTTGCCGTCTTCGTTGATGGACTCGTCGAGTACGGTCGTGGAGAGGATGGCGCCGCCGACGAAGCCCTCGGCGGCGCGGGCTTTGGCGAGGAGGCCGTCCCAGAGTTGGGAGGCGGTGATGTGGGGGTTAGTCAAGTCTAGGGTTATGTCGGAGGGGTTGACGAGGGCGGTGTAGGCGAAGTTATGGGAGGAGGAGGGCATTGTGATGGTCGTAGAGGTGGTGGTTGACAAGACTGGTGGTTGAGGTGGTTCCAATGGATTTGATCTGGATTGAGATTGAAGACGGGGAGCTGAAGAATGAGGGAAAGATGAGATGGGATGAGATAAAGAAAGGTGGGGTAGCTGTCAAGGACTGATGTAGATAGTACATCACTACTGTAGGTGTCTACCTGGTACCTTACCTAGGTAGGTACATACCGTAGAACTCTGGGTACTCGAGAGACTTGTCTTGCGGTTGGTATAGCTCACTGAGATTCAGAGACACAAAAATTGGTTGGATGTTGATGATTGAATTGAAAGATTGTGATGTTCGTTCTCTGACCAAATTCACCCTTCTATATATATGGATCATCTACGATAAACAGCTTAAATATGATTTCGATGAAGAGTACATCTAAAATTGGAAATCTGACCTGATCTGATCTGACCTGATCTGATCTGTCAGCCTCGGACCGGACCCCGCGATTTGGTCATCCCTCGGACTCGGAACGCCGGTTGCGCCGAGCTGAGCGATGACGAATGAACCTTCTTTAGCTGCCAGGGCTTCTGTACGGGTGTAGGATGCAAATTGTATATCTTATTGTATACTGTGCTCACTTACAGTAACTAGTACAGAATAAGCTAGACTTTGGATGTACCGCTTGATCTTATCTTATCAATCTCTCGATCTGTGGAACTAGAATCTCGTCCACAATATGCGTAACATCGAGTGTACTGCAGAGTGCAGTCAATACTACAGACATTGACACCGGTACCTCGACAATCGCCCACACTCTTCGAAACCATGGAATGACAAGCTGCAATTGACCGACCATCATCTCATCCAATCTCACATTAATCTACCATTCCCACTCCTCACGGTGACCCTCTCCATCTCCCATGTATTTTCCAGATTCATCGCCATCCCTTTAAGGCCCCCCCCGCAACCGCCCTTCCTCCCCATCATCACCGGCCCCTCTCTCACATCGCCCGACCTCAACACCCCCATCCCCAACCTCTTCTCATACGCCTTCTGGCTCTTCTCCATCGACGTCCTCAGCATCGCCCACCGCAACCACGGCATCCCCTCCACCATCTCCCCAATACAATCAATCAGCCACCCCCCTACTCCCCGCCCCTGATACTCCTGCAGCACATACAGATCCGTCACGTAGACAAAGGTGACCATGTCGCCGACGAGCCGCGCAAAGCCGATCTGACAAAGACCAGTCTCAGCGGAGATGGAGTCGCTGCCGTTGCCGTTGCCATTGCCGGCGGTGGTACCAGCACGCGGACCCGTGGTAATTTCATACAGACCGAAACAGAAACTCTTTTCAACCATTGCTTGCAGAACATCTTCCGGCATGGGCTTGGCCCAGTATATCTGATCCGAGGAGAAGGCTTTGTTGATGGCCGCGAGGGAGAGCAGGGTTTTGTCCGTGGAGATTAGGAAGCCCGGTCGGTGCCAGTTGTGGGGTTGATCTTCTGACGCTGAAAGGATCGATGGATACTATACTGATCACTCCTCGCGGTGGCTGTGGTGTGTCCTTTTTTTTTTATTTTTTTTTTTCAAATTGGCAAGTCAATGTGAAGGTCGACGGTAGGCGGGATAGGTAGGTGAGCGGAAATTGAGAGTATCTTTGGAATTTTCGACCGTCAATGAGAATGTGTGTAGCTCATTGACCTCGAGAGTTGGTCTCTGGTATATTCATTGACTTGATCGTGAATATTGTTATCCGTCGAGCTCATTGTGTTGGAAATCGGCTAGCTCTTTTGTACCAATGACTATAGTAGATAAAAGACCCCGATGGTCTATGACTCAATCGCAGACTACCTACCTGTTCAGAATCTAGCATGTCTGAATCTGATTAAAAGACACTAGACAGCCCCCCACAAGATAGAAAAAAGCAAAGGGACCGTGATAACAAACGAACATCGACTTGGCATTCACAACCGACAGAGCTAATTGAATAGCGAAGAGTCCTTGAGGAAATTCATTCGGGATCGACTCGTCTACCTTTACTTTCTTCGTACTAGTCGGGTAGATATGTAATAAACTATAAAGTGGGTAGCCACCTGCAAGTTGGTGGCGACTTA
This sequence comes from Penicillium diatomitis, assembly GCF_028827545.1. NCBI lineage: Eukaryota > Fungi > Ascomycota > Eurotiomycetes > Eurotiales > Aspergillaceae > Penicillium > Penicillium diatomitis. Next base: position 883,012 of record NW_026623181.1, on the reverse strand, counting down.
CTCCGCGCTACCTGATGAATCACCGAATGAGGAATGACTCATGAACCTAGTTAAGTAGGGTGATTAATGTCCGGCTATCCTGATCCCGTCGAGTCATGCTACACTTACATTAGGATTGTTTGTGGCTACTCCCTAGTACACACCTTTTTCACTGGTCAACAGTAAATGACATTCAAGAATATAAATTGAAACACCGTCAATACAAAGTATACTTCAATGTTTACTCTAGCTCGAGTCCAAATATGATCCAATGGTCTGTGTAAAGGCAAGAGGGACAAGCCTGCCAAGACTGACTATGCAGTACGTAGTACGTACTACGTAGAGATTAATGGGGGCCGTGGGGGTCTCACGCTAATCTCCTTTTCACAGTTCATTTCAACCCATCCTTCCATAGATTACGGAACGACCTCGACGTTTAGTTTTCCATCATGACAACCTCAAAGCACTCCCTGAGTCCCTTGACAATGTGAACCTTCTGATCAAAATCTCCATCGTGACCTCTCCCCCTCGTATTAGCCACCAGCCACCTTTCCGAACCAGTTCACCCGAATCACACTGGCAAGCAAAGTAATCCAACCGGGCAGAGAAGCACGACCACCTTTACAATCTTGCTCTCGGCTAGTTATTATCTTATTGTGAGTCTGTGACTGTTTGATGAACAGCACAGCGATATGCTTTGCGCTTTACATTCAATGTACACCCTTGACTCGTGGAGTAGGTTTCCATTATGGAGTTCACGTTAGGACACTCTTATGAAAAAGCCGTTTACCTTTGTAGCCTACAATCTCTTGAACAGTGTACAGTGTACACTATCCTTCTCAAAGACCTAAACAACAAAAGACCAGGGACATATTCTGCTCTACCCTTGGTACATGCCTCGCAGAAAATACAACAGTCAAGAAAGTCCTCTAGACGAGGGAGTAAAAGTCTAGCAATCTTGCTTTCGAAGGCTCCATCGTCCCATAAACAAACGTCCATCAACGCATCTGCGAATATAATTTCCCGCTCACTCGATGACTTGATTTCGGCCCTGGTTTAAGGACGCATCCATCCTTTACCCCAGGGTCTACATGGTGAGAATTTGGGGGTACTGTGCTCGCTGGGCTGATAGACCCGCTCGCGTTCAACACCATGAACATATACTACCTGTACCATGTGAGCAAAGGCGCCGGATGCCATCGCTTCAGAAGATTCGACTCTTAGACTCGAAGTGGCGGGTACCGAGGACCGAACATCATAAACCAAGCCACAACAGAACCTGCCAGGCCGGTACTTACGACGACAACAAGTACATCGAGATGGAGAAATTTTCCAGCCTTGCCGCCAGAAACAAGGTAGGCTTTCATCCCACGATATGCACTGTTGACAATACAGTATTCACAGTATCAGACGATAGTATGCCCGAGTGCAAATGCAGTGAGCTAGCAGTCACTGTACCCCGTGCTTACTGCCCACTGCCCACGACTAACGCGCTCCCTGCAGTGCCTCCGGCCCTCCACACTTGCATTCAAACTTCATCAGGTCTGGCGCCCCGGTTATAAGCGGGCTCCGGGCCGGGTGCACCTCGGCAGGTGGATCCCCCCCCCCTTCCGCTGGAAAAGCCCTAAAATTCGAAGATCGGTCTCGTCAGGCTGGGAATCAGGCGGAGGTGGGGAGATACAACAGTGCGCAGAATGAGACAGTCAATTCATGACAACAGGAAAAAGAAGAATATGGGTATATTGATCTATGATCTCTGGGGAAAGTCAAGGGAAAAGGGCTGGACGGAGTGGTAAGCACTGGAGAAAAAGGGAAAAACAGGGAAAAGTATGTACATGTATATATGCAGTAGCCAGGATCAGAGGAAAGAGAGAGAATGGAATCGAGCGTGTAGGGATGGGTAGACTCGACGTGAGTTACAATCGCATCATCGAGTTTTCTTTTTGCATTCTGCATCACCGGAACAGTCAGGATCGTCGTTTTTCGTCTAGTTGATCGTGCAAGTATAGACGACCTTCTGTGTTGAGGAATCCACCAATTCCAAAGGCCGGGATAATTCGACACATGCGTAAGAGAGACGCGCCGATCCAGTCCCGGCTGATTCGGCTCATTCGTTCTTTAGTGGGCATGGGCTGTGGTCGATTGTACAGGTCCAGACCGAAGAGGTGGATTGGGGTGCTGATGAGTTGGATGGAGGCGGGAATGGCTAGCTGGGCGATGAGAATCTTGAGGTATTCCTGCGAGGCGACGGAGTCGGGAATGGCGGTGGAGACCATGGCGGGGAGACTAAAGGAGCCGAAGATGGTGAGACCATCTCGCAGGAGAAAGGCGGAGTATGTGGCAAGAGGGATTCGCGTGCGACCGATGGAACGGGCAGCTTTGGGGAGGGAAGAGTCGGTTTTGGGAGAAGAGGTGGAGGTGGACGCTGATGCGGATGCGGATGCTGAGGCTGAAGCGGATGCAGATGGGGAAGCAGACGTTGATGATGCTGATGATAAAGGAGCGGATGTAGGCATAGAAGTCGTGGCGGGAGGTGAAGGAGAGACATTGCTTTTGTGGCCGAACAATTGGGCGAATTTGACATCCTTCCAGATGCCCACAGAGGAATTGACCACAAAGGTCGCGGCAAATGTGGTCATGCCGGCAATGGCATGGTCAATCTTTGGGTAAACCTTGCTCAGCAAGGTCTCGGAGATGTTGGCCGTTGCAAACGTGGCGGTATAAAGGGACCAGACCAGCAGGCTCGGTCGAGAGGTCAAAAAAGTGGTGGGCTGTGTGATGGAGAACCACAAATGCCGACGAAAGGCCGGCAACATGGGCTGGTTGTAGAAGGACTTTTCAACGACGAGTCTAGGGGATCAAAGATGAGCAACTCTCTCTCTCTCTCTCTCTCTCTCTCTCTCTCTCTCTCTCCTGTCTGCCTGAAACGGCCAGTTCTCGCAGCTCGAAGATATCCTTACCTGTCAAAGATCATCACCGCCGGGGTGATGAGCGCCGAGGAACCGGCAGCGACCAGGGTATCGGCCACCAGAAGCTCCCCCATTCGACTGCCGCCGCGATGGATGCTCAGCGGCAGAGCCTGATCATGCATATTGTGACTCATGGTGAGAGGCTCAATCGAAGCAGACGCAAGCACGCCGGGCTCAATTGGCGACACCCAGTGAACAATGGGCGTCAAGCTGGATGAGGATTGATAATGATCGAATAGGTAGAGAGTGACGGAAGTTGATAGGAGAACGAATGTTCTTCAACCCCCTCCCCGGTAGATGTTCCAGTTCAAATGCAAGACACCTAAGGCGACACGAGACCTCCTGATTAGATCGATTGAGAAACGAGGGGAAGGGACCCGGCGCGGGGCAGAAGAGATAATATTGAGTTGCAATTCATCAGGAGATGGGGGAAAGCACACAATTATTACGTACGGGTGGATCAGTGGATCTCTTTCCAGAGGCACAGAGCCCTAGTCTTCTGGACTGCCGGTGCGGAGGAAGATGTCAAGCCTTGCGGGAGAGCACAGTTTGAAGGAGAAATAGATTGGAAAAGAGAGAGATGATTGACGTGAAGGGCAAGAGTAAAGAAGAAACAGAAGAAGCAGAAGAAGAGGAAAGTTGGATCAGTGTGGTGCACCCAGGACAAGAGAAACTATATGAGACCCGAATTGAGAACCCTTCGAGCGATGACTTTCTCACGGAAATGCAAAAATCATGTAATGTCAACCCTACAGTGAGCTTATCGTCCAACCAGCGCCTATCAGATGCTGGTATCGATGCTTGTCTAAGCGCGCACCAGCTTGTGCAGTCCTCAGAATCTCCCAAGAGTCACCAAATTAGAGAGACCGAAATCAAGTGTTTCCCTTTTTTTTTTCTTTTCTTTTTTGCTTGAAAAAGGCTAAATTTTGTATAGATCGTGGAGCCCCTCGGCGGCGATCACGACCAATCCACAGCGACCGGCATGGTGCCGGTGGCCGTAACGGACGGCTCTATTGGGTAAAGTAGCCGAAATGATCGCCGGGCCCTTTTCCAGGAACCCTTTTTCCAACTCGTCCACACCGCGTTCTAGAAGGGCGGTACTTGAGGATTGGCAGGGCCCAACAGTAGGGACTAGGGAGTATGGACTATGGAGCATGGAGTCATGTAGTCATGTACTTCTCTTGCATCTTGACACTGACAGTCCCGACAGTCACCCCGCGCTGGGGCAACACAGGCACATTCGGTACCCGGTACGGCTTGGAAATTCGAGTAGGCACACGCATTCAGTGGGGAATCTCCAGGTTAGATGGACTCGCGTGGGCCTGCCCCCAACGGAGTGATCAGGAGAAGAGTTCGTGGTCATGATGGTGGTGATGGTGGTGGTGCCGTCTCTCCCCCGCCATCATCCCACTTCATGACTACATGGCGCCGAACACGTCACGAAGCACCGAGTGGATTTCGGCTCGAAACAGGATCACCTTCCGTCGTCGACGGTCGACAATCGACATTCAGGGTAGGCAGATGTGGGGAGGGCGGCAACGATAACGGCCTCGATCGGTCACGTCTTTCAACTGGGTGCCCAATCCTTTCACCTTGGGTGGATAGAAGTTCACTCCTCAGAGTCGGGAAGCCGGTACCTTCAATACCTTGTGAGAGCAGCTAGTCTCGAGTTGAGTCTGACAATTGTAGTAACGTCAGACAAGCAACAGTTTCAAGACTCGTTCTTAGAAAGTCACGTGCACCGCAGCCGACACGTATGAGCCGTGCTGTAGATGCATCTACTGCGACTCCCAGTCGGGACCAGTATGATCTCAGCATAGAAAGAATGCCTGGCCAGAACAGAACCTCTTGGACCTGCTGTTCAAGCACCTACCTAGCAGGCTGACAAGGTTTCCTGGCGAACACTAGATAATATGAACTGCTTTTTAAAGTAGTTCCGCTTGTATTTGCATGAGATAGGTCAGAAGTAGGATGAAGCACGGCGTTGCAGTCAGGTAGGAGTTTCAGGACCTCTGAAGGTTGTCCCCTCTGCCTCGTGCAGGTAGTTGGCTTTTCCAGGTGGAAGAGAGGGATAATGAGAATGACTTGGTTCATCTTGGCCATCGTCTCTCCAAGCTCCTGATTTGTGTACGTCCAACTACTCGTTTGAGAGAGAGACACAGCTCTTGAAGAAGCCAACATAATGATGGAAACAATCATGAGCGCGGTTGACCGCCCTTTTCATCGTAGGGGAGAGGCCCAATCGTCTGCCTTGAGACCACGGCTGAGCCCTCGTGATCTGAGTTATCTGGCGTAAGTTAACAGTAACACTATAGATAAGAAGATAAGATAACACAATGGCTATCATGAGTGTTCACTATTCACTTTTCACTGTTGACTGAACAGTAGTGAACAGTGAACAGTGTTCAGACTCCCAAGCCCAGGAGGTTGGGTGGTCGTCGAGTGTCGACTGCACATGATCGGAGGACACTACTACACTGATAAATGCCTAACTTATTGCAATTCTGAATTGTATCATCAGGTACTAGGAAATGATTCTGGGAATGTCGGCGATAGGAGTCTCTCTTCATTTCTTGAGCGAGCAACATCATTGCCCCTGCTCGTGGAGAGCCAGACAAACATTCTTCACATTGGCCACGCGACCGACGTTGATCATCGCCGATATAACGGTCAATTAATCAAAATTGGTCTGTCGCTCTCGTCCATTGCAAGCCCAGTCATTCCCATATCTTCTTCTGTGGCACTGAAGGCTGTACAACTACACTCCGCAGTCAGCACACTGTATAATTGTACATAAGTTAGTACAGAGTACAGAGAAGTACATACTATGATACTATACAGACTACGTACTATGATACTATAAGTGTGAGTGCAGACTACAGAGTCGCATACTATTGCAAGTACAAACAGGTCACGCGACACCTGTGGCTCCCTCAGAAGACCATGTTCACAAGTTCCGTTGAGCCCGATTAACTAAAGCAGTACTGAGTCTACTGATTCTTGAGTACTGACTAGTTAGTAGTAGTGAGTAGACATTCAAACACTCCGAATCAAGAAATGTGGCCACCGCCGTTTTCCCCAACTTATCGCCCCCCTGATTCGGAATCCCCAGCCCGAGCTGGTATCGGTATTACCAGCTGTCTCACTTCCGACTCCCGAGAATGCGCTTCCAGCTTTGCCCAGCAGAAATCTGGGTCCCTTGATGTCGTCATCCAGCCGTATCTCGTATAGGGATTACCGGGAGGAAATTTTAAATCTCACAGACCAATGAGCGCGTCCGAATGACAGATATGCGATTCCTAAGCATGGCCATTGCCAACCATTGCAGGCAGGTCCGACTAGAAAAGGGAAGACATCCGAAAGAATGAGTAAATTGTGGCCGTTCAGTGAAGAGTGAGTTTGATATGTGGCATGTTCAGTGTCTGAGCAGAGTGCGTCCAAGCTCGAAAATTCTGCGCCTCGCTTGTTCATCATCCAGTTTCAGTACTGCATCATCGTTGAGAGACTCGAGCCGATTGCGCACGCAAGAGCGAATTCCAAGCGCCAGAATGGTCGTTGATAGCCACGCTGTCTTGCAGTCGCAAGCTCATACCACGAGCACGGCTTCACCACTCAACCATCATGCGCTCTTTGACAACAGTGAATCAAGTCAGAATCTGCAATCCCTTGCAATGCCTCTGGACGAGGACACCAAGGAAATCCGAGACAAATACCGGCCATTCATTCTCGATACCCCATCCGCCAACGATTGGGTAGAGAATCTCGAGCTCGATACGGCGCTGCAAATGGCTCAGAACAATCTCCGTCTCACGAATCAAAGACTCAAAGTCCTCGTCCTCTATGGCAGCTTGCGGTCCAGATCATACTCTCGCCTCGTTGCCCTGGAGGCGTCGCGGATTCTCTTCCGACTGGGCTGTGACGTGCGAGTATACGACCCGGAGGGTCTACCTATGAAAAACGACAGAGACCACGGCCATGCCAAGGTCCAAGAACTCCGGCAATTGAGTCTTTGGAGTGACGGGCACCTGTGGGTGTCTCCCGAACAGCACGGTAACCTGGTAAGTCTGACCATGGTAGAGCTCAAGTATCTCCATAAGCTTACCCATTGTTGTCTCTTTGATAAAAGACCGCCGTCTTCAAGAACCAAATCGACTGGATCCCCCTCACAACGGGCAGTGTCCGCCCAACCCAAGGCCGCACCCTGGCCATCGCCCAAGTCTGCGGCGGATCTCAGTCCTTCAACGCCGTGAATTCCTTGCGCATTCTCGGCCGGTGGATGCGCATGTTCACCATCCCGAATCAGTCGTCAATTCCTCAGGCGTACACGCACTTCCCCGATGAAGGCCAGCCAGATGACCAGAGACTCAAACCAAGTGGGAATCGAGACCGTCTGGCGGATTGCATGGAGGAATTTGTCAAGTATACGATTCTGATGCGGCCGCATTTGGAGCTTTTCGGGGATCGATATAGTGAGAGAAATGAGCGGCGGGTCAAGGCGGAGAAAGAGAAGGCTAAGCTGGAGGCACAGGGGTGAGAGGTGGTTAGTACTATTGTTGTGTCTCGTCAGAGACACCACAACAGTAGTTTGGGCTAACTTCTTTGGGATATACACCTAGGGGCCCATACTACTAGCCATCCTAGGACCAAAGTGGTCTTAGGACTGAAAATGTGCCTCGTCAGAGGCCACGACAACATTCTAAATCCTATACGCCGAGCTCGCATCGTAGCCAGCATCGTAGCCAGCATCGTAGCCAGATCCGCACCAGCATCGCAGCCAGTATCGCAGCCAGATCCGTAGCCAGTAACGCAGCCAGGAACGCAGCCAGTATCGCAGCCAGATCCGTAGCCAGTATCGCAGCCAGATCCGTAGCCAGTATCGCAGCCAGCATCGTAGGCTGTAGTAGTATCAACTGGCAGCTAGATCCGTCGAGTCCAGCCAATTACGGGCTAGCGTCGCGGCCGTAAAAGCCAGGTTGATGGATCGTAAGTCACATGATTTGTACTTCGCAGACCGCTATCCGCTATGGCAGAACGCCTCTCCCCCTAGGGAAAAAAAAGAATACTATTATATGGCCCCCCCCCCCCCCCCCCCCCTAAGGGTATATCCCAAAGAAGTTAGCCTAAATTACTGTTGTAGTGTCTCTGACGAGACACAATAATATTCTTTTTTCCCTACGGGAGAGGCGTTCTGCCATAGCGGTCAACGAAGTACAAATCATGTGACTTACGATCCATCAACCTGGCTTTTACGGCCGCGACGCTAGCCCGTAATTGGCTAGACTCGACGGATCTAGCTGCCAGTTGATACTACTAGCGACGATACTACTAGCTACAGCCTACGATGCTGGCTGCGATGCTGGCTACGATGCGAGCTCGGCGTATAGGATTTAGAATGTTGTCGTGGCCTCTGACGAGGCACATTTTCAGTCCTAAGACCACTTTGGTCCTAGGACAGCTAGTATGAATACTGGAAGAGTGGCATGCTAGACAGCTGTCGCGTGTCGAGAGCATGACTGATCAGATAGACTGGGTATCAAGGTGATCCAGGCAGTGAATAAAAGTTGAACGAAAGTGTCATACTCCTCCCACCGCTTCCACATCGCCTGTTTGTACAGTACTACAGTGTCGGTAAGCATTCACTATATAACAGTACGTTGGAGACAATTACGCAGGGAGAGAAAGGGGTGGGAGATTGTGCTGTAGGCGAGACACCATACCGAAGCTAGACTGGTAAAATCACATGCTAGATGCTCATCGAGCAATTCCCCAAAAAGTAGGCGCACTGCTCCCTCAATCAACGTCTTATCCCAGAAGCGCAGGTGGCCCTAGCCATGCGCTGTCGTAAAGAGTCAGATATTTAGATGGGTACTCCACCGAGGTTGTCACTCTGACGAGGAACTGTGTCCTATGTGAGTTGGGAGACTATGCCACCTTGCGCAGTACGACAGAGCCATAACTCTAGCCGACTTCCGTCACTGAATTGGGATCACGAACAATCTCCGTATGACGATTAAGCTTCTTCGGCCGAGGAAAAAAAAAAGCATAAGTGGAGCCGCTCTGATGCTATTCAGTACCACCATGCTTTATGCACTACGGTACCAATCTGATCAAGGTTGAAGGTTTGGATGCCATGTCTGCCCCATCAACGTTCAAGTGCCTGTTCCGACTAGATAATCACAATGGAATAATCGAGAGTGACGGAAGCGTGTTTGTGGCTGTCATTCATGGACTTGTTCGCTTCCATCATCGAAGCGAGATCGGAAATGCCTACCTAATTGATATACTTGATAAGAGCGATACACCAGCAAGATAAAGAACACCACCTCCAGATAAAAGCAACCCTCCTGCTATCAATGATCTGCTCTCGTCCTCGCCAGCGTCTACCGGCGACATCCATTTCCAGCCTCACACGACAGGATCAACAATCCCGTCCCACCGGATCCACATGCAGGGCAGCGCCGACCCGACACGAGAACACCCGCCCGTTCCATGCGCAAGCAGCAGAGTCGATACTCGATATTGAACGAGTAGCACGACCATTGCCCGTATGGAGACAGCCCAGCCGATATCGTTCGCTTCCGAATGGCTGGTGGCAATTGCGGGGAGACGCCAGAGAGAAGAGAGGGCGGTCAAGTCACCGCATCTCACCCGCTCCTTCAAGCCCTTTCTCTCCCTGAGACGCGGGAACTCCAGATTAGCATACTGGGGAAGAGAGAAGCACGCAAGCTATGCAGATGTGGTTGTAAACCTCTTCAATAAAGCACGCGACTATACAAAATACCACGGAAGGAAACCCATTTCACTCACATCACCCCACCAAATGCCATGACCGGGCCAGCAGATTCCGCTGGCCCGCTTCGCGTCTCCCAGCGGCGACCGCTGGCCTGTCGAGGTAACATCACGAATTTATCGACCACGAACCCTAGAGATCCCTCCCTTGTGGTGTTTCAAACCCCCCCCCCCCCGAGTCTGCCTTTATTCGGTGGGAAGGGAGCCGCCAAGCGATGATGAGGACTAATCATGTTGGGTCAATGTAGAATGTACCAAGCGCAAAAGGAAATGCGACAAGCAAATCCCATGCGCCAGATGTCGAAGACTCAATCTGGAATGCTCAGTGGAGACTGTACGACTGCGACGGAATACGGTGCAACATGCATCGGAGATTCAATTCCTCACGTCGATTCTGTCAGAGCTGGACTCGGCCTCCCCGCCAAAGATCTCCCATCTCACTTGGCGGGTGAAGGAGAGGATTTCACAATTGCAAACGGGAGTGTCTTCGCCTCCTCCGCCACCAGAATCAACGACAACTGTGACCGCAGCGACCGCGTCCTCCAGTCAGGGAAGCATCTCAGGACTGCAGCAGGATAATGTCAAGATTTTCGACCACGTTGATGACAGGCAGGCCCTGCATCGGTTGGCCGATGCCCCTGCAGAGAGTACAGACCCGCCAATTCTGACGGCAATTGAGCATCTTGCCTGGGGCCGAAACTCGGCAGGATGTTACCCTCACAGGCGATGTGCCTGTCAGTACCGTCGAGATAGCTCCGAGACGCTGTCTATGAATAGCGGGTCATTCCAGATTCACGGATCCGCTTTGGAGGTTCTGTTCGTGCCAATGGGGATAGATGCACAGAAGCTCGTCAAATTTCATATCGAGAATTTGACCTGGCATCATAATTGTTTCCACGGCGGCACTTTTCTGCAGCAATGTGAAGTGTTTTGGAGCTCGGGCCGATGCGATAACCCACTATGGATCGCGCTCTACCTCTCTGTCCTGAGCTGCACTGTGAACTCGATACAAAATAGTGGAAGGCTGAAGAGTCAGCTCGGCGTGGACTTGGACAATTTTCAGACGGCTCAACAGCTTTTCTCTACCATGGTGCGAGCATTGTACGACTCCCACTTTCTCAACAACCTTTCAATTTGCTCGGTGCAAGCCATTGCCATCTCGACCGAAGTTGCGCATAACCTCGGTCTCAGCCAACTCAATGCGACCATGTTCAACGCCGCGGTCCGAATCGCAGAGTGTTTGGGACTTCACAAAATCAAAGACCACCCATCGTACATGATGCAAAGCCAAGACCAGTGGGAGGAACGGGTCGAACGAGAAGTGGGCAGACGGGTCTGGTGCCAGATGATCATCCAGGATCACTTTGCCATCCCCTTTACCGACACCTATAGCATCTCTCCCCTACAATACTCGACCGGGCGCCCTTTGAACGCCGACGAGCAAACTCTTACCGAATTACCCACCAACGTCCCTACCACCAGCACCTATGTCCGGGTCCTCGTCGAGCTCGCCGCTCTCATGCCCGGTCTCAGCGACGGATTGGGCCCTATGAACAAGCGAAAATCGCGTCGCGAGCAATACCAACACATCCTCCAAGTAGACCAGAAAATGCGCGCCGTGGTCAAAGGAATCCCATCCTTTCTCCTTCGACCCGACAAAGCCAAAGAATCTAAAATCCCCTGGCTGAGCATCGTCCGTCGAAGTCTCGCGATCACTGCCGCCGAAAAGATCATCATGATCCACCGCCCCTTCCTCTTCCGTTCCTTCCACGACCCAACCTACGGCCACACCAGACGGACGTGCATCGCAGCCGCCATGACCATCCTCCGCGAACACGAATCCATCGCCAACGAAGAAGACCTCTCGATCTGGACGCACACCGCCTTCGCCATCACCGCCGCCGTGATCCTCTGCTTCGAAGTCAACGCCACCGTAGACAACCCCTCTGACGGCAAAATCGAAATGTACAGGGACGCCGTCCTTTCCGCTCGCGAACGTCTCGCCTCCCGCAACCACGACATCCTAGCCCAGCGCGGCGTCGCCCTAATTGACGCCATTTTAATCGCTGAAGAGGCTCATTTCGGACCGAAAGAACGGAAACGAGCCGGCCACATCGACTTTCATCGAATCTTTGCCAACTTTTCAACGTTGAGCAGGGCCAATTTACTCCCGGATGACGATCTGTCCTTTGGGAAATTGTCGGGCAATAGCCCGGATGACTTCCGCAGCGTGGATACGAATGAGATGCAGTTTTCGTGGAACTCGGATGAGATTGATTTTGATATTTGGTTCAACGGGATATTTAATGAGTTGCAGCAGCCGACGTTGGGATGATATATCAATAGGTGTGATTTTGTGTGAATGATCCAAAGGACTTCCAAAAGACTTCAGATTTTGCAGTAGATGTTTAATGTTTCAATTTGTTTTCCGGTAGATTGTCCGGCATTCTCAGTGAGTCCTGGAGAAATAAGGTTTGGCAGCCCGTCAATGTGCCCAGACTGAATCACGTTTACTCGATCAGTCTTGGCACGATGAAGAGCGACCAAAGTGCATGGTTCCCAGAGTCGGTTTTAGACGATTGGCGGTTCTAATGAATCTCTTCTGAGCCTTGGAGATGCGCTGCTGAAAATGAATCGAATTGCCAACTTCGAAGCCCAGGAAAAATGAGTTCTCAGATGACAGCCGAAAGCACAATGTTCGGCCCCTTTTGGTCATTCCATTAGGCCGGCCGCCGGCGTGCTTGTTCAAGTGGACTCTTAAATGAATGGGGAAGCAACATTGGCCATATACCTTGGTTAACGCTGATTCCTATCTTACTTGACTGTTACTTAAAGAGGTACCTTGTTCCTCTCTTTGTTACCCAAATTGTTAATCCACCCTACTGCCATGAATGTGTTCACAGACAAGCCGCTCAGATATATCTCATCAGCTCTCGATAGTAGCAGTCTTCATTAGTTGTAGATATGCAAGGCTCATGGCTATACCAAGACCCAGACACACGCCAGAAAGTGGTACGAAGTCGCAGGAGGCCAGCCTGAGAGATCGCAATATACCTACCTAACTGATGGTAGGTGCCCTTGCTAGGTAGTCCTACTAGATCAGTACCTTGGTATACGTCAAATTTCTTGAAAGCTCGAGCAGCTATGCTGACGAGATGTTGATAGGCTACTACTGTGGCGCAACACTAATGATTTAATCGTCAAAGATGCAGAATCGATCCCCATTGATTCCATCCATGGATTAAAGAAGGCCGAGACCTATGACGCATTGGTTCGTAAGGGCTTGCTGGGCGCTGAATTGGCTGCCTCGTTTTCAGCCGGCTTGACGACGCTATCTGCGTGCTTTTGTCAGAAACTTGTCTATCTGGCAAAGCCCTTTACTGAGAAGAACCTAGATCTGATCTGGAAATTCGGAGTTGCCCAGGGTATGGCGTCGTACAGTGACTGGGCCGTCCAACCTTCCAATTCTCAGAAAAGAAACGCACTTGTTTCGATTATCGACCTTGACCAGTTGCATGAAGCGAGCATCACTGGTATTCAGAAAGCAAGAGCCCCAGTATGTTGAGCGTGCCTCTATCTTGACAGCTCGACATGTGTTGAAGGTTGAATTTCCGCTCTGTCTTCACTTTCTCGCTTCTCTGTGTACATGTAGCTTGCTTCCTCCCGGGTCATCTACACAATCGCCTCTCACTATCTTACGATTCGCATTATGTGTGCGTTATATCTGTTTCGTCCTGCTGCAATAAACGCTCCAGAATGAAAAGTGGTCTCTAGAGCGAGTCTTAAGGTGATGGCGGATCTAGACGGCCTCTCAAAAAGACAAAAACAAGCTTCACTGTACTAGTCCATTGATATGTGAGACGGTATTAAAATGCAAAAAAACAAGCACAGACGAAGCAAAACCTACAAGCAAGAAAGATAAAAACCCCTTCTAATCAATCACATGATGTTTTGCCCGCCAGGTCCAATGCCCTCCAGCTTGACCTGCACAAAGCGGAAGCGGGTTTTGCCAGCGTGGACGTACACAATTACACACTACGACACCAGAAATGAGCATATAGTGGCATTATACCTCCTCTCTATGGATATGGAGAACTGGAAGAGTATTGGATTGAGCGTCTAACTCTTTGCAGAATGTTTATTTCGGTCCATCAATCAGACAAGTCCCCGCTTGCTCATGTTCCAGTCCAGACGAGACACCCCGACCGAGTTAAGTCGAGCCAAAGTCATTCACGTACGGTGAAACAAAATAGTCGAGGCGAAGAGTGAATCGTGAGAACCCTCCTGAGTCATGAATCATGAATCACGAATCATGAGCTCTAGCAGTCGAACCGCGGTAAACCGACACAGATACCATCCAGTCAGCCAGAGTAAAAGGCCAACACACGTCCACGGTACTCTGATCTTATTCCCCCTTCAGCTCCGCTGTCTGGACGCGACTGAATATCGGAAAGTACCTGATTCACCTTGATTCAGCTAAGCTACGAGGTAACGTCGCCCTGTCTACCTACCTACTTTTAGTATCTACTCCAAGTTGTATGTATTATATTCTATCCCACACGGACCAGTCACAGTTCACGGGTTATTTGTTTGACCCTCGGCAGAATCAGCGAGATAGATGACAGCCCGAACCCGAGGGCTTATGATCTACATTTAGTTGATGGTTGTTGGTTGTTGGCTGTTGGGAGTGGGGCTATAGTACTGAGTAGGGAGTACACATTAGGATGGTAGGTTAATCTATATGAAACTCGTAGTTTATTAACTATTTAAATAGAAGATGCATAGTAGGTGGACGGGGGCGGTGCTTCTAAAAAAGGGAAGAACGCGTTTAAAAAAAAGCTGCACTGGAGGCGAAGAGGAAAGGAAAAGCAAAAGATCCTGTTTTTACTGTGACATCAGAAAACGAGGATACTGATCTTAGTTGAAGAGATAGGTGTCTACTAAATGCATCCATTGTCTTGCTTTGTAAATGAGTCGATGCATCACGTGCAGGATGTGGCAGTGGCCGAGGATTGTAATTTCAAGGCAAAGAGCTGGAAGATGTCCAGCCCTAGTACCGAAGAGTCTTGATTGTAATTGAGATTTGAGAAGCTTTCAATAATTTTACACAGAAAACAGGAACGAATGAAAGGCTTTTTTTTGTCGAGGAGAATGACAGAAGGTGGAAAACGACACGCTCGCAATAGAACACGACAAACTCGCTCAGATGAAGAGAATGGGGAAGAAAAAAAAGCCAAGAAAAACAAGATCAAATGATGAATGATAAATGCCCAGCGCAATGTTTTGAGAGAATGATCACGAAATGATGCAAAAAGTGTGGAAATTGGATGAGTGAAGACAAGATAAGAAGTGAAGAAACGAGGGAGACGCGAATGGAAATAGTATTAAAGATGGTGGGTTGCATGCACTGGGTCCGTAGTGCAACGCAGATAGATAGTAATCGGCATTGGAGACCATATATCCAGATTCGATCAGCCGATGACAGGCAGACGTGTTGTGGGTAGGCCTGCCTGATAGAGCGATGGTGATGGCCAAAGAGCAACCCTATTGTTGAAGGTAACTGGAGTAGGAATTGTAAGATTGGCTTCCAAGTTTGTTACAAAGTGAATCGACACCCTGTGATTGTTGCGGGACCACATCTTGAGAGGCTGCGTTGGCGTCCGTTGGGCCGAAGGAGGCAGGAAGGCTGATAGCGGATGTATTTGCTGTGGCGTATGGCATGCTGCTCAAGGGAGCCGAGGTGGTTGCGTATGAGTAAGGTCGGAAAGCTTGGGTAGAGGCGGGAAGGGAATGTACGGCAGACATGGTGAGACCTTGCGGTTGAATCTGGGAACCCGTGGTATGGGCCCCGTAGGGTTTGAGAGCCGACATGGGATACTGTTGTTGGGGCTGGTAAGTTTTCGGATGTGCGTCTAATAAATCACAAGCAGGGTCAGAGGTGATATTCCAAGATGTTTCAAATGCTTGTCTATGGATGCAAAGCTTACTGATATTGTTCATGTCATAGCCGATGGGCTGTCCATTCGAGTTTGTAGGCGACACAGAGCCCTCGAAAGGCTGTTGGGGCTGTTGTTGCTCAAAGTGAGGTATCATTGATCCCGAATGGCGCGGGAATGTAAAGTCCATGACAGGCTGTCGCATGTATGGTAGGCCTGAATGTGTTGTAGAGGCATATCGATTTTGCATGTGTAAAGTGGGTTGGAAAGAAGCGGGATGTGAGGATCCATCCGATAAGCTGCTGGATCGGGTAATGGAATAGTCGTTGCGAATGGTTCTATGCAGATCCGACATTGATGCTGAAGCTGTCGGGCGTCCGAACATCATCCCGGAGCTAGGCAGCCCGTCACTCCGTCCAGCAGAGGACATGTAGGTCCCAGCAGTGGATGCGGAGCTGAGAGGGGATGTCATATACTCGTCTTCATTGGGTCTGGGGAAGCAGTCGGTGCGAAGAGCCCTCAGAGAGGCGAAATCAGGATTTGGAGCTCCAAAATCATGTGGAGTGCCCATGGGATTTGGAATGATGGATTTGCTTTCAAATGGCGTGCGCAAGACTTTTGTGGTATCGAAATCGTCCGGTAAAGCTCGTGATTTCAGCATTCTCTCGCGGTCATTTGTGGTCAGTCGCTTCAACTTGGCACGTCTGATTGATGTGCATATTGTCAGTGTGTGAATCCAAACGTCCAGTTGCGCTGCCAGATCACTGCAGGGCAGTTGACTATTGCGTACCTATTTTGGAACCACACCTGAACCTGTCGGGGTGTTAGTCCGGGGATTTCCCTTGATAGGCGCTCACGATGAGCAGCATCAGGATGCGCTTGACGGGTGAACTCGCTCATCAAGAAACGAGTCTGATTATGCGTGAGTCTGTCATACCCGACGGCGGGCAAAGGTTAGACCAACACTGCTGGTGCAAAGCGATGTTCACTCATCCATCGAGAGTCGTTCTTACCGAAATCTTTTCATCTTTTTCTTATCGATAATGGATGACTGGTTGTCGTCATTCTCCTCCGCCTCCTCGCCCTTGTCGTCGACTGGACTGCTGGGGGAATCATGATCATGATCACCATGCTTTTCAAAATCCATTTGTGAAGCGTGCACGGCATCTGTAGGACGATCGGTCCCGGCCGGGTGCATTGAGGCCGCCTGATCAGCGTGACCGTCGTCGCGGGTGTTGAGATTGATTTGAGGCAACCTCATCTCCCTCATTTCAACAGGCGGTTTCTCCGCCAGCTGTCGAGACGCCGACACTCCATCACGGTAGCTTCCCATCTCCGCCGATCGTTCCAGACCCGGCATTGGGTTGGGCAAAGCATTGTCGGCCACGAGAGGACGTTGCATCTCTGCCATTGACTTATTGATGTGCGCGAGATGACTCTCCTGCCTGGGCAGTTGTGGCATCGACAGAATTCGTCGCGGCGTCGCAGAAACCCGTTCTGCGTGACGAGATACCGCAGCCAGATGAGATGGAACCGCGGACAGTGATGAGGGAATTTGTGCAGACAGAGAAGAAACCCAAAGACAGGGACCCCCGGTGGACATGATCAGGAGCTTTGATCCACAGGTCCTTCGTTCTGTGCGAGTGAAGACAGTCAAGTCGTCGACAATAAAGGTGGCTCAAGAGACTCTGACTATAAGTGTTCGGCAGAGATTATGGAAGACAAAACTCCACGACAAAAGAGCCCCCCCGAAATCTTGACGACTGTGGCAAGACAGATCACGCGGAGAAGTGAAAAATAAGCTTGCTGAGGAGAGCAACAGTAATAATAAACGATCCCAACGCTAAAGCGTGTTCCTGAGAAGATGAGACGTTCGGTGGGTCTGGTCAAAGTGCCGGAGCGCTTGCCCAACGGGCTTAGGGTTCCTAGTGGGATGGAAATGCAAATTAAAATACAATCAAGGGTGAACTCGAATTAAAATGCACAGCCATTCTTCGGCGAGTTATGCAATTCGGAGAAAGTCGCAAGATCCACGATAGGGGAGATAAAGGTCACGAAAGACCATGCAGTGAATAGACGTTGAGAGACGTTGCAGTAGGCGCCGGGCCGCGGGACAGCTATCTTTGAGGAGACAACCGAGGAAGCTTGCTGATGACAATGCAATGAGGGAGAACAGAGCAGACCAATTTAGAGCAAGATCAAGCGGGTTGAGACGAAGAAAGAAAGAGGAAAAGAACTGAGAGACACACACAGAGAGAGAGAGGGAGAGAGAGAGAGAGAGGGAGGGAGAGAGAGAGAGAGAGAGAGAGAGAGAGAGAGAGAGAGAGAGAGAGAGAGAGAGATCAAGTTCTTTCTCCTCAGCCGCCAATTGTGAAGTCAGCGATCCCTGAAGCAGGAAATCAAGAGCCGAGTCACCAAGAAAGCGGGACACCACCGCCACATTGTGAACGTGCTTTTCTCTCACAACCGTCGCAACTCGTCTGCGATGGTCTGCTCTGGGGCTATTGGGTCAGGTAGATCGTCTCGCTTTAACCCTTGGGCACATATCACACCTTATTCCTGCCGGTGATGATCCTTACGCAGCTTGGCAGGCCAAGATGAGTCGACGCTATACAAGTGCAGAAGGCCAGAGAGAACAAATGAGGGCCACCCACATGTTCCATGAATGGAAACCTTCAGCAGATGAGTCCCTGGCACTGTATCTGGGCCGAGCAGACTGGGTCGCCAGGATCAGCCGGGGATAGTCCCAGAATGGACACTGGGGCCCTGGGGCAAGTGGAGGAGGCTTTCAACGGGTGTAGGGCCACTGGGACCCAGACATGGAAGAAAGTGGAAACTTCGATGACACCGCTCAGGGCCGGAGCAGATCCATCGGATCTGGGTCGAAGCCACGGGCCAAGTTGAACACCATAAAAAAGAGAGAGAGAGAGAGAGAAAGAGAAAGAGGAAAACAGAGCAGAGAGACAGAACGGAAGTGGCAGAGGCAGAGAGACCAAGAGGGAAGTCCCACCCGTGGAGAGACCGCAGATGTCGGCAGTGGAAATAACGGGAAATTCACCACCGCCATCAGACGTAGAATCACGAAATCAAAAGTAACCAAAAAAAAGAAAACAGCTGGAAATTCCTAAATTGACCGGAGAATTTCAGATGCGCTGCCGATGTTCACTGGATGCTCTCCAGTCTCCAGTACTCGCCCCAACTAGGAAGGATCCACCAGAGCCCCATCCAAGCCTCTCAGGAGACGACTGTCGAGGATCATTCCAGTCCGAATGGAACGTTGAAAATGGATCGTATCTGTAGATTACTTTTGTCGAGTCAGGTATCGGTTCCCCGTCTGGAATCAGTAGTCTCGTGGCTGGAACATCCGCCCTTGGCCATAGTCAGTGAGTCATGTAGTTCATGTAACTATCAGGTAGGACCCTGCCTTCCACCGCATCTCCGGGAATCCCACTCCATCGAGCTGACTTTGCCCATTGGGGCTCGAACCGGACCAATTCTCTCGATGGTCTATCTTTCATAGCTAATATGATCGGCAGGTCAATCAACCGTTGGTGCTTCCTCACGTCCGTGGAATCCACATCGTCCTTTCATACTGTGCTCTGAAACAGCAGATACGTGGAAGGATCTTTTAACTACTGTCGATCTCCTCCTCACGGCCGAGGAAATCAGCCGTTGAAGACGGATGGACCAACCTGGAACGTTGAAAAGCTAAACAGCTCCAGCGGTAGCTTGGACCGTACCCGACAGGGCTAGGGAACGGACCATCACAATGCATCTGATAGAGGTACAGAAGTCAGAAGAAACTCAACTAGCCTATGCTAGGGCTAGAGTTCTCCTCAGCTAGTCAAACACATGTGTTTTCAGAGTCTATGGTTCATCTGCAGAGAACACGTCGTTTGCACGAACATTGCAGTGCCTAGCACGACCGGTGCAGAGGAAATGAAGGGTGAAAAGCGAACTATGGGGCGAACCGTTTGATTACATGGACAAGCTTGCGAGTGTAGAAAAATCAAACCGGGTGGTGATGATCTGCATGACGCGAGCCATGAGTATCAGATGGATGAGACCCTGATTTTGCATGAGGAGTTCAACTTCAAGCATACGGGATTCAGACCGCCGCAAGCGAGCAGCAGTCAAGCGAGAAAGGGCTCTATTGGGGACATGGAGAAGTGGTCATCTCCGACAGAACAAAATCAATACAGGAAATTGTGTCTCGTTGCATAAGCGTTGCCTTGGGCCAAGTCATAATGCACTGACCAGAAGAATTCCAAGGTACTATCGATTTTAGATCAAGAAAATAGCGTTGACGGGCGAGGGGGAAATGCAACGGAAATAGAGTCACAGGACCACAGAGCGGACGGGAGATCCTCTTTGGTATAATCGTCCACAGAGTTGCTGCAGGCGATGAAGGAGCTAGAGGCAGGGCCCAACAGCAAAAGAAGAAGAGTCAATCATGACAAAAACGGAGTCAGACCATGATCCTACTCGGGGACCGAGGTCAGAACCACGGAACTCAGAAGCTACAGCGCCGCAAGGACACTGTGAAGACCGCACGAGCAAGGCAAAGTAATTGAAGAAAAACAAAACCAAAAAAAAAAAAAAAAAAGGAATTCTAAAACAATTCGGGGTAGTTGATGACCACGGCAAGACTGAAGACACAATACGGGGCAGCACATGCGGCGCTTGTTGAAGTAACCCTTCATTTTCAGCAGGAAACTTAAAATCACCAGGGAGACTAGTAGTGCATCGGGAGCCACTTTTTCGTGTGAAGTACAAAACTGGAGCCTAGAAGCGGGCGGCTCTTGGGCTGTGAGCATCTCAGAAGCACAATTTACCCGGCTAGTATTCACTATTCACTGCTTGGGCCAAACTAACGCAGCCGGGGGAGCGCAACGGGCGTGGGCCATGGGAACGCGGGTCCCTGATTTCCATGAGTCTTGTGGCCTTGAGGCCTTGAGTTCTGTATGATCATGGAATATCGACTGAAGGCATGGGAGTCTCCACCAAGGTGGGTCTTGGTCTGGGAGCCGGACACTCCATAGTACGCTCCTCAATGAAATCACTTTGGAGGGGGTAGAAAACCTGGCCTGTTGTATAGAGAGGTGGAGAAGATGAAGAAGACTGAAGGAAATGAGAACGGAAGCCAGTAAAGGACCATGTTTCAGGGACCCGCTAAGAGTATCCCGAACAAAACATACTTCTTTGTACAATGACTTGATGGAACAGATCACCTCGTGTTTATGAGGTAGTTAGCCGGGAGAGCATCTCAGGAAGTGCATTTGAAACCAGGTAGAAGGAGAGTCCTCAGACAAGCAGGAAAGTTCAAGCAAACGGAAAGGCTCGTTGGAAAAATCTCCGAGCGTGGAGCTAAACATGGCGGAACCCGTCATCCAATGCAAGACGCACTGTTAGCGAAAGTCAAATCACCATGTCAAGGCCAATGGGGAAAAGAAAGATGAGACGTTGCTGGCCGTCTGAGCTGTCGACGAGCCATAACCTCCGTGCACCAGCCACCAGCGATCAGCCACGAAAGCATAAAGACTGCAAGTGGCAACAAACATGGTGCTAGGGTGGGGGATGGAGAGTAAATTTCCGAAAGTAGTTTGTGACTGTTAGTACATGAGCTAGCTTGTGTAGGTGTACATGGATATGGATAATGAGAGTCAACTTCCTTGGGGCTACATTCATAGTAGAAATCAAGCTGACGTGATTTCGACATGAGCTCCATAAAGATACTGTACCCATAGAGACAGTATCACAGTACTATGCTGGTCGAGGGAATCAGGCAAAGAAAAATCACGAACGGCGGCACGCTCGAAAAAAGGAAAAGAAAATACCCGCTGATAACGGTCTGGAGAGTAGGAGGATGCAGTACGCACTTTGGAATACTATGTAGAAGACGGTCATGTCGGCAAGCGATAAGTGACTTGTGGAAGATGAAGTGAGTTGAAGTCTGGTTTCAGTATTGTGTGTGCTCGTATCCTAGATCGGTGGTTGTTCAGGTATCAGCATGCAGCTATGTGGCAAATATCCGACCGATCTAGATGAGAGGATCTTGCATGGAGACTGTCCGGGTCGCTCGATCTGCCAGCACGTGTGAAGAGCGAGCTTTGCTTTTTCTAGATTCATCGAGGAGTATGCCGAATGTCTACTAGAAATCCAGACCAGGCACTCAATACAGACCCTTCAATACTATCTCTAGACATCAAACCAGACACCAGTCTCGTCGTCACCTCATCAGACTCATCATCATGTCCTACCAGCCTCATCTTTCATGAAATCGTAGCTCTGGTTGAGCTCGGCAATCCAACGTCCGTGCACGACCAGAGCGATCGCGGTACCCAGTTCAAGCTCCTCGGCCAATGAGAGCAGTGAGACGAGAACTCTTTGTTATGCGCCAAAGAATCCATCACTCTCACCACGCACGAGGTCAGGAACCGGATTTACGATCTTGATACTTGCCTCGCTCACCTGGCTTGAACCGTGGCTCGTGAGATTTGTACAACATCCCGTGCTGTGTTATGTAATGACACCAACAGCTCCCGTCTGGCAGACGGTCATGGAACATCTTTCTGTCCATGCGAGTGATGCTCCACCTGTGGAAAGGAAAGCCGGAAGCTCCTGGAAATCTCCACAACGCGAGGCATGAAACATTTCACGTCGCAGGCTTGCTGTCAAGAGGTCCTTCTTATTTCAAGGCATCCTTCTTGGGCTGCTTGTGATCGAGGTTCTTTATTCAAGCCGAGGTTGAAGTCTTGGTCGGGATTCTTATGGTATTTGCGATTGCCGTCATGCATGTTCAGTAACTGGCGAGTGTATCCATCTCGAAGCCAAAGCATACGTTGACATGTAGTTGTACAATTGACGAAATCTGTAGCAATACTAAGGTACTCTGCTACATAATTAATATTCTTTTTGTAAATCAATCATCCCAATGACATTACCCGTACTTCAGCAATCGATTGGCGTGCTCAAAGTATGGCACGAACGCGACCAAACCCTCCCTTTCTAACACTGAGGGACCGCGGTTGACCGTCTGCCAGATTACGTATCGCGCTGTCTGGAATGGAATTCGGTTCCACGGGGGCCGATTGGAAGTGGCTAGACTCACGCCAGCGGAGTCACCGCCGTGCACAACCGAATCAACCGAGTCAAGCCGTGGCGGTGCACGGTGCGTGTGCAGTGCGTGGGATCAAAGGCGGGGAACTAAGCCACAGACCTAAAGGGACTGGATAAAGCTAGACTTGAATCACTTGATAGTTCCACCCTTCTAATGCATGGCACCTCACGTCGGGCTTCGAACGGGAGAGAACGTGGTGAGTGTTCTCTTGTAGACAATGATCAAGTGCCCGAGAGAGGTTGAATATCAGGTTCACCAGACATCAAAAGAGACAAGAAAACTTGTCACAGCAACCTTATCTGATGGAATTTGAAGACTCGGCCAGCCATAGCTGGAGGGCTCGCGCCACCTGCTTCATGCATATCTATGCTCTCAGTGTGAAGTTTTCGGTATATACTTGATTCATTCTCAGTGGGCCCTTATACAGCCATCCACTCTTTCCACTTCCATCTACTTGTGCCTGCCAATGGGTATTAGAGGTCTATTCCATTACTTTGCGCAGGTAGGTACACCTCTGGTTGAGAAATCCCAGCATCGGTTCCAATATATCGCCATGTTTCTTATCTGAATGTACATCTTGACCGACCTACGAGATTGACCCGAAGGTTTGCACTTCTGACGCCGCAAGATAGACAGATGGAGTCAATGCTCCATCTCGCACCTACATTCTAATTCAAACCTCCTCCATTCCTCCCACACAGGCAATTCCAATGGTAGTGGAGACGATCCATCGTCCCCAATGTCGGTCTTTAGACCATATCGAGAACGAGTCCTCCTAAAGTAGATAGCGGAACACAGGCCAACACGACTGCCGTCTGAGAATCACTCTTGAACCCGACTCCACTCCCTGAGTCGGGTGGATCGACCGTCGAACGGTCGACGGTCGAGTCCTCGACAATACTGAGTGTTTGCCTTTTTTTTTTTTTTTTTTTTGCCACGCTTTCCACGTATTCGGCTGGTCCCGCCAAGGGAGATTCCATTGAAGCAGGGGGAAAAAACTCGGGATTTGGTAAGCTGTTGTCCCGAATCAGATTGCGCAGAGCACGGGTCTACGGCCGAAAGTTTGTGACGATCGCTACTTGCTTTGGCCGTACGTTGTCGGGCCCTGAGGGGGACTCCGATCGGACTGGTTCTGAGCCTTGGGTCGGGTTGCCATGACGTGAGTGCCGTTGGGAGTTGGGACAAGTCTCTTTTTGGTGCCTTTCTTCCGAGGGCGACTCGGAGGAACGGGGGTTCAATTGTCGGATGGAGAATTTGGTGTAGGACCTTCCACGAATCAATTGGAAGGGTCTTTGACATGGGATTAATGGACAGTTCATGCAGCAACTCTTGTTCCCTTGTTATGCACCTTTCTTTTTTTTTTAAGCAAAATACGATATGAGCAGCATACAGTACAACTAGACACGACACAGTATACACTTATACAGAAGTGTTGGTTATTCGATTTGACTTTGACGATGTGGGTGAACCCGAGCGTCATGCCTTCTGAGAGGGAAACAAGATTCAACGGCAACGTTTCGAAACCTTGAAGCTACATGTCAAAGTACAGTGTTCTGGAATGGCTGGGGCAAAGACACAAGGATCTCCTTCGAGACAGGCCTCTACACTGATGAAACCTTGGACGTTCGCAGTCCCTGATTAGCCATTAGTGACCGTCCCCCGGCTGGCCATTCACCCTCAATCTTCTCTCCGTGTTGAATAGGGTAGTTGTAACAGGGAGATCATTCTGTGCTTCACGAATGATCGTTTCCCTTTTCCCTGAAACATTCAAAACGGGAAACCCGATCGCGAGATTCGATCACTTACGGGAATTCCGCTACGTTGGTGCCACAGTAGCGCAATGAGCAATGGCCTGTCGTTTCTGTTTCTGTGCTAGCCAGTAACCTAATACAGCGATGTTTGTTAGCGTAGACATGTTGTCTCTGGAGCGAATCGCCCTTCTACATTGGGCTTAGAACTGTGGTTTTTTAATGTTGGGAATGCATCGGATCACAATTAGTCAAGCAGTTTACCAACTCCAGGGATGACGGCTTGTCGTTCTTCCATAACAAATGTGCATGTACTGGAGCAGGTCAAGTAATCATACTTAGTCTTAGAGCCATTTTGTCGTATTGCAGACTCCATTCCCCGTTGGGCCAGTCTCCATCGCGTCCCGTCGGATGTTCACTTCAATCTCGGCCGCGCGCAAACCGCGATCCTTTCGATCCCACGACATCACCCCCTCTTCACTTGGCAAAGGCGCTTCCAAACCCCAAATCCCCATGGTGAACCGTACGCGCGTCTTCTGAGTGGCAAGGATATCAGAGAGGCAACAGGCAAGAGACGAGAGGTGAAAGGAAGACATGGACAGACCGACATGTAGATTCGTGCATTGTTGGTCGAATGGGACGTTATCCATAGGGCACGTCCCCTCTTTCTCTTATTGCGCGCTACACAGGTGGAGATGTTCACCTGACTCTCAGGACCTCAGAACCTGAGGACCCGAGGACACACTTATTCACCTGCAGCTTTGGCACAGGAGATATGAAGAAGGACCCGGATGGTCACTTGACACGCCATGACAGATGTGGTCAACAGGTCTGGTGCGGTCCTTGAAAGTCGTCGGTACTCTTGAGCCGGGAAGTACACGATCGAGGCTGTATGGCGGGGAAGTTATAGTACCAGGCTACGGAGTATGGAAACTGTGAACGGGGACATCATGAAAAGACAAGCCTTGCCACATCATTTATGGATGACCAGCGATGTGACTTTGAGTAAACAGAACATGATCCTATCTGCGCTTGATCTCATCTCTATAATACTCACGGAAGTCCCAAACCACATGGCCTGAGACGTACTACTCGTATCCGTAATGGTCCCCCGGTTTCAGAGCCGTTCCTTGCTCCAAGCGAGATTAAACTTCGGCACCAGGATGGTGCATGCGGCGCTTAGTCTCCGATACCTTGCATGAGAGCCATGGACCGACACCAGACACAAACGGGAGCACGCACCATTCTGGGCCAAAAGGTACCAAGAGTGGTGCATAACCTGACGCCACACCAGCACACAAGGAAAGGCAAAACAGGCATAAAACGTTTTCCGTCGACCGTGCATAGAGGACCCCTAGCCTATTGATGTTATCGCGCAAATCTCTCGGGGGATAAGGTGGAGTCAGGCAGTGCTTCCAAGGGGACGCACAAACATCCTCAACGGGGGACGCGAGCGCCGTTAGCTTTGATTGATGCTCAGATTGTACACGATGTACGTAAAGTGGCACTGGGTCAAGATGTCAAGGATGACGGTGGCTGATTTAAGGACCTGAACTATTGAAATGTCAAACATGAGGACCGCACGATCGCAGCCGTTCCAAGTCCACCGGACCATGGGATTTAATTTTTCATTGGTGGAGCTATGCCTGCCTTTGTGACTCTGGTTTATGTTCATGATTCGAGGCTTTCGTGGACCCCGGACATGTTCTCTATCATCTGAGGAGGACTTTGATATGCAAGACCGGGTTGCGGAAGATCTGCTCCACATTGAGCCAGAGCATAGGCAATGCACCGTACTACTCATATGCATGTCTTGCAAAACTACATGCAAATCTGAGAGATAAACTGCCTTAAACATAAAGTTCCATAGCAGTGTCCGATAACGATCATGAGTATCGCACAAGATCGACGGATACAATTCAAGGTCTGTCACTCGCATGGCGGGGGGTGGGTTTGTCCGATATTATCTTACTAAAATCTTACTTTTCAAAAGACGCCGATTCGAGCAACGTGGTGATTGATGCAGTGCGGACTGTCACCCACTCGGTCTTACATTAATGTGCTGTATCCATTCAACCTAATCTCGTACTACGACTGCCCAATTAGGCATATAATCACTTATTCAGGTAAGGCCGTAGGCGTGACCCAGTCCCTTTACACCCAAGTAAGATGGAAAAAGGAACCCGCAAACTCACAGGCCAACAGTCTCTTGGCCCAAAGCCACCAAAGTTAATCCCCTTGCTACCTACAATAATCTCGATGTGACCAAACTTCCAGTTGTACGCTACCTTTAGTCGCAAGTCGCAGAACACCTCCTACTAGTACCTACTAGTCACTACCTAATAGCTATGTAACCTGACCTCGATCTCGCAATAAATCAGTCAATGCTACCCTACAGAGCCCGGCTCTACCTTTACTGCGACTCGTTGGGTCAAAACTGACACCTTTCTCTAGATGTGGATGATACGCGCTTCCGCCTTTCTTTCCGGCTCTCACTCGTCTTCAAAGTCAAGATCTCCCCCGTGCATCTGCTACGAGGTTCCCCCTTGGAAGCTTCTAGCTCCGTGGAGTGGGCCTTAATCACCTCGGATCCCAAGGTTCCCGGGAGTTCTTAGTTTCAATAGACTCTATCTGCCCTGCCACCCTGTGATCAGTGCGTTTCTTCCAGCTTCGTCCATGGAAGAATTCAAACCCGTCTAGAGGGAATATGGTTCCCGTTGCCATGATGGCAGCAGGGGCTCTGCACTCATGGACATCGGACGCTATGCGTTCTTCTTCAGTCTGTCAGGATCAAGCCCGGGCCTGGTTACTACGAAGACACTGAACGGCAGTGAAATACGCTGGCCGAAGCAGAACATGCCCATCATCAGGAGGCTACATCCCCCTTTTACTTCATATGAAGTCTCCACCATAGCTGTCAAAGGACAGGAGTTCGAGACGACCCATGCCGACCCCTGTCATTCCCTGTTTTCATCTGGTTCGTGCCTCTCTACGCTGGATGATTCTTACCTGACCCCCACCCACCCAAGCTCCCTGGGATGATTGTTTCATCTTGTGCATGTCTTTGACTGTCCTTTTTGTTGCTGTTGGACTATACCGCGCGATCAAACACCCGCCGCGGTGGCTGTGGCCGGTTCTGGCGACGTAGCTGTAGTGTTTGAGCTTGATGTTCTCGGACGAACTCTCAGCGAAAGCCCCAAGGCTTCGAATCAGAGGACTGTGGTGGTAAGGACCATGTAGCTGGATTATCTTTACTTAGATTTTGGTGCTACGTCTTCAACACGTCATGTAGTACGAGCGAGGACCACATAAACGTCCGTCTCGGAGCAATGGATACACTGGCGTAGAAAACGAGGCACCGGTCTCTACACGGAGAAAACCCATATCAGAGTATGGAACACATATCAGGTGGCCATGACGCATACATGGAGGATCCGAATGAACATGAGGTCACGGATGTGAAAGAAAAAATATATATCAGGGGTATCATCGATTCTTGAAAGTGGAAAAAAAAACAACAAAAATGAATAAAAACCAGAATTGGTGTTGTCATGACACGACGAAAGGAGTGATGGTCTCCAATACAGAGTCGGGCTCCCCTGCTCGTCAGACTGATGATGCTTCGGGCTTACTCTGGGCCTCCTGCTCAGGAGCTGTGCCGGCATCCGCTGAGCCCGCTGTATCGGGCACACTGTCTTCGGTGGGTACAGGCGTCTCTTTGACGGGCGTCGGATCTGAAGGAAGTTCGTTCGACTGGCCAGCGTCTGCGGCCTCCTCGCTCTTGATGACGGGAGCACTCTCCTTGGTGTCTTCCGCAATCTCGTTGCCAGTGTCACCGGCACCGTCACCACCAGGTTCACCACCCGAGGGAGCCTCGGCAGTAGGCGTTTTCTCAGGGGCGTTCCCTTCTTCGGGTGGTTGGCTGCCCTCAGCTGGCTGCGGAGTCTCCGATGGGGCCTCTGGGGTCTCGAAAAGGGCGTTCAGATTCTCCCCATCTTTGAATTTGTCGAACCGGTCAAGTTTGGTCTTGACGGACAACCGCAGGAGACGCCAGGTTTTACTCGACTTGGCCTTTTCCGCATTTGCCTTGTCCTCTGGTGTCTGTGCCATGTCAATGTCCATCTCATCGTCCATGACACCCATCATTAAGGAATCTGCAGATGGGGTGGCGACTCTGTCGGAATCCTTCAGCCGCTCGATATTGGCCAAAGCCTGACTGTCGGACAAGAAATTCAAGTCGAGCGACCCCATGGGAGATGGTCGGATCCGCTTATTGGCGTAGGCCTTGGTCGCGTGCTCGCGGGCATTCATGTAGTCCGCCACTGAGACAGGTGGGCGTTCAATGGGTGGACAGCCTTCAGCCTTCCACCGAACCCAATTTTTGTCTCTAGACAACACAGTATCTACCATTCGGAAGTAAAAGTTTCCACCGTCTCCCTGGCGTAGATACCCTTCGATGCTCTTTCTCATGTCAGCGGCCCATTTGGCATCTTCTTCGTTGAGATCAAAGCCATATAGGACCGACTTATTGGTTGCGTCACTCATTCGAGATTTGGCCGTGGGCGTGAGCGAGAGCATAAAGTCGATCAGGATGAGTGCCTGAACGAGAACGTGTCTTCTGAAGGCGGTGTCGCTCACTTCCAGGTCAAATAGATCCCGGCTGGTCAGATATTTCGGATTGAAACTGATCCCGACATCAGCATCCTCAGCAACACGCTTCCGCTTGTGCGATTTACGAGCCTCCTCTGAGGACCTTGACCCAGCCTTGCTCTCCAATTCAGCCTTCATATTTTTGAAGGCCGCAACTGTCGCCTCAAGACCAGTCTTGAAGGCAGCGAACCGCTCGGAGTCGAAGAGCTGGGTGGGTGAGGAGAAGTAAGCCTGAAGGCTCCAGAAGACTGGATACAAGGCATCCAGATCGACTGTCTCCTTCAGATTACCAATCTTGCCAGCCGTGTCCTCACTCACAACCACTTTGGGAACCTGTGAAGGGTTCTCTGATTGGTCAGCCGCAGTGGAAGCGTTGTCAGCCCCATCAGTCATGACTGTGTCCTCCTCAGCCTTGGGTGTCGCGTTCGAGACATTGTCGAAAGTGGTGACATTCTCAGTGTGAAATTCGCCCCGCAGGTTGACCGAACTTTTGTCGCCGAGTGGGAAGCTTTGGAACAGGAAGATAAAGACACGGCCACAGAATACTGTGTCCTCTGCACGGGATAGGCGACGTAGAAGCTCATTGCATGATCGCAGGATCACCAGACTCTTTTGCTTGAAGTGTTTCTGGGAATATTAGATAATGGAACACGCGCCTTTTCACAGAATCACAATGGATAACTTACCTTGATGTTTCTTTCACGGCGCGATTCAAGGTAATCGAAGACTTTACGACAACCGTCAATTGTTTGGCTGTCAAGTAGCTCCTCAATCAACCAGAAGATCAAACCCGGCTCGCATTGTTCTAGAAAAGAGGAATTAGAGGGTTGTTGTCGAAATAAGTGGCGGAGTTGACTGGCAACTGACCGTTGTCAGAGAAGATGGAGACGATGTCGAGTAGGTTCCAAATCTGAATGAATGGAGGGTCATGGATCGAAGTCGAAGCCTGGGAGTCAAGATGACCGATCAGCAATGCTTCAATAAATTCAACATAAAAAACAGATACCCAGCGTAAAAGAAACGTCACTCACGAGAATGCGGTAGAACTTTTCGCGGAAAGCAATTTCTACAGCAGCGAGGCGCGTCTGCAAATTAAGGTGATTCACTGCTTCATCTTCGTCGGTCCCAAGTTGCCAGATATTGTCTCCGAGAAGTCCTTCAGTGAGCGGCGGCTCGATTTGCGAGTCGACTTTGACTTTAGCTGCGCGCTCCAACAGGCGGTCGATTAGCTCCTTGTAGACGCGCACTACTTGGAGATCCGAGGTCGCCATTATGAAGGAAGCACAAAGGCTGAGTGTGAGACGATGGCGCTGTAAGAGACTGCTGAAGACGAGATGCAAGATGAGCTAGAAGCAGAGAGAGTCTGGGTTTCGGACAAGCGCTTTGAGGCTCGGCGGAGAAGACAGTGCCAAGACCTTTTATTGCCAGCTCTCAAGTGACGCGCACCAAGATTGCGAATATTTGAGTTCACGGATGGCTCAGTCATATGCGGTGGATGAAGGCAGAAACACAAACATCTGCAGTAGGTCCCGGGTAACTACTAACTAGTGGCCAGCAGGCAGCAAGTAGGCAGCAGGCGAAGTATTTTTGGATCTGATGACCTTAAGAATAATCTACTGAGGTGGTATTTGCTAAATACATGGTTCTACGTTTGTTGACTTCTACTTCGTGCAAATTGTGTCCTAGATGATGATTACCCCAGCATCCAAGTCAGTAGTCCACATTAGGCGGTGTCGCAGGTGGTGAGTACGATCTCCCATCTGGATGGCCTGCGCCGCTGTGCTGACTAAGATACGAGCCAAGCCGCCCGGCCGGTCGAGTGCCGTTGGGTGTATTCAGTGCAGATGATCTCAGTAACTGACAGTCGGAGCTTTATGAAAACGCCCTGACGCGCTCAGATCTCTACCACGCACCCAAATTTCTCACGTCTCCCGGCTAGGGACAAGAGACGCGATGGTGCAGAGTCTAGATATCCGCCCTACTGTGGTGGACTTTCGCGAGGACAATGCCTGGGTGAAGCTAGCTCAAGAGTACTGGTCCGATGCAAAGAAGGTTCGCAAGATCAAACCTGATGTGATCAAGCAGCAACTGTGGGATCCATTGGAATCGGAAGGCTTCACCACTCGGTCGCTGTTAATCTTGGAAAACTTGAACGTCCTAGAAAAGTAGGTAAATTGTCTGGTAAGGCTGCAAAGACCATGCTGCAGAGCTAATTGAATCCGCGCACAGATTCCTCTGGCCCACGTACACCGAAGATGCGTCAAATCACCATGTCCTTTTGATCGCTTTGATTGTCAGTGTCAAGCACCGCGAACATCTTCCGATATGGAGTGAGTGATTTGCCATGAACAGAGTTCTCGCAGAAGTCTGGAGGCTCACTAACGTAATTTACGCAGATATTTTTTCTGACCGCGCGGACGACTTCTCTGGATTATTCCATCGCGTGCTGTCAATGAGCATCGATCCTTCGCTGGCCACTCCTTCTCGAATTTCCATTGTCTCGTTCATCATTGCCGCTTTCCAGTCCCTTGAAAATCTCCTCGTCCGCAAGGAATGCGCCCCCCTCGTTTCAATCTCGATATGGCATAACTTGGCCAGCGACGAAGCTCGGGAACACACAATTGCAAAATCACCACTATTGAAGAAAGCTTGGAGAGCGTCGACTAAGCGATTTGAAGCGGGAAATGACGCCGCCAAGGCAAAGATGCGATTCGAGCGGTCGTGGCTGTACACCATGCTTCTGATCTTTATGCAGAAGCTCAACGGAGCGGAGAAAGACCAGCTGGACGATTTGCTCCACAGTGAGAGGTTTATCGAACTTCTGGTGGACTTATTGAGCCAACTTCCCACACGACGATATGTCAACACACTTTTAAAAGACATGAACCTGCTCTCGGTCATTCGCTTGTCGCATCTGTATCGGAACCCGGAAAATGCGCTGCTGCGGGATCTCTACGGCTTGTTGCATCACTTTGTGTATTTCGCGATTGATGATTACTCCGGGGAAGCGCTTTCTCCCCAGGCAGTCTATGACCTCCACTGCCAGGAATTGGCCCGGTTGCAAAGGACAGCCATGAAGCACTTCAAGGAGAAACTGACCATTCTTGCCCTTTCCAATTTGGGTGCGATCGAACAGCGATCTGAGCTTGAAGGTCAATTGTCTTCTCTCGACGAGTCAGAGCTACAGCAGTTGTGCACACATCTTGGCTTTCGTACAACATATCCCAAGTCATCAAATGTCACACCCAACCGACAGCTCTATCTGGAAGTGCTGTCATCTGCTTATGAACGTCGCCTCTCCTTTCAAGAGGCTGCTTCTCGAATCAAGGTTCTCCCGACAGAGGAAGCCTTGTACGATCCTGCTTTATTAAGGACTGAGACCTATGACGGATCAAGACCGCTTGCGATTCCAAAACTGAACCTTCAGTATCTGAGTATTGGAGACTTTTTATGGCGATCATTTTTGCTGTATCGCTCGGAAGCCTTCTTCCAGATACGCAAAGACATGGAATTGGTGGTCAAGCGAATGCAGCCAAAAGCAAGCCGTGACGGCCAAGTCAAGTTTGATGGGTTCTCACGCATGGCCATTCCTATTTCCAAACCTGCCATCATTGAGGTTGCTCCGGCCAAGGTCGGATCCTCTAACCCTGCGTTTGTGCGAGCGGAGATCGCGATTGAGGTTGGCCGCCTAGCAGAAAATGTTCGCAAGGAATGGGACTCGCTACGAACTGACGATGTAATTTACTTGCTCGCTGTTCAAACGCCTTCTCCCGCCCACATGAACGCATCTGTTCCAGTCTCTGATGGATTTTGCATGACACATTTACGCACCGCCGAGATAGTGCAAGTGCTCGATGAACAAGGCCGCGCCTTGCGTCAACCGGCGGGTGCTCAGATGAATGGGCACCATTCTCGCCCGAGAATACGAAAATTACTCGTGAATCTTGATGCTGCAGCATTCAAGGCTGACAAAGATCGTCAGGCACATGGAAAGCCAGATATTTACCCCTTGCTCAATGTGGTAGCACGGAGAAAGGCCAGGGAGAACAACTTCAGGTCAATCCTCGCAACGATGCAGAATCTCATTGTCTCAGATGTTGCCCTTCCATCTTGGTTGCAAGACGTCTTCCTCGGTTATGGCGACCCCGCAAGTGCGCATCACCCTCAACTGGCCAATCGACTGCAGTCTGTAGATTTCCTGGACACATTCCTCGACTGGCATCACCTCGTGGAGAGCTTTCCCGGCAGGACAATCGAGCCGTCTGGGTCCGAGACATCCAGCTTTGGCCCACCCTACATCCTTAACTGGCTTGAAAATGCATCTGAGAACGGTGTTTCAGAGCCGCCGAAAAAACGTCGACGAGATCAAAGTAAGCAGACAAGCGACGAGTCATCGACCATCCGTGTGTCCACCTACAAACCCCCCAATCCGGGACCTTACCCAGTGGATGCCCCCAAAATGAATCAAGTCCGTTTCACCCCAGCGCAAGTGGAGGCAATTGCATCTGGCGTGCAGCCTGGTCTCACCGTGATCGTGGGGCCTCCCGGTACCGGAAAAACGGACGTTGCAACGCAAATAATCAACAATCTCTACCACAACTTCCCCAAGGAGCGTACCCTTCTTATCGCGCACAGTAACCAAGCGCTCAATCAACTATTCCAGAAGATCACAGCACTTGACATCGATGAGCGGCATCTCCTTCGTCTCGGCCATGGCGAAGAGGAGTTAGACACTGATTCCAATTACAGCAAGCATGGTCGTGTTGAGTCTTTCTTGGATAACCGCAGCTATTATCTTTCAGAGGTAATGCGACTCGCAGCGTCAATCAACGCCGAAGGTGCTCATGGAAATTCCTGTGAAACAGCAGGTTACTTTAACACTGTCCATATTCAACCAGCTTGGGCGAAATTCTGGGAACATGTTAATTCCGACAAGGTGACGAACGAGGAGATCATCACATCTTTCCCATTCCATGCGTACTTCTCGGACGCGCCCCAGCCATTGTTCGCCGACGGTGCGCCCAGGGAATCTATTTTGGATACCGCGTCAGGCTGCCAAAGGCACATTGAGCGGATTTTCTCCGAGCTCGAAGACATTCGACCATTCGAGATCCTGCGACAACCACGTGACAAGGCCAATTACTTGCTGATCAAAGAAGCTCGTGTAATTGCGATGACTTCTACGCATGCGGCAATGCGGCGCCAGGAAATTGCGGACTTGGGCTTCCATTACGATAATGTGGTAATGGAGGAAGCTGCGCAGATCACAGAGATAGAGAGCTTCATTCCTACTGCCATGCAAAACATGAAGAATGGCGAACTCCCACTGAAGCGAGTTGTGCTATGTGGAGATCATTTGCAAAATTCACCCATCATTCAGAATCTTGCCTTCCGTCAATATGCACACTTTGACCAAAGTCTCTTCCTTCGGTTGGCGCGACTCGGCGTTCCCGTGATCACACTGGACAAACAAGGTCGCGCCCGACCTAGTATTGCTGAGCTCTTCAGGTGGCGATATGAGAAACTGGACGATCTCTCAGTCGTGGAAACTACCGAGGAGTTCAAGCAAGCGAATGCTGGATTCCAGTTCGATTACCAGTTCATCAATGTCCCCGATTACCAGGGTTCTGGTGAACGCGAGCCAACGCCACACTTCATTCAAAACCTGGGCGAAGCGGAGTATGCTGTTGCGCTGTTCCAGTATATGCGTCTTCTGGGATACCCTGCGGAAAAAATCTCGATTCTGGCCACATATGCTGGTCAAACAGCTCTAGTTCGAGATGTTCTTGGCCACCGCTGCGCGAAGAATCCAATGTTCGGCATGCCCAAGATTGTCACGACAGTGGATAGGTATCAAGGCGAGCAGAACGATTGTAAGTGTATCCTTTGTCGGCGGACAGTGTTCATTCCACTAATCTCGATGCTTTAAGACATCATTCTCTCCCTGACTCGGACTCGCACTGTGGGCTATCTTCGTGACGTGCGTCGTCTCACCGTGGCCCTGTCGCGTGCGCGCTTGGGTCTTTACATCCTTGGCCGCCGTGATGTCTTTGAGTCGTGCTATGAACTTCAACCTGCCTTTGACCGCCTCCTACAACGACCCGATAAGTTGATGCTAGCGCCCGGGGAGATGTTCCCAACTACTCGAGCGCTGGACGCTCCAGTTGAGGGGACGCCCATGGAAGGTTTAGAACATCTTGGTCAGTATGTCTTTGAAATGACACAGGCCAAGGTTAAAGCTATGGACGCTGGTCACATGGTCATCGAGGACGTTACAACAAGCGGCGAGAACTCTCGCCAGGAGGAAGACGAGGAAATGCTCGGCGCTGGACCGGAGGAGGGCGAAGACATTGTTTGATGGGCATAATTTTGAAGTGCGATTATGTGTAATTGAGCACAAACATCCCCTAACCATTGATGGAAGCTATGGGAACCAAGAAACTGATAACAGATGATATGATGGAACACATCGTATCCGATCAAGCAATCACTGGTCTCTGTAGAGTGCATAGAATGTCCATCCGTATTAGATGCGATCACCGATTACTTTCTTTTTTTTTTTTCGAGGAAATTGTTCACTCCTTACTACCCGTGTACAGGTGGACCGGCCCCGTAACTGTTCCACTTAAAGTGAAGGGTCGACCTTAGCATTCTCCCATCTTGAATAGCGCCGTTATAATACCACAGATGAGACAAGGTGGAGGACATTAGATATGACAACCTAAGAACTTTATTGAAATCTCAGTGCCAAATCACTTTCAATGACCGTTCTTGTAGATGCTCGATTTCGTAACTAGTGGTGTGAAAAACAAAGCGAGCATTGATATCAAGACGAGCGGCACAGTTTCAAAAATCCCCAGACATGGTCTCAAGCATTGCCGACTGGGCTGATCCTTCATCGATCACTGTAGCTTGTTGATTTCCTCCACGATGTTCTGAGGATCTTTCCACGCGATGCTGACATACCTGCGAGAGAAACGGCACATCATGGTT
The DNA here is from genome assembly GCF_028827545.1 of Penicillium diatomitis. NCBI lineage: Eukaryota > Fungi > Ascomycota > Eurotiomycetes > Eurotiales > Aspergillaceae > Penicillium > Penicillium diatomitis. Next base: position 846,828 of record NW_026623181.1, on the reverse strand, counting down.
TAGCTCAAGCAGGACCAGTGATCTCCATGTCGGGCACCTATCGTATCACTTACTTGGTATGACTTCCTCGAGCGACCACCTCGCCCTTTGCATTTGTAAACTTGATGTTTGTGTATGCGAGGGTTTTCCCGACTGTAAAGATTAGCAAGCGCTTCACAACGACGGGTGATTTGTCTTCAGTAAGTTCACACATTTATCGCATGTAACTTCCTTCATGAATGTCAGCTTCTTGAACATTAAATCGTCATTCGGGGGGTATGTTGAAGGGGGAACGTACAGCCATGATCTTGTCTCCTACTCTGCCCCCAGAGTTCAAGTATGTAACTGCATGGATGTCATTAGTTGTGCTTTTCCAGTATATTGTAGATTTCTACGCCCTTGAGGTACTGTTCAATGGTACTTACCATTCAGATCGGTAGATACGCCAGTCGCGTAGAGCCCGCGAGAAGCCACAGCTAGGGAGCCACCGAGATCGACTAAAAAAGGTCATGAGCACAAGGAAATAGTCCACCTGCCGGGTGTTTGCGAATGAATACCCATGCTTGCAATAGTTCCGCCATGAAGAATACTCAGGCGGTTCTGAGAGAAAAGTTAGTTCTTTGACTTTACATCATGACTGGCCTATCTCTGGAGAAACTCTTGCTTAACGTATATGAGACAGAAAGGTAACAGGAACGACGTACTGTATGTTCCTTTTGAATCTCAAGTTCAAAATTAACTGTTCCCGGCCTCGCCGCGGTAACTTTCAACTATAAAATTGAAAGAGATTAGAAGGCTTTCATAAGCAGAGAATACCAGAGTGGCTCACATTGTTCAACAATCTTCAAAGGCATCAGTCAGCAACACGACCATCATGACAGTCAATAGCTCAGTTTGATGCTTACCGAGGCTCCAAACCCGAGGTAGCCCGGAAGGACTCCCAAACCTGCGTGAGTAGTCAATTAGTTTCAGACTCAAACCAACACGAGAAATGAGATTTGATCTAACAGTCTTCACAAATCTCAAAGCAGTCATTTTGGCTCAGATGAAGAGATAAATGTATTGACTCCAAGCAGTAGCGTGCAAAGCGCTCGGTAGCTGGCTAAGGCCATTTATCCCGGAAACTGCGCAAGTTAGCCGCTGAGGTCACCGTAAAGAGCTCCCGTGAGACCGGACCATGACTTCACTCTTGACATTGAGTTTCTGGTAGACATCAGAGACGTTAAGTCTCAAGGCTCACCATCATGGCGGCGTCTACGTCTCGACCCCTCGAGTACTTGGAAGGCCTGCCGGGGATGACCTTTAACAAGCTGTATCAACAGCCATCCACCGCGCTTGCAATTTTCCGGCGAATGCTGCCTGACTTGGGTACTTTGAGCTCTCTCATACGCGGATACAAATCTGGGTCACTGACTGTTCAACCACAGCAAAATGCTTTGTTATGGCGCTTTTGTATTTGAAGGATCCTTTACCGACTCATGATCTTGAGCTTTGGGTGAAGGCAGAAAGCAAGAAGTGAGCGCGTGAATGATCAATCTGGAGGATCTAGGCTGCTCGCAAGATCGCCGCTAACGAAGCTCGTGACGTTTCAAAGACAGCGAGACAATGCTCTGTCTATTCTAGGTCGCCTCCATATCCTTTCCAAGACCCTCACATCCGAAAATGTGAGCGCGTACATGGTCACAAATCCCTTCGCGGACTCCCTCCGAAAAGCCCTCACGGGCTCCGAAGATTCCCAATCCTTTGGAGTCTTTTCCCAACATCGAAATGAGCATCGAAAATCGATCTCCGATCTGGATGAATACGCACGACGGCAATGGGAAGGGGTGTTGGGATACATGGTTGGCACGGAATATCTCAAGGACAGCGGGCACCCAGAGGTGAGCCTCAGCAAGGGTGTCAAGCAATTGCTGCAAGCTGGTCACCTTGTCGAGATTTATGAACGGCGGACAGAAATTACCAAGGACGGCTTTGCTTTCGTGTTGCAGGACGTCAATACGCAAGTCTGGCACATTCTGATTCTCTACGTCGAGAGTGCCGAGGCCATTGGGATGGACAGTGTCGAAGTTCTCTCGTTTTTGTTCCTGCTGAGTAGTCTGGAGCTGGGACAATCATACGAGAAGAAATACCTGTCCCCCGTACAACTTCGAACCCTTGCCGATCTCGCCGACTTTGGCATTATCTACCAAAGATCGCCCGACGCGCCACGATTCTACCCCACACGACTGGCGACGACCTTGACCTCTGATTCCAGTGCACTGAGCAGTACGGTAGGCAGCTCATTGAACGGACCTGCCGGTCCGCAGGGTGCTTCTGGGACCGGTTCCGGATTCATTGTCATTGAAACCAACTACCGTCTCTACGCCTACACCTCGTCGCCCTTGCAAATCTCGCTCATCTCCCTTTTCACCACCCTCAAGTACCGCTTTCCCAATCTCATCACAGGCAAGATCACCCGTCAATCTGTGCGTCGCGCCATCGACATGGGCATCACTGCGGATCAGATCATCTCATACCTCCATACACATGCGCACCCGCAACTGCGCAAGCATAATGCTGGCCATTCGACCTCCAATACCGCGGGCATTCCGCCCTCCATCCTACCGCCAACGGTCACGGATCAGATCCGGTTGTGGCAGCTAGAACGCGATCGTCTCCGAGCCACCTCTGGGTTTCTATTCAAGGAGTTCACCACCTTGCAAGAGTACCAGGCTCCGTGTCAATATGCGGCGGAGATTGGCGTCCTGGTGTGGAAATCTGACCGAAAACGCATGTTCTTTGTGACTCGGCATGAACAGGTGGCCGCGTTTCTCCGTAGCAAAAAGTAACTGCGGTGAGAAGTTGCTTTCATCGGAATCGAGAGAGCACCACCGGATGAGGAGAGAGATACAAGAAGAGAGGGTAGAGTACGAAGATCATTACCCTGCAAGGATTCTATGGAAGGACACCGGCTGCGAGCACTGGTAGGCGTTTTGACAGGGAAAAGGAGGCAATCTGGACAGGCCCATTTTACGAATTGATGACCATTCTTCAAGCTATAAGATCTGTTTCCACCGCAGTGTACAATTACAAGTTATGAACTCCTCTATCGATCGTCATGATCGGTGGTCATGCTGCTTCATACTTAACCTCTCAGTAAGGCGGAAGCACGTAAGTATAAGTAGTACCGCCGTCGCCGAATAGCCGGGGCGAGGATCCTCCGAGGGTTTGCCGGCGCCCCGAAGACCAACCGGGCGCACTGGGCCACGGGATCGCCGATGCATGTGAGGACCCGGTCGGTTGGCCCGATGAACGCTCATGTTGTCCTTGTTTATGCTTGCATCGACGGCGATCTTCAGGCTCGACTAGTGAACCAGAAAGTGTCATTAACGCGAGTGGGAGTCTCCCTGTGTTCCCATTACGACTCTCCTTGAAAGAAGGGAATTGGACTCTCACTCGGTGCCGGCGAGTATGTCGGCTGTAATAGCCGTCTAGACGCACTTCCGGGCATAGATCTCTCTATTGACTGCTCTTTCACTTCCACTCTTCCTCTGTTTGGACACGGTCTTTGTGTTATACCGGTACTGGTCTCATGGATTTGTGGTTCCTGGACGATGGCTGAACTCTGTCTGCTCCAATGCTCGAAGTACAGCACCAAAGAAAGAGAACAAGCTCTCCTTCGGCAAAGCCATCTCATCTCCAACAAGCCGCCCCAGGCTGAGCTCCATCCTCTAGTCAGCGGGTCCTGATCACTTCCACAGTCATGCACATTGCAGTTGCACAACTGCCTACTGCAAAATAGTCGTATGCCTGACTTTACCCAGCCGGCAAATAAGGCTCGATGCGAGTAAGCTCCGAGAGAGTACCCAATGTACCCATCCTTCAAACTCGTCCGGTGACTGGTAGCTCGAGACAATCACACAATCCGGCAAGTTGCAACGGTATCTCGCCCCACTGTGGATCTTTCCTCTCTCTCTGCGCCAAGAGAATGCTCCATTTACCAGAGCCAAAGAGGTACAGGACTATCCTTCGGAGCGATTGGAATGGTGGATAAGTGGGTGAGACGGGATTGTGGGAACTTGGAAGAGACAAGCAGGGAGGAGGAATGGGAGAGTGAGGTACCAATCTGGGCATGGAGTGATTGTGTTTATACGCCGGATGAGTCTTCAGACAGGAGTACGTAGAAAGAGCTGAAGATACTCCTGCCGAGTATGGGCGGTGATATCCTTCCAGTGATCACTTCGGATTGGTATTCAGTGCGCTGTACTCTAGTAGTCTAGTGATACAGATACACCATCTACAGGATTGCAGGTGTTGCTTACTCTGTCGAAAGATGTTTGACTTGAACCGGGTAAGTTACTCATCCGGGACTCTCTAGTAGAGAGTACTCAGAGTAGAAACCAGCCTCAAGATGGATCCAAATATAACACTCCCCGCGGGCCTATCGCCCCCCGCCTCAAAAAGTTAATTTGACACATGTTCCGTGAGTTTCAATTGCGATCCATATTTGTTCATTGCTCTGTGCTGGTACCTGGGCTAGATCTATTGCACTTTTTCCCCCCCCCCTCTTTGACTTTCGTCATTTTAACCTCAAGATTCTTGACAAACACCTGACCTCACTCTTCATCTTTCTTCCCCTCACCTCCTCCGGCTTTTTTTTTTTTTTGATCCTGACTTGCGCACAGTTGCACACTGCCTGTGGTCCGGACGACTCACCCCGTCCTCTTCCATGCCCTTCAAGCGGCAGGGATGAGTTCGTCCGTCCATGACATCTCAGACAACTGGATTGTCGGGCCCTATGAAGGCGGCAGTGATATCGTGCGCATCGCCATTGCCACCTTCATCGGCGTTGCATGGTACAACGTGATCGAGCTGGTCGTCCTGGTCTTCATCACCTTCAAGCGCTACCATGGACCCTACTTCTGGAGCATGCTGATCTCCTCGATCGGCATCCTCCCTTACTCCGTGGGCTACCTGGTCAAGTTCTTCGGTCTCACCTCGGCAACATGGCTGCCCATCACGCTCATCACGATCGGCTGGTGGACAATGGTCACGGGACAGTCCTTCGTGCTCTACTCGCGCCTGCATCTGGTCCAGGAAAATCGACGCATTCTCCGCATGGTGAAGGGGATGATCATCGCCAACGTGTTCTTGCTCCACGTCCCAACCACCGCGCTCACATTTGCCGCCAATCTGCTGCAAACCCCGACCGCCGTTGCGGGGTACAAAGTCATGGAGAAAATCCAGCTCACCGGCTTCTGCGTCCAGGAGGTGATCATCTCCAGTTTCTACATGTGGAAGACCAATCGCATGCTGCGCGATAATTCCGACCCGGGCAGTCGCAAGACGGTGCTGCAGTTACTCGCCGTCAACGTCTCGTGTATCCTGATGGACATCGCCCTGATGGTGATTGAATTCAATAATCTGTATCTGTACCAGACCACGCTGAAGGCGACCTTGTACAGTGTCAAGTTGAAGTTGGAGATTGCGGTGCTGGGCAAGTTGGTCAAGATTGCGCATCAGAATGTCTTTGGGGCGCATGGGTACGGTCATGGGCAGGCCGGTGGCCCTGGCCATTTCCCTTCTTATGTGGATCCGACGCTGCAAGAGGGCGATTACAGACATCCGGGGTTCTCGGCCGGGACCAGTGAAGGCTCCAAGGGGTTGAGAGAACCGTCTCATACTACTATCATATGTGATGAGGAACTCCGCTAGGGGACATCGTCATGCATACGAGAGGTGTCTGAGAGAAAGAGAGCGAGAGTGTGTGTCTTCCATGACGCCGTTCAGGCGAATTGCTTTGGTTACATAGACAAATATTGATGACATAGAGTCTAGAATAGATTTAGATCTGATACTGTACATAGAATTTAATGAGACGATGACTTGACACATGAAGAACCACGTGAGGAAGATATTATTCATCGGATTGGACATGATTCAATCCAACATCCACGTTATCACATGACCGTCCAAGCATGAAACTCCTGTTAGAGTGCGACCGGAGTCTTTCCCGTGGGACGGATCGTTTCGGAGATTGCGAAGAGAGCTTACCCAGCTTTCGATCGAATAGGACATAGAGGTCTCGTGTGTTTGGTGAGTTGGCTACCACTAAGGTACTATTGACTGTTGACTCGTTGAGTAACTTGAGGTTTTTAGTTCAGTAGCTCAAGGCCAGTGGTTCATCATTCGGCAGAGTAGTTCCGTGGCCGGGTTTGTGCCTTTCGACGGCAAACTGGGTACACAGTGACACACTACACCGATACACTCTGCAAGTTCCATTTTAGCGATAATAACGCCCAAAAGACCGAGGTACATACACAAATCCTTTTAAGACACCTGGAAGTATTGCATGATCTTACCCAGAGCAGGATATTGCATGGCTCGGAACGTATGTGTTCTCGTCCCGGGACTGAAAACTCCATCAAGACCGACACGTCCCTTATATCCAACGGGCGCTGCTCTCTACCCAGCAAAGCTTTCAGGCGTTCCATCTGATATCAGACCGTCCGTGCTGTGAACGTCGAATGGTTTGGTTTCTGGGTCATGATTGGTTCTGGGACAGGATTGTCCACAACCGGGGGGTTGACTGGACTTGAATGTACCATGATGTTGTTTGGGGCAGAATCAGGACCCTTGATCCGAGCCTCTCAGCCTACCATCTAGCAACCCAAGCATGCTGGGTTTGAAATGACCGCGGTTGCACTGACAAATTGACAATGACTGGGGTCTGGGTATTGGTTCCCACTTCCCAGTCTCCACAGATACTTCCCGATCAAGGCCAGGAACCGGATGTTTGAGGGTGAGGGAGTGAGCGCCATCATTCAGTACGGTGTATGAGTGTACAGTTGTACACTGGACATTTTTTCCAGTAGTACTCTCTACCACGAATACATCCATTGTGGCTGTCCAATTTCCATGAGAATTGCAATGACATGCATCCATCTACCACGTGGAAAGCACTGAAGCAGTGATGATATCCAAGACGGGAGTCGAACATCCGCGTTCCCAGTCCCAGTCTCAGTCCCACTACAGTCGGACCCATCACAAAAAATGCCAAAAAACCAAGATCAGGAAAAAAAGCAGAGGTTGAAGTCACTACTGTTGACCTGCTGTCCTAGGTCTTCAGTCCAGATGTCTTCTCAACCATCCTACCAAATGAACTACCGAGCTCCGGTCTGGTCCCGTCTCACTGGGGAACCCTGACCCTGTTGATTCTCTCCCAATTGCTGCTGGTGCGGTCGACTCGGCAAAGTCGGTACTACTACAGTAGTACAGTACAGTTTGGCAGCTCCATATCGGCCATCGCTCTGACTCTGGTTCCAATTCAGGCGCCCCGCTTGGCGCTTGAGCCTTATACTGTGCTAGTGTGCTCAGGTGCTGGCTTGTGCTGGAGCTCTTCAAAACGGCATAACCTAGTCTTCGGCTGGGGCTCCTGGCTACTTACTCCCAGACTAGTAAACTTGGCTCTTCGCCTCTTGTTTTTATTTTTCCTTTTCGACAAGACATCATCAAGGCAGAGTGAACTGCTCTTTTCTTCCCCCGTTCCCGCCAGCTCCTAGCATCTGTGATTTTGACCATTCTTCCCACCTCCGTGGAAACCGATCGAACGAAAAGAGATGTGGAGGCCTCAATTGCCCCTTGGGATCAATGCCAAGTGGGCCATCGTTAGCTGTGTGGTCATTGTGACTCTTCAACTGCTTTATTTTCTGAATCGAGGTCATGCGCTGCCCGGTCAAGGTATGATTCACGATCCAAAATTCATACAGCAATAAGGCACTGAGATCTGCGCGACAATGGCAACCCTACCTTATCTTATACACAGAAAGAGGAAGACCCAAGGCCCGTGGAATTCAACGCATTTAAAAAGTCCAGAAGGACGGTACATCGTTGATCGATCGCATAAAACTAACGAAGCGAATCAACCATAGCCGACAATCTCCATCGAGAAGAGATTGTCTACAAATTGTCGACCCTCACCGAGGCGTATACGTCCAACGCGCACAACGCCAGCGTAGGCGTGGTTCTAGCGTCGATCCACACCGACGATCTGACGTGGTTGTGGGATTATTGTTCAGAGAGGTGAGTACGGGAATTGAATCGAGTACAGTTGACAGTAGTCATGTCTCTCGACTCTCTATCAATCTGATAAGCCGCGCTATTTCCACATACCTCTGCCTCTCCCGCTTTTCCCCCTGGATTGTTGTTGTTCCTTAATCGTTTTGAGTTTGGGTGGGCGCACCTTTTTGACCACCCGCGTGGGACCGTTCTTCACATGACGTTTGCCCTTGGATCTTGGATCTTGAATCTGTGAAGCCGAAACCTTTGCTTTCCCTCCTAACTCCCCTCGCATCATCCACAGCCACGGCACTCCCTTCGTCTACTCAACCGAACAACCCCCGCAACCAGGCTTCCTTCAACCCACGACCTGGCGTGGCCGTGAAGCCGCCGCCTACCTCTCCTACATCACCACCTTCTACGACCACCTCCCCACATATTCCATCTTCGTCCACGCCTCCCCCGAACAATGGCACAACGACCTCTTCGGTCCCCGGACCATCGACACCCTCCGCAACTTGCGCCTCCAAGCCATCGACGCCCACGGCTACGTCAACCTCCGATGCAAACATGACCCGGGCTGTCCGACGGCCGTCCACCCCAACAACCCCAGTGACAGCGACATCCAGAATAACGATATTCGCGCCCGCTTCGCAGAGGCCTATCAGCAGATGTTCGGCGTATCGGCCGATCAGGTCCCGGATTCGATTGGCAACGTATGTTGTGGTCAGTTTGCCGTGTCTAGGGACAGGATTAGGGCGCGGCCCAGGGAGGACTACGAGCGGATTCTGGACTGGATGGCGACAACGGAAATGACGGATAATTTTGGGGTCGGGTGGGTGCTGGAGAAACTGTGGCATATTGTTTTCGGGATGGAGTCTACTCAGTAAGTCGGAGAAATCACTCGGAGTCTCACGCGGCTATCCGGGGCGGAAAAGACTGGCATACCACATACCACATCTCACATCTTCAGAGGCATGTTTTGAGACATTGGTTATTTGCTAACGTCTGGTGTGTCTCTCCCCTCAAACAGCTGTCCCCGATTCGAGCAATGTCGCTGTGATGTCTACGGGTGGTGTGGACCACTTCCCTCAGGCGAGTCCCTGCAGGCAGTGATCCCGGGGGCGTGAAAAGGCGAAAGCGATTACCTCGGGGACCCGCTCTCGGCCTTTTCCATCTTCACATCGAGCTTGCGGAACACCCAGAAATCCCGGCAGTCATACGCCGGGCGACGAAGCTCGGCGAAGTGGCTACGAGGCATGGAACAGGTCACACGCTCATTCCGCGGAATCACACGGAATCAGAACCATCACCACCATCGAAATCGCAATGCGCCAAACGGTCACAGAGATGATTGACCGCGCTTATGACTGATTCGCCAGTTCGCGCGGCAACTTCAGCCACACATTCAGCGGGCTGATCACCAGGCAAATTCGTGAAGCGTTGGAAATTGGCGAGCCGACGCTTGCGTTGACAGTAACTGCTTCGGGTCGACCATCGGGACTTCGAGTGATCTGTACAACTTCTCACTCCCCAGGTACGGGACGAATCAACAATCTAGATTACGAGCGAAAAGGATGATCGACAAAAAAGCCATCTCGGTATTTGGTCGCGAGATCTTGGAGTATCCAGAGAGGAATGGTTGTGCAGAAATCTAGAGATGGCGATGGAGTGCCATACGTTCAGACCTATCCAGCATTTGACCGCATTTGACCGCATTTACCATGAATCTTCCAACAAATTTCAAGGCCAATGTAGGGCCCAGATATACATCTTTGAAATCTCAATTTCTCATGCACATACATATCCACGTCTGAATGGCGGCCTCTTGATCCATGATCTCGAAGCACAAATACTCCTCGAACTCCAACACTCTCAGCAACCAATCCCCATCTTGACCTTTGATACGCTCCTCAACCCAATCCTCTCATCCCAAGGCCCACTGCTCAACCACTTACATCTGTCCGTATCTGAAAGTGCTTGACCATTTTCTCCAAATCCTCCAAGACTCGCCGATAATCCGCATCGTTTGGACTGCTAAACTTCACCAAATCTGAATGATTGCGATTAAGGCCGCGGGTATCCACATAATCTGAGTTGCATAGACCGCCATCTGTCGCAGAGATGCGTGCCACGAGGAAGGTTTTAGGTCCATCCATTTTCCATTGTCCATCTTCCGCCTAGAGAACAACAAGAAAATCAGTCATTGCGTGCTCATTTCGAATGTTCCTTATTTACCGAGGGAAACACTACCTTCCTCGGAGAGCCTGACAGCTCCATCTCATAAAAGTAGAGAATCTTCGGTTTTCCCGGCGGGAATGTCGCTTTGAACCTTCGACTGAGCTCTTGCAAGGTAGGTGAATCATTTGCGATCGACCTCACGAGAAGTTCATTAGGCTGGCCACGGATCATAGCTTCAAGGACTTGAATGTTCATGCCGTGACTGGGCACGCCGAAGAAGAGTGCCCCCTTGAGGTTACTTATAAAGGTCCCCTTGTCCGGATTCGTCTTCTCCTGGAGTAAGGCCTATGATAACCACACGGTCAGCGCCTCAGCGCAGCGGACGCTTATTTGGAAAGGATTTCACAACGCGTACCTCTTTGACAGTCAGACCCCCCAGACTATGAGCGATGAAGATGGACGGTACGGAAAAGGATGGGCCCGTCGAGCATGACTCTTTGCTGAGGGCCGACTGAGCTCGACGTCTCGTGACACTACGCATTTCATCTCGTAGCAGTTTGCCCAGGTCTTCCAAGGTCTGGGTTGATTCGTTGCCATCCAATTTGGTTTTGGATCCATAGGTCATGAGTCGAGCTGTGGGGAACTTCTCTCGAAGCCCATCCAACACCCACATGAAAGATTGAGCTTCACCTTTGTGTTTGAATGATCCCCAGGCATGGCCTCCCAGACCGGCCACGGCACATATACTACCACAATTAATGTTAGTGCATCTTGAACAAACCAAAAGCATGAACGAAACAAAACAAAGGGATATGAGAGTTGCTTACTCGATCGTATGTGGTAACTCAGGTGGAGGGCTGTACAGGATCGTCACGCCGCGGAAATGAGTGTCGACGGTGATGTGTAAAGTGTCATCGTCGGAAGTCGGACCAAATTCCCACTCGTCTTTACCAGGCGCGGACAGGCATTTGGGCTGTGGTCGCCAAGCTACAACCGCTACTTTGTCTCCATTCTGGCTAGTAGCTAAGGCCTTGACGCGTCCAACAATAGTCGACTCAATTCCGAGTTTGCTGCTCAGATACGAGAGTATATTGGTGCCTGTTTGCTCGAGCTTGATACCACGGACCCGGTAGTCGAGATCCTTGACAAGTGGAAGAGTTTTTGGTCTCTGGGCTGACGATGAGCCGTTTGTCGGAGTGTGATCATTGCCGGACCTCTGGTCGAGTGGACTCTGCGAGGCCAACTGGTGACCGGCGTGGTCGGAACTCTCCGGACTTATTTGTTCTTTCTCAGATTGAGACGGATTCGGAGAGCCATAAATCGGAGTGCGCAGAGTTGGAGGTTCAATGCCATCTGAACTTTCATGAGGAATTGACATTGGAGGGTTCGTGCTGCGGGTCTCTGAAAAATAGCTGGACAGATATTTTTGAAACACAAGCGCATCTTGTTGGGAATCTAATGTCAGTGATCAAGCTCAAATCTCGAGCTGTCCGGGCAGCAAGCACTCAGCTTACCTTTTGCATCTGAGAATTTGAATTGAAGGTAGCCAAAGGAAGCAAAGAGTTCTGTGTCCTGTTGCAGAAGTTCCTCGTCCTCCTCATTGACCGACGACATACTATCATGCAGGCCTCTTCGATTGGAGTTCAGCTCCATTTCTGAGGATGGATGACGAAGCCGATAGCTCACGCGTCTGAGAAGGGTGGTCCCCGAGCCTGAATTTCGTCCTTTCCTGGATTTAAGAGGAACGAATCGTAGCTTAACCTTCTTGCCGCTCTCCCTGATATCCACAGAAGTATCAAAGAGCCGCAATGAAATCTCGACATGGTGATATGGTTTTTCTCGTTGCAATAAGAAGGTCATTGATCTCCTGCGGCCGTCAATATCCGACCACAGTTTTAACGGTTGAGCTGTAGCTTCAGAACCTTGTTCCGAAATGATACCATCAATTTGCAGGGTGTGTATCAAAAGTTTGCCACGCAGCGCACATTGAAACGCCGTGTCAATGGCTTTGGAGTCAAATTTGTACGTGGGCTTGCGTCCCTCGTGTCTCCACCATGTCTTCGCACCGTCCCCTTCTTCAATGGTGGAGGCCTCGTAGAGACGGATCTCGGCCGTGTGAAAGCATGCATGTTTGGTGTATGGATGGATGTTGCTTGGTATCGGAACTTTGAAGAATTTTAGTTGGCAAGATAAAATCCCAATGACTAGATAGCCGAAGAGACACTCACGGTAATGGACAAATCCCCACTCCTTGTCGATTCTGGTGCTCACGACACTGCAATATCCTAGATGCGTGACGACATCTACCGAAGAGAGTTGCTGTTCATCTTCAAGAAGGTCACGTTGACTTGTCAGAGGGGTCAGCAATCACTGATTTCATCATCTCGAAATTGAAGCAGAGGCCTTACATGGTCGCCAAACTATCATTACGCCCGGAATCGTAAACACGACGTCGTAATGGCGAAGATGACTCCTGGGATCGATAAATCGATTGTCTGAGTTTTAGAGTCTGACGAGAATATTCAATCAATCTCTTTCTGTCGCTCTCTTTCAGTCTCGTCAAGGACATCCATTGAAGACCCTCTGAATTTGGCGGCGCATGTTCACTAAAGCGGTTGACTATGCGCCTCCATATCCTCTCCAAGTGCTCTGACTTCAGTGATGGGGCTTTGGACCTCTTGAGTGCTTCATGTAGCTCTATCAAGTGTTCAAACAGAGGGTTTGTATTTCTATCAACACTTTTGTTCGCTTCGGGAAACTTGTCTTCATAGAGATCGGCGGCTTCGTTGAGTGCACCATGCGCTGTGCGGTGGAGCTCAGATTGTCTAATTATGACCGAGAAAAGGTTCCTTTCACGCGAGTCAGGTTAGCTGCGGCATAGGAATGTCAGTCATTAACTAAGTTTCGTAGCTCCATACAAGAATATGTCATCGAGCTTTGCATGCATTATCTGCAACTGCAAGTCAAGCCGTCTCTCGAGCAAGTCTAGGTCAGAATTGTTGTATACATAGCAAGCGGTCTCGTGCAGCAGGGTTGCTTGAGGAATTGCTCCCTCCAGGCCCCATTTCCGACTATGATAGAGGAAATCGACGCACTCGTCCCATGTTTTTTGGAACTCATGATACGACTCCAGAGTTGTGTGTTGGTCTCGAAGAACGCTGCGGAAACATTTGAAGGTGCTGTAGAATTCACAGAAGCGTTTCTCAAGTCTCTGGGTCTTGTCCGGGGGCAATGCGGCAAGTGGGCCTGCCTCCATGCAATCCTTCCAAAGCTGCGACATGATGGAAAGTATGGAAGATCTGAGTCGAGTTGGAGAAGCACTCGGAATTAATATCTTATTCCGGAGAACTTTCGAACATTCGATATTCATACGCCCCAATCACGGCGTTCGCTGCGAGGAGGCTCTCGTGTTGTATAGCACGTTCCTAATCTCGAAGTGCTGAGTGGTCGGCCATATGCCACGACAGGTGACGGGCATCCAGCGCTAGTGGCGTCAGGCACGGTCGTGTTGCTGCGGCGAAGCCTCACGCGATCGCAAGCCCGCGTGCTCGTCAAAGTAGTATATCTCGAAGGATGGCACTGCGGTGAATGTTCATATTTGTCTCATCCATCCGATCTCCTTCCAAGGTAATGGCGACGAACTGGCCACTCGAAAACGAATATACGAAATCAGCGTGGAAAACCATCAGAGGACGGCTCCCATTTCCCCTTGGAGATCATCCTTGGTGGATTGACGGCACAACGCGAGCTCCGGACGAGAAAGATGAAAACCCAACTCTTTGGAGAGAAGGTGTCATCAACATCTTTGACCACAATGGGTTTGACTGGCAAGTCTTCATCGTGGCCGCTTCGGGATTCCTGACCGATTCATATTCTTTGTTTGCGACCAATGTGATCTTGCCGCTGCTTGCCTTTCTATATTGGCCAGATCGAGCCGACAGGCTCCCTGAGCTGTCAATCAACGCGTTAACCTTGGCTGGATCCGTTGTCGGGCAGCTGCTTTTTGGACGGTTAACCGATCGATTAGGCCGAAGGAAATTGTATGGTCTGGAGCTGGTGCTTGTCATTTTCGCAACGTTGGGGATGTCTCAGGCTTCGAGTGGGATGTACAACAATATGAGCATTCTGGCCTGGATTCAGTTCTATCGTTTCTTTCTCGGTATGGGCATCGGTGCAGAATATCCGCTCAGTGCTGTCATCACAGCCGAGTTTGCGAGCACTAAGTACCGTGCCAGAATGATGGCTGCTGTGTTCCTGATGCAGCCATTAGGGCAGATATTGGCAGCAGCAGTGGGCTGGGGAGTCTTGACCAGGCTGATGAAGTCTCGCAATCTGCAGGGATATCCAGACCATGGCCCTGCATTTGACAGCTTGCCGATAGAGACACAGCGCGAGATACTTGCCACTTTAGACACCGTCTGGAGATGGGTGGTGGGTGCAGGTTGCATCCCGGCGTTGCTGGCGATTTTGTGGAGGTTTTCCATTCCCGAGTCCCCACGATACACGATGGACGTTGCACATGACCCGCAGCAAGCACTTATTACCACAAAACGTCAATTTCGGCGAACAGTGCAATTGTTAGAATCACAAAATGGATCTTCAGAAGGAAGTGGGATACTCGCTGCATCGAATCCAGCGAGTTTCCCGACTTCTCCAGCACTCGCAGCCTCGATTCATCCTAGCCAGAAGAATGAGCCGACCTTCTGGTCGTTCCTCTTCAAAGAAGGCAATTGGAGATACCTTGCAGCGACATCACTTTGTTGGTTCCTCCTTGACTTTTGCTTCTATGCGCTTGGCATCAATTCTCCTCGACCACTCGCTGCTCTATGGGCGGACAGTATTCCTGCGCTGAATGTGACATTTGCACTGCCATCCCCAACCACGACTGTGACAATACCATTTACACACACGGTAGCTTATGGCAACACAACCTACAACCTTGTAAGCTCTTACGTTGCCAGATTACCACCCCCAACAGCAACGGTTACAAGTTTGGTGATGGCGACAGCCACCGGCCTTCAAGTTCCCAATTATCAGAACGTATGGGATCCCACGCACAACATGTTCCAGCAACTATCTCACAACGCGTTCCGATATATATGCACAATATCAATCACCTCACTTGCGGGCAGTTGTCTTTTGATTTTGGTTATCGACTACTTCCCTCGCAAGGCTCTGCTTGTGTGGAATTCGTGTGCACTGAGTGTATTATTTGCAGTATTGGGAGGTGTTTTGGTGGCAACAGAATTCGATGAACCACATTTGGCCAGTGTTATTCTATGCGCACTGTGCCAGTTTCTCTTCAACCTGGGTAGGTCTTGTTATTTGTATCCTTGTTGGCTTTTTTGCTCTTCTCATGACTGACCTCGTTCAGGACCAAACACTTTGACCTACATTGTGAGTTACACCTTGCAATCTTATAGTATCAAGCTGCGCTCAGCATACTTACCCATATTCAATCCTCAGATATCGGCAGAATTATTCCCAACTAGATTCCGAGCAACCTGCCACGGTATCTCTGCTGCTTGCGGCAAAGTAGGAGCCATTCTCATTCTGGTTGTAACGGAGCGCTCTGTACTGAACTCGAATCCTCGCTCGCTCGACCAGCTTCTCGGGGCCCTTTCCGTACCACTAGCTGCAGTGGCGTTCTTTGCATGGGTCTGGATTCCCGAGTTTCACACCAAGCCCACAGAAATTGCTCGCACCTCTCGAATGCCCCGTCTACCGAACAAGAGTCTGGAGCGTTTGTCAAGAGGATGGTCTTATGCCACAAACGCTGATCAGACGCTGGATCCCCGTACGCGTCTTCCAAGAGGAGAGAATCAGAGACTGGGCCTTTCGACAAAGATTCTGGATACCTGGCTCTGGCTCAATCGCAGAATAAGAAGCAAAAGCGAGGAGATGTATTCTGCGGGGGTGGAACATAGGCAAATAAATGGCGATGAGCTGCGGCTATCGCACGATCGAGCTGTACATCGCTCATCGGAGGAGTTCGAAATGTATTCTTAGAAAGTAAGCGGACCACTCACTCCAATATGGGTTCGTCTACGCTTACTTGATCTGTTCGCTTTGTGCTTCGTTGACTCCATGTACGTAGTATTTAATTTAGATATCTCTTCATTTGTAACATGCCTCATATCTGCATAAACCTTGCAAATGCTTCACACACTGTTGCGGCTGTTCTGGCCTTCAGTTCGCCTCTTTCTCACAATTTTGAGATTTTCCTTTGCTCGAATGATGTGATAAGCAGCCAAGCCCACCCAGATAGCCCCTACGAGCAGAATGATTAAAACTACGGCAAGAAGACTTCCAGCCGTAAAGACAACAGAGGCACGTTGAAAAGACACATCCCCATGCAACAAGTCAGTCCCCAAACCGACCTGCATGGAACCTGCCACAATCGAAACGAACGCAAACACCGAAAAGATCCAGGCGAAATTGCGCTCCAAGAATGCTTTTGTCCACAAAGGTTCTGACATGAATACTCGTCTGTTCACACGCGCCGAGAATATGTTCAGGACCCGATATATCAGGTTGAGTCGTGTCAGACGAAGTTCTCCGAAGTGGTAGCGCTTCGAGACCGCATCGAGGGAATCTAACTCGACATTTGTCACAATGTCGGTTGCAAATCTGGCCCATTCCTCCCATGTAATCGACTTGGGAACGAGTCCTTTGTTTTGGGCGATGCCCAAATCGGATTTAGCTCGAATGAGCCAGCAGTATGAGAGGAGTAAGCCACAGGCTGATCGATGTAAGGACTGGTGTTGTAGCAGCACGGCCCCTTCTGTTGTCCAGAAGTCGTGGGATAAGATGCATTCCGGCAACGGCTTGATAAAGATGCGAGTTGCGACCCACACAAGATGTTCATTCGGGTTTTCAGTGATGACAATAGTCCGCCCCAGGAGAATTTGGCGATGAAGAGGGCGAGCAGCTTTGGGTAGCCCAGCTAGCCAGAGATGTTGGTAGATGGTGTCGATGGCAGGTGTGTTGAGCTCCAACTGCAATGTATCCGACACGATTGATTGAGAATCAGAGTCCTGACTTCCATAGACAGGAGCAAAGATCGGCCATCTGTGTTGCAGTTCATGACTCTTTTGGAAAGGTGGGCTGAAGAGACGCTATTTTCTCTGCTACATTAGCTTGCATTGAGAAATAAAATACATGCCATACATGGAAGAGTGGCCTTACGGGTTTATCGGTCAACGTGCCATCCCCCAGCTCACTCATAGTGGTCACTGCGAAAGTTCAGTCTCTAGGGTCAAACTGTATGTCATTCGCTGCAGCGTGTGAGAATGCACTTTCACAGGCTTTCGGTCAAGGTGATTTCTTCGCTTCAAATACCTTTTGCCCAAGGAGGAGGGGTTCGGCCGGGCACAATACAAGCCATGCAGTCAGCTAGAGCCATTCAACGAATAGAGCGTTTGCTTCGTCGTTCGTTGATCACTTTCAGCCTGAGGGAGAAAGTTGGGAAGCGGCCGTGGCAATAAGCCGGGCGCCATCGTTGTTTCCTTAGCCCCAATACTACAGCAACCGGGCAATTGAGCAACTAAGCGAAGCAAGTGAGAGACGACACTCTAGGCATCCTCACTACTTGTTGGCTTTGATTCGAGGATTGGTGCTGAGAAGGGCATTTGGTGGTGTTTGACTCGGACTCGGCCGTGCAGGACAAGAATATCTGGTCTTCTTGCCTGCGATTCGACTATGTGATTGTGTTGTTCTTCGACCGTACGTTACATCGAAGCGGACACCGAGAACAAGCATTGCAACAAAGTGGAACACCGTCACTTTGTCAATCTGGCAATCATACACACTGCTCATTCTTGTCACCGACAAACTCCCATAAGTGCCGTTAGAGTAGTACTTTTCTATCGTCAAGACTCTACTGTACTGTATGTACTCTCGCAAGCAAAAGTTCTTCAGATTTCTTCATATTTTTGACACGTTCGATCACTTTGAGTCGTCTCCACCGGGCAGCACTAAGCTTAAACTTTATAAGGTACCATGTGGCATGTAACTTGAGTACCTAGGGACTGGGTACTGGTAGTAGTACCCACGTAGGTACTTAGCTACCTTATACTTACATTATGTCTTTTGGTCGTATACGCAGTTGAGGACTTTCTCTACCTTGCGATCCTTGCCGTGTCCTCGACTTGCCCGTTTTCGCTCTCTTTCGCTCTCTTTCGCCCTTGTCCGATTAATTACTCAACAGGCATTCCCGCCTGCAGGGGCTCTGCACCCACTTCTTGAAAGAACATCTCCGGGCTGCTTATGATGGCAATGTCGAATCAGAAGAAGGATAATGGTCATCATGCGAAGTATAACCAGTTAGAAGACGGCCATTAGCAGACATCGAAGGGGAAGAGGCATGCAGACCAATTAGCAGCTGGACGATGATGAGCCGCAGCTCACGTGACCTCGAGTCTTCCGCCAATCAGGACTACTATAATACTAATCAGGACACATCACGCTGGGCCTGTGACGCATGCAGACGAGTATAAAGACAGTAGCTTCCCTGCTAGATTAGAATCTATAATATCGACTCATCACTATTGCAAATTTGCATTGAAGCAACGACCGCCCAAGTCAAATCTCTATCTTCCAGCTGACACTTTGTCACCTCACCAACTCTCAGATTTTCTCCTCTGCAAAACCGCTTCTCGAAACCACAACACCCGTCAACATGGTCCACCCTTCTACTACCTGCTGCAAGACCTCCCAGGACGGAGGCTGTGTCTGCGCTGCCCAAGCCAAGTGCTCCTGCGGCAAGGAGTCTGCTCTTCACTGTTCCTGCAACAAGGCTTCTACCGAGAACAACCTTTCCGGTCCCCGCTGCTCATGCCGTGCGTTTTACCCTTTCCTTCTGCGGGATCTCTGGTATTTCAAGCTATGATATTAACACAAGGGTTAGGTTCTCGTCCCGCTGGTCAGTGCACTTGTGAGCGTGCGGCTACCGAGAACAAGCCCGTCGAGGGTGAGAAATGTGCCTGCGGCACTCGTCCTGCCAGTAAGTGCTTTAATATGGCAACTCGATCGTCTTCGAGGATGCATGTCAAGAGGCCATACTGACAACGCATCGTTTAGCTTCTTGCACCTGTGAGAAGGCCGAGGCCATCGAGTCTGCGTTGGAGCAGGACTTCACCACTCGTGCTTGAGAAACTCTTTATGGATTCATGACACATGCCTCGTACGGCTTTGCTATTAATTTGCATTTGACCGATTGAGATCGGAAGGTTGGCGTTTTGGCGGTATTACAGGGGATCATGCTACTATTTTATTAAATAATGAACCGGAATCACTGCGAGAGTCTTGCTCCGGTCTTTATCAATGAAACCTCAAAAACCCATTGCACGTGAAGTATTTTCCGATCGCATTCGAGTTTCTGTCATATGTGCGACTTTGAATTTTGCACTGTAGTCTGTGGAAGCGTGTATAGAAAACTTGGTGCATCGTTCCCTTCCATATGCTACACGTACGCAGAGCAGATTTCGAGCTACAACCCCCCACGAGGAAGTGTACGTTGCCCCGAATATTCGGTGATTACAGGAGGAAAGAATAAGAATAGAAAAGTAGAGTCATTGGTGTCGCTTGATTTACACAGTATTGGGCTCTGGAATAACTCATCAATTTGGTCATCTGTCTTCGGATGACCTGAAAGTACGCATGCGCTGCCCAGCTTCTCATATCCCTTTAGAAGAACAGCTGATCGCATCATGGATACGACGAGATACTGATGGAATCTGCAGGTGTTGCTGTCTGGGAAAGCTTGCAGCTCAGGTTGTTCTTTTTAATTCAGTCATCAAATGAACCAACCACCACAAGGCTTACAAGCCCTATCGCCGTCATGGAGGTATGGGATTGCACATCATCCAGACCCAAATAGAATGCCAAGCCGTGACACGGGAACACCACGAGCACGAACCGCACCGCCACAGCGAATTAATGTTGTTCCGCCCGAGCCACAGCGGAGCTGCTGTACTAGGCCGAGCGACACCATTATTTGATTGTAGACCAAGCGCAACACATGGTGCAGAGGAAGTCCTTTTGAGACTCGAAAAATACTTGGTTCGTCGTCCAAATCATAGGACTTAGTCCTTTGAAAGCGCGTGAGAAGTCAAATCCCCCAAAATGCCTTTGTGGCCTTATTTATTCGGCATTGCTGACAGCCCTTAAGCTGCCTCCACTCCAGCTGTACCCGCGATCAACAGCCCCCCTGTCTCCGAGCTCCGTGCCCGGAACGCTCTTCCCTTTGATCTTCGCAATCGCGCTCCTCACACCTTTCCGTCGTCTGTCCTGGCACTTTACCTCCGTGCTCACATCTACGACACTGGGATATGACTTTGTGACGTCAAACTTTTGACTCCCACCCCCTGAGGTCGTCCCCGCGTGGCATGCGAAACCCTGTACATCAAACCCCACATCTCCGACGCCATTAAAACACCTTCGAACGGAAGCGCGCATTCGCTCAACTCCACAACATTAAGGAGGAAGTACTCTTTCCCGGCCACACAGCATGTCTTCCATGCGAGGTCTCGTTCAATTCATCGCAGATCTGCGGAATGCGCGGGCGCGGGAATTGGAGGAGAAGCGAGTAAATAAGGAGTTGGCCAACATTCGACAAAAGTTCAAGGCCGGCAATCTCAACGGATATCAAAAGAAGAAATACGTGTGCAAGCTACTCTACGTTTATATTCAAGGATACGATGTGGATTTTGGTCATCTGGAAGCGGTCAACTTGATCTCCTCGAACAAATACTCCGAGAAGCAAATCGGCTACCTCGCGGTAACTCTATTCTTGCACGAGGGGCATGAGTTGCTGCATTTGGTTGTGAACAGTATACGCAAGGACCTGCTCGACAATAATGAACTGTTCAACTGTTTGGCGCTGCACGCTGTCGCCAATGTGGGTGGTCGGGAACTGGGAGAAGCCTTGGCGACGGAGGTTCACCGGTTACTCATTTCCCCGTGAGTGCTCGCTGTGGTTCCTGTGGAAGACATGATTGGATTTTAACGAAAGCGCAGAACCTCAAAAGCATTCGTCAAGAAAAAGGCCGCTCTCACATTACTCCGACTCTACCGCAAGCATCCGGGCATCGTGCGGAACGAATGGGCGGAGCGAATAATCTCCATCATGGACGACCCCGATATGGGTGTGACCCTGTCTGTCACTTCGCTCGTGATGGCATTGGCGCAAGACCTCCCCGAAGAATACAAGGGCTGCTACGTGAAGGCAGCTCAAAGATTAAAGCGCATCGTGATTGACAACGATATCGCACCCGACTATCTTTATTACCGTGTCCCCTGTCCCTGGATCCAAGTCAAGTTCTTGCGACTATTGCAATACTACCCTCCATCACAGGACAGCCATGTCCGCGAAATCATTCGCGAATCTCTTGCGCAGATCATGCAGTCTGCTATGGAAACGCCGAAGAACGTTCAGCAAAACAATGCTCAGAATGCAATTCTTTTCGAGGCAATTAACCTCCTCATTCATCTCGACTCGGAGCATAAATTGATGCTTCAGATCTCCGCTCGGTTGGGCAAATATATCCAGTCCCGAGAAACGAATGTTCGCTACCTGGGCCTGGATGCCTTGACTCACTTTGCTGCTCGAGCAGAGACGCTTGATCCCATCAAAAAGCACCAGAACATCATTTTGGGCTCTCTGCGCGACAGAGATATCAGTGTCCGTCGAAAGGGCTTGGATCTCCTTTACAGCATGTGTGACACCACCAACGCAGGTCCAATTGTCAACGAGCTGCTACGTTATCTTCAGACCGCCGACTACGCCATTCGTGAAGAAATGGTTCTGAAGGTGGCTATTCTGACGGAGAAGTATGCCACGGACGCGCAATGGTACATTGACATGACCCTGAAACTTCTGTCGCTGGCTGGCGAACACGTCAACGAAGAAGTCTGGCAGCGTGTGATTCAGATTGTGACCAATAATGAGGAGCTACAAGCCTATGCCGCCCACACCCTGCTCGGTTATCTGAAAACTGACTGCCATGAGAGCTTGGTGAAGATTGGTTGTTACGTGCTGGGAGAATTCGGTCACCTCATCGCCGATAACGCTGGCTCAAGTCCTATTGAGCAATTCCTGGCTCTGCAAGGGAAGATGTTCACCGGATCTGACAATGCCCGTGCTATGATCCTTTCTTCCTTTGTCAAATTTGTCAACCTTTTCCCCGAAATCAAGCCCCAACTTCTGCAAATCTTCCGCCTTTACAGCCACTCTCCTGACTCGGAGTTGCAGCAGCGGGCATTCGAATACCTTTCACTGGCCACGTTACCTACGGACGATCTTCTTCGTACCGTCTGCGACGAAATGCCCCCCTTTTCTGAAAGGACATCTATTCTTCTCTCCCGACTTCATCAAAAGACGGCCGGTACTAGCGAGAAGAAGACGTGGGTGGTGGGCGGTAAGGATGCCAACGCCGACAAGCAAGAGATTCTCTTGGCACAGCAAACAGGTCTCAAGCGCAGTTTCACCACAATTGTCAACGGCACCCGCTCAACATCCAACGGTGGAAGCACGCCCACCAGTGCTACGAGTGCCTCGGGTGACTTGGCTGGGCTGGACTTTAGCAATGGACCCACGGCCCCTGCTCCTAATCTTGCCAGTGCCGCTCATCTGAGCCCGGACTGGGAGATTGGGTACAATCGACTTTACTTTTCGAACGAGGGCGTGCTCTTTGAAGATGCCCAGATTCACGTTGGGTTGCGCTCAGAGTATCGCGGCCACATGGGTGTTGTGAAGATCTACATTTCCAATAAATCTTCTTTTGCGATCAATTCACTCACGACGACAGTGGAGAACCCTGCGGCTCCCAATCTGAAGATCGATACCAAGAACCTGCCTGATTCCAGCGTGCCGGCAGCAGGACAAACTCAGCAGACGCTATTCTGCGTATCACACGGTCCCTTCTCCGATGCCCCAACCATTCGCATTTCATATCTAGCCGGAGCACTGCAAGCATATACCCTACAGCTACCGGTCTTGATGCATCGGTACATGGAACCATCTTCTCTATCTGCAGAGGACTTTTTCAAGCGTTGGCGTCAAATCGGCGACGGCCCTCTTGAGTCGCAGAAAACCTTTGGCCTAAGTGGCAAGAACAAGATGATCAACGAGTCCTACACTCGCAAGACGGTGGAGGGCTTTGCCTGGAAGATTCTGGATGGAGTGGACCCCAACCCACGGAATATTGTCGGTTGCGGAGTGTTCCAGTTCGAGGGGGGTAAGACGGGCTGTTTGTTGAGATTGGAGCCTAACTACGAAAAATCGGTGAGTCGGTGCTGGCAAATTAATCACCTTCGGAGTCTATTCTCTGAGCAACGATGCTAATACAGAACATTTTAACTCAGATGTATCGGGTGACCGTCCGTGCCACCAAGGAAGGGATACCTCAAGGACTGGCGCGACAGATGGAACAAAAGTTGTCTCAGGGCTTGAGAAGAGATACTGTCGACTAGAACCTGATAGGAGAAAGCGCATTGGAAGTACCACCTCATTGGCCTCAACAAGGCAGCATTTTGTCAAGCATATTGGATGCAAATATGTACATGTGAATTCTTTTCTGAACGTGTGCGCTTGGCTCGCGGAATCAAGCGAGCGGGCGTCGTTTCAAATGGACCGTGTAATTCTAGAACGAAGGATCTATGCCTGTGTGTTCACAGGTGATATTTATATGTCGAGTCCATCCGGATCGTCGATCATGCTTATTGGTGTCGTGTTCCACAAACCTTCTCGCAACAGACAGGACTTCGTAAATACAGGATTCGTGCTTGTCCATACGCGAATGGCGAAACAAGGCCCTCTGCTGCTGCCATGCCCGCGGAACTTCGCGCCAAGGGTTCCCATGCGCATGGATGATCATAGTGACGGGCAAGCCTAGCCGGAGACCGTTACTTCTCTCAAACCACCTTGGCCTCAGACTTGGGCGGCCTATCTCCAAAGATAGTCGTCCCCACGCGAACCTGATCACTCCCCAAAGCAATCGCGCCCTCAAAGTCCGAGCTCATCCCCATACTGAGCTCCAACTCAGCATCCGACCCGGTCAAGCCCAGCTCCGACACGATCCGATCCCTCGTCTCGCGCAAACACACAAAATCCTCATTCTCCGTCTCCGGCGTCGTCGCCCGCGATCTCGCAATCGCACCAATTGTCATCACCCCCTGCAGCTTGAGCCGGGGACACTTCTCCCGGATATGCTTCGCCAGCGCCGGAGCCTCGGCAGGTTCCACGCCGGCCTTGTTCTCCTCGCCCGAGGTATTCACCTGCACGTAGACGCGCAGCCGTCCCTCCTCGACACCCGACTCCTTGGACGCCGCGGCTTTGGCCTCGACTTCTTCGGCGTCGGGTTTGCGCTCGCCGCGGCCCTTATCGAGCAGGGTTGCTTTCTTTGCGGTGTCGACGCTTTCGACGGCCCAGAGCCCGCGCACGTCGCGGGCAAGCGTGACGCATTTGTTGGACTGGAGGCCGCCGATGAAGTGCCAGTTGATGGTGGGGGGGGGAGGAGGCGGGATTTCTCGAGCAGTTCTTGCAGGTAGTTCTCGCCGAAGTGGGAGTGGGCGGCGGGGGAGTGGTGGAGGGCGAGGACGTCGGAGGCGGGCTTGAGCTTGGAGACGGCGACGAGACGGACGGATTTGGTTGGGGTCGGGGAGTGGGATGTTGCGGTGGCGATGCGCGATGTTACGGCGGAGAGGTTGGTGAGGAGGGTGGAGGTGCGCGCGGGAGTGGCGGCCATGTTGGGTGTTGAGGAGGTGTTGTTGTTGTTGTCGTTGTTGGATGGAGTGGTCATGGCAGTCGGTGACTTTGAGGAGGGGAGAATAGAGTCGAGGATGATCGAATTGTTGTGGGGTTCAATTGTGGTGGACGATGTTGATGGTAGTCGCTAGGTGGTTTGACAGAGTGCATTCACTGCAGGTAGAAAAGGCAGCGGATTGAAGGTGTTATGTTGTCCGGGGCAAGTCGAAGGGATTTAAAGTTGAAGCTCTGTAAAGTCCTCCATAATCATTAACTTGTGTAGCGTGAGCTCATTGCTGATCGCCAAAGCCGCCTCAGGCAACCTACCTCCGCGGGAAACCGAGGATGGTCACATGACGCAACGGGTAGCCCTGTGCCACATACACTGACCCAGCCACATACTGTACACTCCTCCCCAGCCACAGGCCGATTTGCCGTTGCATTTCCGATCACCTCTCTTCCTTGCGACTTTTCCCCGTCCAGTCCAGTCTTTGTCCGTTTGCGGCGACCAGCATTCACAGTGTCTGACACGGTGATCTCACCGAGTAGGCCATTTACTCCTTCTTGAGGTTCCTACTCGGTAGTCGCAAAGTTGATCCACGCCACGATCCCCTGTGGCCCAGTGTGACCTTAGTCTACCTTACACACGCTGGATGGTACCGCTCATCGCCAACTCTCTGGCCACTCACAACCGCCATAACGGACCTTGCATGAGTTTGCCGTCGAGTCCCCAGCCAGCGCCAACTGAGACGATGCCGAGCATCCACTCCGGCTCCTGGCGGCAACCCTGACAGCGGGTGACCCACCGATCGCCCATTCATCCCGGGTGGACGATCTCTTACGGCCAGCATCCATGTCGAGAAAAAGACTCGCGTTGAGGCGCTCTCCCGAGAAAGGGGAGACTAACTTCCAATGGTGAAAAATCCGTAGCATCAGACACGGTCTACAGTCGCTCACTTACAGTACCCTACTGTTGGGCCCATGGGTGGGTACCAGTCTGAGTACAGTCGTCAAGGCAAAGTCGACTTTGTACTCGGCTCACCGGTCGCGCTGTGTGCCTGACCCCAAGGACCTGTCATTGAAGATCGGGCTAGATCTTGCAGATCGACTCACCTACGCAAGTGGTGAAGTGCTGGAACTGTACCAACTTTCTCCCAGCCCTGGTTCGAACTTTGGGCAGTGGTCTTCCGGTGATAGTCGCCCTGAGCTTTTCGCCAGGCAATTCGCTGGATGGTTTCTCTCGGATGAGACTCGTCTCGATCGGTGTCTGCAACTTCTTACGTTGCCATATACCCCCGTTCAGAAGGCTTAGCTTCGCTTGAAATCCGAAATCTCTGGAGAAAGATGTTTCAAGGGTGTGTCTTTTGTTGACCATATACCCACAACCACTACCCGGGCGATATAGTAGCTAAAGAGAGGTGCTTATTGTTCAACGACCATTGAATGCAAGCTTAAGCGGATCGATGCGTTGGATCCACCTGCCGAGCTTGCGACAGGTCGTGTTGCCCGGAAGGTCTATAGAAGTGGAGAGGATGAGTATGAAATCCTTCGTGTCCATGACCATTTTCTGGACGACAGAGCACAGTACTTGTCCAAGGGAGTGTAGTACAAAAGTGCTATAATCTGAAAGTGAGAAGCGTCTACCACACATTCATGTTTTCGACCACCTCTCGACCCGGTCTAGACTTTTCTCCCATAATGTAACTGGCCCTGTCGTTGACCCTCCCGCTAGATGGGTGCCACTGCGGCACGCTCGATCTACAAATGTTGCTGGGTCGCGTCAGCATACGAAGGATGTAACCTTCAGAATCGTACCTGCCAAGTACCGTGGAAACGAGGCGCGAGGCCGATGGAAGAAAGTTCCGATCTGACCAACCGAGGTGGTTAACTGAGACCCTACCTATCCCGTTGACCTACTATTCTACTATTCTACCTGATCTACTCTGCGTGATCTCGACAGCGGGTACCCTCGCAGGACTTGGCTCGTGGCCGTGATCCCGGCGCGTAAATGTGTATCAGCTCGGTAGAGACATGTCCACTTAGATGTCATTCAGAACTCGGGCCCAGACCCCCGATTGCCATTTCAGCGGGCTGAATGAATCATGATCCGATTTAGGCTCCTGCCAGTCGTGATGCACTCCCGACGTGGACTGTTTTAGCAGCCTCAACTCTGGGCTCCGGCCAATCTTGTGAGCGTATCCTCTGGCTTGTTCGTGAAGAGCGCCTACCTTATTCTTGACAGGGTTAGGTTTTCATTCAATCTGTGTTTTTTTTTTCTTTTTCTTTGTTTTTTTTTTTTAATTCTCTTCTCCATTGTTATCTCCAACCCCACCGTGTCCTAGACCACCTTAATCTTTGACGTCAGACTCGTCTTTGACCGTGGATCTGCCAAAGGCGCTCTTCATTGAGGTCTGGGCTTCTGAGATGCATAAATCTTACATGAACCTCTCGATCTCCGCGACGTCGTGATCTCGTCTCGACTCTTTTTCTTTTCCTAGATCGAGAGTCACGACCCAAAGTCACCCGTCGGACCTGATTCCTTCTCAGCACATTCTTTGAAAGGTGCTCGATCGCTTTTGGCCTGTCTGTCGCTTCCTCTGGTCTACGCCCATGACCTTACCTTCAGCTGGTCTGATTAATATTTAATCACCCGTCCTACAACTCCATCCCTCGGCGAGACCAGACTTTCTCGACAAGTCTGCAAAACGACTCTTCGGTGGGGAGACATTCGCTTGTGTTCAGAGATACGACAACACTATACGACTTGGAGCGCTTCAGCGCTACTCGCTCAAACCCTTCCTCTATACTTCCTTACCAACCCCTTTCCAACGGCCAAGTCGAACCTCAATCGAAAACCCAACGACCCCCACCATGTGCCGTCAATACTACACTCTCTTCGCCTGGTGCTCCTGCGAAGAAGACGCCGGCTACACCCCCTGCACCGGCCTTCGTCTCAATAATTGCCGGGGCGTGAGCATCGAGACGGTACACATGCACTGCTTCTGTAATTCACATGCAACCCGAGGCTTCAAGACGCAAAAGGAGATCCGAAAGGAAGAGCGCAAGATTCGACGCCAATCCCAGGACTCTTTGGGCGAAAAGGCCTCGCTCGGTCGTCGGTTGTACCAGTGGTACCAATGGAAGGGAATCTGGTCGCGATAGAAGGGGGCAGCTTGGAAAAGATGAGGAAGGCGATTGGGGATTATGACTTGACGATACGGATTCCTGGGCGGCGCAACTGATTGTTTTTGCTGGGAGGGGGTTGGGTGGGAGTTCTGATGCTTTTTGTGGTTGGGTTTGGATTGTTTTTCCGGAGTTTTTAGAAGGGCATCGAGACCTCAAGGTTAAGGAGCGGAGGGGGGGGGGGTGAAGCCCTATGACCTATCTTAAAAAACGCTGGGCGGTTCATAAAGTAGATGGCGAGGTTTTGTAAGGTTGTTACTACTACCTCAATCCGTGTCCTCTCAGGTCACCGACAGTCTATCGAATGGGATGAGTGATTCCATGTATTCTTATTCGGGCGATGAAGGTGAACTGCCTAATCAGGGCAAAGGTTTATAAGACTATACAAGCGAAGAGTGAACTCCAACTCCACAGCAACACGGTTGACTGAGTGCCTGATTCAGCAAGCCGGGCCTGACCTGATACCTCCATATCAACGTCAGTATTTGGGACTCTTGACAACCGTGCGAATGGGCCTCCTGAGAGACTCCATCTCGAGAAAGGGAGCCACAAGTATATAGGGGGTCTGAGCAGACTTAACTGGGACCCAAAATCAAAGAGCGCAGTTTCTCGAACATGGAAGAGCTCCGTGTCTCTTGACAATAACATCTTGCGGCACAAAGAGCAAAGCAGACACCCTTCAGTCGGTCTCGCTTGTGAGATCATCACCAGGTGTGATCGAAAGGAAAGAAAGACCAGTCGATAAGAATGTTACTTGGGGCTGAGGTATGGCCGCGGGAGATCGACTGGAGCCCCTTGCCCCCCATTCAAAAGGGCAGAAAAAAGAAGGAGGCCAAACAATGACCGACTAGTCACCCGCCTTCTCATCAAGTGTACGGGTTCTTGTCCGTCCCTTGGTTCTTCCATTCTCCGGTTGTCATTGTTCATCCGCAACGTTCTCAAAGAAAAATTAAACCCGGTCTTTCTCAGCCGAACTCTACGTCCATTCATCTCGAGCTGGGTGTGGTCCCCGCTACATGCTCCTATTGCATCATGGACCCCTCCGGACCTCGTGGGGGTGTTCCGCACTCTCAGTTCATCGGTCACAAGTCAAACAACACCACAACAGAACGTGTCCCGCAGCCTGAGACGACAGAACCCGTTTCGCAGCCGGATCTGGTCGACTCTTTGAATTGTTTGTCACTGGAAAATCCCACTGCGCCGTCAGCGACATCTACTTTTACCCCCATCCATCATCATGCATCATACCCCCACTCTCACGTCGCCCTCAACGCGAGCGCGCCCGCCTCCCAATCTCCACCAAGTGGTCAACGTGTCGAGAACATCTACGTCGCGCCTGGGCTTCAAAAGCGCATTTCAGATACCTCATTACGATCGGTGTCGCAGTCAACGGCGCCCGTAAGCAACGCTCCCCAGATCCCCGTCCCGAGACGAGCTCCGAGCTCCGCCTCTCTTCGCGACGAGCGGCGCAAGTCTATCCCTGCGCTGCAGAAACGCCAGTCAACTGCCTCACTTCGATCCACGGAGCTGACATCTCCCGGTCCTGGCTCTGGGTCATCGCGCCGTTCCTCGGCGCATTTGAATCGGTCTCCGACCCCTTCACTGTCGCCTGCCATGGCCCCGCGCATGTACCATGATATGCAACCACCGACAGCATCCTCCGTCGCCGCGGAGTATTTTCGCAAAGAAATGGATCTGCACCAGGGAGTCGATCTCAAGTCGACAACCGCGGTCATTCTGCACGACGCGTGTTATGGGCATCGATTCTCGCGACCTCGTGCATCAAAAGCGGTCCTCGCCTCGATCGTAGAGCGACCTGAACGTATTCAGGCCTGTGTACTGGGAGTATCGGCGGCCTATGTCCGCATGGGTCGAAGATACCGGGGTGAGCAGTTTGCCCCACGACCGGATCTCGATGTGCATTTGCTACCGCCACCGCCGTTTCAGATCCGCAAGACGTCGCGCTCGCTGCCACTGCATGACGAAGCCGTCACGCATGTGCATGGTCAGAGGTGGATGTCGGATTTGACGGGTATGTGCGATAAGGCGGAATCCCGTTTGGCCTTGGGCCGCAAGGAACTCGCCCGACCATCATCGAGTGAAGGCCGTGAACGCGGCTCTTCTGAAGCAGATGAGCTTCATCCAGGAGATCTGTACCTCTGTTCCGAATCTCTGAACGCCTTTCAAGGCGCACTGGGTGGAGTCTGCGATGGCGTGGACGCCGTCTTTGACCACAGCTCAACTACGCGAGCTTTTGTCTGCATCCGTCCTCCCGGTCACCACTGCTCGGCTGATTTCCCCTCTGGGTTCTGCTGGGTGAATAATGTATTGGTGGGTATCTCATATGCCGCAATGTACCATGGGTTGACTCATGCGGCCATCTTGGATTTCGACCTTCATCACGGGGACGGGTCTCAGGACATTGTATGGAATCATAACCACAAGGCGTCAAAGGCTCCGCGGAATGCGCCCGCGTACAAGAAGACGGCGATTGGTTATTACAGTCTTCATGACATCAACTCCTACCCTTGCGAAGAGGGTGACCCTCAAAAGGTGCGCAACGCGAGTGTCTGCGTTGATAATGCGCATGGCCAATCCATCTGGAACGTCCACCTGGAGACGTGGGAGACGGAGTCTCAGTTTTGGGAACTCTATTACACAAAATACATCATCCTGATTGACAAGGCGCGCCAATTTCTGCGAGCTCACGCCAAGCGGCTCAATTCCGGGTCGGTGTCGTCGCCCAGAGCCGCCATTTTCATCTCTGCGGGCTTCGATGCGAGCGAGTGGGAAGGTGCCGGCATGCAGCGCCACAGGGTGAACGTGCCAACTGAGTTTTACGCACGATTTACTGCAGATGTCGTGCGTATGTCCCAGGAAGAAGGTCTCGGCGTGGACGGCCGTGTGATCAGTGTATTGGAGGGTGGCTACAGTGACCGTGCTCTCACGAGTGGTGTCCTTAGTCACATCGCCGGACTGGCGGACGCAAGCCCTGACTTGGAAGGTTCAACCCATGCAAAGGACGGATATGAGCGCCAGTGGTGGTCGCCAGACTACCTCTCTGAGCTCGAGGGCTCAGCTCCCCCTCAAATCAAGCGGGAGAAAGCAACACCCACTTTTCTCTCGTCGACCAAGTCATTCGATGCGAAAGTCCATCCAACAGCCCGAGACCGCAGGTCTATAGGCTCTCACACCGGCGGCCATCAAGTGGCTTTTCCCATTCCAGAAGTAGACTGGACGACCGCGGCACAAGAGCTTGCCAAGGTATTGATCCCGACTGAAAGCCAGCAAACGAGAAGTTACCAGCCTGAGGAACTCAATGCCGAGGCATCTCGTCAACGTCGCGACCGCCAGCTAGCCTTAGATGGCGTGGAAGTGGTACATGGTCCCCCGGCACCTAGTCGTGGCCCAGCTGTTCCCCACTCCACGGACGAAAAGCGACAGCTGCGTACACGGAAGACTAAATCTCCCACCCCGTCGACTTCCCGACCAGCGACGCCTCGCCGTCAGGCTTTGCGAAAGAATCGCCGTACCACGATCGATGGAAATGGCTTGCCTGAACCCCCAGTTGAGGTTTCCCCAACCGTGAATGCCGGGCGCAGGAAAAGTACGTCCACTGCCGGTGGATCAGTTGAGCCTATGAGTATGGATGACTTGGTCGCCGATCTTGATAGCCAGTCCAGTGCCGCAGACATCACTATCCCAGCAGTGCCCGTCAAAGCCACTGGCGCACGCAAGGCCAATGGGGGTCCTCGAGGGGCGAATACGCCTAAGCGCATGGCAAGCCCCAAAAAGGCTCCTCCGGTACCCAAGCTACCGGCAAATTACCAGCCGTCAAAGCTTGCTGGTCAACCGGCGCCGGCAGTATCGCAGGATCACCATGATGAAAACCTCTCCACTGGTGTCCAACGTATCAAGCTCGTTGTGCCTTCTCCGGAGGAACAAGCCGAGCGAGTGAAGAAAGTTGCCGAGCATGGTAAAACGCCTCCGCCAAAATCTTCCAAGACTTCCACTCGTTCTCCGCGTAAGGGCGGAGGAAACAAGACATCTAGTGGGAAATCCTCAGGCCGAAGATCCATGGGCAAGTCCCAACTCGCCTCAACAGGAGTGGAAGCGCACCCCCCTCTCCCTCTTGCCGCGTCTGATACTGCTACTGCTACTGCTACTGCTACTGCTACTGCTACTGCGACCGCTGCCGCTGCCGCTGAAGCAGGCCCTGAGGCGAAGCAAGACGATCATGCCAGGCTGTACCCTGCAACCCCTCCCGTGGAGTCCATGGAGACTCGCACGACGCCCAATCCCTCGAGCTTCCCACTCGAAGAAGCTCACCAGAACCCCGCCGTATCATACCGCTCTGCTTGGAACCCTCAAGCCAACACGCCACCTCTGCCTCAAACCGCACAGGTTTCATTGGGTCCCAGCGCCAACACCTTCACGTCTCCAACGACTACATCTGGGACGACCAAGCACGGTCTGCCGGTATTCATATCGAGCAGTCATATCCCTTTTGCTCCGTCTGGAAATCGGAGTCAGGAGAGCTAGACTAGGCGAATGATTGGATCGGGCGGTACTCAGTCGTGCCGTGAAGGTGAAGATGAAGGTGTGTAAGCTTCTGGTGATGTTCTTGGCTGGGTGGAAAGACAAGGCGTGTGCGATTGTGTCTCGCTTGATCCGTTTTTTCTTTCCCTCTGCGTGTGCGTGTGTGTCATATACCCTATTCGTAGTATTGCCAATTTTCATTGTTGCATATATTTTGCTGCCCAAACAAGCATCATGCGAATGTAAAGTCCCCATATATTTATATTGAAGTGGTGTAGATGGATAAGATAGCTTTTCATTGTTCACATATCCTCGAGACACACCCTTCTCTTGAAGAATACTTGCAACGGCATCAAGTCAAGTCAAACGAGTTGGACTTGCCCCAATCCCAATTCCAAGCCTAATCAAGCAAGACTGCAGGACCGAAACACCCCTCTCTACTTAAGATGCGCCGCTTTCTCAATAAACGCCGTGCACAATCCCAGCATCAAGGCCGGATTATCTCGCAAGAACTCCGCAGACATCAGCCCGCAGTGGTCCGTCTCGCCGGCATGGACTCACTCCACAATCTCTCGAATTGCAATTCTTCTCGCCCTAGGCCAGAACCGGTCTTCACTGAAATACAGCTCGCGAATCACCTCCTCCAGTTCAGCCCTGAGATGCCTGTTCGGAGCTCAAGTCGGAATCGCCTCGTGGCAAGATGCGCAAGGGGCGGGATCTTGAGTTGAGACGCGGCCTTGGACACGAGGAGATGGAAGAGATGGATGTTGGCGTTGCAGGGATCGTCGGAGTTGGAGTCGTTTGCGTGGTCGTCTGCGTCATTTTCTTCGTCCGAGTCCGAGTCCGTCTCCTCTGTGCTCGCGTTGGCATTTGCATTTGCATCTGCATCCTCGGCTGCGTCCGCGTCACTGTCAGAGGAAGGGCTAGTATCTCGGTCGTTGCCGGACCGGCGGACCGTCTCGTTGGAAACGTCCATGCGATCTTGCTCGGCGTCGCTGGCTGATGTGGAACAGGCCTGGTCACCACGATCTTCATCAGAGGCCTGATCGTCACTACTCTCCCGCTCGCTGCCTCCGGGCTTGACGATCTCATCGCCAGTCTCCTCAGCCTCGCGCTGGCTCACAGACTCCGTATCATAATCAGCTTTGTAAAAATACTGGAGAATCTTCTGCATGACAAGCGAATCCACATCTGGCTCGTTCGCGGCCTCGAAAGAAAAAAAACGAATATTATATTAGTCTCGTTTTCCTATTTTGTTCATAAAAGCAACTGCATCGCGGGCGTCCTGCGTCCGTTCTTTCTTTTTCTCATACCTTACCTCAGAGCCAGAGCACTTTTCTCGAAAAAAAGTTTGATTGCGGACAGACGATCACCATGTGCGCGGGAAACGTCGTTTACTTGCAGATGATGGTCATGTCGCTGTACTCTTGGACGACAATATGCTCTAGGGAGAAAAGTGTGAGGTGAGGCGGAAGGAATAGCATGGGGAGGGTCGATTTTGTCGTCCATCTTGTCTGTGTCTGGCTTTCGTGATGGATGGAGGAATTACTCCTGTGCGATCTGTTTCATGCTCATAGGCTGGGGGGACTTGGTCTTTTTTTTGCCGTTTGGCGGGTTTGTTTTGGATGGTGTCATTCAGGGCTCTTTTCGATATGGTGGATGTGATTTTTTGATGGGGTTGGGGATGGAGTTGGGGGGTGCGGTTGTTGTGTGTTTGATGAAGAGCGTAGAAGGGAAATTGGAAGTTCAGGAAGATGTGTAATGGGGTGGAAGAGTCGAGGAACTGGTCAGGTGAAGACAGATGCAAAAAGGAACCGAAATATTGGGAATGAGGAGGATACAGAAATCCAAGGCTGTCTCTGCGGTCTGCGTAATCCCATTTATCTTCTGTAAAATCTGTAGAATCTGTAGGGAATTTAGGTGTCGCGACTAGATGCTAAGTAAAGTGGTAAAGTCCTTGATCATGGCGACGTATACGACACCTTTGAACCAGGCCATTGAGCTACTAATTACATGTTATACTTCGCTCAACTGATTCTGATATCTCAATCGGACGATGTTTACACAAGCGTCAGCTTGACTCGGTTGGGGCTAGTCCGGGACCGATATGCAGAGCGGTTCTCATTCGAAAACATCACTTTTGTGTCTTCTCGGGCCACGCCATATTTAGACTCGTAGCCCTATGAAACGATTGATTACTGCATGTTATCAACGCAAGAGTGGGAATAAGCTACTTCATCAAGCTCATAGAAAGCCAACCCTAGAATCAGACATTGGTCTCCACACTCCAATTCATGCATCCAACATCTGATCAGTAATGATCAGGAATCCCACCTCACAAGATACTGATAATAAAGAATACCACACAGCTCAAGTCTCAACCGGTCGTCCAAGTCCCAAAAACTCAAGCATGGACCGCTCAGGAAGCCGACCAATCTTCTTCATAATCGCACAGCACAAATCAAACGTGAATCCAGGACTCTCCTTCAAAAAAGCAGTCGACAGGATATCCAACCCCTTAAATCGAGAATAAAACACGAGCGTCACAACCTCGGCGACCAGCGCTCCGCTCAGCATTCCTTCATATGTGTCCCTGTCCTCATCTGAATAGACTTCGTAGATCAGATCCTCCAGGTAATCCTTGAGAATGCCCTTTCGTATCTGCTCGCGGAACTTGACGACGGCAAGGTAGCACAGGGGCTTGATTTTGTATTTGGTGGCCCATTTGTACATGCGCACGTGAAAGAAAGCGGGATTGACTAGGCAGATCTCGACGAATTCGTCGGGGTCGTTGTTGTCGTTCTCGTCGCTTTCGCTTTCGCTGCCTTTTCCCTCTACTTCTTCTTTTTCTTCTTCTTCTTCTTCTTCATTGCCGTCGTCGTTGTCGCTTCGCTGGGTGAATACTTCCGCACCTTGGAAGATTGAGGCTGGTTTGTTGACTGGGGTTGGGAGCTCGTGGGTGTCTGGCCGGATAGGCACTTCGGGGAGATTCACCGGGACGGCTTGGTTCGTCTCAATGCTGGCCGCCACAAGCTGAGGGCTCTTCTCGGCGGTTTCAGACTTGATTTCGACTTCATCGTCGTCTGATGGCGGCAGGAGGTCCATGGTGTAATCGGTCGTGTAGAGGAATTGCACCATCTTATCCATGACGGCTGGCTCGACGTGTCGAACGCGGATCTTGCCATTAATCTCCTGTCCGGCCCAGCAACAAGCGGGTGATCAGCAGCAATGGCATGAAACTTTCGCATTTGGACGGTATTGTTCTTACTGTCTTTGAATTTCCACAGCACGCGGCTCGCAGGAAGTCTACTTGAGGACAGACGATCATCTTGTGGACGGGAAAGGTATGCTTGCCACACTCGATGACCAGGTCACTGTAGTTGGGATGGTCGTAGGCACTAGACGACACCTTAGTTCCGGCCATGATGCCAGTCCAGTGAGGTTAGATCCAGTCTGGCAGGAGAACATACTCGCGCACAATTTCAGTCATGTTGACGGTCTGGTACTCGGACGACGGCTTGGGGATGCCATCCTGGTCTCTTTTTGTCATCTTGTACGGGAAAGTGCCGCGGTAAATTCCAAAAACTTTCAAGCTTGAGACCGGGACGTGGTTGAATCTTGATACGATAGGACTTGGGACTGCCCAGTGCAGGTTGGAAGGGGTGATCGTTTGGCAGTGGAAGACAGGCAAGGAAGAGAATTGACGGGGCTTTCTTTGTTGAGTGAACTCTTGACGGGGGCTAGTTTCGGTCTTCGGAACGGTCTGAGCGAGGGTTTCTGAGTAGGCGGACTGCGGACTGTGGAACACAAGTTTGTATTGCGCAGGTATGGTCTTTTTGGGGGATTGTGTGAGTGCGAGATGGATGCTATGCAGCCTTCAGAGTAAAGTGTGGCTCTGGTTGGGAGTTGGTGTCTATCGAGTGTTGGATAAGGAAGGACTGCGTAGCATGCGATGAAAGGTCTGGCTGCGTAGACCGGAGGACCTACTATTTCTTTCACGTCTGGTAAATGCATGGGGGTCGAGAATCTGTAGTATTGAGTAGGCGAATCTATAAAATGGATAGCAACTGCTCCCGTCTAGGTATCAACTTCTACTGTTGAATGTGATGTGAAGGTGAAAGGTTCAACTAGACTTGTGGGGCTGAATGGATCTCTCTTTAGATCGAAACAGGCTTCGTTGATCTCCGGTGTTTCCCCAGTGATTTGGAAGAGAATCAATGGACGTCGTCTATGAGACGAAGATTCAAGATCCGCGCATACAGGAGGAGGACGCTGAAACGAAAGAAATGCAGATCGATGGTGCCAAGTACACCGTAAGCCTTTTCCCTGTGTAGTTGACGCTTGGAAGTGTCAGTCTGGGGTAGTATACAGAAATTTCATTGACTTGACCTGAGAGGCACTGGCTCACACTCAATCTGCATGTCAACCGTGATACATCAGGTTGGTATCTGATTCAAAGCGGCTAAGAACTCAAGGGAAAAAAAATCCTCTCATTGAACCTTTCCTCTCGAATCCACCGGCCAAATCTCCTCAATGACCCCGTTTCGGTGCGCATAATAAACATCATGCAAGTTCACCGTCGGGTCAATATGACTCGGGACAATCTCGACACGATCTCCCACCGTCAATCCCGGCGTATTCTCTCCATCACCATCGTCTTCCCACTTCAACGAACCCTGCTCGTCCCCAAACTCATGATACGTATACCGTGAGTCCTTGCACTCGGACATGCCACTGTCCGTCGATAACGACTTCAATCCTGCGTCAATCGTCACAGCTCGCGGACCCTGTTGGCTAATCACCGTCGACAGAATCGTCAAACTGTTGGCGTAGAACGAGCCCACCGCATTGCGATAATCGGTATCCATGAAGATAAACGATCCCGGCTGTAGTTCCGTCACCCCGGGCACAGAAGCGCATATCTCTGCCGTGCCCGTGCCTCCCGTGGTCACGATGTCCATGCAGTATCCAGCTGCACGAAAGGCCTCCGCCGTGTCGGTGAGGACACGCATCGATTCCAGACACTGCGCGCGTCGCTCCCGCGCATCGTGCAGATGCTGCAAATGCCCTTCGTACCCCTGCACGCCCACGATCTTCAAATGCTTCAATCCACCCACATATCGAATCAACCTCATCGCCGACTCCCCGGGCTTCACGCCCGTCCGGTGCAGTCCAACATCCAAGTCAATCAGCGTCCTTATCGGCTCCTCCGCATCAACCCCATCGACCCCGGACATCTCCCCCAACGCATCATCAATCGCCTTCGCCCCGACCTCCGAATCCACCACGATCCGAATCTCGCGAAACCGCCGAAACAAAGCCACCAGCCGTCGGACCTTGGCCGGCCCCACGATCGGAGAAGTAATATGGAGATCGGAGAATCCAGCCGCGGCAAGGGCCTCGGCCTCGCTGACTTTGGCGACGCAGCCGCCCGTTGCGCCGGCCTGGACAAGTTTCTGAGCGAGAATGGCGCTTTTGGTGGTTTTCAGATGAGGGCGGATGGCGCGGCCGGTGGGGAGGAGCTTGGTCATGAGGGTATGGATGTTGGATTCCATGAGGTCGAGGTCGACGATCATGGAGGGGGTGTCGAGGGTGGCGATGCGGTCGCCGATTCGGGGAGAGTACATGATTGTACAAAGTTGGGGTTTGTGTAGTGTGTAGTGTTTTTTTGGTTTGCAGCGTGGATGTTGAGTTGAGGTGGGCTAGGTTGAGGTTATAGATCGGTATTGTTCTTGGAGTGTGGTGATGTGAGTGAGCGGATCTGGTTAGGTAGATGTGATTGATTGCCCGCGAGAATCAGCTCCCATGATTGATTCAGGCTTAGATAACTACTTCAATCCAGCTATAGCATGAGTGTATAAGTAGCCAGGGAGGAAGTACCAAGTATATGCCAACAGTAAGACTGGTAAGTCTGCGTGAGAGAAGAAGGGGGGATTCTACACTCTACACTCTACAGTAGTATCCCCAAGGGCACCTAATCCCGTGCAGTCACACGTCCAACCCCCTCTCTTTCTTTGCCCCCCCCCCCCCCCTCGCGCTCCACGCATCCATGATCGGCAGACAGCGCCGGTTAGTCTCGACGTTACTCTTTCGGCATTCGACCTAATCGAATCCGGTCATGGACTTTCCTTTTCAGGCAATTTGAGTCGGAGAAATGCCCCCAGGTACAAGTTCCAGATGTAACGTTCGGGTTGTTCCGTTTCCACTCTGGTGCCGTATGTGGGCTGGTTTCAGTACCGTTGAACTTGGAGAATGGAGAATGGGGGGTTGGATGGATGCATCGGTGTAGCGCCTGTCATGTTCATATCACTCTTGCAGTGAGATGGGGGTAGTGAGGAACTGAGTAGTGAGCGTGAAGACTCGAGAAATACGAGCCAGGTCCCTGATGCTTAGGTGCTTGCTCGAATGTGTTGTCTTGCAGTCGAATGATTCAGGATCTCGCCGAGAAAGAGAACCAGTGTCATGAATGATTTACCTGCATACCTCAAGACATGGATCCCGTGTTCGGCATGATGAGTTCGCGGCGGACACTACGACTGTTTCAGTGTTTACTAGCTAGATTTCCTAAGAGCGTTTGATTCCAACGGTTTCGTCTCTTAACCCCGGGGTCATGCCCATCACCTGATCGGTGACATCGAGATGATTGCTCGCCAGAGCTTCGACACATGACTCAATGGGACAGGTCTGCACTGCTATTACACTGGAGAAATGACTTCACAAAACGCCCAATCCGAGCCACAGAATTATCAACAAAGAAGAGAAAAATGTGCACCATGTATACGGGATGCTCAGCCTCAGAAGGGAGCAAAGGCCAATTCATAAGCAAAGGCCAGACTCATCTTGGCATGCTGCAGCATGTGGTCGAAGCTGAGGTACTTGATCAGGTCATCCGTGCTGTGAATCTTCTTGTCCGAGTTTTCAAACTGCGACTCGATCACGAAAGCGGACGGGTAGCCGAAGCGGCTTGCCGAGGCATGGTCGGAGCAGGCGTAGCCACACTTGGTCTCCACGTAGGGAACATCACAGTACTAATTGGAGAGAAAGAAAAAGGAGCGTACAGGGTTAGCAGAGGGAAGGACAAGGGCGATTCCACGGAGATGGATCGAGGTACGTACGGTGGTAATGACCTGCTTGATGAACTTGGTAAGTCCTTGGTCCACATAGTCGACAATCACGCCGACCGACTCCTCGCGGCCCGCATCGAGAGTACCCTGCACGTAGCCCGTCATGTCCTGCTGCAGCATGGCCTTGACCTCGCGCGCGTCCTTCTTGTACTTGGAGTAGACCGCCTGGGAGCCCAGCAGACCACCTTCCTCCGCCGAGTACCAGTGGAACTCGATCGTGTTCGCCGCCCGACCCGTCACGATGGTCTCGGACCGCAGCAGGGCCCGGAGAGTCTCGAGAATGGTCACCGTGCCACTTCCATCATCGTCGGCGCCCGGAGCAGCCAGGATGGACGGAAGGAACAGATTAATACTATCCTGATGAGCGCCCAATACCACCGTGTTGTTTGACTGGCCCGGGATACGAGCGATGATGCTGAATTGCCCCCACGGATGGGCGAAGCGCTCCACCGTAGCTCCGTGCTCCGTCGCACCGGACTCCTGCACCACGGCGCTCACTTGCGCGTAGAGCCACTCGGCGGACTGTCTCCCGTAGTCGGACTTGTAGTAGCGGGTGTGAAAGGAGGTGAAGTGCTCGAGGTTCTTCTTCATATTGTTTTTGTTCAGGTCGTCGGCGAGGGGGCGCACTTCGTGCTCGCGTGACATTTTCCCCGGGTATTTGACCACGCGCGTGGTGTGCAGCGCACCGTACGACCCGGACTGGAATTCATCGGTGACATCGATGAAATTGACGCCGTCCTACAGAAAGAGAGGAAGAGAGCACAGGAAGAGGTAAGTCAAAGTCACTTTGCGGGTTGGCGCTCGAGGTCACGCCCCAGGGCCGATGTGATCGACGTTTGCGTGGTGATCGTGGTCTGTGGGCGGGAGACAGGACCTCGTCCCAAACTCACCAATTTCAGAGCCCATTTCTCCTCCTCTGTGACCCATCGGGTCTGATACGGAGCGAGCTCGATCAAGAACTTGGTCCGTTGGGCGCTGTGTACGAGCGAGGAGCCCAGAGGTGCTTGTTGGGGGATGACGGCGGCCAAGGCGGTCGCACTCAGCGCGAGTGAAGACAGCCACTTCATGGTGAGGGTGGGAGTGTTACGTGACTAGATAACGATAATGACGGAACCTGGCGAAGCTGATGATAATGATGATGTGAACCAGCCAGGACGGATCATCAATTGTCGTGGGACTAGGAAAAAGAAGACAACCGAGCTTCCTCTACGAGCGGATGGATGGCCGGGTTTTGAGAAAGGCCTAATGCAGCCGTGGTCAGGCACGGATCAAACGGATTGGTTAGTAAGAAAGATGGGGGCAGAAACAGGAACCCTTGGAGAAGCAGAGAGGAGGCAGAAGTTGCCCGATTTGAACGAGTCTGCTTTTGTATCACACGCCTTTGGGGACCCTTTTGGCAGCAGAGCGAATGGCACTGCAAGCTGGGGCCGACGGATTAGCTGGATCAGGACTAGACTCGCACGCTCCAAGCATTTCGATCCAGGCACCATGCAGTCCGGGACACCCCTCTCAGTAGATGAGTACCCCGGCGGAGGAGTAGTGTTGAGAAGTGACTAACTGACTATGATTCAGGGATCCTGAGCTCTAATTTTACATGAGTGTAGCTCACAAGCTGCGAAACAAGGTCCGAATCTGGGTCAAAATTCCCAGGGTTGAAGGGTCAAGGGTGTGCCTCCTTAAAGTATACTTCTCTCCTGCTGGCATCCCCGTGAGCTTTGCCCAGTCATCCACGAATCGGAGGACCGTCAGTTCGGTTGACCGCCATAAAATCGAGCCTCGGTTGAAGGAAACCTGATGACGCGCGCGGGTCGACTTGAGCGATCGCGACCGCAGTCTTTCCAGGTTCCGTTGGGTCTCTCATCTGAAAGCTCCTCCACAAGCATACGATAGGAATTTTCACAGTCCGGCCTAGCCCTACAGGCTACAGCATTGGATCGATATTCTTCTCTCGTACACATTGGTCCTCTGAACTCGGCATAAAATCGACGCATCATGATCGTCAACATTTATTCGCCTCATGGACTGTACTAACTGCGTCAGTGCATGACCACCCATCATGTACATAGATCGATCAACTTGGCGGGGATGTGGAGCCGCCACACTGCGACGGGCTGCCAACTGGACCGGAGCGCAGAGCTTCTCTCATCTGCCGTAGGAATGATGAGTGAGATTCAACACCCAACGACTCTCTGATGGAGTTGGAGCAGTAGCTCATTTAACTTACTCTATTGGAATCTGGTGAAGGTTTGTCACGACTCGCGACGGTCGATGTTGAGCTTGACGCATTGTTCACCCAGATAAGATCACATTAGGTTCGGGTCCCGGCTTGCGATGCGGAAACTCTCCAGGTTCCTTCCAACGTGTATGTATGTACAGTAGCATTCAGTCAAGGCGGCCACCTAGCACAGACACTACTGTGAGGTTGACTATAGTCATAGTCATACCTTCAACACAATCGACCTTCTAACTGATTCAAACGGTCCTTCTGTGGGCTACCTCAGCGGCCAGAGCCAAGGGGTATGAGCTGTAGTCTCTCCGAATCCCTCGACCCTCGAACTCATGGAGGGCGATGTACGCACTGGACTCATGAAGGCATGGGTGTAGAGTCTATCCATGTAGCTGAATAGATCGAGAAATTGTCTATTGTCATTGAAATAGAGCATGACACATGCCACCCGTCATTTCAATATTGGAATGAGCAATAATTGTCCAGTTCACCCATCCGCCAAGGAGTTCCAAAGGGGAATGCTCCGTTTAACTTGCGCTCTCCCGGTGCCTATCCTTAAGCATCGTGATAAGATAAGACCTACGCGATAACAGAGATTAGATAAGACTGACGGCCAGCCCCCTCACGAACCTGACTTGAGCGGACCTCCACTACCTGAATAGGAGGTACAAGGGTGGTCTACCAAGTTAAGCTGGTGATCGAGGTACATGCCTGAAATCCTAGCGTGAGGTCCAGGCTGAGAATCCCGGGTGACCGACAACTCCTCCTGCAAAATACAGTTGAGTCACATCTCAGCCCCAGGACCTCAGTCCAGTTGCCCACTCGGCTGCCCACCGTCCAGCATGCCATGGTCATGATTGCACCGACCAACCTGAGGTTGGCTCCCATTCCTCCTCGTCATCTTTCCCACGGGATGACTCGTCGGATGCGCATCATTCGTGTCTCCGCCTGGTCCGTCCGCGTCGACTGACTCACCCACATGGCCCACATCCCGCAAATCAGCATTCACGGCCAGTCCCGTGCGA
This sequence comes from Penicillium diatomitis, assembly GCF_028827545.1. Taxonomy (NCBI): domain Eukaryota; kingdom Fungi; phylum Ascomycota; class Eurotiomycetes; order Eurotiales; family Aspergillaceae; genus Penicillium; species Penicillium diatomitis. The sequence continues at coordinate 803,787 of NW_026623181.1, read as the reverse complement.
TGACCACTCGCGAGAAGAGAAGAGGGGGGAAGTTGACGCGCCTTTATCTCGTTATCGCGTCCTTGCCCCCGATCGGTGCGATCCATCCTGGGAACCCTTGGAACCATTGGGACCGGCATCCTATAGATTCCGATCGTCTCCTCCGGTCTCTCTCTCTCTCTCTCTCTCTCTCTCTCTCTCTGTTACCACTAGTCGTCCGCTCTCGCGTGCACTCGGTCAAATTGAGATCATCGGGCCTCCATCGCAAAGTGATCTCTCGAATTCCCCGTCTCTTTCCATTATGGCCATTCATCCCAGATTGCATCCCGACGCCTCACAGGGCAGCCTGTCGCCACAGCAGACTTTGGCCATCTCCACGTGGACCGAACACGCGGTCGCCTCCTTGCAAGATCTGTCCCTCGCCGAGGGGACCCCCGTTCGAGCCGATCCGACCTCCGTCCCCTCTCGGCCCAGTATACGGGGAACGACCGTGTCGTTGTCCATTCCGATTGATGACCAACTTCCAACGGCCTCGGCTGAGGGCAAAAGAGCAGGCGTAGGCGAGTCACGTCCACCGACGGTCAGCTTTCGCCGACGGGAGCCCCTACGTCGGGATAGCCTGAAGCGACGGGAGGCTCTGCTCAAGGGAAAGGATGGCAGCCGGAGGCGCCAGCGCTGGGAAAATGGTATGCCCGCCGATATCTTTTCCCACCCCCAAGGATTTCACGTGTGCATTTTGGATCCCGTTGCGTCTGATCACGGGGCAACTCATACTTGACAAGTGAGCTGACTTGTCTCGATTCGCAACCCTTTAAAGACCGCCTGCTCAACAACCCATGGGCTGAGCCGCCTGCACCACATGACTGGTCGATCCAGCCTACATATCCTCGTCATGACCCGATGCCATATTACCTGGCTCCGCTCTGGGATAAACACTACGCGAAGATGGCCGATCACCACTCTGCTCGCAAGAACGCCCATACTCCTGCAAAGCATCGCGTTCCCAAAGAATTGCGCGTGAAGATCAAACATGCCCGTGCTGCGCGTGGTATGCTGCAAGGTCTGGAGGATGATATCCGCCTGTTTATCCGTCAGTGGAATGATAGGCAGGTCTTCCTAGCCAGTGAAGGGCTGGCTGACGTGTCCGAGACCGAGGTGGATGACTCGGAGGATGAGATTGTCTTTGTGGGGCGTAACGGCCAGATGCACGATGCTCCCGAGCGACAGCTGAAGTTGCAGCAGATGCGGGAGCAGATGAGTATGCATGATGAGCGAGATGGCGAGAAGATGGTCTTTGAAAGTCTCGCTGAAGATCGCTCTGCTGGCTTTGGGTAGGTTGAATGGTTTTCTCTGCTTTCTCTCTCTCTCAAATTAAAAAGAAGAAAAAAGGTGAAACTAACTTGAGTGTCTCCCTCCACAGTCGCTGGCTCGTTCATTCCATTGCTTCCTACTATGGCCTTCATACCTGGTCAGTCACTGTGGGAGAGCCCGCTCGACGAGAGGCGTACGTGGGTTTCCGTGCTCCGACTCCGGGCACTCGAGCCGGTCTCGTCACACACCAGACTTGCCTTGCTGAAGAGTTGATCAAGCCGGGAGAAGAACTTCCCCAGCCTTTGTACGCGCAGGTCTAAGCGTGGGCTTGGGCATTTCATTTCCACGCCTGATTCTTCTCCTTTCGATTTATCAGTCGAGTGAATGTCCTTAATTACTCTTCACTCAATGCTTGTTTTAGCTTCTTTTTTTCCCAAGATAAGAGGACACATTATATATGGCCACGCTGTGAAGGCTGGCCTCTCCTGCTGGGTCCTTGGTCGGAAGGGAAGACTCGGAATGAGGCACTCTCTCCATTCACGACTGTTTATAATCTTTTCAATGAAGACATTTCATACAACACAGACCCTCTCTTATTCAATTGGGATCACCCAGACAGGAGCTTCCTGTTATTGACCTTTTCAGATGGGGCAACATGGGCGAGACCGACTGCACGAATTAATCCAGCTTCTTGAACCACTTACTCAATCCGATCATTCCTGGTTGCCTATAGTCCAAAGGCCAAGGAATCTCTTGTACCGAATTGAGAGTTTCTGACGAAACCGAATCTCTGGTCCTTCCAGGCGAAGTGGCGATTGAGGACTATTTGAGAACATAGCACGTAACTCACTGCCTGTTTCTGTTTCACCGGCACTCAAAATTAGCCGATAAATTGGATGTGCCATTGATCTATCTCATATGAATCTCATTCTCGAGAAGCGGTAGCAGCATACGAAGTTTCAACCGGTGTATTACCCATCGGGCTGGTTCGCATCGACGTTGAAATCTCAAATTCAAGAAATGGGTCGGGTACCCAGGTCAAGCTGTGATGCGATGGAGAAACAACTGCAGCTTAAGATGATTTGGGCTTCACGTTGGGATCGTCTGCCATTAATCCGTCGGTCGAATACCTCTCCGACCAGCCCTTTCAGAATTCGAGTCACCCCCAGGCCTGGGCACGAGCAGAAAACATCATCACCAGCCTCGGAAAAAGTTCGACATCTCAAAGAAGATGGATGCCTCCAGCTTTACCTTTCCCCCATCCTGTCTTAAGCATGACTCGCGCTGTCGGTGTCCCATGTGACTCGTTGCTCTCCACACCGTTCGTGGACCACCCTTGGACCACAATGTCTTTCACCTCAGTCCATACTCCATATTCCATACCGATGGAGAAACGAAGGATCCACCAGTGGAAAGAAAGCGTGGGGGCCAAGCAAAAAAGCGACATTCGGAAGATTGCCGAGATGGGCCATGCAATCAGTGTTTACTGTTTACTGTCTACTAAACCAAGTGCGGGGGCTCGCTCTGAGATACTCCAGGTCGAGGGTACACCACGGGCTTACTACCTTCTACCTGCACGTTCCTACTAGACTGTGTGATTACCAGAATGCATGCAGATCGTTGCCACGCAGGTTCGATTGACTCGGTCTGTCCTATTGGGTCTGGACTCCAAACGAGGGGTTATGGTGACGGATTCTTTCATTGTCATGTTATGCTTTTGAGTCGGACTTTTGACCTGAAATTTTCCTCTTCCATCACGCCTTTTTCCCCGATTCATCTCTGAACGAGCTGCTTGATCCGCGCTTGGAGACAACGTACAATGGCAGAAGAAAAGGTACCGACTCGGGACCTCGAAGACGCCGCGGAAGTAAGTGAGACTGCTACCGTGCGAAAGAGACAGAGAACTCACCAGATCCACAGGTCTCCGAGCAAGACCTCGACCCCGATCGAGAAGCGCGCGAAAAGGCTCTCGTCTGGAGGCAAGATCGCAAGATTGTCCCATTATGTGCGGCGATCTATCTCCTGTGTTATTTGGATCGATCGAATATTGGTGTGTGACAACTGACAAGCATGTCGCTATACGGTGATGTTCTTTCCCCGAGATCTTGCATGGAATTTCTCGGCTTGCAGCGAAACGAAGACTGACGGTGATGATTTAGGAAATGCGAAGATTCTGAATGCGGATACGCATAATGATATGCTGACCGAGACGAATATGACTTCGTATCAATTCACGTGAGCGACCTCTCTCATGGGATGGCGATGGGAGACGTAAGTCATCACGTTGGAGGGTTCAGTGTCTAATCCATCTGTGATACTCAGAATCGCACTCATGGTCTTTCTCATCGCATACGCCCTGTTTGAAGTCCCGTCTAATTACTTTCTGAAAAAACTTCGTCCAAGTGTACGTCAGGCCCGCAAAGCATTACTCGAGTCTTCATCACTATCAAAAGAAATATCTTACTGAAGCCATTCTCGCGAGCCTTTTTACAGAGATGGATAGCCTTTCTCATGCTGTCCTGGGGCGCAACCACAATGGGTCTCGGCGGCGCGCACAATTCCGCCCAAGTCACTGGACTCCGCTTCCTGCTCGGCGCCATGGAGGCAGGTCTATTCCCCGGACTCGTCTACTATCTGACATTCTGGTACCGCAACTCCGAGCGATCGATGCGCGTTGCTCTGATTCTCGCATCGGCTACTCTTGCCGGCGCCTTTGGGGGCGCCATTGCCTTTGCCGTGGGCCATATGAACGGTGCCCAGGGACTATCGGCTTGGCGATGGTTGTTCATCATTGAAGGTGCGCCCTCATGTGCATCGGCTGTTCTCGTCTGGTTCTTTTTACCAGATTACCCAGAGACGACGCGGTGGTTGTCCGTCGAGGAGAAGGAACTGGCGGCGGACCGGTTGAGATTGGAGGGTTCGCAGGGTTCTGCGAACGCTATGTCCTGGGCAGATGCAAAGGGTGTACTTACGGACTGGAGACTGTATGCTCACTATGCGGTATGTCCACGTCAAAGTTTTGTGATGGAAGGGGAGCGAAGGCTGTTGTGGGGGGTCGGTGAGAGGGACGCAATGAAGTGTGCTAATGCGCCAAGATAATGATTAGGTATACTTTGGCATCTCGACGCCCTTCTCAAGCTTGTCCCTATTTACTCCGGCTATCACCGCAGGTTTGGGATATTCCAACCTGCGTGCTCAGCTCATGACCGTCCCGCCTTATGCAGTGGCTTATGTAGTTACGGTTGCCGTGGCCTGGTCAGCAGATCATTTCAACAGGTTAGTATTCGTGTCGTTCTGACGAGAATGGGTGCAATCCATTCTTTACAGTCACACTGAAAACTGACTTCCCCCCTTTTAAGTCGAGGTCTACACTCTGCCATTTTCTCCTTCATTGGAGCCATGGGCTTTTTAGCTTCGGCGGTCCTTCCAGCGGATGCATATCTGGTAAGTCAGAAACACAAACATACCACTCTCGAAAGTGCCCTTCGAAAACAAGAGCACAAGGGACAACAAATCAAGAAAGAAGAAAGAAAGAAAAAAAAAGAGAGACATCATCCATCTCACTAACACATCTCACCTCCCAGCACCGATACGCCTGCCTCATCGTCGCAGCAAGCGGCTCCTTCGCCTGCATCCCACCCCTCCTCGGCTGGCTATCTTCCAACCTGCGCTCCACCGCAGGCGCAGGCCTCGCTATCGCGCTGAACGTCTCCGTAGGCGCACCGGGCCAAATTGTCGGGGTGTGGATCTACAAGGCGAACGAGGCGAAGCAGGGATATCCAACCGGTCACTGGACGAACGCGGCTTTACTGCTTTGTGTCGCGGCTGGCTGTGTGTTGCTGAGGGGTTATTATGGGTGGAGGAATCGGGGCGGCGTTGGAGATGGGATGGGGAAGATGTTTGCTTATTAGCCCTGGTGCTTTGTATGATCTGGGGTAGGGTCAAGAGCGTGCGATCTCCTGTTTGGCGAGTGTCTTGTCAAAGGTTGATCTTGAAGGAATATCGACTTTGTTCGGTTGAGGCTTTCATGGGCGGCTTGACGACTCTGATTGGTACCAATCAATATCAAACACTTTCTACTTGAAATGACCAGAAACAGCAACCTTCTACTTGACATGTACACCTCAGTGAACGCCATCTCAAAAGAAAGATAAACCGCGCACTTACCTCCATGTATTACATCAATCGACCTAGACCAGGTAGTTAACACCAAAAGCCCCTCTGAAACTCAACTCAACACCATGGATAGTTTTCCCCCGTATCTACCTACCAGGCAAGTACAACCGGGCCTCATTTCGGACCAGTGGTTTTCCAGTCGCAGAAGGGACACAGGTAACCGCCAATGTAGTATTGGGTTGTGGTTGTGTTTTTTTTTTTGGAGGAGTGAGTCGATTTTCGAATTCGATTATATAGAGTCGGAGTCACATGGGGGGGGGGTTTTTGAGGATTGAGTTCAAGGTTGGACTTCTTGCCCTGTAGCTGGAGGTCTTCATATGATGGAGAGGTCGTCCAGCCGCATAAGCAATGCAAAGAAGAGAAAGAACAGGGGAAACCACGGTATCTGGAAGTCATCGATCAACCTAGCCTCTTGGGAACGAACACCATCTAAGTCATGTAGATACCTCCATATCTCGGACAGGATCAAGGATCAACAAGGTAGATTGCCCCCGGGGCGCCACCTCGGGTATGTCCAGCCACGCCCAGCACAGTATCTAGACACGGACTCGATGTTAACGTCCAAAGTAAGCGAAATGCATGCATATGTCCAGATGGTCAACGTGGACGGAACACGCTAGGACTCCCTCGCCCGGGGATAGCGGGTCTTTCAACGGTCTATTCAGTCAATCTTGAGCTTGAGGAGCGCCGGTCCAATCTGGATCCAACTGTGGACGAGAGGCTATCTAGATATTTCCAGTGCGCTGGACAGGTCACACAAGATCTGCGACTTGGATAGCGGGTGCATATGCTCCCACCGTATAGTAGTGTATGTGATAATGTTATATTCGCAAAGATCCAAACATCAGGTAGAATGGACGGGAACCAGGAGCTCTTTAAATTCCCCTCCGTTGGCAAACAGGGGGGGGAAAAGTTCGAGGGAAAAATAAATACGCGCGCTATATAAGCCCTGCGAACGAAATTTCCCGCAATCTAGGAGGAAAGCTCCTCGGCTCCTAGGTAGCGGAATACTTCTTGAAAGGCACGTTCCAACATCTTCCGTTCTCAAAGGTTAGAGCCGGAGCCGGACCTGGAGCTGGAGCTGGAATGTCTCGTACATTTGACCGAGGAGAAAAAAAAAAGCTTGAAAAATCCAGGGAGAGAATGAGAGCGTAGTCGGTCGCTTTTCACAGTCCGAAAGTATATAAAAATGAGAAGAGAAGAGCAGAGAGGAAAAAAAAAAAGCATCTCGTCACATGGCTTTAGTCACGCGCAAATCACAAGGTACTCAGGCCAAGTACGGAAGACAGAACCTCAATGGGTGTTGGAGCTCGGCGAGGCAATTACCCTGTCGTATAGATGTGCATACCTAGTTGTGCTGAAGGCTTTTATATACAAGTCCCACGGTGTTAGTGTAGGAATTGTCGTGATCTCCACGCTTTCCGGGCATCGGGACTCATGTCCGACAATAGACCACCTCACCATTGACCGGAGAAGTATTGATCTGTGCTTAGGAAAGGCTTGGCACGACTGAAAGCTTGATGATTTCCATTTGGAAATAGAGGACTTGTATAATGACGGAGGTGATAAACACATGTGTGAGAACTGATGGTTTGCGAGAGTATCAAGGATGGACACGATAAAGTCAAGATATTCATGCTGAACAAAATCATTCTGTCGATCATTTTTTAGTCTGGCACATAAAATGAAAGTCTCACCACATAAAATCAAGCTCATCCTTCGTTCGGAAATGAAGAGAGAAGACACAACAAAGCTTTCTGCAAGTTCCTTACAGCAGACATGGCAGCTTCTTCAGCGGGAATGAACCTGCCCCTTTCTTTGCTCCCGTAGCCTCGTGCTCGCTAAACAAATCAGAGTATAACTCAAGAGACCCAAGCTGAAACCAAACGAAAAGACAAAGCGGCAAAACAACGAGCAAAAAGAGCGAAAAAAAAAATAAAGTGGCATCCAGAACGAACTTTCACTTGTCGAGACACATGGGACAAAGAAGAGCGACAAGATTTGCATAAGCGGTTTTCCTGCTTCAGAAATCCAAAACATTCAGGTTGACCAGTAAGTTCAAGTGGGCTGAGGTGACATAAGGGGGAAATCACCCGTTGAAGAGCATCACGACGTCTTCAAACAAGAGTGACAATACAGACCAGGGAGACATTATGGCCTATGTAGGAAGAGCAGTGACTTTTGGTGTAGACAAGATTCAGCTCGGTTGGTCCAGTGTAGATATATTTGTCCTCTCACCGCAGACCTATCGGCTTGCTTGTCTTCGTAGGTGCCCCGGGACTCAGATCTTCGGGGCAACGCCGTTGACTGCTTATTTCCAGAGGCCGAGCAATCAGCATGTAAGTATCCGACTCAAGTGTTTCTCGTGAAAGTGACTGCTCTCATGACTTGACTCCGGGCCCCATGCCTTGAGGCATCTCTGCAGTAGTCCTGGTGATCCCCAGAGGCCGACGCTCTGACCAACCCCCCGACCCCAACGGCCGAGGGCAAAGGCCATTGCCTAATTGCGGCGTGCGGGACAGTTGGCCCCAGCAGCGGTAACTGAGTTTTCCAAAACCGCGGTTCGAAGCGGGTATCTTCACGGCGGAGCCCCACAGAAAACACTCCACCCGTTCACGGTGGCAGCAATCGAGGATGGTTCCAAGGACAGGGATCAGACAGAAGTAAGTTTAGGGACCAGGACCACGGGGTGAGGTGGACGGCTGGTGCGGGATGTCTCCGGTACGATATCAAACGCGTCAAGGGCAGCCTCCTGCGAGTCTCCATTGTCACGAGGGAAGGGCATCGAAATCTGTGTCGGCATGAGACAGTGCTGATCGCTGTTGCATACATGTGCTGGACCCCGCCATGAATGTCGCGGAGCCTGGATCAAGAGGTGGCGTGTTGTGGTCGCGGACATTTCAACGGGGGGGGGGGGGGGGGGGCACGGTTCCTGGCCGTGACCCAGCAGACGGTAACACAGTGCGCCACTGATGAAGTCGCACAAGCGATAGGCCAGACACGAGACTGAAATTGTCTCCGTCTGACCTCACCCTTTTTATCGGAACGAGTCGACCGTCGTGTCGCTGTCCATGCCTCTTGGAAAGCGGAGAAGGAAGTATGAGGACGGATACACAGCAAAAGACGAACCTTGTTCGGCGTCCTGATTACCACCCGGATTGTTGACCATCCCAGGACCGCGAATATGGCGAGACTCCTCCCGACCCAATCCCGCTGGTGCTATAGCTTGGTGAAATGATCTGCCTCAGCTGTAACCCATCGGGCCGATGGATCTTCATGTCTGCATTCGTCCGCACAAGAAGCATTCTGGTTCATCCCAAGGCTCGTGGAGCGAAACACTCGTTGATGCCGCTACCACTGGTCGACGTCGAAACCGCGATTTCATCCTGCTTGCCGTTGTGACCCTCCCATTTTGTCTGCCGTCTATTGCTGCGAGCGGTCGATCCAGATCCGAGGGGGAAAAAGCAAGTCGTCAGCGAGATCCTGTAGTTGTGGGCCCGCGCACTAAACAGGGAAAGAAAAATTCAGATCCACAAAATCCTCGGTCCAAGTAAAAAGAGTCCGTGACAATGCCCCTTCAGAAAGGTCCCATACTGAAATTAAGCACAAACAGCCGCCCATGACACGCAGTTGCAAAGAAGAAGAAAAGACAAAAAAAGTCGAAAGAGACGGACAAACACAGAAGAACCGGGGACACAAAAGCGACGGCAATGAAACAATGTGTGAGAGAGAGAGAGAGAGAGAGTGTGTGTGTGTCGTCTCAAAATCCCCCGGTACCCCGTCCGTATGAAGCAGATTGCTGAGGGAAAAGTTGTCCGGGGTAGACAGTCGAGGAGCGAGGCTGTTGATTCAACGTCTTCAGGGCAACTTCGGCGGCGTCTTCTTTGGCATTGTTGATATATTGACCATCATACCAATACCGCGCAGCGATATTCTGACCCTGCACAGTGACGGTACTGGACCAGGCCGTGCGACCACCTGTGTTGACGATAATGACCTCGTTAGCATCGCGCTGTCAAGCTTATGGCTAAAAGTCGGTGTACTGGACGTTCTCCATTCCCGCTGAGATCCACTTTTGCTCAGTTGCAACAGGCTAGAGCCGAAGAGGGGAAGAGGAGGAGACACAGAGCCATCGTGAGGTGGCTCTTCTTGGAAGAGAGAGGAAGGTATGGTCTTGAAGTGCGGGCAGCGCTCGAGGAATCACCCACACACACACACACACATACTCTCTCTCTCTCTCTCTCTCTCTCTCTCTCTCTCTCTCTCTCTCTCTCTCTCTCTCTCTCTCTCTCTCTCTCTCTCTCTCTCTCTCTCACACTCTCTCTCCCCCTCCACTTCCATTTCAGTTTGTGCTTGCCGACGACCCCATGAGCGGCAGGAAAGTTGACACACGCAGAGAAGGTCCCAAAGGGCAGATTGAAGAATGAAAAAGGACTGTACCTCGCCGATCGGAGACAATGTTGAAGACTGGTGGGGGTACTTTGGTGCGCCTGCAATGCTCTTCTCGAAGCGTAAGTATGAGAACCCGGGCTGGCGTTGGTCTTTGATTCGGGAGAATTGGACTCGGATCGGAACGGATGAATGGAAGAGGGGCGAAAGGGATCTGCTCGTCCTGAGCAAGATTGTACAAACTCACCTTGCAGCTGCTCTTGCCAGCTGGCGCGGGCTCCTGCGCCGTTTCCTTGTGGACTCGTCGGCAGAGACATGTTGACCTCCTCACAATATGGACGGAAAAGGAGTTCACCGGCCAAGGTCGATGGGCAGTGTCAGCCGGGATGGAAGTGAATGGTGGCCGACGAGACGGCGATTGGGGACGTTAGTGGGGGAGGAAGGAAAGTCTGCTGGAAGAACAATATAGTCCGAGGACCAGGGCCAACCGATACACACACACAAAACAGGAATGCGGACAGAAACGGTACACGATAGGGACGATCTGCAGACTGGCCGTGAGCACCAAGGACGGACAAACAGAGTCTATCACCTTGGTTGAGAAGCGGTCGACCGAGGGTGGGATTGATGAGAAAAGATCTTGGTGAAAAGGTTCCGAATTGGCAAGACTCGCACAACCTTTTTAAATCTCCAAGGGCTTCGTTGTGTATGGGAAGCGGGGGGATCATATAAGACCGCGGTTCTGTCGAGGATGATGTACAGAGAGCCAGGGGCAGTCCTGGAAGTAGAAATGGGAAAAGAGAAATGGCATAAAAGAAAAACTATCAGACAACAAGTAGAGATCGAAAGAGGACCGAACCATCTGCAGAAAATCCCCAAGAAAAAGAAAAACCAGATCAAAACCTAAAGCACATGATGAGCGTCTCAAGAAAAAGATACCCGTTCCCTTCACTTGCGGCGCAGTTCTGCAAGCCGTTGTTGGATTTTTCTTTTTTTATGGAAAACTTTCCGTGATGATTATCTTTCCTTTTTTTTGTGTGTGTTTTTTCTTTACATGGTTTGCACCCTGGCCTCCCTTTGTTCAATCGGATTCCCGACTTTTTCCCATGTTTGTCCTGGCTTTTTTCTTTTGGCTGTGATCCTTTGGTTCCCCATTCGATTCGTGGTCTCTTCCAATCTACGAGGATGGAGCCTAACCCCTCACGACAGAGTGGACCAGCGATGGTGAAGAGTGACTGGAGATGCAAGAGAGCATCAGCCAGACATTCTCGTTCTTTTTGCACCTCGACCAAGTGATCCACCAGTAGAGAATCCGGGTGAGATGGGACATGCGGATCATTCGATTTGAGGCTGCGCACTGGAACGGGCCGGCGCACGGCAACCAGACTTGGACCAGTCCTTCAGTACAGGAAGAAAGGGGATCACGGCAGGCAAAGGGTAGTAGAATCGGTCTCAGTATCACAAGATAGACACTCCAGGAGAAAAGCAAGATACATTGCCAGTTCAGGAAATCATCACATCCAGGGCACAAAGGTCACACAGAATGGCTGCGAATGACACTCCTTCCATCCCCAAGTACACATCGAGCGAGACCATCCTTGTCGTGTACCAGGTTGAGGGGGAAGTCCCCCCGTTGTACCCGGAGGATCGAAAGGGAAAGGAGGATTTGTTGTCAAGGTGACAATATCACTGCATCCAAGCTCCTTTGATGCAGACCTAGGCCAGCGACAGATCTGCGATTTTCATAGTGCAGACCACGAGCACAAGCCTGGCCGAATTGAGTTCAGCATGAAAACGTGTACACGTTGCAGCTTGACGTGCAAACCCTAAACGTCCGGTTTCTTACAATTCCATTCGTTCGGGGGAGAAGGAAGCGTGACGATTGGTCAAGAAATTGAACAACTCAGCGCAGATTTCTCCCACAAAAAAAACAGACTTAAATGGAAGGATTGAGAATTCATAAAAAGTAAAAATGAAAAGAAAAATGAATAAAGAGAGCCGGAAAAAAAGAAGTAAAAGTGTCCAGGAAGAATTCTAGGATCCACTCAAGGAAACGCAGAGATTGAATTATCAAGTAAAGAGAAAGAGAAAAAAAAAAAAAAAAAAGGTTTCCCGTAGAGAGAAACCAAGGCAAATTATTCACAGTCACGATTCAGTGGATCATTTGCTGGTAACCCTAAGGAGCCTTGCCCAGGGATACTCTCTCCACCCCGGGACCACTTGACGCATCGTGCTGTCCTGGGAGCTAAATGAGGAAAAGAGATGGGGAACCAGAACCCGCAAAGGGGAAAGGACGGAGGGACAACAACAACAGAAAGACCAAAGCCTGGAAAACAAATAGCCACATAGAGACGCCCCAACACAAAGAGACCAAAAGTACCCCCTTCTTACCAGGACCAAACTCATGGCATGCCTTATCATGACAGTGGACTTTGTTCCGGACAAGCGGCAGCCTGCGTGCCAAACGGGAAGAAAGAAGTGCCTGACGGCTGCGACTGCGGGAGGTCATCCGATGGATATGCCTTCTGGAAAGAAAGACTATGCGGCGACCCGCACGTCGACGTAAAAGTAGAGATTTGTTGCAGAATGGCGGACATGGAGGAGGGATGTGTGTCGTTGTCTCGCGGTGGCCCTAAACTCAGTCGAGCCTAGCGGGGGTTGCGGATGCCCAAAGTTGTGGTTTGGGTCTGACTTTACACAGTGCCAACTGCGAACTGCTAACCATCTACCTCGACCTGCGGTGGAGGAGATACATGATCCATGAGTCTTTTTTTTTTTTTTTTGTGATTCGATACAAGTCCCTAGGAACTTTGAATCCAAATCCCCCCATCTGGAAGACTTTGAGTTCTGGTCTCGGTTGCGGGCAGAAGACCCGTGAATTGGAAAGCAGTCCTCGATCGCCTCCCGAAACTCGATTTCCAACAATATCCTACATCTCCAAGGGCGACCTAAGCCCATCTTACCTCCAGTCTCAGGTGATTGTCAAGACGGCCGCCTATTCTGGAGAGACGGTGGTGGCGTTGGAATCGGGCCGCTGCTTCAATTCATTGACTCCCCAGACTTGGGCTACATTCAACCATGTCCAGTGGTCCACAGTGCCAGCGCATGGTTTCCTCCAGCCGGGAATCCATGAGAGTCGTAGTCTCTGTTCGATGCGGCTACCATTCAGCGTTCCCACTTGCTTTTGGATTGTGTCACCCGTCACCACCACCACTACCACCATCCACCAGGCGAATAGCAGCATGATCTGTGCAGGGAACTCTCCCCCTGTCTTTCTCATCCTCCCTCAAACCAAGGCCAATGGTTCATTTGCGTCCGACTGGTTGAAACTCCAGCCTCAGGCCGCTAGTCTAGCAGCACCAAATACTGAGCCTCGGCCTAATGATAATGTCGGGTCGCCTTGCAGGGACGATCCGATGTGGTTAGCATGGGGTCCAAGGTTTGAAGGTATAGGCCGCAAATCAGTCCAAGTCTCCAAGCCTCCGGAGTCACTCATCACTCATCACCCACAGCCGAGATCAACACCTGTTCATCTCAACGGCCCAGAAATAGAGGGTGGGGGTGGCTCACCTCCCGCCCGTGACGATTCCTTGACTCTTCAGCGAACGCGACGATCCAGTCTACCTGATCCAAGTGAGCTTCTCCTCCACATGTAGTGGCTACGGGATATTATTCACCAGAGGGCCTCGTATGATGACTCTGACGAGTGTCCATGGAAGCTCACCAAATAAAATCCCAAATGCCCATTTTGAAAGTTGAACGGTGCCACGAATTGCTGAAACAATTTTTAACCCGTCATTCCATCGCCTGCGTTCAGCCTCCCTGGTCGGGCAGTATAGCATGAGTATCTGCGTCCCTGGACTTAAGGCCGACATGCAGCCCAGAGGAGGGAATGGCATGCTCTATAAACTATTGTCTATACCAAGCAGCAAATATAAAGAGGGAGCCTAAGGGGTCGACATCAAAAAGCAAATGTAGCTTTTAGAAAGAAAGGCAGTGAGATAGACGGTTTACCTGAAGAAAGTTACCTTGACTCGACTCGACCAGATCAAAGGGGTCTGGCCGTTTGACACGACAATGCGATCGAGTTCCATGGTTCGCCTGTGTGGAGCTAGTCAGATTACGGACATCGAATGGCAAAACGAGGCGAGACAAAGTGTCTTTCACTAGTTGATTTTGCAAGAAGATAACGGCATCATGGAGGGCGGCAAGATCAAAATCGAGAAAAAGGGCAAGAAGAGAAAACAAAACAACAACAACAAAAAAAAAAGCAGACACGCACAAGAAAAGGCAAGAAAATCACTGCTGGCAAAAAGATCAGACCCGAAGGGAGGGAACCCCCAAATCAAACCTAAATAAAGAGCCGAGCCGGTTCCGGGGCTGGCCCGTCCCCGCGCTTGCTTAGCCGGGTTGGATCAAGGGGGACCAGTCGGACCTGTTGATCGCCGCAGAAAGACTGTTCAGAATGACGATCAAGTTGGTTCGTTCCACCCTTTTGGGCGCCAAAATCTGATATGATCCAGCAGTATAGAGGAGTACATAGCCCGAGGACGATGACATGTGTCTGACGTGCTTGACATTGCATTGTGCATTGTGCAGGCGTACTGAGGTGCATGATCAATCATGGATATCAACAGAGCGGAGAATCTGACAGGGTTGCGATTAGAGATCAGGCACCATTTCAGGAGATTCCCCCAAAAGGTTGAATAATCTGTGACGGGGTCAAAACAGTGGTACGATCCATATGGAAACAGTTAGTACACAAATCCCTTGATCCACCTCCCCAATCTAAGCGCACTACTGTAGATCAAGTCGGGAATCACACGCCTTAGTGCCATTCTCGAACCATGGTTCCGATCTATAACCCTCTCCACAATTCATATCGGCCGTGCCTGTTCTCCCTGCTTTCGGTTTCAACCCCCGGCCAGAAAAAGAAAAAAATTCACCCGCCTGTGGCAGATCCCAAGAATAATCCAGAGCCAATCGATGCGGTAGTATTCGCTGGCACTGAACCATGAGAAGGACTTGATTGGGCTCTGGCTTGTATCACTGTCCCTTGGTTCCAAGGTCGCTCGGCGGCGGCGGCGGCGGCGGCGGCGGCGGCTGCTGCTGCTGCTAAATGACGTGCGTTAGTAGGAGATGGCACGGCTTGTCGATCTGCATGTCAAGACGACGGAACGTTAATTCCTGACTCGTGTCGAGTGGGTCGATGAAAAGGGTGGCGTGTAGGTCTGGATGGCTCTGGACGTCTCGAGCTCCGTACCACAGTCAACCGAGTGATGCAATGGAGACCGTATCAACGAGCTCAATTATCTGCTTGGGTATCCATGTTGCACCCGGACAGGAACTTGGATCTTCTTGTGCCGAATACTATTCGCTCACCGATAGATCATGCAAGCCTCGCACGTCGAGTCAATGACAGCGCACATTGCTGCAGGTTCGTCAACAAAAACACATCACTGCAGGTTCCATCGAGACGCATATATCACAGTATATTCGTCGATGTTGCAGAATGACTATCAGGGGATTTCAACACGTATCCGTGCCTGGGGTTAGTCAGATGAGAAGGATGGACCGCCTCTCATAACTCTTGGTGTTGATCTTGATGTCCGTCAACAGATAGGTTATTTCTCGAGACTGGAGAGAGGACTTGCCGGTTTGCCCCCACCTTGTTTCTTCTCTCGCTATCACACATGAAACATCCCCCTCGAATCAATAAGAGGTCTGTGACAAATTTCTGGAAGTACTACCGTCGCAGCAGCCCTGGTATGGTCCCATAGCCCATAGCTACCTAGAGTCTGAGTGTTTCCGACTGCCGACAAAGCATATTGGTATTCCAGGCTCGACAATCACAAGACAGTACATTAGATCGAATTAGATACTGACCTTCACCTGACAGCTGGCCGGAGCTCCCTCCCCGCATATTCCGCCTGCAGATCATCAATCAAAGGTACGGCTCGGGCAACTCACATAGAATTATATTCCAACCATGGTGATGACCACCTCTAGATGGACAAGCTGGCTAGCTGAAACCAGACAAATCGGCCATTACCCCCCACTGATACTATCATGTCGCCTTCCAGCTCATCGTCACGTATATGTGTAGGTCAGGTACTGGAGATGACGCAAGATAAATTGATCTCCTGCATGGATGGAGCGCTAGAGACTAGTGCCAGTGCCTGACATGTTCAGGTCTAGTTCCTTGGCAGATAATTTGAAATGGAATGTCGAGGACCCATCATTTACACAAGCACATGCAACGCCTTGATGCGTCAACGATCGACCGGGCTAGGTTAGGTGGTCATGGAATGGATGTGCTTGGGACTTGGGCAGGAAGGTGCATTTGATTCAAGGCCTAAGCGAGGGTTCTAAATTGAATCATCCCGGACGGATCGATTTTAGCTATTGGAATGATTGAGACGGTGCAAGGTATCCGCAATGGCGAAAAGGGTTCCGGGGAGGGGGAAGATTGAATCGTAGAAAGTAATTGTTTTTGTCGAGGCTAAGGAGAAAGAACCCCAGATTCGAGAGAGGAAGGAACCATAACAGTGCTGGCATTCATATCATCAAGTCGTAGACACATTTCTTCTTTTCCGCATCAAGCGATAGTGAACGCATAAATCAGAGATAAAAGCATATGACAGATGAAAGGGAACAATTGAATGAATGTGGAGATGGGCAAAGTGTTATATTCAACGAAACAAAATTTACACGAAAAGAAGATCCCAATTCCCACGGGGCCCGGTATCCTGTTATCAAATCGTTTGGAGGGCTCTGCAATGCCCGCTTGTGCACGTCCAGTAAGGCAATGCTGACCCGTGGGATGGATGGTCGAGTGGAGAATGGAAGGTGCGCCGACTGGAGTCCTGTGTAAATCTTGATCGCGGCCCAATGTGTTGATGCACTGTCATCATGGTCTAAAGCTGCCTACATGCAGGAAGAAGAATTTCTGTCGGTGAAAATAGCTGGCGGTGGTCAAAACACATAGAAAGGGGGCAAAGGACGACCCCCCTTGAGAATTTCAAATCCTCTCTATGCGGAGCCTCGCCGATGGAGAACCTCGCCGATCAGGCGACGTGGACCCATCCGCTCCAAACTTCGCGATAACGCGGCGCCGGTGGAAGAGAGAGTTGATGCACGGCGTTCTCGATGCCAGCGACGTCGAATGCAATCATCCACAAGTGTGATGAGACCCGTTGCGACAATGACACTACAGCAACTTGTCAGCGTCTCATGATCATGGAAGCCCGGAAAATGGAAAGCGCGCCAATTGTGGGGGACGACCGAGATAAAAGCAAAGCGAGTAATGCAGTCCATTCCAAATGGAACCCCAAAATTACGGACGAGGGGAGGTAGAAGCGGGACAGGTGAAGGTACAGTGTTTTTCAACTCAACAAACTTGTGCCGTAGGCCACTTGCGTTGTGAAAATAGAATAAGATAAAAGGTCTCTCTCACTTACTCCGCGATATCGGGCATTCGCCCGTATACAGTGGGGTCGCTGATCCACAAACTGGACGGCGGCACCCATCCTCCCTTACTCTCTTCCTCCATCGCCTCTATTGGTGTCAAAATGTCTGGAACCAAATGAGCAATGGTTTTGGACGTCTTCGTGTCAATTAGATGATATGAGAACTCCCGCAGGTCTCCCTCGCGACGAGATCCACAGCGCCACTGATACCGAGTACTCCAGTACTCGTACTCGTAGCGATTGGCGCCGGTCCCACCTCGGCGCTTCACCTCGACGTGGGCGTAATTCGAGAACTCCAGCAGGATGGTGTCGGTGAGATTTCTGTCTTGTGTGTGAGGTGAAGAAGAGGAAGGTGAAGAGGATGAAAGGCAGGATGAAGGATCCGCCTTGGCGGAGTCGGCGGCATGGGATTTTGGATCATGCTTCATGTCTGAACCATATCCGGAGTCGCGCCGCTTGGGTCGGTCATTCGTTTGTGTGCATCCGTTGTGATGACTGCTGTGACTGGAACCCGGTCGTAGACTGGCAAACATGCTACTCAAAGATCGACGAAAGACAGGCCGTCGATCATGTGCCGACTGGGTCTCCTTGCGGGTTGAGTGGCAGACCTCGCGGCCCGAGTCCCGGCAGTATCGACGGAAGGAGAATTTGCGGGAGAAGAGATCGTACATGCGCAGATGAAAGAGGATGACATCTTGTTGGTAGCCATCCCGGCAAGGAACGACTGTGTCGACCCGGAGGTTCATGTTGCCATCGATAGTTGCGTCGTCGTGACGAATAAGCAAGCGACGCGTCGATGGGAAGAGACTTCCAAAGGAGGATGGGGTGGATGCCAACGCATCCGATGGGAATCGCTCATCTCTGTCTTCTACCTCAAAAAGAGGCTCCTCGGATATATCATGGTCATGCGAGGGTGTCGAGGAGGCATACGTTGAAACGGATTGTTGAGATCGGTGATGACCATCGTCTTCATCTTCAAAGCCCTCGTCGTAATCCTCCTCTACTTCTTCGTCATCCTCTTCCACAGAGACCGAAATTGGAGTTCCATCCAGGTATTCGTAGTCAGACCATTTGGGGTGACGACCGCCCGATACGACGCGATCGCTCAGAAGCGTAGGAGCTGTGCTT
The DNA here is from genome assembly GCF_028827545.1 of Penicillium diatomitis. NCBI lineage: Eukaryota > Fungi > Ascomycota > Eurotiomycetes > Eurotiales > Aspergillaceae > Penicillium > Penicillium diatomitis. The sequence continues at coordinate 785,335 of NW_026623181.1, read as the reverse complement.
CTGGAGCGATCCGAGGCGGCGGAGTCGGTTGAGCTGGAGCTGCCACCACCGCCAGCGCGTTTTTCAGAAGTCGCGAAGAAACCCATAGCCTTGATAAGATGGGACAGGGATCGACCAAAGATGCAAAACAGAGTAGTAAATGGTGGAAGTGTATTCAAACCTGCAGCTTGATTTGTATCCTGCGGAAAGCCACTTGGATTGTATGACGAGATCTTCCGAGGTCTAGGTGTTGGCCCCTGATTCTGTTTGGTTCACAGAGACACACAACCACAATCACAGACTGCTGAATCGGTAAGAATGATGAAATAATATACCTCGGTTCAGGCAAATATCAACGAACCGATGGATTGTTGATTGTTGACAGTCAAGTAAGGAGATAGTGGAGATGTCGTAATTGATTATCGCCCATTCAATTCCTTGCCGTGATGATGTCGCAGGAACCCACGTTTCAGAAGATCGGTCGCGCAAGGCAAGAGAAATACAATCTGAGACTCTTGATTCAAATCGAATAAAGGGGATCCGGACTTGTCGATTAGACACTGACGATGCCCCGCCAAACCGAGAAAGGGATGATATTTTGATCAAATTCCCATGACGCAGTGTTTAGCCCGGACACAGTGATAATTGGCATGGAATGATGGAAATCTTCAATGAGCTCCGGGAGAAAGGGGCTTGTAGACAGGGTGATGGCAAACTTTCGAGTCTTGTTGTGTATGCCTGTCAAGTTGAGGAGAGCAAGCATGGAAAGAATAGTCGCAGATTCTAGAGGTCGTTGTATAGTGGATTCGCCCCACGCCAGCAAGGTCCGGGAGAAGCAGAGGAAGATATTCTAGCAGCACAGACCAAAGGATTGTGCATCGGTCGAAACAGAACTGGGGATACTCAGCGATCATATGATTTCTCGTGGCTCCTGACAGAAAATTCGCTGATGTCTTGTTCTTGGGAACCCCACAAGGAATTATAGTCCGCGGGAATCCTGAAATCCTGAAGCGCTAGTACACTCGCTAGCCAGACTGCAGAAAGCCACGGCGTTCGAGATGAGGCCACGGATTACCTGACAAGAGGGCGAAATAGACTCTGACAAATGATCCTGCTTCGACCTCAGATACCCACACGGGGCTGATCGGAGTAGGAATAGGAAGCGAGTGTAGATCGGATGATTTTTAGGCGTGACAGGGGAAGAAGGGTGGGGAGGAAAGGAACACGAGGGCGGAGGAGTTATCTTGGAAGCCCAACATACCCATCGAGCGAACTGCAGGGTCGTCGATGGCCTGAAAGCAGTCGATCCGTCAATGAGAAACGTTGCATGCTTCTTTTTGACAGGAAGGCTGAATTAAAACGCCCACTCTCGCCCACGAGTGGTTAATCAGGGCGATCGGGAAGACACGAAGAATGTTGGTGGTGGTCAGACCAACAAAGGTCGGGCAGCCCAGTGACAAGGAGTTGGATTGTTGTAGCAGGACATCTGCAACAAAGAGAAGGCTACGGTGAGATGGAGGAAGCCGCTCATGATCTTAACTCGTCATCAGGGTCAACCTCGTTTGTCGATCCAGTGTTCCCTGTTCCCGTTTTTGTGATATGCGGTTGGCATTTTGGGTTGACCTGTGAACACCTGCCCGATAAACAACAAACAGCTGGGCAGGTCATTTACCCAACTCGAAAACTCGCAGAGATCTTGGTCAACCCAAACTACAGACGGTCGCATTCCAGCTGGAAGTCGCGGTGCTACTATAATTCTGGCGGACTAGAGTCACCGGTACACAAGTCCAAGTCACCACCTGCAGTGCGATGGGTCCGATTTTCATCCCTCCAGGGTTGTACCTCAATGTACAAGGCCTTCCGTCTCCCACTCGATAGAATATACTCTCCCGTCTATTGATGACTTCGTGTCCGAGGCCACGCTATATGAGGATCGCCTCTATTACTCACACTGAATCATCTGAGTATACCCCCCAACCTCTCCGCCTCTTATTGACGATGAGTAGGCTGCATGAGACCCGACGAAGGATCACTCTCGAACAAGCCTTCCCCTTCGCTCGATACACGTTGCACAGAGGCTCCGAATCAGCCGGGCGACCGAGCCCAAATAGTGTGGAATGTGATGACCTGAGTTACCATGCAAGCCAGACTGGATACATTGCGCAGCGCTGTATCCATGGTGTTTGCATCCACATGTCGAGTGACTGACTCAGACGTCGTCTATGGATCTCTCCCCAAGGCCTCACCGCAGTGAGCCTGACTGTGTCAACAGTCAGGTCCAACCCCCACCACTGCAAGCTCTCCTAAAGATGGACCCGCCCAGGACCCGCGGTGCACGCGGCATGCATGCACGGGCGCGTTCGACCCCAAACGGGGGTGGAGAGTGAGGCATTATTGTGAGGTGTTAAGGATCCGCAGTCTGACTGTGTGACTGAGCCTATCAGCCTACCTTGATAAATGAGGTACTGTACATTGTGCAAACAGTGACTGGACGCGCAGGCGAGCATAAACCCCCAGATAATGAATAGATCTCGATCGCAATACAGCGAGACTCTTCTAAATCGTGAGCTGAGCGAACGATAGCAAAGTCACCAAGTGCGCGATTGGCTGCTTCGCTCTCGACGCCGGGCGAAGCAGATACGGCTTTGGAGACATGCCTCTCGGTGAGGGTGATAATGTGTGTTTGACCTTCATTCGCTGGAGGTGGACCGGTCGGCGCTGGGCAGCGACGGATCAAGGCAACTGCAACCACGCCGGTCGAAGGTGTAAACTTCTATCGTGGAGAAGAATTCTCCTGGCTGTAGTGCTGTTGACAGGCGGAGTCTGCCCCTCTAAGCCCACCTTCTCGTGAGAGCGACGAGAATGGTCAATAAGAAGAAGGCAGCCAGTCAGGAAGAAGTGCACGAGCGCCGAACGGGGTCTAGAGTTCGGACTGGTGAAGATGGTGTGTTGGGCAACGCGCCTACCGGAGTGATGGTAGCGAGCCCCATGAGAAATATGACATGTTCTGGAAGAGAAGAAGAGAAACTTCCGGAAATCGGAGCACGGGCCTGAACATCCAGGAAAGGACGGGATAGACTGGTCGCAAGTGTAATCATCGCTGGTCCCGAGAGAGTCTGAGTTGAACATCGGGAAAAGCTCGAGGACATGCGAGGTGCACTCAATCATTCTTTCGATGCACGCAGTGATGAGAAGCCGGTCGGTCGCCCCATGTCATCAAAGTATCGAGATCAGCAGATTCGAGGCCGCGGCCATCAAGACAACTGCTCCTACATCGTACAAGGGAAGCTAGGATTCCGCTCATTACCATCGATGGTGCACTCACTCCTTGCGTAGACGACGACCTCTCCTTTCTGCGTCAAGCGGCTTCAGTCCGACCCGATCTAGTGTTGATGTCAGAAAGACACACGTGGGCAAGACTGTAGTAATTTCACATCCGCCATTTCCCGTTCGTTTTCTCGTGAGATTGCGACCGTTCCGACGCTCTAGGTGACCTGACCTGGTGGTCATCGAAGATGACGGTGGAGTTGCGGTCCGATCCGGTCGCGGCCCAAACATGAACATGAAGATGACGTTGAAAAGAAGGTGAGAGGTTCAAGACTTGGCTTCGGAATTGGCATTAACCTCAGTCATCATGTGAGCACCAGTGTTCCAAGTCTGACGCAATTATGCAGTCTCTTTGAGAGAAGAGGTGTAACAAGTTTCAAGTAGATTATTGAACACAATCGATGAGGGAGTTCTCCGAGATACGCGAGTCAGGTAGCTTGTTGCACATAGCCTGACACGGCCTGGCGAATGACTTTCGAGTTTCGACTGAACTGGGCCGTCTGATGAGAACTGGGACCCGTCCGCGCGCTGCACAGAGGAGAATCACGCCTTTGGTGGAAAGGAAGTGTTCATCTCAGCATAATGCTTCTGATATCGGATTATCTCAGCCTCTAGGTATGCGACTGGAATTACAATCAATAGGTTAAATCTACATCCACACGGGGATTACATACCTACTGCGTCGTTCATGTACGTGACGAGGTAAACAGTCTGAAATGCAAGGTCGACCGTATTTGAAATTTACACGTCCCCGTCTCAATTGAGTCAATTTCCATCCAGATTGGAATCGTAAACGAGTTGGTGCGGATATTCATGCTATCGATGATGCAGTCCGGTGTCAGCCATGTTTTTTGGACCATCGCGGCTACCTAGGCACGGCGATCTCCTCCTGAATATGGACATCTGGTTGATGGATGATTTACCTTTCGAGTCCAACACTCGCTTGTTGCCCCCTATAACTTCGACTGATTCTTTTCACGTCGTCTATGGAGTCCAAACTCAATAAGCAAATCTCATATAGATTCTAGCTCTATACATCATTCTCGGATGTAGGTCCCTGCCGTGCCCGAGAAGGCCTGATGCCATGAAACATACCACACGTTTTGACGCTGCCGTGTTGTTATCACTGTGTCACGCTCGCAGCTCCGACGAAAGATCTAAAATGGGTCGCGGAACTTGCGAGACCAATGCTGGACAGAATGACTGGCTCTGAGCGTGGGCTCACTTTTTGAGTATAAGCTTCTTTCGTTGTGTCTCTTTCAATATACATATTACCTATTCTCCGCTCAACAACAAGAGTCGTTGCTAATCTCATGGTCATATCAAGATAGTCAGATCTCCTCCCCTTTATATTGTGGCTGCTCTCTGATGAGTCTATGAAGATAAGTATATTCTGGGCCTGTAAGTGGGCGTCTGCATTTTGCGACTGATCTACTTCGGTGAATGTCTAAGATCTCAATGTTTCTTTGACAATTCGGTCCTATCCTTGCTGTCCTTGCGGCTTTCGTGCCCTTGGCTCTACCTTTCTCTCAACACTGCCCGCAAGAATGTCCGACCATCTAGCTCCGTCACTCTTTACAAAGCAATAGGGCTGTTGACGTATTTTCAGGGCCTGTCGGCAGCGGAAAGTCAATATTGACAAGGTCAAGGCTTGGCAAGCTAGTCCTCAGCATGGGGACCATTCCATGCCGTTGCGGCCGTGAAGATGGCTTTTTGCAGCTCGCCCATTTGGCTTCCATCCGGCTTAGTCTGTGCTGTCATATGCGGTGGTTCTGCAGATGCAGACATGGAGTGGTATCGAATTGTCATAGAAATCTGCAGCCTTCACTCCGATATCGAATCTATGGCCGCTGGAGACATGACGATTTTGACAGTGGGGATATTAATCTATACGATGGACAGGAACATCGCATTGTCAATTTTCACATTGGAATGTCCAACTGCATCATTCCTGGTGAGTTTCCATGCTTCTCCTGGCGCTGTCTACTCTCGCTGCTCTATCACGGTCTTGAATGATCTGTTCAGCGCCGGTGACGAGGTAATTTGAAAGTAGGAAGATCAAGGCTCCATTCGGCTTACATGGTTTGTTTCGTCAATTTGAAAGCACGGTATTCCTGAACGGTCTATACGTATAGTCACCGCTCCGCGATCGGATTCCTGTCAACATGTCATGCTTCTTAGCAAAGTCAGCAAGTTCGTCAGAAGTGAAGATGCGTGATTGTCGAGTCCCGAAGGCTGATCTCAGCAGTGCTCTCCGCTTTCATACTTTTCAACCTTTGGAGCTGGGACCATCTTGAATAGGCTAGACGAATTTCAATCCTGAATAGTGCATCGGTATATGCCAATTCTCTGATTGTCCCAGGTTGGTCCAAGATGCTCAGCTTGTCGGCGAGCAGCTATCTCCTGCTTTTGCAAATCTCCGTAACCGTAAGTCCTTCAACTGATATTCAATACAAACGCCATTCTCATCTGTGTACCACAGGGATTTTTAAGCTGCTTCTGGAGGCAGTAGTTCATTTCTTGATCCAGTCAATGATGACGGCTTCATGACTATTATGCGCCTTTTGTGTCTATCCCAGGACCTCTAGACAGCTGTGTTTCACTGATCTGGCATCAAAGTCACAATTTTGTACAAGTTTAATAGACACGGGTAGAAAATTGTCCCGCACCCACTGCTCCGCAAAACCGAAAGTCTCCATGACAGCTTGATGGCCTTGCTACAATCCCGACATTTGGATGGCAAGCAAAATCTAAAAGTGACAGCATCGAGAGACTCGGCATATCACAAAAGCCTAGCATATTTTCTGACGTTTGCGGAGATTGCTCGGGGTTAATGTCGTGCTGGATCTTTTGATTGCATCAGTCGCTATATTTTTGATATTCTTGACAGTGTCGTCTCGCGGCAGTGCGAGAGGAAGATAGGAATGCTTTGAATATGACAATTTCTACGAACACGATCTTCCATGTTTCGCGTGATGGGAAGCTGTACTACGCTTGATACGTGGCTGAACTAGCTGAATACTGCGGTCTGTTGGTCAAGATACTTTTTCTGAAGATAAAAACTGGAATTTTTTGGAGCCTTCGCCATGGTGGCTGACAAAGGGATCCATGTTGGTCAGATAGATGTCGGCAGGATACAGGTGAGTCTCAGCATGGCTTTTTTCAACAAAAAAAGATGCTAACATGAGAAACTCTGTGCAGCTCACAGACTTGGGTGCTGCAAGACATCGATATGACTGTTTCAGCGAAACAAGGTATCACTTGGAATGGTCGAACCGGAAGGTCTGACGATTCAAAGCACATCTCCCCCCCCCCCATGAACTCGCACAACTATTCCTGTATGCTGACCTTTCTCAGTGGCAAGCGCCGTCTCTTTATTTCACTCCTGCGGCTGTTGCATCATCAGCTTGGAGCAACAAGGACTGGTGGTGTGAACATATGCCATTTGCCGGTTCAACTTGTTCGGAGAATATGTTTTATTGCAGTGCCTCGAGACCCCTTCATTCTGTCCCGTGCAAGCGTTTAATTCAATCCTGATCTTTACCATGACTACGGCGACGACCTCGTTCTGAATGTTCTTGAAAAGACTGCGCTTTGCAGGTGGTCAGCAAATTTAGTTTCACAGCTTCAATACCATTCTCCCCGCAGTACGGATCACATTCTCTTTCACGGTACCTCGGGACTTCCGACTTTCTCAGTCAATTTATGAGTTCCTTTTGGTCAGGCTCTGGGGTTCAAATACAGATTCGGGCCCAGCCACTAGATCACCTCAGGGACGCTCTCATTCGCAATCGTAAACCAATTGCCATCCTGGATGAAGCAGACTCATCATTGGACCGAGGGAAGGCAGAAACGATACAGGGCTTGGCTAAAGATGTCTTCATGGACCAGCTACACCGTCATCTCCATCGCGCACAGAATCAACAAGGCGCAGGATGTTAATACGCGAGACAGAGAGACGTTCCTGTCAGTGGTAGATGGCAGACTCGATCAATCTGGGAGTTCAAGGGATGAAAGCTCGTATCGAGACAGTGGTGGTTACTCTGGGTAGTCGAGCTCTTTTTTTTGGATTCTTGCTGTGTATTAAGTCGTTATACAGAGGGTAAGTTAATGTGTATAACTAGTACTAGGGATGTGAGAACCGAGGAGTGAGCTGGCAGTTCAGGCCACCATTGCAGGTCCAATGCAAAGGCGTATGACAAATTGAATGTCGCATATAGTGTTCTGATACAATCATCTCTCGGCTTCGAATAATGCTGAGTTTGCAATTACTTCAGCTTGCAAGGTAGTAAGGTGGATTCACTTATTTAGTGGAGTGTGCGAACCCCGCGGCGGGATCAAAACCGACGGTAGCTTGGTATATGCCTATAACAGCCTCGTAGGATTGGAAACTGCGTATGACCAACTGATCTTAACCCTTTTGCTTCATTCACAGCGCGAGGATTAGTGGGAACTGGAATGTGGATTTCTTCAAGGTAAGAATAAACTCGGTATACTTGAGCCTCGCCGAAATTGCTGCAAACCATACAAACATCTTATCGGCGCGATTGTGCCTGAAAGCGCAATCGCAAACGCTCCGAGTCATCCCCACGGCACCCCGCGCATGCTCTCCATGCGAGTCTTTTCGTTGCTGGCGCGAAATCAATCTCGTCTAATCAATCGAGTACCAGGGCCAAGCCTTACCGTCACAATGTCCACGACTGCACAACCAGCTCGAAAGTCTATGCCTTCTGCACTGACTTTTGACCTTCACGGAAAATGTTCGGTATGTGCGTTCCTGCGGCGATGTACAACCTCAAGGGCGCTTCATTAATTCATGTAAAATTTTCTGACTGGAAAGCCAGACCACCAAAGCTCGTGCGAGTACTCTCAAACTACCTCATGGCTCCGTGCCACTTCCAATCTTCATGCCGGTCGCCACACAAGCATCTCTAAAGGGCTTGACATATGACCAGCTACGTGAAACAGGGTGTATGCTATGCCTGAACAACACATATCATCTGGGTTTGAAACCAGGGCAGGAGGTTCTGGATGCAGTGGGTGGCGCGCACAAGTTCCAAGGATGGGACCGGAACCTGTTGACCGACAGTGGCGGGTAAGAACTTGGGATTCGTGTGGCTTTTTGTCGAGAAGTTGAGATTGGAGGCTAATAAGGATCCAATTGGTCTTGGACAGCTTTCAAATGGTTTCGCTCCTCAAGCTAGCCACTGTGACTGAGGAAGGAGTACGCTTTCTCAGCCCTCACGACGGATCGCCCATGTGAGAGCCTCTCAGTGGACCATTGTCATACCAGGTCGTTGCAGGTCCTGGCGAGCAAACTCAGCTAATGGCAGTTCAGGCTCCTCACACCCGAACACTCCATATCCTTGCAAAACTCCATCGGCTCGGATATTATCATGCAACTAGACGACGTCATTGCGACCACGTCTCCAGATCACGCCCGTATCAAGGAAGCTATGGACCGGTCGGTGCGATGGTTGGATCGTTGCATTGAAGCGCACAAATACCCGGAGAGGCAAAATTTGTTCTGCATTATTCAGGGTGGATTGGATCTTGAGCTCCGCCGGCAGTGCTGCGAAGAGATGGTCGCCCGAGATACGCCCGGTATTGCGATTGGAGGTCTCTCCGGTGGTGAAGCCAAGGACGAGTTTTGCAAGGTGTAAGTTGGCACTCATACATTGCCGAGAATGGGTGCTCGCTGACAAGAAAAAGAGTCGACACTTGTACTGGACTACTCCCCGAGAACAAGCCTCGTTATGTGATGGGCGTGGTAGGTTTCTTCCGCAAGTTCTTGATATAGTGGCGGCTAATTCCAGCTTAGGGATATCCGGAAGATATCGTTGTGGCGGTGGCGCTGGGTGCAGACATGTTTGACTGTGTGTGGCCCACGCGAACAGCTGTAAGTCTGAAGAATCGTCTATATGCCAAAGTCTTTGCAGTGGGCTAACGCTCATATCACCCTAGCGATTTGGAAATGCCATTGTCGATGCAGGCACCTTGAACCTCCGCCACCAGAAGTATGCGAACGATTTCACCCCGATCGAAGAGAACTGCGAATGCGCTTGCTGCCGTTCCACTGAGCAAGGGGGTCTTGGGGTGACCAAGGCATATATTCATCACATCACCGCGAAGGAGACAGTAGGAGCGCATCTGTAAGCAGTCCTCTAAATTCTCGGAGCATACTCGTCCATACTGACGTTGTCACTCAAGCCTTACCATGCACAATGTACACTACATGCTGAAGTTGATGGCAGATATCCGCCAGGCTATCTTGGAAGACCGCTATCCGGCTTTCCTCCGCCGATTCTTCTCCAATATCTATTCAGGTGACAAGACAAAATACCCTGCCTGGGTGATTGGTGCCTTACGCGGTGTGGGAATGGATCTTCTGAGTGACTGAAATGTCATCGAATGAAGACTTGCACCACATGTATGGATTGATTCCCGGAGCGTGATTTCTTGTTGCTCATGTCAAAAAGGGAGTGGTAATGGACTTATGTTGCATTTGGGTGGTGTTTTTGAGAACATAGCAAAGATGCACTATAGCGGTCTATCTTCTTTGAATCTTGCAAAAAGTGAAAGATTAATTGTAATCAGTTCTCGAGATCGGGTTCAGGGCCACATGATAAGCCTTTTTTTCATTATCACTAAAGATTTCATGGAAGAACTTTGATCGAGTACGAATGTACATTGATTTTCCCTATCTATTTGAGACACAGCTGTTCATCTGAAAAAAACATGCCAATGCTGGCTTTAGGCCCCGCCAAAATTCTAGTGGTTTTGGCGATAAGATAAGAGTCACACACGCAAGCGCGTCGCGTCAGGGCCGCGTCGAGCCCCTCTGGTTGCTCCACCACTTTAAGGAACACTGACTTACAATCATTCGACTGACCACAGTGCCACAACGACCGTTCGTACTTGCAAAAGGCGTTTTCAATCTGAGATTTTCTACGCCTGTTTCATTTGACACCAATTGCCGTCATGACACAAGATCAGCCAGGCCCTTTGGCCGACTCCAAGCCTGTGGCGCATCACGACCCGTCGCACGAAGAACACCAATACCTCAACCTGATCCGCACAATCCTCGACAACGGCGAACACCGGCCCGATAGAACAGGCACAGGAACTCGCTCCATTTTTGCACCCCCTCAGCTGCGCTTTTCCCTCTCCAAGCCAGATCCAAATGGTGGAGATCCCATCAAAGTCTTGCCACTTCTGACTACAAAGCGAGTCTTCCTGCGTGCTGTCCTCGCGGAATTGCTCTGGTTCATTGCCGGATCAACGTCGTCTTTGCCATTATCTGAGGCCGGAATCAAAATCTGGGACGGGAACGGCAGTCGCGAGTTCCTCGACAAGGTCGGTCTGGGCCATCGAGCAGAGGGCGACCTTGGACCCGTGTACGGCTTCCAATGGCGACACTTCGGCGCGGAGTACGTGGATGCGCAGGCCGATTATACGGGTCAGGGTGTTGATCAGCTCAAGGAGGTTGTGGTCAAGATTATGAATTCGCCCTTTGATCGTCGGATTATCATGAGCGCTTGGAATCCGGCCGATTTGAAAAAGATGGCGCTCCCACCTTGTCACATGTTTGCCCAGTTCTACGTGTCTTTCCCTCCTAGTATGAAATTGGATGAGGAGACGGGAAAGCCGAACGAAAAGGGTACCTTGTCATGCTTGTTGTATCAACGGTCTTGTGATATGGGTCTCGGGGTGCCGTTCAACATTGCCTCGTACGCCTTGTTAACGCATATCCTGGCCCATGCAGCCGACCTGCATCCGGGCACTTTGATCCATACCATGGGCGATGCTCACGTGTACCTGGATCACGTTGATGCGCTCAATGAGCAATTGACCCGTGAGCCGACCGAATTCCCAGAATTGGTCATCAAGCGAGATGATCGCGGCAGTGCTGTGATTGACGGCTGGAAGGAAGATGAATTCGAGGTTGTGGGTTACAAGCCCCACAAGACCATCAAAATGAAGATGAGTGTGTAGTTGACGTGGAAGCATATCTCAAAATTGCTTTTTGTTATGTTCTTTAGATGATACCCGTCATGGGGAAGAATTAATGGCACTCATTGTACAAAGTCGAGTTGGATTCAAGTCGAAGCACATGGAAAATGGCAACACGCCACGCTCTAAATGGGTGTCAAAATCTATCGCCGGTAACAGAAACGCTTATAGGCGGCGTCCACGTCTGCAGTGAGATATTGTCATCCTTGGATGAGAAGAAACAAATATAGATCTTGGGAGAACAGTAGGTCGCGGAAAAGTGCCTGGATCAGGCTTTCTCCAGGACTAGCCCAGCACCGCGCAGCAGTACAATGGTATCACCTGATTTCAGTTTCCCTTCTCCGATCGTTTGCGAGAATTCCAAGAAGTCTCCCGACTCAACATGGAATATCCGCAACCGCGCCTCCTCCCCGCCCCCACGGTTGTTCAAATTCTCCACCTTCAGCCTGCGCGCAGCGTCATCGAGAACCCGACCAACTTTCCACCTCGTATCAAAGTAGAGGTCCCCAGCGGGGGGCTCAGCAGCCTGCGTATCCGCCGTCCCAACCACGTGAAGGTATATGCGTTTATCGGCCGGTACGGCCGCCTCGCCCTTTGCCGTCCGCTTCATCTGGTTCACGCTGGCCAAGCGTGCTGCAGGACTATTGGGCTTCACTTTGGGCTTGGGAATCAGCTTGGACGTCGCCTCTTGCTTCTCCTTGCCCCAGGTTCGCATCCGCGAGAACATCGACTTGATGGTCTCGTTGGGGCTGGGGCCTTGCCGAGCGCCTAGCGGGGTAAGCTTGGCGCAGTCATGTTCTTCTCGTAATCGGTGCTTGAGACAGTACTGGCGATTGCAGTTGGGACAGCGCACACCGGGGTCTTTGAGGGTGTTGATCAGCGTTTTGCATGAGACGTCGGCGCATTGATCTGAGTTGTAGATGTTGGGTTTTTCAGGCGGCGTGCTGTTCCCTTGTGGATTCGTTGCGCCGTTGCGCCGGCGCGCCCATTCCCCGGCGTGAGGGCACTTGTGAGCTGTTTCAGATCGGTGATCAAGACAGAAGGTACTCCTGCATGATTCGCATCGAAAGGGAAGAAAGTCGAGTTGACCACAGTATTCAAATTGGCAGTGGCGGCCGATTGATTCGAGATCGGTATCGGCCATTTGGACGTAGGATTCTCCGCGCGTGGGGGAGGGAGATGACCCCTTTGAGATACTCAGAGGAGCCATAACGAAGGATTAGGGGGTATTGAGAGTCTGATGAAAGAAGCGCAAAGCGATGCGAAATGCAGTGGACAAAGGACGAGAATGCGAGCACGAGTCAGCGGCTAAATATGAGCAATCCATGAAAGAAGATCATGAGGCTGAGAAATGAAAGATACGATGGCAACATGTGACTAATGCGGAGAAGCTTCCAGTCTAGCGGGACAGGGCTGAGCCTTCGGGCGCCGGCCTGACCGGCAGCGGTGGGTGCCAGGTCGTTTGTACCTTGTCTTAAGTTACTTACGGTCGGTTAGGTACTGGAAGGTACTGCAGTCGGGGGGCACGTAGCGCTAGGCTTAGATAAGCACAACTAACTAACTACTAACTAACTAACTGGTGGACTGCCACGAAGCTGAGGACCGAGGTCCACAGGTATTCGGCTGGCGGTATCAGGTACCATACAGTGGTGCAAGGCTGCAAGGAATGAAAGGCTCAAGCTGGTGGACCGACTTGATCCGTGAATGGAGAAGCCTTGAGTCAGGAAACTTTTAGAAGATGCAAGGCGGTCAATTATTAGGGCACTAAGCCTTACACCCTCGAGCAGGCGTGGGCAAAGGGAGCTTGACACCTAGATTCGAGCATAGTCCAAATACTGTCGGACAATATACTACTCCGACGCTCTCGCAGGCACCATAACCTGCTTATTTTCTGTGCTTCTGAGTTACACAAATCATCCCATTAGCGACGGGCACGATCCGATCCTGTCAGCGACGTCTCGGCGTTGATCATGAACACACTACATCGACATCCAAGCATCATTGTCATGGATCAATGATACTGGTTTACTTTAGCGGCTGTCGTGTCCATGGCAATTCTATCTCTGCGTGAGGGGGTCGAACGTATTGTGCGGGTAAAGAGGAAGCATGGACAAGACACGAGTCCTATTCCATGTTGAGTGAGAGTTCATGGATGCAGCCGACGAATGCGGCGACAGGTGATTGAAAAGTGGTGTGGTATGTAATTAGGACAGACCCTGTTTCGGGTCATCTAGCAAGTTTCACAAGATATTAATTCATATTCAGAATTGCAGACCATGGAAGCTTCAGGAACCACCTAACAAATGCTGCCTGGTCTTTGGTCGGCTACGTCAGGAATCTCCATTGAGAAGCTCTATGGGGAAAGTGGTACCTTCCCCGCATTCGGACATCCATTTAAGAAACCTGGGGTAACCTTCCCGACGATCACTCTTTTTCCACTCTGCACCTCTCACTCAGCCACTTCACCTTACCAACCCTGCGTTGCTTCATTTCCATCAACTTGTCGAGCACAACAGCAGCCTCCCATCAGCAACCATGACTCGCGGTTTCGCTACCATCAAGCCTGAGTGTCAGGAGCAGTTTGACACGCTCAAGGAAACAAAGACCCTGGACTACATCGTCTTCGTCCCAGATTGGCACAAGAAAGAGATTTCTGTGGCGAAGTCGGGCAAATCAGACAATCATGATGAGATAGTTTCTTTTCTGACCACTGATGCACCTCGTTATATGGTCACCAAGTTCACCTACGATGGCCCTACTGGAGATGAGAAACGACACAAGCTGGTCTTTATCACGTGGTGAGTTTCCCAATGCGGTGCCGGGCCTTTTTTGTGAATAAAAACCCCAGACTAACTGTTTCTTTGAACGACAGGGTCCCCGAGGGAGCGAATTCCCATGACAAGACTTACTGCCTTCACAACAAAGATCACCTCTATCGATCACTCGATGACCTGAGCCTCCATGTCCAGGCTTCGAAGCCCGAGGATCTTGCCCATGCAACTAGTAAGTGTTCGCTGTGAATTGAGGGCGACCATTGAAGACACCACTGACACTTCGACCGTCCTAGTTCTCAAGCAGTTCAAGGTTCTCTGAATGCAGGTTAGAGTTCCAGCATCCCAATGCTCGAACAACGTACTCCGCGCGTCTCGGAGCTCGATGGCTCTCCTTCCAATCAAGCTTCAACTCTCGTATGAAACAATTGGCAGCTTGATATTTGATACAATTTATACTAGTCATTATGAAACACCGTCTCTAGAACACAATTTTCCCTCTTTCTTCAAGTTTCACGGATGCGACACCCTGCGGTACGACAGTAATTTTACATTCTCTTGTGGTCTTGCGAGACTTGTGTCCGTCTGATCACTTAGTAGACAGATCAGCTGAGCCCTGCCTGGTCACTCCAAGTAGTTCACGGTGAGTATCGAAGATTCAATCAGTGCCGTGCATTCGAAGCTATGTACAAAAGGAACAAAAGCTGCTCGATATCATATCAAGTTTAAGAAAAGGACAAGCTATCTCATGTCACCAATCTCTCATTCAACCACTCCGGGATTTTAGGCTTCTGTTCCCAGCCAGACTGCCAGTCTTTCACATTCTCAGGCATTGCAAAGACGGCAGTCACGAACCACTGTTTCTCGCCCGCTCGAATATCCACCCCCAGGGAAGGGAGAAGAGTTCGACCGTGAATAATGTTGGAGTTAGGATCAGCAACAACAATTCTGCCCTCGCGCACGCCAGAAGCATGCAGCTCAACAATGCCCACGACGCCAGCCGAGGAGAGAACAAGTGCATTTCCAGAGCCACTCATCGTGCCTTCACTCGCAGGTCCTTCCATGGGTCCCAATAGTCGCCCAGTATCGCTCCGACATCCGTAGATGGCAAAGGCTCCCTCTGAGCTCTTCAGGGCTCGGCCGGAGCGAATGCGATGCGCGCGAATATGCCAGTTCGGAGTCTCGGGCGCAGGAGGAATTAGGATGGTTTCGATCTCAACGTCGGACCAGGGCTTCCAGGTAGAAATCAGGACGGGAACGCCGTCTTGACCTGGTTCTTCGAAGTGCGCCTCCTCGACCAGTCGACGTGCCTTCCAGAATTCGCCGTCTTCGGAGAGCGCCAGCATACTGTCTGGTGCGTATTGTTCCAGCTCATAGCCGCCGGTGGGGACGGAGTATCCGAAGGATGAACTGTATGCGTATTTTCCGTACTTGGCATGGATCGCTCTCATTGAGTAATGGCATGCCTGGCCAGAGGACAGCAGGAAAGAATGTCCACCACGGCGAATGGCGATGTGCTTTGGATACTTCAGCGCTACGACCTCGGGAAGAGAGGCTGCTGGGTAGGCTTCTTCCTCGGCGGCCCAGAAAGGATGCGACTCGGGGATCGCCAATGGAGTGAACGAGAGGCAACACCAGTAAGGGGAACCTGGGGAGTTGTAATTCTCCGTGAGGTACGAATTCTGATAGCAGTATCCCAGGTTCAGAGTGCCGTCATTGTTGAAGATGTCTCGCTGTGTGGACCACCAGCGAAAGTTGCGAAGTAAAAGTCCCTTGACGACGCCCCAGGTTAAGGGAGCCGGGAGCTCGACATCAGCAAAAGCGAGAGCACCCCAGAACCCGACCATTGCAAATCGATAGGTAAGAGAGCGACCGAAAGGGATTGCCCGACCTGTTTAGGAGAGCGCTCGTTGTCAGTCAAGACTCACGGCCTGGTGTGGAAAAAGCCACATGGAATCTTATCAAGCGTACCGTCCGGGTTGAAATAGAAAACAAAGTCTTTGGCAAAGTCCTTCGCTCTTTGCCGATATCTTTCGGCTCTCTCGGGATCAAAGTCCCCTGCAAGCTTTGAATATAGCAGTTGTAAAAATTGAATTGCAAAGGATCCTGAGTAATAGTCCATTTGGTGATGGGTCTTGGGCCCGTCATTGCTCCACCCGCCGCCGACGTGGAACGTATCCAAGTGATCCATGTCAGCCTCGATTCGGCTGTGAGAGTAGTCGGCGCCGTTTCTCCTCAATCCCAAGTTGGCAAAGACGCGGAACCATAGCCTAAGAAATTGGAAATGAGCGTGAGGCTCCCATCCCGAGAGATTTCAATTTGCACAACTGACCAATTAGTATTGGGCATCTCACGCGCATTGATACTATTCAACCACTTCGTCACGTTCGATTTCTGTCGGTCCGTCAAAGGATCCCAAAAGATATGCGGAGCCACAGCGAGAGCGTATCCGATCGGACACATCTCGACCATTCGCTGGTCCGAATCCTCAATATCCCCCCAGTACTCCGGGCTCTCGGGGTCAGTGCCGTTGATGATGCCTTCGCGCCATTTCGCGGCCTCGGCGTATTGATAGCCGCCCGCGAGAAGCGAGGCTAGACCCCAGAGAGGACGAGCATACCCTTCGATCTGAGCACCAGCCTCGTCAAAGCGAGTCGTTGACGTCCCTACTTTGACACGACTTCCGCCGGGCGTGAACAGAGGCAAGAGTGGGTTCAAAAGACCGCAGCAAGCGTCTTGAAAATCGGCACGAGTACGGAACGGTGATTTACTAAATGCGTGTGAGGGCGTCTTGCCATTGGCGTGAACGGACATTTTGGGCTGGTTGGCCAGGATCTGGTAGATAGGAGCTCACTGAGAGACGACCACGGTCAATTAAGCCTCTCGTCCATTCTGTCCTTTTAAAAGGAATGCCTTTCTCCGGAGATCTTCGCCGATAACCGAACAATGCCAATTTGTTCCCCGCAACATGCCATTTCTGAACCCCCCACGTTTTGGATTTAGGCTAAAAGCAGGCCGGTGTGGAGGAGGGGAAGTTTGCTTGGGGTTCGTTAATGCCTGATGACGATCATCGAACTCTAGGTCGTCGGTCTTTGACCGGCTTTGGACCACGTTTGGAATGCCGATCAGTCCCCGCTCCCTGAGACAGTTGGCGGCAACGGAGCATCCTGCCATGACTGCAGAACGATAGCCCAGACGGTTCGTATACTGTCCGAATACTCGGCAAATTATCGAGGAAGCCTTGTCTGTCGTGTTCGACCTAGGTTGGTGCCTAATGATGGAACTAATTGACAAATGTACCTGATTATTGACTCATTCGTCGGTCTTTTCAATACGAACATAATTCACAGGAAAACATCGGATTACAATCAAACTGGAAACTCCAACATGTCATGAACATTGTTGGCAGCAGAGATGGTCTATTCTGCTGCTGCAAAGTTCGTGAGCAGCCTGCAGTAGATGATCCCGTTCTACAGCGTTTCATACTTGCTCTTGGCCCTAATGCGAGGGCCAAATTTGAACAAGACGAATGGAATTGGCACCAAGGCCACAGCGACAAACCCGAATAAGCTGATGGCCCAGTCCAAATGCAAAGCCTGGTACACTACAATTGAATGAAACTGTTAGCCCAAAAATCGTGAATTCTCGAAACCAGGCCCTTGAGACTTACTGTTCATGATAAAAAGTGGAAACGCGCCCGCAGTCACATATCTGGCCAGGCTCATCGCACTGGCTACGCTCGCCAGAACATTCCCATGGTATGTCTCAAGGGCATACTGCGCTGTTGAGACAAAAACACACAGATTCCCCCACGCATATGGCACTATCGCCGCCACGGGACTGGCCCAGGAAATACTCGACTTGGATGTCCATGCAAACCAGAATAGGCCCAGGGGCAATCCAATGCTGCCGATCATGGCCGGATATAACCGATGCTCTGGAGAACCTTGACCTGGAGGGAGATTTCCGAGCTTTGGTCGATAGAAAAAGATATCACACAAAACAAGAGTGATGAAACCTAAAGTGGAGCCGATTACTATCGAGAAAAACACGAGCCCAGCCTGCTCTGTGCTGAAAGAGTACACTTTCCCGACCATATAGGGCACTGCAGCGAAGTAACAGAACAGGACCCCGAAATTGATCGCCGTATACAGGCAGATGAATGAGACAATTGGTTCAGTGAAAAGCATATGGACTGGCCGACTGAGCGTAACAGTCACGAACTGGTGGGCATTAGCCAGAAGGGTCGACTTGGGTATGTCATAGTCCGACTCTCTCGAGGCGATTCTGCGCTTGAGGACTGGCGGAAAGGTCTCCGGGCTGAACGCGATCAGGATCAAACAGGGGATCGTCATGAACAGAATAACCCATTGAGTCCATCGCCAGTCATGGCGGCTGACAGCATATGCCCCGAAAATAGGACTGTTTGGGTTGAGCGGCAAAAGGTCAGCTCATCATTCAGTCACACCATGGTTCCCTTCACTCTGCTTACCCAAAACCAGGTCCAAGAAACGGCATCAGAATGTACAACGCCATCATGCCGCCCCGAGCCTTAGCACTGAAAGTCTCAGCAATTGAACCCGCTGCTACTGTCAGCATCGGCGCCCAGCAGAATCCAGCTGCAGTGCGGAGAAAGCAGAGAGCAGCAAAGTTGCTCGTCAATCCTGCCCCGAGCGTAAAGAGGGCTCCCAGTGGAAATGCGACATAATAGACGGGCATTCTTCCTACTGTCTCTGACACTGGACCGCCGATAACGGGCCCAGAGCCGAGGGCAAAGGTATAAAGAGAAAGCGGCAACAATGACTGTGTGAAGCTGACATTGAAAGCTTTTTGAATTGCTGATTGTGCAGGAGTTACGATAGAAGTAGCGGCCGATCTGTGGTTTTCAGCTTTCTATTAGCAAGGTCCAGCACAGAGACAAGCCCAGGGTGTCCTCAGTCGACTCTCCAAGAACGTCTCGACTTACGTGATGAAAGCCGCCAGTGACACCATAACCATCAAGATAATCTTTTTTCTGGCAGGAAGATTGAGAGGATCTTGAGGATGCTGATCCCAGTGCAGAGTCACATCTTGAATGTCGGGTGCAAACACAACAGGGACTTCTTCCGCCAAAGTGGACTCCTTGTCCACGAAATCTTCCAAAATGGCATTCTCTTGGTGCTGCCCGTCATGGGTCATGGTATCTGGGCACATTCAAACTGTGTCTGACTTCACAATTCCACGCCTCGCGATCGAAAGGTAGTTGACAAAGAACAGTGCAGTAGAAGATTACCCAGATGCACAGCAAGCACAGCGGCAGCCGATCCGTTCTTCAGTTTTCCGAGCTCTACTGTATCTATATTTCGCCAGCCTCGTCCTAACGGGAACTATAAGCGTCTCGACTCTAAGAGGCCCATATATTTAGTGAGGAAAAGACAACGTAGCATTCCATATCGATGCACGCCAGGGTAAGGCTCGGCCCGGCTGTTCCTCCTCTTGATCACGGAGTTCGTCGAGTTCGTCTAGAACATCTTGACCCAGACTTGGTGGATCTCTGTTATCTTCTTTGAGCAGCGATCGACAAGCAAGGGATGAGATCAGACACCGATTTCCCCCGTACCATGTCGAGTATTGACCGAATCACTGACTGTCCTTTTGATACCTTAAGGTATCAGTCGTAGGGCTAATTGACTCGCTGATACCAGCATCTGAGTAGCCACTTCCGGTGCCGGCATCGGAGACCGTTACCGATGTAATGCTACCTCGCGAATTAGGTACTAGTCTATGAGTGATGATCCTTCTATGGACAGAGTACTATGTGTTCGACAGTGAAATAATCATACTCCCCTTAAATTTACGTTCATGGTGCAGGTCAAGTGCAGAATTGTCCAAATAGATAAGAAACCGAGCGCATCATGCCTCGAGTCGCGGCTAGATGCACCCAGTGATTTGTGCAACCTCACCCTGTGCATTTGGGGGCCCATGCAAGGGTTACGAAAGCTGGAGGATAACTGAGGAAAGGGATCTCCGACTTATGTTGTGGACCATTCTTGCACGCAAATGAGCCAAGTAGGTCTCGAGTTGATGCGTTGAATGAGTCACGGTGATAGGGAGATTCTGCCTTGAGGAGGCCAGGCAAGCAGCAAGCCTCGCCATAGGTATGAACTTGAAGGAGAGAATTGCCTCTGGTCTTTGAAAATGTTCGCATGGCAAAGTGATACTGCCGTCTCACGGCAGTCCATAGCCTAGATAGAATCTCTCCTCGCTAGTCAATCTCACCCTCATCCCACTCACACATTCGACAGCTGCACTTACCTCTGTAGCTTTAGATCATCACTGTTGAGAACTAATACTGGACCAGGGACCATTGCATGTTACTGGACTGAGTCTGCCAGTCTGGTGCAGCATTTTGCTTGCCGACTACTGTGCTTAATTAGCGTGTCGATCATCGGCCATATGACCAAATGAATTTAGGCACTTTGAGAAAATTCGGCCCCAAGCATTTCAATGGCCAAAAGGATTTTGTCCCCTTCGGCTCAACCTTCTCGTGACAATTCCTTTCGCCCAGAGATCAACAAAGGCAATCATTTGTCCTGAGGATAGGGCTCAATTGGCCTTAATTTTTTTTTTTTTTTGCGAAAACTTCAACAAATGACGTACATCGAATCCTCTTCGTTGATGTACCCCACGTGACCCACCCGGTGAAACTATCGGGAGGATATGATTATCCATTTCACGATAGTGGAGATTCGTTCCATTCTCAATTGAGTCATCTATGATATAATAGCACTTGGCCTGGTCGCTGGGAACTTTTTTTCACTTTCATCTCATCTTTTGCTGTCCATTTTGCGTCGACATCAACACTTTTCCGCTTTTGTACGCCACGATTCACCCATCATCATGAGCACGCCCCCTTACGCCAGAGAATTACACCTCGCGAGCCTCGCGGTCCAGCGAGCTGCGCTCTTGACGAAAAGGCTCCTTTCCGAAGTCGACAAGGGCACCTTTGACAAGCAAGATTCCTCCCCCGTGACAATCGCCGACTTCGCGGCTCAAGCCTCAATCATTGCCGCGATCCATCACACTTTCCCCGACGACCAGATCGTCGGCGAAGAAGACTCGACCGCCCTGCGCGAGAACCCCGCTCTCCTTGAACGTACCTGGGAATTGGCCACGGCCGTGCATCTCGATGACGCCGCTAGTGAAGCACTCCTCCACACCCCGAGCTCGCGGGACGAGCTCCTCGAGTTGATTGATCTCGGTGCCAAAGGCGCCTGTGGACCTGGGCGAGTGTGGACTCTGGACCCCGTCGACGGGACAGCTACCTTCATCAGGAATCAGCAGTACGTGGTATGTCTTTCGTTGGTCGAGGACGGCACACAGCGACTGGGAGTGCTGGGATGCCCGAATCTGAAACTCGACGCGGGACTGGTCTCCGAAGAGACGGTTGATCGGGACGGAAACGGACTACTCCTCACGGCGATTGCTGGGCATGGGGCGTTCATTGCACCCCTGGGTAAGGGTGCCTTACACGAGTCGAAGCCTCTGGAGAGGATACCCCCGGTTGAAAAGACAAGTGATATCCGATTTGTGGACACGCAGGCGGCGTCCTCACACAACCTGGATGCCCATGCACGCATCGCGAAGCAGCTGGACTGCCCATGGCCCAACACCGTGGATGTGTGGTCAGCGCAGATGCGATATGTGGCGATCGCAGTGCAGGGCGGATGTAATGTTTTTGTCAAGGTGCCTCGGGAGAAGAACTATCGATCGAAGATCTGGGATCACGCGGGAGGCATGCTGCTGGTTCAGGAGCTGGGCTGTGTGGTGACCGACTTGGAGGGAGAACCCGTGAACTGTGGGTTAGGCCGAACACTTGGAGGATGCTACGGGATGATCGTGGCTCCTGCTTCCATTCACAGTCAACTTTTGGATGCTGTCAGAGCTGTGCGACAGACATAGTCATCATTATCCCTCGGGGCTCTTATGTTTCTTCAGCGTATCTTGTGGTTACCTCACACAGTAAATATGTTGCATGGGAGGGCGCACTTTTATGGAACGACGTGTGGCCCTTGTGTTTTATAGATAGGCTGTCTTGGCCAAAAATGGATTCGACCTGTTTCCGGCTCGACCGGCAGGAAAATGGAGGACATACAAACTTTGCCCACCTAATTCATCCCATGCGGATTCAGGTTTGCCTGCCAATGTTCCCGGCGGAGGTAAAAACAACACCAAAAACTTTGCCCTCGTCCAGGTTCGAACTGGAGACCTTCGGATTACCACCCTGTTAGAGCAGGGTCGTCATATAATCCATATGAGACCGACGTCATAACCAACTAGACCACGAAGGCTTATGGTCAAGACCTCCAGTTTTGGCAATATCAATCAAGCCTCTTTGATGAGGGTTTTTAACTCTCGACGGATGTCGAGATGATTCCACCTGCCAACTTACTCACCCTTCGTCCATGGATCGACACCGCCAAGCCACTTACCGGTAATTACTCGACCACAGCACCTGAGCCTCACTCGATCTACATGGGAAGTATTGGTTTCATCAAACCTAGACTCGCGTCTTTCACTTCCCCCCTACTTTGAACGAAACTGACTGCAAAATGGGAATACAAACATACTCTTAGTCAAAAAAAGAAAGAGAAAGAGAAAGACCTGATTGAAGTAACCAATCTCTTGCTCTGTTTCGATGCAATGGCCCCCATTTTTCATGTACCCCGTGCGTCGGCCCCGGTGTCCGTGCCTCTTGAGCTTCTGTTCCTCTGCATGAGCCTTTGATTGATCCAACATGGTTGGTCGTCGTCTGGGGTTGCTTATGAGGTACATTGGGTGAGAAGATAATCCAGTCAACTATCGACTCATGTGAACTCGGAGTCTCGCACTTCGATCCTTCATTCGATGAACGTTTCGTCTGAATCAACCATGATAATGACATGGGCTACCGCCTGTTGGCAGACTCTCATACATGGCAGTCACCTAGGTATCTTTACATATACGTTAGTAGATATCCAAGATGCACAGGTAGCTAAGATCTACCTATACTGGTGTTGCTCCCGTAAGTCTTTCGTAGAGATTCTATTATGCTTTGAATCTCTGCCCGCTACCCAGTGGTGTAGGTAGGTCAGATGACTGTCATCCTTGATTAGTAGTAAAAACGGTATCCACGATCAAATGTGCTGCACCAGCAGCCTGTGCCCGGCATTGATTGATTTTAACTTTGGCGGTGTCGAGAGCACCACTGGTGAAGTATATGTTGGGTTCGCTCCAGTCTTGACATGGTTGACGGCACGATCTACGTAGGCTAGAAAGGTACAACCTAAACCGGGCCGCTCAGATCATGTTATAGGTGGCCGGCAGATCTCTCCCAACGTTTGGAGTAGGCATAGTTGATCAGTCGAAGAAGATAGAACCCACGTCATATTGGTAAGACACAATCAACAGTCATGAATCAGGTAAGTCTTGCTAGAACTAACTACGTAGGTACCAAGTATCAACCCTCGTGCAGGGTGCTGTGCCTGCAGGTGGTTCACGGCAGACAAGCTGTATATTGACAATGCCGTTCTCCAGCCACCCCTGGGATGCTTACAGATGCACGTTCACCAAGTCATGCTTTGGACACTCTCCTGATTTATCGACCTGCAGCGGCCGTGTTTGTCGATCACCAATCAGATTGTTTGTGATCATGCAGAAGCAGAGGTTTATTCGTTGAACCTTGAGGCCCATAAGTCATATTGCTGGATAATTCCTTGTGAGTTCCTGACCTATTTGTGCACTGAGGTAGGCTAACATTTCCACCATAAGATATAGCACGAAGGTAGGTAGCTGGTTGGAAGGTTCTGTAACTTACAAGGCGGCATCCATAGACAGGCGGCTACCATATATAGCACCTGGACACCGCTCACCGACCGTGTGGATCAGGAGCTCCTACACCTTCGACACGCCTGCAACCCTACAGTGTAATCCGAGAGACCAGGATGCCATGTAAGCCACTCCATATCTCTTATCTACTAGGATGGGCACGATACCAAGCTAGTAGACATTAGACACTAGATAGTTGGTTGCATCTATCCTCTACAAAGCGTAATGTTGGCCAAAACAGCCGTGAAATCTGACGGCGGTTGGACCAAGTCGAGTGGAGCCGCTAAGATAACCTAAGCTGCTCTGACATCACCCTCCGCGCATCATACCTGCAGGTGCCATCTCTGCCATCTCAGCCATCTCAGCCATCCAGCCATCCAGCCATCCAGCCATCCAGCAGCATTCGTTGACGGGTGGAGCATGGACAAACTGCCCTGTCTTGCCTGCAGCTGGCAGCGTACATAGCCACTATGCTGGATATGGTCGCTTGGACTCGGTCACCCGACCGTCAGCCCATGCCGGGGAGATTTTCCAGGCGCTTGTCGTCCAGCAGGACATGGAAGCACGAACCTTGGGAGATACTGGGAAGAACAACCCTCTTTGGAACTCACCACCTTACGTATGGGATGAGGGAATGGACAAGTGTCCCAAGATTGATTGAAGAGTGAATTCTTGTATTTTGTTTTTCTCTTTTTTTTTTTTTATGAATTTGGTTCGGCAAGAATGTCAGATTACACCATAGCTGATTGCTGAATCTGGAACCTCACCTGACAGTCCCGGAGAGCAACAAGCGGGGTCAAGCCTTGGTTCACTTTGCCTTCTTTTTGACGTTTACAAACGTTACCCAACCTTTCTTTTCCCTCTTCTTTGCCTCTTCAGATTTTCTCCTCCCTCCACCAGCTCAGTCTTCCTGTTCCTTCTGCACCTTTTTGAAGGATCTCATCACCCGCAGATTTGAAGACCCCCTCTTCACTGTAAAAAGACACACGGATAATCTTCCTGACCCATGTCGGCGTACAATCCCTTTGCTCGTCGGGAGCAGCACCCTGTCAGTGCTCTGAATACTTACCGAGTCCTTGTGCCAGTCACTTGGGCCTTGGTGGTGATAGTCGGCATTTACTACTCCATTCACGCCCCCGAAGACACCAAGGGTAGCAAGAAGCTCTGGAAGAATGCCGAAAAGCACAACACACCTTTCAGTCAGAGCACAATCGTTACTGGAATCTATTGGTAAGTGGCATGACGCGGGGCCAAACTGAGGCGGCACCGTGTTGAACTACATCCACAACTACTGGGCTTCGGGACCTCAAAATCGGTGAACTAAAGGGGTTGTATGTAGGATTCTTCTGCTTCTCTCTCAGCTGAGCTACGTCTACCACTTGTTCTCCAAGGAGGCTACTCTTGTGGTGGCCGCGGCCAATGTTGCGACCCACTTCATCTTGAACAACCTGTTCGTCTTTGCCTGGATCCTCCTGTGGACTCGAAACCACTTCTGGGGTGCCGAAGTCATTTTGGCGGCCCACTTTATCAATCAGACCATCACCTACTGGCGCCACCGTGGGCTTCCTGCCTTTGTCCATCTACCTGCTGTTGCAGGTCCCTATGCTTGGACACTCACTGCCCTCTTCTGGAATGGCGCGGTCGCTGTGCACAGTCACAACCTACCTGGCCGAATTGTGGCCAACATCTTCATCTGGGTGATCATGCTTGTGGGTCTCTTCCACATTGTGGTGCAGGAAGACTACATCTTTGGACATTGCCTGAGTTTCCTCATGCTGTGTAAGTGACTTTCGATTGCTGACATATCCTCAATCGTACCTTGGCTAATATGTGGGATTTTTTTTCTTCCTTTCAGCGCTGGCACTCCGTCAGTTTGCGGTCAAGATCATTGCCCTCCAGTGGATCTTCGCCTTTGTCATTTTCGGTGTCCTTCTAGTCTCCTCATTCTACGTGTCCACCACGAAATACTATGGACGTGACACTCTTTTCCGGAGTGTGGCCCACCCCGAATCGACCGACCGTGAGCGCCAGCCTCTGCTTAATGAGCAGGCCTAAAGGTAGACGGAGCGCCTCGGCTTTGGGAACAATTCGGCATCAATGTCCAAGGACAACGACCCTGTGCCCACGGCTAACGGCAGTTGTGTGTGAAAAGATTCGACTTTTTCGATGCAGAGAAGGGAAGATGCAGACCGTGGTTGTGTTTGAGGATGACGTTACGTTTTCTTTTGTGAAGTCAGTAGTCACTAGTCCTGAACGATTATTCTATCTCAATTGCTGTTTCATCCCCATCGATCTAGTTTGTTTCGTAGTAAGAGTTCATCAGAGTCGACAATCGAAACCGAGAGATACTCAAGCGAGCAGTAATATAGTGCCGATTATCCTTTAGGAGGTCACTGTGGGTACTCGACTACGATGTACAAGTTACGAGGACTGTACTAGTTACTACCTAGTACTCGGCAAATACACGATCAACTCGAAAACGACCGTCCCGAGGGATGGATCCAAGTATACAACCTGACCCTACGAGGAATATCCAGGTGGTCGAGGTAGATCTCAAGTTCTGTATTGGAAGTTGAGTGCTTAATGAACATTGGCAGACCCCACAATTCGAGGTGGAGACACAGCACCCCTCGATGTCATTCAGACTTACACAACCGGACTGGACCACGGTAGACTAGCGGAGACAAGATCTACGGGGCCGCAATCGCCTCATTCAAAGAAGCAGAGTGTCAGCGACTCGCACGAGCAAGTCTCTCCGCACGGAACTGTCTCTGCAGCCTGTACTCGTATGAAACAAATATCCTACTAGCCCGAGAGCCCCGTGCAGTATTACCCAAGGGGTGTACCTCCGTGCTCAAGTAAGATGGGCGGGTACATCCTGTTGCAACCTGCCGAGTTGCCCTGACAACCATCACCCACCTCCACTTTGTTGACTGCGCTGGC
Source organism: Penicillium diatomitis (assembly GCF_028827545.1). Classification (NCBI taxonomy): domain Eukaryota; kingdom Fungi; phylum Ascomycota; class Eurotiomycetes; order Eurotiales; family Aspergillaceae; genus Penicillium; species Penicillium diatomitis. Next base: position 758,456 of record NW_026623181.1, on the reverse strand, counting down.
GGAGGAACCGGGAGGGACTTGTTTGCGGAGGACGTGCGCTTGCAAATGAACCAGATCGTTCGTTCTCTCTTGATTTCTGCGATTTCTCGATCTCCCAACCTGTTCATCAGTTATTGATTGACACTCTCCAGTACAAAGCTCAATTACTCTCTCTGGTGTGTAAGCATCATCGTGCACATTCCATAATGAGCATGGACATTCCGGGTGCCCCCAGATCAACGTGCTAATGTGAATCAGAGCCTATCAGGGTCTTTACGAACTTTCTCGCTCAAGACCTCGAGTGTGGTGTGACTTCAGGTGCTATTGCACAGATAGTATCGCTGCTTGTCGCCAACAAAGAATCTTCATGCCATGAGGGCATAGAGTTTGTCGATATCGAACACATTCCGCATTCGCACTATGGATAGATACCCACAGTCTACCTATGGTGATGCGCCTCCAGCGTATCTAGACCCCGATGCACCCTATCTGTCCGATCCAGATTCGCCTCATGCGGCGACTCGACATAACGGCGCGACAATGCGACTGCTCCCCACAAGTGTTGGCCACGAGAATGAAGATGTAGATGGCGGTCGTCGCCCAGCGTCGCCGGTACATTACCAGCCTGCTTATTCTGAATCTACCCCGTGAGTGCATTTGAACTTCTTTGCTTGTACTTCAGCTGCTTGAGTTTCCTTACATTCCTGCCGTTGCTGTCGTGACGAGGGCACGACCGAGGTGCGCGAGCCTGGGGCAGATGTACGCTTGACAGGTGAAGCAAACTGCGTGGGTATCTTTGATTTGCCACCCCCAAGATTTGTTTGTCATCGTGCATGCCTCGCTCTGGTGACTGGAAGCCCTTAGGATCTGCTTGGCTTGATTATTATGCATGCTGCAGCTCCCCAACCTTCCTTTCTCGGTCATTACGGCAGAACACAGCCCGCATCCACTGCATGAATTTGATGCATCTCAACAATCATGGATGACACTCGGAAACCACGTTCTAACACAAGGCATGAATACAGGACCGCACGGGCACCCTCATACGATGACCGCTATTACAATGTTCCCAGCGCGGCCTCGCCATCGCGCCCAGCTTCCAGCATGGGAAACCCACCCAGAATGCCTGCACCCACAGCAAGTCTAGCCGACACATCAGTGTACCCATCGATACCTCCACGCACAGGATCTCCCGTTCGTCCATGGAGTCCTGGACATGTCCGGCCTCCTTCGGTCTCGAGTGTCGGGTACGAACGCGCTGATCTCAATGGAAGCCCTCGACCAGGCACTCCAAGCTCACGATATGGCGGAAGTCCGCGCAGACCACTACCTCCAGCGCCGCTATTCTCAGCGCCAGCTCCGTCCGCAGGCCCAGATGCCAGTATCGACATTGGAGACGGACTGGCAGGCGAGGATCCGTTCGGCGGTGGCGGCCAGAGAATTCATCATACGTCCCGCGACAGTGTCAGATCCTTCATGAGCGAGTCGACCATGCTCGGAGATGAAAAGGACGACATGACAAAGGTTGAATTGGAGGAGGAAGACGACGATGAAGCGAGCATGATCGATCCCAACTTGCACTACGGACCGGCCCCCGACAAACAGGGTCGACGTGGCGTGCGTCCCACTCAAATGGCCAAGAAGGAGGTCCAGCTTATCAACGGTGAGCTGATCCTCGAGTGCAAAATCCCGACCATCCTCCACAGTTTTTTGCCTCGACGCGATGAGCGTGAATTCACACACATGCGATACACTGCGGTGACATCCGATCCGGATGACTTCACGGCGCGAGGCTACAAGCTCCGGCAGCAGATCGGTAGTACGACTCGTGAGACGGAGCTGTTCATCTGCGTGACCATGTACAATGAAGACGAGATTGGCTTCACACGAACCATGCACGGCATCATGAGGAACATCAGCCACTTCTGCTCGCGTACCAAGTCTCGTACCTGGGGCAAGGACGGATGGAAGAAGATTGTGGTGTGCATCATCTCCGACGGTCGCAAGAAGGTGCATCCGCGGACTTTGAACGCGTTGGCTGCCCTTGGTGTGTATCAGGAAGGCATTGCGAAGAACATTGTCAATCAGAAGGAAGTGCAAGCCCACGTTTACGAATACACTACGCAGGTGTCCCTTGATTCAGATCTGAAATTCAAGGGCGCGGAGAAGGGGATTGTGCCATGCCAAGTGATATTTTGTCTCAAGGAGCACAACAAGAAGAAGCTGAACTCCCATCGATGGTTCTTCAACGCTTTTGGACGGGCCCTGCAGCCTAACATCTGTATCCTGCTCGATGTGGGTACCAAGCCTGAGCCAACGGCACTGTACCATCTTTGGAAGGCCTTTGACCAGGACTCCAGTGTTGCTGGAGCTGCTGGCGAAATCAAAGCCGGTATTGGCAAGGCCGGACTTGGGCTATTGAACCCCCTCGTGGCCAGTCAAAACTTCGAGTACAAGATGTCCAACATTCTTGACAAACCGCTTGAATCAGTCTTTGGATACATCACTGTGCTTCCTGGCGCACTGAGTGCCTACCGATTCTTTGCACTACAGAACGATGCTGATGGGCAAGGTCCTCTCAACCAGTATTTCAAGGGTGAGACCCTGCATGGCCAGGACGCGGATGTGTTCACTGCCAATATGTATCTGGCTGAAGATCGTATCCTTTGCTGGGAGCTCGTCGCTAAACGAGAAGAAAGATGGGTTCTGAAATTTGTCAAGAATGCCGTCGGAGAGACTGATGTGCCGGACTCGGTTCCGGAGTTTATCTCTCAGCGTCGTCGATGGCTCAATGGTGCTTTCTTCGCGGCTGTTTACTCGATCTTCAATTTCAGGCAGATCTGGAAGACCGACCATTCGTTGGCGAGAAAGATCTTGCTGCATATTGAGTTTGTTTATCAATTCCTCAATCTTGTCTTCACTTACCTTGGATTGGTAAGTCAACAAGTCCTCTTTTTCTGATTTTTTTCTTTTTCTTTTTTTGGTATTGGAAACAAGTGTGGCACGACTTGAAGAGGATTCTAACAGTGAGACAATAGGCCAATTTCTACCTCGCATTTTATTTCATCGCTGGATCACTTACCGATGACAAGTTGGATCCCTTCGGCCACCACATGGGCAAATACATCTTCATTGTACTCCGCTACGCCTGTATCTTGATCATGTGTTTGCAGTTTATCATTTCACTCGGTAACCGACCACAAGGGTCAGTATCGTCCTCCGCCCTCCCAAAATCAAGTGTCAACGCTAATGCTCTGCGCAGTGCCAAAAATCTCTACCTCTCAGGCATCGTTGTCTACGCCGTGATCATGTTCTACACGGTGTTCTGCGCCCTCTACCTCGTGGTGAAGGAGCTCATGGCACGTGTCAGTGGCAAGGAGGACGGCCTGGCTGTCAGCAGCTCCCTCCTCGTCAATATCGTGGTGTCCATGCTGTCCACCGTCGGTCTGTATTTCTACAGCTCCTTTCTCTACCTGGATCCCTGGCACATGTTCACTTCATCTGCGCAATACTTCCTTCTCATGCCGAGTTACATTTGCACTCTGCAAGTCTACGCATTCTGCAACACCCACGACGTGACATGGGGCACCAAGGGAGACAACGTCATCCACAATGATCTGGGCGCGGCAAAAACGATCAACGGCTCAACTGTCCTCATCGACATGCCCTCTGAACAACTCGACATCGACAGCGGATACGATGCGGCTCTGCGCAACCTCCGAGATCGCCTTGAAGTCCCCGAGGCTCCTGTCTCCGAATCCCAAATGCAAGAAGACTACTACCGTGCCGTCCGCACATACATGGTGTCCATCTGGATGGTCGCCAATGTGATTCTGGGCATGGCAGTGTCTGAAGTCTACGGCGTGGATTCCGGCGGCACGAATATCTATCTCGCTATTGTGCTGTGGTCTGTCGCCGTTTTGGCTGCTGTTCGCGCAGTCGGTTCGACCGTTTATGCGGTGTTGAACGTCGTTCACAAGATCGTCGAGGGAAAGACCAAGTTCGATGCTGGGAATATTTCAAACTTTGCTCCCAGCTCCTTTGGTGGAAGTGCTGTTGGGGGTAGCTCTGACGGGCGTGGTGGTGGCAGTGCTCCTAAACCGATTCGCTACAGTGGCGGACCGAGTCTCAAGGATCGTATTGCTGAAGTGAGATGGTCGATCGGTCGAACTATGGGCAAGGCCATGTTCTGGCGGAAATAGAAGTGGTGTGCTTCTTCTTCTTCTTTCTTTGCAGCGTCGGCTGATACCCACTACTCGCTTTCCATGAGTGATTTTCAATCGATCACTTTCTTTTATCGTTCTCGTGGCCTTTTTTTTTTTTTTTTTTTTTTGCTTGTCTCTCGCCTTGAATAAAGGTTGATGATTTGGTATCTATGTTTTCGACCTCGGGGCCCTTCGATCTTGTGGTCTGTTGATCATGTTATCTGGTTTGAGGGTCACTTCTTCTTTACGATGGAAATATCTTTCTGTGGTAGGGGGATTTTGAATTTTGTCTTCGTGTTGTTGGTGGATTCAATGGATAATGTTACACCTCCCACCTTCACTGCCATCACGCACTGACCTTTTGGGTCTGTGACATGTATTTACGATTATGTTGACTTTTTTGTGAATCTGATGATTGAGTTTCGTGCTCTAGGAGAATGCTATCTATGCATACATAAGAAGTATCCTCACCCACGGTTTGACCAAATGAAGGAATCTTTTTTTTAATCCATACGGGATACCTATCTTTTTGGAAGAGACTGCCATTGAGGTTGCTCGAAACTCATTGAATTGAACGCATGAGCTTGAGACACCGCATCCTGGAATGATATTCTGACTTGGAAGAGACGGGTATCCTCGGCGGAGAGCAGACAAGACATGCTGACTTATCAACGGTGATGGTAAAGTAGGTGTGCTCACGTGCAAAATGACATCTCACTCGTGCGACATTCAAAGGGGCTCGAAGAACGGAAATTACCGTCTCTTGTTTCAGAACAACCTCCAGGATCACAGCTTCAATCCCCTCACGCCATCTTTAATAATCTTATCAACGAGCTTCGCAGTCGCCAAGGTCTCTTCATCCTTGAAATGTCTTCCCGCGAGTTGCAGCGCAATCGGCGCGTTCTCGTACCTCGCCGGTGACTGGTACTTTTCCCATTCTCTCTTGTCGATCTCGTTTCGCGGGATGTACTTCTTATCCTGCTCTGTGAGTGCATCCAGCCCTGGATCCACAGCAAGACCCGAGGGGAACGTGACGGCAGGCATGTCCGTCATGTTCCAGATGGCCGTATAGTTCCAGTACTGAGATTCGCCCATCACGGCTGCCGCGGCTGGATATGCAGGGCCCAGGACAAAGTCGACTTGGTGCCATTTAAGTGCGGCCTGGTACTCGTCGCGATAGGTGTCACGCTCGTGCTGGAGAGTCCAGGCTTCTGGGTGGGTGAGGGGTGTTGGGCGAGAGTAGGATAGGGCCCATTCTGTTAATGGGCGAGCAGGCTCGCCTGACTCGGCGAGTGTTTTGCGTGTGAGAGCACCTCCGTCTGGGAAGTACAGAGCGGACTGGTTGGGGATAGTGTTAGTCTGGACGGGGTCTTCGGAGACAGCAGGATGGAGGATGGGTTTTTCTTTCTACTTACGATGATCTTCCAGCCGCGTTCATGGTCATATGGCTTCCAGTCGACGATGTTGATTCCCGCTCTGACAAGCTTCTCCTTGGCCATGCGCAAGGCCCGAGTGATCGGGGGGTGAGGACGGACAATTCTGGGTGTTGAATGTCAATGTAAAGTTTCCATTTCCACCGTCTCATCCAGCAGACTTACTTACCCATCATCCCACATGATTCCAATTGTGATGTCCCAACTAGGAATGACATTGCTCCAAGGCACGGGCATCAAGGACGTCTCCTCCTCCCAGGGCACTTGATCGAGAACCGCCCGCTGGAACAATTCCAGATCATCTACCGACGTACTTGCCATAGGGCCGACAACACCATGGATAGTCTCTTGCCCAATACACGCAACTTGAATTCCAGCCATCGGGTTTCGCATCGCAGTTGGACGAAACCCATATCCGCCACAGAAAGCAGCCGGGCAGCGAATGGAACCACCGATATCAGTACCTACACCTAGAGGCGAGCATTTGAACCCGATAGAAGCGCCCTCACCACCAGAGGATCCGCCCGGTGTCAAGGTTCGGTTGTGTGGGTTCAAGGTTGTCCCTGTGATGTTGTTACTGCAGCAAAGGTGCTGGTTTGTGTCAGTTCCGGCTGTACTCCTTCATAAACCCAATCCATGTCTTTCTAGGATTACATACCATCAATGACTGAGGTTGATTAGTTCGGACATGAAAGATTGCGCCGGCATCTTTCAAAAGTCGAAGCAAATGCGCATCTTCGGTGGCTATATTATCAATCCTTGGAAGAACGATTAGCATCACGAGCTGTGTTTATTTTTCGAAGCTGAATTGAGCATTGCGTACCAGGACACGAATCCAGTGTTGCATGTTTTGTTCTTCATTCCAACATGTTCCTTGACACTGATTGGAACGCCATGCTAATTTGAACAAAAGGAAATCCGTCAGTCTCACAACGGCGAGCACTCGATGTTGGGCCTCACTCACCAGCGGTCCTATCAATCTCCCTGTTTCCTTATAGAATCTGTCAAGTTCCCGAGCTTGAGCAATCGCCTCGTCGGCTAAGAATTCCGTCGCGAAATTCAACTGGAATACGATCATTGTCAGCTTGCTGGATGAACCTCGTCCATGGGGGTGAAACAGCCTACCAGCTGGTGTCCCACAACGGCTCGCTTCAAAAACGCAACAACGACCTCTTCTGCTGCCAATTTCCCCCGTCCCATCTCTCGTACCAACTCCGTCGCGGAGGAATCGGTGATCATGAGCTCATGCTCGCTCAGAGCACCCGATTCCCGGATGAAACGAATCACATTCTTCTGCGTGGTGGGTGGTAGCCGGGACTCGGGTAAAAGCCACTGTTTGGGAATCGAGTTCTGAAGAATATCTCGTCCCTTTTGCGCTTTTTGTTCCCAATTGTTCAATGACATTGTTGTCGTGCGTGTGAGGACCGAATGGACCAACAGTTCTCTTGCAGAAGCAGAAGGAAGGCCCTCAAGAAAAGAAGTCCCAATGCTAGCCAACAGGTAGTCAAGAGCACCAAGGGACCGATCTTAGGTGGAGGCGTGGGATACGTGTAAGTCTGACGTTTGTCTCCCTTGACTGTCTACCTTTATATAAATCGCTCACCCCGGTGCCACCTGGGTAACCCCGCAATTCAGTCTTATCTCCCCCCTCATCTTAGTATGTGCAGATGTTGATCTTCAAATTGGTAGAGCAATGATAGGCATTTGCCGGAATCCTCGATATCCGTTTGTATATTCCCCGCATGATAAGAGACCGAGGGGAGTCGAAAGCGGAGATGGTTCGCTTATCAGACCTTCCTTTGGTCTCACAGCCATGCAGCATAGACTTCTGTCCAACGTCGGGATATTTGCCGAGGTGGAGAAGTGGCCTAGCACTTTACAAGTCAGAGCTACACTGCGGACTGTGAGTGTGAGTGTGAGGGTGTGGAGTGCTATCGTATAGCTGTTTATGCCTCGGAGATAGCGGAAAGGTTTCCGCGGGTTTGATGCGGTACTCACGCAGTGGGAGCTGATCGGTGAGAACTAGAGATTCCTCGTAGACAGGGCTGTGTGACGACATTTCGAAGACACCGAGGGAGTGTACGGAGGTGTTTCTATAGGATGCGATGGGTTCTTTTCACTGAGCATGTCGTGCGCTTTTCCAATCTCTGCGCGGTGATGATTCTACCCTGGCGGTGGAGCCGATTAGCTTGACTTGTTTGATAAGAGCACCTGTAGCAACTAACCATTTCGAGATAAACTTGCGCCGTGAGCAATGCCTGCCAACTTGGAGACTGGAGTGACTGATGAGTTTAACAGTAAACTTCGAGTCCGTCAAACTTAGTTCAAGAATTGGGAAATCGGTTAGATAGTAGAGTACATGTGCCAAGATCTAATAGAACTCCGACAGTTCCAGAACAATTTCTCCATTTCCAAGTACCACCCGACAGCTACCTAGTAGGCCATCGTCCTATATTCTAGCACGAGACGACTAATCAATACGGAGATTCGGGATGGGCATCCATTGACAATTGAACTGCAAATTACAGGGTGGGTGCCTGTACGGACTTAATCTAGGATCACACGGTAGGTGTACCACCATTGACAACACTTGAACACATCAGCACACACATTTCAGTTCCAGTGCAGGTGTGGTGAAGCTACTCGCGGGACAATAGGCTCGGAGACAACAAGTTTTATACCATTGCGGGTAAATAGATGGATTTAATTATTCATGAAAAGACTCGCTATAAAACATTGCAGACATTCGTACTCATGACCCCCTTTGATTGGTAAAAAGTGGACCGGTCGTCGGCCAGCATCCATGCTGTCATCCTTTTTTTTAGGCACCGACCTGGTCAGACAGTCCATCCAACTCACGCTGCCAGTTACGATGACGCGAGATGTGCCAGATGAACTGCTCAGCCACGTTCTTCGAGTTGGGACCAGGTTCACCGGCGATCTTCAACGTGGAAGGTGCATCGCCGTATCCAGTCACCACACCGTAGGACTCGGTGAAGGAACTACCCTCAGAAGCCACCTCGACGGCATCCAGGCCAATCTGCTGCTGAATAAAGGGGACGGCCTCGTTGACACCACCAATGGCCTTAAGGTGAGAGAAGGACTCGGCGATCCAGTGCTTGGCAACACCGCTCTTGGCCAAACCCTCGGCGACGTGCTTGCCACCGGGGACGAAGGTCGCGTCGAAAAGGGTGGATCGCATACCGACGAAGAAGTGGTCGGGCACGACGGTGTGTCCAGACTCGGAAGTCACACCCTTGCGCTGGGCCCCGATGGTGAACACGAAGGCACCGCGCTCGGTCAGAGCCTGCTTCATCGTGGTGTAGGCGTTGAAGTCGAAGCCGTCGGCGATGAGGATGGCAATACGACGAGTGTCGATGACGGCCTTCTCGGGCATGTACTCCAGCTGGCTCAGACCCTTGGCCTTCTGGCCGTGGTTGGAACGAGGAGGCTTGGCAGGCACATCGCCACCGACGTTGGTCGCGACAGTCTCGGCGAGCTCGATGCTGATGGAGGCGATCCGTTCGGTCATGCGCTTGTACACGATAGGGTCATCACAGTGGTCCAGCTCAAAGGAGAATGCCTTGGCAACGTGCATCTTCTCAATCTCGGAAAGCGAGTTGTAGAAGGTCTGAGCTTGGTTGTAGTGCTCCTTGAACTTCTCAGACACCAGGCGAGCCTTGGTACCCTGGATCTTCTCGGCGTAGCTGGTGAAGCCACCCTGGGAGGGCTCTGCGGGAGGGTTGGTGCCGAAGCGGTTAGGCCAGTAATTCACAGTGCCCTTGGTGATACGGTGCTTGCCGGCGCCGTCACGGTTGACCAAGTTCATGTAAGGGCAAACGGGACGGTTGATGGGCAGCTCCTGCCAGTTGGGACCGAGACGAGAGATCTGGGTATCAAAGTAGGAGAAGTTACGGCCCTGCAGCAGGGGATCGTTGGAGAAGTCGATACCAGGAACGACGTGGCTGGTACAGAAGGCGGCTTGCTCGACTTGAGGGAAGAACTCATCCACGTTACGGTTGAGTTCCATCTGGCCAATGTAGCGGATGGGGATAAGCTCCTCGGGCCACACCTTGGTGGCGTCCAGGGGATCAAAGTCGAAGCTGTCGGCCTTCTCCTCGGGAATCAGCTGCAGACCGAACTTCCAGCGGGGGAAGTGACCGGCATCAATGGCCTCCATGAGGTCCTTGCGGTGGAAGTCGGGGTCCTGGCCACAGATCTTCAGAGCCTCATCCCAAACGAATGAGTGAACACCAAGCTCGGGTGTGAAGTGGAACTTGACCAAATGGCGCTTTCCTTCCTTGTTGACGAGGGAGTAGGTGTTAACCCCGAATCCCTGCATCATACGGTATGATCGGGGAATGGCTCGGTCAGACATTTGCTGCGTGAAGAATCATCATGTTAGCAACAGACCAAGAACAGCGAACACTGGATCGGGTTAGACCATCTTACCCAGTAGTTCATGTGCGTCGCCTCCGAATGCATGTACATAAAGTCCCAGAAGTTGTTGTGCGCACTCTGGCCCTGGGGGACCTCATTGTGAGGCTCGGGCTTGACGGCGTGAACCACGTCGGGGAACTTCATAGCGTCCTGGATGAAGAAGACGGGCATGTTGTTGCCCACGATGTCCCAGTTACCCTCGGGGGTGTACATCTTGACGGCGAAACCGCGCACATCACGGACAGTGTCGGCGCTACCCTTGCTGCCCTGGACGGTGGAGAATCGCAGGAACAGCGGGGTCTCACGCGAGGTATCAGTCAAAACACCGGCAGAGGTCACGTCCTCTGCGCTCTCGAAGAGCTTGAAAGTACCAAAAGCGGCAGAGCCACGGGCGTGAACTACACGCTCGGGGATACGCTCGTGGTCGAAGCGCATAATCTGGTGAGGAAGCGTTTGTTAGATACTAATGGACATTGTCTCATCATGCAGCGTCTGGGACTTCACGATGTCTCAACACACCTTCTCACGGCCAATCTGGTCTTCCAGAAGACTGGGGCCGGTCTGCTTCTCATTGACCACACGCAACCAGTGGTCGGGATCAGAGATCTTGACCCCATAGTCGGTGGTCATGTGTTGCTTGTCGTTCAACTCATAGGTATCCTTCTCCAAGTCCTTGATCTTGCCATCTGCGGACTTGGCGTTGTTTATTTGCTGTTGTGCAGACATTGTGTTGTAGTGTCTGTCTTCTTCAAGTGATCTAGTCAAAAGAAACAATCAGGCCAGCGGAGTCCGAGAGCCCCCTGCGCCCATTATTATATGGCCTGTCCATGTCCCCTCAGATCAAGTATCGTTGACAGAGACAGTTTCACTTGCATCCGTCCGGTTCCCCGACCATGATGTAATATCCACATCAGAGCCAAACCCCGAGACAGGTATATAGCAGGGCCGCACCAGTCAAACCGCCGAGAGAAGTAGGCGATCGCGTCTCCCTTGATCTGCTTACCCAAGCTGCCCACTTCTAGACTTCTCCGCGGTTGAGTGTCGGAGACTCGGTGTCCCAGTCAGGATCGGGGTAACCTGGCCGGGAACCTGCCACCAGAACTTGCCATCTGGGGCATCTTGTTGGATTCTACGCTCTGTGTATGGCGACACGAACGGACGAGACGATCACCGGTTGACTCCATAAGAGACTATCACCGCCCTCGACTGGTCCAATCACAAGCAAATGTCATAGAACCATGAGCAAACCATGACCCACGCCTCTGCAGAACTCTGCCGAATAGTTGAAATGCGTGCCTGTTTCAGCGCGTTGAATGACAGCGCTTGGGAATCTGGCCAGGTTGATTCGTGGGTCAGATTCCATCACCCAACTGCCCACTGCCTACTGGTTTTCAGCTGGTGAACCGCGACGGAACGATTGTGTAACTACTGTGTACTTGTATGAATGTAGTAGCAGTGGTAGAGACTAGAGACTAGAGTGAACCCCGCAATATTATTCCGCCATTTTGCACGCAGCGAGACGTCAAAACGAAGACTAATCCAGGCTTTTTACAATTACCTACCGGATCTGTCGGACGTTTTCAAGAAACCATTGGATACCGGCCGAGAAATTGGTGATTTGGCTCTTTCCAACTCAGTGCCGAGAAAGGGTCTTGCCTGTTGCCTCTCCGTGTGCATCTGCCGAGCACTTAGGTAGGCTGTGGAAGCCCACGCGCCGCAATTACTGATCAACTCGATGACTACCGAGGCCCTTCAAAGTTCACTGAGCTACGATCATTTCAAAGCGGAGTGAGAATAACAGTGTTCACCTTGGCAACAATCGACCAACAGCGGCAGTCTAGAACTTGATTCTCGAATGTGACGTCATTCATGTTCGGCACCAAATCATTTTCGGGACCGCATCGGGCGGAGCTTGTCGCATCCACACTTTATCAAGTCGTGCAACTGACTCGTGTGGGAACGCGGTAAAGTCTGAACAACTAGTGACTGTGACTCGTGAGTAGTACTGACTACTGATCAGTGACAGTGCATCCTCGCAATTCCAGCAGCTCGACCTGATGAAGACGTTCCTGGTGATTCAGAGCATGTAGTTGCCCTTGAAAAGTATTGATTCGCTCATCTTGATTTCGTCCGTATGTCATTTAGCCAGTCTTTGACCCTCTTTGGCGAGAGTCCATCCAGTGACACTACAAGGGGATGCTCAAAATGCAGATGGAAATTGCACATCAACTGCCAAAAAAGCTTGAGTGGTGGATATTGGGTAGCCACGGCTTGTCTCGATCTTGGAACAATTTCATCCGTACGCTGAAACTAGCGCCATTGTAGATTTAGATCCGCCAGAAGCGCTATGATCTGTCTTACACTAGCTTGATGCGGATGCTCTCTGTGATGCCTCCCATCTGGCGAGGTACGAGCTCCTAGCGATTGTCATGTTTGTCCGCGTCGTAACTGAACGAGCGATGCTCAAGTGCTTGTTCGGCAGTAATTCTTCTGGTTAGATCCAGATTCGGCGTCTTACCCTGGAGATCCCTGCACTCTGGTTCATAACATATCCAAGATTCGAGAGGCGCTCTGGGGCTCTCTGAGAAGAGTTTGAAGTCGCCGGCAATTGTAATCAAGCGCTCATGAAAGGGGTGCGAATTCCCGACATGGATGCTCTAGGTAGCAATCCAGCCCATACAGGTGCTCATCTACCAAATACAATATCTACCTACAGAGAATGTAGCGCCGGGAGTCTGGTGCATGAAGCTTGCTGTCACAGGCGCCTGCGAAAAACCATCTCGTTGGACATAACCTAGATCGTCTGAAGACAGTCTTGGCAGCCATCGAAGCAAACTAGATATGTAGAAGATGCGCACCACAATCTCAATGGATTGAAAATGCATCCGAAGCCTAGGTTTTGGTGAGATCGGAACCGGCTCGTAGAGCTTGCCCAGACTGGAGCAAAGACCTGGTTACTCCTTCGGTCTTGGAATCAGCTGCAGATATGATGACAAGGTACCTTACGTATCATGTAAGAAAACGATGTCAGTGGCTATTCAGGGCTATTTACATGGGATATCATAATCAGCTATGCTATGTCACAAACCACCAACAAAAAAAGACAAAGAAAACGATGATCACGACGAAACCCTCCAAAAAAATCCGCTTCTGCTTCAAAACCCCCCAAAGTCGATCATCCAAGAACAGGCTTCAATGTAGCAGACAAAAGGCAATCACATGTTATCCTCACTCCAATGACTTCTCGTCTTCTTCCAAGCCTCCCGTTCCTGCCTCCCTTCCTCCTCCGTCTTCTGCCCAACCCCCAAAAGACCGCGTTCAACCCACTCGCGACTCTCCATCTCCGTTAACCGTGACAACGCTCGCGCAAACGCGAAGCGCTCCTCGTCGCCGCTGAAAATAGAGCTGTTCTTGAGTGTTTGCTCGGACATGCCCAGGTCGTCCATGAGATTGCGCATCGCGTCGGAGATATCGGAGGCGGAGGCGGAGCTTTCGTCGCCGCTGTTCGCCTTGAGGGAGCTTTGGATGTCGGCCTGAGAGAGGAAGAGGTTCTCGAGGGGAACTTCGGTGGTAAGGACGAGTTTTGCCTGGGGAGGTTTTGATGAACGGGTTAGTTTGGTGTGAAGCCGATAAATCGAGGGAGGAGGAAGGGAGGGGGGCGTGATTTAGGTGGGGAGATAGGATGTGAAAGGACTTACCCTGCTCTCGTAGACGGCATCGATGAAAGTAATGAATCGGCGTGCCAAGTCTCGCTGATTCAAGTTCATTGCTGGGACTTCTGTAACGATGAACGCATCATAATGGCGAACTAGTTCGAGGTAATCCGCTGCACCGGTGGCCGCTCCAATTAACTGCTTGAAGGTGAAATGAGCCGCTTTCCCACTGGCCTCGGGGACACGAATCTTGCGGCCCCAGACGACGTGGGAAGTTTCATGAGGAGGATCGTCGATAGGGTCGCCCAGGAATTCGAACCATTTGTGGGCATGGCGTTCGGCCTCCTCGCCGAGGGGGTTGTGGTAGACAGCCGCGGGTGGACGGGGAATTTTGCGATAATCAGTGGGCGAGTTGAGGTTGATGACGTTGAGAGCGGTCTTGAGGAGGGTGATGCAGGGGATGAAGGACTCGCGCTGGATGCCGTTCTTGTATAGGTCATCTGGGTGACGGTTTGATGTTGTGACGAGGACGACACCGTGGGACTGAAGGAATGCAAGGAGTCTGACACAGTCAACATTTAAGGCCACATGATTCTCTCAGACAACAGCCATGACAAGAACAAGTTGAGCTGCGCTTGGGCGAAATCGGATCATGAACACATACCGTCGCAAAATCATAGCATCCGCCACATCCGTACACTGAAACTCATCAAAACACAAGACACTCGCTGTCTCAGCAATATCAGCCGCGACAAGAGGCAGCGCATCAAAGTCATTGCCATGCTTCATCTTCACCACATGCATGCGTTTATGTACATCCTGCATGAAATTGTGGAAATGAATTCGGGACTTGGTCCTGATGTTTGAAGGCAGCGTGTCGTAGAAGAGATCCATCAGCATGGTCTTGCCGCAACCAACATCCCCATACATATAAAGGCCGTTGGGGAGGTCCTTGTGCGCTCCTCCTGAGCTGGCGGCTTTACTGCTGCCGGAGCCGAAGAGGGAGCCAAAGAAGGACTTTTTGGCTGCGCGATCGAGAGATGCGACGCTGGGGTGGATAACCGGAGGTGGAGAGTAATGTTTGAGGGCTTCGAAGAGATTTTGAAGGTTTTGAATGATGCCTGCGAAGACATATTAAGTCAAACTGAGGCTAAAGATATGCATTGCGCGAGCTACACTCGGACTCTTGAAACATGCAACGTGCGACATGCGACATGCGACACGCACGTTCACTCACCTCGTTGATAAGGATCATCCCGTAAACGACCCTCCTCTACCCGCAGGTCATATTCCCTCATCGGCCCATCCTGGGAAGAACTCGGGTCCTTCGTCTCGAGTGTGCTCCCCTTGTGCGCCGCATTGGCGGGGGTCGCGAACCCTCGCTGCTGCTCACGGACAATAGTCGCATATGAGCCAGTCGTACTCCACAACCGATCAGTCACTCGAAGCGCCTCAGACCGGGTGCTGGCAAAGGTCGAGAGTGCCATCTCTCGGCCAGCGCGGGCACTTCCTGCCCCCACGCGATGAGGCAACAATGGCGCGGCCAGCGCGCCACGAGGACGAGACACCGCGCTTGGGACGCAGCCCGCACGGAGTCTGGGTGGTGCTCGTCTCATGGCTACAGAGTAGTGTATGGGCTTGCCAACTTTTGAGAAAAGCTGCAAGCCTGTGGGCACGAAGAGACGAGCGGTTGTTTTGCGGGGGTGCGGAAGATCGAGAGAAACAATAGCGGCGGGCAGGTGAAATTTGTAGCCGAGGTATCGCCGCAGGGCTTGTTTTCTCCGGGGAAGGCGGTTGACGTGCGCCAGGTACCGTAGGGCAGGGGAATATCTGGAAATAAGATACTCTATGCCTAATTTTCGCCAAGTGGGCTCACGAGATGAAACTGATTGAGAGAAGTGCAGCGCTACTCCCCCACCATGTGAGCAGGCTCAAAAATATGTACAAAACCACAGGGAAGTTACTGGAACATAAACTCGAGACACCGGCAATTCATCTGGCTCCGACGGGTGGCGCGGTTCCTGAGGCGGCAAGCGAAAACGTCCCGGCCGACGATCCGAGTCACGTGACGTCTACTCGTGTGTTGACTGTTGACTTTTGAGTCAGAGTGACCTGAGCGAGAGTGCCGTAGACAACATTATTTGTCAACCAACCACAAAGTGTATGGAATGTGCGTACAGCGTACAGTATGTGCAGTGAGAATAGGAGACATGTATGGTATTTGGCAAATATGCCCAGAAATTGACAAGCAGATAGCTTTATCCATGTATGCAAAAACAAGAAAAAGCATATGTACAGATGTATAATGCGCAAAGAGATCTTGAAACTCGGAAAGATGAAAAGAGATTTTCAAATGAAAAGGAAAAACGACTTCATAAGAGTATGAAAATCAACAGGTACCGCTGCTAGGGGAAACGCGGCGAAAAATGGGACCACAAAGTTCCTCAATAAGATAGGGAGCGAGCACGATCAAGGTAAAATGGCGTCAGGCGAAGAAACAAGAAAAAAATAGATTGGAGACACAAGGGAAAATAAAACGAGGTATAAAAGGGGATCATCTGAAGGGTAAAAGGAATAGGAAAGCCATGCCCAAACATCACACATCATTATCGTAGCATCGCGACAAGTCAACGTTCACTCAATGGAAAGATCGAAAAGTCATCGCTCGGGAAAGCATTAGTCAACAGAGAAGAGAGTGCATGAGCCGCGGCACAAGCCCTCGCAGGTTGAAGGGTGCCGGAACGCCAAAACACCCAGTAGCGGGTATGAGGAAGCACCACAAAGAGGTCAAGGCAAATAAGTCGAAATAGGACCGAAGACGATTATCGAAGCCGGAGAGACACACAAACAGGCAAGAGTGAGTTGGCCAGCAGTGGCCCGAACTCAATCATGCAATGTTGACAAACAGTGTCAACTTGGTGTTCCGTTGCATGGCTTGCTCCAAATCGGCATCTGACGCCAGATCAATGTAGCTCCCCGAAGCTTCATCGCGATACTGCACGATAATATCCTCTTGGATCTTGAGTCGATCGCAAAGTTTGTCCTTAAGATGCGCAAGGCTTACACCAGCGGGTATCCGAATGGCAATCAGATCATCCTGGAAGAAGACCTTGACCTTCATGGCGGACGCGTTGGAGTTGGTCGACACCTGCGTCAAAGAACTTCCTTGTCGGTTCATGGGAGGCGGAACCGCAAACCCCCCCGGAGCAACGCCGCCGGGGGTGCGCTGCTGCGATGCCCTGTCAGGCCCCGTACTGATTGGCGCCTGGGAGGATTGTCGAGAAGCACTGCGCGACTGCTCCAGTCCAGAGGAGGAGTGATGTGACTGATCCGAATAGCGTGCCTCCTCGCCAAACGCATTCGGATCAATTTCGAAATCGCCCTGGCGGGGCGCGAACAGCTGACGTACGAGTTGACAGCGAGAGATGTGCGGGGGCATGGAGAGAAGTTTCTTGATGTATTCGTCAAGGTTTTGGCGACGCCCATTCGAAATTGCATCGGTGACATGGGTGACGGGGCCCGGCATAAAGGGCAAGGTGCGAGGACGACCCCGGTTACCGGCTTCATCGTCGAATTGTGTGAGCAGCGCAATTTGGAAGTCGTAGAAATCGTGGTAGTAGCGAGACAGCTCCCAACACCGACCGTCCTCCATCTTGGCTTCAATGATGTACCAGTATTTGTCATTGTCGAAGCAATACCGTGGGATCGATGCGGCCACCGGCGCCAGGAGTTGTTGGTAGCTTTGCGGCTGCGAATGGCCCCCGACCGCTTGACCGGACAGGGTACCCTTGCTGGCGTTGCGCTGATGAATCCCCTATTGGTTCATATGTGGTTAGAATGAGGGTTTCGCCGCGCAGTGGGATCACAGAGCACCCCCGATCGGAGAATTGGCCGACTTACCGCATTGTTGCCATTCTGACTCATACGACCAGCATTGGGATGCGATGCGCCCATTGACATCTTGTCCATGCCCGACGTGACGGAGACCATTCCGCCTCCTGCGGGGTCGAGCTTGCCTAGAGTGATACTGCTGTTTTTGTACTCGGCGGTCATCTTCTTCCACTCCTCCACCTTGGGCACACCGGCGCGGCGTACTGCCTCCAGGGGGTCGGTGACCGCCTGGCCGCTCTGCATGTCGCGCAGCTCGATGAAGGAGACCGGAATCAGGCCGGGGCCCCCGAGGCGACCGATGGGCTTGGCGACGAACCATTCGGGGTTGGACTGGGCGATGACAATGATGGCTTCACCGGCGCGCGCATCCAATTCATCGGGTCGCTCGGCCTGGAAATCATATTGGACGATGCCATAGACCATGGCGCCCTGACCTTTGAGCGCGGACATTCTGAATGCGCCTTGTCGGGAGTGGGTGGTGGTGGAAGAATCCGAGGTGGGACTGCGATCGGAGAAGCCAGAGTCGTAGTGGTCCTTTTTGTGCAAGTCCACGGAACCCCCACTGTCCCTCTCGTTTTTGCCGATGACCTCAAAGAAGGAGACGGGAACGAGCCCTCGGGCGCTAGGGATGAGGGGATTGCAGGCCTCGTACCAGTCTGGATCGTCTTCGCGGCTGATAACGTGGAAGAAGTCGCCCTTGCTAAAGCCGAGTTCCTGGGTCGCACCGGGCTCGGGAGTGTAATCGTAGAGGGCTTTGATGACCTATGCGCGCGCGACCACCCGATTCGGGGATGATGTTAGTGACTGTGTTTGCGGGTGTTTTGGTGAGTCGTGCGCTCTCTCTCTCTCTCTGTCACAATCTCTCTGTTGCGAAGTTGCGACTGCTTTTTAGATTTCGCCCGTGTTTGGAAAGTGGATTGGTCCCGCTGGGCAATTGAACCAAGGACAAGGGCCCGTGGGTTTAAGTGAATCAGGCAAGGAACCGAAAGGAACGACCAGGGGGGAGAGAAGGGGAGGCCACCGGTGGAGGAGGGCAGAGGGAAAATGTGATGAGGGGCAGGCGGGTGGAACACTGGAACCCATCCAGTTGGATAGTGGCGGCAGTGGGCAATTCTCCAGTCGCAACCGAGGGGCGCTTGTCGGGGTTCCTGCTCTTTTTGTGTCTCTGAACTTTGCGGCCAGAGGCACAGGAAAGGCAGAAGAGGAGGAGGCAGGGTGGAAGTTTGGTGGCTGGGACACACGGCCCTTGAAAAGCAACGGACAAAGGAATGGATCAACCTTGACCGGACCAGATAAGAAGAATTGGAGGCGCAGATAAGTAGGGGAAACAAGAGCAAGAACAAGTCGGCTATACAAGGAAGGCGACAGAAAGAGAGAGAGAGAGAGAGAGGGAGAGAAAGAAAGCGAGATGGATCGGAGGTAGAGTTGATGTATAGACGTAGCAAGCATTTGACCGGCGGGGCAAAGGCGGCATCTGAATGCGCAACGTTGTCGCAAAGAAGACACTCACTTTTTTGGGCGGCAAGATTGCGATTGCAGATTTGGGGGTGATAGAGACGTGATGTTGGTGATGTCTAGGATCTTTCTCCCCCTTCAAGGAGCGTCGGATGGCCTGTTCAAGAAAAAAAGCGGAGTGAATCAGTCGGAGAAGCTCAATCCGAGTGATACCGTCCATGCCAGTTGTGACACGTCCAGCCACGAGCTCAAAAGATCCGAAGGAGGCAAGACTCAAAATGGAGGTATGTCATCGGAGTCAGTGCAGAAGGGGAGAGAGAATGGGTTCATAGCGTACCTTCATCGCGACCGGAAGGGAAGAGAAAGGGATTAAGAGAGTTCGTCGGATATGAATTCGATTGCGGGGGAAAAAGAGATGGAACAAGGGTCGGTAAGAAATCTCGACTTGCTTCGTGAAAGAAGGAAAGGAAGAAGAGGAGGAAGAGGAAGAGCAAGAGGAAGCAGGGGAGTGACCGGCTCGAAAGAAAGAGAGGCAGGCCGTCACAGTTCTGGTTTTTTTTTTTTCTTGGGGCGGGTTGCCTCGAAGATCAGCAGTATAACGTTCGGACCGACGCCATCAAGAAGTAGAGAGAGTGGTTGAAGAGCAGATGGGAGGGGGCAGACTGGTCGCGCGGATTGCGATTGACAGCAGACAGTCACTGGAAGGAAGAATGACTGTAGGTGAGTGTAATTTAGGACCTGTATCAAGTCCTTCCCGATCAAGTACACCAGTCCAGTCCGTCAATGGAACAAAGTACGGTAGATGGATGTTTGTCGCAGAGAATAATAATCGGTCTGGAGAAAGACAGCAAGACCGTAGGTAAGTGGAAGGGACAGAATTGGAGAGAATGCGGTCGTTCCGAATTCACATAATCAGTGCAGTGGTACAGCAGCAGCAGCAGCAGCAGCAGCAGCAGCAGCAGTAGTAGTAGTAGTAACAGTGTAGTAATTGAACTAATAGAACGGACATTGACTAGTAGAAACTTAGTGCAACTGCAGCGGAACACCCTGCCAGGCACACGCTCAGCGTGACAACAATAATACCAAGTCCCCGAGTCCCATGCAAGAATATGCACCTCCAGCCACCTGAGGATCGCAGGAGATCAATGTGATGGTGCCGAGGATGCTTGGACGGGGAGACCCACGGATCAAGAGGTCGAGTCCGTGAATGGTAAATGGTGTGAATGGGGAGCACCGCAGAGGCGGCAGATGGTTGGAATGGCAATCGTGGACTGGATCCAGATCCTGCGGGGGAAATTGCCCCTTTGAGGGTGGAAGGCCCGGAGATTCCAAGGCGGGTAAAAAGTGGCTTCTACGAGGAGGAGTGTAGACTGTAGTTCACTCCTCAATATCGTACACAAGGAGGAGCTCCCCTATGAGCTACATGAGGACAAGACCGCCAGGAAAAAGGGTCATATCTGGATTCTTACCTAAGAGACTGAATACCGTCTCTGGGTCTTGTTTCTCGATTCAGGGAATGACATTGATTATTTGCAGATTCGTTGTAGGCAATTGGGCAGGACCATGCATTAAACAAAGTTCCCCTGGAAATGGGGCCGGGAAGCCAGTGACGCACTGCTGTTGCTATGCGAGGGGCGTGATGGTGACGATTGTCTGTGATGGGGTCCTCCAAGGGTTTATAAGAATTAAGGTACATTGGTACAATATACATTATACAATACTCTCTAATCAAGTGAGCTTGGTCCATAGTCCATAAGTGACTCCATAACACATACTCCGTGAGTCCGTAGTCCATACTCCAAAGTAACTATACCCCGGGTCACTTGACAGTCAATGAAAGTCTGGCGATGAACTCGCAAAAGTCTGAAGCCAATGACTGTCAAATTTTAATCACCCACATCACCCACATCAACCTGAGAGACCCGTGGCAACAACCATCGTACTCCAGTGGCCAGACAGGACCGGACATGAATTCTCAATGGTGAGCGACCGATCAAGAAGTGGTCCCCGAAGGTCAGAATGGATGGAGCCGCCCGTGGACGAAGCGGGCTGCAGACGAGCCCGAGACAGTAGGACAGTAGTATCAGTGCCGGTACCAGTAGCAGATCAGCCTCCAGGGACTCAAAGAGTCAATGAGCCACTAAAGGATATGTGTGTGAAAGTAGCGATCACAGGGGACGGGAGACGTACACGTTCCTTTGTTCCAAGCGTTCTCGAATACCCCGGCGGGGTCTTCAGTTGACGAACACTCGTGTGAGAATAGTAAAGGCAATCTCCACTTGAGCCGGGGGCGTCTCCGGTCCCGGCTGAAAGTCGACGCACTGTATTTCATGTGCCATGGACCACCGACTGGAGTCCCTGGATTGTACCTTGGGAGGGTTCGTATTTCTCCGTGAAAGAGCCGAGACTCGAGACACATACTCTGTTGAGTCTGTTCTGATCTGACGCGGCACGGGAGCCGCAAACACGGGACTCCTACTACTGTACTACCGTAGACAGATCGCACATGATCTGGGGGCAGTCACATGGTCTGCTGGTCTAATCAGAGGTACGACACTCCCGTCCACGGGTGGACCTCCTGTGGTCGTCTCTTCTCTCGGCCACGCTCGCATTGAGATCACCGAGTCAGTTCCAATCCATCCACGATTGAAATGACTCGAACACTCACTGCAAGACATACCCATGGTGAGAGACGGATAATTCTCCGAAATTGCGTTCAGTAAGGAATCAGTCCAATTTACAACATGACCCGGGCAACTGCAGCTCCCCGATAGGACCCAGCATGAGAGCATTGATGCCTCTATCCCGTGACCGCCGCAGTAGTAATGTTGTAACAAAGTACCTCCGCGAGACTGGTGACTGCTACAGTGGCACATCTCGAGGACCTTCTCGAGGCAATCTCGACTAGACGGAAGAATAAAATCCGCTGGACAAAAAGCTCAAAAACTGGAAAAAGGACAAAGAAATGATCTCGAAGTTTTACTGTTCCACGGTTATACCGCAGACCGCTGGCTGTAGTTGTGACCAGTGCCACTGACCACTGACGCCCGTGGCTCAGACAGCACTATAGGGTAACGACTAACCACACCATAAAGTTGAAATCGGCAGAAAAAAAAGATGGATAGCATTTGCAAAAGACAGGAGAAGAAAAGAGAGGAGGAAACCGGTCCAACTCACTTTCGGGCTCTAGTGGAGCAGCGAAGGCGTATACATGGATTGCGGTAATCTTGTTTCCGCTGCGATCGATCAAGTCAACCTCCAGACCTCTGGACCAGACTTGAAGACCGCTTGACGAGATCATGCTTGGGTACCACTACCTAGACATTCAACAACATCGGAGCACCTCCGTCTGCATTCTACATAAAGACGCAATTACTCGACGTATCAGCTAGAGGACCCCTCGATAACTCAACTGGGAAAAACCGCTTTTTCAACCTTAGCTCGAGGTCTTTGTTTGTGCGGTTGGTCACACCGGCTCAGTAGACTATTAGACTATCAGACTAATAGGTATATACCACGTATCACTATCCATACATCATCACATGGACAATGTCTATGTCAAGAACTCAGAACTCCTTGAATACCCAAAAACGACCACACAAAGTCCATCTCTTGACAGTCTACACTCTACACTCTACACACAAAACCTTCCAGGAGGTCTTCCAGTGTAATTCAAGGCGGGCTTGTACGATCGCCGAACCTGTTGGGCGGGACATTGCGTGTCGGGGTGTCCCAGTTCCTTACTGAGAGTCCCCGTGGGTGCCGCCTGGTGGTGGGCACGTGGGACCCACGTGGTGGAGCAGATGAGGTTTATTTCCATGGGCGTTGAGGAAAATGGGTCTTGCGAGGAGGATGTAGAGATAAGACGAAGCGACCTGTGAGTTCAAATTGGCAAACCCCCAAACCCTCTAGATAGAGACGAGGCTGAGGAACTCCATCGAAAAAAAAAATGGGAGTCTCGAGAGAGTGAGAGCGATCTCGAGTACGCCTTTTGACGATGAGAAAAGAGGGCTGGACCGTTGTGGTATGATGGTAGAGGCCTTGGCATTCCGCGCCGGGGCCTAGTACTGAGTGATTCAGGTGGCCTGCCAAGTTGAAGGGCAGAAACGGTCTCGTGAACGGGCAACGCCCAACATACCTGTGCATGCTTCGAAGGCATGTAAAATATGTATATATATATATCGTTTGTGGAAAGTAATATGGAGGAAGTTTACGCTTGCGATAGTGAAAGGGTTATTTTGTTTTCAATGCAGTGGATGCGAAAATAGATACGCAGAGTAGGTGGGACTAGGTCTACTAGGGGTGCGCCTTGGTTTGTCCAAGGGGGAAAAGAACTTCAATCACAAAGCGCCCATGTCGCGCAGCCAGTGTTGCTCCGGGAAAAATCAGGCCGAAAAACGAAAGGCAAGGACGCGGAAAGACGAGAATGAGAGGAACGGAAAAGACGGGGGTATCATTAGTATGCTGTCAGTTTACCCCGCCTTTGCAAATCCGGAGGAAATGATGCATGGGGAGAGGATCAACAGCACGCGCGAGAGGGTGGACGTCCATCTGTCACTTGTCACATCTCGCAATCACAACTTCGAAGTGAGTCAGCACGCGAAGCGCCACACTCTCGTTTGATCGGGAGATGCGAGAGGTGAGTGACCGACCGCTACACAACGAGGAAGTGATACGAAAGTGATGGAGAACGGAGCCAGCATGCTTCGGCGTCCTGATCATCGCACAGACGAAGGGCAGTCAGAACTACGGACTGCGGAGGCTCAGCTTGACGACTAGAAAGGGACTGATTCGACTAGATTTGACCCTTGATATCAACGACCCGATGGGCCTCGGCTTTAGCCGTCTCGAACAGAGGACCAGCTTTGCTGGTCAAGAGCCTCACAGTCCCCTCTATCTCTTGCAGAGCCTCCGCCGACGCGTGGTCGAGAATGAAGCGAGCGGCTTGCTCGTCCGACTCGAAGCCAAGCTCTTCTGTGATGAATCGGAGCTTGACATCCGGTTTGTACCTAATGAAATCAGGTCAGCACGAAGAAAAGAAGGGGGGGGAGCCATGAGACGTAGGGAACGGAAACTCACGCTCTACACATTGACGATAGAGCAGTCAATCGCTCCCGTCCAACGAACATGTCCATGAGGTAGGCGCCCATGTTCGGCGTATCCAGGTAAAGCTGGAAGAAACGGTGATAGTTTCCGAGAGCAAGGGTGGAGCGAACCTCAAGTGCATGCTTCACAGCACTCGACTTCTTGTCTTCTGCACTAACATCGGCTAGCGCATCGTTCATGGCGGTCCAGTTCCGAGTGTAAATGAAATAAAGAATACGATAGGCCTTAAACTCGGTTGGATGCCCACCGAGCTTCTGTTCGTACAAAACTCGAAGCTGAGTTTGACACTGATTGTACTCACCAAGATCCCCTTTCTCTAAGGCTATGCGGGCGTGGATCTCGTACACATGGACAGTGAACTCGTTACGGATGTGCTGCACCGTCAAATCTTGGCGAAGGGACTTGAACTGATCGCAGATGTAGGTGTAGTTGGCCTCTCGTTTCCACTTCTTCTTCAACAGGTCCAGGGTTTGCTGGAGCACTGGCAACGGCCGAACGGTGTCAGGGTTGGGCGCAGAGGTCAGGCGGAAGTAGTTCTTCTCCAAAGTCTGGCAGCGTCCAACCACAGGTCCCTGATCTTGTACCGTACTGCGCGCAATGGGCGGATCCACTGGGGACGAAGTACCGGAAGTGCCATAATTGACGCCGGCGCCCTCAAAACGTCTGCGCCTCATCTCCAAATTAGCTTTTGACTTACTAGAATCATCCAGTGTCATCCGTGACTTTTTATCTGTGGACGGGTGAGTAGTGCGGTCTTCGAGTCGGTTGCGATTGTTAGCTTTTTTCCATGGTGGCGAATCGTCTCCTCGTTGCTGTTGACCAAAGTCGGTCGACTTTCTCTTCCGATTGGGGTCGACGGGAGAAGTGAGTGGACTTGCTTTAGCCCAAGTCGAAACAGCCGGATTGGCCAGGACTCTATTACGTTCATTTTGAATCATGTGCTGGGGTAGGGCCGTGCGATCCCAGTCGATGATGTGAAGCTTATTGCGATCAGCGGCCTCTGTGATGACCTGTCGCAGCTTCTCTTGAATTTCGGCGTGACTGACACTGGGGATCTGGTTCTTGGCATCAAAGCAGCGTTGCACGTAGTTGCGCACCGCCTGGGAGAATTCGATTCGCGGCCGAGCCGGTTCCGCGGCAGGAGTCGTGGTTGGATGTGTGGTAGTGGTTCCAGCGGACGAAATTGATGAACTCTGGTTAGAAGTGAGGCTACGACGTGCTTGGACTGGAATGTATGCGGGAGTTGCTATTGAAGCGTTAGTACGGCTGGAAGAGAGAGGCAGGGAGGGCGGGAAGGAGGGGCACGAGTGTTAAAAGTCGCGGGCACTGACCGGGAGCTTGGTAGGCGACAGGCGTCGATGACGGCGCAGACGCGGTTGCGCGCCAAGGGGGAACGCTTGAGCTCATGCCGAATTTCTAGAAGTACGAATTCTGAAAAAGAAAGAGGCTTTTCTTTCTCAAAGCAAAAGGGGGGAGAAGCGAGAGAGAGCGAGAGAGACAGAGATGCGAGGCAGGAAGGGCAGACCGGCGAGAGCCACAGATAAGGAGAAGAGAGAGTAGGCTACGAATGAGATCGTAGTTTCAAAGTAATGCTTTTCACTGGACCAAATAAGATAGTCAAAGATGATAATGTTGTGATATTGATAACAAGGACGACGGTTGATCAAGCGAATTGGTGGTCGGGTTGTTGGAAAAAAGCGGTACCGTCATGAGCGGTCAAGACACCTCAGGTAACTCGCCCGTGTGAGCCCGACCGACTCGCTTACATTGCGGGCCCCTCGGACTTTTATTTCTCCGCTTCTTGCCCCGGATTATCATCTTATCGGCGACGCAATCGACCAAGTGGATGGATGATCGGGGCAGCTTCAAAGCGGGGGTTTCGTC
The DNA here is from genome assembly GCF_028827545.1 of Penicillium diatomitis. Lineage (NCBI taxonomy): Eukaryota > Fungi > Ascomycota > Eurotiomycetes > Eurotiales > Aspergillaceae > Penicillium > Penicillium diatomitis. The sequence goes on along the minus strand of NW_026623181.1, from coordinate 732,410 downwards.
GTGTACATTTCTTACTAGATGTTTTTCAAGCCCCTAGATTTGACTACTGCATTGCGACCGCTACTGCTGCCAGACGAGACGCTTCTTTTTGTGCAGGATGCGGTGGGGTTATATGAGGGGTAAGATGCCTCCCCGCCTATCATGGAGCCCGCGGATCGACTTTATATTCACATGACGGCGATGCAAGCAGAAAGTACAAAATCCCCGATTACCAGAATGGGCACGCCTACTTGACATCGCATCGGGTGTGTTATGTGTCTGCTGAAGAGTCGCGTAAATATTGCGTGGGCATCGATCTGAAGGAGGTTGACCGAGCTGAATACCAGGTGAGGGGTGTACGATTCCGTTAACAATGGGCGTGTTCATTTGGCTAAAGAGATTGCATCACAGGCGGGCTTCTTTAGATCATCGCCAAAGATCACAATATATCCAAAGCCTCAGAAGACAAAGCTCGATACTCGAACCAATATTGGCGCCACTGTCTCGACCACTGCCCACGCCGGCCAGCTCAGTGTTCAGCCGTCTTCACCTCGACCTGCATTCACTGGCGATCAACCAGCTGCCTCGCCAAAACCGATCAATGCAACCTGGGTTTGCCCAATCTGCTCCTTTTCTAATCCAGTGCCGTCCAATTTCGACCCGGCCACAGCTACTGGAAACACGCCTTTACCTCCATGTTTAGCCTGCGGCATCAAGCCCCCTCTGGCTACCGTGCTCAAAGCAGCGATCAATGCCGCCTCAAACCGAGAGTCTTCCTTGCCAACTGCCGAACCCCCTGAAACGGGGAGGGTTTCTGTACCAGACAAGAATGGTGTATCTAGCCTGTCGACCGCTGCAAAACCAGTGCCATGTCCTCGATGCACATTTATGAATCATCCTTCGCTTGTTGAATGTGAGATCTGCGGGGCCTCCTTGGGAGCCTCGGCGGCTTTTCCTCAGCTCCATGGTACAAGCCGCACAGATTCGCCTGCTCCATTCTTTGCGCAATCTCGCATCGTGAACTCTGAAGTGACTGACAGCATTAAACTGTCATTCCGCAATGGGGGAGACAAGACCTTTCATGATAGACTCAAAGGTGCTCTCGTACAGAGAAAATGGCTTTTACAGAATGCGCCACCCGTGCCAGCGCCTTCACAACGTACTGAATCGCCCAACAACCCTGGTGCTGCTGCCGTGGAGAGTCCGCAATCTCCAGCGCCCCGAAGTACCTTGGTAGGAATCGCAGGCTTGGAGCAACGAGGGCTTGAAACTCGTATCAACAATCAATTAGTGATTGGTAACGCGTTTGAAGATCTGGAGGCGTTGATGGCTTCTGCAAAACAAATCGTTGCTTTAGCGGAGAGTCTCGCGCGGGAGTCAGGAATGAACAGCAACGGCGGAGCTTCAACAGAAACCACTACAGTTCTCTCCGAGTCTGTCGCCGCTCTGGGCATGGTCACCACGAAGGACATGCTGAGTTCCGGGTCCGAAAGTCTTTATCTTTCAGAATTGTCCCGTGACCTGGCTGAGTACTTGACCGACGATCGTAAAGGAATCCTCCAGCGTGAAGGGGGCATTATGAGTCTGATCGATCTTTGGGCGGTCTTCAATCGATCTCGAAACGGAGTTGAACTCATCAGCCCATCTGACTTCCAGCGAGCGGCCGAGCTCTGGGAAAAGCTCAAGCTTCCTATCCGACTGCGGCGCTTCAAAAGTGGTCTTCTCGTGGTGCAGCGTTACGACTGGAGTGACGAGAAGACTATCCGCCAATTTCAAGACTGGATGGAGGAATTACGTCGCGTGCCGCCCGACGAATCCGTACCTTGGGACTGGTCATTATTTGGTCGGGCTATTACGGCACAGGAGGCGGCTCAAAGGTTCAAATGGAGTGTGGGTGTGGCTGCCGAAGAGCTTGAAATGGCCGAGGATCGCGGAATCCTTTGTCGGGAAGAAGGTATCGAGGGATTGAGGTTTTGGAGCAATCACCTTGTTTCATAGAGCGGACCGCTAAAAGAATTAACCTTCATCATTCGTATATAGTAGTATGAGAGGGTCGAAAGTAGAACCGGTAGTCGGTGCAGTGTGGGTACAGCAGTACTACCTTGGTACGTCTCATGCGAGCAAGTCCGCATGGCTTTGAGATCCGTCACCAGGTCGCATTCTTCAAGGTAAGGGCACCGCTGAGGCAATAATACGACGACACATACCGTCAACCATACTACCACCTGGTACGAAGGGCGAAGGCAACCCTGTCTTCCGCAATCTCGTGACTGCCTGGCAGTAGGCAGAATGCTTACTCAGTCGACTCCTCATTAGGTTAAGTTAACTTAACTAAGGCACCACACCCCAAAAGAGGACTCGATGACGTCTGATTCGCTGATGTCAGCTGCCAAGTGACAAGGTTATTGCGGGGATGCAAGATGAACAGCCATGTTGATTGGCTGAAATCGCACCCCGGATCACCGATCGGACCCGCCTGGTCCGTCAGTAAGTCGCTCAGTCTGTGCTCCTCTCAGTGACCAGAGACTACTGCACCTAGTCATGTTCTTACTATGCAAAAATGTGTAGTCGAATGTACCTTGAATACCGAGACCATCAGTGTGCATCGCATCCCCGCATCGGAGTGCTCTGGTCCTTGAACCGCCGGCGGAATCAGGCGGTACCGATGGGCATCACCATCAGCGACTCTTGGGCACCCTTTTTTAGCTGGATGCATCCGCCTCTTTTTCTTCGACTCTTCATATTACACGTTCGCAAGATCCCTCTCACATCACGCTCATTGTCGTGCACAAACTCAGCCCATGATCATTGACTGGCACATTCTTGAATTCCATTTCTCAAGCTATCTCCATACTTCCACTCTGACGCCATACCTCAAGCTCGCGTGAGCTCGGACTGGCTTGAACACCGTCGGGACCAGGTCGTGGTCGACAGCAGCTCCGTTTCTGTATTCTACATTCTTGAACACCTCATGGTGATTCCACGTACTGCGACCCTATCTAGAAAAGAAACATTGTCCTGTACGCGGCATCTCGACGCGCCTCACTTATCATGAGTTTTTCAATTACCTGCTCTTCCGTTGCTGCGGTACGGCCAGCTACGAGAACAACTATTATATCACCGCTTACCACGCAAAGTCCGCGCTCGACCCGGAGAATCTGGCAATGCGCTAGCAATGGCCAAGGTCTTCGCGATAGAATGGAGCGTGCGGAACGATCCTTCGATGCATTCCACCGCCACCACGAAGCCAAAATCCGTTCCGTAATCGAGTCCAGCTGGCCCACCACAGCCCCTCGAAAGCCTCATGGGACAACCCCATGGACAAAGAAGTGGAAGCAGTCCCGGATCTCTGAACTCGCCGGTCGAGAGAAGACTTACTGGGATGCAGAGCTCGAGCAAATGAATCGACGGATGGCCAAGCTCAGCAATCTCATTGCCCGAGATCCGTACGAGCTACCTTTTGGGAATCAAGCATTCTTTGCCCATTACGACCCCTCTCTTCCCGCCGAGGCGAACAAGAGGACAGAAGGAACTAACTCCAAGACGCGGTTCCAAAGTGATAGTCCTAGTGGCAGCGCCAGCTCTCACGAGCCACTTCTGTCCCGGGGAAACCTTGAATACGACCCAATCAGTGGGAGAATGACCCGTGCGACACCTGCAACGCAAACCGTCACCCCCGTGTCTCCTTCCACGACTCAAAGCGCCCAGTCACAGCAATCCGCGCATGCAGAATACAACGCCCAGCCTGACAACCAGCTCGAGGCAAGATTAGTCGCAGAGGCGACTCGAGCTCAACTTTCCGACCCAGTGGTCGACTGTGGCCCTGGAAGTGAATTAGAAGCCTTTTTCAAGGCATCACCAGCCAAAGTCGAAGCAACACATTATACAACAGCTACAAGGACGTCAGACGCCACAGTGACCAGGACTCACGATCTGGTTGACAATGTTCCTGACGACGCATCTTTCGCGACCTCCGTAGGCGGGAATCGCACCACGGACGAGAAAGTACAGCCTCTCAATGCAAGCGACATTCGGGCTCGTTGCGAGTCCCCCACTAGCAATGAGAGTCTTGCTGCCAAGTTTCAAGAAGACCCAATCTACGAAGCTCTCCAAAGCCGGCAGCATCACAGATCGGCTGTCCCTCGCCCCGAGGCTACCTATCGAATCCTGGCCTTTGATTCCAGCACCGCCTCAGTCACAACCACCGAAGCGGACACTTTCTTTGGAACATCAGAGCAGGCCCCGACTCACGAGATCCTGTCGCGTCTGCACAATCCCGCGAATTTCGTGCGCTATTTTGGTAAAATGCAAGAAGATGGCTACGAAATCGCCACCGGCGGTGGTGATATCTTGGTCTTCAAGCGAACATTCAATGGTCCAGGGAAAAGTCCAGTCCAGGGCCCCGCCACTGGTTTCAAAGACCCTACCATCCCAGCAGATGTCCAGGCCGACTTGAAAAACTACCAAATGCCCGAGGACGCATTTGACATGTCCCGCTACGTTCACCATTACGACCCCTCGTCTTCCACCATCAAGGTGAGTAGGCAGTAGGACTGTCTATTCCCGGGCCTCTCATCCCCACCCTCCCTAACTGGTCGACTTAGCCATCGACATCCGGATCGGCCCCTCCACTTCCACGGAACAGCCCCCCTCCCAACAGGAATCAACCTGAAACCACCTATTCTTCACGTCCTTCTTCACCCCCGGATCCCGATTCTTCATCAAACCAGGCCTCCTTTGCCCAAATGAGCGCCCCCACCCCGTCAGAACAACAGCAACATTCTCACTCAGAATCAAAATCAAAATCAATACCAAAATCTACCTTTCGCAAAATCCTCCGCAGAATGTTCCTCACTGGTACCATCACTGCAGCATCATGCTATGCAATGGGTGTATTGGTTGAATACTTCCGCACAGGTGGCACGGATGGACGTGGAGCCGACGGGTTCACCGCGTTTGAATCTGAAAGACGTCACGGGTCATGAGTTCTTGTGCGGTTGGGCACATATGCGGACACACTATACTATACAGGATACACGGCTAGTCAAGATTCTTGAATGGGAGGGACAAGCGGTAGCGTGTGCGTTTATGAGGGATGATGATCTTCCGTCGCGAGCTTTGTTTGAGCCTTTGCACAAGACTGCTTTGTTATGTCATGCTTGGTGTTGGTCTGGTATACCACGGCTCTGATGTCTTTCTTTGGTTCTTGCACAATACGTTCTTTTTTTTTTTTTTTTTTCATATCTTAATTTCAAATTCACTGGCTTCATTTTAAAAGAACTGTCTGAATCTAGTATATGTACAAAGAGTCCCACTGTACCAAGCCAGTCAGTGAAATCTTGAAGCAACAAAGCAACGAAACACTGAGACAACAAAGGGACTACTAGATCATGTTCTCCATCCATTTCCAACAGATCCTATGAATTATCTCTCAGCAATTTGTAGATCCCTAAGGAATTGACATGAAGCTGCATGTGCGTGACCATCAATTCGCATTCGACCAGATTTTGCACAAACCCATGGCTCTTGCGTAGTGGGTAACGCGCACTCCAACAACTCAGGTCCGCTTGCTTCCTCTAGGGCTTCTCTTCAAGGTTGTGAACCAAGGGCAGGCGGACTGCTCAGAGTCGTCTTGTGAGGGTGAGTTCGCTTCAGGTCTCTTCTCGAAAGCACTAGGGCTTTTGCTTGCCTTGAGCCGCAGCATCTCCAGCTCCTCTGAAAGGCCACTGGGAGGGGTCTTGACGCCAGGCTGCTCTTTTGAACCTTTGTCGTCACAGCTGGCAGCGTCTTTGTGATTGGGTTCATTTGCGTCTTTGTCAGGCGGGCTTTTCTCAGTCTTGGTCTCATCGACAGTGTCACGGTCAGGGGAACTTGACTCCGGTCCAAAGTCAAACTTTTCGCGATTCTTTACCATGAGAATGCCACATCGTGCGTCGCCACTTTGCAGATAGTAGTACAGAGCAAGAAGGACTCTTACTGCAGCCGTAAAATCCTCCTTCTTCCACAAGTCATACTCGTGAGTACAATCTACTCTGAAGGAGCGGATGTTGAATTCACTGTCGTCGACCTTGCGCTTGGTAGCTTCAAAGCGTTGTAGCACGCGCCTGATATTGCTTGCTGAGTAGAATCGCTTCAACTTACTGGCGGCGCGCTGAGCTTTGGAGGGGTGAATAGCCTCGGGCTTCGCTGGCTCGTCTTCGGGTTTCCAGGTAGATGAGGCGGCTGGAGATGAGGAGGATTGCGGTGGGGACGACTTGTTTGATGGCGACGAGCCTCTTGAAGAGGACGGGGAAGGAGTTTCGTTGCGTGCTGCAGGCCTGCGAAGTTCCCGGCCGCACCATATACTGGACAGCTTCCAGCCAGGAAAGAAAGCACGCATCAGGTGAACCTTTGAGCCATGCTGGCCCAGGACAAACACTTCTTGGTCGGGGATCCTGTCCCCTGGAACGGGGAGTATCCTTGCATGTTTTGACAGCTGACCAAGGATAACTTTGAATCTATCTGAGAGGGCAGTGTCCATGGGCTCTTCGTAATTTGTCTGTGAGAATCAAGTCAGTCTCGTGATCGCCAGTGATGGGCACCCAGGTCAGATGGAATACGTGTAACGTACGATACAGAAGGGCGCGATCGGAGTCGGAGATTTGGCGTCGGTATAACTTGTGCTCATCATGCCTTCTGTTTGTGGCCCATCTCGGTGCTTCTCCCGATAGCCGGTCAGGTAGGAGAATGTCGATTCAAAGAGGCGAGGTCTGAATGACCGCACCATGTCAGTATGTCAACACCACCTGGGAAGATAGATAGAGAATTACTTTAGCTCAAGGCTGCACATCCCCTGAGAGGGGTCATCGTTGAGCGTCATTCCCACCCAGATGTCCTCCATCAGGTGGTAGAGCACATCGGCTTGTGCATCGCGGTTTCCCTCGGCCAGGGCGAGGAAGCACTGCTCAACACCCCCTTCCCATGCGCCTAGCTTCAATTTCGGAACCTCGATAAGCGATCGAAATGTTTCGCGCCATCTGAGATCGAAGATAGGCCATTTCCAGAAGTCAACCTTCTGGGCGTTTTGGGGGTCGTGCGAAAGATCCACGGTATTTCACGAATGGTCTCTGGAAAAGACAAAAACATCAGTCTCATTTCGTCTACGTCTTTGTCTTCATGCATGAAGTTGTGGAGAACGTGAGCGCAAATCCACTCACTTGACGCTTCAGCCATCTCGAGGAAGCGAGTCGGAATCAGCTTCTCTTCAGGCTGTTCAAAGAAGAACTGCGCTTTGATATCCTTCACGTTGACCTCACGCGGCTCGTCCTCCTCACGGGAACTGAAGTCCAGCGAGAAAGGGTAGGCGCGATCTTTGTTTTTGGTGAGGAGTACCATGTTGGCGGGCGCAGAGAAAGGCAAACGGTTGGAGAGGACAGAATGGAAATGCGCAAGTGAGGCTGAGACTGATATCGGGTGTGTCTTGGGACCAAACGATAGGAAGACGCAGTGGGAAGAGAACGATGGATAGAACGCCTCACCAAGCCGCTTTAAGTATTCTCTGAACGACAAGCAATCAGTTGTAAGGGAGCAAACATTCACGTCGACGACTTCCCAGGGCCGCTCCCAATTAGGAAACCGCGGTGGGAGTCAACATGTGCACTTTGGCCGTTCCATGGTTTCTCACTGCGCAACACGGCATTGAGTTGGGATGTACCTGAGATCCCTGAACCCAATCGTGTTTGTGTAGCTCAATGTCAGAGCTCATTGAGTCAAACATTCCATTTGACCGATTCGGTCGACGGAGTGAAGACACGAGATCAACAACATCGTTCTCTAGGCAGAAAGAGCATTCCATGAGATTCCAGAGGGTGCCTGTTGTCCAGGATTTAATTGATCCGGGATTTCATTTGCTGAATGGTTTGGGGCCCTAATCGGATAGAAACTTGGAACTATGAACAGCCGACTAGTAGACCAGCAAGTTCTCGCATGGACCTTGGAACCTTTGATATAGAGCAAATCAGAAGGCTTTTCCCAATAAATCGAGTCTCTAGACACATGCACACTTTCCGATTACCGTCTTACATTGGTGGTCTATCTAGAACTGGACAGATTCAGCTTCCTCCGCCTCCAGATAAGGATATTGAACTACACCCACCTAGGATATTCCATCATAGGCATAAGTCCAAGTCTGCGTTGGTGAGTCAGACAGTCCATTGATATCAAGAGAAAAAGGTCAGTGACGACCGTATGACAGAATGTACAGAATAGACAGAATAGCGTTTGAATCTCATGGAAACTGCCTTGCACTGAGCAAAAGATACTGAGCAGCTTCCTTTTTAAAGCACGGAAAATTTCATGATGATTTGGGTTTGAGTATTTTCAAAAGGTTGTTTGCTTGCAATTTCCTTCTCGATCAAGGACGTTGCCTTGTAGCTAGCAATAGACGACGGCTTTACCGAATAGGTCACGAGTCACTCTACACGGTATTATGTTATCTTTCAAGGATGAGCCATTTCAAGCCCGATACGCTTAGTGATGATGCGATATCCTTCTTCAGCATTCGCAGGTATACCTTGAATACTTCCCACCTCTACCTCTATCCATGTTGATACCACACCCATTCTCGAGGAGGTTAGACTGGAGGTATCAAGCTGTTAAGCCAAGTGTAATGAGTACGAGGAGTTTTTACTCGGACACCTACCTAGGGGGAGGTAGAAAGTAAAGCGTGAGGGACACAATAGAATTCTGTAAAGCAAGTCATGATTATTAAAATATCAAGTTGACGCGTCACCGGCACATTGTTGAACTAAGATCTATATACGTGATTGCTACATTCAAGTCTGCCTGGTAGTGAGATGACAGCATTCAAGTTCGGGCTGTGCGTAATCGTACATATGTACTTTCACCTAGGGATTTCATGTTCTCGACTCAGAACCAGCAGCCGGAATAATGGGGAACCTTGTTATTCGAAGCGTCCGGATAGCGAAGGTTTAGATGGAATAGGCCTGCAGCTATCCTCTGGGCTACGAAGATGGGATCTCGACGCGATGTGAACAGATCATGCGCATTTTGTGGAAGAGAATCCAGCCATGACGAGAGTTGCGGCGACGATATCTGCTGCGGACTCCACTGACAGACGGGGAACACGATCAGTATGACGCCTACTAACAGTAACTTATCTTCTCTCCAGTGCACACTGTACGCAAGAGCAGCAGACGGGTGAACTGTTGGCTTCCCACGACCGAATTTGTGATGAAGAGATGAGAATCATAAGATCCCGTTGACAGAGTCCTCTTCAGTACAGTGCATAGTGTACAACTGTACATTAGCATCAGAATGGACTGTTTGGTGTTTACATCCAGTTGTTCAAGGATGCCTAGCGGGAAAGAGGAAAGATCAACTTTGTCATGAATGTTTGACCCAGCATCAGTCATCCCCTCACCACTCAAGTCCACAAGGGTTGATCCCGACGACCCTTTCAGACAATCCATTCAGATACAAGTGATTTGATAATCATGTCTGATCAACGGCTTCCACAATCATGCTGAATGCAGTCATGCACATCTTTCCTGCTTCCCCTGCAGCGGGTGTCTGCAGGGCCAGGCATATCTCATTCAAGGACCGGCGAGTCCAAAGCCCAGACTGCGTCAGACTCGGTCGGTGGGCTCCACCTTCATTTGCCTCTGCGAGTGCAGAGCGGCCAGACCATGTCACATGACTGGATGTGACGAGTCCGTCCAAGCGGAATGTGTTTTACACCGGAGACATGACTTCTTGCAGAGTGAAGAAGGTGAAAAATTGTCATCGGCAACTTGAGACGTGTGGGAAAGAAAGAAAAAAAAATAAATCTCGGTGGAAAAATCGAGTCTTCAATTCCTCGTCTATCGTTTTATCAGCGCTTTCCATGTTTCTATCAAGAAGTGACTCGGGAAGCACTGGGATGGTCGGTCGGGCCCGAGTTTCGAGTCGTCACAATCTGATTTTCTCAGCACGATAAGCGGGTCTGCAGTGGCCCTGATGGAACCCAAGTCACCCAGGTAGTAGGACTAGGTAGTGGGTACAAAGGTAGCAGGTACCTAAAGTAGTAGGTAGTACCTGTAGTAGGTAGTAGGTAGTAGGTAGTACCTGTAGTAGGTAGTAGGTAGTAGGTAGTAGGTAGTAGGTAGTAGGTAGTAGGTAGTAGGTAGTAGGTAGTAGGTAGTAGGTACCCCGAGGTCCCCTGCTACCAGCCTGTCCCAGGCACTGGCAACTGGTACCTTATCACGGGACTTTTACCGCCTCTTTCACCCGCCCAGCGTTGAACCTTACGAAACGACGGACCAGTTGGGGGGTCCTTGTGTGCCAGGAACAGGACTAGCGTCGAACTCGGGGTCCCATGGAAACGCATCAGACAACCGACGGCAGTACGGTCATACGGTCACCCGAAGGTCCCAAGTTCACCTTTCTCTGACTCTTAGTCACCTTGCGCGTAGTCTCCCACACTCCCGTCATCCAGGACTTGAGTACTAGACTGAGGAACTTGGGGCCTCTTGGACGGCACTGAGGCAGACCCTTTCATCGGACCCCATCGGCGTCTACAGGACTATGCAGGCGGTCCCAACTCCGTACGAAAGAAGGGGCTGATACACGATGGAGGTGGATAGTGGATCACTGGATACTACGATGGAGTCGTGGACTCTCGAGCTCGAGCTCGAGCTCGGAACTGAGCCTTGTGGATGGATGCAAGGGACAAGAGGTGAGCAAAGCGTTCCGGGTCTAATTTTTAGGTCCGATGGTTTGAATCGCTGAGATGAGAGGTCCGCAATGCTGTCCGGCAGGCACAGCAGAGTCGAGTCGGGTGGAGAGCATCTTTTCAGATCCGCTTAGAGGTTGGGTGTTGGTGGAAGTTGATACTGTAGAACTAGACTGTAGAGGGGAGACAGTGACACTAGACATGAGACCGTAGACACTAGACCCTAATGGTTCGAACGACTGCTAGTACCTTCCTCGTAGTACTACTGTAGTACCTACTACTACTTAGATACATCGTTCTGTCTGCTGCAGCGCTAGACGAACTACGACCTTGGCAAAAAGAACTCCAGCTCCTTTCTTTGACCACCCCTCGCTGCCAGTTCTCTTCCACGGTCTGTTGACCGAAGAACTTGCCCATCGAACCACCGCACACAACAGAAATAGGTCTCGGCAAGCGTGACTGGAATCGCCGGCGGGCGCCCTGCGGCTCCCTAGCGTGCCTTTCCCCCCTTGGGAGTTTCACAATCCCCGTCTCTCGACGGGGCCGTGCGGGGATTTCTCAAACACGGCTGGTCTTCATTTCTCCACGGTCGTCACGGCTCTCGGGAGTGGGGACACAGGGACACTGACGGGAGGACATTACACCTGGTCCTTTGGCACACGAAACCCCCGGCTGTACTATACACTCGGGACTCCAACCTCAATGTTCAATGATCAGGTACTGAGAAGCATCGAGGCAAGTCTGGAGACATATTATCATCTCCAGGGTTCAGAAAAGGCGGTGCGAGCAACAATGGTCTTGACGATGGGAGTTGGATCGCTCAATTCATCGGTTCGTCCAAAGAAAGATTCTCCATCAACCTCAAACACCATCGGAATGTAGATAATCCTGTAGCAAAAAGATGACCCGTCAATCCTCCAAGACCCTCACGAAAGAGCCGTCACCAAGACGCGGGGCCGGCGGACTCCTTCATTCCGAGTTGTGCCGGGACACAGTGTTTAGTCTTTTACACGTGGGCTTGCGATTGTAAGGGACATCCAGCGGTATGATGTGTCGGGTATGTGAGTTTGACGTGACTTGCGATCGCTCATTCCTCGTGGGGGTCAGGATAGAAGACAAGGACGGGCCGAGGTGTACCTGAGCCTACCATTCAGGGAAATCCCCTGAATTGTTATCACTCTCGATTCTCCGGGATGGCGAAAGTCGTGCTGATCAGGCACGTTGCATGGTTGCTTTGCTCAGAACGAGGGGGACTCGCCGAGCGAGTGGAAGTCAATAGCGGATGCAATAGTCACCTGCGAGCCCGAGATCTACAGTACAGTACTTAGGGGTACCGTTGTCCGTGCTCGTGGGGCTGTCACAGTTGAGTGCTCAACCGCTCACGCCAACTCCGCCGATGTTGTGTATCAGGCTTAGGTTCGGTTAGGTAGTTACCTACTGCGAATCTGCTCATCCCGAGTCAACCCACGCCATCTGCAGCACATCCACTACTTTAGGAGCAGAGAGATGCCAGTGCAGGATCCTGGACCGACACCAGGTCAGCCCAGGCCATGACCGTCGCATTCGCTGGCGGAGCAGCAGGAGCGCTAGCACAGAACGGGAGAGATTTGGAAACAGGAGATCCTGGGGGCCGAGGGGATCCAGGGGCCAAACTCTTCGCAGCCGGAGGTCGTTGTTCGATCTGCAGCAGTGCAAAGTGCCAAACTCCGCCGAGCTTGTACTTGGGTGGTCAAGCACGGCCATCTTTCTCTGTCAACGTGCAATGACCGGGCTTGTTGATCGCTGCCCGAGTTGCACAACGAGCGCGACGAGCGCGTAGACAAAACGGGCCTTAGCGTGGTGGACCTCGCGCAGCTGGAGATTATTTTTACCTGCCGGTGGAACCGGCTCGGTACCTTCTGGTGGGTGGACTTTCCCTGTGACTTGTGTGTACCCGACAGAGTTGGGAAGTCCCCACCGTTGGCTTTGTATCGATCGTCTCCGGGAGGGTTCCATGGATGGGCCCAGACACTTGGGGCCACGCACTACTGGGGAATTCCACGCCGACCGAGGAGTGTTGCTGGATTCGATACATGCGATATTATGTAGGCATGCGCTCGTCCATCAGGTGCCAGTCATGGGATCGGATCGAAGGGACTCGGCCGCAAGGCTGGCCGTCGCAGGCTCACTGCCGTGACTGTACATCTGCTCAATACTCCCCACATCTCAGTCTTACGACTGTACTAGGGTACACTGTACAATAAGTGACGCTCAGCTATTTGAAAGCTTCGGGACTTGGAACGCAAGCAATATCATTGATCCATCCAACCCTCTTTTTCACCCATGGCCGTCTCAGATAGAGCTCAATTCGTGGCCGTGTAGCTCAGAGTTGACGTATCACCGGACTCTTCGAGATCAGTCGGAACGGTACTCGAGAAAAGTCATGATGCCCTCCTCCAGTGCAGTAGGACTAGGGAAGAACGTTACCTGGATCTGGTCTCGTAGTACCGTAGTGCAGGACTGCAGTCCTGCAGGTAGAGTGCGTGGCCGTTAAGACGGCTGTGGTATCCCCCGATGAGCAAATTTGGCCTCATTTACCCCTGGCGGGCTGACAGACTGGCTGGTCGCATTTGAGCGAGTCACAGAGCGGCCAGGGCGCCACAGCGGCCGTAGACGTACTTACAAGTGGGGACTCCACCCAAAAAGGATCCGAATTGGGTCGACTTATGGACTGGCCTTCAAAGCGGACGGGAGGACGTCCACGGGCACTTTTGTCTGTCTTTTGCCTATTCGGGGGTAGTTTGGATCTGCTAGTGTAACTCATCGTGCCTGTCCTGTCGTACATCTCGTTAACCTCACCTCGGAATCCTCTTTGGAAGGCTAAGACCCTGGCCAGTTGGCGAATCCGCGTACTTTACCAACTTCATTTACCGTCAGATTACCATCCTCGTTTGGGTCGGGAGTCTGGAATCCGTGAGCTCGCACGGCGCGGAGTGTGTTCGCGCGGGCGGTGCGATTGCCAAAGTCGCCAGTGGGGGAATACTAGTACCTTACTACTACTACTGGAACGCAGCTACAGTGGTACCTCAGGTACGTCGGAGTTGGAACTCTGGAGGTACCTGTTGGGCTGTTCCCGCGTGTGATGTACCTTTGAGACGGCCGATACACTCTATCCCGACGTTCCCACACGTGTTCCACTCTTCTCCCCCCCCCCCCCTTCTCCATTCTCCATTTCTCTTTTGCCCAAGTGCTGACGCCCGCCCCCTAAACCTTCTATGGCTCTCCATCTTTAATCTCTACGCCTCTCCTTCACTGTCACTGACTCTATTCACTCTTTTTTCTACATTGTCTGTTGCGTGCGTATGCTTTCTTCTTAACCTTCCCCTCGACCTGGCGCCCTTGTGGACTTGGGAATCGTCCCGACAATCATTATCCCCTTGCTTCTCTCGTCCCCGGTCGCGCTGGATGAGACGAGCCCTCATCTCGAGATCCCTCTCTCGCCGGTTTTCGTGATCGCTGTCTCGCCGTTGCCCGGTCATTGTTGTCTGTTTCGCCTCGACCAGTAGGCCGTCACTCGCTCCCTTACAGCTTCATCAAGCTCACAGTCACTCGTTCTTGCAACTATCTTCGGGCCCGTTTCGGATTCATCATCGAAACCTCCCCCCCCCCCTAAATCCACTCATTTTCAATCCTATCCATCGTGCTTGACAACGCCTTCGTTTCTGTCTCACCTTCGTTGGTCTGCCTAGACGCCGTCCATCCTTGCGCTCTACATCGTCCACGAACTTTCAAAACAAAAACAGAAGAAACGAAGCCTCCACTCCATTCCTATCAGGGAAAAAGACGAGTTTGTTTTTGTGACTGGTTCTCAGATCTCTCGTACTAATTTATCGACGAACCGTCGGAATCTCTCTTCATCAGCGGTGCTCACATATTGTATGCCACTTCGTGAACGAGATTTGCTGCGCATTGTCATCTACACTCTTTCCTGATCCAAGAGGGTCCGACAGACGAGTATAGTCCGCACTCGTTCTGTACCCGCCATTCTTGTCCCCGCTCAATTATTTATCTGATTGGAGTAGGACATCGTTGAACAACATGCGCGTCAACGCGCTCTCTCTGCTCACGGCCGTCGCCGTGGGAGGGTTCGAATTGGCCGCTGCCGAACATGTTGAACGCCCCCGCTACATGGCCCGTGATGTGAAGCGCTTCGTGAGAAATAACCATTTGCAGGGTCGAAGCCCCGGCAATATCTGGAGTTCTATCTGGGACAGTATCCAGGATGGAACCTACGGCCAGCCCACCACCACCAGCATTCCTCTGGCGCCAGCTCCTACCGATCCTGCAAAGAAGATCATTGTTATTGTTTCTTCCGATGCCAATGGCAATCTGCACACCCTCACCACCACGACGGAGTTCTTGACTGCTGGACAGCCGACAGCGATTACATCCACCATCCCCCCCGTCCACTCAGATCCAATTCTGACCTCCGTTGTGATCGCCACAGACACGACTAGCTCGGTTCCCCACAGCGAGAGCATCCCGGTGCTGCCCAATTCAGTCCTTCCGTCGGCATCCTCGACGTCCTCGACATCTTCGACGAACCCAGTCATCGCCGCTGTGGGGTCTGTCGTGTCCAGCCTTCCTGAGGTTGGAGCTCCCAACAACGTCGCGACAAGCAGCAGCAGCCCTAGCACTTCCGCCAGCACTGCTGCCTCCGAATCGCAGCCTCCCATCGTTGTGGTCAGCAGCAAAGCGCCCGAGGCGGTGCATACCACCTCAGCTGCCTCGGTCATCTCGGCTCCTTTAACCAGTTCAGCTGCCCCGGTCACTACTGCCGACCCTTTGCTTGGCGTCATCTCCAGTCTCGCTGGCGGAAGCACCCGTACCGCGCCTTCGATCGTCAGCTCCACTGCGCCTGCTTCCGAGTCCAAAGGCCCGAGCCTCTCCACCAGCAGTCCGGCTCTCCCGACCTCGACGTCGGAGCCTCTTCTGGGAGTCATTTCTGAGATGCTCGGCAGCAGCACTACTGCCCCCACCGCCAGCGCCAGTAGCTCCATGATTCCCGTCTTCGTCCCCGAAGTGTCCAGCTCTGTCGCTAGCAGCGATGCTCCCAAGATTGCAACCAGCAGCACGGCCGCACCCAGCAGCACCACCACCGATGGTCTTCTGGGTGGTCTTATCCCCAATCTCTTTGGTAGCAGTACCACCGCTCAAAGCATGAGTACCGTCACCCCTGAAAGTGTTGCCTCCAGCGGTGCCGCCACTAGCGAAGCTTCTCGATTGATGCCCAGCAGTTCGTCGGCCCCAACCACCACCACGACCACCACCGCCGCGCCTCTTCTGGGTGGTGTTATTTCGAACCTTTTGGGTGGAAGCACTACAACCTCCGCGAGCGCTGCGAGCACTTCCGCTCCTGAAGTCGAGGCCTCCCGTACTGTGGTCAGCAGCTCGATTGCCCCAACGACCACAAGCGATCCCGTCATCGGGCTCATTCCAGGTCTCCTTGGATCTTCCAGCAGCAGCACCAGCGTGTCTGTGCCAGAGTCCAAGGCCCCGAACGCGACCATCACTAACGAGGCTATGACCACGACAACGAGCGCCTCGGCAGCTCCGACAACCTCGACCGATCCCCTAGTCGGGATCATTCCAGGTCTTCTTGGATCTTCTAGCAGCAACAGCGCCAACCTGTCGGCACCTGAATCCAAGTCTCCAACCGCCACAATCACTAATGAGGCTATGAGTACGCCAACGACCGCCTCGGCGGTTCCCACGACTACGAGCGATTCCCTCATCGGTCTCATTCCCGGTCTGCTTGGATCCTCTAGCAACACTGTTGTTAGCGCCACTGCGACAGACTCGCCCAGCTCAGGTAACTTGACTGGTGAGCTCCAGACAGCCACGGGTATTCCCACCCCCACCGGCATTCCCACCTCCGCTGGTGGCCTCCTCAGCAGCGCCGGTCTGTCCATTCCCTTGCTTGAGACCGCGACCAGCACTTCTGAAGCTTTATCAACCATCCCCGTGAGCGTCCCCACTGGCTCTTCCTCTGTTGTTTCAGCCACCACCGGGGGTCTATTGAGCTCAATCATTGGCGGTGCTACCAGTGCTGTCGGTTCCATCCTTCCTAATGCTACGGAGGCGTCCTCTGTTCTCCCCACCATTAGCACTGGCACCGGTATTGGCGCGATTCCCACCCCTGGTGCGAGCACGACCGCGGCGGCCACAACCGGTCTGCCTCAAACGTCTATTCCATTGATCAGCTCTGCAACCGCCTCGAGTGGAACCTCCCTGCCAACCTCGCTGCCCACCTCATTGGGCGTGGTTCCCACCCCCCATGCGACCGTCATCAGCTCCAGCTCCACTTCTTCCCCTTCCACCCCTAGCGCGACTTCCGCGACTGTGGTATCGACGCCTTCTGAGTTGCCTACTCACACTACCTCGACCGCATCTGAATCCTCAACTATCCAGACATACCCGCCTCAAACGACGGTTGCTCCTCCTTCCGTGGAGACAAGCTCCAGCAACACTCAGAATTGGATTCCTTCCACCATTCTTGTGCTACCAACCACTACCACCTCCGCGGACCCCAACACTGGAACGCAGAGTACTGCCCAAGCCAAGCCAACCACTCTTCCGGGTTCCATCACCCCGTCCCAAGGTGTGACCGAGGCGCCTTCCGACTCGGTCTTGCTTCAACTCGGATTCGACAAGCATCTTCCTTGGACCTTTGTCGCCACGACTCCTCTGTCCTCCTCGCAGATCTTTGAGTACATCCCTCAGGCCTTGAAGAACGCTTTGCCCACCGTCAATTCGACTATGTGGGCTCTTGAGCCTTACTACTCATGGCAGACCACTGGGTACAATGCCACTCTTGCTATCTTCTACTTCCCCCGGGAGTACGTTCAAGCTCTCGCCGATCTGAAGCGTAACCCCATCTCCGCTCTGTACCGCAACGCTGATAATTCTGTCGCGACACTGATGTCCATGATCGATCCCTCGGTCCCCTTGGAATTTGCTGGCAATTACCCTGCCTCCAGCGGCGCCTCTTCGTCAGACTCCAGCAGCACCGGAAGCAGCGATGGCAACAACAGCCAGGGCAACGGCGGAAATGGTGGCAACGTTGACGGCTCCGGCAACACGTCCAAGGCCAAGGCCAGCTCTGTTGGTATTGGTGTTGGTGTTGTTGCCGGTGCTGCCGCCTACGGTGCTGGTATGTTCTGGGTTGCGCGCCGATACCGTAAGAGAAAGCAGTTGCACAAGCGTTCCAGCTCTACGGTGGAGCAGATGAGCCAGGGCATCGGTGCTGGCTCTGTCTTTGGCGCCGGTGGTCGTATGTCTGGCAGTCAACGCACTGTTCGTTCTGGGCAGGTGATTAGCGCTCCCGTCATGGCTGAAAACTCTTTGGGCTGGAATTAGATCGCTTGAAGAGAAATCGTGTACCAGGTTCATCGATCCCGCTCCTAGTCTTTGCTTAGCTCTTCATCCCTCCATTCCCTCATTTCTCTCTCGGACCTCGCTGTTGCCTCCTCTTTCACTCGGACGATTCGATTCTATGAATCAGTCCTTGACGGCACGCCACACGATCTCTTGAGATCTCTGAAGCTCCGGTTCCCGACATTCTGGCTGCTGGCTTAGGGCCAAGAGTGCATATGATGGAGATCAGCGTTGAGACTGCACAAAACAACTTTTTTTTCTCTTTCTATGTTTATCATCCCTCGAAACCAGGACCTCCATGTCATAAATATGTCACGCCCCTTTTTTTTCACTGTCAAATTCTTTGAACTGCTTATCTTTTCTTCTCTGTCTGAATCTATTTGCCATTTGAGTTGAGGGTGAAGTTGCGTCGAGATACCCCTCGACCCAACCCAACTTTTCTCAATTCGATGTCTGTTTGTTTCTTCATTCTCAATTTCTCTTCCTTTGAAGATTATTCCCCCTTTTGTTCCCATCGTACTCCATATTCTTTTCATTGTTGAAAACTCCATCCTTCAATGCCGCTGTCTTGATATCTGTCATGTCATTGACACTGTTAAAACACAAATGAGACATTGAATTCCTGCTGAGTGATACAATTATCCTTCCCCCCCCGCCCCTTATTTCACCCTCATGCTCTCTTCCCCTGATCACCGCGAGTGTATGATAGAATCTTGTCGCTGCTCATCTGGTAACAACCCCGCCGACCTCTAACACGAGATCTTCCCCATCTCGCCGGACTCGAGAACCATTCGATGCGCCGCAGCATAAGATTCCCCTTCTCTGACTATGTTTTGAATTATTACATCCCACCTTTCTGAAAGTTTCCCTTATTCTGCCTCGTTCCTCCCCCTTGTTCTTGTTCTTGTTCTTGTTCTTGTTCTTGTTCCCCCTCTTTCTTCTACATGTACAGATGTCGAACCTGGACTTGATCATGTGCAAGTCATTGCTCAGATGTATTGTGTGATTGTGTGACGTCCTGCGAGTAGTTTGTCTGTTGTTCTGTGGTGGGTGTGTCAGATCCATGTAGATAGGAAAGAAAATTCTGTTTTTGTTGCTCCGTTGTCCTGGATGCAGGAATCGTCTCGAGAGTCGAGAGATGAGCCCTAGGGCGAATACTCGTCTTGGTATTCCGGTCGTGTGGACATACGCCGGGTGGTTAGGTATCTCCCTACGGTACCTACCTAGGTAGATCGGGTTCGAATAGGCTAGGCTAGGCTAGGCTAGGCTAGATTAGATTTTTCTTTGTGTTAAGGGGAAGGGTCAAGTTGTAAGACGACTCCGTTGGTCTAGAATGAGCTAGGTAGGTTCGTACTTGGAGCGGATCAAACCGGGACTTTTTTGCAGTTTCAAGCTTGGATGAAGATTGGGGTTCTAGTCTGCTTCGTGAGACAGGAATGTAGGTTGTGAGAGTATTGGAACTAGACTAGGTCGGACGTTGAGCCTATGGAGCTCAGTTGATTATATCGCAATTATCACTGTACAACATGTAAAGGAAGTGAAGCAGAGAGATGCACGCGCGAGAGTTGAGGCTTCAAGATCGAGTATCTCGGAGGACATAGAGTCCGCTCCAGCCAAAAAGGAAGAGTTGGAGCCAGAGCCAACCCTCGGCTCAAAAGGCTATTTCCACCCGGTTTCAGTCCACTAGTCCTTCTTCGACTTCTCCGACCCGGAGCCCGAGGACCAGCCTCCGAGCCAGCGTGAGATGGAACCGCTGCTCCCGTTATTTTCGCGTTCCTCCTTGTGTTGTTCCCATGACAGCTGAGCGGCGGTCGAGACGCTTTCGGGTTCTTGGGTGGCGGGTGGAGAAGGCAGGGCGTGGCTGGGAAGAGGACGGACTGCATCCTCGCCGCCATACATGCGAAGACCGGTGCCAAAGGCCCAATCAACGGCTTCTTCAACCGGGTGGTCGAAGAGGTATGGGAGGAATGGGACGACGGCAAGACCGAGCTAGAACGCAGATCCAGAAAGATGTCAGTGGGAAATTATGTTCCTTCGGCCACGACAGCGGCAATCACAGAATCGAGGAGAGACATACACCGATGGGGAACCACGTGCGGAACATCGGGTTCTTCGCATTCTTCACGGCGCGCCCGGAATATCGCACCACGCTGTGGATGGTAAAAGCGGGCAAGCCCATACTGGCGATACTCTGGAAGATCGCCCGCTTTGCCATGACCATACGATAATCCTCCGCCAAAGAGATCTGGGTTTCAGACCAGGGCACTGTAAAGGAATCCTTGTCGCGCGAGACTACCTCTTCGGTCGACAAGGGTCCGCGAATGTTTCCCGTCGCCATACCCCGGATGACTTGCTCGGATGGAATGTCACTGGCATCTTTGTGGGCATCCCCCGGGGGTGTCAGCGCGCGACGATTGCGCAGATACGCTTTGTAGCCTTCATGGCTGACGTCGCCAATCAGATAGGCCCATGAAATGCCGTAGGCGGACCGAACCAGCCAGGGATGCGCGACGGGCCGGAATGACTCGCCAATGTCGGAGGTGTAGGCGACATAGCGGTGGGCGGAGAGGAGGATAGTGCGGATGCGCTGCGCATAGGCGGCGTAACGGACTGGGGATTCTGTTGAATCAACGGAGCTAGAATCGGATTTGTCGCTCATGGTCAGTGATCGATTCCCAGCAGAGAGTGGGAACAATGATGCGATATGGGAAAGTCAAAAGGAATGCGCGGCGTAGTATGCCCACGATGCAAGCGATATTGGCCTTGTCAACTTGTTGAGCTAAGTAGGTCATTTGCCAGCCAACATCGTGGAACCTCCGAGAAGTGGAGCAGCATGGCGGGCCAGACCCTCGACAACTGGAGAAAGTATCACAGTAGTAAAGAGAGCTGGGCCTAGGTCCACGTGTCGAGTCACCTCATGCGGTTCGAAACACGTCGCTGTGATAATCAAAGCAGTGCATGGAACATACTATGGAGAGTAGAGGTCATCGTAGTAATCATCTCGGTCGACAATCTGCTGCAGTTCTGCGGGCAGCTTTGCTCTCGGGATGGGCTTGTCCGCATCAGGCGAAGAACTGCTGGGATCTTTGGACGGTTGGCTACCCCAGAACATGATGCACGGTCTTGCGGGGTTTAGAATCAAGATGATGGCTCAAGTGACAAGAGCGACAAGTCCAAGATAATGAATGCTGGTATGGAGGAACAGTGAAACGTGGATCGGAGTTGGCACCCGAGGCTAGTAGCACAGTTGCATGTAGGCCATCGATGACATCATTGAGGCAGAGAAGAGGAGGAAGGAGGAGGAGAAGAAGAAGAACAAGAGGATGAAGAAGCAGACAGATAAGCCCCACGTATAGTTATACACCCAAAGTACTATAATATCATGTGAAGTATTGTCTCAGTAGTCAGTACCACATCAGCCACATACGGCAGTCCCGGTCGGCGTTTGTTGCATACAGCCGGTATGATGCTCGGATGATACTCGGGTGGCTGTGTGGCTCTCTCACTTGGACCTTGGGAATTAGAAAAAATACTCTTTGCGTGTGAGAATGAGAAAAGAGTTTCGGTCATCTTTGGTCATTGTAACGAATTTTCTTGATTTATTTTGGCTTCCAAATGATACTCAAAGGATAGCAGCTAGCAGTGGCTGGGTGACCTTGCAGACATGTATGTGTGTAGCCCAGAAAGCATGATTGCTCAAGCTGAGCAAATCCGCAGTTCGGCAGCTGTGGTTCTCTTTTTCTTCGGACTTCAAGTCACATGAGCTCGGACACACTCGGGACATCACCTGATCAGCAGAGCACATTTGTTATTGGCTGCTGTTGTGCTGGACTTGTGCCGGCCGCCGTCTGCTGACTCATCCACCTCTTGATGAGCTAACCCCATCAGGCAAGGCGACCTCAAAGCCCGACTTCGTCTCTGATTCCAAGCCTGAGGATTCCGATTTCCACATCGTTGTACTAGACCTCCCCTCCATTCTCACAACCCCAATCCGTCAAAATGGTTGTCTACTACCAGGTCGCCGGCAAGAAGGTCGGCTCTCACGTCGTAAGTACACGTTCTTCAGGCTCATGTTCTCACCGACGCTCCCCTCAAGCTCCGATCCATCCCTTTTCCTCCGCCCATGACACCCGCGACAGCTTAAAGGCTCCCATGGAAAAGCTGCTTGGCTCTGACATCTTGACTCCTTCTTTAGCTCTCCATGGCTGTTCTCGGCTCCATGTTCGCCGGCTCCTACCTCGCCATGGGTGGTGGCTCCAAGCCCAAGACTGCTGATGGTCCTCCCATCAACGCCGCGTCCAAGGAAGAGGGCGACTTTGTCCAGTATGTATTGACAGGATGAATCTCCGAGGTCACGCGAAGATTGCGCAAGAGTCCGACTGTCCAGAAGCTTGGTGTTGCAAGCGGTCGGGGCTCTTTGATAGACAATACAGAGCTAACTCCTTGCCCACAGACAATTCCTCAAGGAAATGGACGGCGGAGACAAGTCTCAGAAACACTAGACCTTCTCGACTTGAAAGCGCAGACGCTATAGCCATTGACCTCGCTATGCGATGACATTCTTGCATGGCTTTGCACGATAAATGGGGGCGCAAATCTTTTTAACAATTCGCAATGCGGGTTTACCCTCGATTTGATATCCATGATCTCGGCGGTCACGGTAGACTGGTCGTCACTTTGCAGGGTCGGACGATCTCCAATTCGAATGCTCTGGGTGCAGTCAATGAATCCGGTCTATCTGGTTTGTACATAGCAAGGCATGTACGCTGCATAGTAGGAACACGCGTTCTACTCCTCTCCGCTTCTCGGTATCACGAACTTGGGGCGTCCGCCTTCGCATTGCACATGCTCTATCCTTGCATGGACACGTCCAGCATGTTCTGATGCTTGGGGATCGTAGTGACTCGCGTAGTGGCGATCGGGAGTACATGCTAGTAGAGGCCGTGGGCGCCTCGGTGCGATAGACTTACGTGATGTGCATCTGGACTCGTCCAGCCTGGTAGGCACGCACTTGGTAGCATCTCATCTTACTTGAATAGCGTAGACAGTACGTACCAAAGCATTCTCAGATGATTGTTGCAAAAATCTCACTCCCTACAAGGACGAAGGAAGGAGGGTTTTCCCAACTGTAAACAATGCGGCACGTGTTGAAAGGGTTCAAGGGCTGACATTGACTTCGGTCGTCGGTCCCGTGTCCCGCGGCCCGTCCACCTGCAACCTGCAATAGTGTATCACGCCAAAGTCCAATCGACATCCCGGCCAGAGCCTGATCAACTCGTTGACTGCGTCAAATCCAATTCTCTCTTCCGTCTCGTATTGTACAACGCATCACATCACCATGAAACCGCTCCCCTTTCCCCTCGCACTCAACATTGGCACTGACATCGTCCACATCCCCCGAATAACGCGCCTCCTCCAACAAACCAATTACCTCGGCCGTTTCACGCGCCGTATCCTCAGCGACCAAGAACACATTGACTTTCGCAAACGTTTTCAACATATATCCCAGCCGCAAACGCCGAGTCACGCGTCATCCACACAACCAACGATCACACCGGAGATGACTCGCTGGCTTGCAGGTCGCTTTGCCGCCAAAGAAGCCGCGCGCAAAGCCGCGCCGGGGGGAGCTGCGGCGCTGAGCTGGAAAGACGTGGTTATTCGTGTGCCGGAGCTGGGCGATGAAGCCGAGGGTGAGAGAGTGGATGCGGGCGTAGATGGGAGTACTTCACGCCAGCAAAGACAGCAACAGCAGGACGACGGCACGAGTCGGAGGCCCGAGATTGTGTTTTTGGGAGATGGGATGGATCAACCGGATCGACTGGGGCAGTTGTCCATTTCGCATGACGGTGACTATGTGGTCGCGACGGTGTTGGCTGCCGGATGACCATGCTAGTGCTTCAGATGAGAGGGACGGTTCCACTACTCAATCTGCATTTGCTTTCCTACTCTTATGATGCGGCAGGGAAGAAGTACTACCCACTGGATTTGAACACGTCCAGAAGGGCTCTTCGGCAGCTACATGGGACCTCGAAGGTTGGTGCACTGCTATGCCATCGTCACGCGCGATCAGGTATCCACGAGGCGCAAGCTCGTCTGATTCGGCGCATGGTGTGTGTGTGATGTTCACTTCATCTGCGACAGTGAGGCAGACCAGATCTTGGGGTCATTAGGATCGTGAAGGTATGAGGAGCCATTCACTCTCACCGGAGGTCGGATTGGCACCTCTGCTGTTTCAGGGCGGTTCAAGTGCAGTGAAGCGATGATAGTCTTAATCGCGACTTGATTCACTCAGTGTGGCTTCTACATACCATACTGTTCCGCGGGATAAATTGCCGAGAGCAATCTCAACTTTCGTGCATCAAGAAGACTTTACACAAGTCAGATCAAATCCTCCCCTCCTATTATTGTAGTCGTCGAGAGCTCTTTGCATCTACTTTGGGAAGATCAAGCTCGCAAGAACCGCTGATCTGCCGTGGAGCAATAATGAAGGGCTTTGTGATCCCGTACCACTTAAAGTTCCGCCCCTCCATCGTGCATCGTGGAGACGGGTACCCACACCGAAGACAACGGGCTACTCGTAGCTTATGAGGTACTTAGCTCTGCTTATCCGAACATCTTCGACCGTTGTGACCTCCCACCACTCCCTTTAACCAGCCTCAAGCGCGCCGAGTGAATTCATTCCAAGCCAAGTCAAGATCACGAAAGGCATAGGGGAATCACTCCCAAAGAGTAAGATCTCCCGGTTCCGGAAAGGAGCCCCGCAGGGTAGAACATCGATTGTCTGTCTGCACTATCTGCATTGAGCTCTCGATAGCCCGTGTGACGCCTATCTTCCATGGCCCGCAAGAATGCTGCTAACTGCAATGTAGAAACTCGGAACCTGGAGCACTGGGCTCAGTATCACAATGCCTTTCTCCCATCACAGCCACTCGGGCCAATTCTGCCCTGGTCATGCCAAAGACTCGCTCGAGGACGTCATTCAGACCGCCATCGCAAAGAAGATGCAAGTGTTTTGTCTGACAGAGCACATGCCCCGCGAAGCCATTGACTTTTACCCCGAAGAGGTATCTACACCACCTCCTAATATGACGACCTAGTTTCTTGACTACTTGGGGTTTCACGTCTTTGATCCGATCTGACGAACTCCCCAAATGATATCTCCGAACTAACGTAAAATCTTCCCCTTCTCCTTCGTATCCAGATCGAAGCCGGTGAAACAGAAGCCCACCACCTCGCCAACGAAGCAGCGTATTTCACCGAAGCCCTTCGTCTACGCACGAAATACGCCCCTCAAATCTCCATTGTCATCGGCTTCGAATGCGATTGGATTCGACCTTCTTCGCAAACCCTCATCAACCGCTCCCTCTCACGCTTACCTTTTGAATTCTTCATCGGCTCCGTGCATCACATGCACACGATTCCGATCGACTATGATCGCGACATGTACCTCCGTGCTCGCGAAATCGCCGGAGGCTCTGACCAGCGTCTGTTTGAGGACTACTTTGACGCACAGCTGGAGATGCTGCGGGCGTTGAAGCCGCCGGTGGTGGGGCATCTGGATCTGATTCGATTGAAGAGTGATGATGCCGAGCGGAGTTTCAAGGCCTGGCCGGGGGTTTGGAGTCGGATCTTGAGAAATCTGGATTTTGTCGTGGAGTATGGGGGGGTTGGTTGAGGTGAATGGCGCGGCATTGAGGAAGGGGATGAGCGAGCCTTATCCCAACAAGGAGATTTGTCAGGTACGTCACCGGATCTCACTCCATGAATAGTGGCTATCTTGACGATTGATGTCAATTGCAATCCTCCCGTCAGCAAGGGCTCCATATCGTCCTCTCTGGTTGGGGTTGTCAAAGGTGCGACGAAGCTGATCATTTCCTTTTTTCGAACCAGGAATTGCTGGCCCGAGGTGGACGGTTCTGTCTCTCGGACGACAGTCACGGGATAGATCAAGTGAGTCTGAATTTCCATCTCGTGCTGGGCTTTTTGAACGAGGTTGGCGTCAAGGAGTTGCATTACTTGTCGCTTGTGGGCGAAGAGGGAGGAGACTTGACCTCTGCACCAGACGATCGATTCCCTCGCACGAGAATTGCTGCGGTGTCGATGGAAGAGGTCAAACAGATGGCTTTCTGGCAGGCGTGAGGGAGAATCACGGATATTAGCCAGAGATGACGCGGTATAGACGAGTTGAACGCAGGTCTCATTGCTAGTGGATGATGGATGATGAATGAAGGTGTTTGTTCAATCGGGGCAACTCCCGAATCGGAGTATATAAGCGTTGACAATAAATCTGTTGATACAGAATCTACATCTAACGTCTCCACATTCTATGCGACCTGGATATACATATACATAATTGTGTTTGTCACGGTAATACCCGACGGTTGCTTGCCAACCCTGGTCGAGCATGTACCTCAAACGATCAATCCGGTACTAGTCAGTACTAGTTACAGTCAAATATACATCCATTTGGTAAGCTTCAACGCCAGTACCTGATAGCGCAGCATGTACGTCGTGCTATGATATCATTTACACATATACCACCAAACCGCTGAGCTCTGATCCGGGGATCCTTGCCTATAGCAAGAGATGCAGTGGAGGACATTACCTGGTGCTCCGGAGTACAGTACGTTGGCTGTGGCGTCATTTGCCACTGCGTGCACAGACATCCACAACGGGAGAGGGTGAGTTTCTGAGCAGATGGCAGTGCTTTTACTGGAAGCGCTGTACCTTCACATGCTTGCGGACCCTTGGCGTGGACTAAGATTACAAACTGTCTCTACAAGGTACTGTATTACCGAGTCAGGCATCGAGTGTTTGTGAGTTAGAAACAAGAGGTGAGACAATGGTCACTTCATAAGATGTCATAATTTCCCACTTGATCTCAATGGAACGAGTTCTGATGAATGGCTCCCATGTCGCATGTAGACGATAGCTACCAGTGACGGGATCTACAATTCTTTGTGACCAGTCAACCAGCAGTCACCGGAGTGACGCTGAATATGCGACGATGACGATGGTCCCCAAGACATACAAGTCGTGTCATCCATGGGCTCTCCTGAGTCCCGGCCAGAGAAAAGATAGAGTCAAGTTGCACCTACCTCGATAGTAACTACGAGACTTGATGCGACATGAAAAAGGCAAAGTTTACTCCAAAACACATCGTTCCGTGACTTCTGTCAGACATGAGCGTTGTTGTATGGGAATTAGCCGCCGACTAAATGTGAACACCACATAGTCTGAAAGAGATCGAGAATTAAGCAGAACAGGCGGCAGTGTCATCCGCCAGTATGTACTGGAAACCGTAAAGTACTGCAGTTGGTCGTGGTAACACTACCTTGGTACACTCCTCCACGGCGGCTACCTGACATGTGGCATGCAGTATCTTACAGCATGCAGTCATGCACTGCAACCGATCAGGAACAGTTGACCGTGGACCCTCTTATGGATGGCCGACGGTCGAGTCCAGTCATGAGTATAGCTTAAAGCCTTAAACCGCCTCGAGTCCGCAGCTTCACCTTCGGCCAAAGTTCATTGGAAGCGTTTATCCCCTCCCCCCCCCCCCCCCACTGCGACACGCCAAAGCGCCGGGTGGAACCCCGCGGAAGATTGGCCCCTCGTTCTCTTCGGGCAAAGCCTCACTTGCGAGAGTCTTCTTCTTTTTCCCATCTTCCATCTTTTCCTCTTTCCACAGACCTCCAGACCTCCAGACCTTCCTTTTGTTTACCTCTTCCAAGTTACATTCCTTCCAATCGAATCACATCATTCACAATGGGTGTTGAAAAGACTGTCCTGAAGCCCGGCAACGGCGTTGACTTCCCCCAGAAGGGCGACAACGTTGCGATGCACTACACTGGTTGCCTCTACGATGCCTCCGCTGCGGCTAACCACTACATGGGTCAGAAGTCAGTATTCTCCAGCTGGCCGGGCTCTCGTCCGGCCAAACTGTCGCGACTTCTTGCTGTACACAAGGACCTTCTCTGACATACTTTGCTTCTGATCTGCAGGTTCGACAGCTCCCGCGACCGCGGTACCCCTCTGGCCAGCCCTATTGCCGTCGGCCGTCTGATCAAGGGTATGTATGATGATGTACCACTGTGCTATGGGTACAATGGCGGATCGTGCCATCGATGGACTTCAGACGTGCTTTTCCAGACCAATTGACACTGAACCACCGACTAACTCTCTTGCCCGACAATAGGCTGGGATGAGGGTGTTCCCCAGATGAGCCTCGGCGAGCGTGCCATCCTCGACATCTCCCCGTGAGTGTTTCTTCTGTCGCAGAGCGTTTTGCTTGATATCTACTTCTTCTTCTTCTTCTTCTTCTTCTTCTTCTTCTTCTTCTTCTTCTTCTTCTTCTTCTTCTTCTTCTTCTTCTTCTTCTTCTTCTTCTTCTGCATGATGCGCGTGAACAGTAAAGAGAATATCGGCTAACTGAAATCATCCCGGATAGTGACTTTGGCTACGGACCCAAGTATGTGACGTGACGCACTTGACAACCATCCTCAAGACTCGGAAAATTCGGGGCTCTCGGAACCAGATCGCACCAATTTACTAACGTTTTTCACTTGCTTCCAGCGGTTTCCCCGGCCTGATCCCCCCCAACTCCCGTCTGGTCTTGTGAGTATCTATGACCCTATGCCGGCTCCGTTTGTTTTGTGTAGGATGAGTGCTAATTCAAAAAAAAAATTTCTTGGTCTGCAGCGACGTTGAACTTGTCAAGATCAACAACAAGTCTGCTTAGATCTATTTCGAGATTTGATCTTTGAATCTTAGGGGCTCCGAGCGATGATGGTGCTTAGCTCTACTCCCTTATGATTTATTTTCCCCTGGGCTAGCTGCAAGTACAACAATCTAAATCATCTACTACCTCTTTCCAAACCTCTCACGCAAAGTGGATCGATACTTAGACCAAAACCAGGAATTGGGGATTGGCATTGGCAGACAATGAAATCTCCCTGAAGAAAAGAGTAGTCTTCAACTTCTTGTTCTTAGACACCCATGGACATGTATTCCGCTTCTGCAACCAGCAAGCCGCCTCTTGTCTAGATGACATCTGCAACGGACCAGGTAAACTGCAGGTGTCTATTGCATTTCTCTCCGAGAAGGCTTCATTACATCTACACTGTCCGGATCTATATACAACATGTCTTGTCGAGGCCGGTCCCGCCCCAGCGCCAGCTGCCCTGCTCTACACCCACTCTATAAAGTCTAGACTCTTTTGGTTCTTCACGCCTCGACCTAGACAACCGTATAACTCACCCGACTATTCCCCTTACTCCTCGAAATCTTCTTCACCACCGTCTCCCCGCACAAATCCGTCGAGTCCACATGTGTCCCTCCACACGGATAAACCTCCGCGCCCACAATCCTCACCACCCGAAACTTGTCCTCCCCCGGCGCCAACAACCCCCGATCCGGCAACAAATGCGACACGCCTTCCCTCGCAAAGTCCTCCTCGCCCCAGAATTCAATCTCCACCGGCATCGCCCGTCCCACGTACTCCGTCACCTTGGCCTGAATCGCCCCCTTCCACTCCCCGCCGATACTGCCGCGGAACTCGCACGAGGCGCTGTCGGGGAAATGCGAGGCCTTGAGCTCGTCAAAGTCCGGGACGATCGATTCGAGGAGATGGCGGACGGCGGAGCCCAGGACGTGGCCGGCTGTGTGCAGGCGCGAATAGAGGAGGCGTTTGGCGGAGTCGACTTGGAGGAGAATGGGGGTGTTGGGCCGGGGGAGGAGGGACTCGGACGATGCTAGAGGGCGGACCAGGTGGAGGACTTGGCCGTTGTTGGATGCGTCCATGCGAGCGGCGAGGACTTGGAAGAGCGCGGTGGATGGGTCGTGGTCTGGAGTTTTGGACGGAGTGGATTGTGCGGGGAAGATGTAGCCTTCGTCAGAGGGTTGACCTCCACCCTGAGGATGGAAGATGGTCTCCTTGGTCACGAGGATGTAGTCATTCTCGCCGGGGGATTTGAAGAGGGCCTGGTTGGCTTCTGTGAGATCGGAGACTCGTTCGAGGGATTGAATGGTCGTTTGGAGGTGGAGGAGTTTGGCATCGTGTTGATAGGCAAGGTAGGTGGGGGAGCTGGTGGAGGCAGGAGGAGATGAAGTAGAAGTAGAAGTAGTCATTTGGGGAGATGAGAGGACAAACAATACGGCACTCGAACAATGGGTGATCTAGATGCACGAGGGAGTGGGAAAGGAGTCAAAAAGATCAATCAGATCAGGGTGGTGAAGTGATGGGATAGAGAAAGAGCGGCGTGGAAAGTTGAAGGACCGAAAGCGCATGAGGACTTCTCCAAAAATGCCCAGTTGGGGTAGAATTCATTAACTCGACTCCGCCTGTTGTCATCCCCGCTGACAAGTGGCTTGGGGCTTCGGGCCGATTGAATTTTTAGCTTCCCCCCCCCCCCCGCCCTGTGAGTGACATGCTGAGTCTGTTTATATCTCGCTTATTTTCAAAAGATACTTCATGGATAAGAAGACGGTTAGACCTACTGTATCTTTAAGAACAATCAGAGGTAGAGACCTGAAGAATCATGATAGCGGATGACAAGCTATTTATGCTGTACTCTCGATCATGTATCACCAATGCTCTTGATAGCTTACCCATCTAGAGATCCTGATCTTCTCATCGAGCAATGCCATTGATGTACTCAATTCCCGATGCGCGATAGGTGTCGGCTTCCACATAACTCTCATTGCGCGGCAAACGAAACACAAAATTGGAGGCGTGGGACGAATATCGAGGCCAAGCAGGTAGATGGGGAACTGTTCCATAGAGTTGTTGTCAGCGAAAATGGGATCCAACATGGCACACCAACAGCGAAATCCAGGCACCATGGGATTTGAGACCGTCGAACCGTCTACGGATAATGACCAGTTATACAGGAAAGAGCAACATTACCTCCATGCCCATTTGGATCCAGATCTGCAACAAAAGAAGTCCACATGCGAGCGGCCATCTGGCCCAAGGACAAGCGAGCTGGATCAGATCCCAATGCGGTGATATTCTGGACCGGGTTCGCAAAGACAAAGGGGATCTTCATCACCATACACCAATCTTGTTAGCTTGTGGTTCTCTCCTCTGTGCCCATTGTATCTCAAAGCAGGACGCACCTCGGCAAAGTGCTGTACCCCAATGTTCGTCGTCGAGTTGAGCGCAGAAACATCCCAGCGATATGAATACACCCGCTTGTTGACCCGAGACATCACTTCGGCCAACATCCGGCGCGGTGCAATCATGGTCAAGTCTCCTGCCATGGACGAGTAGCGTTTGTATTGCAGTCCTTTACCGGGCCAGGTCGTATTTCCCCAGCCGTAGGGACAGCCCAGGGCAGAAATATTGGGATAGTATGACAGTAAAGTTGTGGCTTCGTCGCGAGTAAGAACCCAGCGTTTTGAGGCTGATAAGAAGACGAATTTTGGTTAGCCGTCCTGGGAGACGGAAAGGGGAGGCTTGAAAGTGGTGAAGCTGAAACATACAGGTCAATTCAGCGATGCAGTCTTGATCTGTGTTTACACCCGTTGTGCCGAAGCTGGTCCCTTCGTCTGTATTTGTGCCGAGCAGAATCGGCACCTTGGCTATCTTGCCCTCGCGATAACTGATCTGGGGATATTGGGTGATGAAGTTGTCGTCAATGGTAGCAAACCACTCGAGCCCCTCAAAGGCGTTGCTGTAGAACTTTTCATAGGGGAGATCTCGAAGACATTTCAGGGTGTTTGTAGAGTTGGTACATCTAGAAATTGCCATTGAGCGTGGACCACCGAGAGGAAAGAACAAAAGTCCACAGACAACAGATTGTGTTGTCGCTTTGATCGATTGCTCAAGCGTCAAACTCACCCCGTTCTCTGCACAATCCGATCATACATAGGCTGATGCCACTCAGTGCCGTTGTATGGAGGACCTACTGCGTTTCCCGATTCCATAATTGCTAGATTCCCGTAATGTGAGATGACTCGTATGTGGCGCCCAATCATTTGGAGATCATTGGAATCGTACCAGCTCTGAAGAGACCCTCGTTGTTCCCATTGTTCGTCACAAGGTGTGCTCCCACACTGTATGCGCCACTAATCACGACGATTTTGAGTGCTCGTTTCTTCACTCTGACGACTGGATCTGGAGGTGATTGCACTCACGCTGATTCTCCCCAGATCGTGATTCGGTCCGGGTCACCACCGAAGGATCTGATATACTTCTTCACCCATCGCATGGCAACCCGTTGATCTCGAAGGGCAAGATTGGTGTTTCCTTCTGCCTGTCACAAAGGTCAACATTGATATTGTTGTGCCATTTCATGAGACCCAAGACGCCATTTCTCAACAATCACCTACCCTGACTTCTTTCGAATCCAGAAAGCCGAATGCCGACAAGCGATAATTGATCGACACGCCGAGGACAGGCTTCCCGTTCAACACGCTTTGCTGCACAACATAACTCATGTTGTATCTGTGAGAAGAGGCGGTTTTCTATGAGCGAGTCCCTCGCAGATGGCCCCCAATGACTTCCTCAGTTTCTGTGCACGACTCACCGAGGGTCCGCAGTCGCACCCTGCGTCCATCCACCACCAAAGATCCATAGCATAACCGGCAATTCTTCACCCCTAGTGTCTCGAGGCCGA
Organism: Penicillium diatomitis; assembly: GCF_028827545.1. Lineage (NCBI taxonomy): Eukaryota > Fungi > Ascomycota > Eurotiomycetes > Eurotiales > Aspergillaceae > Penicillium > Penicillium diatomitis. Next base: position 699,683 of record NW_026623181.1, on the reverse strand, counting down.
ATCACATTCAAATTCAGGCAGTTCTCATCCAATTTGATCAGGCCTCGATCAACCAGCTCGGTTGTATCGGATCCATAGCCCGGACAGTCATAGCCGTATTGCGTTGCATTGTAGTAAACGTCCGATGATCCGTGTCGAGAATCTGATGCAACTGTCGAGGCATCGCAAAGACCCGAGTCACTGTCCTGCGAGACATATAAATGTTTCAATCGAGAGGGAGTGAAGCGAGCGGGTTGATCCGCGTACTTGATGCCCAGAAAAACATCCTGGTCGAACTCGGGTACCGTGCGACCTACGAAGATCGTCTTCGGTTCTTTATGGTTTGTAAGTGGCAAGGTCGCTGTTGGTGGATGAGGAGATGATTCTGTGCCATGTAGGGAGAGCGGGCTGGAATAGACTGTCGTCGCCAGAGTAAGCCATAATGTAGCTCGTGGAAGCATATTGACGGTCCAGTGGAGCTGTGTAGCTTCGTGCTTCTTCTTCTTCTTCTTCTTCTTCTTCTTCTTCTTCTTCTTCTTCTTCTTCTGTCTGAATGATGTCGTGGATACACAACGATCAAAGGGCTTCTAACCAGTTGACCATACCACGACCTTATATGTAGGGAAAATCCACCACCTGAAGTCTCTCTCCTGCTGAGCCATGCTCCGCATGACGATCCATCTCTTCACGAAAGTATCCTGCAACCTCACATGTAGAGAAACGCTCATGCCGACGGAAGAATTCTGCCCAGAATTGCCCCAATAAGCTGACACAGACAAGGTCAGTAAGGTCACAATCCACTCCAAACCAATTGTCAAGTGAAGTACACTCGAGTACATACGGACCAAGGGAAGCTCGTCCACCGGGATTCATCCAATACCAATTCAACCTGGACGATGAACTGAAGCAGCCTAAATGCGGGACTCAAACTAAGAAACTAACATGCAAAGTGTGGGGGAACCAGTGCGCTTATAGGTGGATTAAATAACGTGGGGTAAGTGCCCACAGCCCATTGCCCAGGTAGTACTTCAGGGTTCAAATGGCGGGGACTGGGGTGATAGACTGCTTCATGGCTTCTTTAGGAAACTGGCTTTGTTGTGCAGGGCCAAGATCCCAAGTTGAACAAGGCTATTTGTAGGATGGAGTGCGAGGGAGTGGGAGAAGTTGCATGGTTTGGCTAGACTGCGTCAAAGGCTCTTGTCGTGCCTCGGCCCCTCCAGTTGTCCCTTGTGAAGACCGAAGTTGAAAGATGGATGGAACTTGATCAGAAAGACTGGACTTGAATATGTTCCAACTCTCATTGAGCATTAGCATAGCTCAGCTGGCCTATGTGGATTTCCAAGGGTTGCAAAGCGCTTGGATGAGTGCTGCTACAAGAACATGATTTATCGGCTAAAGCCTTTGAAGTTCAAAGAGGTCCGGCGAAATCGCAAGAGCTTAATCACATCTGCTGGACATGGCTAATGCAAAGGGCAAGCACATCAGGTGACGCAGACTACAACCAAGCCGATGTGTTTCCGTTTTTTTCAAAAAATCTATATTCGCCTTGTACAACCCGCGGAACCTCCAATATCAAACAGTGGACGAGGTTCGGCCTCATCATGTACGAACAGGGTCCGACGCTGAGCGCCATACCTCATTGAGAAAATGGAAAGACCGCATGAGCTATTGGACTGAGCAGGACACGCCAGTCACCCGGAGAGAAACACGAACAATCCAATAAGGAGGCTAAATGGCACAAGAAAAGGGGGCTGGGGGAAAGAAGAAGAAGAGGGCAGTTCATGTGGGCAATTCATAGAATCCCATACAGAAAGGGCAACTCTGGCCAAAAGAACCTGGTAACCTTCACAGATCAAGTGTCCTTGGTTCGACCACGATATACGCTCGAGTCACTCTCAAGGCCTGGTGCGCGAGACCTGCTCATCGCAGAGGCAGAGGATCCCATTAATCGAATGGATGATGATGTGGACTTCGACGCTGGCTCCTCTCGTCGAGAGGAGTTGCCTCGAGGCATGGACGGAGAATGATCTTCAGAGGCGTCATCCAACTCTATCAGGTCTCCAAGCCCCCAGAGAGCACGACTGCGCCCAGTCGTCGTTCGGTCACCCGGGGACCCCGATACTTGTTGAAGCTCATTGATACCGGCCTTGGTGCGAGTTGCAACCTTCCGAATCCAGCCCTCGACGGCACCTCCAATGGCCCCGCCGATGTTCTCCAACCCAGTCGACGCATTCGATACAGTCGTAGATTCAGATCCAAATGACGACCCTCGAAGGGTTTCGGGCATCGGAGGCGGCATCAAGTTTGGCATATGCTGAGAGACAAACTTGCTCAAGCCATCCAAGGCGGGACCTGGGGCGGTAGAGCTCCTGTCAAGTGTACCAACTCCAGTGCCAATCAAGTGCACGCTACTATTCCTGCGACGGTGCTGAGGTCGGACTGGTTTCGACTGCCCTACTTGACGCTGCGATTGGGGTGGGGTGCCATCCACCGGCACAGCCCGCGAAGCTTTCAGGGACTGGGTACCTGTTAGATCTCCGAGCAAGTCGTCTTGCAAAGACTCCTCGTCAGTGTATGACACAGATTTCCGGCGGGTGCGGGGGAAAAACCCCAAGGCTTTCCGTGGCACTCGACCGATTTGCACAGGTGATTGAAACCCCTCTATGGTGACCCAAGTCTCATGCTTCCAGACTTGATTTCGATCTGTTTCCGACGACTCCGGTGCTTCTGAATTGAGCACAGAGACTACTGGCGTGTCGCCGATCGGTGTGAGGGAGCTTCCACTTGCATCCTCAGAATCGAGGGTCAAGAGATCTACCTGCGGAGGCGCTATAGGCCTGCCTTTCACACTACAGGCATCAACTGGGAGCAGAACCGTCTTTCTGCTTTGAATGTTGTCGTTCGGCCAAAAGCCGTTTGCCTTGCGGAAAATCGCAGGCTGACATCCGTATTTAATAGTGACTCCGGTAATGCTGTCACTTGCTTGCACTTGGTGTATGTAGGCGAGAGCATCATCCTCATGAACATGATCAATGGGCTGATCAAAGTAATCTCCCGAGTCTCGCCGTTTGTGACGCATAGCGCCACTTGTGATAGGATCGGATTCTGCAAGCAAAAGCGCTTCTCGCTTTTTGGCTTGCACTAAAGCCTGGCGTTCCTCCTTAGTTCCAGTCCCAATTCCAGAATGGGCTGGTGCTGAAGGACCCCATGCCGCCGGCGACGAACGTGGAATGCTTCGAATGTATATGTCTGAGCGCGATGGCTTCCTGCGCGAATGGCCCTTCGACCCAGACTGACTCACACTGCGCCCCGTGTCACTACCCAGCACCGATGACGCCAAATTCTGGAGCGAAGACCATGAAGAGTCCAGAAAATCCGAAGCGCCCTTTGAGGACGACGTCTTTGCGAACTGACTCGCGGTCAAGGATGGAGAGGATCCTTCATTATAGCTTCTATTGGCCGGTTGTGTTGCGCGAGAGGGATGTTTCATCGGCAGCGGGGAGCTGCCACGGGACAAAAGCGACGAGGGACTTGGGCCTCGTGATCGTGTGCTCCCCACGTTAGCTGAAAGTGTTGTGGACAAGCCTGAAGTGAACGGCTGGGACTCATTGTGAGAATAATTATCGTCATGGAGGCTGGACTCGACGTCCCCATCTTCAATAAAGGAGACAAGTCGGCGAGGCCGTGATCGGACCGTGGAGGTGGATGAAGTGCCTGCGCTGAGAGGTTGGGAGCTCAGGGAAGCGTTGACGTAGCTGTTTTGAGAACTCATTCCTGTCAGTACGGTCTTGTGGAAGCAACCTTCCAAAGACACGAAGCAGAATCTCCGGCTGGAGTTGTGGGTGTTGCCAAGGAAATGATTGCCATCAGTAGTGTCTTAGGATCGTAGCAGTGACCCTAGGCGTCATCCACTGGGCGTATCGCATGCGTGGCCTCAGCGCTGAGCCGAGACGATAAGGTTGATCATGAACAAGAGTTCCCCCCGAGATCCGTGCTAGATGAAATGGATAGGCGCTATGCACAGCAAGCCTGGAGGTATTGAGTAATCTTGAGGTGGGTATAGCCCCTCGAAACTGCGAAAGGGGACAATCGCAGACCGTTGGAGTCGGGGAGAGCGTAGAAAGCGATTGCGACCCACTTCAGAGTATCGCGGCTGGCAACAATTCAGCCGTAGTCAATGTAGCTGCGAGGAAGAGATCTGGCAGCTAGCGCTAGCAAAATGGTCTGCCATGCAAGGACTATAAGCGGACAAGGGGCTCGACTTTTCTACACAGATGACAGAACTCAAAAGCTGGTTATCGCCAAGGAGTGCGGCCGGAATTCTGGTAGGAAATACTAGTCGACAGATCGGCAGGTGACCTTGCCGCCACAGGAAGTAGTGGTACGTCACTTCACTGAAGCTTTGATGCAGGCACTATTGTCACTATACCTAATCGTAGGAAGAACAAGAAATTTGAATTCTCGTGTTTCATTTTAATCAAGTCAACTCTGAGATCCGAATTGAGTTATATACGTTTAGAAGGACACAACGTGCGCAACTTGGTTTGTAGAGAGGCTGCGAACCGAGTGCAATTATTCACATTAAGAGTGTCGACTAGCCAGACGCAGTCTCCGCGACAGATGTAAAGTGAATACATTGGAAGAAGGTGCAAGATTTCACTCAAGGATCCGACATTGAATATCTGGGGGTGCATCACATGCTTCTAGAAATTGAGCGAAAAGGTATAAAGATGACAACGAGAAGCTGTGGGAGGAGCTGTGAGAGGGGCAAAGGTCGCGAAATCACTCGAAAAGCCAAGCGGCAGAATTCGCAGTGTATTATTCTGGCGGCTCGGCCATCCCAGCAGGACGAGCTCCAGAATTTGAAGAAGCCTTATCTTCAGTGGCCCACTCTTCGTCCTCCCTTTCGATCACTTTACCGGTCGGAGTTGTCGGTATTTGAGATGCCTGTGGAATCACACCGACACCGCCAGCGCGAGCAAAGAAATCCTCGGTTCGCAAGCCACGAACTTCACTCGGATCAACGGCTGTTATTTGCGTGCCCTCGGCCTTTTTCTGTCTTATGAGCTCTCGCACCGGCCCCATGGCAGCATCGCGACAAGCTTCCTTGATGTCACTTCCGGACATACCAGCCATAGACTTCACTAAGAAGTGGAGATCAAAATTGTCTCTGTCAATCTTGGTATTCTTCAGAATGAGGCTGAGGATGCGAAGACGCTGCTGTGCAGGCGGGAGTGTAACCGGGAACTTCTTTGGCATACGACGAAGAATCGCCTCGTCAATGTCCTGCATGCGGTTTGTGGCTCCTAGCACGACAATACGTTGCGGCTCGCCTGTCGAATTGGCGGAGGTGAGGCCATCCCAATGGGTCATAAATTCGGCTTTCACCATACCGCTGGCCTCGTGTTCACCACTTCTCCGTGTTCCCAGGACAGCGTCAATCTCATCGATGAAGACGATGGCTGGCTGGAGCTTGCGAGCTAGTGAGAATACCGCGTTCACCAACTTATTTGAATCTCCGTACCACTTCTCAGTTAACGTGGAGATGTGCAAGTTGATAAAACAAGCTCCGCTCTCCGAGGCCAGTGCCTTCGCGAGCATGGTCTTGCCACATCCAGGCGGACCATATAGAAGGACACCGGAGGGTGCTGTCAGGAGTGAGGAGGTCGAGGAATAGAGATGAGGCATTGTCAAAGGATATATCACAGACTCCTTCAGTTCTTCAATGATGTGATCAAGACCGCCGATGTCTTCGAAGGACACATTGATGTCCTCTGGCGCAACCACGTCCATAGCAACTGCTTGTTCATATTGGTTCAGACTCAGCTCACCCCTGCGCTGGCGACGACTCTTTTTGGAGCTTCCACCACGACTTGTCTCATCGTCAGACTGATCTCCGCCATCAAGACGGCGGAGAATTGCGGCAGACTTTTGCCTTTGCTCCTCCTTTTTCTGGCTCTCTGGGTCGAATTCGAGGCGGGAGAGAAGGTAGCGGATAAGGAAATAGGCCGATGCCGACTGTTATGAGCACCAATAAGTCAAAATTCATGATATCGGAGTGAATCTCCGAGGTTAAGACACTTACAGTTCCAGCGACCATAACCAGCTCTTGCAGGAAGCTTTGCCAGCGGCGGCCGCCTGATGATGCCATAGTGATGACGGTGGGTACTGGATACGACCTTCAACGTTGAGACTGTAACCAAGCGCCCTGGTAATAAAGTCGGACTGGTCACGATTTCAGCACGCAAAATCAAACCGCAAGTCCAGGAACGTAGAAGCCGAATCTCATTGAATTATCAAAGATCTGGCTCGGGCATCGAAGGGTGTGGCGCAAAATGACCCTGTGGCTCGGAATGTCACATGTCACATGGCTGCCATCCGGGCGGAGGCGGAGAATTGTTGTGGTTCGCGGGAGCGGCGCGTCTCGTGGTCAGGACCTGTTCGCATCAGACAAATGGTTCTCGGCTGAACTTGTACAATGCCGAAAAGGAAGGCTGTCTCCAAACTTTCTGGCCTGGTCGGCTCTGACGACGAGGATCCAATGTTGCTTCCTGATCGTGAAACTGTCCCTCAACAAGCGCCCGCAGATGAGCCTCCCGCAAAGCGGCGGAGAGGCCGACCGCGAACTTCTTCCGATGACAATGTACAAGCCAAAGGCCCATCAGCGCCAGCAAAACGTCAAATTTTGTCTGAGTTGACCACAGAAGACCAAGGCGATGACCCTTCAGTCCCTCAAAAAACGGCTGGTCGCCGTGGACGACCTCGTGCGGCCAGTCGCGACCCCGAAATGGTCGCATCGCAGAAACGAGCTGCGATGAAACCAATCGTTACAGAAGTGGCTTACGAGGGCGAGAAAGTCGACGAATCAAGACTCTCCGAAGAAGAGCCAGTTGCGAAGACAACGAGAGCTAGCAGGACTGCTACAGCAGCTACACGCGGGAGAGGAAGGGGCCGAAGTGCAAGCGTCGCAAAGCCTTTGCAGATGGACGGAGAGTTCGAATACACACCCACCCGCGCACTCGCCCGTAACGGGAGGACGCATGTCAGTGATGGTGCACGACAGACCGACGGTCCAGCTGATGGATTGATCGAGGAATCTGTGCTGGAGAGCGACCAGCAATCCAACACCCATATGCCATCATCAGTGGTGAAGAAAGCTAGGGCCCGGCTCAATTCCTTAAAAAATCGTGATACTTCCCCGAGTAAGCTCAAGTTGGGGACTTTCAGTGAGCATAGTGGCGATCCGGAATTGAGGCGTAAGATCGGTGAAATCACGAAGAAACACGATGCATTGGAGTCAAGGTATCGCAACCTGCGTGAAATCGGGCTCGTAGAAGCCAACTCGAACATGGAGAAGCTTCGCAAACAATGCGAGACCGTAACTGCAGGTATGTTGCTCTGATCACATGCACAGTTTATTGTCCAGATGACTCATGATCAATTCTAGCATCGAATGACCTTGTCGCATCCCTCAGGGCGGAGCTGGAGGCACAGCGGGCTCTCGGTCTCCGAAGTCGCAATCTACAACAACAACTCAAAGATCGAGACGCTGAAATGGCTGAACTTCAGTCGCAGGCAGACGAAGCACGCTCTCAACTCGCCTCATCTCAGTCCGAAATCAAGGCATTGCAGACGAAACTCGCCGCTGCCCGGAACACAGCTGCGAGTCTCGAGGCGAGCAAGGTCCCGGGAAGCGCCATCAAGGGTGGGATCGCCAACCGTGCCACGGCAGCTGCCACTGCCGAGGCTGCCCAGGTCGCTCAACTTGCGCAATTGAAGGAGGACTTGTACACAGATTTCACTGGGCTGATCATCCGTGACGTGAAAAATCGGGAGGCCGATCATCTCTACGATTGTATCCAGACCGGTGTCAATGGCAGTCAGTGTTTCCCTGATCTTCAAAACTTGCGGACTGAACGGTAACTAATTTGTCGCTTTCTAGCTCTGCATTTCAAACTCGCTATTCCCAAGGTTGCTAGCTCAGAGTACGAGCAGGCAGAATTCCAGTACCTGCCTTTGCTGGACGCAAGCCGTGACCGCGAGCTCATCAACATCTTACCCGACTTCCTCACTGTGGATATCACCTTTAAGCGAGAGCAGGCCTCCAAGTTCTATACTCGCGTGATTGATGCTCTCACCAAACGCCGAACCAGTACTTCCTAATCTGCGCCGTGCTTCTATATACCCATGAAGAATTCGTGTTTGACGTGTACATTGAAGACATTTCCCAACTTCAAAGAATCTGGATCTAGTTCGGATGCCGCCCCCTTACCTAGTAGTCTGATGTGTGGTTAGTGTATTTACTGTACTATCTGAACTTTGTGTCCAGTCCAAGGTCATCAGTTTGCGCACATTGCGCACTCGGTAATGTTGTATAAAATAGCCATACTTTGCGCATAGCGAATGTGATTCTCCATAATGTCATTAAACCGATCTAGCACGGGCCTTACTCGAGAATTGAGAACCCCAGCCATACTACACTTCGCAAAAGTGAGATGACATAGTACAGTATGAGTGTTAGTGCTAGTGGGACGTAGGTACATTGCCATTGTAAATTGGGTGGCCAGGTACTTCGGCCTCGCTGAAACACTCCACCCGTGGATGGAAATAATCAAAGCAGCTGCCAAGTGGGTCCCGCTCAGCGTTCTGCCGTGCCTGGTTCCAGGCCCTTGATTGGCCCTCACCGCCCCCCGTCCGCAAGTTCCCCGATGCGTTTCCAGAAGTGGTGTAATTGCGATCGATTATAGTTGGATGTCGTCGAGGGCCATGTCGACCCCCTTTTAATTATCTGTTTCTCGCTCCTTTACCGCTGCAGAGGGGTATCGGATCTCTGCGTTTCTTGTTTGTTCTTTCCTGGCTTCAGTTGGAAAGACTGCGATTCACGCTACAGAATCATGGCGCGTCTCGGCCGCGTTGGGTTCTTGGCCCTCGCAGTGGTATTTCACCTCATCTATACATACTCGATTTTCGATATCTATTTCGTCAGTCCTATTGTGAGTGGTATGCGCTCTTATGGTGTCGAGCGTTCAACTGGAAAAAGTGCACCCGCTCAACGACTTGTTCTCTTCGTCGCCGACGGCCTGCGCGCCGACAAAGCCTTCCAAGCATTCCCCGACCCGTCCCCAGATGCCCAGGCGCAGTCCTCCGAAGATCTGATCCGATTGGCACCATTTATTCGATCAAAAGTCCAGTCACATGGAACATTCGGTGTCTCCCACACTCGGGTGCCCACGGAATCTCGGCCGGGTCATGTTGCTCTGATTGCAGGCCTATACGAGGATGTTTCCGCAGTAACAACGGGCTGGAAGCTGAATCCTGTGAATTTCGACAGTGTTTTCAATCGCAGTCGCCATACATGGAGCTGGGGGAGTCCGGATATTCTTCCCATGTTCAAGGAGGGCGCAGAACCCGGTCGTGTTGATGCGGAGATGTACGCGGAGGAAGCGGAGGACTTCAGTCAAGACGCCACGCATCTGGATACTTGGGTTTTCGACAAAGTTCACGAGCTTTTTGAAGCTGCGAAAAGCGACCCGGCTCTTGATCGAAAGTTGCGAGAGGATAAAATTGTTTTTTTCCTCCACCTTCTCGGATTGGACACAACAGGTCATGCTTTCAGACCTTACTCAAAAGAGTATCTCAATAACATCAAGGTTGTGGACAAGGGAATCCAAGCTGTCAATAAGCTGATGGATGACTTTTACGGCGACGAAAAGACGGCGTTCGTGTTCACAGCAGACCATGGCATGAACGACATGGGCAGTCACGGAGACGGGCACCCTGACAATACGCGGACCCCTCTCGTCGTGTGGGGGTCAGGTGTCGCAAAGCCTGAGATCACCATGAATGGAGTTGCTCCGGGGCATGAAGATGGATTCTCGTCAGACTGGGGGCTCAATCAGGTCCAACGCCACGACGTCGCACAGGCAGATGTGGCAGCTCTGATGGCGTACCTGATAGGCGTCGATTATCCTGTCAATTCAGTCGGCCAATTGCCGTTGGGTTACATTGACGCCAGCCCTCAAGAGAAGGCACAGGCTGCACTTGCAAACACGAAAGCAGTGCTTGAGATGTATCGGGTCAAGGAAGAGCAAAAGAGACATGCAGTACTTCGTTACGTTCCCTTCGAACCTCTTTCTGGGGACGGTGAGACTTCAATCGAGGGACGATTCGCCAATCTGGAAGCACTCATCTCGAACGAAGCCTATGAAGACTCCATTGCCCTGTCTTCGGAGCTTCTGACGCTTGGTCTTGAGGGCCTGCGTTACCTACAAACATACGATTGGCTCTTCTTGCGAACCGTGGTCACCTTTGGATACTTGGGATGGATCGCATACGCCATGACCACAGTTATCGATCTTCATGTCTTGCATGGCGCGACCGACTCCAACCGTACTATTGCCAGTATCTCATTCTTCTCAGCAGTCCTAACGGCCCTATTCTCGGTCTTCTTTTACCAAGGGTCCTCCTGGAGATACTACTTTTACGCTTTCTTCCCTGTATTTTTCTGGGAGGAAGTCTTCGCCCGACGCAAGGCGCTGATTGCAGGTCGTCAGATTCTACTTGGTCATGTGCACTCGTTCTCTGGATATCTTGTCTTCAGTATCCAAGCATTGGCGTTCATTGGAGTCCTAGAAGCCCTCGTATGTGATTGCACGAAACTCGCCCCCGCCCCAATGCAAGAACGCTGCTAACACTGTGCTAGGTTCAATCTTATTTCCGTCGTGAAATTTTCACTATCGGGTTCGGTCTGGGGGCGTTGTGGCCCTTGTTCTATGGCCTTAAGTTCGTCCGTGAACATGCCTTCTTGACCGTGACGTGGGCTCTTGGATGCTCTTTGATGAGTATCTTCACGCTTCTCCCTGTTTTGAAGGTCGAAAACTTGGACACGATGTAAGTGACTGGCAAGATGGCGATCTAGGTTTACTCTTCGCTAACCTCGCTGCAGCACCTACGGCGGTCTCATCATGTTCTTGACCGGCGTGCTTTATCTTCTGTTCGAAGACTCAATCCTCGACCATGGCAGTAATGTCTCACAAGTCTCAAAGCGTACCACGATTGGCTCCCGCATTATCATGGGGCTGCAGGTAGGATCCCTTCTCAGGGTCTCCAAATCAAGTGCTCCCACTTACCTTCCACTTCTTGCAGGTCGGTATGGTGCTTCTTGCCCTAGTCGTAACTCGGTCAAGCGTAGTAGCATTGCAAGCTCGTGAAGGTCTTCCCTTAGGCAACCAGGTGGTAGGCTGGTTCGTGCTTGGTAAGGCCCCCTTTGTGTCTTCATCATCAACTTTCGCTGATATGTTTCGCCAGTTGCGTCGCTATCTTTGCCATTCTTCCACCGAATCTATCCAAACAAAAACTACCTCCATAGGCTCATGGTCATCTTCCTGACTTTCTCGCCAACTTTCATTATATTGACGATCTCATGGGAGGGTCTCTTTTACTTTGTCTTTTGCATGACTCTTGTCACATGGGTCCGTCTCGAGCACGCGATATACGTGCATAGCTCAGGTTCAGCTTCCAGGCCCTTAAACTTTGCTATCAACGGCTCCGCAGGTACTTCACCTTCGGTACCGAATACTGCTACAGCCACCACCACAGTCGACGGTCAGTCGTACAGCTACCGCGCATTGACACTGTCTGACACTCGTGTCGCATTATTCTTTTTCTTCTTGCTTCAGTCAGGCTTCTTCAGCACCGGGAATGTGGCCTCAATTTCTACTTTCTCACTTGACAGTGTCCGCCGTCTGATTCCTATCTTCGATCCGTTTGCCCAGGGAGCGCTGTTGCTTTTGCAAATCCTAATACCTTTTGCCATCATCAGTGCCAATCTGGGAATTCTCAATCGTCGTCTTGAGGTTGCGCCCAGTGCCCTCTTCATGGTCGTCATGTCCATTTCAGACGTGATGACCCTCAATTTCTTTTATATGGTGCGAGATGAGGGCTCGTGGTTGGACATTGGCATGACCATCAGTCACTTCTGTATCGCCAGTGCACTCTGCACTTTTGTTGCAGGGTTGGAGTTTCTCAGCGAACAGTTTGTCAGCGGAGTTGACTTCACTGACAAGACTCAAGGGCTAGGGGCTGCTGCCGTGCAGGCTGTGACAGACTCCATCACATGCGGTCATGAGGGATCTGTTGAACCGCAACGAAGTCCCGACAAGAACTCCGCAGATCAGAAGGAGGCGATCAAGTCCCAGTGATGGGGCTTTTGTCTTTGCTGAGTGTTTTAATTTAATTTCGATGTATTCCACATAGAAAGCGGGATATCTTCTGCAAAATCTTTACCTTGAATAGACTAATTCATGATGCACGCCTGCTTCGGATTGACACGGATGTACATAGTTAGCTTTCCCTTCACAACTCAAGTCTGCCAGCCTTGCAACCCCCGGGCAACTAAGACTGCGCTACTGAGATTCATGAACTGTCTGGGCTATCCTAATTTCGGCGAGGGGCATTCCTGCCATATACTGTAGCGTTGTCTCGGGCTCAATTGCGTGCCTCGCGGTCTGATCTCTGCTCTTCTCGAAAGGCCTTGGATCCTTTGCCGTACCCTCAGACGAATCACAGTGGACAAGTCACATGAGCGGACCTTATCTAATCAGAAGTCGTGGATGACGGAATCACATCGGGATGTCATTGGCTCAGTCATGGGACCGGTCAAGGGGAGTCATAGCGAGATGGATTAAGTTATCCGGGGGAGTAAAGAATGGCGGGAGGTTAACATTATTATTATTCTTTCCTGTCCATTCCTGCGACTTTCTCCCGTCTCTCTCCCCATTGAACTTTGACAATAGCTTCTCTGGCCAGTTTCGGGACCCATTGAGCAATTTTGAGGAATCGTACACACTTACCCGCCTACCTTACTTCCCCATCTTCAGTCTATCCGTCTCTGCCCCGCCCTGCAGCGATGTCGGCGTCAGGATCCGGAGCAGCTCATGGAGCTTCAGAGTCGGCGAGCGCAGCGAAGAAGTCATTGCCTCGTGTTGACTTGCATGGCAATGACCTCCCTCCTTCACCTGCACCCTCTAGCCCTCATCCCGGTCGCCGTTACAACATTGCCACCGAGTTGGTCTTCACGGAAGGCAACGATCAGTACAATGCGAGCAGCGTCCCCATCTATCAGGTAAGGTTATCGCGTCTCTGCAGTTTGGACTAGCAATCTCATTGGCAAAGAGCACGTGTTTGTTGACAATCATTTTCCAGAGCGCAACCTTCAAGCAAACTTCCGGCAGTGGCGGTGGAGAGTATGACTACACTCGATCCGGCAATCCTACTCGGACTCATCTCGAGCGACACTTGGCCAAGATCATGTCTGCGCAGCGTGCACTTGTCGTATCATCTGGAATGGCGGCGTTGGATGTCATCACACGGCTCCTTCGACCCGGAGACGAGGTCGTGACTGGCGATGATCTCTACGGTGGTTCGCATCGTTTGCTGAAGTATCTCTCCACAAACGGCGGCATCATTGTTCATCACGTCGACACTACCAATCCTGAGAAAGTCCTGGGAGTCTTGAACTCCAAAACAGCCATGGTCTTGCTGGAAACGCCTACCAACCCGCTTATCAAGATCGTCGATATTCCTCAGATTGCCACCGCTGCGCACGAAGCGAACCCGAACTGTCTCGTTTCGGTAGATAACACCATGATGTCGCCACTCCTTCTGAATCCTCTCGAGTTGGGGGCCGATATCGTGTATGAGAGTGGCACCAAATATTTGTCTGGCCATCATGATCTGATGGCGGGTGTGATTGCGGTGAATGATCTGGCTCTCGGCGAGCGTCTGTACTTCCCTATCAACGCATCCGGCTGCGGTTTGTCGCCATTCGATTCGTGGCTGCTCCTGCGCGGTGTAAAGACTTTGAAGGTGCGCATGGACCAACAGCAGAGCAACGCTCAACAAATTGCCGAGTTCCTCGAGTCGCATGGCTTCAAGGTACGATACCCCGGTCTTCGGTCGCATCCTCAGTATGAGCTACACAATTCGATGGCGCGGGGCGCCGGAGCCGTGCTCTCGTTCGAGACTGGCGATGTGAACGTCAGTGAGCGTATCGTTGAGAGCGCCAAGATCTGGGCTATCAGTGTCAGTTTCGGCTGTGTGAACAGTCTGATCAGTATGCCCTGCCGTATGAGCCATGCCAGCATTGACGCGAAGACGCGGGCGGAACGCGCGATGCCGGAGGATCTCATCCGTCTGTGTGTTGGCATTGAGGATGTGGATGACTTGATTGAAGATCTTCAACGTGCAGTAAGTGTTCCCTCTACCCTTTCGGCGCCTTGCCTTGCCTCTCCCTGCCTTGAAACTGGTCATTTCTAACGACGTTCTTCTCATTAGCTTGTTGAGGCTGGAGCCGTCAAGGTCACTTTGGATGGTATTCACGCGGCGTCAGTTGAATCGTCGTGAGGGATTTCGGATTTGGTTTTTTTCCCCCATATCCTTCAGGATTGGGGCTTGGAAATATTTGATTGTATATAAAGGCGTACCGGGGAATCATCTGAAAATGCTACGAGCACATTTTACCATCGTTCTGATTCTGTTCTTCTGTTCGGGTTTAACGGGTCTTCCTTGATTCTTTATCTCCTTGATTGCATTGTACGAGAGTATTGATCCAACCCAAGCAAACACTCGGTCCCGGAGCGGAGCCGGCATCGGAGTCAGCCGCCCGGGCAATTATCTTCCCGCCGAGCTGCATGCTGACGGTGTCCAGCTCGAGCGATCACATTGCTGATTTCCATTTATTTTGGTGAATCCAGAGTCCTGAACCAGCGCAGCTTGTATACTGTCGACATATTTCTGGAGAGAATTCTGGCATTGTGAACTGACCAGTGCGACATTGACCATTGAATGTGCTATACCTCGGTTCTTGGGAATCATTCCGCAGTCCCATTCTCCATATGAGTATGACTCGCAGCGCTGTCGCGCAAGATACATCATCGCCTATAATACCAGGCTCAGAACACCTGCCAAAGCTTTCTGGAGCTTCCACCCAGGCGCTCCAATCTCCCGTCCCACTCTCAACATGGAATACCTCAAATTTGGGGATGCGACTCGGCATCGACGTCGTCAGTGCGGCCTCCGCTGGCGCGTTGACATGTCCGTTGATTACAATAATTGACCGGTGAGTCCAGCTACGAACGAAGGAAGTCAATTCATCTCGTGATGGACTCGTCATGAACGATCATGCTGACAACATTTAATCCTTTCAAAGAGCTATTATCGAAAAGGCTTCCAAAGGCTTCCCCATTCGCGAAACCATCACGAAGTGCCTCAAATCCATGGTCACCAAACCAGCTGGCTTCTTCCTCGGCACGCCTTTCCTCCTCATTTATACCCTGTACACGTCGACATACTTGACTGCAAACGCAATCGACACCGTGTCTTCCACTCTGCGCAACCAGTCATACTCGACAGTGACGGCGGGTCCAACGAAATTCCTCTCCACGACAGCAGTCAATATGGCCATCTGCGTGTACAAAGATGCGCGATTCGCAAAGATCTTCGGCGCCTCACCACCCCCTTCAACGACCCCTTCACAAAAATCTGGCTCGACCACAACTCCACGTCCAGCCGTTTGCCATCCCATGCCCTCTGCATCCCCTGCAGCGCCCACCATCCCTAAAGTCTCATATTCCTTATTCTGTCTCCGTGATAGCGTGACCATTTTCGCCTCCTTCAACGTTCCCACATTGATCGCACCCTCAATACCGGACTTTATTGCCGCAACGCCGAGCATGAAGGCTGCGACGGCCCAATTCGCGTGTCCGGCTCTGATGCAGTTCTTCAGCACGCCGATGCATCTGCTTGGACTGGATTTGTACAATCGGCAGCCGCTAGGTGGTCTGCCCTGGACTGATCGTCTGGGGCGCATCCGCCGAGACTATATTTCCAGCAGCTTCGCTCGCATGGGCAAAATCGTGCCCGCTTACGGGATTGGAGGTGTTGTCAATGTTCGGATGAGAGCGACTTTGATGGAGCGACTCGAGCAGAAGATTTGATTTTGGTCGGCTGCAGCTGATAAAGTACATGAACATTTTCACCGCCGGTTTTCCTTCTGTTTTAATCTCTCAGCCAAGAGGGCTACGATGCTATGTCTCTTGGATTTCTGACCATCTCCCCTTTCCCCATTTATAGACATATTGTTCGGTTGCGAACTGGGTATCGATCTGGCGTTCTCGGGCTGTCGAGCTTCTAATGATATAGACACCACTGTCCATCTTTGCATTTTCATAATGAAGTCTTTCTATTGCCCTTTGGCTTGGGCGCTCCTCAATTAGTTAACGTCCACATTGACATTGATTATGATGTGTTGCGCATCTTGCGGTGTACCTGTATCTAGATTTTCTTGCTAGACTTGACGACGGTTCCGGATCCTGTTGAATACGCCTACTTGATCACGCATCGTCACATCTACATGTTTCCCTGTAATGGGGTTGAATCACAGTGCCCTACATGTATGCTTCAACGAGCTTGGGATCCTGGAAGGTTAAATTCCCACGAGGCGTCTCCCTACTACTACGAAGCTCCGTTAACGCAGTCTGTGAGGGATGAGTAATATTAGATAGACCTCCAGCCGCTTTCTCTCCAGAATATCACTCATCTTGAATGGTATCCTCACTTTGATTTCAAAAGCCATTATAGGCCTAAACAGGTTCGTTTTGCAGGGTACACATTCGATCCTGGAAGAGTAACCTATCCCAGCAGTCGCTGGGCAAGGGCCAAACGCATGGTGAGATTGAGGCGCGGAATAAGCCCGCCCCCCCATGAATAGGGTATCTTCTCAGCGGCCGGTAGCGGCCGCAACTTCATGTAAGACGTTCATATTGAATTATTGTCTGGGTGCCAATTTTGAATGACTATCTGTCTACATCATGCATCCTACGAGTCGGTCTGAAGATTTTGGAGCTCATAGAATTGGTGTTGGGATCCACCTGCAGTCATCAGCCCTGGAAGGTGGGTAAGTTGGGGCTGGAGTTTAGGTAGTTAGTTACTGATTTACGTTCTACATGCGATGTACTTGCCGAGTCCTCTCAAGTTGAACTTGGGTATATGAGAAGAATCAGCTGCTCATAAATTTCCATTTAATCTGTGTTCCTGCTCTATTGACAATGGACATGGGGTGTAATACAGAAACGAACCAATCGCTCGAGCAATTATGAGAAGGGTTGTTTACACTGAATGACTCGGCAGTGCACTAGGTTTGAATCATTGGACATGAAGTATTGATCAGCGGTACAATGAAGATACAGTAGGAGCTTGGCGTCAATGAATAACGTGATACTGACTTGCACACTTATGCTGGTGATTTCCAAGACGCTCAAACACGCCAACACACGCTATTTACAGGAAGTCCACAGACGGAAAACGGGGAAAGAATGGAATCATTCGACTCTTCTGGCATATTGAGATAGACCGCGGTATTGGAACAATGTTGGTCGGCAAGAGCCTTACTGTGTCGACCTAGAAGCTGCACCTGCTTCTATCGTAGAAAAGCAGTTTCTGAATTGTAGACAAGAGAATACAACAATATCAGTCATAGCAGCTTAACTGCGCAACCAATCGATCCCGGGTATTTGTGCGCTCAAGCAATAGACATTACTCATGGATAAGTCAATCTCTCCTCACGACCACCTGTCAACATCTCAACTTCGTCGGCCTTCTGATAAGTATGTCCCCCCAGCAACTTGCTCGGATGGAAAACGACGAGTACCAGACAACATATCAGCATTAAAGTACCATCAAACACATAGAGAAACGCCTCCTTGCTCTGAAGAGCACCATCACTTCCCTGGGCATATTCAACCACACGGTAAATCGATCGGACCATAATCAAGCCACTGACGGCATAAAGAACCTTCATGCAGCGAATCCAAGGAATAGTGCTGTCTCCCATGTAACGAAGCGGCGAGGCGGCCATGCGACGATGGAAGATGACCGAGGCGAGGATGAAGAACCCGAAGAAGAATAATTGAACAAACAGACCGCCGAGGATCATGTGTTCGCCCATGTTGACTTGATCGGGCGTTTTGGCACTAGCAAGAAAGCCTCCGCCTAGACGATTCGCGTTCTTCAGTCATCTCGCATCTCACCCGACACCTTACTGCAGGGGGATGCTGCTAACATACCTCCAGACTGCATCATGAACGACAGAACATCACCGATGACAAATATTTTCGTCAACCAGGACGGTCGTATAATGGAGCTCGAGCCAGCATTCAAGGCAACAATCAGTCGACCGAGAATCATATAGATAGAGGCCGCAAAAAGGGCCGGAGCGAGTAGGAGGAAGAGACTCTGGCCGATGTAGGGCTTCAACTGCCAGTCAGGTGTTTCGGTCGAGTTGATGTATCTGCATAGGTAACCGATAGCTTCGACTACGGTAGATTCGTGCGATCGATGGTCAGTTTCGCCAAAAGACCGCATGGTTTGCAAGGGTGAAACGACATGTACGAGGCTTCAGAGACTTACATGTAACCCCGATGGTAAATGAAATCATGAACCAACTTCGAGCCCGAATCAATTGGACCAAATGAATGAGAGTTGCAAGCCCAAAAACGGCACAGAAAGGAATGGCCGAGGCCTCTGACGGGTCGTAGTTGTATAGCTTGTAGGTCATTATAAGGGATGAAAAGAATGGATGGGTTGCAAAGTCGGACAGTCTGTCGCCGCAGACACGGTCTTATAGAGTCGCGGAATGGTCATTTTCATTTCTCGTGGGCAGTGGAGCCTCGAGAGTCGAGCTTGACTTGATCTATTCCTGTCATGGAAGCTAGCTGGTTGCCCTGCCGATCTGAAGAGGGAGCCGCTCCATAGATTTGCATTGGGCCATGGTAATCCTCGTCCAGTGGCATTCTGAAACGTGAACTGAGTGGCATGGATCTTAGCAAGAATGGCCTTCTGATTTTGAGCGCTCGGGAAATACCTCGCATTTCTTGTGCTAAGAAAGACCTGCGGATGGAATCCATGAAATAATGTGTCTTGGCTCCTGAAATCCGTGAGATGACACCGTCTTGTCTTGTGCAAGTCTTTCTCATCTTGGAAATCGAGCACGAATACGATGATGGCGGCAACGACAAAGTTTGATTGGGAACGGGGCAGAAAGAGCCTCCACCTTGAGCACTCGCCCCGTCAAAAAGTCGAGATGAAGATCCACTTTGGATGTTCCCGAATAGGAAATAAACAAGAGTACGAGGTAGAATGTCTTTTTTTAAACTCAACATGCAGGTACATAGGCAACCGTTTGGCAAGACACAGCCTTGTCCAAGAGTATGAGGCGACCTTCCGCAAATGGATAATTCCAAGGCTTCTGTTTTCCCTTTTAGCGTTGATAAACTTGAAGGATTTTCCACGCAAGGCGGAATGGGCGAGTTATAAGAACCTCGATTGTCCCCTGTCAGATTGATGATTCACTCCTAGGAAACTAGATCAAGGGTTTTTGTGAATCACTCGGCCCCAGTCCTATTTTGATTACAATCTCCTCTCGCATATTCAGTGCCGACTCAGGTTTACGCTGCAATGGAGTTCGTCTTCTATTACTTCACGCCCTCAATGGCAGCGGCAGTCATCTTCACCCTGCTATTCGCCTCCTCTAGTCTTCTACACCTCTATCAACTTGTTCGAACAAGGACATGGTTTATGATTCCTTTCTGTGTCGGCGCCGTGTGTAAGTTGAAATCTGAAATCCTCGTTCCGGTAGTTCATGGAACTAATGTCTTTGGCTTACAGTGGAAACAATTGGTTACATTGGACGTATATTGTCTTCAAAAGAAGCACCGGACTTCACCAAGGGTCCTTATATCATGCAAAGCGCCTTGATCCTGATCGCGCCGGCTTTCCTCGCTGCCAGCATTTACATGACTCTCGGACGCATCATTCACATGCTTGATGCAGAGAAGATCTCCCTGATCAGAGTCGGCTGGCTCACGAAGATTTTTGTCGGCGGTGATGTTCTTTCTTTCTTGATGCAAGCCTCCGGTACGGTTCATTCTTCGTACTTCCAAGTTACTTCGCATTTGCCAGATTCTCTCTCGTCGAGTGACAGGTATTGACAGCTCTATCTCCAGGTGCCGGGATTCTCGTCAGCAGCTCGAATGGCCCCTCTACTGGCGAGCACATTATCATCGGTGGTCTGTTCGTTCAAATAGTCTTTTTCGGCCTGTTCGCCATCAGTGCAGTCATTTTTCAGACACGAGTGAACAAAGCGCCAACAGGCCGATCGATCGAACTGAAGCACATCTGGACACGCCACATGATGGCTCTCTACGTGGCTAGCATCTTGATCCTGATTCGATCCGTCGTCCGTGTGGTCGAATACCTTGAGGGTTACGATGGATATTTGATGAAGCATGAGGTCTTTATATATGTGTTTGATGCCCTTCTCATGTTCATCACTGTGCTTGCCCTGATCTATGTGCACCCAAGCCAGATCAATGTCTTGATTGGGAGAGGTACGAAGTATTCTGAGAAGGCTGTTCGGATCCATGTGTATACTCCGACTTCGGTACTTGAGATGGATCGCTCAACTGATGTGTGAAAAAGCACATGAATGTTTCAGGGACAACCGACAGTTTTGAGTGATGATTCCAAATTGAAAATGACATGGTCATGATGAAAGTGGCATATCGGCATAGATAACATATACGGTAAAAAGGTTGACAAAGCTTATTTATCTCAAAACTTGCACTATAGGCCATGTAATGTGACACTGCCAGTCGGAATGAAGTATTTGCACGATTTCTCCGAGCACAATCCGCCCCCATGGTCCGATACACCAATTATGCCGGACGTGGTGAAGTAGTACGCAGAAATGGGCCAGAATCACCAGCGCAAGAGGCTCACGGTTCCTCAATTCGTCCAAGTAGTATTTTGAAGATCCAATGGCCCAGCCACCAACGAAAGTGAGCGAGCCTGGCTCCGTGAACGCGAAGCGACCTAGAGATCTCAAGCTATTTATCGATGATTCGTACAGGTCCTTTTTGTGGGCTGGGAAATCGCGACCATATTGAGCATTCAGCTTGTCGAGACGGGCCAGCGCCTCGCCAAAGTCGTTCGGTAGCACAGTGCCGTCGTCACTAATATCAAAGATAGGCGCAAAATTGCTTTTGCGAAGGAAGTCCGACGCATGAGTGATGATCGTATGGACTCCACGTGTCAGAATCAGTAGATCGATCAAAGCGTTCACACTGGGCCCGTCATCGGTATTTGAGCAGTGCAGGGCGCTTGCAAAGCTGAAGACCACTGCGATGCCCGCGAAGCTCATCATCGCCTTGGCGTTGGACTCGTCGATCTGCTGCAATTGCTCGTGGAAAAGAGCCAAAGCCTCGCTTTTGTGCGAGATCGCGAGATCGAGCCACTCTGCCTGGCGGCCATCTTGCCGCAGGTGGACAAAATGCAAGGCGGACATGGCCAGGATGCCGTGCATTAGGAACGGCGCGTGAAGTGCCTCTTGGAGAGCTGAGATCTGCCACACCCGCCGCGACTCCTCGTTTCGTGCGCATAGCTTATGCGTATGCATCACCCATTGGAGCTCCAGGGCCAGATGATCGAAATTGAGAGGAGCGACTCCAGTGGTGGCATTCGCGGAAGGGGCGTAATGAGTAAGATCGGGAGTTGAGGGTTGTGGGCTGTTATTTCTCGTTGAGGAGTTTGCGACCTGCGGTGGCGTTCTTGAAGCAGTTTCTGATCTCCTCGATCTACCTGTCGTCAAGATAAACGGCGATGCCGTCACGTAAACACAGGTGTCATGGCGTTGTGTGCAATTTACACACGCGGGCCGGCCCTCATCGCACTATTACAAGTGAGCTTTCAAAAAACTACTCCATCAATTTTTTTTGTTATTGATACTCGTAGAAAGCGGGGACCATCTCACCTTGACTCTTCTCTTCTTGCAGTTGCTGCAGCCGAGCCGTGACTTCTGATGGGAGCGGCGTGTGCGCATCACGAAAATCCACGACTCCTGTCCGCAGTCAATCTTCCTTCAAGTGGTAAAGCTGTGGCTGCAGATCTGTCGTACTCGTGTCAGGGTTTGACACTCAAATACGAAATGAGGAGGCTCACGAGAAAAATAAACCAAGAAACGAGCGAGATCGAGAGCACAAGTACTTGCAGCCTGCAGGCGTCAAGAGTGAATCCACTTTGACCGCATCAGGCAGCTGTCTCGAATACGAGAGCAGCCCCGCATGGAGATTTTGTCCGCCAATCACAAAGGGTAGCCAGTCAAACTTTAAATTTCGTCGGGTCGTGCGAGAAACAGCATCGACTTCAAGCAGTTCGGAGGTGTTTGAGACATCACGTCTGATGTGAGACGCCCTGAATGATTACTTCATGGAAGGTTTCTTGTCACCTCTATGGAGTGTGTATTAATTGAGCCCCGGCAGCACCTCTCCAGCTCTAGTGTCGAGTGATGGTGCATCCTTGCAGAATCACACAAACTACTTTGGCGTCAGTAGGTCGACCCTATGTTTGATTCACGAGCTCCTAGTCCAATCGTGTACGGAACAGCTTGGCCCATCTAGTCACAGCATCTCGTGTGATTCTAGCACAATGACACTATTTCCGCAATGCGAGACGCATGAGCATCAGTCTACGACAGAATGGACTTAAGGTATCTGCGGTAAAAATCAGGGCGAGACTGCCAATGGATTTCCATACGAAGCAATGAGGACTTGACTGATTTCTGCCTGCATCCAACGAGATACATTGAAATAAGTGGGACTCGGTACAAAGGCTGCTCAAAGACACAGTAATCGCCCAGCGAGATGAATTCACTGTGTTTCTCGTCGTATACCATGCCCAGGCCTGCGCGCTGGAACGACGGAGCAATTCGCAAATGATCCAGCTCGGTGAACGGCTTAAATCCGATGCATTTCGCTTCATTAATAGAAATCTCTCCAAAGATCTCTGTCCTTGTCTATATAGCCCGTCAGCTGCATAAAGTCGGTCATATGCCTCTCTGCCACAAGTCATGCTACGATATCCTTCTTTCAACATGTTTCTTCAGAGACGGTCCTCACTGTCAGGATTCTCTGACGGCCTGGAATATTCGCACCATCCGTCGTTCTTCAGCAGCATAATCGAAAAGTCCTTCAGCCCATCTTCCTGCATCCCACGCAAGCGTTTTGCGTGCACTGCGAGATAGAATTGGCTCCACCGTCCTGGACTCTCGAGATCATCCCAGATGTGGCTCTTGTCAGGAACGTGACAGCACAGTGTCAGTTGAAGTTGACTAAGAATAGCATTGTCTTCCAAAACGCGCAATGTCTTGTCAAAGTCCCACTCCCGCGCCCATCCTTGCCATTCCTCTCTGGGTGTGCAACCAAAGGGATTATAGCTGGAAGCGGCTCTGATCTCAGGCTTTAAAACCTTCGCAGGAAGGTAGCAGGTGAGCTTGCGCACCGAGAGTCTAAGGCAATTGATGAAAAACGTGGAAGCAGACATTTCGATTCATCCCACGACATTTGAACCTTGTCTCTATATCCCAGGACCATAATTTTAATGTGATTCTGCGAATAGAAGATCTGCGTGGCTCTTTGGTTGAACATACGAGTAACCAAGAAAGTGGACAGGAGAAAGCGCCAGCACCTGCAGCGTCGGGCAGCAACAAGATCGCTTTGTTCGAGAATCATTATGCAAATTTCTTCCGGTAGATCAAGGTATCGAAAACTCATCGCCTTGGCAACTGCGGGCTAGTGTATCAAACGCTCCCTTATTTGTGAGATGACTCGCCAACTCATCTGCCAGCTCGCTCATTATTCAAGTGGACACTTCTTACACAAACGGTAGGCTTCGAATCAAGTCGGCTACCGGCGCCACGGGTTTTTTTTTTTTTTTGTAAATGGACCAAAGGAGAGAAAATTTCAAGGTTCCCTCCTGAATCTTTTCACTCAGCAATGAGAACTCCTGGCTACATCTGGAGTCAAGCCCTGAGGCGTGGATCGGCATTCAAGTTCTGCTTCAATGTGCATACAGCAGCCACCAACATCCATGTCTTCAAGGATTATCAGTTCTCAATCGCTCATAATGAAGGCTGAGTCTTAGAGGTTTCAGGTATCTCGGTCCTTGAATCCGATTTGACAGAGTGTTTCGAGTGGCCATGGGAAAACAAAGGAAAGATGGAAGCGGTTGCGAGAACAGAATTAATCTTTCACTTCCCGGGAAACCTCTCTAGCAATGCGAAACAGCTGAGTAGGGCAACGACGTTCGGAACTGCCAAATACGAAGCAGTCACGATATAGCCTCGGAAGTTGGCTGCTGTCAAGGCAGACACAGAGCCATTCACCCTGGAAAGAACGGCTCGCAGACTCGGCCTCATCTTTTTAATCATCTTCCCAGGTCTCCAAATGAAGCAGGCAGTTTTGCGACAGGCCGATAAAGGCGTAAACTCGCTCCCGAACTTGCTAAGGCAAGTCGAGGAACGTAGGTCTCGAGGGATCCAAGGGAACACGAGCGAGAGGGCGAACCCACGTCATCTCGCTTTGGGGCTTTTAATTTCACTGGTGTAGTATTGACAGGATACACAAAAAGAGAGATCCATGTCCCAGTAGTAGAGAGAATTGGGCATAGAACCAAGGAGACCCGACGATGAGCAACACCACGGCTTATCGTCGGCTGCGTGGCTTGGAAAGCCAAGGTCATTCGGAAAATCGATATTGATCTGGAGGGCTTGAGTGAAGAATACGCAGTGCCTAATCGAGGACGGACAGGCTCAGCCGAAGGAAGTACTGACTCGGCCGTAGCCGAATGGAAATACTAAGCGTCGGGAAACCTTACTGTAAATGATAGGGCGAGGAAAGGCTCTCACACGAGCTTCAAGATTGACGTCCGAAATCCCAATTTTTCCGGCACCCAGGAAGACCTAGTCAGAGTGATGCAGACAGAACAGGACTTACATCGCACCATGATCTACAAGAAGACGAGTATTGCGGGTTGTCTGAAGCATTGAATTACCGGAAATCCTAGACCATTGTATCGCTAATTGACAAGATGATAAACACAGCCCGTGTGCAAAACAAACAACCCGTAAACTAATCGTGGAATTTTTTGGTAGCTGAGGCACTTCAATTTACATGTTGCGACTCAACCTCGACATCTGCTCATGAGAGAGATAATCTAGTTCATCTGGCGGATGAGAGCGTTGATGTTCTCCTCACGGTTACCCAGGTCACCACCCTCGATGTAGTGCTTGAACTTGCGAGTGCGGAAACCACCAGTGGGGTTGGAGAGCTTGAAGGGCCACAGGAAGTTGTTGGCCTGCTTGAAGTTGGGGCCAACGGTGTAGATCTCGTGGATCAAATCCTCCATACAGACAATGCCGTACTTGCCGAGGTTCTCCTCGATGATCTGGTTGTCGGTAAGAGCAACACGCTGCTTGTCGACCTTGCCGTAACCGCGCTTGTACATGAGCTCGCGGACGGACTTCAGGTTGGGGTAACCGTAGGCGATGTAGGGGTTGACGATGGTCAACATCTCCTGGGTGGCCTTGGTCAGGCGGATGAAGACACCGCTGTTGATCTGGAGCAGACGAAGGAGCTGCAGGATCTTGCGGGGCTTGGGGGCAATCTTGTTGATACTATATGGGACAGGTCAGTGTCGAGCGACAGGTGGAGGATAACGAGCAGAATTAGCTTACCCCTTGATACGGACAACGAAGACCAACTTGGGCTCATCGTCAACGTAGAAGTTACCCTCCTGGCGGGCAACGCGGGCCAGGCGGATCTTCTCGCGCTCTGCGTCACGGTACTCCTTGACGTAGGACTCGGCGCGCTTGAAGATGACACCACGCTTCTCCTTGTTGGCCTGAGTCGAAGAAATCAGATTAGCAAGGAATTCTTGACGGTTCGTTTGATGATTGCGGAATTCCAGGTGACATCAACAAAGTATCAGCCCCGAAAGATGGTTAACAGGCGACAACATTGACCAGTGGTCTAGTCGCGTGGTTGGTGTTTTCATCATATTGTTGGAAGGTGTGTCATGATAGAGGGGGAAATGAGGGAAGGGGGATATTGCCTACCTTCTTCTTGGCCTCAACCTCGGCGCGACGCTCAGCGCGGGCAGCCTCTTGGCTCTTGCGCTTCTTGAGGAGGGTCTCGGGGACGAGGACCTGGTCCTGGGAGGGGACGGAGCTGGTGTTCGGTTAGTATAGTGCGTCCACGCGATCATGTATGACATGAAACAACCCGTCGAGTGTAAAGAACTGCAGCATTGAGCGCCACATTCTCAACTGGAAACGTAGAAACATGATAAAAAACTCGACGAATAATTTTAATCAGTGAGGAAGACACAGCGCAGGGGTCAAAGTTGACAAGTCATCGGGTACTTGTTGGCATATTTCAGCGCAACGTTCGCGATGGACTTCTCTTCTCACATGCTGCCGTGCAATTCCTCATCCGACAAGACCCTAAACCAAAGTTCAGGAAGTATTTGTTGACGCTTTCCGTTCCCACAGTGCACCATCTGCTTTTGCCACATCAGGTGCACTACGTACGAGAGCTGACAACAATGATTTTGGAAGAGAAGATGTCTCGACATCTTCAACCTCAAGACTCCGATCCCAATTTCCTCAACCGAGTCCACTTCAAAATGTGTCGAACATATCTTGGTGGTTGATCGAGCGGGAAAAGGGCGCAGGAAGGATCGAGCTGGTGCCTATCGGTCACTTGCGACAGCAGAGGATGACCGTAGCATTTCCAGCGAGAAAAGGACGACTATACTGGAACCTCACAATCTCGGATGGACTGCGTCAGTCAGATTGGAATCAAAGGGTATCATACGTAGGAGTAGGGGCCATTTTGAAGATCCGGCAAGGTCGATTGTCGAAGGTTGTCGTAGAAAAGTTCCGTGAAGGAAAAAGATTGAAGAACAAGAAGGGTAGATTCGCTTGTGTGGGTTATGGGTCCACTAACCTGTTCTAGACTAGCCACTATCCAAAACCCACTAAGCCCCTTTTGATCCTGTACCCTTATCGACACGATAAGCGGATAAGGGCTAGATCACGGTCAGATGACTTGGACCTCGGTCATCGCCCGCGTGCACGCCCCCGCCTGGGCAAGCTGGTACTCATCTCAGCACCTGTGTTCGGGCTGGGTATCTTGAACCAACTTTTAAAGGATAGCGCAGGTCACGCATAATATTTCTATCACTTCATCTTCTTCCCGACATGTCTCGTCGTGGCGTTGGTCTCGGGACCTTCGCCAACAGAACCCAAGCCTCGCAGTCCTTTGCCACTCATGGCGCCAACTTGCGCTCCACCCATCTGGCGTCTCTTCAAACGCAGCTGTCCGTGTTCCAATCCTTGCTCCACACCTTTGCACTTGAGCACAGCTCCACCATCAAGTCCAATCCGACATTTCGCGCGGAGTTCGCACGCATGTGTAATACCATTGGTGTTGATCCACTGGCCGCGAGTAATGTGAAAGGAAAGAATGGGCGGCGTGGAGTCGGCGAAGGAGGGAGCTTCTGGACGCAGATCATGGGCGGCGACATGAATGACTTTTACTTCGAGGTTGCAGTCCGAGTTGTGGAGCTGTGTCGAGACACCCGAGATGAGAATGGTGGATTGATCGGGGTGGAAGAGTGCCAAAAGCGCGTACGCAAGGGGAAAGCCATCGGTAGTGGGTTGGAGGTCTCAGAGTACGCTTTGCTCGGGTGGAAGCGCAACTGCAACCATCAAGTTCATACTGACACTTTTCGCAGGGACGACATTCTTCGCGCAGTGAAGTCCTTAGAGCCACTTGGCTCCGGCTTCTCTATCGTGCATGTCGGCAGCAAGAAATACATTCGTTCGATACCAAAGGAGCTGAATACTGATCAAGCTACCGTACTCGAAGTGATTCAAGTGCTTGGTTACGTGAGCGTATCAATGCTGAAGCTAAATCTGAATTGGGAAAAGGCAAGAGCGCAAACGGTCATCGATGACCTGCTCGCTGATGGTCTCGTTTGGCTCGATGCTCAAGGACCTGAGAATGAATACTGGTCCCCTCAGAATCTCTTGGACGATAGTGGATGATCAACCACGTCATCTGTCATTTCAACGAACGTAGGATTTACCATTTATCACCCAAACACCTCGCCGAGCCTTTCAGCAACAAGAACAAGGACTTTGATGCAGTCTGTGTTGCTTGCATGCACCATTGGCCATCCCCTAGGCCGTATGCTTGTGCTGCGGAAGCACTCGGCTGACTGATGATCACGGAGATATCAGAAATTCTGGCCATCAGATGCCCTCCTGCCATGTCTTCCGCACTCCTTCTCGGGCCTGCTCGATACTAACATCGTTTGAGTCTTAAAGGCTACGCAGTGTGCCTGGTCCTGAACAGAGCAGTCAGGTGTGCTGACGGCATATAAGGTTTCGTAAATCAATTCTGTTTCAGTAGCAAAAGTCATGAAACGAGTTTTGCCTTTTTGCTCCGTTAATTAGAATATACATCAAGAATCCAATGTAATGTCTGATATCGTTCCCTGTCCGGTCCTTGGTGTGTCCTGTCCTGTCATGTCCGGTAAAGAGATAGGTCAATCTGCTCAGCGGGAACTGATAGATGTCTTGACCTTCAAAATTACATCATTGTCCAACAATGGATTGCGGCCATCGGCCCGAGTAGGCGCCCGTGCAGTGACCTTGGTATGTACAATCTCTAAAAGACTAGAAGTGATACCATTGACAGGTGGGCGGGCTGCCTCCAAAAATATTGCGTCCGAAATTTGTCTCCTCGTACCCTACATACCTTACCAGTCTTGATTGTAGGTTTGACCTGATGGACATAGGTAGGCAATTTCATGAAATGCATGTTGTATGCATACACACTCATGAGAACTTTTCGACCAAGGACAGCTTTTTTACTGGAACGTGACTTCGGAGGCGGAGGAACTGGACTAACCATATTCGTCTGATGATGGAACATTTTGATCAACGTCCAACGGAAAATTCACCAATTTCACCGAGCACCTGCCCGAATACATTGTCAGGCTCAGCTATATATTTTACATTTGGCCCGCGCACGCCCATTATCCCCCGGCCGACGGGACGGGAGCGGAGTGGAGCGTATCGCGCGACCTATCTACTTGTTAAATGGTAGGTAACTTACCAGGGCTATCATTACTGGCCGATAGTTTTGCAATGTTAAACCAGGGTATACTTTGACATATCTACAGGCGATATATTGGCAAAAGTAGAGAAACTTGATCAGGACCTTTGGTTGAGGGGCTTTAATTGGTGTTGAAAAACAATTCTATACTGATTCGTCAGGTGTTTGTCAAGCGCATCCATACCGCGCGCGCAATGCTCTGCTCTCCTTGTTGCAGTGGTGGGCTCGGCTCACTGGGCAAAACCCATTCGGTGCGCAACTCAAATCTGAATTATCTCCTCGACTCGTCGGTCGCGATTAACCACCAGGCGAAGCTGTCTTCCCTGCCAATCAAGCGAATTTGCGGCCCCTGTTTGGGGCCTGAAAACGCCCTCACGGAGCGATTCCGTGAAAATTTCGTAGGAGGGATAGTCTAAAGTGATGTGAGGCCTGGCACAAGAAGGATAAAAAGGGCCGAGGAAGACTTACAACCGTCAACAAAGTCCTTGACCTGATCCTCAGACATCCCGTTACCTGTTGCGGCGCGCAAGGTACGCTCTTGCTCCTGTCGCCATTCATAGACGAATCTGGGGTCTTGGGCATCGCTGTGGACAGGATGTTAGCAGGATGTAAGAGCATGCGGTCGTCGCTTTTCAAAGCATACATGTGAATCAGCGCGTCGAGTTTGCTATCATCTCAGTCAGTCCAGAAGTCTCGCGGGGCCATGGGAAGATTTTTTGCACATACTCGGTCAGAACATTGTACCGTTTCAATGCCTCATTCACTGCTTGAATATCCTCGTACTTGAGGTGTCCCAGCCTTCCTTGATAGTTGCCGCTCTCCTTTGCTCGAACCGCGCTCTCCCATTTGGTGTGGAGGGTCTGCTCATCGCATGCCCGGAATCCGACACACCACCCTTCGAATATGATCACCTTAACTTTCTTTTGACCTTCACGATTCACAACAGTCCATTGCGAGTCGGGAACGCGGTCGCCCTGACCGGAAAAGGCAGATTTGTCATATTGCGGGATGGCTGTGGGCTGCTCTGAAGCGAGAGAATTGAAAACTTGGACACCGAGATCAAGGTCATGTGTGGAAGGCTGACCGCGGTGCTGCAGCAGTGGGTTTGTTGGATGGGCTCTCGCGAGGGCGAGCTGGTCGGCGTGGGTTAAATAAATGTCGTCCAGCGACAATGTGATTACAGACAGCGAGTATGGCTCGGAGCGAAGTAGGTCTTGTAGTGTTGAGACCTGCACAGCATAGCAACATTAACTTGTTTGACCCGAGGAAGCACGGTGACCGAGCTATTCTAACTTCCGAGGCACGCTCATTCTGAGCCAAGACGGAGCAACTTACTAACACAGTCTTGCCGGCGCCTTGCACGCCATTGAGCCCCAGAAAGAATGGCGGGGTATTATAGGGATGCCGTGCTGTGTGGATACGCAAACGCTCCAGCAGAAATGGGATGCAGTACTTCGACTTATCGTCCACGATCTCTATCATGGTGCTGGTATTCTTCTTTTTCTCGGATGGGATGCTCGGCAGCGTCTTCTCCGGTCGGGGAAACCTGGGGTTTTTGAAATGCCCCGCCGGGGGGTCACTTACGCGACACGTCGGCACCACTTTCTCCCTCTCGCGCGAGTAGTGAAGGATCTCGGCCGCCGAGCGAATTGAGGATCAAAGTCCCTTTTACAATTTACTCAGCCAGTCCAGAGATATATTCGAAGTCTGGGCATCGACGGGTGAACGCTTGAAGCCTACACCTTCTTGCACGTCGATAAGATCCCGTCCAGATGCACGTGGCCATGACGTTTTCAGAGGCTCAGACACTCGGACATTCTTTCGGGTCACGAGTCTAGTTCCGTCCCATTCACCACCGGGCATGGCCGTCACATGTCTGAGTCAGCATCAAGGCTTCCCGTCTGGAGGTGAGTTGGTGGTAGTTTCCATGGATGAGGGACCTACTGCGAATCGAGGCCAGCGGAGGGTAGAGCATAAGTACGGTAGTACCTTAGTGGTCGTAATGAACGACTTTGGCAGACGCTTCGGATTGTTACCTGTTCATAAATTCCTATAATTACATAAAACATATCAGACTCGTAGTGTACATTGTACCCCTGTAGTCGTACATGACTACATTATTTATGGGGTAAAAGGTTAACTTGGGGCGTCGATGGTATCGCATGGCGCTACGAAGTAGCCTCAGAATGCCCCATGGAAACATGACCTTGCAAATGAATGCCTCTGAAAGCGATCACTTACCCCTTTCACAACACATCTAGGTATGTACGAATATGTGACTTGTACGACTACGATGGTCGAAAAACATGGATTGTGTTGCTAAAAGGCCGACTGCCGGCATGTGAAGTTCCAGACATCTGCCATGTAACATTACACGCCTCGTTTCTTACCGCCGTGTCCACCTGCTCGATGTGCCGAGGTCCCCCAGGTTTGACCGGCCGAGCTTCTTGGGCCCTTTAAACATCTCCCCATTCTCTCCAGCTTTTCCATTTTCTTTCCCCAAGTTCTGGTTCTATCTTGTTGACTGAGCCAGCTCAACTGCATTAATTTTACACGCAAGTATCGAGATGGCTGAACTACGCTTCGATAACCAGACGGTCGTCGTCACTGGCGCTGGCGGTGGTCTCGGCAAGGCATATGCTCTCTTCTTCGCCTCAAGGGGTGCCAACGTCGTTGTCAACGACCTCGGTGGCTCTCATTCCGGCGAGGGCAAGTCATCAAAAGTATGCAGTTTTCCATGTACCTCCTCTCCTTCACCTGCTTATCAATACTTCTATATAGGCCGCAGATGTCGTGGTTGAGGAGATCCGTGCCGCTGGCGGTAAGGCTGTCGCCAACTACGACAGCGTGGAGAATGGTGATGCTATCATCGAGACCGCCATTAAGAACTTTGGCCGCATCGATATCCTCATTAACAATGCTGGTATCCTTCGGGACATCAGCTTCAAGAACATGAAGGATTCCGACTGGGATCTCATCAACCGCGTTCACACATATGGTGCCTACAAGGTAAGTCACATGTGCCCCCTCTTCCTTCCCGGCCATCCTCGGCTAGTGCTGGGAGAGACACTAACAGCACCCGGAATCTCTACAGTGTGCCCGCGCCGCTTGGCCTCACTTCCGCAAGCAAAAGTATGGCCGTGTCATCAACACTGCCTCGGCTGCCGGTCTTTTCGGCAGCTTCGGTCAGGCCAACTATTCCGCCGCCAAGCTTGGCCAGGTCGGTTTCACCGAGACCCTCGCCAAGGAGGGTGCGAAATACAACATCATCGCCAACGTCATTGCTCCCATCGCTGCTAGCCGTATGACCGCCACCGTGATGCCCCCAGATGTTCTTGAGAACCTCAAGCCCGAATGGGTGGTTCCTCTTGTCGCCGCCCTGGTCCACTCCTCCAACACCACTGAGAGCGGTAGCATCTTTGAGGTCGGTGGCGGTCACGTCGCTAAGCTCCGCTGGGAGCGGGCCAAGGGTGCTCTCCTGAAGACTGACCACTCTCTGACCCCCGGCGCTATTGCTGCCAAGTGGAACGACGTCAATGACTTCTCAAAGCCAGACCACCCGACTGGTCCTGCCGACTTCATGGGCTTGCTCGAGGAAGCTGTGAAGCTTCCCAGCGCGCCCCAGGCCCAGGAGCCTGACTTCAAGGGCCGTGTTGCCCTTATCACTGGTGGTGGTGCTGGTCTTGGCCGCGCCTACTGCTTGCTGTTCGCCAAGTACGGTGCCAAGGTTGTGGTCAACGACCTGATGGACCCTGAGCCCGTTGTTCAGGAGATCAAGAAAATGGGCGGAGAGGCCGTTGGCAACAAGGCTAACTGCGAGGATGGTGATGCTGTGATCAAGTCTGCCATTGACGCCTTTGGCCGCATTGATATCCTTGTCAACAACGCAGGCATTCTGCGTGACAAGGCTTTCACCAACATGACTGATGACCTGTGGAACTCCGTTGTCAATGTTCACCTTCGTGGTACCTACAAGGTTACCAAGGCTGCCTGGCCCTACTTCCTCAAGCAGAAGTATGGTCGTGTGGTCAACACCGCCTCGACCAGTGGTATCTACGGTAACTTTGGCCAGGCCAACTACGCCGCTGCCAAGTTGGGTATCCTCGGACTCTCTCGCACTCTCGCCATGGAGGGCGCCAAGTACAACATCAAGGTCAACACCATTGCTCCCAATGCTGGCACCAACATGACCCGCACCATCATGCCCGAGGAGATGGTCCAGGCCTTCAAGCCTGACTATGTTGCTCCCCTGGTTGTTCTCCTTTGTTCTGACGCCACTCCCGAGCCCTCTACAAAGGGTCTCTTTGAGTGCGGCAGCGGTTGGTTCGGCCGCACTCGTTGGCAGCGCTCCGGCGGCCACGGCTTCCCCGTGGACGTCAAGCTGACTCCTGAGGCTGTTGTCTCCAAGTGGAAGCAGATCACCAACTTCGATGATGGCCGCGCTGACCATCCCGAGGACGGTCAAGCTGGCACTGAGCGCATTATGGCTAACATGTCCAACCGTGCTGGTGGCAGTGGCGAGAACGAGACCCTTGCCAACATCGAGAAAGCCAAGTCCACCACCGCCGAGGGCACTGCGTTTGACTACACCGACCGTGACATTATTCTGTACAATCTCAGCTTGGGTGCCAAGCGCACAGACTTGCCTCTGGTGTATGAGAACAACGAGCACTTCCAGGCTCTCCCTTCATTCGGTGTCGTTCCGTGGTTCAACACCAACACTCCCTGGAACATGGATGACATTGTCAAGAACTTCTCGCCCATGATGCTGCTCCACGGCGAACAGTACATGGAGGTCCGCAAGTTCCCCATCCCCACGTCAGCCAACACTCTCACCTACCCCAAGCTCATTGATGTCATCGACAAGGGCAATGCTGCTATTGTCGTCGCGGGCTTCACCACCAAGGATGCCAAGACCGGCGAGGATCTGTTCTATAACGAGTCCACAGTGTTTGTCCGTGGCAGCGGTGGCTTCGGTGGGTCCTCCAAGCCCACTGTTGCCCGTGCCAAGGGCGCCACCGCCGCTTACAAGCCTCCTAAGCGTGCTGCCGATGTCATCGTCGAGGAAAAGACGTCCGAGGATCAGGCTGCTCTCTACCGCCTGAACGGCGACCGCAACCCCCTGCACATTGACCCCGAGTTCAGCAAGGTTGGTGGCTTCAAGACCCCCATTCTTCACGGCCTGTGCTCGCTTGGTGTCTCCGCCAAGCACGTCTTCACCAAATTCGGTGCCTTCAAGAACCTGAAGGTCCGATTCGCCGGCGTCGTTCTTCCCGGCCAGACTCTCAAGACTGAGATGTGGAAGGAGGGCAATACTGTTCTCTTCCAAACTACTGTCGTTGAGACTGGCAAGCCTGCCATCACTGGCGCCGGTGCCGAGCTACTCGACGGCGCGAAGGCCAAGCTGTAAAATTCTCCCACTTTCGAAAGATCCAGGCGATATCCGCCGGAAAAACTCCGGTCAGACTGTAGCTTCTTTATTTGTACATACATAGCCTTTTCGTTCCTTTCATTGATTCGATCATGTTGATACCTGCTTGTTTTGAATTAAACTTTGATTTGGATGTTATGATTCTGTGCCGATGGACTAAGTTCATGAAAGATCTACTTAAAAAGCTCCCTAGCCGCTATTCGGCTGTAGCAGGCTGAACGGACAAGATCAGCGTAAGTGCCAGTACTCAGTACGACCCAGTAGACTATCGAATCCCGAGATTCTTGAAAAAAAAAAAAACAATGGGTTGCGGACCTCGCCCCAGATAAAGCGAGAGAGAGACAATCAAACCCGTCCTCGGGAAGGACCCATTCCCACCGATATGGTGACGGCGCTGGGAGCACCCGACTCGGACCGGACTTGATATTATGTAAACCCGTAATTCGCCTGCCTAGGTCACGATCCTGCATTCTTCAACGCCGTTTATCTGAAATTTGCATATCCTTCCTACTTTTTGCCTTACATTCTTTAAACGAGAACAACGGAGAAGCTGTTTCACAGTCCATCTCATCAGCCATCTCCTTACTGATCGACGATGTAGCAGC
Organism: Penicillium diatomitis; assembly: GCF_028827545.1. Taxonomy (NCBI): domain Eukaryota; kingdom Fungi; phylum Ascomycota; class Eurotiomycetes; order Eurotiales; family Aspergillaceae; genus Penicillium; species Penicillium diatomitis. The sequence goes on along the minus strand of NW_026623181.1, from coordinate 664,593 downwards.
ATTTTCCCAGTTGCCAATATGGTACTTTCGCTGCCGGTCCCGAGCTTCTCCAGATCCTCCCCGCCACGCCCCGCCGATGACACGTCTGCATCCCAAGATCGCCGACAACGCGGCTCAGCCTCGTCCGCGAGCTCTTCCTCCGGTCGAAGTACGTGGAAATTGCCTCTACTTGGATCTCACAGTTCAGGCGCGTCGACAGCGTCAAGCCATTCATCTATTACGCTGAGTGAAGCGCTCAGGAACAACCCGTTCGGTAGTACATCACGGTCTCGCTCCCTTCAAGTTCCTCAACAATGCCTGGAGAATGCAAAACAAGAGCAGGATGAATGCAATGCTGCCCTGGAAACATTAGCATCTACATTCCCGGATATACGGATTGAAGTTTTTCGGGAGTTATTGTTGCGCTTCGATGGAGAAAGCAGGCTTCATGTTTGTGTGGATCAGTTGCTTCGGCACGAGGACAAATGGGTTCAGGGTCGACGAATCATTCCTGAGGGTCATGATGGAACCGAGTCAGACCAGAAAGCCAGCTCGAACGCTGAGACGGTCGGCCCTGCAGGTGAGACTGTTGTCCCAGTCGAGGAGCGCTTCCGCTCCAAGGAGTACAAAGCGGCAGTCCAGACGACTTGCATCAAAGAATTCGGCAGTCTGAGTAAGAGCGCAATTGATGCGGTGTTGGCCGAAGCGAATTTCAGTTATCGACGTGCCCGGCCCACGTTGCAAGATCTTTCGCGGCGCACTTGGCGGGCAACTTTTAACAGCATCTTGCCATTCCGTCGCAAAAAAGATCGAGAAGAGCATCCGAACATAGCGTGGCATCGTCGAACGGACAACGAGTCAACACCTGTACTCAAAGAGACCGGATGCGCCGAGCTAGATGCCGAACTGGCAGCGATGTTCATTACGCCTGTAATGAGTCAAAGGCGCAATGAGCAGGAAAGTGCCGACTTCCGCTTTGCATCTGATCTGAACGAGCTAGAAGCCAAAGCTCTGGATTACCTTTATGAATGCGAGTGCTGCTGCGTCGAGGTGCCTTTTGAGCAAATTGCGACCTGCACATCTAATGTCCATGCGATCTGCTATAATTGCATTCAGCGGACGGTCCACGAGGCTGTGTTCGGGCAGGGATGGGCCAAGTCTGTCGATATGGCTCGGTCAACGCTGAAATGTCTCGCTCCTTTGACTCACGGCGTATGCGATGGCAGTCTACCCGCGGTACTAGTCAAACAAGCTGTTCTTCAGGACAAGGCTGGCAACGAAACATACGCCAAGTTTGAAGCTCGCGTGGCTTCGGAAGTCTTGATAAAATCTCGAATGAGGCTTGTTCGCTGTCCGTTCTGTTCCTACGCAGAGGCAGACCCGATTTATTACCCATATCTCCGTGACGTCCGCTGGCAGGTTCGTCGCAGCAGGAGCCTGATCTCCTCCATTCTTGTCACCCTCTTTATGATTATTTTAATACCCCTGCTATTAATTCCTTGTCTCATCATTCTCCTCGTGAACTCACCTGCTATCCCGGCTGTCTATGAAAACGCAATCCGGCATCTTTGCCTCAAAGCACGTTCCAAACGATTCATTTGTGCCAACCCGTCTTGTCAACGCGTGAGCTGCAACACATGTCAAAGGGCCTGGCGCGATCCTCACGTCTGTTATGAACCCCTTCTGACAAGCCTCCGAGCTACCGTAGAGGCTGCTCGGACGGCCGCCGTCAAGCGGACTTGTCCGCGCTGTGGCCTCTCCTTCGTCAAGTCTTCGGGCTGTAACAAGCTCACTTGCGTGTGTGGGTACTCGATGTGCTATCTCTGCCGGAAACGACTCGGCCCGAAAGCTCAACTTGCACAAGCTCGAGGATGGCCCGCTTCCAATGACCAGTACGGCCCAGACGTAGTGGACGGACCTGGTGACCGTCATCCGGGCGAAGATGCTCTTGCTGGCGGGATCGAAGACGATGAATTTGAGGAACCGGATGGATATGAGCACTTCTGTCAGCACTTCCGCCTCAACCCTGGCTCTCAATGCTCCGCCTGCACAAAGTGCGAGCTGTACAAGGCCGAAGACGAAGAAGCTGTTGCCCGGCGTGCCGGTGAACGAGCCGAGCGGGAGTGGCACCTTCGTCAGAGACAATCTAGCGCCAATGGCGCGGCCTCAGAGATGCCATTATTCAGCGTCAACGCGGATCTCTCCGCAGGGTCCAGCAGCCGCTCTTCCGGGCCACCGCACACCAGTGGTCGATGGGACCTAAATCCAACGGGAAGACCATGGCGTTACTGGCTGGATGATGTGTGGGTAGACGGGCGCTGGAAGCTTGAAGGCCAGCGATTCGTGAACTGGATCGCGGAGCATATCATTGTTATCGAGGAGACGTGAAGTGCAGATGGAAACCTGCACGAAAACATCTTGAACTCTTTCATGATCCCCTATTAGCACTTTTTTGCGTGGTCGACGGCACTTGGAAGACGGGCATGATAGGCAGTAGATAGATGACATGGGAGCTTTTTGCTTTGCATTTGCATCCGTCCCAGACGGTGTCGTTTTTGAGCTCTTTTTCTCTCACGGTTTGACGGATAACATGATACTATTACGTCTTCGACTCTTCTCCTCTATGCAATTCTTCTTGAGCCCTGAGCGTCTTTCCATTCTAGCGTTTCTTCGTGACTGAACGACTGAACGACTGAATGATGGTAGTCAAATAACATACACGATCAATCAAGACCTCAGTAGTCAGTACTCAGTACACCACCTACTCAACAACCTCACATTCAGATTCCCAAGGTACATCGAACTGAATGAACTTCAGTAAATTTCCAAATAGCAACTTCCTCCCCATCCCAAGCCTCCGATAGATGCCGCGAAGAATAGAAGGACTCGTCCAGTAATTAAAAGGATCTCTCACACTCCACTGTGCTCCTACACCTGGGTATAAGGTTCACATTCGTCCAACGCACCGATATGAGACCTGGCATTGAGAGTCAGGCCAAATTCGTTTCATGCTCAGATCCGACATGCCTCGACCTCTCGTGAGGTCCAGTCCTTTCTAGTCTAGATAGACTTGTGTGAGACACAGTAGCGGAAGGACATTCCCATTTCACAGAGTCAGGGCGGTATTCTCAAGGACCTCTTTGCCAATGTAAGGTAGTGGCTTCCATGGGAGCAGGATTCATATATAAGTCAGAGACTGGAAGAGATTGAGTTGTGGATACTTAGTCCCGACTCCCCGTAAAGACCGGCGCGGCACGGTGACTGAATTGCTTCTTGTAGATTAGTGAGAGTACGCATTAGTTCGCTCGGACTACAGCACGTGTCACCATATGACGATATTTGACAGGACACAGGAGAAGTGGTTCCTAGCTCATACGCAGGGGTCATTGAACTTTCTAACCATTTATGTTCATTCATTTTGGATCATGGAAGTGCCACGAGCGGATTTCACTCGTGATCAGAAACGGCATGAGAAAGGGGTGGGAAGGATAGAGAGACGGGTACGAAAAAAAGAGACCGTGGCAGCAAAATAATCAAAAGAAGATAGAGGGGAAGATGGGGGGACAAGAGGCGGGATCGGAGGATTTGGTTTAGAGAAGGAAGGGAAAAGGAAGATGGAAGAAACAAGGCTACCATTAGATCAAGAGGAAAAGACAAAAACATCCCACATTTTAAGCCTTAATTGCACCGCCCAATGCACCGCCGCCGAATTGCTGCCCACCAGGTCTCCGACCCTGCTGGCCAGGAATGCGAGCACCGCCACGGCCTTGACCACCGCCGCCACGACCACCACCACGGCCACGGTTACCGGGGCCCTGCTCACGCTGGAAAGCGTTGGCCATGCCCTGGGTACGCTGCTCAAGAGTCTTCTCGTTAGACTCAAGCAGACCCATGGACTTGTCGGCAAGAGTGACAATCTGGGACTGCAGACGAGACAACTCAACACCCTTGCGGAAGACAATGGCGTTGTTGACCTGGTCGAGGGCAGCAGCAAGCTCCTCGTGGGAAATCATGCGGCTGATGATAGCGGTGACCTTCTTGGCAGGCAGCTCGAACATGTCGGCCAGCGAGGAGATGGAGAGACTGTCATAGAAGGGAGCGTAGGTGAAGAGGTAGGTGCGGAGACCCTCCTCTTGTGTCTGAGCAGAGAGCATCTCCTTGACCTTCTCTGGCTGGGGCATCAAATCCCAGATCTTGATGGAAGAAAGCATGGAGGCAGCCTGCTTCCAGTCGCCAGCAGCAAGGAACTTGGCGGACATGATCACACCGTCACGGGTGTTCTCAGGAGGACCGGTGAACACTTGGCGCTCATTGTAGTCAAGCATACGACGGAACGTCTTGGAGATCATGCGGCGGCGCATCTCGGGGGAGGACGAGGTCTGGGCCATGAGAGGAACTTCGAGGAACATGCTGGAAGTGAGGTAGATGCACTCAAGCAGCTCGAGGTTGATGTGCATGTGGAAGGGCAGCTGGCGCTGGCGCTCAAGACGCTCCTGCTCGGGGGAAACGGTAGAGTACCGTTGCATGATAATACCCTGAGCCAACAACTCCTTTTGACGGCCAGATCCGCAGATTTCACCGAGGGTATTCTGGGCCTCATAGATCAGACCAGCGCGGAAAGCGCACAGACCAATCTGGACGAGGGTTCGGTTGAAAAGAATCTGGGTGCTGACGTCGAAGTTGGAGATGTTCTCAGACAAGTGAGACATGAGCATTAGGTCACGAGAGCGGTAGTACTGGTCGTGCAAGGCGAGGAAGTATATCTGACAAAGCATCGAACGAGCGCGGATAATGCCATCGCTGTTCTGGAACAGATAGTGACAGAGAGTCTGGAGAAGTGTGTTGACGTCGCCGACATTCTTGCGAGGGGTGATGGTGGAGTCAAGCTTCTCAGGAAGGGCCTTCCAGGTAGCCTCTTCCAAAATGGAAACAACCTGCGAGGGCTTGAAGTAGACGTGCTCCAGACGGCGGATGATGGTGCGGTTCACGCTGTCTTGACGGGTCTCGGTTTTGTCGTCAGCATTCTGGTTCTCGAGATAGAGCTGGGCTCGGACAATGTTGTTGTACAGCTGCTGCTCGTCGCTCAAGCGCTCAATGTATTCAGCAGTGTGGGGGTCGATCTGCTGCAAAGAGCGGGTAAGCTCATCATCGAGGCGCTCAATGTATGAGACAATGCTGCCAGGAATGAAGAAAGTCTCGCCCTCGGAGATCTGGGGCTGCTTCTCGTCATCCTCCCACTCTTCAGCTCCCTCGCTCACAATCAGATTGCGGTTCTCCTCCAGAACGGACAGAAGGGAGCCGAACTCCTTATCAGCAGACTTCCACTGCTCAGGGCTCATGTAGTTGGCGGAAGAGGACGTAAGGTCGAAGCGTGTGGAGATCAAAGTCAGATAGACACGGATACGCTGGTAAGGAGTGGTTGAAACAGCAAGGAGCTTCTCCATGGTCTTGATCTGGTCGAGGCGGTCGGTGTTCTTCTTTCCGCGAGACTCAACGATAACTCGGAGGTGCTTGAGGATGCTCTCGGGGGTGTAGTGAGTCTTTCCTCCACGGCTGACAGTGGTGAACTCTTCATCGTCGGCGGCAGCAGCGGCAGCGGCGGCGGCGAGGTTCTGGATCTTCTCGACCTTGGTGGGCTTGGGGGCAGCAACGACAGGTTTCTCAACCTCCTCATCGCTCTCCATGAACTCATCCTTGTTGGCACGGTACTTCTCGATCTGAGCAGCGTATTCTTTGTTGTTCTTCTTGATACGCTGCTTGACGGCATTGAAACCCTTTTGGTTGGTGGGATTCATCTTCTTGTTGGAAGCCTTTTGCTTGGTAGCGGACTCGTTGACGAAGTCCTCAAGATCGGCAACGGCCTGGACGTAGATCTTAGGAACGGGGCCTGTCTGGGTGATCTTAATGATCTGGCGGTTCAGGTTGTCGAACTCTGTAGTGTCCGAAGTGTCAGCACCATCTCTGCCACGGAATATGACTGTAGCCACTTGGCTTTGAAAAGGGCGCATCAAATTCTTCCGAATCATGCGCCGCATTGGAGATGCACCAGCCCTTCAAACGTAGCCTGAAAAATGATATCGATGCGTGGATAAGCACTCACCAGTCGAGATGACAGCCCAGTCGTTGATCTTCTCGGCATTCTCGATCAATTTGATGGTGGCCTCCAGACCCTCCAAGCGCTTATCCTTGGCACTCTTCACGACTGTGACCTTCTCCTCCTCTTCCTCCTCCTCACTATCGGAATCATCCTTCAGGAAAGCGGCGGCACCACCCTTCGCGGTCGCCTCGTCATCGGACTCGTCGGAATCAGAGCCGGAGTCGGACTGGTCGGAAGATTCATCGTCGCTCGGTTCCTCCTCGGAGCGCTCGTAGAGCTCATCCTCCTCGTCCGAAGAGCTGGACTCGCTGTCGCTACCACCGCGGTAGAAGAATCGAGACATATTTGCGGGTCTGTTGAATCCGTTGCTGCAGGGCAGGTTGACCTTCTCAAAACTTGGAGTTGAATGGCGGGCGAGAGCCACACACGAAATTTAAGCGAGGGGTTCACTATTCCAAATTAGGACTAGCGCCATCTCAACTTCTTTGACGCGTTGCTTTGGGCGATAGACCTAATACAAACAATTTTAATCCACGTACCATTAATTAAGGAGTTTGATTGAAGATTCGTGAAAGCATCTGAGAGGTAATCACTACCAAAATCCATTAACATTGTTATGCCGCCCGCCTTGACATTGTGAGATTGTAAGCCTCGGTTACAAGCTCCACCAAGGCCGGTCAGAACACTATCATAATAGACATCACAAACACCAAACCAAAAAAAAACCTCGAACATCTGAGTAGTATGAGCCAGATGCCTGGAGGCTTCTTCGATGGCAAAAGCAAGGCGAGTCCAAGCTTGCAAGGAACAAAAAAGCTCAGAAAAAGGGGCGTATTTTACTGATCAGATGGGGGATAATATCGTTCTTCGATACTCCAGGCTATGCCAAAATGTAGAAGCAAGTAAGAAAACGATATCAAAAAACAAGACGAAGTCATCGTAAGGAAGTCACACGTATTCAATTCTAGAGCAGAAATGGAAGAAAAAAGGAACGAAGAAGTTGCCTTCTGGAAAGACAAGGGTCTCAGTTAAAAAAAGGATAATGCTGGAAGCAAACTCGGTCGGAGGAGTAACAGGGGGAGACGAGGGCTCCGCGAGGGCAACGCCATGAGCGTGGAAAATTGCACGTTCCCGGGATTAGATGAAGGAAAGGGCAGATGAGTAGTGAATCCAGTCAAGCTACATTTTGCAGACAGCAAGAAGCCCGTATCCACAAGCACAAGACCATGAGAAAGCGATGGGTCGCTCGGGGCCGCGTAGGCCGATGCCGAAGCTAATATATAGGAGACAGTGCCCATTTCCCCCTATAGCTCAGCTAATGAGATGGACGTTACAGCGAGCTGAGGTGCCAGCAGCCGATGATGTAAAAAATGCCAGCGGCGTCGGGCAGATTGATCTGGCGTTGGGATGGCCCCATGAATGAAAGCGGCCCAACTGAAGTCTGCTCGTGAACATCTTTGCAAGGTCAGCATTGCCTCCCGCGAGGTTGCTCGATCCCATCGCAATAGTGATGTCTCGTCAGACTTGAATGTCGCGATTGTAGCCAAAGTCAACTGGATACCGTTATTATGACATCTTCTAGTGCCACTGATTCTGACTCATGTAAGTGTCACCTAGTACGCCATCCTCAAGGGTGCGGATAAAGTCTCGATTCCGTTGGTTTCCTTGCCCAGTGGCACGGCTACCACGCCGTCGCTGATTAGCGTTGTTTGGGTCGACGTATCCATCAGGCGGAGGCGGGTAGTATGCAGGACTGGGTTGCAGGCGAATGGGTGCGTTGGGATCCAAGTGACTTGCCACACGTTGAATAGTTGTGGGGACACCGCCTCCTTGTACATCCATTGTTGAGGCACGTTGACGCCCAGCCCTGGTTGTGGCCTGGGCGTAAAGACTTTGAGATGGGGCGTATTGACCTTGCTGAGGAACCTGGCCCTGGGCCATTCCCACCTGATGACCATAGCCGGGCGGCTGCGTTGGGTACGGCGGGGGCGCGCCCTGTTGATACATTCCATTGTAAACCGGCGGGGCCTGCGCATTATGGGCGGGCGGCGTGTGGAATTGATTCATCTGCATGTTATATGCCGACTGCGCATGCGCAACTTGGGCGGCTCGCTGTTTGCTAGCAGCCTCGGCTTGTTGCTGCTGCTGAACACCTGGGGCTACAGTCTTGTTTGGAGCCGAGTACTTCAAGTTCATGGGCGGCATGAACGGCCCAGTGAACTTTTGCTGGGTAATGAAGGGGTGCAACTTGGCTTGCTGCGGCGACCAGCGCTCGAGCGGGTTGATCGTGAGAAGACCACGAACAAAGTCGATGAAGGCTACCCGATTGTTGAGTTCTGTTTCCAGGAAGACATTAGATATGAATTTGCAGAGATAGGATCATTCAAGAATTTCAGCATACCTCGATCAATCTCAGCCTGCTTCATATTCTTCCTCGGCATGGGGTAGCTCCGAATGATTTCTTCCAGAGTTGACGCCGAAAAGTACTTCTTGCTGGGCTGTTCCTTGGTGTTGTGCTCTCGTGAATACTGCTCCAAGGTTTTGAGGCGGTAGGTCGTGCGACCGTATTCGTCCTGACCCTTTTCGAAGAACTCCTTTGATTGCTTGCCCATCTCCAACATCCATGTTGGGGGAAGACCAAGCATCTCAACAATTCGGCAGACCTGATTATACTCGGAGGAACCGGGAAAAAGAGGCAATCCGAGGAAAAGTTCAACGACAATGCAGCCAAGTGACCACATATCGATCGCAGAGGAGTACCTGTAGTGTTGTTAGACTAGAGTTCATCTCGTGCAATATGGATGATAAGTCTCGCGACATACGGCAAACCAAGCAATACTTCAGGTGAGCGGTAGAACCGGGATTGAATGTAAGTATACACAGTCTGACGCTCATCACATGCTGAGCCAAAATCAATGACTTTGATGATGGGGCTCTCGAGGCTGAAAGAGCGCATGGTCAGTATCCATACAAGTTGGAGCGCAGAGTCTGTTTCGATCCGGGAGCACCTACTTTTTGAGAAGAATATTCTCAGGCTTCAAGTCGCAGTGAATAAGATGAGCCTTGTTCAACAGGCTCAAGGCGTTCAGCAGTTGCTGAGCAAACACCCGAACTAGCGTTGTGCTGAGGCCTCGGAATTGGTTCTGCTTGATCAACTCATAGAGATTGACACTCAGAAGCTCAAACGCAAGGCACAGATGTTGCCGGTGAATGAAAGTATCCTTGAGGCGAAGAAGATGATGGTCATCGTTCTTGTCGTATTTGCTGTTTAGCTGCAAGAGATAAGTAAAGCCTCCCATTAGCTGATTTGACCGGTGATTTCGCGATCTGTGGGTGAGGCGGAGGTTATCAACGTACGAGGTCCAGAACAGACACTTCCATCATGCTCTGGTTGAAATATGCCGTCTTGTTCTTGATGACCTTGACAGCCACTACCTCTTGGGTTTTCAGATTCTGGCATTTGACCACCTGGCCGAAAGTACCTTGGCCTAGAACATCGAGAATGAGATACCGATTTCTAAGAGCAACAGTCGTTAGCCAATGTCCAGTCTCCGGAACTGTCCTCGGCGACGCACTTGTGACCGGCTTCTTCGCTCCCCAGGATATCGTTGACATATAGAATATAGTCGCTGTCCTCGTTATCATAACCGTCGTTCTTCACTCCCTTGCTCGGCTTTGTCAACACACGGCGAGGATTTCGCGAGGATTCGTAATTGAAGTTGGGATTGCAGATGCGGTACGTTGATGGGAGGTGAGTCGTCAATGCTTGAAGAGGCTGCGCAGAGGAACAGTGGTTAGCAAGGGCTCCAAATGCGCTTGCATTCAATGTGACACTTACGCTAATGAAGCCACCCTCGGGATTAGCTCGTCGATACGCAGGCTGCGTGTGAACTCGGGGTTGCAATTCCTGTACGCTCTTGATCTTCTGGAACTTGGGCACTGGACCACGGCCAGGGTAGGGCGCTGGCGCCGCGGCCGACCGTGGCGACCGCGATCCTGCTCCATATGCTGGACTCATGTGGCTAGAGGCGGACGAGGGGAAGAAGTGGTCTGTATTCAAGTCGCCTGCTTGGAGCGGGGGAAGACGAGGGACTCGACCAGCAGCTGTAGTGGGGAAGAGGGAATGGTCAGCAACGCAGGAACAGGGTAGGGTGAACGCGATGGCAGCATTGACAGAGGAGTCGCTCACATGGAGGGGACTGGTAGCTGTGAGGCGGAGAGACATAGTTGACCGCGCGAGCGGGCGAGCGCCGAGCTTGCGCAGAGGCCGATGGAGACGAATCGTACGTGCCTTGGGTCTTTCCGGGGCTGGTGGGATACGACATGGGCGGCGACAGCACGTTCATCGGGGAATACCTGCGTGCAGCCGACGATTCCTCAGCCTGGCTGAGGAATTGCGAGGATGCCCGACTCTGATGAGCTGGTCGCGACGGATACTTGGCCCGGTTGTATGGATCTGCATCCTCCATGGTGGTGTCCGTGTCGGTCACATAATCCCGAGAGCGTGGCGTGGCTGTGGGGGAGGAGGCCATCGAGGCAGGTTTTGACCCGGGATGAGCAGCGTGGGCAGAGAGAGGTTTGGAGGATGTGCCGAGAGTCTGATAGTGCTCGTACGTGTATCCCATGGGCGGTTGTGCCTGGGCTGGCGGCTGACCATACTTGGTACTCAGCTGCTGGGGAGGGTGACTCGCCAAGCCGTTGAACTGCGCGGGGGGCTGGCCCATCATGGGATCTTGGTACGGCTGCCAACCGGAATGGTCCATCGTTGCGAATGATTGGGGATGGTAGACAGCAAGATCCAGGACGGTCGCAAGTGCAACAGGAAGCGAAGCTTAGGAACTTGCTACCAATGCCGTCTCCTGCGCAGAGCGCGCCTGCGATCTCGAGGGGGGTTCGTGCGTGGGCTTGAAGCGGGCGGGGAGAACAACACACTCAATTGGGGCCTCGCTCACTGGACACGAGCTGCGAACGACAGATGGGAGGGTGCAGCACGTTGAAAGAGAGGAATGAGGCAAGATCCAGGACAATTTGGATGAAATTGTCGAGATGATCAAACGGAGGAAAAGGCTAATTCAGAGCTGTGTAGTGACGCATCCTCTACGGAAAAGCGGGTATGGATGATGCTCGATGTGGTGGTGGGTTGGGGGTGTGGGTGGTGCAGTGCTGCAGTGCGAGGCTGCGGTTGGGTTGGGTCGGCGAGCGAGAGAGGTGGACTCGCTCACATTCGCAGTCGTGCACGTCCACGGGTCAATCACTCGAAACAGTCAAGCAGTTGCACTTTCTAGTGGGGGTTGGGAAGGAGACCAGACCTGACGTTCGGGAAGGGCGTTTTTCTGGGGGCGGGCGGTCGCAATGGACAACGGAGATGACACCGACGTAGCACTTCTTCCGACCGGGATGCACACTCGAAGAGCTCCGAAGATAGCGGAGTGCAGGTGGGCAAGCAATGGAAGAGATCAGCGCAATGAGGTCTGACGAGGCGAGTTTTGGAAAGGGAGCAGATTGGTGCGACCTTTGGACTGGACAGGGATGGAAAGAGACGAGCTAGCGAACAGCAGTGTAGATGCCTAGCCACACGAAGGTGGATGTGCTCTGAGTCTGGTCACTCTGGTGTCTTACACTCATGTCGACATCCATCCGCCTCACTGCCTTCATATCTGAGTATCGGGCTCCAGTTACTTTAGATATGCTCCGGGGCGATTACCAAGAAAAGAGGAGGATTGTACTATAACCTCAAGGAGCTTTGTCTGTGAGTGTGTGATATAGCCCATCGGGGCTATTGAGTAGGTACGGCTCGGCGATACCTCTTGCGAATTTGAATCTCGAGTGCATTATTCTCGCCAACGCTTGAGAAAGAGAGAAAATCTCAACTTGGCAAACATAAAGCATCCCGTTTGCTTAGCACTCAGACCACAAAACCTCAAGGCGTTGCCAGCATATGGAGTTGAGATGGACTACGTGTGGCCTGTAGGTGTAGTTGTATAGAGGGATGATTGGATTTGGACCACTTCACATTGACCCTTTTTTGCGACTGGAAATTGATGTGAAGAACACCAGGGTACCTATTCAGGGACCCAACTAGAGCACGTAACTGGACACGGTATCGCTTCCAATATCATTGTCAACGAGCGAATTGGTACCCATCAAAAACCAGCCTTGGATCTTGATCGGAAGTTGCTGCTTCCATACCAAGGTGTACCTCTGCCGGTGCTTACTTTTAGTAGCACTGTTAGTACTTCGTAGTCTACTAGTACCTAGCAGTATGTAGCAGTGCAGTGGATAGTATAGTTGTACTCAGGTGTACGGTACCTACTACTACCACCAGTCCCAACGTTCAATTCTCGAAGTTACTGTGAGAGTCGTCTCAGTGCATTATGGCGTCATGGTTGTATACCCAACCCGACGGGCTAAGCTGGGCATGTCCTGACATTTTCTGATTGGAAATCAAGCTCATCGATGGCCTGTCAAAATCAAATCACACAGGCCAAGATTCATCATCGTCGATTTCCAGTGATGCATCTGAGGTCAGAACTCCATGGAAAGCTCCTAGTTCACGGCATCTGGCCATCAAAGTTAAACCATCCGGGCGCGCTGGTGTCAACTGAGGTCGGCCGGTCAAAATATGTCAGGCGGACCGGCCTGCGGATGGATGGGTATTGCCTGAATAAGCTACGTATTCTTTGTCATTATCAAGGAATCAAGGGGTAGGACTCTCATATATCTCTTGCTGAAGAGCAGCTCATCTGTTGAAAGGGTGATAGGCGGACAAAAAAGAAGTTCTGGTCCTGATTGAGTATTCTTGCGCGCTCCATATCACCTCGGTCGAGGCCAGATACATACACTGTACAAGTGTACAGTACATCATTAGAGCACCGGCTTCACCTGGGCAGTGACGGTAGTGCTAGTCTGACACAATCAAATTGGGCACCGACCCGTCGGAGACATCCTCGCTCAGGTACGTATTAAGCGACTTGTAATAAATTAATAATGGGTCTCAACATAAGTCAAGCCACCAGCGGGACGACTAGGACCTCAAGAGAGTCCAAGGCATCTACCGGTAGCCCAGTGAATATATGCCGAAATGGGAAGTCAAGTCCAAGCGCTGCCTGAATCTGTGCCTTCAAGCCTTGTCGTGCAGTGCTGCCTATTGAACCGAAGGCAGATTTGAACTAAATTTCGGAAGTGATGATGTCGGGGCTCCAGTCGATGCCTGGTGGGTCTCGATCGAGGTGCGGCTCCTGCAGGCGGTCAGCGCAAACTGCCCGTCATTGCCTCGCGATAACGCTTCTAGACCGATCAAGATTATTCAAGGGCCCTGGCTACAATCGCATTGTTCTGGGGTGAATCCTTCACTGGCACGTTCGCTTTTGTCAGATCCTCTGCTCAAATGAACTATGACTTCAGGTTCACCAGAATTCAGACAGCGTGCATTCTTCTGATCTGACCTGACGGCTACACCACTCTGCGTGCCCTCAGTTCGGACTTGCCAGAGTGCCCGGCGGTGACGATATGGCGTCACCAGACTCAACAAGCGCCGCCATGGAGGCGACTCGACTCCAAGAGCTCAACGCAGATGTCCGTAATCAGGACGACTTGGAGCGAGACATCACTCGACAGGTATGTGACTTGCCTCTCACTTCGTTTATTTTCCCCAAATCAACCGTCAACTCACATTCTACGTAGGCGGACAAGTTTCTCGCCGAAAGGGCCGAGGAAAATGAGACCAAGCGGTTGGAGAAGGCCTTGACCGAAAAAAGGTAAGCTTTGATTGACTGCCTTCTACCTTTCAATCATTTGCAGGGATGTAGGGCTTATTCTGGATTAAAGCAAGGTCGATCGTCAGATGCAGCAGGCCAAAAACCGCCTAAGCAAGAGCGTCGGACCTGGCGCACGCACTCGGGTTGAAACCGAACTGAGGCGCCTGGAAACTCGTCGTACCGGACTAGTTACGGATATCGCAGAGATCCAGCAGCGGATCGATGACCGCCGCGAGGCGCAAGAAAAGGCCAGCGATATCCATGGCTCGGGACGACTGCCGAACGAGTCTCGGCGTGATTATCTTCTCCGAACAGGAAAGATCACGCCGTTTGAGCTCATGAGCCAGCCTGGCGTAAACGGCACGCTGTCGACTCTTCAAGACGCACTGGTAGACACCGAGGATCAGCAGCAAGAGGAGGCAGAGCGCAAAAGAGCCCACGAGGAACCCCAGGCCTCTCATCGAAATTTGCTTCGCCCAGAGCTCGACTTCGACGATACCACCAGCGATAGCCAGGAACCTCGCAGCACTAAGCGACGAAAGCTGGAATCGTCGCCGGCCGTCAAGAAGGGGTCAGAGGTTTCGCGGCCTGCCCGACTCGACTCCACCGAGGCGGATTCGGAGGCCAGCTACGTCGCGTCCGAGGAGAGCTCATTGTCTGAGGATGAAGAGTTCATGCCAGACACTGCTCCCGAGGTCAGCGTGCGGAAATCCAAGAAAGACAAGACGAGTGCAGAGCTGGAGGACCTGAGTGGCGTGGATGACGGTAACGAGAAAGTCTATCAGACACGCCTCCAGAAATGGATCAGTCGACGTAGTGCTGCCCGCGCCCGTGCCCAAGGAGATCTGGCCGAGGAGGAGACCGAGGATGACACGAGAGAGGAGTGGTTGAAGCCACACCCATCGGAACCCGACCTAGATCTTTCAAACGGTCTACGCGTCCCAGGTGACATCGGCAGGTATCTCTTTCCCTACCAACGCACTGGCGTTCAGTGGCTCTGGGAACTCCATCAGCAGTCGGTCGGGGGAATTATCGGTGACGAGATGGGACTAGGCAAGACCATCCAGGCGATTGCTTATCTCGCATCGTTGCACTACAGCAACATGTTCACCAAGCCTGCGATCATTGTCTGCCCTGCAACGCTGATGAAGCAGTGGGTCAACGAGTTCCATCGTTGGTGGCCTCCATTTCGCGTCTCAATCCTCCATTCGTCTGGCAGTGGGATGATGAATCTGGGCCGTGAGAACAGTCGTGAGGTGGCACTTGCATCGGAGATGATGGGTAGTCAATACTCGCGGCATCTTTCAGCAGGCCAAAAAGCGGCCAAAAAGATTATCAAGCGAGTCAACGAGGAAGGACACGTCCTTGTGACCACTTATTCCGGGCTTCAATCCTATGCCGATTCTCTCGTTGATGTCGAATGGGGCTGTGCTATTTTAGATGAAGGGCACAAGATTCGCAATCCCGATGCTGGAATCACCTTCAGTTGCAAAGAGTTGCGCACGCCTCATCGCATCATTTTGTCCGGCACTCCGATGCAGAATAGCTTGGTCGATCTATGGTCCCTCTTCGACTTTGTCTTCCCTATGCGGCTGGGTACGTTGGTGACTTTCAAGAATCAATTCGAGATCCCGATCCGGCAAGGAGGGTACGCTTCCGCCACGAATCTTCAGGTCCAGACTGCTGCAAAGTGCGCTGCTACACTGAAAGACGCCATTAGTCCCTACCTCCTTCAGCGGTTTAAGGCGGATGTGACATCTGACCTCCCAAAGAAGACTGAGCAGGTGATCTTCTGTAAGCTCACGCAAGAGCAACGGACAGTGTACAAGCGGTTCTTGGGCTCTGAAGAGATGAGCTCCATCATCAGAGGAAGGAGGAACTCGCTCTTCGGGATTGACATTCTCCGTAAAGTCTGTAACCATCCAGACTTGGTAAATCGTCAGATCCAAAACCAAGACTCCGACTTTGGCAACAGTGAGCGCTCGGGCAAGATGAAGGTTCTGAAGGGCCTCTTGGAGGTATGGAAGGACACTGGGCACAAGACACTTTTATTTGCCCAGACTCGACAGATGCTGGACATCATTGAGAAGTTCCTCGGGTCGCTCGACGGCTTCAACTTTCGTCGCATGGACGGCAATACCCCGATCAAAGATCGGCAGACCATGGTTGACGAATTCAACAAGGACCCTGACCTTCACGTGTTTCTTCTCACCACCCGTGTCGGAGGCATTGGAGTGAATCTGACCGGAGCTGATCGAGTCATTATCTATGACCCGGACTGGAATCCTTCCACTGATATGCAGGCACGCGAGCGAGCTTGGCGACTTGGTCAAAAGCGTGATGTGACAATCTTCCGTCTCATGACCAAGGGCACCATCGAAGAGAAGATCTATCACCGGCAGATCTTCAAACAGTTCCTAACCAACAAGATCACTCGTGATCCCCAGCAGCGGGAGAGCTTCCAGCCGAGTGATCTATATGATCTCTTCTCTTTGACGGAGGAAAATGACAATGAGCTTGAAACCACGAAACTCTTCAAGAATGCAGACGTCACATATAAGGAAGAAGTCCAGCCAACCCCGGGCAGCCGACGGCTTGGTGCTACAGAGAAAAAAGTCGTCACCCAGCCTGTCAAGCCTGACGAGGAAGATATCAGCGCTGTTCAAGGAGTCGCCAATGTTGAGCAATTCCGCAACGACGCAGAAGACGAGGAATCATCCAAATCAGCAGAAGATCGTATCATGCATGGCATCTTTGCTCGATCTGGCGTTCATGCCGCGCTTGAGCATGATCATATCGTCAATGGCAAACGTAATGTCCGAGCTGACCCGAAGCTGATTGAGGAAGAAGCACGTCGCGTCGCTGCCGAAGCTGCTCGCGAACTTCGTCGCGCAGAGGAAGTTGCTCGCAACACTCCCATCGGCCTCCCCACTTGGACGGGCTCTTTCGGCGTCGGTGGTCGCACTGACCTTGGCAATGCTGGTGGCTCTTCGTCGAGACCGGCGGCTCGAGGCCCGTCCTCTTCGGCTCTACTCTTCAACCTCAACCCTAACGCCTCGCCAGCAAGAACTCCTACCCCAACAACAGTGCCGCCAAACCGGATGCCTCGCGGCAAGGACTTCCTACCTCTCATTCGGGATTTCTTGCTCTCGCGCCGCGGCCCTGTTTTCACGCAAGTGATTGTGGATCAATTCAATCACTACTGTACCAATCCTCAGCGAGTAGCCGAGTTTCAAGAAATGCTGAAGACGGTGGCTCGCTTGGACCGAGATCGTGGAGGTCGGGGTCGGTGGACATTGAAGCCTGAATTTGCGAAGCCCGCCGCTTGAAGAGATCGAATGATAATGCAGCAGGTCTGTGTGTCAAGGGGATAGCCACAGGAAGCAGAACGAGACAGACCGCTTTCTCTGGGAAATTGTGTGGTCTATGAATTGCGCAATTCATCTCTCTTTCTGGCTGTTATTAGTCCTGTCGATATGTACGATATGACGAGAGGTCACGATGCGACGATCTGCCATGAGCAGACGAAAATAAGAAAGTGTAATTTTATGTGTTAGCACGAGCTTCTCAGTTCCTATCTTAAGCCAAGCTAGACATGTACAATGTTTAACTTTTTCGTGAGAACTGCCAGATTTGCCCGACAACCCATGAGCTACAGTGTTCTGAGAGTATCTCGCACGCACGCGTTCAATTGTATTTAAGATTAGCTGGTATTTCTGGATGCCCCCTTGGGACGGCCGAGGAGATGGCTACGAGTTCTTTCATGCTGAATCTTAGCAAATGTGGCTTTAAGGATGCACTAGTGAATCTGAGTTCGCTCGACTATCTCTCGGCCTTGACTTTCTCTTCCTCGTCCTCCTTCTGCCATTCTAGGTAGACGGACTTGCCGTCCACGGGCTCTCTGAAACGGCGCCACACCGTCCTCCGATATTCGGCATCGAGAGGCTCTTGGAACTTCAATTGGTATCGGAACTTAGGAACAATGGTGTTGACTTGTTTCATGACCGTCCCTGGTCGGACGCGTTCATTAAACTTCTCATTTGCGAGAT
Source organism: Penicillium diatomitis (assembly GCF_028827545.1). NCBI lineage: Eukaryota > Fungi > Ascomycota > Eurotiomycetes > Eurotiales > Aspergillaceae > Penicillium > Penicillium diatomitis. Next base: position 646,711 of record NW_026623181.1, on the reverse strand, counting down.
ATCTAAACGGATGATCAGTAGGCGAGACAATACTCGGTGGAGCTGTGTTGCGAAATGACAGTAGCTTTATAGATCAAGAATGGGAACTCACTGGTCAAAGACTTCCCAGTGGGAAGCATACAGGTCAATCAAGGGAGGATAGATCAGGACCTCCGGGCTCCAAGAACAAATGGATGAAGAACTAGGAGTTACCGCAATAATTTTCTTCACATGTTTCAGTTCTGCCGAATCTTGATCCAATTTTGACAATTCGCCACTTTTCGGAAGGCGGGATTCGACTGCTGTTTCGAAGAATTGAATCATCGTCGCGTGAGGGTTCTGCTTGTTGTTCTTCAAGATCGGCATCAAGGTTTCGAGGGCGTGAATAGGAAACCCGCGATGTTTGTCAGTGATAGCAGTTGCCTGTTAGACTCGCCTGTGTTAGTCTTTTAAAATTTGAGGTGTGGGTTCGGTCCCAACTCATCATCCCACTTGCGTGAGCCTAGGACGCTAAGTATACGTGTTCGTATAGAGATACTGCCTGTAAATGGTGACTTACGTCGATTCGGTCATAGGATCCATGCGGCAGACATTTATCGAGTTCGAAGGGATTGACTTGAAGCAGGCAAAAGAACGTTGGCGATTTGTTGATCCGATCAATGAAGGCTCGAAGATGGTCATAGAGGTAGTTGAATAATTTCCCGTAAACATCGTTCTCAGAGGCAGCGCCGGGAGCTTCGAGAACGTCATGCAACGGCCATGCGAAGACTGGATTGACCGCATCATTACCCTGCCATTGAGCAGGCATGCGGTACAGAAAACTGGGACATCAGTCAGCTGAAAATCATTATAGATAGGAAACTTCCCTTGTGATCTTACGGATTTGGCACTACAAATTCGACTCGATTATGTCCAAATGGCAGCAACAGGCCATGCAGAAGATATCTGAGGTGAGCTGTTCGCTGTTTTGGCGGCAATTTCATCATAAAACCATCACGATGGTCCCAGCGATACCGACAAAGGACAGTTGCACGACGAGATGCAAAGGCCTCTATTGGTTTGATCTGCCTGACTCGGTCCAGCATACGAGGCAATGTCATCCAGGTTCTCTGTTTGAGGACAACTTTGATCGAACGATTGCCCCGAGTCCAAGTCTTGGCACGTAGACTCTCCGGGTCTTTGTCCTTGATAGTATTGCAGACGCGGTCAATCATGGGCTTGATTAGTGATTGAAGCAGCTCACTGTCGGACTCTCTGATGAAGGCCGAATACCAGACGTGAATCATGCATTCGATTGCCTGGTCAATGTCATCAACAAAAACGGCGATGAGCAGCAGAATCACGCTGCGTACGATAATTTCTGCATCACCATCATTTACTGTAAGCTGGAGGCGGTGGTTCCATTCGTCTGGGAGATTTACGACGGTTTGGACAACGTTGCCAAGATCACCGCAGGCTAGAGTATAATCAATACAGTGAGCATTGATCCGGTTGAGCAGATGACTGGGAGTATCAACAACAGACCTGCAAACAGTAAATTGAGATCTTCTGGGTGATCTTGTCCTTCATTCTCGGCGAGCTTGAGGATGTCAAAGGCTGGATGTCGAGGCCATACATTCCTCTGCACCCCCCAAGGCCCATTTGATTCCTTGTCCTCATAAACGAATGCAGGGATTCGCCCTTGTTGAACCCAAAGAGGCTGCCAATAGTCTTGGCCCACTTTGCTTCTGCACTCTTCCTTGTGGTAAGGCCGGTGGGCAACTTGGCATTCCTTGCTACAGTACTGCATTGCGGAATCATTAGCTAAAACGCTGTGAAAAATTCAAAGGGTCATCCTGGGCAAAGAACTTACCCTAACGAGGGTACAACCAGCACAAAGCAACTTTCCTTCATTAGGGCAGGGCTCGACCGAGCTGTCGTCCACTACCCCCGATTCCAAACTCTTGGGTTGAAGATTGCCACATGGCAGTCTTGGGACCGACATGATTCGGAGCAGCCTTCTATTCAGCTGCAGTGATTTTGGTAGCTTTGGGAGAGGTTAGAATATCCACAAAGACAGTTGTGATGCGAGATGTGAGAGACAGAAGAGTAGTGTGGATATGGCGAACTGTCAGTCGGATGAGTGGTTGTGGTCTCTCGAGCAAGTCGGCCTATATTTGCCGCATCCATAAGGTTACCCGTATGCTGAGCCTTTACATCGTGGGAAGTACCTGACTGGAAGCTAGTTTCTTCCGGAAGCAAACGCAAGGATCCAAGCTCGAGTGTCTAGGCCTTACCGTCGTCATTCCACCTATGACCGGCGAGGCAGACAATTTAGGTGCCCGAGACAGCAGTGACCGTGAGTTCCGTATCCAATGGGGGAAGATCGAGGCGCCTCAAAGAATCTGTTGCTTTGTTCTTTTCTCTACCAGATAGAGATTTCTGCTCTTCAAGAGCAATTGAGACGTTTTGAGCAGTGGATGCTCACCCTCGAGGAGGCAGCAGCTGTTGTAGTGACAGAGAATGGTTAACCTGATTTCAGATGAACAGGAGATGGAGCCTCGGAGATCGGATCATACTTGACATCCCTCGGGGGTCTGATGTCGAGTATGCATCACGTGCTATATATACTCGAAAGACTGGGGAGCACTTGGAAAGCCTCTTTGAATCCCGACCATGCTGAACGCTCAGTGAGATGCTGAAGCACAGTCATTCTCTATTGATGAATCGCATCGTTCATGGGACTCGAAGTGTTTTTCACTTCTCCTCCGGTCCGTAATCGACCTGAATATCCCGAGCAATTCATCTGATTGCTTCTGTCTTTCATGAGGCATATCAGCATTCAAATCTGCGGTTTCCTGCCGCTGGATACCCCCACGTCACCAGACGTAGAAATGCCCATTATCTTCTCTATTCCTGCCAAACCTCTCCAAGGTCTTGGATACGCACCGTCGCACACTGACCCGTTGATCGTCGGTCTCCAGTGATCTGCAACGGGCAGTCTCCTGGTTGGATCAAGGATATGCTACCGGGTTTGCCACTTCCACTCAGAACAGGAGTCCTGCAAGATCTGCGTATCGTGGATCAACTGGAGCTCTGACATGCATGACAGTTCATAATTTCCATTTTGATCTGAACCTGATCCATCCTGCGTCTGTTATTGTCGATCAGGGTGGTAAACACAAAGTAATGTGGAGATGTAGTAAGTGTGGCCTCACTGATTATGGGATCATGTGCTCGTCATTCACTCCATCCGAAGGTTTGAAGGTTTGCCCCTCAATTGTCCTTTTCCATCGACCTCTCTTCACATAGGTATATCATTCCCAAAAGCCACGTTCTGTTCACCCCTTGCAAAAGGCTGAGTATACGAATCAAGGCACCCGAGCGACCATCCTCCATACAGCAGCGCGTTTGCAAGGTCAACATTTGTCCATACAATGAATTTGCTCCAAATTGCCACAGGCTCGTTGCTCTTAGTGACAGGTCTGCCGTTCACATATGCCACAAAAACGCCAGATGAATTTCACCTGTTCTCTTCCAGTCCTGAACCGCAGTTTGACAACCTCTACCTGTCTACACAATCAACGGGTCCATTGAACAGCATCCCTGTATTCCGTGACCCAGCACACGCTGCAAGCTTTTATGTGACCAACTCTTCGGTGAACTACATCGCTCCCAACAAAGCTCCATGGGTGCTGGCCTTGGTACACGGAGGTAGTGCGCAGGAAAATGTTGAAGTCAGTGTGAGCCCGAGCGCGACCGTTGCGACCAGCACCGGATTCCACGTCAGCCATGGCAGGCAGCTTGAAAGTGAGGACAAAAGCTGGGGAAGCTGGCTGGGTAAGCAATTGCCGAATCCACGACTCACTATACCTAGAAGACAATGCTGACCTGGGTTGTCTGTGATATCAGTATGTGCTGGACAACAGACATCGCTGTTGGAGCTATTTTACCAGAACATCACCGTGGACCGTGACATTCCTAATGGGTGTGGTCAAGTCCAGCTGATTGTGGCAAACGTATAGCACACGACTTCGACCAACCCGAAGAGACCGAAATAAGTGCGACTCAAAAGTGACCCGAGTCGCGTGATCATGCAGACCTATGCCTTGACATACTCGAAAGCTCTCTTGTCAACCGACTTTCGTTGATTTCCTGACCCATAATAAAGAACATGTGTTTCAACAAAACACTGTTTTTCCATTGCATGCAAGGCTGCCTCAAGACCAAGAGGCTTAGTTCACCTACTTCCAGATGTACACCACTATGGGATCGTAAGCCCTGGACACGGATACCTGCTACTCTTCTGACTAGAATAGCCTATCTTCAGGGATTGACATCATTCGTCTTGGCACCATATAATGAAGCCCAATTCACAAGAAGTCTTCTACGCTTTCGGATGGTCAGAGAGGGCTGGATGTCAAATTCAAATGCGATTTGGCGTGCGACGCCTGTGGAGTGAGCAGTTATGTAGATGAGCACCTATTATCCTGTTTGTCTCTAGTCACTTTGAGTAAATGAAGTGAACCTGGAGGGTGTCTAAAGTTTTGCGACTGCAGGGTTGTGAGAATGTGAGCATGGCCTACAAACAACTGACAAGAATACATGAAGCAAGAAGCCAGGCGTGCAGTCCATCTGGGCATGTGGTTGTATCATGTGATTGAGACTGTTCACTCCCGGATGAACCCGTGACTCCATCAGCTTGCTCAGATCATGTGATTTGTCACCCCCTCTGGCTCTGGCCCGTGCGGAACCAGCCTGAGCCTATCGCTGGATCGTATCTCGATGCCAAATAAACAAAAGAATTTTGTCGCTAGGACCAAGGTAGAGACTATCGAATCCTTGTGGAACGAAAACTAGGACAGTGGCAGAAAGAGCTTGGCCAAGATGCTCGCATATCAACTATCATAGGATTCACTATCTCATGGTACCCTGTGGCTCATTATTTGTGAGAGGGAGGGTCAACTTTGTCTCAGAGAACCCGTAAATCAAAGATCCCGCCTATTTATAGCGATGCTGGTCTCACCGATCGATCGCCCCTTTAGGTTTAGTCCCGCAGAACAACTCTCCAGAATACCCATCGCTTCTCAACTGCTTGGTTGACTTATCTCCCACGCCACGACGCCGCTCGCTGCAATTTGTGTTCACTTTTGACACTGTCGCTTCTTACCTTGCCCCTCGTTTGACAGCATCTCTCGCTCACGCTGCCTCTGCGGTCGTGCTTACCGACCCTTCAGACTCGTCGACTTCTTCGGATCCCGCGTTACCCGTGATCCGCATTCTACACAAACTTGATCAGCAGGTGTTGAGTGCAATTTGGACATCCTGATCTCTCTCGCTGGCCAACTTCAGTGGCTAGACATCTCGGTCGGCCATTGCAGGAAGAGTTCACCACCAGTCACAGTGGGAGCAGCTCAGTCTCTTTGAGCTCATCTTATCCAGCCCATTCGCCCGAGGCAAGGGGTTTTTGACTCGGCTCTTTTCTCCGACCAGGGGAACTTTCGTCCATTGACGAAATCCTCGACATTCACCTGTCTCACAGCCACGCCTTTCCTGACAGGGCTTGATATACACCATGCGTCTTTTCTTCTCCGCTGTGCTGTACGCCGTCTTCTTCTTTGGTATACTAGGCTCCGCTTGGCCATGGGACGGCTTGCTGGTTGAGAGGGGTGATGGTCTAAGCAGACGAGCAAGTATGTCATATTTACTCGATCAGGTCCAGTCTTTCCAACTCGCTGACCACATCCATATTCATCAGCTACCGATTCTACGACGACAGGCCCGACATCCACTGCGGATTCTTCGTCCTCGTCCTCCTCTTCTGGATCGTCGGCTTCTGAGACGACAACGGGGACCAACACCAACACCGATGCTACGACTACTGGAACGGGCCATACCACGACGGCCACTGGCACGGGAAGCAGTAACAGCACCAACACCAAGACCAAAACCCATACCACTGCAACTACATCAATCTCCATCGATCCCGCTGCCGCTGCTGGAGGTATCTCGATGATCACCCCCAATGCCTTGTCGACGACCTACTTTAAGGTTGGGTACAATGCGACATTTGTGTGGAATTATACTTCGCTGTCTGTCACGCCAACTGCGATTGATGTCGTGGCATCCTGCAGCCTGAACCGAGAGACCTACACTTTGACCAGCAACATGACCGTGGAGCCTACAGGCACATTCATCTGGAACACCAGTGACTTTGAGGCTTCGCAGACCATCTCTCTGTTGACTTCAACGTACACCTTGTACGTAGTCGATGCGAACAAGTCGCTCACTGACACCCCGGAGCCAGGTTACCTCAGTAGCTTCATTGGATATCCCTTTGGCATGTATCGCCCGGAGCCCTATACTCCCCTGAATGGTAAGGGTTTTCAGTATCTGACTCATTGGCAGAGTTTCTTTGCTAACGAATCTTGCGTCTGCAGAATTCAAGTGCGCGACTTGCAGCGGTGCTTTGTCTGATGTCCAACGCCAAGGCATCAAGTTCGCTGTTGGCATGGCCGCGATTACAGTTCTCTCCTTCACTTGGTTCGTCGGTGGCGCTGGCCTTCTTTCTGCTTAGGAAGAATTTTTTGGTCGATGACGGCCAAATTCTCTTTTGGTTTTTTTTTCGAAATTCTTATGGAAATATTACCATCCAGTGGCGTTTTACTGTCTTGAAAAGCGATTTCAAACAATCATGATAATAGCAAGGCACCCGGCGTCTGTTTGTTGATTGGGACATCTCTTCAATAGTGTCTCTTTGTCTGACAAAGTCTTCTTTTGTGATTTGTGTTCTGTCCTTTCTTTGTCTGGTTTTCACGTGATATCCTTGTATGAGGCTCAACTGCAGTCTACCGGACTGCAATGAGCCATCATTCTACTTTCGGACTGGGGTTTACCCGCATGCTTTAATGGCTTGCATTTGACATTCCCCCTTGGTTCCACTTAATCATCCGTATGTTTTCGCAGAACAAAACTCTTAAACAAAGACGAAGTGTCTGAGGCTGCGCAAGTGCTTCGGTATCAACGTATGTTGGACCGCCCGACATAGTCATATCCCATAGTCTTTCTCATTAAGATGTTGCCCTTGCTTGGGACAGTATGAGACCCGTTCAATGGAAGACAGGCAAAGCGCAAGCTGGAGGGCATCCTGCATCATCTACTGCACCCAGGACACCAACCTTCAACGTACATATACCAGGACAGTGCTACCAAATACAAGCAATGGAAACTGCCACCCATGGAAGTAAGACCATTACCCGTCCTGCTTGCATCATGAAAGAAATGCACTCATGGAGGGCGATAGGTAGGAAGCCCCGTAGCAGTTTGGCATGGGTTGGTCTGTGAGACAGCACATGGCTTCCACATAGTTCTGGATGCTGGAGATGGCATTTTCAGGTGAGTAACGAGAGATCTATTTCTACAAGCATGTTTCCCACAGTTGGCAGGCCCAATTCCAGGGGGGCATTGAGTCCGTTCGTTGATTTCTGAGATCAAATTGTATTATCTGCCTGATTGCTCCGTCCCTGAAGTTACATCAACGGGTTGTCAAGACTGCGCTCCTCCCAGTCGGTTCGATCTCGTTCTATCAAAGTCATGCCAAAGAAAAATTCCACCAGTTCCGGCAAAGAATCCAAGCCGAAGACCCAGCCCGTCGGTTGGATCTGGCCCAAAGATCCTCAGCCAGGAAACCCCAGCAGCTGGCCTCGCTTCAAGCGCTTCTCAGATGTGATCAGCGGCAAAGGACCTGATATCTTCATCGGCACTATCGGGAGAAAGCCCAAGACTGTCACCAACAAGGATATGCCCGGGAGATCGGTTTCAAGCACCAACTGGGCGAGGTGGGACGTGGAGCCAGAAGAAGATGATTCCCCATTTCCGTGGGCCCGCCGCGAAAAAGATGTGAAATATGATTACAAGACTCGCAAATATGTGGTGCCGGACGATGAGACATGGAGTGCAGTGGAGTATGCGGACTGCGAGTGGGATAACGGCAAATGGAGGAAAAGGAAAGTGACTCCTTCAACACCGATCCGATACTGGGATCGACATGACAGGGTGCATTGGTGTCAGAAGCCTGAGCAGGTGATTGAGGAGAGGGTCGAGGATGCCGTGGGGGGTGATGGTGTTCCGAACGGTAGATGTAACGGCCATTGTCATCCCAGCCACCATGGTCATAAGTCGGGCGTTGTGAGTCCTGGGCATTTGCACACACACACCCTCGCCCCTAATGGCCATTGCCATGGTTGTTGTTGCGAAGGAATGGCAATCTAGTCGGTCAGCATGCAGCCGAGGTTTTCCACCATGCGATCAGGCAAGATGGCTGAAATGTGGGACCGAGCGGGCGGCTGGTCTAGGGTTCAGGCGCAACTGGCGTGCAAAGCATCAAAGACGAAACCCTCATCCTCTGGCTTTGCAGGCGGAATCGCCTGTACACGCCGAAGAATTGGCAGCTGAGCGGAAGTGTCGGTGAGCTGATTGCATTTTGTGCACACGGTCTGCTTCAGGTCCGAGTATGACGAGATCATGTCCTATAGAATAGAAATAAGACTCAGATTTACTTTGCCTTTTAAAGTCCCTGGAGGAGCTTACCATCAAAAAAGCAAGATCCCATTTTCGTGGCCGCGAGTTCACGTGCTGCATGATGCTTTCTTCAATCTTGGACGGTGCTCTTTTCGGCACCGCGTTTATTGAAACCATCCACTCGGTGCTCCCCTCAGCATCAGGTAATTGGACACACTGGATCGAGAAAATCATTCCCGTCTTCAGGAGAGCCATCAATAGTTTTGGCGTTACCTGTGATATGACAGAAGCTTTGACGCCGCGAGTATTTCTCTTCTCAAATTGTTCCAAGATGCTCTTCCAGCTTTCCGCTGAGGCCTGTGCCTGAGACCGTTCGGCAGCTTCTTTCTCAAGCGAGTGCTGGTGCTCTTTGGTCTTCTCTGCGCGCAGGAGATCGTCAAGCAAGACGTCGTAGTCTCGTTCCCACATTCCAGTCGGCTGTAGCACGTGACTGTCCGAATCGTTGATTTGCGATTCAACATGTGCCCAGACATCCTTCATGTCAGAGTTTTGCCACGCGGATATGAAGCCATCAACAAGCTCCATCTTGGTACGCGTCGACTCGTCCAAAGTGCTGCTTGCTTCATCTGCGGAATCTGGAAATCGCTCAACGGACTTGTCGAAAAGCAAATTCATCTGAGCGTCGAGCGAATCGACGTCGTTGCTAGGCACCAATTGACGTAGTTCATGAATCTAGAAAGGTCAGTTGTAATTTCCAAACTTATTGTCGTAGCACCGAGAGTGCGGGAGCTTTGTGCAACAGTGTTTCATGTGCACACAAGCCCCGACGCATCTCTCAAGAACAAATCCACATACCCTGCGTTCAAGCTCCTGAAGCTTGGCTAAGGAAGACACTAGCTGCAGCTCAGAATCCCAGTTGATTGCCACGGAGTCGGAACTTGTAACCCTCGTCGCAGTCTTGGGCATTGAGTCCTCGACTTTCATGGTAGCTGATGTCTCCATCGTGACACACCCGATTGCATCAATATCAGTGCGGGGGACCAACAGATGGAGCTTCAGGTGATGACGCTTAGTCTCAAGTTTCGTGACCCCGAATGTCCGTGACAAGGATAGACACCGTGAGTTATAGAGCTGACAATGATGAAGGTCACCCTAGTTCCGCCGCTCGAGTGCTCCACGCCAAACGATGAGGCGGGTGCCGAAGCAAGTAGGCGGCCTTGTCCACGTGTCTGGACCCTGACGCCGCACAATTTTTGTAGCTTTGTAAAGCTCAAGTACACTTGAAAGCTTCAGAAGTTGTCTGAAATTAGTGAGCTCAATATTTCGAGCGAGTATGAATTGAGGATTAGTGTCCGTGAGAGGGAAAGCACCGAAAACACCTGGGAGCCGAATCAAGGCTGTGAGCCTCAGGCCCTTCTAAGCCACAAACGGTGGCTGGTGCGTTCCTCGCTGGGGCCCCCATTGCTGATGCCTCAGAGTGGAATAAGGCACCAATTATGGTACTCAGCTCAAGGGAAGTTTCGCTTGCCATCTACATACATGTCAAAAGACATCATTGAAGAGGAGAGAGATTCCGATTTTGGTTTAGAAATCACAAACCAGCAAAAAGACATGCAAAAGTATATTGGTCCTAGTGTTCACCTCAATATTCTAGTGTCTACATCCTACAACGGACATGTCTGGTCTATGGATTGTGGACGCAGGACAGGAGAATAAGTGTCAAGCAAAGCGACAGAAATCGATGATGTGAGAATACAAGTGTCACAATGACAGAGGAGGTATTGTTTAGCTCAGGTCTTACCAGACACGTGGGGATCGTGTTCTGTTATCAGTACTCAAGATCAGACTGGTTCTTTGACTTGTTCAAGCACATTCACAGTTGAGACACATTGTCCTTCACTTACTCATGCAAAGCCAGGTGAATATTAGCCAAGAAAGTGCCCTAACTCAAGCATTCTACCGAGATGCTTCATATGACATGTGGCTCAGACCCGCATTGGGTCTCCTGCTAGCTGGCTCAGTATAGTGGTCCTTGTCTCGGGAGACCGTCTGAAGAGCTCCTACGCTGTCTTATCCAGAATGTCTTGTCTTATTTGGCTTTGTTCTCAACATCGGAGACACCACATGGGAGCAACTGATTCAGTCTGGATTGACAGCAAATCATCATCATTAGCAGGATGCTGGTGTATAAAAGCAGCCTCGCGACACTGTGAGTATGCTGAATTATTCAACTCATTCATCGTATCACGCATTCCCAAGAATCACATTGATTTCACTAGAAATTTCGCCATGGGCAAGTCAAACCTTGGAAAAAAGTTCGGCAAGATGAGGTTGCACGAGGACCATCACGAACACACGGATGATGAGCTCACCAACGCCGAAGTCATTCCTCGGAAAGTAGCCCGTGCGCGAGATGGCTACACCATTCGAGGAGAACTGTGTGTGGAATGTTTGGAGATGATGCTTTCAGACTCCAGTGTCGCCTGTCTGCGGAACTCTAATGGCGACAAATGCCGTTGCTGTATGAAGAAGGGCCGGCAATGCATGAAGGTTAGTGCGCTGGAAACGCAAACCTGAGCGCTCTTCTAACAATGCTTTGTGGCTGTATGGCTATGTAGATTCCAACGGAGTTTCAAAGCGATATTGAAAAGTTTATCCACGCCAATGATCCTGGTCGAACCCCTGCTGCTAGAGTGCTGCTCTCCAAAGTATGGGACATCAATGAAGAGGCTCGGAAAGCCCAACAAGCTACAGCTGAAGGCAAGGCACGAACTTCGAAATCCAAGGCGTGAGACAGTGATTGTTACGACCATGAAGACTACTGAAGTAGTCTAAAGGGACCTGTTGATCTGAAAAGCTGCCTTGAGTTCAACCTCCTTTGGTGGCCAAGAGAATATAGAGGGCGGAGTTTCGGTTGATTCGAAGTGGGAGGTTCATCTCTTCCATGAGCCATTCCCCAGTACCAAGGTTTTCTCGTCCTGCTCCAGATTTTCTCGCAATGTGTTTCGTGCTTGTTCCATTGCTTACTAGAGATTATGCGCATCAGACTGAACAATCATTATGCGTTGCTCTTCCCTTGCTACCTGCCTCGTATTGTAAAAGAGCATTGTGGGTACCTACTAGAGTACCACAGATCTGCGATGCTATAGATAGCTGCTTTCATCCATCGCACAAGGTTCCTCCTGCGAAGGAGATGGTAGCTCTAAACAGATCTCATCATGTTCAAAGGCTCTGGATAATTGGATTTGGTCATTTCAACACTTCTTCGTTCTAGCACAGACATATCAAGACTCTGCCCCAGACCTCATGTCGTCATAGTACATGCTCCCCTGCCCATCTTTGCGACCACCTAGGACAAGAAACGCCCATTCAAATCATCAGACATCCCTGCAGTCAATCCGCCTTGCTAGCCTTGGGAGGGTACTTCTTTCCCTCTCTTTCGACCTGAGGAGTGCAAGTGCAGCGGTCCTTCTCGGGGATAGAGTCCATAACCGAGGGAATGTGGTTTCCGCAACCCCACCAGCTGACCTTGTCTACATCTGATTGTTAGTTCTGTCTTCTTCTGCTTCCCGGACAAAGGAGACGTTGGTTGTTGTTGGGGACTGACTGCAAACGGCACAATGAGCCTTCATACACATGTTGGATGATTTGTGTGGAGAATGAGTTTTGGAGGGTTTAGTTGGCCAGCGTTCGGGAGATGGGGAAGTAGAAGCAGTGGCTTTATACGCCAAAATCCTGGCTGAGGTCGGACTCCCGCCATCGTGCCTTAGTCATAGCCGACAGGCCCGACACGCTTGAAGACGCCGATTCATGAACCCCGAAAGCCCGACCGGCGTCTCACGGCCATTATATCGTGAACTCCATGTACGTTTTGCGCTGCTTGGAGCCAAAAAGGCTTAGAGTCAATTTTGGCATCGTGGCCAACTCATCATATTGCTCTTTTAGATATGGCAGCCTCGATTTAGCTCTATACAATGTACATATTAGCTGCGCGAGGTGCTTTGGTGGGGCACGACGTGGGGACAAAAGCCGACCCAATTGATCTTTGGGCCTGAGTGCTGTGATGACCTCATTTTTGCAAGTACGCAACGCGAGGGAATACTTCGTCGGAGGTAGAGCCGTCACGGAAAAAACTTGCGTCTTGTCAGGGACCACAAAGCTTTCACAGCACTAACCGGCGGTATAGACTAGGAAAGATGACTGTTATTGCAGTGGCAGGCGGCACGGGCGCCCTGGGAAAGACATTCGTAGAAAGATTTGCTCAGGAGCCAGATATCAAGCTTGTGATTTTGTCGCGAGGCGTGAGTGTATCGCAGAAGGCACCTGGTCAGACAAGCGATTCCGGAATCTGACGAGCGTTGATCCTAAGGAACAAAAAGCCTCCCAGGGCAGCATTCACCATGTCAAGATCGACTACGACAACGTCCAGTCCATGACGACGGAGCTGGAACGTTACAATGTGCAGACCATCATCTCAACAATCGGTCTCATATCCGAGGAGACTAGCCAGTCCCAGCTCAACCTCATTGAGGCAGCAGAACATGCAACCACCACAAAGCGCTTCATCCCGAGCGAGTACTCTTTCATCCAAACCCCCGAGTAAGTCTCTCGGCGCTCAGCCACATCTTACCTGCCTAGGTATCAACTTCTGATCATCTCCCCAAGCCTCTTGTCCATTGATCCAAGTATCCAATACTGGCTTCATGCGGCAGACCGTCTCAAGGCAAGCTCGCTGCAATACACCCGTGTGATCCCGGGATTCTTCATGGACTACTGGGGCATGCCTCATGCGCGAACTCATCTTCAACCATTCAAATTTGGTATCGATATCGCTGGGGCTAAAGCTCTGATCCCTGGTAGTGGTAACGACACCATCTGCATGACATACACGTACGATCTCGCAGAGTACATGATCCATCTTCTCAAGCTCGAGGAGTGGCCTGAATTCAGCATCTTTGTGGGCGATGAAACTACGTATAATGAAATGTTGGAGATTGCAAAGGAAGTTCAAAGTAAGTGGCAGTCTCTTGGAAATTCGCAGTGAACTAAGTACTAAAGCAAAGTGATCAAAGCTGGGAGAACGTGGTTGATAGCATACGACAGCATTGAGATGATTGATAGCGGCCATGTTACCGTACCAGACATGCCCGACTCCACGATGTCGCAGAAAGAGCTTGAAGAAATGACGGCCCTAGTCAGTCGCCTGACCGTGAATGGAGTTTTTGATCTGCCCAAGGAGAACCGGATGAGCGATCGGTTCCCTCAAGTGCGACCCATGAAAGTGAAGGAATTTCTCGGGCAGTGCTGGGGGCCAAGATCGGAGACGAAGTTATTATAGACATTGAAGAGAGACGGTTTCTCCTATGCTGTGACACTCTGAAAAAAGAAACCTATGACACACCTCCTTTCACAACCGGCGTGATTGCAATTGGTATATCACTTCAACATTTGGGCCCAGCTCCTCGCACACCAACACAGACAGAGCGACCTGGAATCAGATTGGTACACGAAGTGTTGATTTCAGGATTCCAACAGAGAAGTTGCTTGATGGTAAATGCGTAGCCATAATTGTTGCAAATGTCCCAGCATGTGTCTCCCGCTTGAACGGTGTAATGCAAGTTGCCTATCGTCTGAAGTTAAAATCGGAAATGTCTTTCCCGCCGCGAATGTAAGTGTTGACTAGACTGCCCGAAAATTTACTTACAGTAGGATCTGGCCTCCGTATCATGTTCTTGAACAGACTCAACGGCTGCGGACAAGCCAAGAGTTGTCAGACCCAAAGTGCAGAGCAGAACCTTCATACAGAATGAAGCCATGTTTGTCGATGAAGATGGACGAAGAAGCACAGACAATAAGGAGAGAGATTAGGTCCTTGACAATCAATCAAAGAGCGAGACCAGGTACTCATCAGCTGATTGAGCCATTGACCAAAGGAACGAGTAGCCTATTTATCCGCGGGATGATGCCTTGGAAGCAGTTGGGATATAGGTTTCCGACTCGACGAGTTTCCTCGTGCAGTGAAAAGCTGATCATGATTCATGAACACACCTGATGAGACACAACTATCCACATGACGAGTGTGGGATTTGATTCCATCAGTTCCGTTCCGTCAAGGTAGTACTTCCAACGGGGATGAACCTAAGAGCTATTAGCGACCGAGGAGGCACAGCACCCTGTGGGTTGGCGAACTGCGCACGGAACTGGCGGGGGGGGGGGGGGGGATGTTGACTTCAACACAGTAAGTACACTCGCTTCCTTCCCATGGTAGGATGGGCGGTTAGACTGGCATTCATGCACGTATGCATATACTGCATTGCTCCGATGACACAGTTCACGCAAAGTGCAGCCATGGAGATAAGATCAGGTCCACCTGGCATTGAACCAGCAGCAACTGTTACATCCACAATCAAAAGCAGGCGCACGAGCAAGTGACACTACCACTGTTGTGCTCAGATGAGCTGCAATTGTAATCTCCAATGTTGTCATTTGAGAAGAATCTGTCCATGGCACGGAGCACCAGTCTCATCTCTTCCATTATCGGTGCCTCGTTTGGTCAGGTTACAAAAGCAAATTGCATACCTGGACCCCGGAGAGGAAGACGCACTACCTGTGCTACTGTCTATCACTGAACTCTCACTAGCGGGAGACCACATCTTCCACACAGGTTACGTTACTGCGCCTGTGATGTTGAGTCTTCTCAAATAGGACTGATGTCTCCGTGCAGTGGTACATTCGTATTGAAGACGGATGTACTACAAAAGTAGGTAGTGCCGGGGACACGGAACTCGAGCTTGTCGCACCTCCTAAAATCCGGGGATACACACTGATGGAACACAACTTATTCTCACCCACGGAACAATTGTGCTTGGAACTCTGTCTGGTAGATATCCTGGAGACCTATTGGCATTGAGGCTGAATGTTCAGAGCCCCCTCAGATTATAGACACAATCGTCTGGCTCCGGCTCTCGCCTGTGGCGGTCAGGATCTGTTGACTTTCGTGGTCTTGGAAATATCGAATTCAGTCTTCTGCATAAATAGTGTTTTACGATCCACAAAATGTTTCAAGCTCAGCGACCACCAGCTCAAGTATGGTAAGTCACTCCATCTAGAGAGGCTAAGTGAATCGATGTTCGAAGAGAAGTTGACCTGAGCTGTAGTGGCATGTTACGACCTTAATTCCGCCGCGTCGCAGAAGTCAATGGACACTAAACTCCGATCAGCCCTAACCGGGGAATCGCAAAAGACTGGGGGACTACCACACGATTCCATGCAGGCCGTTAGTGACGTGTTCGATCTAACATATGCATCCCCGGTGATCACCATAGGAGCGTAACGCAGAAGGATAAAGTTGAAGCCGTGTCGCTTAAAGCTGCGTCTTGGTCATCCCATGCGAGGTGCTGACACTTTATTCATTTGGCTTTCTGGAACCTTGTACATTTGATGACATGGGGAGCTGAGATAATTACGTTTATCCGTCCGAAACAAAGATCGAACGTCTACTATAGCATATAAGCGAGGTATTCCTCGAGGACCTAGTCTTCTCTAGGTTATTAAGGTTGTTTTTCATTCGAAGGTAGACTCCCAAAAGGTCCAGTGCCGCCAAAAAGGAATCATCCCCGGCCCGTTCCTAGTATACCTCATTTCATCGACTCACAATGGACTCGTCACAATCAGCACTCCCTACGACAAAATCCTACATCGTCATCGGCGGCGCCTCTGGCATGGGTCTAGCAACTGTCCATACACTACTGAACCGCGGCGCCCAAGTAGCCGTCAGCGACACCTCACGTCCCAACCTCGACTCTCTATCCGCAAATCTCTCCCCCACCACATCAAGGCGATGTCTCATCCAACCCGTCGACGTCACAGACAAGATCGCACTCCACGGATTCTTCCACGCGTCCAAACAACGCCCCGGAAAACTGGACGGCATTATCAAATGTTGCAGGGACTGAAGGACACGAATTAGGTACCCAGGCGATCTGGGACATCCGATGATGAGTATGAGTATGAGTATCTTATGAATTTGAATGTGCGGGGCTTGTTCAACGTGCTGTCGACTGCGTTGGTTCCGGGGTTTCTCGGCTCCGGCGAGAGCGTGGTTCATGTTGAGAGCATCTTCTCGCAGAGGGGGTTCAGGAATGGGGCGGCGTTTGCGGCCTCGAGATATGCTGCGCTGGGGATGGTGAGGAGTGCGGCGATAGAGACGCAGGGGCGGGTGAGGGTGAATCATGTTTTACCGTGAGTGTGGCAGCAGATATATAGTGAATTGGGGAGGGTGGAAGATATTGTCGATGGGAGGGTGGTAGTACGAGGAGCATGCTGACTGGAGTTTCCATCATACAGGGGCGTCATCGATACACCGATGCACCGGGCAAATCTGGCGCGCGTTAAGGATTTTACTACGACGCCGACGACGCCAATTGCTCGGGATGGTACAGCGCAAGAGGTTGCGAACGTGGTGGCTTCTCTACTGAGTGAAGAGAGTAGCTTCGTGACGGGAAATGCGTGGAATGTTGACGGCGGCGCAAACTGTTGAGGAGCTCTAATATTTGAGTATCTGTACGTTTTTCCCCGGACATTTCCCCGGACAGAAAGTGTTTGATATCGTAGAAGCTGGAGGTGCTATCAAGAAGGATATATAAATCCTTGTCTCTTGTTTCGTAATAGCTGATGTAAAGGATGTTGTGGAAAAAAGTAGTCTCTCCACACCAGGGGCCTCTCTCCCCTCTGTACCCTCCAATGATTGGTACTTTGTAACAATGCAGTACACCCATACAACAAGAATCCCCATTTACGCAAGAATGTTTCGGTGACCTCCCAACTACTTGTCTGCCAGGATGGGCCCCAGACCAGTAATCCCGCTCGCTCAATACGCGCGTCCGAAAAAGCCGTCAAATCACGACACAAGTCATCATCATCAATCTGATCCTGCAGCAGAATGAGGTTATCTCGCAATGTCGGGGAGGGGAAGAAGTCCAGCCACGGATGATGCGGAACTTGTCTTTGGACGACGGTTGGCTGCAGATCGAGCGGGATGTGTGGGTAGTTGACCGGCCCAGACACGGACGCGGGCATGGTCACGTTGAAAATTGAGATGGACTCGTCTGCTTTCATCCATTCCATCGACATCCCGAGACTACAGACATTGTCGACAATGGCGCGGTGGACATTGATCTTGGGTAAAGTGATCAGGTGGTCGAGATTTAGAGAATTGACTCCCGAGCTAAGGGAGGCGGCGGCGGCTTCCATCTGCGCAAAAAGCCGAAGCATGTCCGGCGAATCGAAGCTGCACCGGAGAAGCTTCTTATCCGACAGGGTACTGGCAGTATGTGTAATTGCGTTGACGGCGGATGACGAGTCTCGTCCTCCTCGGCCTAAAGATAAAAGTCCGACTGATGCCGTTTGCTGAGCTCCTTGTGCCTTCAAATTCCGTTTCCGTGATCCTATCCCACTCGTCGTTAGAACATGCATTGGCTAATGGTGGAACAATTGAGACGGGGTCAGATGGGCTCTTTCACTCTCGCATACGTAGTGCTCGCTGATTGAGCCGGTTCTGCAGCCTCCTGCGCTCGGTCCGATCGGTGATGCCCGTCCAGTCCTCGTCCTGGGTGTGGGCCGACGCCTGCTGCGGCATTCGAACTATAGGGATAACGGGGTTGATAGAGGTCATGGCGTTTTTGCAGACGCACGAGAGGCAGATGGAATTGATGACTCTCCAAGATCTGCTGACTGCGCTGACACTTGTACTGAAAGCTCAGCCGTCTCTTGCGACTCGATCAATCAGCACCGGGGAAGAATGTCAGCACATTATAAATCGGAAGGCAGGCCCGAGAACTAGGTTTCGGAGATGAAAGAACCAGAAGGTCGAAACAGATGCCAAGCGTGAGGCTTCCACCTGGTGGGTTCCTCAGACTGGAATTTGTGCAGCCTCATTGGGACGGGGAAAACAGAGTCGCGGCGCTAATGCAGGCGGCTGACAGGTGCTAACCACATCGGGTATAGTGCACTGAAAGGACTCAGCAGTCGCTTGGTCGACTACCTACCTTAAACGCCGACGCGGTGAGGTAATCGACCACAGCCTGTCAATCGGGACGCGTGTGTCGGAAAGATCAACAATATAAAAGACTTTTCTGATTCTGATAAGTAGGTCTCAAAAATGGTCCGAAGTCAGGCTTATTTGTCCATGCAATCCGTCTGGTTTTGCATGCCGCTGACGAGCTCGCTCCAGTGGTGCCAAGACACTTATTTTGAGCCTGAGATGGTCACCTCACGAAAATGACTCGTGCAGTTGAACAAAAAGCATGTAAAGCTGGCTGATGATTGACGTGTTTAATGCTGCTAAGCTCAGAGAGCGTTCCGTGTTGAACCAATTTTAAGAGCCCCGACAGCGATGTCTAAGAGACACACAGCTCTAACCTGAATCCTGCTTCTATGGAATATGTTCGTCCATATCGGGAGCACATAGCACTGGATAACCTCAGATCTAGGAACTAGTTCCAGGCGCTAGTGTATCTTGGATGTCGGGGGTAGAGACTGACTTGATTGGCTAGTCCTCTGATTCAAACATAGCCAAGCAGCGACATTGGAAACCCCCTACTGTTTTGTCCCACGGCTCCTGTTTACTTTCTGACAAGCCAACGATTCACCTGAAACTCTAATCCAGTCTGAAGAACCGGATCTACGACAGTCGACTGTTTGCGTGTTCCGGGTTGGGCATGTGTTACCTGGAAAGAGCCAGCCACCGAGCGAGCAATGCCACGTGACAAAGACCAGCCTCTGGGGTTGGGGGACGACATGGTCCAAGATGAAGAGCGCAAAATGCAAGATGACCGGCAATGTTTGTCAATATCATTCATTCATTCCTCATCTTGGTTCGGAAGCCAAGTAGTTTCTGGGGCTATAATATTAATCAATCATGAAACGCCAAGCCCTAGGGCAGAACCCAAAAGTCTCAACGGCTTCGGTACACACGCAGTGTCCTGGCCAGAAGAGAAAGACGCGAGGGGAAGAAGTGCGCAAGAAATGCAGGGCGGTGAAAGACGAGAGACCCGGCTCTATCAATGCAATCCCGTGTGTCCCGTACACTCTAATTCTATCCTCCTCATGCTGTACAGGCGAAGAAGCCCACCTACTTCTTCGCATTCTTCTCACGGATGTCCACGAAGACATGTCCTAGAGGACCTGCCTGTGGACTCCATCCCCCATGCTCGATGCGATACTTGGAATTATCATCAAGCACCTCCACGAGGTTGTGGTACTCTCCTCCCCGATTCTCCCAGTGGAGCTCGCAGATCTTGGTGTTGCCGTGGAACAAGTCCAGGCGACCTTCGCTGCCACGGCGGCCACGGGCACAGATCTCTCCGACGCCCTCGGACTCGATGGTCATGTAGTCAATCTCATCTTCAGTGAGAGACTTGCGGCGGTTGTTGGGGTCCTGGAATTCACCACTAACAAGAGAGGAGAAGAGTGTTAGTAAAGCTGTGAAAGACTGACACATGCGACATGGTAGGAGATGTTTCGATCATGCAAGGCGGCGGACTACAGTACCCTTCAATAACGGTGTTCTGGACAGTGATCTCGCCATCCTTGAGATGGTCGCGGATATGGAATGCGACCCATTGGGAGTTATAGTTGTTCAACTCCTCTTCCATGGTGATGGCTGGGAATGAGTTATGAGTGTGTGTGTGGATAGGTGAGACACTTGATCAAAGATCCAAAGATCAATGAGGTTGAAAGATTTACCATGATGCTCAATCTGCCCGTTTATATAGAGGAGCCAGAATGCGGGGTAAGGCCCGTCTGAGGTTGAGATCCCTTCCCACTGGACTCCTCCAGCTGGGACGCTCCAGCTGGCATGAGCTGATGGTGAGCAAAGGAGGTGGCCCGGTAATCGTTGTGGTCGTGTGATGATGACTCGTACATCCGATGGCTCTGCTGCTGCCGTGCGCTTCCCGACCAACTGCCACTCGGCCACTCGCGCATGACCCACTCTGCGACCCCGCTTCCTTGCAGCCACAGCTCACCATTGGCCAATCATGGGGCCCGTTCCGTGGAATGGCAGGCTGGGTACATGCTTCTAAGTACAGTACACGCGTGACTGTCACTTGTCGGATTCGCTCAATTTTGCGGGGGAGGTGCATCATCGATTGACTAGTCTTGTCAATCATCGACGACGGGGGCACTCGATCGGCCCAGGTTGGGGGGGGGGATATCGGTATGCGCGGAAACTCGAGAGCCCGGTGGAGGTTCAAGTCGGTCAAGAATGAAGAGAATTCCGCCCAAGAAGACGCTCGACTCTGTTGAGAAAATGGAACGTACGACTCCGACGAGACACGCTCCGTCTGCCTTGACGGGCCCTCATCCGCGTGTCTCAAGTTTTGAGGCTTGCGTAGGACGACCAGCGACCAGCGACCAGCGACCAGCCCGGGCCATCCGCAAATCACACCACTCGTGGACTCGTGGGTTGATCGTTGATCGCGTTGTACGTGTACATTTTGGTGGCAAGGCTCCAAGTACCTGCCCCAGGGTTCCAAGGATCAACCTGGTCTGGTGAACTTTGGCCAGCAGAGTCGCAAAGCCAATTGAGCCAAAGCCTAAAAATCCCCTCATCTCAGCTCACGTGCAGCTCTGCGGCATGTTGTCCCTTCATGCTCCCTCCTGAATGTAGAGGGGCTGCGTTCTCAGTTCTACCTCGATCGCAGTAGTTCCCCAACTTTGCAGGTAAGAACGACGGAGGACTGGAATTCCAGGTTTCCAGAGCAGCAATCGCAGTGGCTATTGGTTGCACTTCGCCCAAGCATGGCGTAGGTGTTGTCGAAAGAGGCTATGTGAGATCCAGCATTCCCAAAGACCCTCTTCTAGACTCTTTCCTTTCCTCCACTGCACGGGCGACCCGATGCGTTTAGTTTACATGAGGCGGAGAAGGTGATGAAACATTGATCACGGGCCCACAGCATCACGGACAGTAGAGTCATCTCAACACTCTATAATCCCTACCTGTAATGTGTAGTAGGCACGTTTCATGAACACGCTAGCTGCTGGGGTGAACAGTGGTGTTGCCTTGAGGAATGGCCGACTCCAGCCCACCTCGCGAGCGTTGGATCTACTGTTCTATCTTTCGGGTTCAAACATTCTGTGGTCAAGCTCAGGGCACGTCGAGACTTTTGTTGCTTGATTGGTACACCTGGCTTGCTCTTTCAAGTCCGGGGGTCGGACCGTAGATCTATTCATCTGGCAGTAATATTCGCACACGATCGGGTGTGAAAGATTGGTCTGTGTTAAACCAACCAGATCGGAAAAAAGACCCTCAATAGAGCTCACTCTCGGCTGAGAAAGAGGAAGACTCGGTGCCTTCATGGAATGGAATCCAATATTGCTGATTGCCGCGATTTTCTCGACATCACCGTGTTACTCCATGCCGATCATGGACGTTTATGACCTTGCTGCAGCTACCTTGCACAACGGACCAATGAATAGTTCGAGAATCTGCAGTATCACGACAGTCGAAGTCGATGATCTTGTCTCAAAGACAGACTAGGTGGATTACTCTGTCTCTCATCTCAAAAAAAACAACGTCTAAAAGTGGCATGCAGATTCATAACCACATTTCGCAGGACAGGCACCC
The DNA here is from genome assembly GCF_028827545.1 of Penicillium diatomitis. Classification (NCBI taxonomy): domain Eukaryota; kingdom Fungi; phylum Ascomycota; class Eurotiomycetes; order Eurotiales; family Aspergillaceae; genus Penicillium; species Penicillium diatomitis. Next base: position 624,606 of record NW_026623181.1, on the reverse strand, counting down.
GGGACTTTTACTGCGAGACCCCAATGCGAAGAGATCACCAAAAAGACACAAGGTTCAAGGGGGTAAGTACCTAGCAGATCGTCAATTCCCCATATGTGCTCCGAGGGTGTGAGTTTCATCAGTGTCACTCCTGTACATCTGGACTTGTGTCACGCTCGAGTCAAATGTTGAATCACCAACATCATCAAAACTTGCCAAATGGATACTGTTCGCGCAGTGTTCACCTTCTCTAGGTTGACCGGCGTATGACTGATGTAGTCCATGGAATGATGGAAGACTCCAAGCTGACTCATACTCCACGTGGGAGAATCTGTTCTCCCTCTAGAGTCACATTGTCTCTTGAGAGAAGTTGCTTAATGTTTGATTTCTAGAGGTTCTTTAAGCGCCTACAAAGATCATGGAGCAGAAATCATTCAACTATGCAAGTTGAGTCGATTGATTTACCTTTTGGACCGGGCGGCCTCTTTTGCACTTTAGGACGACCTCAATTGTCCAAGTGGGGACCCTCCCCCGCAATTGTCGATTTGACCAGCCCTGGTTCGAGACCTTCAATAGGATTTTAAGGAGTACACGTATCATTGGAGGTAGATCACCACCGTATCCACCTCCTCCAGTGCTAGCGTGTGGCCCAAAGCTTCCATGGATTCCCCTTTCCAATTGACACGATCATCTGTTCACATTCGATGTGAACTGCAGACAACCTACCTGCATACTCATCTCCAACAAGGATCAGATTCGGTCCGAAGGACTCGCTAGTTCCCAGAGCTGGCAGTTAGAGTTGATCTCCACTTCTCACTCGGCCGAGTGTCCGGAAAATGGACCAACCACCAGCCCAGGCTAGTACCGGCGGACGATTACTGAATACTTTTCTCAACCGGTGAGCACAAGCACACTCGGAACATCAACGTACCTTCACATGCAATGTGGACGAAACCGAAGAAGCCGTTTTTCGATAGTCATTCGTGCTGACAATATCAGCCCAATTGAAAATCACATATCCGGATGGTCGGATCTCTGGGATTCCGGAGAAAGTGGCCTGTGGGATCGAGGCAAGGCTTCGCCGGCGCTGGTCGATCTGATCGAACGGGAGGATACGTCTTCTTTTTTTGATCCATTCACTCAGGATGGCAGACGTAAGAAGGCACTGGTACCTGTACGTCACATCAAATTGGTCTTCGTCCAAAGATCCAGGAGAAGGGTTGTGATTGGTGTGAACCGTATTGAAAACTGACTGGACTGGCGCATATTGCGGATATCATAGGGCTGTGGTCGTGGATATGATGCGGTGATGCTTGCGCTGCATGGCTTCGACGTGGTAGGGTTGGAGGTCTCCGAGACGGCTGTCAGGGAGGCCGAGATATATGCCGCGGGCGAACTGTCTCGTCCTTCTTCGTGTCACTTTGGAGAGGGGTATTGTGCACCCTCGAGCAAAGGTTCGGTCCGGTTTGAACTGGGCGATTTTTTGAACCCTCGTTGGCCTCGTGGAGACGAGTCCGACCAGATTGATGGATTCGATCTTGTGTATGACTATACTGTAAGTCTGGCACATTTCGCGTCAATCTCGACGCGCTACCTGGCGATGGCTGTTCAATTATCTGATTGCAAGGATAGTTTCTATGTGCACTGCATCCGCAACAGCGTAAAAAATGGGCAGAAAGTATGGCTCGAGTGATCAAGCCACAGGGCTTGCTCGTTTGCTTGGAGTTTCCTATGTACAAGGACCCAAAGCTGCCAGGTCCACCATGGGGATTGAAAGGTGTCCATTGGAACTTGCTTGCTCGAGGTGGTGACGGGATAATCACCCAAGAGGTTGGCGGTGATGGGAAAGAAAGTGGGAGTTGCGATGCACGGGGTGGTCACTTCCAAAGGATCTTGTATATCAAGCCCCCGCGCTCGTACGAGGTAGCCAAAGGAACAGACATGATCAGTGTGTATGCTCGAAAATGAGACTGGAATTGCTCAACAGCCGAATTATGGGACTCTTATTGCTTTCGATCGGCCATCTCAATGACTTCGTCCTTGTTTTTGTTATCTTCACCCTGTTCCAGATCCAGATTCTTTGCGGCTGCGTGCTCGTCAACTGCAGCAACGACCAGTTCGAATCCACGGCCGCGCTTCTCGGGACCGACAGCAGTGGTGATGACGATCCCAATGGCAATGATTGCCGTCGCAATACCCATCACTGGACCGTAAGCAGATGCCCTGCCACCAGATGGAATACTGACCCAGGTAGATTCCGCAATAGCATTCACGATCTGCGCCGAGGGTGAGCTGATCATGTTTCCAAGCTGGTACGTCAAACCTGGAAACGAAGATCGGAAGGCTGGCGGAGACAGTTCGTTCAAGTGAATAGGAATCACGCCCCAGGCTCCCTGAACAAAAAATTGCATGAAAAAGCCACTGGCACTCAGGGACGCTTCGTCTGTGGGCAGAATCCAGGCGGGGATCAGAAATGCCGACATCATAGCTGCGACAATGATGGCACGACGCCGCCCCACGAATTGTGACAGGTATCCTATGATTGTTCCGCCTACGCAAGCCCCTGTCTTCATCAGAATGGACGCTCTGGAGGCACCCGCGTTGTTCAGTTTCTTTTGCGTGAGCATGAAGGTGGTGTACGAATCTTGCGAGGTGTGCGAGTAATAGTTGAACTAGAAGAGTAGCAATGCGTCAAGGTCAGCTGATTAGCTCTTGAGGGCCGGCACGAGGCGAAGGAGCAATCCGATACTCACCCAAGTCATTAAGAAGACACAATAGACGCACATCTTCCACTCTTTCGCCAACATGAGCTTGATCTCTTTGCCGAACTCGCCAGCGCTCATGTTCCTCTTTCCCGCCTTCTTTGCCTCGATGAATTGCTTTGACTCGGGGAAGAAGATTCGAATGACACCGATACCGATAGAAATGCCCGCTTTTTGGTATCAGCAGCAGCTCAATTGGTAATATCGCTCGTGTTCCTTACCCGCAGCCCAGAAGACGGTTTTCCAACTATCAGTCGCGCCGCCGACTCCAAGGTTGGCACATGCCGCGAGCACATATCCCAATGAGTATCCTTGTTGAAGTATTCCAGACATCAGTCCTCGAGCATTCACCCTTTTGAGGTAAGAGGCAGATCCTTAGAATTAGTCAAGGCTAAGTATTTGACCATAGGTCGAGTGATGGGGGCTTAGTGAACACTCACGGGCAGTGCTCCAAAGCCATGGCAATGGCATTACCGTACACTCCACCCATAAAAAGACCGAAGAGGCTGCGGACTGCCAGGAACTGCTGGAAAGTTTGACTGTAAATGGTGGCAATTTGCAAGATGCCAAGGATGATCATGTTCAGCACCATTGGCCATTTGCGACCGTATTTATCACCCGCAAACCCGAAGAACGCGGCGCCTACACTGCGCAGAAGTAGCGTCAACGTGATTGCCGTGGAGATGTCAGTCTTTGAGCGCCCATAATAGTCCGACAGTTTCTTCGTCTGGATGGACAGGGCATGGAAATCAAAGGCATCGGCTGTCCACGCTGCAAGACCAACAAGAAAGAAGACCCAGTCTCGAGCGGAAAGCTGTGCCATCAGACTGATGGGATTTTGGATAGGCTCAGGAGCCTGCCATTCTGCACGGGTCTCTCCATATTCGTTGATGATTTCCACGCGCTGTTTCCAGACAAACAGGTCCCCGAGAGACTGACGTGCGGTCGCAATGACGCCCTTGGGGATGGGCTCAGCGGGCTCATTGGATGTCATCGCACAATCTGTAGCTCAACCGTCGAAATAGAAAAGTGAAGTAGGGCCTTTTGAAAGAATGAGCCAAAACAAAGTTGATTTTGTTGGTGTCTTTCCTGTTCTATCGACTGACATCGCTCCCATTTATACCCCCGTGCTCATGGCGCTCGAGCATCTGATCATGATCCAGCTAACTGTAGTTTTGCCCTGCAACCCCTTGCTTGTCAAGGACCGACAGATCATCTACCCCAGGAAGTTCTTGCGGGGAATCCGCGGGATTCCCAATCGCGATGCAACTCCGCTGGCAAGCCAAGACCCCGCCAAGCATCTTGGCCTGGCATGCTCTCCAATGCGAAGGCTTGATATGGTATATCTCCTTTGTTGACTTCTCGCCCGTCGCCTTAGTTCAGAAACAACTCCGACCTCACAATCCTTTCGGGCCTTGGCCGACTTGGAGATGAACTCCATCTTGCTGTTGGGATCCGATACTCGGCGGTAGCAACCCAATGGTGGCCAAGTAAGCACGACGGGCTTTTAGGGCAGACTCGACGGGAAGGCCGATGACAGGCCCATTTCCCATGTTTGCGCCACCTCTTGATACCTTACTTCTTCGGAAGATGGCCGAGGAGGGCCCGCTGGACTATAATTCGGACATGTATGCGGTGCTCAGTGTCTGGACCTTTGCAAAATTGCCTCGGATATATCAGCAATATTCTGATACCAGGGACATTCCAATTTCCCCCAGTCATGGAAATGGGTCCCGATGTATGCTTGAGGTCTTTCTCTCAATGGAGTCACGTTCGGTGTACCTGGACAGTACTTTGAACGCATGTGAGATTCCGTTCGGGGTAAATGGCCTGGCGGTGGCTCGATGGCTGTGCTGTCCATTCAGTCATCTAGTCATGATATCCCATGCATGTAAAGAGATTGATCCGTACAGCAAACCTACCTCATGCGTCCTGTGCAGTCATGGAATTACCAAAAGAGGTCTTCCCTCAACCTAATGGAATTGGAACTCCTCTGGAACTCTGAGATGTCTTACTGATTAGGATCATCTTCCCTCCAGCTAGGTACCAAGAAATCAGATGGAGGCCGGGCTTTATTTCCTGTTGTTTTTCTCTTCACAAATGGCAGTCATGTAAATCAGCGCGAAGTTCTTTCGATGATGTCCGTGAGGCTTCTGTTAGCGATCCCAGCATTGATCCTCTGCCCGTTGAACAACCTCGGCGCACCGGCATCGTTGAGGTATATTTTGCACGCACGCCCTCAGCAAACCGCTCCAAAAGAAGCCTCAGAAGAGAGGTGTGATATTTGAAAGTTCTGACTGAGTGTCTCCTTACCCACCAAGTACAGCAGAGGAGCCAGGAGAATCTGGTCATTGATTCTTCATTCAAAGATACATGCTGTTGCAGGCAAGGCTTACAGTAGCTCACCTTGGATTGAATTAGCCATTCAAGTTTACCTACCAAGTACGCATGCTATCAAGCGTCCAGCCGGATCAAGAATAGGGCGGTCAACAACGGCACTACAGCGCCCGGCCAGAACGCTATCGATGACGTACACCGCCTCGTTCCGGGCTATCGTGGACCTTGCGTAGGTTGCCAGCTTCCCGAACCTCCACATGCTGTCCTTCCGCCTTGCACCGCCGTGCCCCTGTTTCACGTGATCAGGCTCCCCCATAAGCGACACCTCAGCAACGACAACAGCGGACCTCCTGAGGTCACTCGTGTACCTATCTCCAGATCTCCCCCTCCCTCTATCCCCTCTACCTAGTCCCTCATCTCTCTTGACTCTCCTTTCCACCTAACTTCTGCTTCTTCCAATTACCAAGATTCCCCCTTTTCTTTCACTCGTTCTGGTTTCCTTGCAAGGCGTTTATTCGGGAGCACCAGGTCGTGCAGCGGCCTAAGTAAATATGGCACCTCTACCCATCAAGTTCACGGAACTCATCAACGTACGTTGCTACCTTGCTCAATGTTGATCTCTGGCTTCACTTGGACCTTACTGACCTTTGAATTTTCTAATCAGCTGACCAATGTTGGCATTGCGGTATGTCCGACCTCACCTCACCTTGACATGGCGAGCTTGTATCGCGACCAGCCTGGCGCATTGGGCAAACATGCTTCATCTGGGCCATACGTGTACTAACTTGCTTGGTGTCTCTAGCAACCATCCATTGGCTTCACTTCATGTGTAAGTTTCTCACCTTATCACCTCGGAATAGGTCAGAGCGTAAATGGCAAGCAGCTGACGACAGAACAATAATCGACTAGACCCTGGAATCCGACCACTATGTCTGCGTTCGCCAGAAACTTGACGAGGATGAGAAACCCCAAGTCATCATCGTTGACCTGAAGAACAACAATGACGTGATGCGCCGACCCATCAATGCTGACAGTGCGATCATGCACTGGAGCAAGAACATCATCGCGCTCAAGGCTCAGGGCAGGACAATCCAGATCTTTGATCTCGGTGCTAAGCAAAAGCTGAAGTCTTCCGTCATGAGTGAGGATATTGTCTACTGGAAATGGTTCAGTGAAAAGTCCCTGGGCCTGGTCACTGAGACTGCGGTCTATCACTGGAACGTCTACGACGCGACCCAGGATAATCCCGTTAAGATGTTTGACCGCCTCCCCAACCTTTCGGTGAGTTCCGTCATGTATTCAGAATTCATTTCCAAAGTTTGATCACCAAATGCTTACGTGCGACTTGCTTCCAGGGATGTCAAATTATCAACTACCGTGTCAACGCCGAGGAGAAATGGATGGTCGTCGTGGGCATCAGTCAACAACAGGGACGGGTCGTTGGTTCAATGCAGCTCTACTCCAAGGAACGTGGTATTTCGCAATTCATTGAGGGTCACGCAGCTGCTTTTGCCGACATCAACGTCGAAGGCTCTCCTCTCCCCCACCATCTTTTCGCCTTCGCGGTTCGAACACAAACCGGTGCAAAGCTACAGATTGCTGAGATCGACCACCAAGAGCCCAATCCTCGATTCCAGAAGAAGGCCGTGGAGGTCTATTTCCCTCAAGAGGCTGTGAACGATTTCCCAGTCGCTATGCAAGTCTCTACTAAGTACGACATTGTCTACCTTGTCACCAAGTACGGCTTCATCCATCTCTACGACCTCGAGACCGGCACCTGTATCTTCATGAACCGCATCTCCAGCGAGACCATCTTCACTACCGCAGCCGATACTGAGGGCGCTGGCCTGGTCGGCGTCAATCGCAAAGGCCAGGTGCTTTCTGTTAGTGTTGATGAGAGCACCATCATCGATTATCTGATGAACAACCCTGCCATGTCTGGTCTTGCGGTCAAGCTTGCCTCGCGGGCCGGTCTCCCTGGGGCTGATCACCTGTATCAGCAGCAGTTCGATTCACTCCTCAGCGCAGGCAACTTCACAGAAGCCGCCAAGGTTGCCGCCAATTCCCCCCGTGGTTTCCTTCGCACCCCTGAAACAATCAGCCGCTTCAAGAATGCGCCTCAAACTGGCCAAATGTCCGTCATTCTCCAATACTTTGGTATGCTGCTGGACAAGGGTTCACTGAACAAGCATGAGAGTGTGGAGCTCGTTCGCCCCGTCCTCCAGCAAAACCGCAAGCATTTGTTGGAGAAGTGGATGACCGAGAAGAAGCTCGAGGCTTCTGAAGAGCTTGGTGATATCATTCGCCCCTATGATATGAATCTCGCCTTGAACGTGTACCTCGAGTCAAATGTTCCTAACAAGGTCGTTGCTGGATTTGCCGAGACGGGTCAATTTGACAAGATTCTCCCGTACTCCAAGCAGGTAGGCTATCAGCCCGACTTCACCCAGCTTCTACAGCACATCGTGCGGGTCAACCCCGAGAAGGGTGCCGAATTTGCGACCCAACTCGCCAACGAGGAGGGTGGCGCACTCGTTGATCTCGATCGTGTTGTGGATGTTTTCTTGTCCCAGAACATGATTCAGCAGGCGACTTCCTTCCTTCTTGATGCCCTTAAGGACAACAAGCCCGAGCACGGACATTTACAGACCCGTCTATTGGAGATGAACCTTGTCAATGCACCCCAGGTTGCAGATGCCATTCTCGGCAATGAAATCTTCACGCACTATGATCGCCCTCGCATCTCACAGCTTTGTGAAGGCGCCGGTCTCGTCCAGCGTGCGCTTGAGAACTCTGATGACCCAGCTGTCATCAAGCGTAACATTGTCAAGACGGACAAGCTGAGCACCGAGTGGTTGATGAACTACTTCGGTCGTCTCTCTGTCGAGCAGACCTTGGAGTGCATGGACTTTATGCTCGAGGCCAACATTCGCCAGAACTTGCAGGCCGTGGTCCAGATCGCCACCAAGTTCTCTGATTTGCTTGGTGCCAACCGCCTTATCGATCTTTTCGAGAAGTACCGCACCGCCGAGGGTCTTTACTACTACCTTGGCAGCATTGTCAACCTCAGTGAGGATCCCGAGGTTCACTTCAAGTACATCGAGGCTGCTACTGCGATGAGTCAGATCACCGAGGTCGAGCGCATCTGCCGGGAGAGCAACTACTACAACCCCGAGAAGGTCAAGAATTTCTTGAAGGAGGCTCGATTGACCGAGCAGCTGCCTCTCATCATTGTTTGTGACCGATTCAACTTCATCCACGACTTAGTTCTCTACCTCTATCAGAATCAGCAGTTCAAGTCCATCGAGGTTTACGTTCAACGAGTGAACCCATCGCGGGCCCCTGCCGTTGTAGGTGGTCTGCTCGACGTTGACTGTGAGGAAAGCATCATCAAGAACCTTCTCTCCACCGTCGACCCAGCTGTCATTCCGATCGATGAGCTTGTCTCCGAGGTTGAGAGCCGCAACCGTCTCAAGCTGTTGCTCCCCTTCCTCGAGGCCACCCTTGCTAGTGGTAATCAGCAACAGGCTGTCTACAACGCGCTTGCCAAGATTTACATCGATAGCAACAACAACCCGGAGAAGTTCCTCAAGGAAAACGACTTGTACGACACTCTGACGGTCGGAAAATACTGCGAGAAGCGTGATCCCAACCTGGCGTTCATTGCATACAGCAAGGGACAGAATGACTTGGAGCTCATCAGCATTACCAACGAGAACTCCATGTATCGTGCGCAGGCCCGTTACCTGGTTGACCGTGCCGACACTGAGGTTTGGAACTTTGTTCTGAGCGAGAACAACATGCACCGTCGCTCTCTTGTCGACCAGGTTATCGCAACCGCGGTTCCTGAATCCACTGAGCCTGACAAGGTCTCCGTCGCCGTCAAGTGCTTCCTTGAGGCCGACCTGCCTGGCGAGCTTATTGAGCTGCTGGAGAAGATCATTTTGGAGCCCTCGCCATTCAGCGACAACACTAGTCTGCAGAACTTGCTGATGCTGACTGCTGCCAAGGCTGACAAGAGCCGATTGATGGATTACATTCACCAGCTGAACGAATTCTCTGCAGACGAGATTGCCGAGATGTGTATTCAGGTTGGTCTCTATGAGGAAGCCTTCGAGATCTACAAGAAGGTCAACAACCAGCTTGCTGCCGTCAACGTTCTCGTTGAGAACATCGTAAGCATTGACAGAGCCCAAGAATTTGCTGAGCGAGTTGAGCTTCCCGAGGTTTGGAGCAAGGTTGCCAAGGCCCAGCTGGACGGTCTGCGTGTCACTGACTCGATTGAATCTTACATTCGCGCCAACGATCCCTCGAACTACAATGAAGTGATTGAGACTGCTACTCATGCCGGCAAGGATGAGGATCTGGTCAAGTTCCTCCGCATGGCTCGCAAGACTCTGCGCGAGCCCGCGATCGACACTGCTCTTGCCTTTTGCTTTGCCCGTCTGGACCAGCTTGCTGAACTTGAGGACTTCCTTCGCTCCACCAACGTCGCCGACATTGAAGCTTCCGGTGACAAGGCCTATGAGGAGGGATACCACCAGGCCGCCAAAATCTTCTACACCAGTGTCTCCAACTGGGCTAAGCTCGCCACCACTCTTGTTCACCTGGAGGAGTACCAGGCTGCCGTCGAGTGTGCGCGCAAGGCTAACAGTGTCAAGGTGTGGAAGCAGGTCAACGCGGCCTGTGTGGATAAGAAGGAGTTCCGCTTGGCTCAAATTTGCGGTCTGAATCTCATCGTTCACGCTGAGGAGCTTCAGGCTCTTGTCCGCCAATACGAGCGTAACGGTTACTTTGATGAGCTCATCTCGGTCCTTGAGGCTGGTCTTGGTCTGGAGCGTGCTCACATGGGCATGTTCACCGAGCTCGGTATCGCTCTGTCCAAGTACCACCCGGACCGAGTGATGGAGCACTTGAAGCTGTTCTGGTCGCGCATCAACATTCCCAAGATGATTCGCGCCTGCGAGGAGGCCAACCTCTGGCCTGAACTCGTCTTTTTGTACTGCCATTACGACGAGTGGGACAATGCGGCTCTTGCCATGATGGAGCGTGCCGCTGATGCCTGGGAGCACCACTCTTTCAAGGACATCATCGTCAAGGTCGCCAACTTGGAAATCTATTACCGCGCGCTCAGCTTCTACCTGCAGGAACAGCCTCTTCTAATTACCGACCTGCTCCAGGTCCTCACGCCACGTATTGACGTCAGCCGTGTCGTTCGCCTCTTCAAGTCTTCCGACAACATCCCTCTGATCAAACCTTTCATGCTGAACGTTCAGAGCCAGAACAAGCGGGCTGTGAATGACGCGATCAACGAGCTTCTAATTGAAGAGGAAGATTACAAGACTCTCCGTGACTCTGTTGACAACCACGACAACTTCGATTCTGTAGAGCTGGCTCAACGTCTCGAGAAGCATGAATTGATCTTCTTCCGCCAAATTGCTGCCAGCATCTACCGCAACAACAAGCGCTGGGAGAAGTCGATTGCCCTTTCCAAACAAGACAAGCTCTACAAGGACGCTATCGAGACTGCCGCTATCTCTGCCAAGTCGGAGGTGGTCGAGGATCTTCTTCGTTACGTAAGTTCAACACTGACCTGGCGTCTTTGCCTACGATGCTCACATTTACTGACATTTCTTTTCCACTCTAGTTCGTCGATATTGGCAGTCGTGAGTGCTATGTCGGCATGCTCTACGCTTGTTACGATCTGATCCGCCCTGACGTGATCATGGAAATTTCATGGCGTAAGGGCTTGCACGACTTCACTATGCCCTTCATGATTAATTTCCTTTGCGAGCAGACTCGCACTATTGAGATGCTCAAGAAGGACAACGAGGAGCGCAAGAATCGTGAGAAGGGTCAACGGGTTGAGGAGGACAACACACCTATCCTGGGTGGCTCCCGATTGATGCTCACACAGGGTCCCGCGGCTCCGGCTAGTCCGATGCCTTATGGCCAGCCCACTAGTCTGGCCCCACAGGCAACTGGTTACCGTGGGTTCTAAGGCTGTTGTTGAGATGGGGGGTGGTTCTGTCTCGACGTCTTTTCCTGTTTGAGTTTTCTTCTTTGATGTGTAACATACAGCGACGTGATGACCTTCTTGGTGCGAGCTAAAAGCACGAGATCCGGTGAAAGAGCGGCTCTTGTGCAGACATGCCATGAGATACATTCGGAGGGGAATGTCCATGGCGAACTCTTAATGTTTTCAATTTTCCCTTTATTTGACTTTTTACGCTTGACTCTTTGCCCTTAAGTTTATCATGCATTTGTGTTCATTAGGCATTCCCCACTACATTTGCAGTGCGTCGCCGTCGGTTCTAGGATGATGAATGTATTTTTGTTTCAAGCGGGACCTCTGCATACTCTTCCAACAGCGAGGGTATGAGTAGTATCACTCGACCCATCTGGCTCTCTAAGATCACTGCGCAGACAGTACTGCACTGACTGCATCACTGCAGTACTTAAAACTTACGTCCTAGTTCCTACTCTTAGTACCAAATGTGAGACCCTCAAGGGTCTTGAGGCCAACAGCAGTCCTCACAACGAGCTGCTAGCAAGCAAAATCAAAGTATGGTCCAGCACTCTGGCGCCATACCATTTCTTCCAAGCCACTTATCTCTTTGGGTCTTTGAGCACCTAGTTCGACGCAAATACTATAACACCAGGGTTTCGTTTCGCCGGCTTACTGCACACAACAGAAGACCCTTGTAAACCGAACAGACTGCCCAGGTCGAATCTACCTGCAGACTCTCCGTTCCACCGAACCGAGTAGCTGACTGCTGACCCGAATGAGATCTGTGGCTTCTCGGCAGACAAGCTAGTGATTCACCCAGTCGAACGTTGACTTGCGCGTGTTGCCCTCCAATCAAGGAAACACCGAGATGCCGTGTTCAGGTAGATTCTCTTCCAGGCAGATCATCCCGGTGAGCGATTTGCAACAAACATCTGGGGAAAGTGCGACCGATATCTACCTAGCTCGGCCCTGTGTAGTTTCGCACGGACAGGCGCAGCACATACGTTGGCGAGAACTAAGTAGTCGAGGGCTTGGACGAGCTCTGGGCAGCTGTAGCCTGTATGGCAGTGCTAGCACCCTGGCGGACTCGATGAGCAGAGACGAAGTACTGTAAGCTGCATGCAGACTACTACACATATGATGCTAGGATGAGGATGATTGAGCGAGAAAAGTGCCTGGGACTTCACAATGGGCACTGGCGCGACTTCAGGCCGGAAGCTAGGTAGGTACTAAGGTAGTACTAGGCTACTGTATGACTAGATCCTGCGGGATAGGGCAGTAAGAAGTTATCTATGTAGGATCTTGGATGCGGGACTTGAGACTCGTATTGCTCGGCAGGATGCAGAATCCCTTCCATTCCTCCGTAGTGCCTCAGCTGTCTTGGCGGATAGACAAGCGAGGATTTGTACAACATTCCACTGATCTGCATTAGGGCTGGAGGCGGAGAGGGCTTGGCTGCAGCCTGCCGCTGATGAGACTGAAAAGGGGGGGGGGGGGGATTTTGTGCAGGTGTTAGGACGGAAGCAGACGAAGTGCTACGGAGTATGTACCTTGAAATTAGTGCTGACATGCAACGTATAACACTAAGTTCCCATGTCGTTGAGAGTACCACCTTTCTGGTGGTGTATTTCGAAATCTCACTCCGAGCCTCATTCATTCGGACTGGAAGACCCGGTCCTTCGGCCCGAAGCGCCACGGGCGAACAATCCGTTGAAGACCTGCCGGCGCGTGAGTCTGATTCAGGATGAGAATTGATCGTGCGCTGGACGTCGGTAGCTCCTTCTCGTGGCGTTGAAGTAAACCGATTTCGTACCTTGGGGAGATACCCTAGTAGCAGACGACTAGTAGTAGACGACTAGTAGTAGTGTGGGACTGCGGTCTGCCTCAGATACAGGGGCACTGGGTGAGCGACGAAAGCGATCGGCGAGTCAGAGAGGACGGGCTAGAAGGTTTCGAACGGAGAAAATAATCAATGATGGAATCACGGGTCAAATTTCATCTCCCGAGTCCACTGCAGCTAACACACTCACCCCAGACGAGAGAGTCGGGGAAATTCTCGATCCAGCGGACTGGTGATAGACCATCTCAATTCGATCAGTACATCTCCATATAGACAGGTACTGACAAATCTGCGATCAGGCAAATATCAAGCTGACAGTAGCAGCTGGAATGAGACCTGGCACTGGAATATTCAATTCATGTCATTCTCGTCCTTTTTACCCCATCTCGACCAGTCCACAAGTCCGGGGTTCCGTTGCATGACGTCAATGCCAACTATCGAACTGACAGACTCCATAAACTCAAGATAAGCCATTGGCGTCCAGTGATTGGTCAGATCGTTATCGACCGCTACACATCCTGATGCTTAGGGCAGAGGAAGCCTATAAGCGAAGCGAGAGATAGCAGATACCTTGCTTTTTTTTCTTATGGTGTTTGGAGTCCGCAAACCGACATGACTAGCCGAAGGTAGTGATGTCCCGTAGTATATGTTGTGCTGACGAATCGAGCTTATCTTTTCCTGTTGTCGTCTGAGAAATTGAGTCGATGCACAAGACTGGGACACGACATTGGGCTGCGTGAGAGTGACGATCCTGAAATTCTGCTTGTAGTTGAGGCTGGGGAATTGATGTACTACTAGAAAACTACACTCGTCGTATGTAAGGTATGCAGATCGAGGACACCGTATTGTTCTCGACGTGCAGACACTGCCTGGGTTAGTTGACCCTGATGTGGTGATCGACCAGGTCACGAGACACGCCCCAAGATCACCCTTGCCTTGACTCGTCGGAGCCCGTGACTGACTCACTTGGCCCTTGGCATCTACGGGCCCACAGAAACCGGGTCAGGGTTTACAGGTCTTCCTCTCTTGACACCCACAACTGACCTTGAGTTTACTCACAGATACCACGGGCTCCGACTGCTCAAGGCAAGGATTTCTCGCAGATACTCGCAGATCATGCCCTTTGCCAAGGGGGTCATGACTGATGAGGTGGGACTCGAGGAAGGGAGAGGGTCCCCCCGTGCTAGAGTGCTAGAGCCTCGCAGCTGGCTGGTGGCTGGTGGCTGGTCCACGCCCGGTGCCTACCGGCTGCAGAAGTGCCTTTTCCTGAAGATGAAGAGCCCACTACTGTAATACTGTTGTAGTTTAAGCTTTCCCCGGCGATCGCATTCGTATGTATGAATGGTCCGGCGACTCGAAGTTTCGAACTGAGGAGTGTCCTTTCGAGTCATAACAAAAAGGTTGCGCGTGTCTTCAGATTGCACTGCTCGCTCCATTCCGTATTCTTCCTCGATTTCTTCCGACCTTTCCAGATTGAAGGTCACATCGACTTGGATCGTCGGAAGAGACACGATAACGTCCAGGAACAAGAGGGAGAGACACAACCGAGCGTCTCGGGCGTCGTTTGCCCGAGGGAAGCCAGTTTGCGTGGACTCTGGGGATGGCTGGACTTTACTTGTGCTCCGTCTGTTGGGCTTTTCGCCGTGCGTTGCACTGTGAGGGGGTGAAGCATACGGAGAACCCTTCATTCTCCGAGATCTGCCTCGGGAAGAGCTTCAGAGGAGGGTTCTCCGTCGATACCCGTCCGGAGGATGGGGAGAGAGGGAAGGGGAGGAACGGCACGGGGCGCTGGAGCAGGCTGGAGCAGGCTGGAGCAGGCTGGAGCAGAGCAGGAGTGATGGTGACTTTGGTCTCTTCACATTGATTGACAGTTGGTACTTTCCAGTGTACTTCATTGTGCCTGGTGGTGGTACTACTACTACTACTACTACTACTACTACTACCACTACTACTACTACTACTACTACTACTACTACTACTACTACTACTACTACTACTACTACTACTACTACTACTACTACTACTACTACTACTACTACTACTACTACTACTACTACTACTACTACTACTACTACTACTACTACTACTACTACTACTACCACTACTACTACCACTACTACTCCTACTCCTACTACTACTACTATAGAGATTCCTTTCTCCAGGCAATTGGTGGACTTTGTTGGTCCGCATTCGACTCGCCATATCTCAATCTCTCTCCTTCTTTTCAGCACGGGTACTCGGGCAACCGGACGATCGCACGGGACAATCTATCGAGCGCCGACTTCGCCAACGGTCGCTGGGTGAGATATGGGGGAAATCACCAGAGCTGAATTCCATTCAAACGGACAAGAGAAGTATGTATTCACAGACAAAAAAAGGATTGGGCAGTTTACCATGTAGATTGTACTTTGTAGACGCTCGTCGATCATTGAATCACTCATTTCAATAGAGTCAACGATTGTCACCTGGTGACCACAGGGTCTGAATAATAACTCGAAATGGCCCACCCTGGAGACCCGGCAAGTTCAAAGATTTCTAGAATGATTGGCAATTGGAATCACGCAAGCGCAATGTAGTCATAACAAAAAAAGCAAGAAAGAAAAAAAAAAAGGAAAAAAAGGGAAAAAAGGGAAAAAAGGTCACATCACAGCCACATTCACGGGAAAGAGGCGATGAGATCGCCGTCCGGTGTACCGGTGAACCTCTTGGAGCAAGCCAGCCGCCAACTCTGCAAGAGGGCCGAGAGTCAGACACCTTGGCAAAAAAACCACCATCCTGGCACCCACTGGCCCTGGTTCTTCCACGCGGGTAAAGATGGCTCACAGGAGGGCTTGGGTCGGTAGGGAAAAAAAAAAAGGCAAAAGCACAGAAAAGGAAGGGGGAAAAAAAGAAGAAGAAGAAGAAGAAGAAGAAGAAGAAGAAGAAGAAAGAGAATGAAAAGTAAGGAAGCGCCTTGACTTGTCTGGATTGGTCGACCGAGAACCTCAGGATCAGTGACTACGGTCAACCCAACATTCGATGGAACAATTTGAGTCGACCAACTAATCCAGGCCGAAGTCAATCGTTATCATCCCACTGCGGAGGAAGTAAATTGGCTACTGGAATTTGATAATCGCAAATGCCAGGCGGGGCGGGGACCTCAAGTCCGACCAGCCGGCCACTCTAACTCTCTAGTCTCTGGCTCTCTGACTCTCTGACTCTCGACTCTCGACTCTCCCAGACAGTCGAACTCGGCTGCCCTGCCAGTGTTCGCAGGCGACCCCACGGCAATTACCTCATCGATGGAGTCAATCTTCTGCTTTACCCCGGGCAAGATTTGGCTCGGCCCAGTCTCACGTTGTCCTGCGCAAATTGACAGCGCACGGAGTGCAGTCCACAGTCCGGTGTCAGTCGTGGTCGGAAACCTAAAGACAGCATATGAGCCTAGTCATACTCGTACGATCGTACTCGTAGGACTCGAAGAAGAACGTGCGTGCCTTGAGGTCCAGAGCTAAACGCAAGGAGATGCAATCGCATTCGGCAGGAAGTAACCAAGTACCTCCTGCGATAAGCTGCGTCGCCGTTTTCCATGAAGCTTTCTGACAATCGCCAACGGTCCAAGATCAGATGGACGGTAAAATGCAACGGCATTCTTCCAGAAAGGCCATCAGTAGTCGACAAGGACGTGTTACCTGAATCATGTACACTCACACGAGCGGATGACCATGTACCGGTATAATCCTCACACCGTCACCCATAGGCAATGAAATACCGACGGAGCGAATGGACAGTACGGTCCCTGGCTTCTGATAATCGAATCGTGTCACGGCCATCTCCACTGGTTCAGCCCGTGACCCATTTCGGTTTTATCTGCCCCTCCCCTCCCCCCGCCCATTTAACCATCCACCCTCGACATCATTTCGAACTCGGACGTCGCTCTTCATTTCTTCCTTTCCCTTCTCCCCTTCCCGACCAACTCATCCAGCTCAGCTCAGCTCAGCTCAGCTCAGCAGACCTCGGTCTTCCATCCTTCGAATTCCATCCCCTCCAGCTTCTCGACAACGGAGAAGTTCCATTGCCGTCGTTCAGATCCCCTCGCAGTGCCACTCCGCTTGCATTGTCGTCTCTTGCCGAGATCGGCCGCGCTGCGTTCCGGAGCTCTCCTCCCCCTCCAGCTGGTGTCTATTCCGTGAGTCACTCTCCCATCCTCATCGCGAGCTTCAGCTTGGCGTTCTTCTTCCCTCCGGAGCAATCAATGGCATTCCATGCTCTCGCTCCAATTCGGGGACCCAAGAAGAACCCCCTCATTGACCGATTTCTTCATCTCCATTAGCTACGGGAATAAAGTGCACCACCTCACCCCGCGCTTTTCTCTCTCTCCCTCGTCTATCTAACCTACCGCTTTCCTCCCCGCCCCTTCCTCTTTTCCTCTTTCCTCTCTCTCCCCCTCTTCCTCTCTCTTTTCACACATCATGGCTGCCTCGTCCCGTCAGCCCGAGGAGGCGATCGATGACTCCGAATTCATCGAGGACCACAATGAGCACCACCAGGACTCGGTACACCGCCGTCTCCGGGCCAATTCCACCATCATGCACTTCCAGAAGATCTTGGTGGCCAACCGTGGTGAAATTCCCATCCGTATCTTCCGTACCGCCCACGAGCTGTCCTTGCAGACGGTCGCCGTCTTCTCCCATGAAGATCGGTATGGTATGCACCGCCAAAAGGCCGACGAGGCCTACATGATCGGCAAACGCGGTCAGTATACCCCCGTCGGCGCTTACTTGGCCGGTGACGAGATCATCAAGATCGCCGTGGAGCACGGCGTCCATCTGATCCACCCGGGGTATGGCTTCCTGTCTGAGAACGCCGAGTTTGCCCGCAACGTCGAAAAGGCCGGCATCGTCTTTGTCGGTCCCACCCCCGACACCATCGACGCCCTCGGCGACAAGGTCTCAGCCCGTCGCCTGGCCATCAAGTGCAACGTCCCCGTCGTCCCTGGTACCGAGGGCCCCGTAGAGCGCTACGAGGAGGTCAAGTCCTTCACCGACACCTACGGCTTCCCCATCATCATCAAGGCCGCCTTTGGTGGTGGTGGTCGTGGTATGCGTGTCGTCCGTGAGCAGGCCGACCTGCGCGACGCCTTTGAGCGTGCCACTTCCGAGGCCCGCTCCGCCTTCGGTAACGGCACGGTCTTTGTGGAGCGCTTCCTCGACAAGCCCAAGCACATTGAGGTCCAGCTGCTGGGTGACAACCAGGGTAACGTCGTGCACCTGTTCGAGCGTGACTGCTCCGTCCAGCGTCGTCACCAGAAGGTCGTCGAGATCGCCCCCGCCAAGGACCTGCCCATCGAAGTCCGTGACAAGATCTTGGCCGACGCCGTGCGTCTCGCCAAGTCCGTCAAGTATCGCAATGCGGGTACCGCCGAGTTCCTGGTGGACCAGCAGAACCGCTACTACTTCATCGAGATCAACCCTCGTATCCAGGTCGAGCACACCATCACCGAAGAGATCACCGGCATCGATATCGTCGCTGCTCAGATCCAGATTGCCGCTGGTGCGACTCTCGAGCAGCTGGGCCTGACCCAGGACCGCATCTCCACCCGTGGTTTCGCCATCCAGTGTCGTATCACCACCGAGGATCCCTCCAAGGGCTTCTCTCCCGACACCGGTAAGATCGAGGTCTACCGCTCCGCCGGTGGTAACGGCGTCCGTCTGGACGGTGGTAACGGCTTTGCGGGCGCGGTCATCACCCCTCACTACGACTCCATGCTGGTCAAGTGCACGTGCCGTGGTTCCACCTACGAGATCGCTCGCCGCAAGGTCCTGCGTGCCCTGGTCGAATTCCGTATCCGCGGCGTCAAGACCAACATCCCCTTCTTGGCTTCCCTGCTGAGCCACCCCACCTTCATCGATGGCACTTGCTGGACTACCTTCATTGATGACACTCCCGAGCTCTTCGCTCTCGTCGGCTCTCAGAACCGTGCTCAGAAACTGCTGGCTTACCTGGGTGACGTGGCTGTCAACGGCAGCAGCATCAAGGGACAGATGGGCGAGCCCAAGTTCAAGGGCGAGATCATCAAGCCCGTTCTCACCGATGCTTCGGGCACCCCCATCGACGTCTCCGTTCCGTGCCAGAAGGGCTGGAAGCAGATTCTCGACAGCCAGGGCCCGGAGGCGTTTGCCAAGGCGGTGCGCGCCAACAAGGGCTGCTTGATCATGGACACCACCTGGCGTGATGCCCACCAGTCGCTGCTCGCTACCCGTGTGCGTACCATTGACATGCTCAACATCGCCCCCGAGACCAGTCACGCCCTGTCCAACGCCTACAGTCTGGAGTGCTGGGGTGGCGCCACCTTCGACGTCGCCATGCGCTTCCTGTACGAGGACCCCTGGGACCGTCTGCGCAAGCTTCGCAAGGCCGTGCCCAACATTCCGTTCCAGATGCTGCTGCGCGGCGCCAACGGTGTGGCCTACTCCTCTCTCCCCGACAACGCCATCTACCACTTCTGTAAGCAGGCCAAGAAGTACGGTGTTGACATCTTCCGTGTTTTCGATGCCCTCAACGATGTGGACCAACTTGAGGTCGGCATCAAGGCCGTTCAGCAGGCCGGTGGTGTGGTCGAGGCCACCATCTGCTACAGTGGTGACATGCTGAACCCCCACAAGAAGTACAACCTGGAGTACTACCTTGCTCTGGCCGACAAGATTGTCGCTCTCGGCACCCACGTCTTGGGCATCAAGGACATGGCTGGTGTGTTGAAGCCCCAGGCTGCTCGTATTCTGATCGGTGCCCTCCGTGAGCGTTACCCCGATCTGCCCATCCACGTGCACACTCACGACTCTGCCGGTACCGGTGTCGCTTCCATGATTGCCTGTGCCCAGGCGGGTGCTGATGCCGTGGACGCTGCCACCGACTCCCTGTCCGGTATGACCTCGCAGCCCAGCATCGGTGCCATCCTCGCCTCGTTGTCCGGCACCGAGCAGGATCCCCACTTGGACGTCGCGCATGTCCGTGCTCTCGACAGCTACTGGGCTCAGCTGCGCTTGCTCTACTCGCCCTTCGAGGCCGGTCTTACCGGCCCCGACCCTGAGGTCTATGAGCACGAGATCCCCGGTGGCCAGCTGACCAACCTGATCTTCCAGGCCAGCCAGCTGGGTCTTGGCCAGCAGTGGGCCGAGACCAAGAAGGCTTACGAGGCGGCCAACGACCTCCTCGGTGATATCGTCAAGGTCACCCCCACTTCCAAGGTGGTTGGCGATCTGGCCCAGTTCATGGTGTCCAACAAGCTCTCCGAGCAGGACGTTGTTGACCGCGCGGCCGAGCTGGACTTCCCCGGTTCCGTGCTTGAATTCCTGGAGGGTCTGATGGGTCAGCCCTTCGGTGGCTTCCCCGAGCCCCTTCGCTCTCGCGCTCTGCGCAACCGTCGCAAGCTCGACAAGCGCCCCGGTCTGTATCTCGAGCCCCTGGACCTGCCAGGCATCAAGAACCAGATTCGCGAGAAGTTTGGCTCCGCGACCGAGTGCGATGTTGCTTCCTACGCCATGTACCCCAAGGTGTTCGAGGACTATCGCAAGTTCGTGTCCAAGTTTGGTGATCTCTCCGTGCTGCCGACTCGCTACTTCTTGGCCCGTCCCGAAATCGGCGAGGAGTTCCACGTTGAGCTGGAGAAGGGTAAGGTGCTTATCCTGAAGCTGCTTGCCATTGGACCCTTGTCCGAGCAGACCGGTCAGCGCGAGGTCTTCTACGAGGTCAACGGTGAAGTCCGACAGGTCTCGGTCGATGACAACAAGGCCTCTGTGGACAATGTTGCCCGCCCCAAGGCCGATGTGGGTGACAGCAGCCAAGTTGGTGCTCCCATGTCTGGTGTCGTGGTTGAGATTCGCGTGCACGATGGCCATGAGTGCAAGAAGGGTGACCCTATCGCGGTGCTGAGCGCCATGAAGATGGTAAGCCCTGGATCTTTCGACTTTTGTATTCTGTTCCAAGGTACATTGTGCTAACCCGTTATTTTACTTTGCAGGAAATGGTCATCTCTGCTCCTCACAGCGGCAAGGTCTCTGGCTTGCTGGTCAAGGAGGGTGACTCTGTCGATGGTCAAGATTTGATCTGCCGCATCACCAAGGCTTAATTGAGCTTTGGATTGAAGGAGGCGTCGCGTATATGATGGGTAATAACTGTGGAACGTTTTCATCTTTGACGACGTGTTGAAAATGATTTGGCTTGCGTTTTTTTCAAGTAATGTTCTTTTTTTTTGGCTTTTTTTTCTCTCTCTGCGGTCTCCTTTTTCCAGGTCGGGATAGTAAGAACCCCAGAATTGGTGTATGCCCCCTCGCGAGAGAGAGAGGCCGCGATGCGATGTGAATGATAAACTCTAGCGTGGGTCGATTACTTGTTCAACCGGATTCTTGAATATCTCGAATTGAATTGAAATAAATTCAACGTGCCTACGGTAGATTCCATGCTCGGTGAGTTGGCGACCAGACTTGGACTCATCCAGCGCATGCTCACCGTAGCACTTCAAGTCGTGCAATTGCGGAAGTGAGAAGGTGATATTTTCCATTCGGAACGTATATCTGTAATCCTCTTGGGGGGGGGGGTCATTCTACTGATACCACACTCATTCCCTCTCCTCGGTGAATAGTCAAGAATTGTTCCTATTGTCGCGGTCTTTCTACAGCTGTACGTCCATACGACAACGGCACTGGCCATACTTGCGTGGAGACTTAAAGACGACCTGAGCGCTCAAGGGGATTTTCAACTGGAAAGACAAGTACATTTTCCTAATTTCCGCGACCTCTCGCTCACTCCTCCATTCGCCTCTCAATAAAGACAAGCATATGGGCTACGCTTGGCTCCCAACAGACCTCCATCAGGACCTCTGGGAACGGTGGTCGATGCGATCAGACCTTTCATCGACCGATTCCGATCGATAAAGTTCGATCCGAGCACCACCCCCTTCCACTCCTGCAGATGGGCAGCATAACCTCTCGTACAGCAGTTGTGAGAAACTCCAATCTGATTTGACCATTTAAAAGTCAGAAAGGCTCTGCTTATCCACCTTTTTTCTTAACTCGGTACTGCATAAACAATCTTTGTAACATCATTCGGATCATATGGCCCGATCGATGGGGATTTTGGGTCCGATCGAATTGCCTTCTGTGGAGGCTGGTCATTGAAGAAAGACGTAGTGAGTACTGGGTACATCCTTTTGTGGAAGATTTGCGCGGGTAAAAGTGGGCTTGATGACTGCTGGACAAGTACTGGGTACCCCCAAGGATTGACTTGGTCTGATTAGTTGTGGGAGCTTTCCCCGCAATCTGCACCTACGTCAAAGCCCTCCGTCTATTACGCAGTCGATGATGAGGTCAGGAGTACTTTGGGTGTACTTGATACTTGGGTTATGGCCTTTGGTAATTGAGTGGAGGGGAGACTGGACTGCCGAGTAGTAGTAGGCTTTGATCAACTTAGCTCTTCTAGCGTTGAACATATCAAGTGATATTTATGGAACAGATGCATATTCCGTCTGTGAGTGTCTGCATTCTTCAAGGCTCGAGAGTCGAAGATTATTCTCGCCACACCGAGACGAGGATTCTGCTCGCGTCTACCTAGAATCTAATGAAGGGTTGAGAATGCCTAGTATACGATTCAATCTCTTTGCAGGTCATCACATACGTTGAACTATCCATTCGCTTCCAGTTTTCCTACTAGCGTAGACACCCCGTGACTTGCGTCCGGCCCTCTCGGCAACCATTGTAGAGGATACCTCCTGCTCTACCTCCATATCCTTGTGGCTAACCTGCACAGCTCAAGCAATGATTCGCCTTGACTGGCCCTATAAACGATGATAGCCAGTATGTCGGGTCCCTGCCAAAGGACAGCCCTAGTACTACTGCTCTTTTTCCGAAGAAATGAAAATGCCGTGTCTTATAAGACGGGTCTCCCCCACTCTGGCTTCTCGATCTTGCATCGATCGTCTCACACCCTCAGATCTAACTTTGATCATCATCCTCTGGACTAGCTAAGGTATGTCTATACACTCCAGTGGAAGAGATTCGATCTGGTCCATTCCATTGCTCGTCTCCACTGCGATCGTCTTTCTCCTTCGATGCCTGCGTTTGCCCCCCGCCCCCTTGCACTGCGGCGCTTTTCCACGGATCAGGTAGCCGTTATCCTCCCTCATGGCCCATGACGTCTTTGACTTGATATCATCTCGATTGTGGGTTATCCAGTCTGTATATATAAGCTACATGGACCACTGTGTTTCTTTCTCCATCTGTATTGAATATCACCCATTGCAAATCATCCATCACTTCCAACACAAATTGCGACTTTCAAACAGTCGTTGCTGACCACCGCCTCCTCAATCTCAGATACAGCTTGCTACTAGTCCGAGTATTTCCACCCCTTGTCTCCAAGAATCTTATCTTCGACATCCTCAAACCACAACATGTCTGACAACGTGACTGACCCTCCAAAGCGCCACTGGCACGGTGAAGCAGGGAACCGCTACGAACATCAAAACGTCTGGACTCACGGCGGTGCCAAAGGTCCTGCAAATCGTGCTCCCTGGGCTCTAACTCCTGAACAAACAATGGCTGCCGACTCATCTCGCCGAGTACGTGATACTCCTAGAAACCCATCACTCCACATTCATTCGTGAAAGGTCCTGATGTACTAATACTCTCTATCTTTGTTTTTTGTTTGCTTAGAGCTCCGCCGCTTCCAGCAGCGGAAGTCCCCCTTCCACTATGAACGATCGCCGCCGTTCTAGCGCGAGCTCCAAGTCCGGCCCCATGTTCGCGGGCCTGCAGTCGGTGAAGCGTGATTCCACCGATGCTAATATGTCGGCTCGTCGGGCGAGCTGGAACGAGCAGCAGCAGCCCGGAGGTTTCTTCTCCAAGTTGTGGGAGGGATATACCCGGGGAAAGTGAATTTCGTATTGAATATTGACATGAGGTTATATGATGCTTGTTCAGTCATCTTTGGTTAATTTTATTTTTCGGGTGTCTGGTCGTATAGGAGTTACTTTCCTCGTGGAGGTTGTATGTACTCTTGCGCGGTTATTTATCGTCAACGGTACACTTATTCATGAATTATGTTCGACGATCAATCATTCTATCACTACATCACTTGGAAGCGCTCAGGAGGTGTTTATTCAATCAACTCTTGGAACTTTTATCATTTCCTGGTGGATCCAAAACCAGGTTCCATCTTGACATAAGTACCTTGTCCATAGATTAGTGACTCCTGCCACTTCAAACGTGTATGAACACGATCCGTACGACTAGTTGCGTCGAACCTTCTCTCCATAGTCTGAACACAAAATTACTTTGGTGTTCAGAGCAAACACATTCCTGACCTACCTACGATACTCCCAGCTCTACATGTCGATGGGACGTCGCCGAGCCCGCACCATCAATTACATGTGATTTGCAAGACATTCTCTTCAAGAATGCCTAGCTAACACCCAGTCCTGACTCCTATACGGCTGAACCGTGCGGTGCTATTGGGGGCGACTCCCGCAATCCGCATCTATGCCTGGGAGTACAAGCACAAGGCTAAGCTCTGCTCCTGGGCCGAGTAGATAGATGAGTCCTGACCAGTGATAGAACATGTTCCAAATCTGTAGTCATAGTTGCCTTGCATCCTTTCTGAGGGATTGATGGGCAGTGCATCGGCGCAGACAGCAGCTCAGTCCATTGAGGCGTCTTTATAACTTCTTGGCCGTGATAAGGTTGTAGTTCTGTACGTTGAAGGATACATGCTTTTATATGCATGTAGGATGTCTGATCATGGACAGGATGGGTTGGGTTTAGGGACTTGGGTCATGAGGATGAGAAATCGTCGCTGTTGTTTGGAAGCGTGTTGATTGTGCTGTGAGTTGACCAGGTGCAATATCAAAGGGTGGTGGAGCGCAATGGGATGGTTATATTGAGCAGCTGTTGAGAGTTGAAAGTACGCCCACAATAGGGTTATCTCGACCATGGAGACGGGCCGTGTATGGTGAAGGCCTATGCCCATATGTAGGTGCATTTCCTTGCGCTCTCAAACATGTGTGGTGTGTGGTGTGTGGTGTCTGCTTGATGGCATACGGGGTGGTCACGCCGAGACTTGCCAGCGTGATCAACATTGGCTGGACAGCAGCAACACGTATAGTTGGTGACTGCACCACTCTTGCACAATGCGAATCGCGACGTCGAAGGCTTCCACGTCCGAGTGCGAGAACGAGGCTACAAACCCTACCAATCTACAGTCTACATCAACTACACAGAGGAACGGCACCAGGTGTAGACAGTAACAGACAAGAGGAAGAGAGGCCAGATGAGTCTCTGGACATCCACACGGGCCAGCCTTGCGGCCAGAACATGCGAAGCCAAGTGATCTCAAAAAATAAAAGTTGACTCTTTGACAAGGTCATAGAGACCACATGTCAACCGAGCCATTGGACGTGGAAGCATATCAAGACAATCAAGTCCCGTGCCCAGTCCAACCTTTTCAACAATGATTATGCGGAAAAACATACACCTTTCGTGCAGCCTTCATTGTGAAAAGGAAAAGAGGTGATTGCAATGGTATTGCAAGGTGGTAATAAATTCATGTCTCTAACACGCCTAATCCTGGTTGCCGTGAGAGAATCAAAAAAGGGAGTTTCAGAACACCATATCCGACGCAAAGAGCAGGAGCCCGGCCGGTTGCCTTCGGGTCTTGTCAGTGGGCCGAGTTTTTGTTTTCTTTTGTTTTGTTCGGGCGGAGAAAAAGCTTTTTTTGTGGCTCCCTTCGATGCATCGTAAATCACAAGTTTCCAACCGGCCATCCCCGCTTCCCCAATATGTCAGTCAAGACATTTACCGGATGATACCGTCGAAGCGGTTCTTGAACCACTTCATGGTCTCGGTCTGGTGGATCTTGTGGTTGGAGCCGATGGAGGCCTTCGCACGGCGACGCTTGGAGACACGCTCACCGGGGCGGGTCCTATATTAAATAGATAGTCAGCGCCTCCAGTCCAGTATTCCGGGGTGAAAAGAGGATTTCCCCGAGCCTCGTCCATAGACTCAGGTTGGTAAAACGTTTGCCGAGAGGAACCACTCACATGCAGCAGTAGAAGTCCATGCCGTAGATACCAATACCGGGGTCGTACTTGATACCCAGATCGATGTGCTCGGAGATACCGAAACCGAAGTTGCCGGTCTCGGAGAAGTTGCGCTTGCGGAGCTCGTACTCCTTGACCTTGAGGCCACGCTCGAGGATCTCCTCGGCCTTGGGGCCACGGACGGTAACGTGAACGGCGATCTTCTCGTTACGACGAATACCGAAGGTACGGACAGTGTAGCGGGCCTTGGAGTAGACGGGGGTCTGACCAGAAAGCTGCTCGAGCACCTTGGCGGCACGAGTAAGTCTGTCACCAGACTCGCCGACGGAGATGTTGAGCACGAGCTTCTGAATGCGCAGCTCGCGCATGGGGTTGGCGGTCTTGTCCTTGGCGTCAGACTGCATGATTGATCGTTAGAATCGAATTCCTTGTATATTTTCGCAGTCTATCAATCCAGGCTTGTAGTGAATTTTTGGTGGTGACATACCATGGCGACTGTTGTGTGGCGTGGATATGGGTTGGCGACGAGTTAGGAGAGAATCTTCAAAAAGTACAAAAGCGGTTTGTGTGGGCGGCGGTCACGGGAGCCGAGTCACGGGAGTTGGGAAGCGAGAGGGTTTGCAGGGCTTGGCGCTTATGTCAGGATCGGTCTTTGCAGTCAGCTGAGTGGCAGCCGTTCTGCCTCCTGGGCGGTGGCCCATAACTAGCGTGGACTGAGGGTTCCCGTCCCGCATTGGCTGTTCAAGGACTGTCTCCACCGGACTGTCCCGGCTGGAAGTTCGAGCCTTGAGTTCCAGTCCTGCTCGATTGGATCACGTGGATTCTGTACAGCTGAGTCATCCAATATGGGGCACTCCGAGAATTGAACCTGGTCCAGCATCGCAAAGAGCTTAAGCTTGACCCCAAGGATCGTTCAATCTGCTAGATCCCTAACGCCGTGAATAAAGCTTCGTCGCTCATTCACTTCTCTCCTTTCTCTTTGGAAACACCAAGTCGCATTCGTGCGCACTCGCTCTTGGCAACGATGGCCGCCAACAACAAGGGCAAGATGGTATGTGTAACCCAGAGTTCCGGAGAGGTCTGTCGACGAGTCAATCGTTGAACCATTGCTGACCTATGTACTCTTTAGCAAAACCTCGTACGTCACTCAGATCGCAACCCCTTTCCAATCTCTACAACTCCTGACTTGAGCTCCAGATCAATTACCGGATGAGGGTTACTTTGAACGATGGACGACAAATGACCGGTCAGATGCTGGCTTTTGACAAGGTACGTTGAAGTGCTCCGCAATTTGCTTCTGTTCTAGACTAACATTGACTTTGTGTCCAGCACATGAACCTCGTCTTGGCCGACACAGAAGAATTCCGTCGTATCAAGCGAAAGTCAAAGCCCGCGGCCGGTTCCTCAAACGCGCCCCTCGTCGAAGCGGAGGAGAAGCGAACCCTTGGACTCACCATTGTTCGTGGTACTCAAGTCGTCTCTTGCTCCGTCGATGGCCCTCCTCCTGCCGACCCCTCTACTCGTCTCGGTGCCGGTGGTCCTGGCCCTGTCGGCGCTACAGCTACCCTTGTCACTGGTCCCGGCATCAGCAAGCCCGCTGGTCGTGGCCTGCCCATCGGGCTCGGTGGCCCCGCTGCTGGTGTCGGTGGACCTCCTCCTCCTCCTGGAGCGTTTGGTGGCTTCCCCCCGGTGGCTTCCCAGGTGCACCTCCTCCTGGTTTCGCTGGCCGCGGAGGACCCCCGGCGGACCTCGTAAGTTTATTAAACTGAACTCGTCACTCATGACTTGTTCCCCACTGACATGATTCCTTGCTTTCTAGCCGGTTTTGCCCCTCCCCCTGGCTTCGCTCCTCAGGGCGCTCCTCGTAAGTTTCCTACCTTTTGAACTGCGCATGTGAAGTTCAACGCTAACATATGTCTCAATGAAGCCGGCGCTTTCCAGCCCCCTCCTGGTTTCCAGCCTCCTGGCCAGGGCCGTGGTTATCCTCCTCCCGGGTTTTCCGGCCGCTAAATATTGAAGAAATTTTGAATGAGAAGATTACGTCACAAATACCCATTAGGTCTGTCCTCGATTCAGACTATCGAGAATTGATGAGGATTCAGTCTCGTGTTCATCGCAAGAGACCATTTCAGGGCCAAGTCAGATGGTCCCTCTCACTAGGCAAGGCGTTGCGGCGCATGCGGATCGAGGTTGTCTGCCAAAATGGCAGTACACAGCCCAAAAATAAACATCAGTTTTCCATCCATTACCTTGTCTCATGACAAAGCGTATCTCATTAATTGTCTCTGCTAAGACTGGGTTTCCTACCTAACGGGCTCGTATATTTCTAAAATGTCTGGACCAAGAATCGATGTATACTGAAAAGATCAGGCGTACAACCTACTGTGACAATCAACCCAATGGTTCACTATAAATTAGGTTCCAGTAGAAATTTGGTTGGTAACTTGATCGGTTCGCAACTTCGCATTAATCATGATCCCAGCCTCAGTCTAGGTTGTGCCCGAGATGGAGTCCTAGAACGACACCCGTCAATTTCCAACGATATCCACTGAGTATAAGGTAGCAATAGGGAGTCCGGTCTCATTGGGCTCTGTCTGTATTTGGTATCCCCTCATTGAGGTACGTACGGAAGCATGAACATGTATCCATCTACTATGTAACTTTAGTATCTACAGACTGAGGTAGTACAGGTATTCTAGCTTGCATTCATCACCCACTGCCTAGGCTGTTAGGTAGGTCTACTTCAATGTAAACATCAACGGAAGCCTCCAGCTCCAGTCCTATGCCGTTGGTATAAGCATGGGTAAATTCAATCCAGGCATGTAGGTCCGTATCCAATCCAAGGATTTTGGATGGATACATATATTGATAGCGCCGAGTCGGGCAGTGGGTTCATAGATGTACTAAGAACTGAAGGGCAGATTGGGGTCACGCCACTGTGATTGAATTCAAAGTAGTGACTGGTGAAACTGGAATAGAATGCATTCAAAATAATTGGAACTCATGACAATCGATAAAGGACGCTGATGTATGCCCGCTATTTCCTGATACAACTTGACATATATAGAACCAAGTTGGATTGATCAATTAGACCTGACGGGGCTTCGGTCGGAGATAAGAGCGACACCTTTGCTCCACAGCAGTTGACTTTAGGAGCACGTGACATGGTGGACGGGTGTCGCGGCCACGGCCGGTGGAAATGGAGCGGCAATTCCGCAAGTCGCATATCGTTTGGTCCTTTCAACCCGTTCCGAGCTCTCTCAGCAACATCGTCATGGCGGCTGCTATCAAGGCTATCAATGCGAAGATCCGCTCCAACAAGGTGCTGGACTATGTCTGCTCTACCCGTATGTGTCTCAATTGTTGATTGCTATACTCTGCATGATCCCCCTGCGCGAATCGTCCGGGACCGAGATCGGCCTCCGGCAACGACATTGTTTTCCCCGGCAAAAGTGTACACGGAGAATAAACGACGAAGCCTGCAACTCCCGGGCTTGCAAAGATCAGTTGATCGTAGCATCAGTCATGTCAAGATCATACTGCACAAACCACAGATGGACTGATAGTCGGTTAATGCAGACTTCTGGGGCCCCGTCTCCAACTTTGGTATCCCTATTGCGGCTGTAATGGATACTCAGAAGGACCCCGAAATGTATGTTCTTCCCGATCAAACAAAGGCACTGTGCTCTCGAGTATCAAGATACGTCTTGATCAATGCGTGGTCAAAGAGACATGCTGACACGGTCATCTACGGCACAGTATCTCCGGACCTATGACCGCCGCGCTCGTCGTTTACGCCGCCACCTTCATGCGCTACTCCCTCGCCGTCACCCCCAAGAACTACCTTCTCTTCGCCTGCCATCTGACCAACTTTGGCGCTCAGACAACCCAGGGTTATCGTTATCTGTCATACTGGAAGTATGTTAGCCCAGTCTCATTGAAGCATACCGTCCCTTCTACTTCCTCGCTCGACCTAATCTGGGCCTTTCCGCATACTGACGCTGTCTTCTTTTCCTTCACAGATGGGGTGGACGGGAAGCTCAGCTTGCTGAAAAGGCCAAGGAGGGTGCTCTTGCCGCCGAGGCGTAGAAAGCCCGTTTGAAAAAGTTGGGTTCGTTCGGTCTTGTGAATGTTTATATCCAATCTTTTGTTTGTAACCTGCTTCACAGCATTGCATCTCTATATCCATCATGCCTTGACAACTCGGTTGTTCAATGGCCACTTTTCATGTAAATCCAAGCCATATGAGCGAGTAGGATACGGAATAGACAGTGGAGAGGTTATTGGTGAGAGTATGGGTGTGAGCTAGACAGGTGTCCGGTTGAAGCCGTAGACTATTCGTCTGCGGGACGAACACTTCATTGAACATGTATCCATTACCTCCATCGAATGGAGCGAACCTTGCTCTTTCACCTTTCGTGGATGATACATACCAGTCGATTGGAATAGCAATGTCCCGAAGCATTACGGCCTCTTACGTCCCGCCGCGCGGACAGAGCAACAACAACAAATTTATGTGACAGGAAGAACCTGAATTAGAGACAGAGAAGCAAGAAAGAAGAATGCTGACACTACTCAAAACTTATCTGTACACAAGAGAGGTGGCGTCGCTACTAGAACATCCACCAAAACATGCTCGCTCGAAACAGAAGAAAACAGGAGACGTTGAAAAAAGGGGACACAAGGAATACCAAGTCGTGACACACTGCAGCCTCAGGAAGCAGTGAACAGGGAAGACAGAAGTCAAAGGTGATCAAGTCAGCGCGAGACCGACCACGCGCATAGCTTATTTGGGGTCACAGTACCCGGGGCTTGATGGAGCCTGGGCACCGAACCAGCTTTGAATGGTCAGAGCAGTAGTGTAGATACAGCAGATCGCGCCGAGAATAGCAAGGGTGATATCGGCGATAGCCTGGCGTTTTGATTGAGCGCAAGCACGCAGGTGGAGCAGGGGCTGTGATGGATCAGTTTTTGCACAACAGCATTGTTGATTGAGAAGTGAAGAGAAAAGAGCTCACCGGATAGACATAAATCAGCGGTACACAAGCGAAGCTGCCAACCAAGGCAACGAACTTGTCTAGATCAGCTGCACCACCCCAGGCGACAACAGCACAGACGACAACCAAGAAGAATCGGAAAGCGTTCTTTTTCCACTTGATATATGGGTTATACTTCCCACTGCGAGTGAACAGCTCATTTTCCAAGATACGGATGGCAGGGAACAATTGCAGAGGAGTGCTTAGCAGAATAGCCAGTGAATAGAGGAGCTGGACGACATTGACAAATTTGTCGTCCTGGGGCATGTTGAGAAGAATGACGGTTTTGGTGGCCGATCCATAGGCTGCGTAACTCAGCGCACCTGCAGACAAAAAGATCAAGGTGATGATGACCATCACTCCGGCCAAAACGCCCGGGAAACGGCCAGGCTGCTTCATGGATTCCTGAATCGGAATGATGAGACCAACACCCTCGTAGGTGAAAATAGCTGTGCCGATGAACATTGACCAAGTAGCGGGGTTGAATGCTTGAATATCAGAGACGCCGCCATTGCTGATCAAAGTTCGAGCATCATAGTAATAGATATACAGCAGTCCCAGGAGAATGAAAGCATCAGCAATCAGTGCAGTGAAGCCTAGCTTGCCAATGTCACGAATCAAGGACAGCGGGAGGAAAATAACCAGCTGCAGTAGCACCAGATACTTGATATCGATGAAAGTGGCGCATTTGCTCACGGCTTGCACAAAAGCCTGGAGATTCTGCGACACAAAGACGATGTAAGCTGACACAAAACCTAATTGACTCAGCACAATGGAGCCAAGGATGATGCGTCTCATATGCTTTCCATACAGAATGCCGCCAATGTCACCAAAGGAGCCCTCGATTTTCATGCGTGAGTTCACGAGGAGGATAAAGGCGTAGTAGCTCAGGATGGAAACACCGAGAAGGACGAGGGAGCTGAACAGCATTCCGCCGTTGAGGAAAGCTCGAGGCAGGAAGAGAATGCCTGTTCCAACAAAAGACTTAAGCAGCAACATGACAGCACCGGTGGTGGTGGTGTTACCAGGAGGAGCACGCTGCTTGTGCTTGCGCTTTCTGCGGCCAGCCCCTTCTCCTCTTAGAAGCGCGGTGTCTTCGCCAGACTCCCGACCCTCGTCGTGCTCATCCCAGGCATCTGAGGAGAAGTACTCATCGGGACCCAGGACTTCGTCATCTTCTTCAAGCTCCTCTCCGGCAAAGTGACCATAGAGCGTCAAGAATTCCAAAAAGCTCGAGGTTGGCAGCTGAGGCGGTGCAGGAGGAGGTCCACCATTTGTCCCCCGAACAGTTCCACGATGTGGACTTCCTGCCGTCCTGCGCAGGAAATCTCGTCGGAATCCGCCCGGAACCTGAATTGTAGAAATGTTCTCTGTTTCAGCCTCAGGGGCAGGTCTGCTGATGCTGAAGCTTTTACTGCGGGCAAATCGCGAAGAATCAGCATCTTCGGCCCAGCGGTAGACCTGACGAGTAATATCACCGCCCTGAAGCTGAAGACTGGAGAATTCCTCGTCGCCGTGACTTGACGCAAGTTCAGAGCCAGTATCTCGGCCCTCGGTAGTGTTCTGAGGAAGCACCAGATGTCTTCGTACAACTTCTGGGTCCTCATAAGCGCCTGCTACACTGGAGTCTGGGCCGTATTGGTTCTCAGCGTTGGTGTCGAAAGAGCCATATTGGGAGGCTGTCGGCCGATTTTGAGTTGTAGGGGGAATCGATGGGGATGCAGTCATTCGTGGCGGGGTTCCGAATCGAGGCGGCGAACGACCAAGGCTGGCTTGGAGCTGAGAAGCAATCATTGACTGGCCCGGTCCAGGGAGGGAGGCCATATTGTCAACAGCTTGAAAGTTGCGGTCAACATTTGACGGAGCAGTACTGATTGGCCGAGTCGCAGGCGGGCCTTGTCGTGAGGCCAGCGAGGCAGCTAATGACCCGGACGGCACCGGCGACGCCAAACGAGCCATGGAAGCCTGTCGGCTCTCAGGCCCAGGAGAGGTAGAGCGATAGGACGAGGCTGGGATAGGCGACGATCGCTGCGGATGCAGCGATGAGCTCTCGCCATTGTCTGTCATTGTAGGAATGGGGCTGGCGAATGAACCTCTCAAACTAGCGTAGTTGAAGGTTGGGCTAGTGGCAGTCGCAAGTGTGAGAGGGGAAGGTCGCAAGCAAGAATTTTGCTCGGTAGAAAACAATTGTTACCACAAAGGTGCGGCAGTTTCGACACTGCAGGCTAAGACAGTGTGGCTGAAATGTATGCAGAAGATGAGTAGGGGCTGTGTTGGTATTGCGGCTGATCGTCAAGAGCGTTAAGGGCGGCAAGAGCGTTGCAGTAGTGGGCGGCTAGCTCCGATGCGTGACTGCGTTAGTGCTGACTGCTGACTCGCTGAGTCCCCGGAGCTTGTCCAGATTGAGGGCCCTTTGCAGTTTGCAATGTTTGTTCCTCAAACCCCACGTCATCGCCCGCTCTCTCCATATCTCTCTGGAGATAATGAATTCTATTGGCGATAACAAGTCAGTGCAAGCGGTGAACGCGCCAGAGCTGGAGTTGCCAAACAGAACAGCAAATTTGATGTCTACTGCTCGATCTCGAATCGTCTCGCCGATAAGTCCACAAGGCTCGAACTTTGACCTCACTTTGGGCGTTTCAAGGACTGGTGGGTTCTAGGCCTTAATGCACCTGGAGTGGTCCTGATCGTCAGAGGAGAGTCAGCCATGTCTCGCCCGGGCCCAAATTTCTCAGCTCGAACAGCCCAAGAAGATGTTGCTCGCCTTGATCCAACCGAGTCGGAGGCTACCGTACCTCCAGAACGTGGCCGACATTTATCTTGGCCTCGGACTTTATGGTCACGGCCCCTTGGGACGTCCGCGGCGGAACCGCCAAATAACACCCAGAGATCAACCTTCCAAAATCCGCTACAAGGCATTTTCAATAGGTTGACGCAGAAGTCTGCGGTTGAACAGGAACAACATCATGGTGGCCAAGCTGGTTTCGTCCCTTCCAGTGGACCTCTTCGAGACAATAGTGCAGATAGAAAGGACAAATCCGCCCATCGGCATCGTTCGCCTGAAGAATCAAAGAAGCTTGGTACATTCTCAGGAGTGTTCGTACCTACCAGCTTGAACGTGCTCAGTATTCTCATGTTCCTCCGATTTGGGTTTATCTTGGGGCAAGCTGGACTGTTGGGCATGCTCGGTGATTTCTCCCCTACGCATAATCCCGGCCATAATGAGAGTTGGCAAAACTGACTCCCCTGGGATATTTAGGCCTACTGATAATATCATACCTGATCAATTTGGTTACTACAATGTCTCTGTCAGCGATTGCAACAAATGGCACGGTCCGCGGTGGCGGCGCGTACTACCTGATATCCCGCTCGTTGGGCCCCGAGTTTGGAGGCTCGATAGGGGTGGTCTTCTACCTGGGACTTGTTTTCAACACCGGCATGAATGCGGTCGGTCTCATCGATTGCTTTACTCAGAACTTTGGGACCCAGTCCGGCACGCTCGGTCACTTCTTGGAAGAAGGATTTTGGTGGCAGTATCTGTGGGGGACGGTGATCCTTGTCCTCTGTACTGGAATTTGTCTTGCAGGCAGCTCTATATTTGCGAGAGCTAGCAACGGCCTTCTGGTGTTGCTCCTTGTTGCTACATTTAGCATTCCCCTATCTGCTGTGTTTTTGAAACCTTTCACTTCTCCAGCGGATCACATCGAGTTCACGGGCCTCAGTTGGCGAACCCTCCAGGAGAATCTTATGCCTCAATTCACGAAAGGCGCCGCTGGAAGTCAATTGAAGGGAAGAGAGAATTTCCAGGACTTGTTTGGAATTCTATATCCGGCGACGGGTGGCATCTTCGCGTGAGTGAATATTGCTTCGTGGATGGGTCAACCCTGATGACACAATTGCTGACTTTTCGTAGTGGAGCGAGTATGTCCGGAGATTTGAGGAATCCTAGCAAGTCAATACCGAAAGGTACACTCGCTGGACTTGCTCTGACATTTATTTCGTACGTGCTCGTCATTGTGACCATGGCTGCATCAATCCGTCGGCAGTCCTTCTACAATAATACCAACGTGATTCAAATCGTAAGTACACATGCTCATTCTCAATATGACACGTCTAATGCCATGTAGGTCAACTATTCTGATACAATTATTCTTGTCGGCGAATTTGCCACCAGTTTCTTTTCCGCACTTATGGGTGTCATTGGGTCTGCCAAACTCCTTCAGGCCATAGCCCGCGATAGCTTACTCCCAGGCATCAACTTCTTCGGCCGCGGTTCCAAGAAGAACGACGAGCCAATAAATGCAATCGTCATCACATATGTATTCGCTCAACTCACAATGCTGTTCGACATCAATCAGATTGCGTCCTTTGTGACGATGACATACCTGATGACCTTCCTCGTTACTAACTTGGCCTGCTTCCTGCTGAAGATCGGATCCGCTCCCAACTTCCGGCCCTCCTTTCACTACTTCAATTGGTACACGGCTGCAACGGGGACACTCGTCAGTGGCATCAGTATGTTCTTTGTTGATGGTCTGTATGCCACCGGATGCGTCGGTATCCTTCTCCTTCTCTTCCTCCTGATACACTACTCTTCACCACCCAAGGCATGGGGCGACGTCAGCCAGAGCCTGATCTATCACCAAGTGCGCAAGTACTTACTCCGTCTCAAACAAGAGCATGTTAAGTTCTGGCGACCTCAGATTCTCTTGTTTGTCAGCGATCTTGACCGGCAATACAAAATGGTCTCATTCTGCAACTCCTTGAAGAAAGGTGCTCTGTTTGTTCTTGGCCATGTGCTTGTTACAGACGACTTTTCGTCGGCAGTCCCGGAAGCTCGGCGGCAGCAGAGTGTCTGGACGAAGCTTGTAGAATTCTCCAAGATCAAAGCATTTGTCAATGTTGCAATCTCCCCAGCCGCAGAGTGGGGTGTGCGAAACGTGGTTCTCAACTCTGGGCTGGGAGGCATGAGACCAAATATCGTGGTAATTGACCAATTTCGCGAGAACCAATCATTAGTCGAGACCTTGTCGACTGGATTGAATCGACGAGAATCCCAGAAATCGAGACGTCGGTCGTCGCTGAGTGGGTCGCGCGAGGAACCTCAGCGGGAGTCTGACTCGCAAAACAAAGGGATGACCTGCCAAAGCTACGTGACCATTCTAGAGGACCTCCTTTTCAATCTCCGAATCAACGTTGCAGTTGCGAAAGGCTTTGAAGATCTTGAGTTACCTGGATCTAATGAAAGCCCAACCAAAGAATTCATTGATCTCTGGCCCATACAGATGTCGGCAGAGATCGGCGCGGATAATGAGAGCAAGCAGAATGTGCTCACCACGAACTTTGACACCTATACGCTGATCTTGCAACTGGGGTGTATTCTCAACACTGTACCCTCATGGAAGAAAGCCTACAGGTTGCGCGTCGCAGTGTTCGTGGAGTACGAGACAGATGTCGACGACGAGCGAGGTCGTGTGGAAGCGCTGCTCGAAAAGCTTCGCATTGAAGCCGAAGTCCTGGTGTTCTGGCTCGCCTGCGGGGATATCCAGACCTACCGCGCGATTGTGAATGGTGATACATCACCCGACTTGGCCGACACTCGCGACCATGTTTACTCTGCCCTGAAAGACGAGGAGTGGTGGCAAAGTCTTCAGATGGCGCGCAACGCGCCCCGGCACTCCTCCGCGCAGAGTCAGGATGTCGAGGAAATGCCACGATTTGATCGGACGTCGACATGGCAAGGTCCCGGAAGCCTGGAGAGTGAG
The DNA here is from genome assembly GCF_028827545.1 of Penicillium diatomitis. Taxonomy (NCBI): domain Eukaryota; kingdom Fungi; phylum Ascomycota; class Eurotiomycetes; order Eurotiales; family Aspergillaceae; genus Penicillium; species Penicillium diatomitis. The sequence goes on along the minus strand of NW_026623181.1, from coordinate 587,808 downwards.
AACAAACATTTGAAGCAACGGGTCAAAGGCCTGAGAGAGCTCATCCAGCGCCGCAGACGGTCAGTCTCGAGCTTTAGAACACTGGGCAATGTCAACCTGGGTATGAAAACCCATCATCTGCTGGATGCCTTTGTCGATTACGACGCAGACAATGCGTCTAGCGAGAGCAGCGACGACAGTGACATTGAACCCTATGTCAGTGACTCTGATGTTGACGAAGCTGATGACGAGCGGGAGGAAGGCGATGATGGCGACAGCATCGGAGCAGGCAATGCGTCGTCCCCTGAACGTCCGCGGATTTCGCTCGGGGATCGAAGCGAAGGCATGGACAGGCGTTCGAGTAGCCCAGGCGTTAGCCCTTCTTCACGACCTCCAGTACGATCTAGCCTGACAAGTAGCCTCCTCCCAAAATCCGACCAGCTCATTCCTCCACCTGTTGCGTCTGGGAACACGTCAACCGCAAAATCCGGGACTCCTGGAGCTCGTCCCCAGGCCAGCCGGTCCGCCTCCAGCAAGCGCTTCAGCTCTGCTCCTATCCCCGAGGCGCAGGTTGTCGCCGAAGAAGGCGCGGGACCATCCATCATGTTCGCATCCACTGCGTCTCCCCCTCGACCTTCACAAAAACTTGACTCAATCTACGCTCGGCGTTCATCGCCTGCGTCTTCAGTGCCTGCCGTTGCGCAGAGTAATGCAAGCGCGTCTGGGTTTCCAGGACCGGCTTCTGTTTCACTATCATTCAATGATCTTCCCAGCCGGGCACAGCATCTGATCTTGAATGAGCTTATGCGACGACACAGTGATCAGACGGCGGTCATTTTCACCACGCTCCCCACTCCGACCCATGGGACCCTGCAAAGGGAAGAGGAGAGTGCATCGTACCTCAGTGATCTCGAGGTGCTGTGGCAGGGGTTGCCACCGTGTCTGCTTGTGCATAGCAATAGTATGACCGTGACGATGAATCTGTAATGAAATGGGTGGACATGACTTGGGGATGGTCAAGACACGTTCGCATAGGACATACTGCGTAGTGCATAGTGCATACTTCTGCTTCTGAGCGTTGAGATACTTGAGAAGGTTCAATGATGATGAAGCGAACATAGCCGACTTGTTGATTCGGTGAATATTTCAATAGCAACGACCTGTCCCTTCCTGCCTAAGGTAATTCACGTTGACATGTGACTTTGACTTATTTAAACCCAAACCCCCGTGACAAGACACCAGAGCTCCCTTTCTACCTCAAGGATTGCTAGGTATCCTACATTGCATATTTCCATGAACCTCTGGATCTGCCGTTCAGTTTGATTTTTTCTACGTCAGGATTGCCTTCTTGAAACGAGGGAGACTGAGCGCGACATGGCGCAATCCTCAGTGAGGGACAGGTACCATTAGTGTCCATGGTCGCGCAGGGATCTTCAGGGCAATTACTCTAATCAGGAGCATCTGCCGGCATGGAAGGAGTGGTCAGAGCCCATGAGCTCATTACCGTGCTGGAATCCCCATGTACTGGACCGATGAGATTCTGCATATTGCAGACTCTCACACAATGATCACTGGCCATTCCCTCACTTTTCCTACTGACGAGCCTTCCGATCGGATGTGGCACAGCTGAGGTCGCACTGGCGCTGTTTTTGTTCGACCTCCGGTCAAAAAGCATTGTGAGCAGTCGGCGCCTAGCATCATGCACGCTTTCGATTGTACTTTTAGACGTTGGAGGGCACCAAAGACCAACACCAAATCCGGCTGATGCATACTGCTCGTCGATAACGAACCAGAAGGCGCTGAGGCACTCTTCGATGGAGCTGAACCAGCGAGTGAGCTTGAAAACCGGGGCCGATGACACAACTGGAGAATTGGCACCTGAGTGGTTAAACCGTGCGAAATGCTGCTCTCGAGCCCCTCCAGATTGACCCAAAACACAATCTTCTTGTTCAAGACTTGCTATTCAATCCTGAACAAGGCCGGGCACCGGCGGCAGACTCGGCACACGACTGTACGATGGTGCATGGTTGATGCAGCAGGTGCCGGAAGGCGGCTTGGGTGGCTGTGTGATGGCAGAAAAAACAACATGCGTCAGCCCGTGTGTGCTCGACGCTACTTCGTATATCGGAGCACTCTTTGTATGAGCCTGCAGCCACTGCCCTGGCGGCCCAGTCCTTAAGAAGATAACTTATCGTCGGCAGGCTTGGACTAAAAACTCGAATCTGAGCACCTTTTGGATTTCTCCTGAGCCTCCACGCGCTGCTCTCCCCACTCCCGTATCCACATTCTCGAGGCGAGCCCGTCTCTTCTATTTGATTACATACATTTTTACATTGTCCATCGACTCCATACTCCATTGCCCTTTTTTTCCCTGAGGAGGGGTGAGTGGAGTTCGACCATGATCTAGTCCTAAGAACCCGTCTTTGTTGGTCGCCCCTTACATTCTTCGACGATACTTTCCACCTTCCAGCTCAACTGGGAAGCCCTCCCTCCGCTAGCTCTTTCTCCCCTCCACAGTCCAGAGTGCAAAGTACAGACGCCTTGCTGTTCCTCCCGGTCATGTCTACCAACGGCGTTCACCGACGCAATGGTAGTATGAAAAGTACAGAAAGTCAGAACAATCAGCCACGGCCAGTTGCGCACTTCGAAATCGATCACGATCTACCAGACCGCTCCCGTGTGGATGGGAACGGCAACGTCAACGACCACGGTACTGACCCAGATTCGCTCGACCATTCTTCCGATAGCAGCAACGCAGCTGCTTCCTCTCACAACCACAACGGCATGACATCTCGTCGGCCAAACATGTCGCGCAAAGCATCCTCACCTATGGCGCCCACCTTCATGGTGTCGGCGCCGGGCAAGGTCATTGTCTTTGGTGAACATGCCGTAGTCCACGGCAAGGCCGCTCTAGCTGCTGCAATCTCCCTTCGCTCCTATCTTCTCGTCACAACACTGTCCAAGTCACATCGCACGGTGACCCTGAACTTCCGTGATCTCGGACTAAGTCATACCTGGGATATCGACACATTGCCATGGAGCGTCTTTCATCACCCGTCGAAGAAGAAGTTCTATTACGATCTGGTTACCGACTTAGACCCTGAATTGGTCGAGGCCATCCAGCCTCACGTCGACATCGTATCCAAGCACCTCCCCGAAGACCAGCGCAAAATCCACATCCGCTCGGCGTCATCCTTCCTCTATCTTTTCCTCTCGCTAGGGTCTCCGCAAAGCCCTGGCGCCATCTACACTTTGCGCTCCACGATTCCTACCGGTGCCGGTCTCGGCAGTAGTGCCAGTGTGTGTGTCTGCTTGAGTGCCGCGCTGCTTCTCCAGATTCGGACATTGGCAGGCCCCCATCCAGATCAACCACCCGAGGAGGCTGAGACGCAGATTGAGCGCATTAACCGGTGGGCCTTTGTGGGTGAGATGTGTATACATGGGAATCCTAGTGGTGTGGATAATACGGTGGCCTCCGGGGGTAAGGCAGTGATCTTCAAGCGTCCCGACTATCTCAAGCCGCCAGTGGTCATTCCTGTGCCCCAATTCCCCGAACTGCCTCTTCTGCTAGTGGACACACGGCAGTCTCGCTCGACCATGACCGAGGTAGCAAAGGTGGGCGAGCTCAAGAAGGCGCATCCTGTGGTGACCGAGTCCATCCTGAACGCAATCGATCAGGTGACTTGCTCAGCGCAGCGTCTCCTCGAAACTCCAGATTTTGTGGGCGATTCAGATGAGACACTCGCTCATTTCGGTACGCTCATTCGCATCAACCACGGCTTCCTGGTTTCACTGGGCGTGTCTCATCCTCGCCTGGAGCGCATTCGGGAACTCGTTGACTACGCCGATATGGGCTGGACCAAGTTGACCGGCGCTGGTGGCGGCGGTTGCGCCATGACCCTTTTACGACCCGACGTGAAGCCAGAAGTGGTCCGCGACTTGGAGCAAAAGCTCGAGACCGAAGGTTTCACAAAGTACGAGACCACACTGGGCGGTCATGGCATTGGTGTGCTGTATCCTGCAGTTTTGCGCAGTGGTTCCGATGAGGAGGGCGGCGTGGAGATTGATCAGCAAAGTTTCGAGAATGCCGAGGGCACTGAAGGTATCGAGCGGCTTGTTGGTGTTGGATACAATGAGCAGCGCGAGGGATGGAAGTTCTGGAAGCGCGCGACGCAATGATTGGGAGTCAGAATTATAGCGTGCTCTGATCTTTAAGCAGGGGAGAAACAGCCCCCTTTCCATGATATCTGATCGTTGGGCTTAGTCTAGCCCTGTGGCTTATCATCTCATGTACCGATGAATCGTCTGAGCAAACACTCATGGTTGAGACTTTCATCCACCATGTTGATCCCAGCATCGGACTCCTTGTCTCTGACGACATTTCATTAATTACCACTTCTCTGTACACACTTACCATGTTACACACTATACGCTTACTATTTCGAATGTTGGCCCGCGACGCTTGCACGTCCAGGATCAGCACGCATCACTTGTGTCGAGTTTTTGACCCTGTCCGTGCATGACCTGTTATCTTTTCGACCCAACTTCTCCTTCTTCATCTTGTCCTTGACAATTTTCTTCATGCTTTCTGGCTCGGTTCTATTCTTGGCATGAGCATTATCAGCGCAGGGCGCGTCTGATGGATATTGTTCTTGGCCGATTTTCAGGTTTAAAGAATCATAATAGTGTCTTCCCTCCTTAAGACCTTCATAGTATTTCGTTGACAAGTATTGTATGCTAGAGGCGGGTTCAGAGTATCCATGTATTCTGAAACGGGTCCTGAAATCAACTAGCAAGTCTTGTAAAAGCTCTGATCATGGCGTACTAATTCGAGTCCGAGTCCAAGGATCCAGATTGCCCATACAACTTGAACGCTGGCTACATATCGATGTCTTTATTCATCCAATCGTCCAAAAAGTGTCTCTAGTCCCGAACCTCTCACCCCATCGTCGTCTCCCACCCCTTCTCAATCATAACATCCACCCAATACGTATCCGACCGACCCGCATCCATGCGTCTCCATACCTCCTCCACGAGTCTCACACACACACTGATCGGTTTCGGCGGCAGAACATGTAAAAAGGACGTGAGACGGCCTAGTATGAATCGTCGTGTGCGAGATACCTCGATAGCCCCCATTGAAATGGTGGGCGTGTCGGCGGAGAGATCGTTGAGGCCGTTGTCTCCGTTGTTGATATCGTCTGGATAGGAAGGGATATCTGTGTTGGAGGGAGATCCTGGCAAGCGGAGCTCGCTGCAGGATGCTACGAGGAGAAATGGTTGGAGACAGCGGGTGCGAGACTCGATTGGGATCGTTTTCAGGCGGGAGAGGGTTGTTATAGTGAATTCTGTGAGCCATTCGTCGTGGGCGGCAGTGTTGTAGGAGGGGGAGGAGGAGGCGGAGGCGGGGGAGCGAGGATGGTCTGGTGGACTGGTGGGAGTGAAGATGAAGGGAGGGGGAGTCTTGAAGAGAGGAGAAGGATGTGAATGGAGAGTTTGATAAGCGTGTGCGGGTGTTATTCATTTCCGGTGTTGGAGTATTGTAATTCAGTTCTGGAAAGAGGTTCATGCTATCAAGATCGATAGGGAAGAAAGGATCGTGCACATTCGAGGGATGCGCGTCGGTTTGTGCAATGTTCTCTGCAGATGAAGAGAGGCGATTACGAAGAAGATCTGGAAAGACACGATAGAGCTGCATCAGTCCCGTGCAGCGGTAGACTTCAGCCATGGTGAGTAGATGCCAGACAGGAGTGTCCTCGTCGCCGGGACTAACAATCTCGGACTCGGACGGATGAGCCAGTCCAAGAAGTCGTTTCTCCAGGTCTTTGGCCTCTTTAATTGCCATTTGGGCACGGTGGATCTCATCCTGGGAGGTGAACTGTCGCGCACGAACTCGTTTGCGTTCGCGACGAATCAATCGGCCGACTTCTTGTACGGTGAATTGCGTATCTCTCGCAATTCCCGTCCAAGGATGCGGGATTCGCTGAAGGACAAGGGGTTCGTCTGGAGACAAGGGACGTTGGCTGCCTGGTGGTGTCGTTGAATCATTATCGATCACATATGACAGCAACATCTCCCAGTAGATAAGAGCCTCCTTGAAGAATCGCAAATTATTGCTCGTGTTCCTTGCTGGGCCAGGATGAACACCGCCCGAAGGAAATTCCGACGCAGTGACATGTTTCCGTAGGAGATTGAAAAATGAGACGCCTAGATCTTTCGGATCATGCCAGCTTGCTGTTTGACCGAGCATGAGCAAGGCTAGCAAAGATCTGTCATCCATGACTGGCTCACGGGTGATGAAATCAATAGCCTCGTCGCGCATTTTCCGCCCCAAAGGGCCAAACTCTGGAAAGTCGTTGACAAGCGTCGCAGCAGCCATACTTTGCATGGTTCGACACATGGCTAAAGATGAGCCCCAGAGGCGTGACACTGTGGTACGAAACGGGTTCATTTGGCTGTCATAGCTGGAGAAGAGAGCAGCGACCTCTTTGAAGTAGTATTCGATGAGTGTCCACGAAGGATTATTGAGGGGTCGTGACATTGTCGTAAGCCCCCGGCTAGAGGCCTGTAGACCAGACTGCGCCGGAGGATAGCTGCGCACAATGGAAGAGGGTGCGAAATGCCTCCAGGCACTGACCTTGTCTGTACAATTGGACTGTGCCGCTTCGACCGGGTCAGTCATAGAGAGCAAATGAGACAAATCTTCCGTGGTGCCAGAAGATTGTCTGAGGTCATGCGTGATGTGACTCTGCGAAAAAGTGCACATGGGCAAGGCCATTGGGGGTGATGGACAGAGATCCAACAGTTCAGACATTGAACCACCATCCGCTAGATTCCAAAGATTGTTATCCGTTGGAACCGCCACACCAGCACCATGTTCTGACTGATTCGAATCGAGCGAATGTTGACTACCCGATCCTCTAGCTGGGGTAGCGCCGTCACCTTGATAAGACGCGGTCGACTGTCTGCGCGAATTCGACAATTCTCCAGCCCCGGATACTCTGCTGCCCGGCACTGCGCCCTTGCTCTGTTGCTCCTGCTGGCTGACCCATCGAAGGTTTTGTGCATAGCCTGGACATCGCACGCCCAGGCGTACACAGCGGCCACACTGAGGTTGTTCCTCTCCGCATTTCACCTATTGGGACCTTGCGCGGTTAGAATGCTTGGACTAAGAATCGTGTACACTACAGAGTACAGCGTGCTTTGGGACGAGAGCACTGACCCGTTTACTTTTGCATCTGGCACAGCCATTGCGAGACTTTTTCACTCGCCTCATACCGGGATGATTGCAGCAGAGATCATGAGCAGCAGATGTTTACATATTCGCAGGCTTGCAGGCTCGCAGCATTCCAGTGGAAGATAATGCGAGCGGGAAATGGCCGTTGGGTGCGGGGAACCCGATCGAGTCGAACGTTTTGGCCTGCGCCATGAGTTGTCTCGGTCGTCCAATGGTGAAGCTTTGATCATCGTTTGCGTGGGGCTGGACGTATCGTCACTATCTTTGGTTGAAGCCATGACGTGGAGGTTCTTCTGCATAGCCTATCATCACCCATCAAACATTGGTGATCATTTTTCGTGCAGTATCTCGAGCCTAATGCGGATCTCAATTGTGGTGTTTGTCGTCGCTCATGAGACATGACCTGCCATCCCATTGCGAGTGACTTTCGTCGATGGCAAGCATGTCGAGCGAACCAAGCTGTTATGGTCGAGAATTTCCCACTGTATGGATCTCCATGCCCGGTAGATTCACATTTGTCACAATTGAGACTGGGAGACCATTAATCGTCAACAGCAACACATTTCTCAAAGAAAACTAAGGATTCGTTGTCGGCGTCGGCTGACTTCGTGTTCCCCGAAAGGGTTCAACTGACTGAAGTTCAGGTGGACCTCATGCCCGCCCGGACCGATGCTGACTCAGCAACTGACGGCGCTCGGACTTTACTGCAGCCGACTGAGCGATTGATCGAGCCATACAGTACTCTTAGAGGGATGGAGTAGAACTGAGCACCACACTAGACGACTGCTGAGTACTGAAGATGCAGTGAAAAGTTTCGTCATCAACATTGAAATTACCTCGTTTGTCTCGGCTACTCACGTCAACTTCAAGTCAATAAAGGCGCCTGGGCTCGTGGCACGATATCTCGGAACAAGCTCACCTAAGCTTGAACCAAGGGACCACCTGCACCCGCCTCCATGGCCTATTTGATGCGCACCTGGACCGCAGGACCAAAAGCAAAGCTTGGTTCTCTTTCACTTGAAGGACTACTTCTGCGAAGGGTGCGACACTCGTCAAGCATCGGTGTTGCAAGCTTTAATTCACTGTCAAGGCAGTCGCTCGGAGTCACGGAACGTGGTTCACCTGTCCGACGTCATTCAAACATCTATTCTCAGTCACTGACTCACCACCTGCACGCAAGGATGTCGACGTCTGCCGAGTGTAATGCTGTACTGAAGGACACTATAAGCCCTTCACTTCTCGGCCAAGTACGAAAAGTCTGGTTCGAGCATATAAAGACTGAGGATGGCCTGATCTTTCCGAGCCAGGACGATTTCAAACGGTGGTTTGTCCGCGATGAAAGTTTTGATCAGATTTGCGCGTGCGTTCTTCACAGATCCATAGGCTCACTTTCGCCCTTGACGTGCGTTGACCATTCAACCTAGAGAACAATTCAAGACTGCCCTTGACCAGATTCTGGAGTCCAAGGCAAGCGCGCAAGACATGTTGGAGGTGATTGATACCTCTTCCCCGCTCGACTGGCTCAGCGTCATCCTCCTTCTTGATCAAGTTCCTCGAAATTGTTATCGTGGAGACGCTTCGAAGATGGTCTTCGAGCGCTTCGATCCTCTTGCTGAAGCGGTGGCTCTGCGTGACATTGATGCCGGTATACCTGCCATGTCCTCAGTGGTGCGCTATCGTCTCGCCTATCGAATGTGGTTCCAACTGCCGTTGATGCACTCCGAAAAGCTCAGTGTCCATGAAAAGGCCGTGGCGCAGTATGAAAACATCGCCAAAGATGTCGATGATCTTTTGACCCAAAATCCGTCCACGTTGGGGGACGATGAAAAAGAATGCCACAAAGTCTTGTCAAAGAACACTGAGGCTGTCCATGGATCGCTGTCCCATCAATTGGAATTCGAGAAACGGCACAAAGTGATCATCCAGCGCTTTGGTCGGTACCCTCATCGAAACCAGGCTTTGGGTCGGTCATCGACTGCGGAGGAGGTGGAATATCTAGAAAATGGTGGTGAGACATTTGCGCAGTAGTTGCGGTTAGACACGTCTTCCGATTTCTCCAAACAAGTGAAGTAACACAGTGGACCGACATATGTAGTATCTTGATCAAATTCCCGAACACTTTTGACTTGCAACTTGCAGCCTGAAACGAGGCTCCAAGAGAATGTTTTTTCCCCATTTGATTCGAACTCACGGGTTGAAAACTCGCTCTTCATGTCGTAGTCTTTCTTGTAGGTTGTTTGTCCGACTAATGAGTAGTACCGCAGCTGCGTCCACAAGCATGAAGTAGGTGGAGAATGCAGGCAAGGAAAGAGAGGTAAAGAGGTGAGCCAGTTTAAGAAATTCATGAGCTACATGATGGAAAAGAAGAAGCCAACCAGATTCGATTCTTCCCAAGTCTTGCTCATCGAGTTCGTGTAATCCTGGTTTCAATCGAAAAGAACAATACTGAGCGGGTCGATTGTTCTCCGTTCCTTTGTTTGCGCCTCACGCATCAGGCCACCAGTTTTCTACCCCCCCCCCCCCCCCCCCCACATCTCGCTGAGAATCAAAGGAGATGATCTGGGAGTAGAACTGCCACGTTTCTGAACCTTTCAATTCATCATTTGTCTGCAAATTTACCTTCCACAGTCAGACTGAAAGCAATTTCAAACAGGACAAATCTTGTGGTCTGAAGCTGTGACTGTGACGAGCTGTGAACGCTCAGAAGCTTCTTGGTCGACTTCCGCAACCCCCAAGATTGCAAACAAGCACCTGTCAATATGGCTGGAACTTATGCCACTGACCCTGAATGGGCTGATGTGTCTCCTATCGAGCTGAACGATGGTTCAGAGTCGGGAGCGATGCCGCTGGCGACCATTGCCTATCCATCGGATTACCTCGAAGCCACTTCCTATCTGCGTGCGGTGATGGCCGCCAACGAGATGTCTGAACGGGCTCTGAAGTTGACCAAGGATGTGATCTCGATGAACCCAGCACATTACACTGTTTGGTGCGTTTTAATTTACAATCTTTGAACTTGATGCAATGAAGTCATACTTTTACGAATGATGTTCTAACATTTTACAGGATTTATCGGGCTAGAATTCTTTTTGCCCTGGACAAAGACCTCCTTGAGGAGCTGGACTGGCTGAATGGCGTCTCTTTGAAATATCTCAAAAATTACCAGATCTGGTAGATTGGCCATCCCCTCCGCGAGAGCTCTCTAATCAATTCTACTAAGATCCAAGGCTAATACTCCCACCCAGGCACCATCGCCAGGTTTTAATCTCCTCAAAAAAGCACTTCCCAACCATGCCCACCAAAGAACCCGACTTCCTCATGGAAATGTTCACCCAAGACTCCAAAAACTACCACGTCTGGACATACCGCCACTGGCTGGTCCGGCACTTCAAGCTCTGGGATTCCCCGCGCGAAATCCACGACGTCGAAGCTCTCATCCAGTCCGACGTCTACAACAACTCGGCCTGGAACCACAGGTACATGCTCCGCTTTGGACCACGCGATGACCAGCCCGACGCGGGCATGATCAACGCGGGTGACTCGTCTGCGTCGCCCGAGGAGAAGGGCCGGCTAACCGTTGTGGATGAGGACTTGGTGGATGCGGAGTTGAAGTTTGCGCAGAAGCAGATTCTGCGGGCGCCCGAGAATCGGAGCTCGTGGTGGTATGCACGCGGGGTGTTGCGGGCGGCGTCGAGGGGGTTGGAGGAGTGGGAGGAGTTTGCGGGGAGGTTTGTGGATGGGGAGCAGACGAAGAGTAGTCATGCGGTGGAATGGTTGGCGGATGTGTATGCTGAGGGGGAGAAGGCGAAGGCCGTGAAGATGTTTACCATGTTGAAGGAGAAGTATGACCCTATCCGGAAGAACTTTTGGGATTACCGGATTCGACAGTTGGGGGTAGTCGCTTAGGAGTATGGGGTAGCATTGACATGGAGGAATCATTTGCAATGAATCTGGCGGGCTTTTCTCTACTTGTTATCCGGGCGACAGCTTAAGTTCCAATCTTGACATGAACGTAAGGTTTCAACGAAAATGATTTTAATTAGTCGTGTCTTCCTCTATTCAGGAACAATAGCTGGTGCTTCATGTGAATTCTCAGGCGTAAATAAGTATGCAACCAAACAAAACAGAATGCAAGTTTTCGTGGAAAGCGTGAAAAGGGAAAAGCCAAGGCAAGAAACGTAGACAGTAACCGAGTCAATTACCAATAAACCAAGGACCAGCCAGACTTATAGGCATGCAAAATGGATACCAAGATGAAACAAAGGGGGCGAGGACAACAAGCCTTTTGGGCTCACAACCATCCCTCCGACAGGAGTCTTCTGTACTCGCTCGCCATATCGATAGTCACGTTACTGCCGCCGCAAACAATAATGACAACTCGGCTCTGCTCGTTGAGGTCCGGCACCAACTGCTTGAGCTTGGAGTTGAAGGCGGGTGCGGAAGTCTTCATGGTAGTGTCCATCTCCGGCTCCATTTCATGATCAGTCTCGTTTCCTGTCGAGACCGATCGGTCATCACCGTAGCCCTCATCACGGTCAGAGCCAGTTTCGGTCGAGCCAAGCTTGCGCTTCTTCACGCCCTGCTTGACAGCAACGGCTCGTGCCGAGGAGGCTGCCTCGGCCGCGGCAACCGCAGTGTCGCCAATTGCGGCTTCGACGCAGACACCACAGGCTAGCTCAACGAGCAATCGCTCATCATCTGCAAGGCGGAGGACACCTCGGGCGGCCTCGGCGTCGGTGAGGACAGCACTGTGGACTTTGATGCCCGGTGGAGGGGAGACTGCATATTGGAAAGTGGTTTCTGAGACGCGGATGGCGCCGAGCGATGTGGCTTGGGAGGTAATTTTGGGAAGAGAGACGAGGGAATTGTGAGCAATAGCAGCGGCAAGTGAGTCTGTGCCGTCGGTTTCGATGGCAAGAAGGTGAATGGGACTGGGCTCGGTAGTAGCGGAGCGAGATGGGGTCGTCTCAGATGCAGCAATGTCCATGTATGCGTGGCCAGTGGTGGAGAGACCGCTTTGTACAACTTGCTTCTGGGTTCGACGCTTCTCGAGCCCCATGACAAGACCATTGAGAAGACCACCGCCACCCACACTGCAGAGCACAGCGTCCAGAGGAAGTGCTTTCCCTCGGTATCGGTCTTCTTCTTCGGTGCTGCAAGGGGCAGGAAGTTGCTTTTCAAGCTCATCGATGATGCTGCTGTTTCCCTCCCAGATGGGTGCGTTATCGAATGGATGAAGCGCGATCTTGACCAAGTCCTCATCATCACCGGTGCTAGTCTGCATAATGACCTCCTTCATGTATGATCCGGCCTCGAAGAAGGTCTCGCCATGGCGAATCACATCTGCAGCGCCGGCGGCCCGAAGCTTCTCTATCATCAAGGGCTTAGTGGACAACGGCACCACCACTGTGCAAGGGTATCCCAGACTGCGGGCAGCGCAAACGGCAGCAAGACCCGCGTTGCCTCCGGAAGACGCAAAGAAATGAACACGGCGGTTGGCGTTTTCGGGTTTGCGAAGGTGGGAAAGAATCTGGTTGCCCATGGCACGGGACTTGAATGATCCACTGGGCTGGACATTCTCCAGCTTCAAAAAGATGCGACATCCTGCAGCACGGGAGAGAGCCGCGGACTCGACAAGGGGCGTCTCAATCCATGGCGTTTTGAAAGTCGGCATGTAGTCTTCAGCTGTCGGCACGAAGCTTCCCATTGCGGCGGGATTGGTGGTGTGCTAAAATCTAGTAGAACGCCTAGACAAGAGTTGGTAAGATTATGGATCGAGATCGATGAAGACAAGCTCTCGTCCGTATAAATCGTTGTAGCACTGATGAGGTGATGATAAGATATAGTCCGCCCGAGGGACACTTGTGTGTATATGTGTATCAAGATTGAAAGATGAGATTGATGTACGAATAGACCTCGGTCACAGACAATGGAGGTAGGACGGGATATAAAAAAAAAAGGTCAGCCTGATCAAACCTGGCAGTACAACTCCGATATATTTAGTACATTCCCTTCTCAGCGCCATCCCCCATATAAGCATACTCTGCACGTAGCAATGATATGTTTTGATATACAATCGGAATAAGCTGGGTGGGTTTTCCGACGGGAAACGGGCAAAGTTTCCCGACCCGACCAGCCCGTCTTTTGCAGGAAGATAGGACCGCCCTCTCCTCCAGAGTCCGTCCCGCTGATAACCTGGTGGGTATCGCCAATCCTGGTCTCCAGAGCCCAGTGCATGCTGCTCCATCATCCAGACTGGGGTCACACTGGAAAACCTGGCAAGTCATAGCGCACCGTGTGGAGGAAGTCGGGAAGTCTCTGAAAATAGGGCCCTTGCGCCGAGACGCAGATGATGTAAAGAGTTTCCCCCGGATGGGGCTCCTTGTAGATCATGATTGGGTTTGCGGACGTTTTTGTTATCAAATCGAATACACCGTGCCCACGGACTTACTCCTCAGTGAGCAAAGGAGGGAACAGCATCCCCTTCTTGATGCCTTGGCCGTAGCTTGAATCGGAGCCATAGACGGTCGCGGAGAAGGCCCGCTTCGATGGATCCGACATATCCACACGAAGAAGTTCGAGAAGCTCCTGCGACTTCTCCGGCAGGAAGGGCTGCAGCAGAATGGCAGAGATGCGCAGCGACTCGGCGGTGTTGTACAGGACCCATTCGGGGCTGGCGCTTTTCCACGGCTCCGCCGCATGGAAATACTTGTTAGTCTGGGGGACGCAAGGGAGACAACCTCCAGATTAGCAAATTCCTTTCTCCGCCGGTCATGCGGGGGTGGGACGCTCGTTTGAGTTTCGAGTCCCTGACGTACCTTCTCAATGATTGTCATGATCTCCTGCAATGCCGCGCGCGGGTTCAGTGCGGTCATGTGCTCGGCAACCTTGAGCGGCGTAGCGATAAGCATGGCTTGATGCTCATCGTCGGCAGCGGTTCCAGCAGGGAGACTATTCGACGTGGCATTCTCAATGTACGACGGCAGCTTTCCCTTGGCACACCCAATGGTACGATACGCTAGGTTGCCGATTCCACCCTGGAGCCATTTCTTGTAATCACGGATGATGAACGAGTTATCGTAGTCTGCGTCATCTGACAGGCCCCCTTGATAGGCGAGGAAAAAACGCATGCCGTCAACTCCGAACCGATCAATGGCAAAGAACGGATTGACCACGTTGCCGGTCGACTTGGACATTTTCTCCCGATTCATGGTCCAATGGCCGTGGACAAGAACGTTCCGAGGAAGAGGAAGGTCCAGAGCCATCAGGAAGGCTGGCCAATAGACGCAGTGGAAGCTACAGACAAGAAGGCGGCGATCAGCTGCGATCCCCAAATTCTCATGTATGTAACAGCACGGAACTTACCGGACGATGTCTTTACCAATGACATGTACATCGGCAGGCCAGATAGACGAATTCTGCGACCCTGGCGGAAATGGATATCCTGCGTAAGTGAGGTAGTTGACAAGTGCGTCCAGCCATACATAGATGGTCTGTGTGCTGTCACCGGGAACTGGGATGCCCCATGACAATCGCTCAGCCGGCCGAGAGATTGAGAGGTCTTGTAAACCGGACGACACCGACTGAATCACCGCAGTCGCGTACTTTGAAGGCGTGATGAAAGAGCCTGGTCGGTTGTAAAGCTCCAGCAAGCGATCCTTGAACGCAGAAAGTCGGAAATGATAATTGACTTCAGAAGCCCACTCCACTTCCTTGCCCGTTTCAATTGAGACCTAGTTTGTTGTCAATCTTAGGCGTGGGATCATGGAGTAGCCGTCATTGGCAGCCTACCATGCGCTTTCGTCCAGTCGTAGGATCCAAGGAGTTCTGAACTTGGGTTTGCGGATAAAAAGCCTCGTCGCTCACGGAATACCACCCTTCGTGCTTCGAGGTATAGATGTAGCCACGGTGGTTTAGCATCTCCTGTGAGTCGGTCAGCTCCGCCTGGGTCAAATTGACGACCGGGGTTTACCAACCCAGAAATACTGAACAGCGTCACGGTGAGCCGCATCCGTGGTCCGGATGAAGTGGTCATTGTCGAGATTTGCTGCCTTTGCCAGAGACTGTGATGGGATCTCGTTAGTAAGCCTCCATCATCCAGTGTTTCAAAAACACATGCGTACCTCGAATGTCCTGCAATTCATATCACAGAAGCCTTGTGTGTCCATCCCAGCTGCGGCGGCTGCCTGTTGAATCTGCACAGCGGTGTTAATGGACTTCGGTAGACATGCTGTATAGCCTTCGATACCTTCATGCCGTGCTCGTCGGTTCCAGTCAAAAGCTTTGCGTCGTTGCCGAGGAGGATCTGCCACCGCTTGAGAATGTCTGCGATGACCATGGTGAAAAAGTGGCCGACATGAGGAGCTGAATAATAGCACAGCAAAAAGAAATGAGTATCTTCATCCCACAGCAAGATGTTCGTCGAGTCTCACCAGCATTGACATAAAAGATTGGGGTCGTCACATAGTAGGGCTTCTTGGCGGCTTTCGGCGCCGACGCAAGCCCGCGTTGAAGACGTTGGGTGAGTAAATGTCGGTGAGCTGAGCATGCCCAGGACTGCCGCGCAGTAGTAGAGAGTGATGCGCTAGAAAATGGGCGAAGAGCCCGTCGCAGAGTTGCCATTGCCTCGCGTTACGCGGAGGAAATGCGCAGAGGGTGCGGAGGTCGGGTCTCTTCCGCAATACACTCCTTCGCAGAGCTGGCCCGAGCTCCACTCGGCGCCTCTTTTTTTCCACGAGGTTCCCAGCTTCAGTGATCCATCAAACCCCGCGATAATCCAATCCCACTTCGTTTCCACAAGATCACATCCTGCAATTTTGCCCGCAAGAATTTTCTGGACGTCTCGTATACCCTGCACATCATTCAGCAGGAGCTTCAATTTCCTTTGCGCGCCCGACATACTCGCGTGAATCTCGGCCTCGCAATCCTCAGTCGCAATGGCCAAAGTCACCGATGACACCTTGACCAAAGTGTCAACTGACGGTAGGCTAGCCATAATATGAAGCGGGATGAACTCAGCTGATATCCATTCTCGAAAGCTGCCACTGAGCTCGTCAACAGCTTCTATCCTGCTCTCAAGAACGACCGCAGTTCAATTGCCTCATTCTACCTTCCTACGCCTACGAGCATTCTCTTCAATGGCAATACAGTCGCAGACGGTGCCGCTGTCCAAGAAATTTTTCAAAATCAGATGCCCGAGGCATCATACGAAGTGCAGTCTTTTGACTGTCAAATCATGAATCGTGCATACCCGACTACAACTGCCGCCGGGTTGAAACCGGCCACGGAGATGGGAGTGAAGGACATGTCGATCCTTGTTATGGCAAGTGGACATGTGCGGTATGGGGAGAGTCGCGATCAGCCACTACGCGGATTCAGCGAGACTTTTGTGCTCGTGCCCAATCCCAGCTCGGATCGTAAGAGGCGGCGAGACTGGCTTATTCAGAGTCAGAATTTCCGTCTTGTGGTTTGATCGCCTTCCTTTATTTGGGTGGTACAAACCCACCAGTCTACCAGAAAACATCCCAAGTCGTTATCAAGAAGAGACTTATGAACTATGACGATCTTACGAGTACGCAGATCGACAAACGGCCTGCCCATTTATCAGCAAAAAATTTGAATGAAAGATGAAGATTATTCTCTGAAGAAAAAAAAAATGAACACTTGAACGCCATCAGCGGGGAAATCTGTCAATTCGTTTCCGAGACATATGAAGCAGCAGGGTCGCGCGATCACGATTGTGACGCCGGCGATTTGGTTCTGCGTGAGACACGCAAGTTCGCCCTGACTCGCTCCAGCAATTCATCGCGCGTTGCGCTTTCATTGGGCAAGAGATTTCTCTGGTGAAGAGGCAGACGGCATCAGCATTTTGATTTCACTGCGTTCATTGCAACAAAACGGACAAAACAAAAGGTCAACTCACGTTGCGTAGCCATCGCCTGAGTTCATCCTCGGTCCAATCCTCGGGTTCTGCCCAAATTAGCGAGATGCTTCTCGCAAATTCATGGATGTTTGGCCAGCATACTTCCTGTTGGGTCTGCCTCGGCTGGGAACACGTCGCTTCCCCAGATGGACCAGGCGGCCACTGCTGTCACCATGCCGGCGAATCCTGGCATTTCAATTAGCTTTGATAATGGTCGGGGGATTGCGCGTCGGCTGCTCTCAGGGACTCACCAAGGAATAAATTCTGTCAATAGATCATTGATTGTCAACGAGCGTTCACTGTATCGTCCGGAGTTCCAGGAGCTTACTTGAGACTTGAGAGCTCGGTCTAGGGGAGTCGGCATATTGATCGATGATGGAACGAACAACAGTAGGACGGTCGTAGTCTTTCCAACGTTCCGCAGCAGAACCTCCGAATTTGGTTGAGAATATCAAGAATGTTTACTTGACAGATCAAGTGTTTAAAAACATCAACGGGCGCAAAAGCTAGATACTATTTTATAAGGGATGGATGATGCGATCTGTCCAAGTGCCGTGCCAGGTATGACTGGGCGATGGGATGAACGCATCTGCCTGCACCGCCACCGACGCCACTCCGGAACAGACAAGCTCCTGCCGTACTTGCCAAACGATCTATACCTGCCAGACTGACAGTTCAACAGAGGTCAACAAACCAACGGTCGTAGGGTAGTACCTTCCTAGCTTCTACACTCCGATGCCATATCATTAACATGGAACACAATGTGCCAATCTTCATTCTCTTCCGTTTCCACCGGCTCTTCCGACAACTGCTTCACATATCTATCGTTACGCTCATTCATTCCTAAAATTTGTTGAACAAGAGAGGGATCCAGAAGACGACGTTCTACTTCTCCGGTCTTTGAAGACGCGAGTCAAGATGAATCCTTCCCTCCTTATCGCTCTGCTGACATTGTTTATTCTGCTTGGTATCGTTGCGATCGCCGGGTGAGGCTCCAATTCCAGTGCTCTTGCGACAGTCATCACGCAGGCAAGCTGACCAAAGGGACAACGGGACAGTCTCGTTTTCTGGAGAAAATACGAACTGCGAGTGAAGATTACGAACAGAAAAGAACTTCGTGGTCAAGGACGCAAAAGGGACACAGACTCGAGTCGCATGGAACGAGGTGACAAGGTCATTCGCAAAGCACAGAGCGTCGACAGCATCCGCTCTCCAGCGCCTTGTCAGGTCGGGCAGCTCTAGAAGCTCCCCGCCCTCAGTCCGGACTCTTCACTCTTCCCCCTACGGAGTCCACCCACGCCACGTGACCTCAGGGCTTCGTGGGCGAAAAACCCTAATCCGATTGATCCACACAACACCTTGCAACGGACAGCGACCTTCCTCACTGTATCGTACCTCATCAGCACCAAATCGTCACCATGCCTCGCGAAGTTTCCGACATCAAGCAGTTCATCGAGATCTGCCGCCGCAAGGATGCTTCCTGTATGTTCCGCCACTTTTTGTGCCGCCCAGATTGGCCACACAAAATCTCCGACCGTGAGAAAAGTTTTGTCAGGCGGACGCAAGCGCTAACCTTCAATTTCCCGCCCAGCTGCCCGCATCCAGCGCAACCGCAAGAACCAGCAAACCAAGTTCAAGGTCCGCTGCGAGCGCTTCGTCTACACCCTCGCCTTGACCGACTCCGCCAAGGCCGAGAAGCTCAAGCAGTCTCTTCCTCCTTGTATGTGACATACCACACTGTCTTTCGCCTCCGCATCCTCTAGTGCAATCGATGATTCAACCCCGTGTGCCTCGGCGTATCGAACTTCTGAATTCATCTCCTTGCGCCACGACGCTTGCAATTGGTCGCTCATGCTAACGAACTCGTCTTGGAATCCAGCCCTGAAGGTCGTTGATGTTGCCAAGAGCGACAAGAAGAAGCTGTAAATGTCATATCCATGGTATGGCAGAGGCTCGGAAATCGGTGCGATTGGGTCTGATGAACCATCACAAGAACAACTGTTGGAGGAATAGCATGGCATAGACATGGTTTCTCTGCGAGTGGACATGAGGGAAGGCTTCGCGAATGCGGAAGTTTCAGTACTGAGGGGGGGATCTAATGAATTCTCTCTGCGCCCATCCTTGACGTCTGTACGCCGCTACGATACTCTACACCGGCTGCACGACTCGCATTTTCCGGACACTCGAAAAATGAAATGAATTGCTTTTTGTTGGAGCTTTTCAGTCCCTTACACTTCAATGAAAAAAACAGTTGAAACATCCTTCCACGGACTTATATTCTGCTGGCATCATCAAGTCTGGACTTTGCCTTGAATGTACCGCTCGCTGTGTTTTCTGTGCACAGTCGCGCCTCGTAGATGTCCCTTGAGTAGGTATTTTATCACACGTGCTGTTGGGAGCTGGCGCTCGGTCATTGCTGAAACTCGTGCAGAGAGGTCGCACTGGATATTTCCTGGCTGCACTTCACCGAAATCCCAATATTATCGACACACCAACGTAGACAGTCGTGCACTGATATTTATCGAACCCTCAATGGTAATGCACTTGCCTCATAGCCCGCCGCCGCAGGACCTGCTCTCTTCGCTGGCGAGCCGCGCGGGCATTCTCCTCGTCGGCATCACTGACCATAGTAAAGAGCGAGCACAAGACGACAAGCAACCACGTCGAGAGCTTGATCGCCCCCCACAACCCAATGCAAAACAAAGCAAAGACAGGCATGTCTAGAGAGATTGTCACACTGCCTCGGGACGGCGACTTACCCTGGGCCAGACAGCTGCCGATGAAAATGGAGATTTGGAGAAAGACACCTAGGAGCCAGAAGATCAGCCAAATGGTCGCGTAGATGGGGATGACGAGATGGGCAGAGAAGACTCCTTGCTCGTTTTTGCATCTGGATCCCGAGTGTGTGGGGATGTTGCTGGATGAGTAGTATGAGGACATTGTGTGGAGAAGATTTGTAGTGTGGGACCTGGTATAGTTGGGATGAGATAGTGATGATCACGGGCTGGTGAAAGTCCGTCCGGTCTTCTGAAGAGGAGTTATGCTGTTCGCGATGGGGCGAGAGGATGTGAGGAGAATGAAGACTTGGTAGAGATGTATTTTGGTTTTGGGAATAAACAGATGGTTGAACTGCTATCTATGTCGGAGCCAAGGCGCGCCCGTATTTATGTAAGGCTTTCGACCCGGGTGCGTGAGAGTTCATACTTCATACTCACAGTCAGACAGGCTGAAGTTTGGCAGGGCCGCGAGTGAATGGCCCTTGTTGTTGTTGTTCGGAATCGACTCGTGCAAGATCCTGTCTCAGCTTAAATTAGACTTGCATCTGGGGCGAAAGGGAACATATCTTTGGAACTCGAGAATCGTCCAGTACTTCGGACCCGTCCGTTGTCCTTTGTCCTTCAAACCCAGCCACGTCCATACATACTTGCATGAACTCCGAGCGCCAACGTTATCCGGGAGTTGAGCAATGCCTCTTGTCTCTTTGATACTGGTTCTATTTTGGACATGTTTGTATGACAGGCCCAGGGCATCGAAAGAACACCGAGGCTCGATCATGGATGTGAACATCCACCCGTGGGGGTCGTTTACTTATTCGTCGCCACAGGTACAGTCCAGTTTCACCTTTCTTTGACAAACAGCCACCCTCGACCACAGACCATCCGAGCGAGTATAGTTGGTATCAACCACATGATCACTCTGCGATTCATTGTTCCTGAATGCCCCACGATGCGAAATCCTTGCACGTGTGCTCAGTACAATGATGGCTTTGACTATCATCTCATCTCAAAGCATGACGAGGCTTCGACAGAAATAGATGGAACATACAATGGCCATGATCTTTTAGGACGTTTCTGGTTCCAGGGCTCAAGGACAGCACGGAAAGTATGTCAGATCCAAGATCGGATCTCAAAGCACGCTCTGTTCTCCTCCCGCGATGAATATTTAAGCTGGATAGATGGCATGTCTGAGGACCGAGTCCAGCGAAATTGAGCCCTTCTTGAGGCTGGAAAATTTCATGACAATTCAATCAGTACGGAATTCTCATACGCACTCCTGTGGTCGAACAAATTGCACGAGATCAAATCAACTTCTCTCATTTCCTTCACACACCAACATGGGTTGCCGAGGGGATTGTGATTCCAGGATGATGGACCTGTCAAAAGACCCAGACTACTTCAAGTATGGACCGACAGATGACTACAAGCCGGTCCTTTTCCCTATGGGCCTTTCCCTTTGGACATCTTCGACCAAGTCCTCATCCACCTCAGGGACTGGACTGTGGAACAGTCTGCAAGCTCTCTCTTCCTTTTGGCCATTGTCGTCCATATCATCGTCTTCGGAGACCAAACGAGTGAACGGTCTGCATGTTCTGCCTCCTGAAGTTTTCTGGAACATGCTCGACGAATGTCTTTTCCAATCCGGGGACATCTCCCTGCAGCACGAGCCTTTCCATTTGCTTCTCGCTCTCTCTCAGGTGGATCATCAGATAAACGAACGTGTTCAGCAGTATGTTACCCGGCGACTGCCGCGACACTTTCTTCGCCGAGAGCTTGGTGATATTGAAGTGTTCCCATGGGTTGAAGGTGGCAATGGTCAGCAATGGTATCCAGGCGAGGCATCCGATTTCCCAATCGAAGTCGTCGAGGACTTCCTTGGGCGCGTGATTCAGAGCGATTGTCCCGCGTGCTTTGCCTACATCTTGGACTACTGCGGTGTCATGGTAAGCCATTGCAACCATATCGGCTGGTCTTTCATTGCCCTCGCCATCGCCTTCGGATCTTCCAACATTATCCGGTACATCTTGAGCCATCCTAGCGCATCGCATCCTCTGGCCGCGCAGCTCTTTGGCCCCGCCAATATCAACTTCCCTTCCCCAACGCCTTTGGGTATTCTGGCACGTTGTCGCAATGTGGACCGTCTGGATGAAGTCTTGAATTTGATTGAACGCCCTATAGCCAAGGCGAATGTCCCTTCGAGTGCCATCGTTGGGGCGTTCAATGCAGACGATCTATATTGGCTCTGTACGTACATAGCCCCGTACCAAGCCCGGCGGTTGAAAAAGCTAGGTTTCTGTTTCTCTCGTGTTACAGATCGGATGGCACAATGGTACATCTGGCATGGTGCCGTCAAGAACAGTGTCGAGTTACTCGACTACTTGAGGGTCACTTGTCCTCTGGACCTTACCCAGTTGACCCCCGAGCAGACCCATACTCCTCTGCGAGCCGCCATTGCCGGTGACAGAGTCGATGTTGTGCACTGGTTCGCAAAACACGATCTTTCTCGGGCTGTGGAGGCTGGGAGCACGGTCAAAGACATCGCAGTGGCCATGGAGAGGTTCTCTCCCGAGAGCGCAGATATTGTCAAGGTGCTTCTGTTCGCGTCAGGCAGATCCGTCACCTCAGTCCAAGGTGGGATCTTACTCCGTCACATGCTGTCGTCTCTGTGCGCCGAAGCCCACAGATTACGAGAGACCTTGAGCGATCCCAATTACGCCTCCTGGCATGTGAGCTCGGAAGCCATCACGATTGCCAAATGCAAGTATATAATGGTCGCGTCAGCGGCGAATGACTACACTCGTCCCGATGGACCAAAGGGACTGCCTGAGAACGAGACGCAGCTGGTGAACGAGAATTATACAGAGGCGCGACAATGCGCTTTCCAACACGGGTTCAATGATTTGGCTGACTGGCTTTGGCCTTGCAAACGTAACTCGATTCGGAATTTTTGAACCCTCCTCTTCTTCCAAGATTTCCTGTTGTTATTCCATAGTCAATGCAAGCGAAACTTTCTTTTCCTCAATAGCGATCGTCGCACTCCTGATCACGAAACGTAGTCGTCACGTAAAGATTTGGGTGTTGGAACAGTTGACGTATCATAGATCCGACGCTGAAACATTCACTTGAATCAGCTCTCTCCGCATATTTCACTCCACGAATCGACAACCCTCCATCCCAGCCAGATCTCACATCTCACCATCCCCCCTTCCCTGATCAGGTCGAAAAAGGGATATTCCCCAGCGGGTAGGTGATCCTCAACTATGTCAGCCTGCCGTATCTTCGGTGATCTTTACTATTCAGGCCACGGGCCTCCCCTGCACAGCAAAGCGATTTACTTCGCATCATTCAGCACATCGTATTCTCTTCCGTTTCGGGCCACAATCAGACTGATTCGAATCCCTGCCAGCCTCATGTTGGCACGTTACATTACCCCGGAAAATTCTGCATCGCTCATTCAACGTGAGGTAGGGATGAGTCCCGATTTGGTCATCCACAGAATGTCTGGGCTCGTGAATTTCCCGTCCGGCCAGTCGTTCGAATCTTACAAAGACCCCTGCCGGATTCGATGTGAGCCCTTTTGCCGTCTGAACGATGTCCGAGTGTAGGTGGTGGTGGTGTGCAGGTCCTGCAGGTTCTGCAGTTGGAGGCGGCTTTTGTTTCTGCAGAGTCTCCAATAGAGTGGCTGCAGGACGGTTGAGACTGCGGCCGATTGATGAAGAATCTTGAATCCATCCCGGTCAGTATTTCTTGGGTTTGGATCTACACGAGTATGAGCCCGTGGGGGAAGTCTTTCAGTAGGTCTCGCTCATGTGGCAGGAGTATTATCAAAATCATACCCTGAAATTTGCCCAAATAATGGACGGGCATATAAAGGAGTGAACAATACATCCTTCTGGCTCTCCCCTTAGCTATCATCGTCTCTTTCTCTCGTCTTCCTATCTTATTTTGGACAGGTTTGGGTCTCTCCTGACTGTGATACTCGCCCATGATGGTAGTCTCGAAGATCACCCCTCTCTCTGCCTTTCTGGCATATGTCTCCATGGTCGCAGGCCACGGTTATGTTTCCAACATTGTGGCAGATGGCAAGAAGTACGTTGTATTTGATCACAGAACTGGACCGAGATCCTGTTGCAATTCTCCATCAAGACCTAGTCACCGGGTTCCACGTCAACATCGACCGTGGACGAGATTCATTCGACGAGAGCACAAACTCACGTATACTCCCTTCCAGCTATACCGGCTACCTCGCCGACTCCTATCCCTACATGAGCGACCCGCCCAAGAGCGTCGGCTGGGCCACAACAGCCACCGACCTGGGCTTCGAGGACGGCACCGAATACCAATCCGCCAACATCATCTGCCACCGAGACGGTAAAAACGCCGCTCTCTCAGCCCCCGTGACGGCCGGCTCCAAGGTCGAAATCCAATGGACCCCGTGGCCGGACAGCCACCACGGTCCCGTCATTACATACCTCGCATCTTGCGGCGGAGACTGCAGCACCGTCGACAAGACCACCTTGAAGTTCTTCAAGATCGACGAGGCAGGTCTGATCAACGATGCGAATCCCCCGGGTACTTGGGCCACCGACCAGCTGATTGCGGCTGGGAACCGGTGGACGGTGACCATCCCGAAGAGTATTGCGTCGGGCAACTATGTGATGCGTCACGAGATTATCGGACTGCATTCGGCTGGGTCCAAGGATGGAGCGCAGAATTACCCTCAGTGCCTCAATTTGCAGGTCACTGGCGGTGGAGGTGCTGAGCCGCAGGGTACTTTGGGTGAGGCACTGTACCAGGAGACCGACCCCGGTATCTTGATTAGCATCTATTCTTCGTTGAAGAACTATGTGATTCCTGGTCCGGCTTTGTACAGCGCCTGAGAGGTGGTTCGCTGTTGTCGTGATGTTCCCGCTGGGAGGGATCAATTTCGCGCACGTTTGTTTTCTCTTTGGCTCGGTCCATCCACCTAGACGTTGGTCCTGATTCGATTTGAGTCATTTCCTCCTTGTGATTCTCCGTCTGGTCATGTTGCAAATAAATCCATCCAGAGTACCATCAACTTCAGACTTCCCCCTGTTCGTCTCGAGATTGTCACCCTTCACTGCTCGCGTGAATAAGTCATCTCGCGATAACCCTCAATGCCAGCACCCAAAAGCCTCTCATCCAAAGACGCAAGCTCGAAATCCCTCCTTCTCAACTCGAACTCCCCAAAGTAATTCGGCTCACTCGAGACCTTCTCAAACCCCAACCTCTCGAAAAGGCCCAAACTGCGAGAATTGGCCTCTCCAATCTTCACACTCAAATACGAGAATCGCAGACGCGGCGTTGCAGCCCTCAATTTACCCACCGTGTCTGCATCGACATCGGCCGTGATGAACTCTTCGAGAATAGCGGTCTGTTTCTCCACGATGTATCGCAGGAATGTCAGTAGAGCCGCCTTGCCGAAGCCCTGGCCTTGATTCGCTGTCTCGGCGATCATGAGCTCGATTTCGCCGTATAGTTCTGGAGACGCGTCGCCTTCATCGCCGTCATCGACATGGAGGAAGAGATTGATGTCGCCGACCATTTTTGAGGGAGAGTCGGAGTCGGCAGACAAGTGCGTAGTGACATCAGAGATATCATCTGGGTTACCGATGGGGCGGCAGACGATGAATGTTAATTTATCTGCGTCTTGTCGCCAGCTGCGTTGCATTGCATATTCCTCCTCGATTGAGAGGGGCTCGGATGCAGTCGCTTGTTGAATGTCCTGTTTTTTTTTTTACCTCAAGTTAGCCGCATCGTAAATCAGGAATACATTTGTCAATTGATTGGATTTATAAGGCAAAATTGAGGCTTTTCTTTTTCTCAAATGATCACAAACATCCAGCGTTCGCTCAGAATAGTGTGGGCGAGCTTACCTCGTCCTGCATCCATTCATGATAGCGAGGGACATGCCATGTTGAATATGGGACGAGAAGTACTTTGGTCGTTGATATGGCTATCGATGATGCCGAAATTCATCAGTCACGCAAACATGGATACTACTGACGAGTAGCTCGGCTCGTCTTTCACCATCCTGTCGTCGCGTGGATATTATGTGCGTACCGGTCTGAGCGTTGATCAACATGATGATGATGGGGGTGTTGTCGACTGGAAATCCGATCTACTTGGACCAAGCCTTATGCGTTTAGTCTTGATAGATGACAGATTCAAAAGCAGAGGAGACTGGCAGAGGCAGAATGATCCGCTGGTTCGCTGGAAATATCGTATGGAGCGCCAGCAAAAATCCATCCCGTCTCAGTTCTGTTCCGATGTCTTCCCTGGCCACTGGAGTGGGGCTTGGCAGTACCCAGGACAATATGTAGACTCCAACAAGCGCCACCGTTACTATGACCATCTGCAATGAAATCCAAAGCATGTAACTTGGGAGGAACAAATAATTGAAAAAGGTAGTCTGGTTGGTATCATGACACTATCCCACCGTTACTGCTATGCTATGTCTATATTTTTACTTCTTCTCCTCCTGTCCGGCAAATGCACCGAAGCGGATGACTTCGACTTCCAAAGTCTCAGTATCCACCAATATCAGCTCTCCCGTGTCCTTGAATCGAGGAATCGACAGGATTCGCACACGAGAATTGAGTGTGTCCGCATCCGAGTCCTTCATTTCCATGTCGCCATCGAGTCGAAAGGGCCCTTCTGCTTCGATCACTGTGGTTTTGAAGACGGGTTGGTTGCCGGTGAAGAAGATATGGGGCGAGGACTCGAGGATGAATGGATCGATGGTTTGAAATGGATATGACCCTATAGGAATGGTGATTAGTAAAAAATTGCGTCGGCCTCGCTGCATGATCAACGACCTACAGATTGTATCCGGCGCTGTTGGAACTCCACATCGCCACCGGAGCATTGCCTCCATAATCCGCAGACGTGCCTCAGAGTCATCGCGGTCCACAACAGGGTCTACGTCGTCGCTCGGAAAGTCGAGGTAGCGCAGCACATCATCCACATTTTGGCCGCTACAGCCCCAGAGTCGCCAACCTTCCACGTCGCCCTCCCAGGGGTTGGAGACGCTGTCAAACCATCCAACTTCCTGCTTGTTGTCACCAGTAGAGGGAGGTGCACAGTACGCCCGCGACCGAGGAAACATGGCACGGTGGATGCCCTGCTGAGGAAGCGAGAAATTGGCCGGGTCTGATTCACCGGCCATCAAAGTCACCGGGATACTAGGTAATAGTTCCGCCAAGAAATTGTCAAGTTGCGTGATGGGCGAGGAGTTGTACGCCGACGCGTCGTAACCATACTTCTTCGGAGCCAATTTCTTCTTCACAGCATTGTCGGCGGTCGTTGCTGCTGCATCTGCGGTAACACTCGCCCCCAGCGAATTACCGGCGATGATAAGCCGGGTGATTCGAGATGGATCAGCACTGTCGTCAATTCCAGTATACCCAAGTAAATAGTCCGACAGAAGCTCCAGAGCCAGCGTATCGCTTGAGGAGCCTGTGATCCCAAGTCCACTTATGAAGGCGATCTTTCCGGACTTCCCAGACTTCTCTTGGCCGGCTTCCTTTGACTCAGCCGGAAGCAGGCGGCCTCGCGCCCATCGCTCAGGTTGAGGAGCCAGATCGGGAACCTTGATGTCGATGACTTCGAACTCTCCATCAACGGTCTCGGTTCCTAGTGCTGCGATGATCACACCTGTCGCCAATTGGGTCGATAGTAACAAATTGCCGGTCAGACGGATTCGACCAGATTCATCTTCCACCATGATTTGAGTCGCGGACGGATTGGAGGGATCGGTGTAGGTGCGGCGAGGGGGAGGTGCGGAGGTGAAGGTCTGCAAGTGATGATCAGCAAGTAGCGCCACACAGTAACCGTAGCATCGTTATATAGCAAACACACCTCCTTTGTCAAATCCTCCAAAATATTGGGCTTCAGCGGCATGTCCATATACACAGTACCGGCCATCCAGCACAGCTCGCCCTGGCGCACATCCAGTACTCGGTCCACTCGCCTTGCTGATTCCCCTGCAATCTGGCGTCACCCACGATCTTTGCGTCAGCCAGAATTTCCCCCAAAGCTCTTCTGGTGAATCTCTTACGGTCAATTCACCCCACGCGTCTGTTGCAATTTTCTCGACGGCAGGCTTCAATTTGGCCAATCGCAAAAAGTACATGTCGCCATACTGCTGTTGGTAGTGTCGGTCACTTCCCATGGGGAGAGTGAATGTGTGGAGAGGGTTGTAGGAGGATGGCTGGCGATAAACAGCATCATATTTCTCGTCACTACCAGCGAAGTCCGGGGAATGAGTTAGCTGGGAGTAGGTCCTTTGCGTGTTTATCAGGTGATTGAATTTGACTTGTAGACTGTCAGCCAGATCAGCCATACCTTGGAGGCCGTAAATAGCCATAATCCTCTGTGGCGGTCATTGCGAGCTTTCTGACTGAGGCAGAATTGATGGACTGTTCACAATCCTCGGAAAGTGTTGCGGACACAAGCCCGGTGACGCGAGGCTCCACGCGACGATTCAGCGCGTCTAATTACATTCCCCCTTGGGGACAGGCGCCTGACCGCCGCCGATCATTGAGATTGCTGCAGGTACTGTGATAAGGCTCGAACGAAGTACACTGGAATCACAAAATGGCCATGAGAGTGCATAAATACCCTTCCACTGAGTTGCACATTAGAGCTGCGCGAGGAAGGACTGTTCCTTTTTCTTTTAATCACCACCTTCATGAGTCTCTTGTCGAGTACCAGACGTACTGAGACGTCGTGTGAACTTGTGAAGGTAGATACTGCACTACTGTGCCCTCCAAGATAATAATTAAAGTGGGTCGCGGGTGTTAGGCCTGTTCTGTTTTAGCACTGCAGTTTCGGCCTTGTAATGTACGCTCATGTACGCTCTTTATTTCCCAAGTAGCGGGAGACTGGGCTGAAACAGTACAGTATTATTTACGACCTAGTACTGTGAATAGGGCCCCCACTTTAACTATTATCTTGGAGGGCAGAGTAGTAGTGGAGCGACAGATAGATGTCATAGAGTACCTTATCGGAGACGGAAAACATCAATAATGGTCCAAATCTATCGTCTAAATCAAAACTTGTTGTGCTTCATTTTTCATCAGACTTTTTCATTTGAGAGAGCTATCCTCAGCTTGAATTGGAAGTTCAATCACAGGGAAATTTCGTAACATATGGCGCAGCGGAGATCTAGAGATTTTGAAAAATAGCTCTCCAGCTTGCCGGTTCGTTTCTTGCATCAAGTTTCAGCTAGGGGCGCTACTGAGGTGGATACTTTGCGTGGAGTACCTGATGGACCTTGTAGTACATCAGTACATGACTACATGTTATCCGACTGTGTCTACAAGCGTTCCACAGACGTCGAACGTGGATTGAGCAGGTGTTATACTCGAAGTGAAATTGGGAATTGAAATGACGTATTAATCTAAGCAGCTAGCTAAATGCAAGCTCCGCAGGTTGAAAGCTCATCTGCTCGGACTTAAATCTCATGCGTGGTTAGCATACTTGGGAACAAATGGTGCATCCGGGCATTGTTCGCATAAGCAGCTGATCTCCAATTCACAATTCGCCCCCGATTGGAGCTAGCGATGGATGCCTCGGTCCGGCGGGCAGATCGACAGCCCTGCCAGTTTCCCCGCATACAAGAACAAGCGGAGAAGCATCGCCTTTTGTACCTGTAAAAGCCACGATCAAGCAGGGAAACCTGTACTACAGACTCGAACAGACTGAAACTTCAATTCGAATTCGAATTCGAGTGATTTTATTGAACCGCAGCAGTCTGTCACCCCGAGAGCCTTAGGCAGATACCCAAGACGCGCTGCCTTCTCACTGAGTGTTTCACCCATTTCCAAACAACCGCCCGCGCTCGATCTCCTTCCAGCACAATGTCTATTCAAACCCCATTATGCAACCTCTTGAACATTCAGCACCCCATCCTGCTGGCAGGTATGGCTCGTGCCTCGAGTGCACCTCTTGCAGCGGCAGTGTCTAATGCCGGTGGGCTTGGAACCGTGGGCGGTTTGGGCTACACCCCCGAGCAGCTCTCGGAGATGCTTATTGAGCTCAAGTCTCTTCTTAAAGAGCCCAATCTTCCCTTTGGCGTGGATCTCGCCCTACCGCAAGTAGGTGGTGGTGCCCGAGCCACCAATCACGACTATACCCACGGCCATCTAGACGAATTGATCGAAGTGACAATCAAGCACGGCGCAAAGCTATTCGTCTCAGCCGTGGGTGTTCCACCCGAGAAGACCATCAAGCGCCTTCATGAAGCAGGCATCTTGGTGATGAACATGGTCGGAGCCCCAAAACATGCGGAAAAGGCGCTGCAACGGGGGGTCGATATTGTCTGCGCGCAGGGTGGAGAAGGGGGTGGCCATACAGGTGATATCCCATTCTCAGTGTTGATCCCCGCCGTTGTCGATGTGGCGCGCAAGTACCGCAGTCCCTTGACGGGGCAGCCGGCAATGGTTGTTGCCGCTGGTGGAGTCAACGACGGTCGGAGTTTGGCGGCCTCATTGATGCTCGGAGCAGCTGGTGTCTGGGTGGGAACACGATTTGTCGCGTCGGAGGAGAGCGGTGCGAGCCGGATGCATAAGGAGGCCGTCGTCAAGGCGCAGTATGGTGAAACACGTCGGACTCTGGTCATCTCGGGGCGCCCGCTACGAATGCTGCCCAACGACTATGTCAAGGAGTGGGAGAGCCGTCCGGCGGACATTGCGGCCCTGACGGCAAAGGGAGTGGTACCGATGATGCATGACCTGGAAAACGACAAGGATGTTGACATGCCCTTCCTCATGGGTGATGTGTCGGCCAGTGTCAAGGAAATCAAGCCCGCGGGAGACATTGTCAAGGAGATGGTCCAGCAGGCTATCCAGGTCCTCAAGACTGGACATGGTTACATTAGGGGGAGGAAAAATCAAGCAAGCTGTAGGCCAGAAGCAGTCGTATCCAGAGGGTCAATCATAGTTTACGAGATAAAGAATGTACTGCTTGGAAAGATTGGTTATTTGGAAATGAGTTGGCAGTAGTGTGAGGATTGCGTTCTTTGCGTTTGGGGAAAACTGCACATGACGAAATAGACATATGGAGTGATCTCGTAAGCCAACAGAATATCCAAATGGGGTATTTCTTGAATCCACAAGATAGTCATCCTTCGTTCATCTGCGACCACAAATATTAGAACGAACAAATCCAGCACCACTACACAGTCTCTACGTTCGTATCAGTGATCTGATCGCTTGGGCGCCAACGGCTGAGAACCAGTAATCGGCGAGCTGGGACCACAGTGCATGAACGGTCGTAGTAATCGTAATCAACGCTCAAACGAATGAAGAACAGCACATAACTCAAGGAGTGACACCCCTAAGTCAGTAGCATCCATTCTGAACGGCCCCCTGCGTGGTTCGAGCCTCCAAGAGGTTGGGGGGAGGAGGTGGTCCGAAGACGGGTCGGAGAGCAGCGGTATCGGCTTGGAAAGCATCGGATGCTCCCTCGGGTCCATCTGTGCCTTCGTCCTCACTCAGGTCGTCGGCATCCTCGTATTCCTCGTCGTACTCGCTCTCAGTACCCTCATCATCATGGTCCAGATGATCTTCACCGTCGGCGAGGCCTTCGCCACGACCTTGAGCCTGCATGCGTCGACACAGGGCCTCCAGATGCTGACACTTGCGTCGCCACTTGTGCAGCTCGTCCTGATTGCGAGTCCGTTCCTCGGCCATCTCCAGGATGTTGCGGTTGGTCTGCTCGTGCTTCCGGTTCAAAGTGTGGTTCTCCTTCTCGAGACGCTTTGTTTTCTTTGACATTTCCTCCATCTCCTTCCGGAAAGTCAGGAACAGCTCGTTGCTGTTGTTCAGCGTATCCTCAACCTGGTCTGTGTTAGTGACAGCAAATTGGAACTGGACCTCGCAAAAAAAGCCCCTCACCTGCTTGAATTTTTCAACGTAGATGTTAAGTTGGCTTCGCAACTCCGCTTCAGTCTGTGAAAAGGTCGAGACTTGGGCACTCAGGGCCCGGCCGCGGCTGATTTCATTTTCGGCAGTTCGGCGTTGCTCCTCGAATTTGATCGTGAGAGCTTGAATTTCCGCGTCCTTGCTGCGAACAAAAGCCTTCCAGTGAAGGTCACGAATGTCGGCCTGGTCAACGATGACCTTCAATTTTGATTTGACACTTGAAGATTGTTTTAGCGAGAGAAAAATTAAGGTTGTGAAATGTGCGGGGACGTACATGTCATCAAGGTCGATGTCCATCTGTTCGTTTCGATTGCTGCCCTTAGAAGACATCACGTCTTGAATATCGTAGAGCAAAGAATCGAGTCGTTCGTTCACAATGAGGCGAGCTCTTTTTTCAGTGTCCTCAAGCTTCTTGTTCTCGTCCTGGGTTGTGTGCGATTGTAAGAACACGCCCGTGTGCAGCAAACAATGGTTTAGAAAAGCAAACGCTCAGCGCGCCTACGCCACGCAAGACACCTCTTACCTTCACCTTTTTGTTCTCTTTCGTCAACTCACGGCAGAGCTTTTCCAATTTATCCTTCATGGTCACAGTTTTGTTGAGCTCAGACTTTCCCTTTTCCTGCTCCTTCTGCAACTGATCGGCACGTTTCTTTGATTTGGCGTAGTCCCGGTCCAGCTTCTTCATATCCGCCAACAGCTCAGTGTACTTCTTATGAACGGTTTCCAAGCGGGTCATGGGGGACTCGATGTTGTTGAGAAGCTGATTGAGATCGCGGGTAGCCTTCTTGACTTCACGCTCTAGGATGCAAGATTGGTTAGAACACATTCAGTGAATGAGCCTCAAGCGCATCATGATGACCTCCGACATATAGGGCTTCTTACCAATTTCCTGTTCCTGATCTTTCTCTCCAGCAGCATCTTGCTCGAGCTGAGAGATCTTGGCCGCAAGCAGTTTGGAGGTCTCATTCGGGTCTGCTACCTTCTTCCCCTTGTTCTTTTTTGCCATTGTTGTTGAAGACATATTTGAAATCCACAATCAATTAACTCGAGCTCCAGGGTCACAGAATTTTGTATGAGTAAGACGCAAAAAGGTCGTGTGAGCATGCCTAGGCTCAAAATTTGTGCAATACCAATTTGCGGAACTCGAGCCCACCAAATAGCAAAGGCTTCTTCAACTCGCAGCAGTGACAACACTGTGATCCCAGAGGTAGCACCGACTCAATATCTAGGTCCCCTCTGGGTCAACAACCTTGAAGCAAATTGTGCTATTCCTGCACGCGCAACTTCTGGTTCTTTTTAGCGGTGATATTCGGAGAACTCGACGAGGGGGTCCCTTAGTCATCGAACCAGCCGCGGACTCGGAGAGGAACACCGGCCAGCCACCGGCTTGAATCACTGTCGGGATCGATGTTTTGATCGGACCGGAATGAAAAAGGCTAGGGAAACGACTGTGGGGGTTTCGAGAAGTTAGGTCTGCGCACTCGGTACAGAAGATGACGATGTTACTATCTGATCACTACTGCGCGCAGTATGATAACCTGCCCTGCCGGATTATCTAACCCCCGGCGATCTCGGCCCGATTAACATCGGTCCATAGGTAGCTCTGAGTCTTACAAATGTCCAAACGTCCACCGAAGTGCCCCTTGACATTGCTTGACCGATGTGGCGATATTGATCTGCCCTGACATTTCACTTCCTCTGCTCGGCCAGAGCGTTAAGGTTGTCTCATTACCATACTATGCTGCGATCTTCGATGGGTCTGGGCAAAGCCCGAGTCCCAGCTTTGCGCCGATTGAATTCGAGCCGCCTCTCAGGGCTAGGCCCAGTAACCTCCCAGCGCTTTCAAGGAATCAGATTTGCGTCGTCTGTGACGGATCTCGAAAACTTTCCGGCTGTTGGCGAGAGACTCCATGGGTTTACTGTTCGCGAAAAAAAACATGTCCCCGAGCTACACTTGACCGCAGTGCGTCTTACGCATGACAAGACTGATGCCGATTATCTGCACGTCGCTCGTGATGATAAGAACAATGTGTTTGGAATCGGCTTCAAGACAAATCCTCCTGATGCTACCGGTGTACCTCATATTCTCGAGCACACCACCCTCTGCGGAAGTGAAAGGTCCGTGTCAAGTCTTGGGTCATTCATATTGAACATCCTGCTGACCTGCTCGACTTCAGGTACCCGATTCGTGACCCTTTCTTCAAGATGCTTCCGCGGTCTCTTTCAAACTTCATGAATGCCTTCACATCCTCGGACCATACCACATATCCCTTCGCAACGACCAACCCGCAGGATTTCCAAAATCTCCTTTCTGTCTATCTTGACGCTACTTTGCACCCTCTACTAAAAGAGGCTGACTTTAGACAGGAAGGCTGGCGATTGGGTCCTGAAGATCTGCGTGCGCTCCTGTCGAACACTGGAGAACCCGAAAAGGAAGCCAGTCTGGACGACATTGTCTTCAAGGGTGTGGTATACAATGAAATGAAGGGGCAGATCTCGGATTCAAATTATCTATACTATATCCGTTTTAAGGAGAGCATCATCCCGGCTCTGAATAATTCTGGAGGTGATCCTGAGTTCATCACAGACCTTACTCACCAGCAGTTGACCGAATTCTCAAAGCGCAACTACCACCCTAGCAACTCGAAGATTTTGACCTACGGTGATATGCCCCTGGCACGCCACCTCGAGCAAGTTGGAGCGGTCCTGGACGGATTCAGCAAAGGCACGGCCGATACCGATGTCAAGTCGCCTCTTGACCTGGGTCAGCAACTGACTATAACCGTGCCCGGTCCAGTCGATACATTCTCAAGCGACGACAAACAGCACAAGACATCCACATCCTGGTACATGGGTGATTCGACTGATACAGTCGAGACTTTTTCTGTGGGAATCATTTCTTCTTTGTTCTTGGACGGATATGGCTCGCCGATGTATCGCGCTTTGATCGAGAGCGGACTTGGCTCATCTTTCACTCCAAACACAGGCTTGGACTCGTCCGGAAGAATTCCCATATTCTCCGTTGGTGTCACAGGCGTCGGTGAAGCAGATGCAGCCACCGTGAAGGATGTTATACAAAAGGCCTTCCGTGAAACCGTCTCGACTGGGTTTAGTGAGGAAAAGGTTCGTGGCATCCTTCACCAACTGGAACTGTCTTTGCGCCACAAAACTGCCAACTTTGGAATCGGCATCATGGAAAAGACCTTGTCGTCGTGGTTCAACGGTGCCAATCCAATGAAGGAGCTGGCTTGGAATGACGTTATCGAGGAATTCAAGAGGCGGTACGAGAAGCCTGGGTATCTGGAGTCATTGGTAGAGAAGTATCTTCTCAACGACCGGTGTATGACGTTCACAATGGTCGGCACACCATCTTTCAATCAGGATTTGGACGACAAGGAGGCGGTGCGCAAAGAACAGAAGCTTGCCAAGCTCGTTGAACAGCATGGTTCCGTTGAGCAAGCAGTAGCAAGTCTTACCAATGCGGAGTTTGAGCTCTTGAAGATTCAAGAGGATGCACACAATGCCGATCTGAGCTGCCTTCCCACCCTTCGAGTCAAGGATATCTCCCGTGAAAAAGAACGCAAATGTGTGCGCGAATCGAAAATTGAGGACACAGAAGTTGTTTGGCGCGAGGCCCCTACCAATGGGCTGACCTATTTCCACGCCGTGAATGCGTTTGAAGACCTGCCTGATGACCTACGACTCCTAATGCCACTTTTCAATGACTGCGTGATGAGGCTGGGTACTGCCAATCGCTCCATGGAACAGTGGGAGGATCTCATCAAGTTGAAAACAGGCGGTGTTTCCACCTCCTCTTTTCTCGTTTCATCCCCCACGCAGTTGGATCAGATTAAAGAAGGACTGCAGTTCTCTGGATTCGCCCTGGATCAGAACATCCCTGAAATGCTCGACATCCTCTCTACTCTGGTGATGGAGACTGACTTCTCAAGCCCCGCTGCTCCTGCTATGATCCAGGAGTTGCTGCGCCTGACAACTAATGGAGCTCTTGATTCCGTCGCGTCGACCGGTCATCGGTTTGCAGTAAACGCTGCAGCAGCGAACCTTTCCCGTAGCTTGTGGATTCAGGAACAACAGTCTGGTCTGGAACAGTTACAAGCTACCGCAAACCTTCTTCGGGATGCGGAGACATCTCCCGAGCGGCTTCATGAGCTGATAGACAAGCTTCGTTTGATTCAATTATTCGCCATCTCAAGAACTTCTGGTCTCCGTGTGCGTCTCGTCTGTGAGGCGGAAAGTTCGACACGGAATGAGGCCACTCTACAGAAGTGGCTGTCAGGTCTGCCTCGTGTTCCCTCTCCCCGTGCAGCTGGGGCCCCGTCTTTCAAATCTGTCGGCAAGGCCTTCTATGACCTTCCTTACAAAGTCTACTATTCCGGTCAAGCTATGCAGACTGTGCCATTCACCGATTCTGCCAGTGCGCCCCTCACTGTTCTGTCACAAATGCTCACGCACAACTATCTGCACCCCGAGATTCGAGAGAAGGGTGGCGCTTACGGAGCTGGTGCCAGCAATGGTCCCCTGAAGGGCATCTTCACCTTTATGAGTTACCGCGACCCCAACCCCATGAACTCATTGAAGGTCTTCCAGAACAGCGGTCTCTTTGCCAGGGACCGCGCCTGGTCCGAACGAGAGATCGAGGAGGCCAAGTTGGGAATCTTCCAAGGTCTCGATGCTCCAGTCAGTGTTGATGACGAAGGTGCGCGCTACTTCATGAGTGGGGTCACCCATGAAATGGACCAGCGATGGAGAGAACAGGTTTTGGATGTCACTGCCAGGGATGTCAACGAGGTCGCTGATCGATTCCTGGTGAACGGCACCCGAAAGACAACTTGTGTTCTTGGCGAGAAGAAGGACTGGGCCGGATTTGACTGGGACGTCCGAAAGTTGTCTATGGGCCAGTAAGGTGACAATCCTGCTTCCTGAGCCTTCTTCTTTGCCACGATCTGCACACTCGCTCAACGTCCTCTCTTTTGACAGGTTGATTTGAGCCAGGAAAGTGACCACACTATACCCCAACCACTTCCCTTTGTACTTTTACTCACCTCTTCAATTCTTGCATCTCCTCCACCTTTGCATCCACCTGTACAAATATTTAGTCTGACATGACGTGTATGAAACTTATCGCGCGTTTTTTCTCTCGCCTTTTTCAACCCCTTCCACCCCTCGGACGCCAATGTCCCTCCCAAATTGCCCGCGCTTCAAGATCTATACGTGCTTTCAGCACTAGAGCTATTCTCACGTCCTTGATCACTCATTTCCATTGATCAAGTGACGTGGCATTCTATCTTACCAAAGATGAATGCAAGCGCAAGAACCATGCAAATGTGAACCCTTCATGAGGTACACTTTGCGTCTCCGTTTCTCGGAACCGCCCTGGAAACACTTTCAGCCTACGCAGGGCGGACTAAAAACGTGAGGACAGTGTACGCTATAGTCTTTGCTGTATACAATGCAACCGTACGTGATTATTATATGATCTTTGAAGCTTCGATAACTACTTCTGATGTCGAAATTAGATGTATTTGTTCCGCCCGGACCCTGTGTCGTCTTTTGCCGGATAGTCCCTTTCAATGGTAAAATGGTTGAGGAGCGTGAATGTCGTTCTTGGCGCACAATCCAGTCCTGAACTGGTTTAGCGGATCCTTCCCCGGATAATCGGGGTTCTATACGCCCCGTCTCACGTGGCTACTGGCTGTTGATAAGAGAGAGCGGAGCGAGGAGTGCCAAGGTAAGCATTATCTCTCATCATACAATGTGACACTAAGTAGAAAGGACAATATGTTCAAGAGCAGGGGCGTCATGTCAGGGCCAAAGCCGACTAAGGCTTGCGGTTAGTTCATGGCATCTTTTTAAATGACAAGTTGAGCTGACAGTATTGCTACTAGTCAATTGCCGACGACTAAAGGTGCGGGATTGAATCTCTTCATGGCTGCACCAGTTTGGATTTCCTAGGATGGAGTGTGCTGAGATCATCTTAGATGAAATGCGAAGTCTCGGGTGCACCTCCATGCCGCCGCTGTCGTCACAATCAAATACCTTGTATATTCAAACCTCGCGCCAATGTAAGTATTGCACAGTAGCATGTGGAGTATCTACAGCATTGAGACACCCGAGCTTACACTTTTTTTTACAAATTTGGAAGGCATCAGCATTGCATGAATTGATTGATGAAGCCCACGGCGAGCTCGTCAATTCTCAACGGCCAGCATTTGATCAGCAAGTCATTCTTAACCGACTCGATCGAATCGAGGCCGCATTAGGAATTAGCAATTCTGCGTCACCGTCAGTCACTTTGACTGAAACTGGAGACGATGAACGTCTGGACGACAATGCATTCATGCAAGGTCTGTGGAACGCAATGGCAGATCTGAGGACGATAACGCGCCCAGTTCCAGAGGAAAGGATATGGTCAAGACCAGTCGTGAGAAGTCTGTGGAGCGCGTAAGTGCTTTGTCCACAGTGGATGTCAGCGCCCAACATTGACAGTCTCGTAGGTTTCTCGAGAATTTACCGCTCCTCCACTTCCTCAAAGATAGAATAGTGTTTGAGTTGCCCACACCTTTGCTTCTAGCCTCAGTGCTTTACATCTCTGCGCTGCTCAGCAAACAACCAGACCTTGCAGTGACGGAATCTGGTTACTTCAACGCCATGTGTTGTGCAATATCCCAATTGATCAATCCTTGTACTAGGAGGCTTTCGGCATCAACAGGAGGCACCGCAAAGGAGGCCTACTCAACGGTTTCGTCAGTTCATAAACAAGATGAAGTCTTCCATAATATTCTCGGCTTGATCATGGCCACTCTAAGCTCTGAGGCATTTGTCAACTCCACAGGCTCATGGATTGCAATTGCCTATAGACTTTGGCTTGATCATTGCCCTGCTGAGGCGGATCCCAATCATTCTGACTGGCGGGCTCTATTCTGTGGCCTACAGGTATCAAGATTTCCCAATCGCTTCGTCTCTGTGTGCCCACTAACACCTCGTCAGCTCATCGACATTGAGCATGCTTCAATGCATATGACATATCCGTTGCTACCTCGCCAGCCGCCAAGATTCAGATCTCAGCGACTCGATACACATGAGGGCAACGCTTTTCAAGATCTCGCTAATATGATGCATTACGGTCTGAGTCATTTTGTTGGCAAAGGACTGCCAACAATCTGGTGTGCAATCAATACCGACCTCGCCGCAGATACGCCTTCACTCGAATCGAATTTTTCAAGCCATGATTCCGATGTCATTCGACTGTGGGCGCGCAAGTTGGATGATTGGCTTGTGCGGTATAACGGCACCTCACGTAAGGGCTTTGCAATTTCGGAAGGGAGCGTTTCTGAGAAGGTGGATGATGGCTAACTCTCTCAAAGAACCTAGTCCGTCAGATCGACAGGGAATTTTGATTTTACTGCAATATCATTTGCACAAGCTCTATGTGCTCTCTATATACTACCCAGCCCGGGGGTTTGACTTGAGTGCCGCAAAGATCACCCCAGCCGAAAGGCACGAGTTGCTCGTCTCGGCTAGAGCCGTGCTGCGACTACGGCAAGATGATACCAGTATTTGGTCCAACTGGGATTTGATCGTGAGTTCTGATATACCCTGAGATGAACCAGTTGGATTAGTCAAACTTAATTGAGTCCAGATGATAACATGGGCTGCAATGCTACTATTGCGCGGCGTGGAAGACGGCATGACGCATCAAGATGGTTCGTCGCATCAAGAATCTCCAGACACAGGCAGAATTTTTCTCATGATGGACCTAACGCATCCCGTAGATCTTCACCTCATCCAAGCTCATTTTCAAAGTCTGGAAAGAAGTCACCCGTCGACAATGAGCATTCACACCGTCTTGTCTCGGCGACTAGAGTCAAACATGCAAGCAATGCACACCCCTCCAAATCACGGCTCCGTGCTCGCCTTTCCCGGTCCGATAACCGACGACTCCTGGACCATCTTCGACCAAGAAATCATGTTCCTTGCCAACCCATCTTGGCTGTACCAGGAAAGTGCGGCTCTGCCGGATCCCCAGAAAGCCTCGACTTCGACGCTGCCCGTTGTCCCATCGGGATCCACGTATGACTCTGGGCTTCTGGTCGACAATGGCCAGCAATTACACTCTGGCGCCCAATGGAGTGATAGTGATCCGGGTCATTTACGACATTCCATGCCGTCCGTATTGAATTGATCGGTCAAGGGGGAACGAATAAGCCTCGACCGGAGAGCAGAGCGACGTTCACGGATACTGTGCTTCACAAACTATATGTGCCCTGTCTAATGAGGGAGCCACACTCGCCGAATGTGGCAAGACAAAAGGAGCCTACAACGTGTACGACTACAGATGTGGCATTCTATACTACAGAAGTCGTACTTCTTTTATCCATGATATTGGGCTCGCACTCCAGTCATTGGCAATGACTGAACAACTCTCAGTGTATCAAGAATAGTCGCACACACCATAGACATTCGCGGATCACAGACTCGACGGATAGGTCCCGTCTCCGACTGGGATACCAAATATTGCGGAGCATATTGTGCAAAGAAATCAGTCCGCATAGATTCGGCGTTTGAGCCATCACCATCCACGGGGGATTTTGTCTCGTCTTTCTTGTTTCATTATTGTGCGGGTATAGGATAGTTCGGGCAAAAAGATAGTCATCATATCATACAAGCCGGTTATGGCGAGTTTTGCCAGGAGCTGGCGCAAATTCATATCATTGTTAGGGTTCGTCTGAAGGTTCGTTACGCGGCTCCTGGACATGATTGATGGCCCCGGCATCTTTAACGGAGCCGGGCCGCGGTGGAACCGAACCTGCGGTTGGGGAATTAGAAATTATTGAGCTAGCCGACGCTGTGAAGGGGGGAAAGGGTTCCAGGAGGTCGTCTTCGGAGGAAGGATGGAGCAGAGGGTCGCGCCTTGATTGAGTGGAGTCCATGGGTATTGGGGTTGAATCTGCCGTTTGGATATTTGATATGAATGGGGGATTGATTCCTGGACTATTGCTGATCGAGACGGGGGAAGACTGCAACGAAGAGGTCAATTTTTCGAGGTTCAAAGCAATGAGGTTAAATATTCATACCGTAATAGCGCCGCTTGACTCTAGGCCGCGTTTTATCGCCAAGTCCTGAGCAGCAATTCGCTTGCTCTCGACGGCGGATTCCTCTTCCTGCGCCACTTGCTCTTCCTCGACTTTGAGATCCGCAAGAGACGGCATCTCATTCCCAGAAGCTACTTCTGAATCCGGGTGTGTAGCAGTCTTGGTCGACGAGCGCCTCTTCTTTCTGCGTTTGGGGTTCTTGGAGGACGCGCCACCAAGGCTGGAAGTGCCTGAAGATGACCTCGCCATCTTCGAAATGTTGCCAGACTGATCGTCTGATTCAAGACCTGTGTTTCGCCGACCGAGTGTCAGCGCAAACTCGTCGTCCAGGGGTACCGCGTCCTCTTCGTCGCTCGGGAACAGGTCACCCCGGGAGCTCAGGGAGTTGGTGGTGCCTCGGGACGATTGAGTTGCACTCCGTTGTCGTCCGCCATTCTGGTAAGAGACGTGTTCCTGTTCGTCTTCGGAAGCTTCCATCAACGGCTCATCCTCCTGCACATGACGATGATGGCTCCCCGGGTGTTCCTGTAAATCAGCCGCGGAGGGCCGGTACTTGAGGCCCTTGGGACCAATGCGCCAGGGCAGTCGTTCGAGAAAGCCCAGAAACGAAGACTTTGGTATGACTGTTGGGTCGTCGCGAGAATCGGAAGTGTGTACCGTGCTGCGCCGCCTCGTCTGCCGAGTGCCATAGCTCAACTTTCTCTGCCGTCGCGGCTGTTCGCTGGTGCTACCGCGAGACAGTCCACTTCCTGCCAGCAATCGGTCGAGCTCTCCGGTGCCCCAACCGAGCAAACTTTCCTCGCCTTCCTCGGTTTCCCAGTCATCGTAAAAGTCGAAGTTGGCCTCGGCACGACCGCGGCGACGACGGCGCAGCTGGTCTTCACGGCTTGGGAAGCAAGGTGCTGTGCATGATTGAACACATTGGCCGATTCCGCTCAGACACGGAGAAATGTAATTCTGTGAGAAGGTGTAGATTCCCTCTTGGGCAGACTCATTGGCAGACTCTAAATTGTGCGAGATTTGATTGATCCGCTGCCGGATGCGCGGATCCCGCGGGCGCATCATCTTTGGATTGAGAATATTGGGAGCAGTGGACCACTGAACACTGGAGATAGGCTGAATGGAGGCAGAAAAAAAGGACGTTGCTGGACTACATCAGCGCGTTGTGATCGTCATTGTCACAGACGACGGCGTGGAATGTTGAAATCGAGATGGCCTGAACCCGATAGAGGTGTGATCATGCCCAAGCACCACCAGCACAACGGCGATGTCATGAATCCTGGCCCGACCGGGGTCCGAGCTGTCTTCCGTCACTGGTTGATTGAGCGTGGTGGGGGCCTTGTTTGTCAGTCGTCCACGGCACGTGATATCACGGTGTACAACGTTTGGTTATGCCCTGGAGTTGAGATGGAATTATTGTCCTGAAAAAGGAGAGACGTGCTGTACCTAGTTTGAGCCTATTGAGGAACTCTGGGGTGAAACGTCGACCGTGACTTGAAGTGGGCCAAGAGACAGACAGTTGTATCTCTAGTCGTGGAAAGGTTTTCACGAGCTCATTCGACAGAGTCCCAGAATCAAACATGGTCTATTATATTCGGTTTCTCAAAACACCACGGTTCCAGAAGCAAAAACAGTCTGCGTATATTTCAGCACTGATATGCATCTCGACGGATCTTGGGGATGATTTCCTCGCCGAAGAGGTGGACTTGACCGCCAGCTGGGTTCAACACTCCTCACACAAAGTGCGAGCCCAGACAACTTTCCGATGGCAAGCTGGGTCTCGCCAATCAGCCGTCTCGCTGGGGCCTTTCTCGTTGAGCGCGGTGACCGCGCAAACGGCCGTGTTGAAAATCCAGCTCGCAGACGTGGAGAGAGATACTTTAGAAGAAGGGTCCATTCCCTTGGTGATATCCGCAAATAGTGCACCTTTCGGTCCTCAGTGGGAGCCTGCCGAGCCTTTGATTCGACGAGACTTGTGTATTCCGGGACATCTACGACCTCTGTCTATCTGGGAAGAAACGGGGAATAGTATCGCTCGGCACATCTGGTCAGTCATGGCTCGGTTACCCTTTTCCATCAATCTGCGACTAACCCGCGTCTCGCGGAACACCACAGGGACGCAGCTCTTGCAGCTGTCGTGTTTCTGGACCGAGTGGTGAGCGGCAGCGAGACAACGATGTCTGGTCTGACGAAGCTACTGGCCCCCGGCACGGCCTCGCTCCGAGTCGTTGAGCTCGGCGCTGGGTGCGGCATAGTGGGAATTGCAGTGGCCACCATGCACAAGAATTGTGAAGTGATTCTCACCGATCTGCCGGAGGTCTCTGATATTGTCAGTCGTAATATCAAAGAGGCCTCGTCCCAGCACACATCGACATCGGTCACATTTCAGACCCTTGACTGGGATGAACCCACGCCTGCACTCGTCGGCGAGACGACTGATCTGATTCTTGTATCCGACTGTACTTATAACGCCGACAGTCTGCCCGCTTTGGTGTCAGTGCTTGGTCGCTTTGTGCAAGAATCACCGGAACTGTTAATCCTCGTAGCCCTGAAGCGACGGCACGAGAGCGAGGCTGTCTTTTTCGATCTCATGCGGACTGCAGGATTTCACTCATCGCACGTAGCGGTCAACCTGCCAGCACAGTGGGATCAAATGGATCAGATTGAGATGTACTGCTATCAAAAAGCGTAGAAGATGCCCGGGTCAGCATCCGAATATCAGCTGAAATTTACATGTGACACTGCATATCCGTATTTATCATATCATTCGTCGCATATGAATACGGGAGGACTTGGATATATTGGATACCATCTGCAAGAATGCGGTCCAGAATGCCGATTGTGACTTTGGCAAAGTACCGCGGTTGCAACTAGGTTGAGTCTACGATGGCAAGCAAAATCAAGGGTCGCAAAAGATGGTGAGTAAGTGCAATGACTGCAATGTCTGTCTGTATCACCAAGAAAGTAAACAAGGTTGGTTTCACCTGCTGGTCCTATACAGTAAATAGCAACATTGTACACAGAGGTACAGTACAACTACACCTGGCGGTGCAGGCTACCTGGCAGGCAGGGAGACTCGATTCAGTCGAGTCGGTTGAAGCTGCGAGCTCACGAGTCATGATCAGCGAATGAAGGCCAAAGGAGATCATCTTCAGTACCTCGGGGACTATCGATTCGCCAAGGGATTTGGATGCTTTGCCTTGCACTTCTTGGTCACTTTGAATTGCGACTCACTAGAGTCTAGCAGTAGCCTGTATGCAACATGTGCTATGCAGTATGCGCTATGCACACTCATGTAGCCCTTCCCTGCGACGTGGGTTCCATCAGCAACCCGTCCCTGCGGCCGCCTCCAGTCCTGAGCGCTTGGAACACATGGCCAACAGACCTGATATTGGCTGGTGGTCCGTTGAGAAATCCCGACCATAGATCAATATCGATTGTTCCTCTGAGGACGGGCCTCGCTAGTAGGTACTGGTCAGCTAGAGTACCACTAGGTGTCTGTGATCATCCCTGCGGACGCATCATACAGCTCGGGCTGTGATCTCCCGTTGATAAAGTCAATTCGATATCTTGACTCCCGAGACACTAAGGCTTTTATGTATCTTAGTCCATAGTACTGACCGTGTTTGCAGTTCACTTTAGCTGAGACGGGCAAGGCTCGAATTCTGATAAATAGGTGTATTTCGTAGCGACCGACACCTCTGATAAGTGCTCCGAAGACTTACGTTTGGCTCGAGAAGGTATCTTGATAATCGAGGCTCCCGTCGCGGAGGTTCTGCTCCGCGAAAATAAATATGTTTAAAATCATCTTGGTTTCATGGAATTCGTACTATAGGTCACATGTGGCTTCTGAATGAGGGGCGTTTTCCGTCCTACGACCGGAAGACGGGTGTCAGGAAGAACTTTACAGAGGTAATTACTACATGCAGTTACCTTATGTACAATTTCAATTTGCTAGTAATTTCCGTCCACACTGCTAGCTCCATGTCCCAAAAGTTGTGAGAATATC
Organism: Penicillium diatomitis; assembly: GCF_028827545.1. Classification (NCBI taxonomy): domain Eukaryota; kingdom Fungi; phylum Ascomycota; class Eurotiomycetes; order Eurotiales; family Aspergillaceae; genus Penicillium; species Penicillium diatomitis. Next base: position 542,823 of record NW_026623181.1, on the reverse strand, counting down.
ACTCCTTGACCCTTGCTGTGTTTGTCGAGTACGTGGGCTTTCTTGGCACTCCAGACCAACCTTCGAGCTTGAAATTGCCTAGCTTCCTTGGGTATAGAAGAGCCCCTGTCAACGACTTAGGTAGACTCCTCCGATATGTCGAACGCTAAGCTGCTGCCCAACCTACTCTGTAAACCTACGAGAGCGCGGCCAAAACGGGAGGTAGCCCCGTCGCGTCCTTCCAACGGTATGGATCGTTTGGCATGGTCGGCATTTTCCTTGGATGGGCGTAGGTTGATCGAGTTTGTCTAGACACTTGGAGACTATCGATTCTAGCATCAATATTCAGTCTGAAGTCAATCTACAGTCTACAGTCTACACACTGTACCGATGCATACTGCATGGTGTATACTGCTGCGCTGCATATGCATCTTATAACCATACCCACTGCGTATGGTTATTAGCATCACTGTGTTCATAAGTTGTGAATCCACGTGGATCTCACTATTGTCGAGTCTGAGACGGACCATACTGGATCTCCACTCAAAGTCTGTAGAGGACTGGAGGACGAGGTACCCCGGCAATAGTATCACGGGCATGAGTCTGAATTGCGCCTAGTTCTACAGGACTATAGCTACAAACCTTGAAGTCTTACTAAGGTATCTATTTCTACTATGTAGTATGTAGCCAGTATGCCTATGTAGTATGTACTATGTAGTAACTTATGTACTGCTCTCGACCTTGTCAGGACTCACATGTGGACTGTGGAGAGCTGGATGAAGGAGGTACATTTGGATACCAGAACTGCACAGTCTCTGGGGGCTCCGCTCTGTATCCTCAGGTACTGTCCCTTCGAGTTGTCGACCACTCCTGTCACTGCCCAATGCTGCCGTAAGCAGTGCAGGCCGGGCTCGATCGAGATCTCGACCTCGACCCAAACGGTCAACCTGCCTGCGCTCTTCCATTCTCTGCAGCCTGCTCATCTGTTCTGCATGCTCTGTGCCTCTCTCCTTCTTTTTTCGACATGAGACTTTCGCTTGTCTCTCTTTAGACTGAGCGCGAGTTCAAGGTTTCTCGGTAAGTTGAGTTCTGTGTCCTGCAAAAGTCCAGTGTAGTACCTGTTGTCCTGTTCGCTCCACCAAAACCCACTTCTCGCGGGATTTTCAAGCGCCGTGCGTCATTTTTTCGATCTCTTTTCCTCCCCCGTTTTGTCGTGACTTGGACCAAGAGAAGGTCCGCTTTGCCCTAAACACCGCCCCGAACCCTTTTTCGAAAATTTTAAAACTCGGAACCCTCCCCCGCCTTCAGCTCTCCTTCCCTCTAAACCGTCCATCTTTTTCCTCTCATAGTGATCGCTGGTCCAGCTGTCATCCTGGTTTCTCTGCTGACCAGCTCTATCACCTTCCCAATCGCTAGGATAGCACCAAGCCCCCTGCCTTTGGTCATCACCACCAAAGGCAACCCCCCCACCACGGCTCCCGTAGCCTCGATTCTGCTCAGCCAAATTGTCTCCACTCGCCGCCAACGCGACACTCTTAATAACATTCCACCACCTGCTGCAACAGTCTGCTGAGAGTCCGTCCGGTGCGCCTTTTTTCGACCCGTTGACGCCCTCTCACGACATTCCCTCAGTCTTTGAGCTGCCGCATAGGACTTCTCTGAAGGTTCTTCCTCTTAAGGAGGAGGGGTCGAGGAGGCTTAGTCCAGTCAACTACGGTTGCGACATTTTTCGTCCTCCCTAACGCAGTCGCATCATTTCCTGTGACTTAATCATCTTATTCATTTTACAAACCCCCCCCCCCCCCTCTTTTTTTTCTTCTCGCAAAGATCAGAAGAAAAGACTGAACATCGTGCTGAAATCACTGCTGTACGAAAAATGGCCCCGACTGCGTGTGTGATGCCGGCCGCCGAGGTGTGTGCCGTCAAGAATGATCTGATCCATCACGATCCCCTTGGCAAGGCCGGCAAACTTGGGGACGAATTGTTGCAATCGGAGTTGACTGCGAGGGAGCTGGTGATGGATGTGCTGAAGAAGCGCGCATCCGAGGTGGACACCGACCGCTGCGAGGCCGGTGAGGAGGATGCCTTTTATGTTGCGGATATGGGCGAGGTATATCGCCAGCACATGCGCTGGAAGATGAACCTGGGCCGAGTCAAACCATTCTATGGTAAGTCAGGCCCCACAACAACACGATACATGCGTGGCCGTTCGGTCGTCACATCAATCACTCTCTAACTCGATGAATCTTGGCGGGCAGCTGTCAAATGTAACCCCGATCCCGAGGTTTTGCGTCTCATGGCCCAGTTGGGCAACGGTTTCGACTGCGCCTCCAAGTCGGAAATCGATCTCGCCCTCCAGACGGGCATCGACCCCAGCCGAATCATTTACGCGCAACCGTGCAAGACCAAGTCTTATCTGCGCTATGCCGCCCAGGTTGGCGTCAAGCAAATGACCTTTGACAACGCCGATGAACTGTACAAGATCAAAGCCCACTTCCCGGACGCTGAGCTGTACTTGCGCATCCTCACCGACGACTCTACCAGTCTCTGCCGGCTGAGCATGAAGTTCGGTGCCTCTCTCGACGTGGCCGCTCAGTTGCTGCAGCTCGCCCGCGAGCTTGATCTCAAGGTCGTCGGCGTCAGTTTCCACGTTGGCTCCGGTGCCGAGGACCCCCGTGCGTTCTTGAAGGCTGTGCAAGATGCCCGTCTGGTGTTTGACCAAGCGGCCGCGATCGGTCACGAGCTGCACACTCTGGATGTCGGTGGTGGTTTCTGCCACGACACTTTTGAGAAGTTCTCCGGTATTCTTAGCACCGCTCTCGAGACCTACTTCCCTCCCAGTGTCCGGATCATTGCCGAGCCTGGTCGGTACTACGTTGCCAATGCATTCACTCTCGCGGCCAACGTCATTGCTCGTCGTGACCTTCCTGACCCCTTGGATCCGTCGCGCACTGCCTACATGTTGTACCTCAACGATGGTGTCTACGGCAACTTTTCCAACATCATCTTTGACCACCAACACCCGGTTGCCAAAGTGTTGCTGTGCGCGGCCGATGCGCCTCGGTCGGGACTCCCCTCCACTGCCGCAGGCGAGATCAACTCGTACTCCATCTGGGGCCCAACCTGCGATGGCATCGATGTGATTACCCAACGCATCGATCTGCCTGGGCTCTTGAACACCGGAGACTGGTTGTACTTTGAGGAGATGGGCGCGTACACCAAGTGCAGTGCCACTCGCTTCAATGGATTCTCGGACAACCATGAGGTGATTTACATTTCCAGCGAGCCGGGCGCCTCGGCTCTCCTGAACTATTAATTGTGGCAAACGTCTGTTTTTGTTGCAGCCTTTCACGGTTGGCCTAATTGTCTTGTTTTTGCTTTGAGAACTACTGCACAGACTTTCACTGCGTGGGAGTCCTGCTGTAGTATAGTCGATCCATTTGCGCGCTACTTTGTCCATTTGGCCGTCTGTCATGGTCGAGTGTTTTTCCCGTTGAGATTTTGATCATAGCCATTCTTTAGAATAGATCCGCGGTGCCGTCCCTTTCTTTGCCCCGTGTGGGTCTTCGGTTACAACAAAAGTGCTCTTAGCGTTTTTCCTTCTAAGTATTGCGTGGTGCTCTCTGTCTGTTCAACATGAGCAAAATCATAGACTTGCGTCCCCTGTTGAATCTGTCCTTCGCGAATCATCAATGAGGTCATCTGACCGCGTCCTTGTTCAAACACTCCATGCATGGGTATACTTCTATCGGTCTATCGGTCTATCGGTCTATCGGTCTATCATGGAACAAGACGGGGCCCTCCTCTCGCGGGTCTCTTTGACCTTCCCTATCCAACGTCGTAGTCTAGACCAATCTCTCCACAACCAACTCGGGGTCTCCACGGCCACCCACTTGCACCAGATCCCCGGCCTCCAACTTCTTCTTCCACTTGGCCGATTCGTAACGAGCCAGGATGAACGTCAACCGAGCAGCCACCGACTCGTCCGCCGACTCCGCCACGACCGCCGAGGGTGTGCACGTCCATCGGCCAAAGGCCCAATTGAGAATATAGTACCTGGATTCGGAGGACTCCGCGGGCTTTCTGGAGTTGGGCTCATCGGATGATTCCATGGGTGGCACGGCCGCAGAACAGCGCAGGGTCCCCTTGATCCGATAGACTTCCTCTCTGGGCGCAGATTGCAAGAGTCGTTCGAGGGCCTCGACATCGACCACCGTGCCTGCAGCGTTCTTCAATTGCACCGAGAGCACTTCGACCTCGGACTGGTGCTCCTTGTTGTGATCATGGTCCCGGTGGTGGTCATCATGTGCACCGCCATCCCGGACCGCCCCCTCCTTCGCAAACAATGCCCCATCGATCCCCAACAACACATCCTTGTCCACCAACCCGCGATCCGACTTGACCCAGGGCGTCTCGATCCCCAGATCCCCGACCCGATCCAAACACACATCGAACTTCCTCTCCCCGGCCACCTCCCACTTATTGAAGACAATCAGATCCGTATACTGCGCCTGCAACTTCGCTGTATAACTCGTATCCTCGTATCCTTCCCAATTCTCCACATCAATCACGCTGATCACCCCATCCAGGACGAAGTCGGCGCCTTCGCGCGCCAACCGATTCACCTCCATGGCCAGGGTGGCGGGGAACGCGCTGCCCGAGGTCTCGATCACGATGCGATCGGGCGCGACGGTGGCGCGCAGCTGCTCGAGCGCATCGCTGAGCTGGCCGACGAGATTGCAGCAGATGCAGCCGTTGAGCAGTTCGCGGACCCCGGAGATGGAGGAGGTCGCGGCCAGTTGGGAGTCGACGGCGACGTCACCGAATTCGTTTTTGAGGAGGGCGAGTTTGTAGGTGGAGGGGAGTTGGGGGATCAGTTTGAGGAGGAGGGTGGTTTTGCCGGATCCGAGGAAACCTGTGACGATGGTGATGGGGATGGGCGCCATGATTGACGTGGGGGTGGACACCCGGTTGAATGAGGGTAACCGTCGACTGTGGTGCGGCGCGATGATGATGAAAGTAGCGGGCGAGAGATTTCGCTTAGTAGAGGTTGTGTATGTAGTATGTAGTAGGTTACTCGGTACTCTGTCTCACCGAGTTCTGCACTGGTTCCATTGACTGCTGCAGTCCCGAGTCCCGACATAATTTTCCCGGCGGCCGTGTGGTTCCCATGCGTTGGTCCGGTTGGCGTGGCTTGGCTTGGCCAGCCACTGCACGTGGGGTTGTTCTTCCACGTTTTGGATGAGAGGAGCTGTTTGACTTTGGAGTCACCTTCAGGCTTCCAGTAGTGTGGTAGTACTGCTACTGGCCAGTCCATCGTCCTGAGGTGATCGAGGTAGTCCTCTCTCCGGGGGGTCCTCCTTCTGGTACCTTGATCAATTTGACCGATTGATGGAGTGCGAATGGCAAAGAGTGTAATGCTGAAGGCTCAATCTCTTTTTCAACATCACGTGGACGAAGTCTTCTATCACCCGGTATTCATTGCTCTTCCTTTCACCTACAACCAATTCGAATGGCTTGGTATGAATACGAAGGTTTCAACATCCCTGATCTGTCTCTTTCCTCCTCTTCACTCCATTCTCCCTCAATCATCGTGGTCAAATGACCATCAATTCACACTCGGGTACCCCACTAACAGGGACTATTAGTTAACTACTAACTACTTCGATGACCACCCATCTTCCCTCTCCTCCTCCTCCCGAATGGGTCCTCACGACGTCATCTTCGCGCGGCCACAAAGGGCCCGAGAGGTGGCCGTCCAAACCAGGTCCGCTCCATATCCGACCCGTCGGAGGCCAGTTGGCTTCATCCAAATCGCCCGCGGAAGGCGCACAACCTCCCCCACCCACTCGGGTCCCTGACTCGCGTGGTCGCACGATGATTGACGGCCCTACAGGCGATCCGACCGACGGCCGGGACGATCAGCCTCTGCCTCCCTTTTTCCCGTCCTCCTCGCTGGTGACTTGTCCTCGTCGAGCCCTGGGCCCTACTCGGTGCCAAATCCACATCCACAACCCCGTCTTCCGTCGTGAGAGGAGGACACACCGGGCAGGCAGAGTAGGAGAGTCCCACCCCGGCAGAGTGGGAGTCTTCCGGGAGAGAGAGAACATGTCGGAGAGGACAGAGGAGGAGGGGGAAGACATATGACCCTCTTATTCTTCTTCTTCGGAGAGGCAACCAAAGATGTCATAACAATCGTCATTTGCAACGAGCTTGTTTCTCTCGGGGTTCTCCATACTTTCTGTCCTTCCTTTTGAACGTAATTTCCTCTTTTTCATTCAGACCTCTCTCTCTGGGTCTCCTTCTCTCTCTCTTCTTCTTTGCCCCCCTCCCAATTCCCTCGGCCGCTAAGAAAGACCCCCAGCCTATCGCCGTTTTGTGCGCCCAAAAGGGTTTCCCCCAGCCTTACGTCAAAGGATCAGCCCTATCGTTTGCTCCATCCGGTCGTCATCCTGGTCTTGGCCCTGTCATTTACTCAATGCAGTCCAAGACAGACCTTTTTTCTTGCCTCATCTCATCCCTCCCTCCACCTTGGAACGTATCACTTCTCGAGAGACGACAGTCGGTTGATTGTTTGACTCCTCCCTGGCAATTTCTTTGGACATCATCCACAATTCATCAATTGGTCCTTGCACCTAGCTGGACGAAGGTGAAGACTACTAAACTGAGCCCAAGTCCTATGTTCCACTTTGCTTGTCTACTGCCTGCCGATCCATCGATCTATTGATCTATCTATTCAACGTCAATCCGTCAACCATCTATCCACCCGCATCAATACAATCTCTCGCGCTGGTTCTGAGAAGGGCCCCTGTTTACGCTGTCTCGAAACCGCCCAACCATGGGGACCACAAACCCATCACCACCCTCCGCGCCCTCGCGCAGCCCAACCACCACCACTGTTCCCAGCGAACCGAATCACCAAGACCCATCAACCTTGAAATCATCATCCACATTCTCATCGACCTCCTCCTCCTCTTCCTCTTCCTCCACATCCTCCTCCGTCGTCACCGCCATCCAGCAAAATGTCTCATCCCTCGTCGGCCCCCATATCGACCACGTCAAGGGCGCAGTCAACGAAAATGTCACTCCCGTTGCCCAGGAAGCGCTGCAATTATCGCAGCGGACCGTGCGTGAAATTGTCAACCAGATCTATCCCGAGCCGGAACCGGAGCCTCAAAAGGGTATGTCTCTAGTATTCATTTCCGCCCATCACTATATTCACCCGACGCACATCTCCCGCAAACACACCACATCATGTAGCTCAGACTGATGATGATATCTGTTTTTCTTTTTTGACATGCGCTATCTAGGCCTCGATCCATCGCATCCCGACTACCATCAAATCGATCAGATGCATGATGAGCAAGTCTGTGACTATCTCCGGCATAAGCATCGCAGCACGGCATCGCAGCCGTTGCAAAGGCTGAAACGGGATTCCTAGTGTGAGAATATTTTTTTTTTGGTATTGTTGATTGCGGGGGTTTCCCGAGACCTGTATATGGCGTTGCCCATGCGAGGGCGTTTCTTTTTTTGATGATGTACTGTCCATACTTTGTACTATCTATACGAGTTCAATGAGCGACCTCGTTATCTTTGTCCCTCCCCTTTGATGGAACTCACCACAGTCGAGTGCCGCTATTTTGGATAAAATATCGATGTATGAAATAGGCCACAGGTCCTGAAATGACTGACAATATACAGCCCGTGATGGACGACTAGACACCACGAGCTGAGGAACCAAATGGAACCAGGGCACCTGCACCTCAAGTAAAGATCCGTAATCAGTACTTCCGGTCCAAGCAGTACGTTGAACGTTCACAGCACACGACCCATACAAATGATTCATCTTCCCCCCGCCTCATCTCCTCCTCTGAACCTTTTGTCTTGCAAACCTCAAAGCAGCGGCTTCGGATCTCTACCCCGTTCCAATCCCAAGAAGCCCGCAACATCCTCCAAATTGTCAACCCCCCAATAACACTGTTGCTCCCCCGCTGCATTGGTACATTCAAACCATGGCAGACCAAAGGCTCCTGCGTCAAACGCCCGCTGGGTATTCGTTGGGAGCAGGGCCTTCATCTCAGCTTGGGTGATCTATCCGCTTGATTAGTATGTGTGTCACAATTCCCTTTCCTCTTTCCCCTCGTTCTAAGCTACCAGGCACGGGTTTGGCGAAAATAGAACGCTTGAAATGACAATGAGGAAGAAAATAAAAAAACACCAAGGAAAAGAGAACGTACCGCTTCCAGAACCTCTCTCGTCACCTGCTCCCCCAACACACCCTCCAGCACCGGCTTGAAGCCCTCTACTTTACCGATCTCCGAATTGGACTGGACCCAGAACGAATGATAAATCGCCTCGATGGCAGCCGGGAGCTTTTCCGGAGTCTTGTGCGCGACCACGCTGAGGGCGCGCTGGACGGTCACGGTGCTTTGGGGGAAGCCCGGCGGGGGAGTGGCGCAAATGGGGACGGAGAAGCGTCTGGCCCATCTGTTGCGTTCGTTGTCGATCCATTTGTTTTTGTCTGGGGAGAGAGTTAGTCACGGAGGATGATGGATGGAAGATCAGGTGCGTGAAGAGATCGGGGTATGTGGGTGAAAGGAGCACGGTGATCTCCGGTTGACTTACTCTTGATATTGAGAGGTGGTTGATTACCGCAGAGCTGGAATAGACCGCCTAGAAGGATGGGCACGTAGGTGACTTCGCATTTGGAAAAGGTTGGAGAGTGCTAGAGTCGGTGGATGTTAGGTTCTGTGGCGGGCGAGGGTTTCCAATGTATGAACACGGAGATCATGGTCGAGTCCGCGGTGGCGTGGGCTGGGGGTTTCCCCATTGATGAGATGACTGACCTTGAGGACATGAAACGCAATGTATGCGAAGGGACTAATGATATCGAAGTAGAGGGTAACTTTGGGAGTGGACATTTTTCTTTAGTTGGAGTTGAGCTGGTGGTTCTGAACTTCTGATTCTTGGATGATATACAAAACAATCTGTTTCCCCTTGTACAAGGATCGGGTGTAGTTGTGGACAAGTCGAAATATATGGCGACGACATCCACTATGGGCGTTTCCCCGCAAACGTCTGCGGTACTCCTGCAAGCCGCGGCTCATGAATAACCGGCGGGCTGTACTGACTAAGCTGAGCGTGGCAGTAACGTAGTTCCCGGCCGTTCTGTACACCCGGCCGTTCCGTACACCCTCTCCAAATTCGCGTTTCCATATCTACATATCAACTTCAACTACCTACTATACCACCAAAACGCTCTGATTCCTGGCTAAAATCGGCCGATCAGGAGGGCAAGATCTTATTAGCCCTTAACGATATCAAAAACGGCCGAATTTAATCTATACGCGCAGCCGCGAGGCTATATAATCTCCCTCATACAACCTTAGCCGATCGCGCGAAAGGCGTGCTTATACGCGTCGATAGACGCCTAACTAGCTATAAATTAACTTAACTAGAGGAGGATTCGCTAGTAGAATAGATTATCTCTCTAGATACGCGTAGAGCAGCGCTAAGGCTAGCTAATATACGAGCGATAGCTAATATTCTACTAGCCGCCCGCGGTAGCTAGCCTCGACCTACTATTAGTAAGAATTAGCTATTAACCTTTATTTATCGACGCGAAGAGATTCGATCGCGTTTCTCTAGGCGATATAACTACTAACGCGCCCTAAACAAAGATCTAAAATCGCTATAAGCATAGTTTACGACTATATAACGTGTGATCGATAAGAACGGTATTTAACCGTAGGATATCTATAACTTCGATAAGATAGGGTTTATAACGGGCCTTATATCAACACAAAAGGTTATTACGCGAGCTAAATACTACGGTCAGCGATCGATATTATAGCTAGGAAATCGCGAATAGGTTACTACTATCGAAGTAATTTACGCCGATAGCTATTCGCTACCGCCTTATATAATTTTTAAAGGTAAAGTTATAATCGCTAGTTAGTTTAATAATCTACTATAAGATTAGCGATTTAAGGTCTCGAATAATAGCTAGACTACCGATAAGATTAGTCTACGTTAGCTATAAAAGCTATTTATCCCCTTAATAAACTCGCGCGTATAAGATCGATTTCGACTACTAGTTCTTAATAGCTATAGTAGCTATCTTACGCCTTAATTCGATCGAACTTACGCCGAAAACGATATTATACTACTCTGTATACCTACGTATTTATCGTATCTACTATAACTACTAGATATTAGCTATTTTATAGTATTAAAACGCTCGTACGGTCGCTTTATAAGTAATCTTACGCGTAGGGGCTATAACTATATCGATAAGTTTAATTTCCTCGATAACTACTAACGCGCGCGGCTTAAGGCTTTTTAACTAACGATTATCCAAACTAGCTTCGTAGCTAGTAGGCTAGTACTAGTCGATGCTAAAAGACTACTTTCGAAGCTTAATATCTCTCTACAAACGCCTACACCACTAAGCAGCCGGCTAATAAGCAGATCTAGCTAATTCACACTAAAAATACCCAGAACCGTGATTTAGCTACAAAAGCAAGCTTCGATACTTAAAGATCTACTAAAGCAGCGGTCGAATAGCCCTCCGAGCCTATCAAAGACTATACTAGATCAGATTATTAAGGGCTACTGTATAGCGCTATATAACACCGCGCTACTAGCGTAAGAAAACGCGAATCTACGCGTAGCGAATAAGAAGGTAGTAAAGAAGCGTAATCGTTTAACTAGATATATACCTTACGAAGAGGGTTTAACTATCGAAGAGGGCCTATAGCTAGTTACGCAGCTAGATTTACCAGCAGAAGTACCTGCGGTGGAATCGTATAGGCAGGGCGAATTGCCTATTCAGGCAGACCAACCAGCGAAGAGAGCCCCGCCTAGGTGTAGTGGGTGTAGAGAGATTGGCCACAGGATTAATTCATGTAAAAATCGCTATATTTAGCTAGATTAATGGGTGTTGGTTGAGAGAATCGATTTTGAAATTTTCTAATAAGTTTGGGTGTCTCGCCTGGCTGGGTGTCTCGCTTGGCCGGGAATTACGTTAACCGGCGGGCTGTACTGACTAAGCTGAGCGTGGCAGTAACTATGGCAGCGTGGCAGCGTGGCAGCGCCAGAGGTTGATCGGGCGGAACTGAACGAGCCCTTCCGCATGGATCCCCCGGGCCCGGACTGGCCAGTGTCCACTGAGGCACTCGGGTAGCCTGCGGCCGAGAGCCAAGGCACGGCACAATTAAGGTTATTGCTAGCTCCGAAAAACACAATGGGATTGAACTTCTACTGCAGATCGTACCTCGAGGTCAGTGGACGTGAGATCAGTAACATTTTCTGTCATCGTGTCAGATTCTCTGACACGATCGTTCATGCTCCGACATCAATCTAGCAAAATGAGTCCATGCTATCATGATTTAGGCAGCGAACGTCCCGTAGGTCTGCCTGAGCCAAAATTGGCAATCTTCCCAAGAGGTTTTGCTTAAACAACTGTATCTTAACTACGCAATCAGGTGTTCACACTCCGCGAGATGTTTGCCCTGGTATCTTGTACCCATTTCAATATTGATAGCGACAATAACAAAAGCAACATTCGTAAACTGTTTGCTTCTTGGTGGTCGGAAACTGCCATCTTGTTTTCGACTATTTCATTCCCCCGTCTCGTCTCTTCTTCCTTTCCTTTCCTTTCCTTTCCTTTTCTTTCCTCTCTCTCTCTCTTCTTCGGCACTCTCTCACTTTGGTTGTCACGATTTGCTACATTCAAATCTAACCTCACTTTCAACTCCCTCCAAACTCACCTCTCACTCTTCGCTCCTGCTCCTGCTCCTGCTCCTGCTCCTCCCATCCATCGCCTCCCGTCAGCATGGCCTCTTCAACCATGCGCATGCAGGCTCTCACTTCTGTTTACGAGAACGGGCACGGCGTCAATGGCCTTGGAGGTGCTCTCCATTCCAACGCCTCTGTGCCTCACTTCAAGAGTGATGGCACCTTCACCTTGCTTCCTCCTTTCGTCTCGCCCAAGCAGCGAGCTGGTGACCTCACGGGTGAGCCGTTTGAGCTTCTTCCCACACACGTCCCTCCCTCAGCAAGCTACATGAGCTCAGCTTGCTTCACCTTCGGGACCAGCACCACTGCCGTCGCCTCTCCCGAGTCCTGGTCTGACCGACTCGACTTCCACGCCCCTCTTTCGACGCCCGACGCCCACGGGATCCACCCTCTGTTTCCTGAAACAAAGGAACACCCACAGGTATATTCAATTGACCTTCTGGCCTTTGATTCCATCTCACTAACCATCCTTTCCTCTCTCTTCTTCCAGACGATGCCACCCATCGTCGCTGACGACAGCCCCCGGGGTCAACCCTGCACTCAGACCGGGGCTACACTCATGACGTTGGGGCACTTCAAGACAAGTCTGCAGCAAAAGTTCATCTACAGCGACTATGTCAAGTCTCTCCGCGATATTCGCGCTGAACCCTGCAGCGATATCGCCCCCAACGGCTGGTTGATCGAGGAAGAATCCCTCGTTATTGGGGTGGACCCCTCATATGTGGTCCCAACCGGAGATGATCAGCCCTCGGACGAGCTTGACCTGCAAGAAGGCAAGCTTTTCGTCGTAGAGCAGATCTTCAGCGACATGTGGGCGCTGTGCTCGGAGATTTCCACGAGTAGGCCTCACCATGGCCGGACCCCCGGCCCACCCAACAAGCTTGCTGGCTTTGGCTTTGTGCCCCTGTGTGCGGTGACCCTCGCCGCCAATTACGGCACTTTTTTAAAGCGATGTCGGGAATACCAGCAACATCCTGACGAGACCATCCTGACCCCTGCCAACGGCGGACGTGTCTTGCCTCCTGTGCGCGTTCAGAGCGTACATGTCAGCCGCGAGATGGATTACTGGTCACTCAAGGGACGGCAATACTTCAAAACCACCAAGGTTCATGCTGTCTGCCAGAAGTTCCGGCCCATCGGCAAGAACGACGATGAATGGGAGCCCAGGGATCCCTTTGATCATATCCAAGGCAAGTCCTCGTGTCTGCGGCGGGTCTGGAGAAAGCTCAAGGCCGAAAAGCTCAATGCCAATGCCAGCTGGGCTGAGAGAGACTCCGGGCCTCGTCAGGGTGTGCCGAACAAAAAGACGCTGAAGGGGCTTCGCCGCGATCTAAATGTCAAGGCTGGGATTCGGGACCTGTGTGGTTGGATTCGGGGCCATTGAATGGTCAATGGTCGATGGTCGATTTTCCTTTTTCCTCTTTCTTTTCGTTGTTTTGTCTTGCGCTTGTATGAGGTTTTCTTTTCGCAGGATTTACCTGGCTTAATGATCCCGCCATGATGTTTTGATGTGTTGAGAAGGATCCGGGAATGTATGATTATGGCGCTGGGGGGAGTTTGTTACATTTGATGAGATTGTATGTTGTGTGCGGACAAGATGGTGATGACCATGAAATGAGCGATGCGATACGAGATATGAAACACCTTCAATGAAGAAATGAGTGATGACAACAACCTTACTACAACCTTTAATTTGGTACGGACGAAACTCCCGCATGTCGGTTCAAGAGAACCTTCAACTATGATGTAGATGGAAGATTGGTCCGGCGATCAATGCCACCGCATCACTACGTACACCAAGATCTATAGATAGTTTAAGTCAATCCACCTCTGATATACAGGCCCACGGACATTCGAGCTTGCTTGATTCGCGAGATTGATTAACCCTCTAGAATATCGTACCAACGAAGCTCTTTGCGAAGTTGCGTCAACCTTTGCTCATAATTGACACAAAAGACCACCTGATAACCGCTCATTTCAAAGTTGTTAAAACACCCGACGAGAACAGCGCTTACCTATCTCTGTCCTTTTATATCTGCCGCAAACCTCACTGCATAAGGTAGCTGATCTCTCTACGAAAGTCACAAAACACCCCCCTTCCTACAAGCACCAACATCCTTCAATCCCCGGACACAATAAAGCTCCGTGAACTCTCCACATCCGTTCAGCAGAATTCACCACTACTTCCAAAATCGGTTTAAACCTTCCAACCTCCATTGGAAGCTCTGACCTTGCCTGACCTTGCCTGACCTTGCCTGACTTTACCATGCCGTCCCGATCTATGAGTCCCCACCGTCTAGCCGAGAACCTCACGCCCATCCTGGACCTCAGTTTCGAGGACAAGAGCCGCGATCCGAATGAAAGACCCGATCACTCCCAGATGACTAGTCGGGGAGCTCCAGCACGACATTCAAGACGTCAGCGATCGGAGTATCGCTCGTGGGATCGAGCGAGTGATGTGCCGAGGACGGGGAGGACAGGGTCGAGGAATAGGTCGTGTTCGAGGCATTGATGGGTGGTGGGTTGGATCTTGGTTATGTAGGTGCTGGCTTTGGTATGGGGTGGCATTACTGGGATTATCGATGAGGTAAAAATACGATAAGGGTAGGGCGAAGTGGGTGTTCGAGATCATGTTGAATTGGAAGGGGAAGATAGCGTATTTGACATTCATGCATGGGCACTACAAGTGCCTGATCCATGGTGACATGGGTTCAACACCTTGGGCCTTACTCTTCGAATGATCTCAGGGCAGCAAGGCCGGCAACAGAGAACGATGCTACTTTGTTGTGACCTAGAGCGCGACAGATCAAGTTAGCACTTGGCCCTTAGGTAGTAGATCTACCACTAGAAGTCTGGAAACCAAAGAGTCTCAATGGGCTCGACTTACCTCCATACTGAACACGTTCCCACCGGACCTTTTTCGTAGCCTCTTCCCCTTGAGAGCTACTAGGGATCCTGTTCTCCCATATTTCAATTTGCGAACCACTGGCTGTATTAATCGCGGAGACCACGCGACCATGCTCCTTCCCAGTGTTCTCTCCAGTCGCTGCGGTCCAGATACGACGGCCTTCACGCCAGGGGATCTCAATATCATTCTTAGCATGCACTATAGTCAGGTCAAGGTCCTTGTGAACATGTCTAGAGCTGCTGCCGTCTTCCAACTTTGTACCGTTGACGCCGGTCAACCGAGCAACGCGTCCTGCTGTGTCCCAGCTGTCCACAATGTGGCTCATGACCCATTTCTGGAAACGGGGATACCCGATCAAGGGGGACAGCATGGGCGGAGTCAGACCCTTGACGCTGTAGGACTTGATGAGACTTGCCAGATTACTGAAAGATGCCAACAGAATCACTCCGGCAAAGGGCTCAGGGTCTTTGATCGCAGGCTGAATAGCCTTCGGATCAGGAGAACCAAAGGCGAATCGCTCAGCCACGGCCGCAGTAACAGCTGTACCCAGACTCTGGCCCATGATGACGATGCGAGAAGGTGGAATCCGGAGAGGCCCAGCCGTCAAAAAGTTCAGAAGTGAGACTCCATCAGTGATCAATCCCTCTTCGGTTGGAGTGCCTGTCGAAACACCGAAACCACGATAGTCCATGGCGAAGACGTGGACTGGGTGTGAGGGGGTGGACAGAGCCAACAGGGCATTGTAGTTGGCAGGTCGCTGAGCAGAGCCCAGATGAGCAGCATTTCCATGAACTAGGCATTGATTGTTGGTTTTAGAAAAGGAGCTTGGTGCAGTGGGAGGGCCTAATTGATGGACCTACAGCTGACAACAACTCGGGCGTTAGGGTTCTCTGCAAGTAGCTTGAAGGCATTGGTCAGAGAATAGTCCTCAGCCGGCCCTGAAGGTGGACTGTTCATGAGCATCTCTTCATGCTCATAACAAAGATGCAGTGGCATCAAATGCCACCCATAGAGCGTTTCATTATCTGGTGTTACCAGATGGAACGGCTGCACCTGAGTTTCTGGTACGGTCAGCTCTCGATTTAGATCTTGATGTTCACCACAACATACTCAAAAATCCAAATTGCTCGACCTGATTAACATCCTGCCAATATGCCGGGTTGACCTTGTTCGCGTATAAAAAGCTGTGCCGAGTAAGCACATGCTCAGTCCTTTTCCGGTAGTCACTGAGGCAGGAGGACATACAAACGCTGCACTTCAGGGAAGGTCAAAGCTGTGACGAAGAGAACATAGACCAGCCCACCGGCTGCAAGTGCCCAGTAGGCTTTCTTGAATATCGGCTGTAATTTGACCATGGTTTGGATGATCGGATCGTGTCAATTCTCAGACCACTCGACGGCGCTGGTGGAACGGAGCGGAGACGGAGACGAACCGCCGATAAGCCACGCGCAACTTTATCGCGTCACTCCTCAAACACATCTTCTCCTTCCGCATCATCACATGCTTTTTCGCTTCTCCATTGACAGCTATCGCGGATCCCCGTCGGAGGGACCTTGGAAGCACTGATTAGGCTCGCACATCATGGCAGAGAAACGTAAGCTGCGTGCAGGCCGTGAGCCCGCGGCGAAAAGACGAGTTTCCGAAGCAGCCACTCCATCGCAAAGGAAAAAGGCATCGACCCCCGTGCAGTGTCGCCTCCTCCATCTCCATCACCGCCGCCGCCGCCTGAGCCCGTGGAGCCTTTGCCAATCTCCATTAAGGATGGCGAACCGGTGCCTGTGCTGCGGGAGCGACAATCCTCAGATCTCTCAGATAAGGAGTACCAGTCATACGCTGAAAGGTTTGTCCATCCTGTCCTTTGCCCCTCCGCCAAGGATAAACGTCACTAACAAAACTGAAAATGACTATTACAGCGCAGTGATGCTCACTGCCCTTGAGCGATCAAAGAAAAAGTGGCTGAGCGATGGCATTCTGGTTCGATATTATACAAAGCCGAAGAAGACGAAGCGCGAACAGATTGAGAAGAACAATCCACCCAAAGATTCAATGACTCGGGTCGGCCCTTGCGACGTAACCGTTGGACCTCACCTTTTCGATGCGATGATATACACTGTCAAGGATCCCAATGCCCCGCCGGCCATTCAATATGCTCCCCCACCCAAGCAGATGGCACAATACAGCCATCCCCCCAATTTCCAACAATATCAGCCCTATTCAGGGAACCAGAAAAGGGCTGCTTATCCTCCTACACCCGCTGCACGACCTCCGCATGCATATCCAGGAACACATGCTGCGCCTCCCCAACCGCGTGCACCAGTTCAGACACCACCGCAGCCAAACCCACGGCCGCCTCAAAATACCCAGCCAGGACAACCGGCAAAGCCGAGCCCAGATCCCGTCATCCAGATGCTTGCCACAAGAGCCGCGGCGGATCCAGAATTGAAAGCTCTCATGAGAGTGGTCGCTTCGAGCCAGGCCTCCCAGGAACAGCTTCGAGCCTTCCAGGCCCATATTGACGAGTTGAACGCGATTATTAAGGCCAGGGAGCAACAGGCCCAGCGAAATGCAGCTGCAGCTGCGACAGCACAGCGGGCCCCCACGGTTCAACATCCTGCGGCATCTGCACAATTTCCAAGGCCAGCGTCTCCTCAGGTTGTGATTTCGCAGAGGCCAGGTCCGCCTCCAAATGTCCAAGCGCCAGGCCCTGTCAACTCGAATCAGCAAATTCCTTCCACGTCAGCTGCGGCTCAGGGTGTTCAGAATCAGCCTGCGCCTGTCTCGGGTCAATTGCTGCCAGCTCCCTCGCAAAAACCAGCTGCACCCGCGCCGGCGCCTCCTTCAGCAGCTACGCCAATACCATTATCAGCTCAAAAACCTGGCCCTGTACCTACGTCTGCCGCTCCTTCCACCCCTGCTACGGCTCCCGTTTCCGCTCCGGTCTCTAGTTCAGTCTCTGTCCAGGTCCCTGCGGGTGTCCCTGCTCCTGCTTCTATTTCTACAACTGCATCTACGTCCGTGACAACGCCCGCACCGGCTCCTGTACAGAATTCTGCTCCCCCAGCTTCAACTCCCGCGACAGACATCGCCCAGGGCCCGGTCATTCCCGCGCCACCTCGAGCCCCGGCGCTAACCCAGGCTTCCCACCTGAGTGCAGCTCCACCAAATCCTTCGTCGGCCAAGATTGAGGTCGCTGTCCCAGCAGTGAAGCAAGAGCCCGTAACGACCACTGGTCCCGCTGTGAGGGCTACGCCTGGACTTCAACCTGCTTTGTCAACCCCGTCTGCCAACATCCCATCTATCGGCAACTCCAAGCCACCTCCAGTACCAACACCAATCCCTCAGGTGCAGGTTCCGGTTTTCCATGCCCCTCCAAATTCCAGCATGGTTCAGCAACAAGTGCCACGCCCAGTTCCACCCCAGCCACTACATCCACAACAACAACAGCAGCAACAACAACAGCAATCGCAGTATGGCGCCAATACGCCTGTGCAGTCACGACCACTGCCTTACAGCTCGCCTTCACCTTATTACAGACCTCAAGCACCGCCAGCTCGACCCACCCCTGCGCCTATAAACTACAAGTCCGTGGTCTTCGAATTTACTTCCCCTTTGACACCTTATGGGAGCAGCACATCCGGCCACGCTGGATCGGGCGACCGCTATCTTTTCCCTGAACATTCGATTTTGGAATGGCTTCCTAACGAGAATACAATCCTCGCATCTTTTCTGATCGTGAAAAGGGTGGACCCCAATGTGCCTTTTCCCATCGATACTGCTCCCGATGCAGGAACTGGGCGAAAAAGTAAAGGTGCCTCCAAATCGAAGAAGGCATCGAAGACGGATAAGGCTACAGCAACGCCAACGCCAGCGCCCGCCGATGTTTCTCCAAAACAAGAGCCCGGCGACGAGAAGTCCGATGTCAAACCCGGTCAAGCCGAGACACCGGCCGTTTCAGCCGAAAAGTCTAGCGCTGAATCAAACCTGAAGGAGTACTGGCAACCGGTCACTTTCCGCATCCATGCCGCCAGTCCCCGAATCCTGGAGCCTTTGACTCGTGTCGTCAAGCCAGCGGACGAGGTCCGCAAGTACATGAAGGAAATAATGGACCGGGCCGAACGTGCACCAGATGGGTTCCCGGCCTTCAGACTGCCGTACGAGGATGCGCGTGAGGCATTCGAAGCTGAGAATACTCCCATGTCCGTGTCTACGCCTGTCACCGGTACATCATCACGGACTCGTCCCTCCAAGGCCTCGATCAAGAAGATCGAGGAAGAATCCGAGGCTGAGAATCAGCAGGAAGAGGAGAAGGAGGAAGAGTTGCTGGACTTCTACGGTGCCCCTACGGGTTTGCCGCCCTTGCGCGTCTAGACCCTAGAACTGTGTGGATTGACCTGGCCTTCAGTGGTCTGTCGTGACAGTGTACAAGGAGTTGAATACCCAGTCTTACTATGATCTCTAGATCAATCTCCTACTACGAAGCTGATGACAAGCCCTTTCTTTTACTCCCAGTGCCAAATTCAACTGTTTCACTTGTAGATAATTGTCTATTCTTCGCGTAAATGGGGTCCTCCTGCTGTTAAATATTGTGCTAACTGCACAGTCGATTCCTCAAGCCTAGGTATCAAGTCACGTGGGGTCACAGGACATGAGACCTCACTACCTTTCAGTTGCACGCAATATTGCAAGAGGGGACCATTGTGGCATACCCAGCATGACCAACCGCCTGTGAGTGGGCAGCACAGTATATCATTTCGTTACTACAGGCGGCGCTTAGAAAATTTATTCCTAAAAAGAAGGGAAGACACTGCCCAGGACATCGAGGGGACATCTGCAACGTCTTTCCGGTTCTCGACCATGTCGCAGAGTTCTTATCAAATGTCAGACATCCAATTCATCAACATACTTGATATGGACTTTGGAGCGTGGAGAATTCCCTGGACATCAAAAACACATAAAGAGCATGACTCGTACCTGACGTGCCAATGAAGACGTAGGAGGTAACTTCCACAGCCACTCCGTACATGAACTCTCTTCTAGACTTCAACCGTCGTAGCATGTGCAACGATCACGTGTATCTCAGGTGCTGCCACCAGAATATTGGCCGTGATCACCAATCACTCCTGCAGTCTCCAGCAACCATCTAGCACTCTCCCTTGACGAATCGCCAGCCCCCGTTTTCAGATTGATATTTCGGCGCCGCTCTGCCTCACGAGCTTCAAATTCCCATTGTGATCGTTGGTTTTCCACGGCACTTGAGCTGGGCTCCGAAGACACCGCCAGCTCCAGGTCTGGAACCACGCCCCAGACCTCAAGTGTGTATATATCCAGGCGCAACTTGACTGAATTGTCTTCCATTGAAGAATTTCCAGGAGGGAGGAAGACGCCGTCGTGGCCAACGGGCTCGATGAACAATTCGGCTGATTCAAGATTCGTATCCACGGTGAGGCTTGCGGCTCCGTGAGGCTTGGGGGGTAGGTGTTGACTGCGCGAGGCTGGAGGGATCTTACAGCCAATGGCCAGGCCCGTATGCGACGAGAACCACGCTATTGGGAGATTTGCTTGTTTTTGAATAGAGGTGGATGGATTGCCCGGAAGAACTTGGTGCTTTGGAGACAGTTGGAAGAGGCAAGGGAGAGCGCCAGATGTTGTTGGAGAGCCGTGTGATGAAGAAGACTTCCATGGCTGGGGAACGTAGGCGCCGATAGTTACTGTTTCTCTGCTCTGTTCTTCACCTTTGACTGTACCTTGTAAGAGGAGGATGTTGGCGGACTGCCAGGTCATAACATTGTGTGAGAAGGAGGTCAAGGAAGAGCCGTGTGCGGATGTTGAAAACACCGGATGGAGTCGAACACCGCTTCGATAGAGATTTTGGGACTGCGAGCTAGAAGGAAGAAAGAAGGAGAGATGTGAGATGACCGCGGGGGTAAGGATTGTGGACTCGAAACTTCCTGGCAACAAGATCGGTTTAGACAAAGACAGAGGCTGGTTGTCCTTTTCGTCAGTCGACATCTCAGCCTCGGCTTCGCCGCGTGCTGTTCTTTTTTGTGATAGATTCAACTTCTCGCTGAATAGCATATGTTCAAACAATGCCGTGAGTGGATCGAAGAGGTATGGTAAAGATGTTGAAACAGTACGAGCGAATGCTCTGTATGAGATGCCACCATCATTCTCGTCGGGTCGAAATGCGGCTATTAATGTTTCTGCCTCTTTCCGAATCTCACTCGCTCGTCCAGGGTCCAAACCCGAACACGCCATGTATTTATCGACACGCTCAAGGGGCTTCAAAGGTGCAATCACCAGCAGGAGCATGAGCAGACGGCGAAACGTGTCATGAGATATTCCGGTCTCGTATACAGTTTTGTCGACACGATGATCATGCCTGAATACTTCAATGGCATCAAGAGACTCAAGGGCCGCAAGAGCAAGATCATCATCTTCATTCTCGTCGTACTCGTCATTGGCAGGCTCGTCGATGGAGAATCCAGCTGCATGTGACTTTGCGGGACATAGTTCTTCTTCCACATATTCAGAAGTTGACTTTTTTGTGGTTCCCGCTGAGTCGGCAGGTTGGCCAACATGCTTTCTTCCCACGTCTGCGAGGCTTCCAAAGAGCAACTTCGTGCGGTCTTTTCGCCCGCGCCGGAGCACTTTACCATACCGCTCAGTCAACAGTACAACTACCTTGACCATGGCCTCGAAGGTCAGAACACTTGGGGCCAAAGTATTTTGGAACGGAAACGCAGCAAGATAGGAGACCATCCGGAATAGGACTGGTCCGGCGTCAAGCGAAGCTTCGCCTGTGCCAAAGGAGATGCCATCTGGAATGCCCAAAAACTCCGAAAGTATCTGTTCATTCCAGTAACGTAGACCTCCTTGCTCTGCAGCTCGGGAGAAAAAGTTGTCTTTGAAGTGCGTGAGCTCCAAAGGGGTGAAACACTTTGTTGCGAATCGCTCAGCCAGCAAGTGGCTTAACTCCTCTAGAGAATATTAGTCTAACTCGCACGTAGTCAACGATGAGCAAGGTTCCCTGGAATTAATTCTTCAACTCTCTTTTAAAAAAACTCCCATTTGAGCGGGCGTTGCATATATTATTCCATCCACCGAGGAACTGACCTGGAGAGGCTCCGCTGTAATCGGTTGACTGGCCCGCGCCCATTGTCGCGGAAACGCGGGGACTGTTATGCAGCTACGGTCTCGAGTTCAGGGAGGCCTGATTCTTTGATTGGGATTGGATTTGATATCACGAATGATGGGAACAAAGCAGTTCACACTCGAATTGAGAGAATTTCTACTCAAAGCAGTGAGGGGAGACTCAACTTACGAGACACGAAGAAAAGTGATTCCGAGTGAAGGTCAAGTAGAGCTGGGCGAGGTTGCATGGTGAGACGTCAGGCATGGATGCCTCAGGTGTCTGATCCCATGGGTTCCAGGCCCGCATCGGCTCTTCGGCTGCAGCTGGTGGTCGAATCATCATCACATAATAAGAAACTTTGTTGTCGGGCAATCCTCGTCCGGCCACGTCAGTGAACAGCTGAGCCAGAGTTGGATCTCCAGTGGGAGTCAAAGTACGAATGTGCATTCATTCTACCTGGAATCTACAGGCTCGAGAAAATTGAACTATGACTTGGTCGAAAAGTTTGGGGTATCGGCCTGTCCGCTTGGACTATAACATCACCACACCAACACCACCCATCTTCTTCTCATCGGGGAGATTCTTCTCGTTGATGCCTCCGGTAATGGCAGATGTGCGATAGTTGAACAGATAGAAGTGAAGTTGGCCGTCGCCAGCTCCGAATTTCAATTGCTCCAGGAAGAGAGGGTTGTCGTGGGAGGTGAGCGCATTGAAGACGTCGAATTTGGCCTGCGCATGATGTTAGCGGAAGGTAGACGAACACAAGGGGCGCACTTCGAGATGGAGGAAATAACTGACCTGACGGGCGCAGATGAGAGCATCATTCATGAGTAACTGAAGGCGCGCCTTGAGGGCGCTCTTGTCGTCCTTGAACGCAGTTTCAGATGCGTAGTAATATAGATAGGCAGCTCGGACCACTTCGTGCTTAGGGTTGTTGATGACAGTCGACTCCAGGTTGTAGAAGGAGACGAAGTCGGTGATCTTCTTGGTCTCCAGATCCTCAATCACATAAGCCCACACGACTTGCTCCTTACCAGGCTGCGGCTTGTAAACCATCCAGTGGTCTATCTCGTCGCGAGTAAAGGCTTGGTTCATGTCAAAGCGGAGCAGGTATCGCTCCAGAAGGTCGTGGACGGCATCGATGTCTTTGCTTTCCATCGGCCGAAGACCGGGGGTCGATGTCTCCGCGGGGAGATGATTCTTTGAGATCTGGCGGGCCTTCGTCGAGCCATGAGGTAAGGGAGAGAAACCGACTTCGTACAGCTTGAGCCAATCTAAGGCACGGTGATAGTACCGGCAGGAGCTGACAGGGGTGGGAAGAATGATACCAGCGGTGTAGATAGCCTGATAGATTCCCTCAAGGTAGCAGCGACGTGTGATTTCCTTGATCAGGACCGGGGCTAACCGCTTTGATCGGAGTTTCTTGTGAATGCACAGGAAATTGATCTCGGTCACCTTGATTCGGTCTCCACGAACGCGGAGCTCCGTCGGAACACCGCAGATCGACGCAACCAATTTGCGAGACTTGGAAGCCCGGACTCCGACGTGCCACTCTTTCTTCCAGCCTGGAGACATCAATGCCCTTTTCAAGGATGAATTAGACACCATTGACCACGAAATATCATTCCAGAGGGAGTGTGTCTACATACCAGTGCAGGAACGATTGAGAATAAGCGAAGCGGAACATGGCATTGTCGTCCTCCACATAGTGGTTGTTGAGCAATTCATAGAGTTCCCGTAGTTCAGACTCATTGGTCAGGTCCAAAGTGCACCACTCGAATCCCTCGAGCAACGCATCTGGTGTTTTGGAGACCTTCTCTGGGTCAATCATCTTGATCGGCCCCTGTGGCACAGTTTCTTGACTTGCGCGGTCATCGAAGCGAGGAACGGGCTGCGTCTGCCAGAACTTGTAGGAAGCCATGTCCTTCTGATTTTTCGTGTTACCCAGCGACATGCCGGTAAGCAGCTGCGAGATGTCCAGGTTCGCAAGTGTCTTCGCTGCGGTTTCTTTATCCATGCTGGCCAGCTCATTCTTCAGAGCTGGATTCGACTCCATCAGAGACTCCAGCATCTTTCCTGAGAGTTTTTTGGTCGCACCGCCCGAGGTAGGAGCTATATCGATTGTCGTCAGTCAGGAAAAGCTCGTGAGAAGCAATCGCGGGGACACGGAAGAGGAAGTGGCTACCGGAATTGGAGCTGGAGTCCTGGTCGGCTTCACGCCGTTCAGGGGCTTTGTCTTTATCCTTTGGATCCGGCATTGTCGTTTTCTGAGGGAATTCAGTCGAAAGTGACTATATCATGAAGGAGGAGGAATTCGTCTGGAAGGGTCCACGTTTGTCACATCAGCAAAACGTGGAGCGGGTAGGTGGGGGGGGGACCGAGGGGTAACTGTAACCGGCTCCGTCTCCTGCTCTGTTCTCAAAGCCAACGGGCCAGCGGTGCCGAATCGATAGAAACCGTTAGAGCACACGTGTTAGTTTGGATTTGCTAGGTACGCGTGCCCATCGTCTGAGACAGATGGCATGGCACTGAAAGATGCACCAGCGTTATCTAAATAAATCTGCAAATGTCGAGTTGGTGACAAGATAAGTGACTGACCATCACATGTCCCAGCATTGAGCAAATGAAGCTCGAGCGCAGGAAGGGGCCCGGCCTTTGCCATTCTTAGTAGTATTTGGTTCGATGAGATTTGATCATCAGTTTGAATTGTTGAAATCCTAGCAGGGAACTATTCCTCCTAAACGCCCGCTTTAACGCAAGAGATATATGTACAGTGTGTTGATACAGTACTTCCCGTTCAAAAGAGATCGGTTGGCTTCGAAAGACCTGTGCTAGATCACTTCGCGTTCTCGATCATTGCCCCGAAAGGTGATCATACAGCCTCTGAGTAAGGCTTGGTCTCAATTACATCAAGGAAGCCTCCCACCAAGTGGATGCTTCCAGTGACCAAGGTCATTACGGGCGCCTCGTCTTGATGCATATCCTTTCGTTCCTGGGCGGCGAGATCTCGGGCAAAGTCCACAGCTTCTTCAATAGTACCGAACACCTGAGTTTGAGCAGTAGGGTCGATCTCGTTCCATGCTGCGGCAAGAGACTTCTGGACGCGGAGCAGTTCCACATCATCCGCATTCGTGTTCATGCTGACCAAGTCAGGACGGAATCCAGCTTGTTTGTATGTCACATTGGTACAGAAAAGGGCGTGTGTGAAAGGAGTACCAGACTGTAAGGCATCTGACAGAGTTTCGTGGAGAGCACGAGCCAAGGCCTCACTGTCACGAGTTTGCTGATTGAATATCAAAACCCGTGTTTTCTTTGCAGCAACATCACTGGAGGAGTCCACTTGGATGCGAGAAGCAAACCATTGGCCAGCCAGACGGATGCTCTCCAGAGTGTGGCCTCCATCGATGTACCAAGACACGTTCTTTTCAAAGCGAGTTTCACACCGCCCGCCCAGGCGAGCCTGCGTAAGTCCTGCCTTGAACTTTTCAGGAAGCGGCTCGGACATAATGTTTTCTGAGATCTGGGCGACGCCAGTCTTTCTCAGAAACTCTGCTGCTGCTGCGACTGCGACAGAAGCATTAGTGTATTGGAAGTCACCAGCCAAGCCAAGTTTCACTTGACTTGTGTTAGGACGAAGATCAGGGTGCTGAGAGACAACAGTCAATGGAGTATTTCGGGCAGCCGCCCGCTCAGCGAGCACTTCCTCTGCACTCGGCGCTTGCGGCGCCGAAAACGCTCTGACGCCCTCCTTGATAATACCGCCCTTGTGCCAAGCAATCTTTTCGATGGTGGTGCCTAACATAGCAGTGTGGTCAATTCCAAGACTGGTGATTGCTGCGACCTTTGGCTTTTCAATCACATTGGTGCAATCGTACTCTCCACCAATTCCACACTCAATCACCGCCGCGTCAACTCCTTCACTCAAGTATGTGTGGAATGCCATCAGAGTAAGGTAACGGAAATATTGTGGCTTAGTACGCAACGACGAGGGATCTTCGCCAGCGGCTTTCGCGGCGGCGTCAAGACGATCCCATACCTCGAAGAAGTACCGAGCAAACTGTTCCTCGGTGAGCGGTTCATTGTTGATTTTAATGCGTTCTCGCGCAAACCGTAGGTGGGGTGACGTATACAGTCCAATTTTGTGAAGTGTCCGAGTCGAAGGGTCGTTTGCTGGCTGAGTGTACTGAGACAGAATCGATGAAATGAATGCCGAGGTTGAGCCTTTGCCCTTAGTGCCAGCAACATGAACCAAGTTCAATCGGTCCAAATCAGAGGGCTGCAAGGTGGTTCAAATGCATAAGTAATCCGACAATGAAAAGTGTTGGGTAAAGGGTAGACAAACTTTATATCCAATGCGACGAAGCCATTCAATTGTCTCTGGAAGTGAGCGCTTGTTCATGTCCTCTCGCGAGGTCGATTTTCTGAGCTCCTCCACGATCGCGAAATTCGTTTGCAAAGAGTTCAGAGCCCCTATCGCAGCCTGAATTCAATATACATCAGTACAATTGGAGCTGCATGCGGGGACGAGCTTTCCTGCCCGGTACATAGCTAATGGCTATCATCAGTGCGGGGAGTCATAGCGTACCTCATATGAACGAGCCATGACGGGCGAACAAGTCGAGACTCGCCTTTGCGAATGAAAGCAGCGGGTGAAGTTCCAAGTCCCTTTCATGAAATAAATTTTTCTCGCCAGATGTCTTGCTTATGCTGGGGCGGACACTTTGAAATGGAACCCCCGAGACTTTGAAGTCAATTAACTGGAGTTCGGGCTCTACTGTTTCTCTCCACGGGAAACTCATGGGTCCGATAATCGGGAGCATCACATGACCTTATCGCCATGCGGCTCCCTTCGCCTTGTGGAGAATCGTGTTGGAAGTGGATTGATTCCATTGGGCATAGGCAGATGGAGGCACGGAGACAGGGTTCAACAATAATACGGATCATTCTTTGACCTCGAAAGATGCAGTGATTTCGTTTGGAGCGGACGAGAGAATACGTGGCAATGAATAGTTCAGAATTGAATCCTACGATCAACAATCTGTCTGGATAGACGTTTGTAGCAATCGTCTGGCCTGGTATGAGCAGTTCATGCCTCCGAGGTCAGAGACCAGAACACCATTTAGACTATTCTGTCTAGGAGCCGTATATAAGGAACTACCGTCAGAATGTATCAAAATATTAAAGGGGGTGGGCCGTGGTCGTTCTGACCGCAAAAGGCTTGCGCAGGATTCAGACTGGATTAGCCTTTGGACATGACAGCACAGAGACAGACGAACAGTAGGCAGCATGCGTCAAGGCAGATGATTGAAAACAGTCTGACACACGAAGATGCTGTAAGGTGTACAAAAGTAAGAGGTGGCAAAATGGCCGAAGACTGAGACATGATGACAGGGCCTATTCAATCCTGGTTTTGCCCTCCTCAAGAAAGACAAGACGAGCGTTGCTAATACCCCGCTGGTGTCGCCGAGAAGGAAGCCACTGACCGATGAGCGGATCCGAGCGAGCTTTAGTGAGAGCATCTTGATAGCCCTCCGCACCAGCGACAGGAGTGTTCAGTTTTGGCCAGTTCACCTGTGCAGCCTGTTAGTATAGCACAGCATCAGAGAAATTTCCAGCAATACATACGTAGAGCATGCCGTAGCGATTGATAAAGTTGAAGCAGTAGGCTCCGATGAGGATCCAGATCATTGTGAAAATCCGAAGAGGCCAGACGGCCGCATCCGGTAAACGTCTTGTGAAGGTGGCAATCAGGACCATGAACAGACTGGCCGCAAAAACATACGGCACAGCCTGGATGACCAGAGGCCGTCGGTCGATAAACAGTTGAATGTTAGCGAAGGAAGTATCAGAAGGAAGGTATGTTCCCAAGAACACATCAAATCCATCCTGACGTGGTCCGTCCAAGAAGTTGTTGCGAACATATCTGGTGATTGAGTTTCTCAAGTCCTGAAGCGCGCCAGCCCGGGTGCGCTTACCAGTGCGGGTGAAATCAGTCTTCAGAGCGCCCGTGCCAGAGTAAGATTTGGAGACAACATCGGCATTGTCCGCCCATATATTACGGAATAAGTTCTCGAATTCGGGGTCATCATTCGCGTTTTCACCGGGACTGAGAACACCGGCATCCATGAGTTGTCGGGTCAACGCCCAGCGGCCGAGCATACTCTGTACGACGTTCGTTCGATCAAGACAGTCCATACAATTCGTGCGCACCACACTCGTCTGCGTCGATCGTATTTCCAGCTGTCCGCCAGGAGCACCAGGGTTCTCGACTCCTCTGAAGTACCCGCCTTGAGTCAGACCATCGTTCAAACGTCCCATCAGAAGTTCAGCCCGGTGCCACTTGAGTCCCTTCGTCTCGTTGTGAAAATCGAAATACACGTAGTGGAGACGATCCATTTCCTTCTGTTTCAGACCTGGCTCTACCACGTGAAGCTTCTCGGAGGTACGGTTGTCAGTTTCTCTCCTCTCTGCGGAGGTAGAGACCAAGAAACGAACTAATTGTTCGTAGGCAGTCTTCACGCGTTCCTCGCGACCTTTTTGATTGACCAGGTTGACCATGTAATTTTCCCCGTAAAGGCGTATCTGCTCAGTGAAATGCTTGCGAGCAGCTTCAATCGCTGTCTCGACGCCCCGAACCTGTAGTTTGGGCGTATATTTTAGATTATTTACCTCGGCCCAAAAGACTGGCACGCTGCCTCGTGTCTGGACAAAGGAGTAAACCTGAAGGTCTTGACCAGTCTTGCCATTCGCCATGGATTGGCCAGGAGCATAGCCTGATAGGCCCCCGGCAACATCGTTCAATATTACAATCTGTTCCGTCTCATTGTAGTTTGACACGTGGCCCTGCTCATCAATGCCTCGAGAGAAGTATCTCGTGCCTGCACGGTGTCGGGATCGTCGTGTGATGAGCGCGAATGTGAATGATGTTCCCTTGACTCGAGCTGAAGTGATGCGCATCATGCCAAACATGACAGGAAGAATGTAAGGGTCAGCTCCAGGCTGGGGTCCATAGCGACCACCATTGGTGTTGTTCTCCCCTAAGCTGAAATCGATGAGGTCGGACTGAATGAATCGGTTCCAGAAGAATCGGTCGTCTGCGCGCTTCCACAGGGGGATCTCAGGCGGACTCTGTGACTGTCGCTGGAAGCTGTTCGTCAAGTCCAGTGAGTAGGAAAAGTACGTAGGGCCTGTGCGAAGCAGATCTTTGATCAGGGCGAGGTAGGTATCCTCATCTTTATCGTGCAATGGCCGTTCGCGCATTGGGAGGAACTCGGTGGAGGTAACCTTGTACACCATATGACCACGAAGCCGGCCCATAGGCTGAGCTTTGGTAATGACAATGATGTACTTGTCTAACCAGAAAGATCAGCATGTCTCAGCGCATTTTCAGAGCACTCATCATTTACCCAGTTTCAATTTGATGATCCCCAGAATTCCCGCAATGCTAGAGATGCGCTTCGCGCCCGAAAGGGGACCATCATTCAGACGCAAGTCACCCGTCGGCCTGTCTACCACAAGAGTTGGAGCCTGGGGTGACGAGGGTGAAGTGAACGCATAGTGGGAGGGAGACGCGTGCAGATTGATATCCCTGAATGGGAGTATCTGCGGTGACATGGCGTCTCACAAGGTCAACAGGACGGGCAAAACGTTGATGATCAAATGGCGTTTCTCACTGAAGTCGACAGTAAGGAGTGGGGGTGACCAAGGTCCTGAGGGGGGAGTGATAGCAAAGGAATCAGAAGGCAGAGTGATTTTACCAGATTCGTACAGTGTCTTTTCAGTACTAAAGTAAGTGATGATCCACTCATCCAGTAGAGCTTATAAGGTAGCCTAGCTAAGGGTACATCGGCATATTTGGTACCTGGTCTGCGGCCTGTAAAGCCACATGTTCGCGGCAGAAAGGGGCGGTCTCCGTGCTTGGCGATGTCTGTAGTCGTACAGAAACAAGTCGAGGGCCCCTTTATCGATAACAATGGTGCCTACTAGCACTGCCGAGTCGCCGACCATTATTACGTCTTATCGGGCGCACTCCAAGTACCTGCTGGGTACATGCCGGCAGCAGAGAGCGGCTGAGGTACTGGAGTGTACCCGCCACACCGCCCCGCCTATCATGTGGCTGGGCCTTCCGTCATCCACTCCGAATGCTGCCTTATCCTTCCTCTCCCCGTGAACAACGACCACACTGATCATCCAGACTTTGGCCTCGATCGCCCATTCGAATCAAACATCTGCGACATCTGAAGACTCTTCTGTCATCTTTTTCTTCTGCTCATATCTGCTTCTGATCGCAAGGTATGGCTTCTCGACCTGCAGCAGGCGCTCGCCCTGGGGCGAAATTTGCCCAATTCAAGCTTGTTCTACTCGGTACGTACCTGTTCTGGCTTGCCAGAACCCCAGGAACCGGTTGGCTGACGTTGCTTTATAGGAGAGTCTGCAGTTGGAAAGGTATAGTACAAGATGTATTCCATGCGGCATGATCCGTTGGACGCTAACAATCAACTCATGGTTACAGAGTTCGCTAGTCTTGAGATTTGTAAAGGTTCGTTCCGTTTGATATCAGCCATCTGGGCTGTTTTCTATTTGCTATGATTTCAAATGCGCAGGATATACATAGACTAACCACTCTAACCAGGATCAATTCGATGATTACCGTGAATCGACTATCGGCGCCGCCTTCTTGACACAGACAATCTCCCTCGATGACAGCACCACGGTGAAGTTCGAAATTTGGGATACTGCGGGTCAGGAGAGGTACAAGTCACTGGCTCCCATGTATTACCGAAATGCAAACTGCGCTGTCGTGGTCTACGACATTACCCAGGCCGTATGTGCTTCATAACCCAGCTGCCGGGGAAATTTTGCTGATGAGGCCCGTTGCCATTTACAGTCCTCGTTGGATAAAGCGAAGTCGTGGGTGAAGGAACTACAGCGTCAAGCAAACGAGAATATTGTAATCGCGTTAGCCGGCAACAAGCTGGATCTTGTCACCGAAAGTCCAGACAAGCGTGCAATCCAAACCGCCGACGCTGAAGCATACGCTCGCGAAGCTGGCCTTCTCTTTTTCGAGACTTCAGCCAAGTCATCCACAAATGTGCGAGAGTTGTTTACCGCAATCGCTAAGAAACTGCCTTTGGACCAAGCTGGACCCCGGAACTTGCGAGCGGCCCCACGTCCCGGCGTTGACCTCCGACCCGAAGCCCCAGGCACTCAAGGTGCCGGCGCATGCAACTGCTAATCACTCTGGGAGATACCCTTCCGCTTGATACACAACCCCGACTTTACCCCCCATTTATTCTTCTATGAGCCTGATAACGACTCTTCACGGACACTGGTCGGCCTCGAGATCTCCTATTCCGTGAACCCGGTTGTCAATATCCGCTTCAGTGCAAAGAGGCCTGCTCTTGTCTCTTCCAGTCTTTCCGGAAACTGCCGGTTCCTCATGTGACTGAGTGTGTTCCTCATCCGAATCTCTGGATATGTCAAGAGCACCATAAGGTAGGCTTCTACTTGCTCTATAGCCATGTCGTGAATGGCTTTAGACAACTCCTCAAGGGCTGCTCCCTTTATGCTTTTGCTTCTCTCGTATCTCTGGTATCTTCTCTACTGGCGTCCTGCATTTTTTGGATTCCTCCCGATGCGGTGCGATTCCTCTACGACTTTTCTTGTCTATTGTCATTTTGCTGTCTACCAGACTTGCCTAGTATCCTAAACTCAGATAATACAACCACCTCAAATTCTACCGATCGTAAGTCATTGCCTCTTAATGGCTCATATGCTCCTCATCTCCCCTGTCAAGAAACATATATCTAGTAAACAGCGAACACCAAGGTACACTTAGAAACACGATACGGAATTTATACTAACTTACATAATATGACAATTCAGGTAACGTTAGTTAGTGATTCTGTGCCACTGGCTCCTGGAATCACAATTAGACGACGGTACTTGTGCTTGCCTTTGGTTATTCTTTTTGGCTCACTATATCCTACGAAAGAGAATAATTTAATATTCACACAGGCGTCACTGTGAATGAGATTAATACCTGGCCTGTATGGTGTTCATGTTATCGGGTCGCTTGTAGGAGAAGTTACAGGCTACTCGGGCTGTCTAAGCAGGGAAGCGTGTCCTTTGCATCTTGAGAAGCACTCGAAGTGGTAATTATTGAGAATTCAGTGATCAGAATTTGGAGAACAATAGATTTTTCTTGTTCAATGGCTTCTCACTTGATGTAGGACTGGATCTTAAGTCATGAGACAAGACCTGAGACTCGGCTGCGGGACGTCCAGGATGCGTCAACAGTCACCAACACCTCATAGAAGGGACCTAGATACCTCTCTGTTAAGTAAATTATCTTACCTGACAGTCAGACCTTGCCGGAGAGACGTCGCCATATACCCGGTACCCGATAGAGCTATGCTCGCACCACTTGATGGAATGTATTGCCAGAGTTAAGGCTTCAATATGATTCATATACATGATGATCTACGACGTAGAGCAACTTTCTGCAAACCTGTCCAGGATCTTTCCATCAACTTCGTCCAGCCTCACCTAGCTACCGTAGGCCATCTCCTAAGTAGTTGACTGCGAATGAAGGATAGCAGTTGTAGGTATATCTAGCACCCGTCTTGGCTGACTTTGCTGAGTGCGTAGGTCTGGTCACATATATATGAAGACGCTTGATTAACAGAACTACGCATGAGATTGCAGCATAAGAGGCGCGTTGACTTCAAATTCTACACAGTCAGCAAAGGCAATGTAATTTGATCTAGTGACTACCTAGTACTTACATACTTTCCCTGTGCAATTATGACGTGGAACTCGACGATAGGAAGGCTATGATGAGCAGCGGCTGTACTACGACGGAGCTGTCGTGGTGTGCTTCAGTTGGGACAGCCTTGACCGCCCGCAGGATCATCGGGGCGGACCGCGACTGACCATCAACCACCCAGTTTTCCAACACTCCAAGGTGATTCAATTGTATTCACTCAACCTTGGCGATCGTGCGGCTCGTCATGCTGCGCTCTTCAGTTGCCCCAAGCCGGCGCATCCTATCGGCCGCTGCTCGTCAACGGACCCCATCTCAATGGCTGTCCAAAGCCGGCGCTGCGCCGGGCCAGGTACGATGGTCCATTGCCCATATCCGAGCGCAAGGCTATCGATGGATTGTGTCACTAACCACAAGTTGATTGCAGCGATTTTTTGCTGACTCGAAGTTGCCTCCCACCGAGCCTCCAACTCCGGCAACCCCCTCCTCTCAGACAGTCGTCCCCCCACAAATCCCGGCGAAGCCTACGGAGCCAGGTAATTCCCACTTCACGGCCCTCAAGCTCCGCCGAATCAATTGACTGTGATATGATCGTGAGCTAATGTTCCCTGTAGTGGCCGAGCTTCCTCCAGTTGCCCCGCCTAAGACTGGCCGTTTCCGACGATTCCTGCTTTATTTGATCCTGACTTCGGGCATCGCCTACGGCGGCGGTGTTTTCATGGCGCTAAAATCCGACAACTTCCACGACTTCTTCACCGAGTACGTTCCATATGGTGAGGAATGCGTCTTATACCTTGAGGAGCGAGACTTCTACCGTCGTTTCCCCAATGCCACGCGGAAGTCCAATCGCATCCAGATCACACGTGATGAAGGCAAGCCAGTCACAATCGCGAGTAACAGCGGCCTTTCATGGAAAGTCACGAAAGACGAGCCCGTCAGCGATGTTTCCAAGAGTGGGCCTCACACTAGCGCCAAGGTCCACGACGCCGAAACGAAGACCGAGGCAGTCAAGCCTGAAACTCGCACCGCAGCCGTGGAGCATGTCAAAGAAGAGCAGGCCGTTAAGTCCAACAAAGAGGAGAAGAAACCCGTTGCCAAGGCGGAACCCAAGGAAGATGATGTGTCCCTGGATGCGCCTCGCCAACCCGCGGTTGCTTCTAGCACCATCGAGCTTCTGGAGTTAAAGGATGGCGATGAGCCGGTTGTGCAGCAGCTCGTCAAAACGTTCAATGACATTGTTACTGTCATCAGCGCCGACGAGAACTCTAGCAAATACTCTGCTCCGGTTGCCAAAGCCAAAGACGAGTTGGTGAAGATCAGCGAGAAGATCACGTCTCTAAGGGAAGAGGCTAAACGGGCTGCTAAGGAGGAGATCGATAAGGCGCACGAGACCTTTGACGAGTCTGCCCGCGAGCTTCTCCGTCGCTTTGAGGAAATGCGGGCTGCTGAGGTTGCTCAATTCCGCGAGGAGTTCGAGGCCGAGCGCGAGAAGCTGGCGACGGCTTATCAGGAGAAGATCAACGTGGAGCTTCAGCGTGCCCAGGAACTCGCTGAGCAACGCTTGAAAAATGAGCTGGTCGAGCAGGCTATTGAGCTGAACCGGAAGTACATCCACGAAGTTCAAGGTCTCGTAGAGCGAGAGCGTGAAGGGCGTCTCAGCAAGCTGAACGAGCTCACCCAAAATATCTCTGAGCTTGAATCTCTGACCACTGGCTGGAGCAATGTCATTGATACCAACCTCAAGACTCAGCAGCTGCAGGTCGCTGTGGATGCCGTCCGCTCTGTCGTGGAGCGTTCAGAAACTGCTCGTCCTTTCGTTCGCGAGCTGGTCGCTCTCAAGGAACTTGCTGCTGACGACGCCGTTGTTGATGCTGCTATTGCCTCCATCAACCCGAGCGCCTATCAGCGCGGTATCCCCTCCCCCAGTCAGATCATTGAACGCTTCCGCCGTGTGGCAGGCGAGGTTCGGAAGGCTAGTCTGCTGCCTGAAAACGCTGGTATTGCCAGTCACGCTGCTAGCCTTGTCCTGAGCAAGGTTATGTTCAAGAAGGACGGCCTCGCAGATGGCGATGATGTTGAGAGCATTCTTCTCCGCACCGAGAATCTCCTGGAGGAAGGCCATCTTGATGCTGCCGCTCGTGAGATGAACACACTGCAGGGCTGGGCCAAGATTCTGAGTAAGGACTGGCTGGGCGATGTGCGGCGCGTGCTTGAGGTCAAGCAGGCTCTCGAGGTAAGTTGGCAATCTTCCTTAATCAGGACCAGTGCAAATTCTAGGCTAACCTTCCTTTTGTGCAACAGGTCATCGAGACTGAAGCCCGCCTCCAGTGTTTGCGGGTCGAGTAAAGCAGCGATTTTATGGTTTCACCTTATCTTGTACATCATCTTCCCGTCTACTGAAAGTGTACCTTTAGAGTTACTTTTTGCGCTAGACTACACCGCGGCACTTTTCTTCGTTGTCCAGATTGACTGAGTCCAGAGGTGTACTCAATCCTCTCTGTACCGTAGTCATGTGCTTGTCAAAGGTCCTTCAGGACTGGCTCCCGTACTTTTGTACGAGGAGCCTTCATCTGTATTGATGGGTCATAGGTAGCTGTTCGAGGCAAGGCCGAGGCGGAGTCAGTCCAAGTACCTCCGGGTCTGCAGACGGCCCGGGGCGGGTCACGAAACTAGGTGCTTAGATAATTCATCTGCTTCGCGGCCGATTGCCGCGGCCACAAAGTGGATGACCCGCGATTGATGCCCACTGGATTTACTTCAGTCCCACTTCGGAAGGCGCCTAGTGGACACGACTTTGACGCTACTTCCAAGTGGGGAACATGCATAGCTTGGAAAGCACCAGACCTGCAGACCCGCACTCCCGACATGTTGTATTCTTCCTTAGCAACTCTTGTCCCCATCGTCGCTTTTGCTACGGTCTTTGCTGATGCTCATCTGACTTTCATCGACGACGAAAATTGTCTGTCATCAAGGCAAGGCAGACACGCAAACCGCCCCATCACCTCCCTGTTGTCGGCGTTCCGATGTCAGATCATCGAGGAATCACAGTTACCGAAGCCAAAGAGGGCTCGAGGCCTTCTATCGATCATGTCGTTCGGAAAAGATCCCGAGAATCCGAATCGCGTACTCAGCGCTCTGACAGCGCATCTTATCAACGAGCAGCGGAATCATCGAGTGCTGGTCGAGCAAGTGGAGAGCTAGAGGGAAGCACACTGGAGAGCAGCTCTCGCGAGGGAGGTCGCAGAACAAAGTTTCGACGCAGCCGTCAAACTCCAAACAGTTTTTTGGTAGACTACCTGCCACCCCCAAGGGGCTACGGATTCGAGAGATTATACGCACGGGCAGAAAAGGCCAGACACGATAGCCATGATAATGAAGAAGCCAGCAGGGCCAACGTGCCCCAGCGCGCTCCGTATGGTCCCTCGCAAGCAACCCACACAGATACAAGCGATCGAAAACCCACGCCTGAATCACCCACCGATGGAAACATTGTGCCGTCAGGCGCCGGCCAAGGAGGAAACGCATCACCACTACGCCGGGAGTCGGGAACTCAGGATGGCAGGCGAAATGCTTCTCCTGCTATGGACCCTGAGACGGTCCAACTGGTGAAGATGGCATTGAGCCTCAGCGAATCTCGAAAGCGAGCGACATACGGACAGTCTCGTGGTTTCAATCGGCGGGTCCCTTTTCATGTCGCTCGGCGAGCTCCTGGGCCTATCGGTCAAGCTTCAGGGGTCTCCAGCGGTAATTACGGCAGCGGTGGATTCGAGGACTCTTCATCGCCGCAGTCTCCGGTATCGCGTTTCCTACCGTTTACGGTTGGAAACGACGAACATTTTTATGAGTGCACGGAAGGAACACTCAAGCGCGCAGAACTGGCTCGTCGACACTTTGAGCTTTTCCACGAGTACACGCGATTACTACCTCTGCTTCCGCCTTTATCTGCGCCCGTCCACTCTAGGGGTGGACTATCATCATCGAATGGTACCCGTCGCGCATCAGGAAGTAGAATCTACAATCCTCTCCAAACAATAAGGAATCGGAAAGTGCGCTACCGAGAAAAGTCTTCCATCGATGCAGAGGCGGCTGGTTGGCTAGACGTGCACAAAATACACAGATGGGTTGACTCCATTGAGGCACAATACGGTGATTTAGATCATGACGAAATGCAGGTCGTCAAACTTCCATCATTGCGAGAAGGTCGACAAGACGGAAACCAGGGAAGTGTGCGAGATTTCCATATCCCGGTCTCTCCCCCTGCTGGTCTGAGACAAATCAGTCGGACGAACAGCTTGAAGACAAATCGTCCACGCCTTGACTGGACAACTTCTCCGGCTGAGCTTCTTGCGGACGTTCTATGGCTGGAAAGTGTTGCTAATAGAGCCAAGATCGTGGATAAAGATGGGAACAAGCTCTATCCCGACCCTTCTCGTTTGTTTGTAACAGATACGAAGGTGGAACATACACGATCAGAATTGCTTCCATCTGTTGAGGTGGCACCCCAGGGTCGAGAAAGGCCAGACTCGCGCGGTACTTCCTCGTCATATTCAAGAGCGGCTCTAGAAGCCGGATTCAAGAGCGTTGGCCGAGGCCGACATAGACACCGCTTTCATGGGCAGGCCATGTTCGCACGAGGTCACAGCCCGTCGAGCTCACCAAAGCGCTCGCGGTGGGACAAGGTCAAAATGCGGTCTGAAAGCACGGCGAGTGAGTCCAGCCGAGATCGCCGCAAGTCGTCGGAAAGGAGTCATGGAATTTGGAGTCCTTCTCGAAAGAAGTCCGAAGCTATGACGCGCAAGGATACAACTGAGACTGCAGAAGCGCGCCAGTCTCGCTCAAAATCTCGTCGGGGCCTAGACGGTACGCCCAGCAGAAATTCCGAGGTGCCAGATGTTCCGTATTTTCACTCCGAGGCTAGCCATGCTGGTCGACAAGCCTCGGTATCCTCAGCTGGCAGTTGGGGCAACAGAAATCTTGCGAAGGCTTCCCTTGAGGCGATGGACAGCACTGCACCTAACTCTCCAGCTCATGCGTCTTACTTCCCAAGCATTGCTGTAAAGTTGTCTCCGCCATCAAGCCGATCTCCATCACCTGCTAAGAGGGGGCTTCGACATAAGATTGCCTCACGTCATGAGCGCAGTAAGAGCAAACATGACCCCTCGGAAATCTACGAGGATGAAGACTTGGGTACAGTTGCATCCAAGCAGCCGAATCTACAGAGCGAGCATCATGCCGAGCGACTACCGCAACTCCAACCAAGTCCACTTCCAGACATAGATATCATGCGAAATATTGATCACCATACGACCGCAGAAGCTGGCAGTGAGGACTCTCGAGACCGTAAGATTCTACAGACACCAGAGTCCAAGCTTCGTGGCATTCTTAAAGGCCCCGGTCGAATCGCCGGCAAGGTGGGGAATGAGGTGTCCAAGGTTGGCGACTTCATTCTCAAGAAAGATACGCCTCACGATATTCGTAAGTCCTCAGCCGCTGTCTCTGACAATAGCGGTTCCGAGGGCGAAGAGTCGCGAGGTGGAAAGCGATCTGGAGCGAAGGCGCTTTTGCGTCGGCTCCCCGGCTCACTTGACGACTCAAGTATTCTGACTCGTCGGGAAAGCGAGAGGATTCCGTCAAAACCAGTTCTGCCGAATTTCACATCGTCAACACGACAGATAGAGAGCAACGCGGAAGCGAATGGCGATATCGAACGAGGTGCCTCGCATGGCCTTGCTGATGCGAAAGGGCGGGGCGATGAAATCGAGGAGCCTAAAAGATTTGCTCCACTACGAAGCAAGACCATTGACTTCGCATCGGCTCGCCAGATTCATCATGATCACACAAGAAATTCCCACGCTATCAAGGACCCGTCAATTCCCTTCAGTCTCACCAACCCTCCCGTGACGGGCCTCGCAAGAGCTCGAGCATCCGCAACACCTGCAGACCAGAATGATGCCGCGAAAGCGGACACTGGGCGATCGTGGAGTATTTCAGAACGCAGCATCTGTACCTCAAAGGCCTCAGGCCTGCCAGGTAAGACTGAAGTCGAAAGAACTCTTGCCCTGCTTTTGTCTTCAGGTATCAAGGCAAGAGAGATTAATCGCAGGTTTCATAGCTCGCGCGATCCCCCTCGTTGGCTGTTGGATACTGCAATTGAAAACGGTCGTATTCCGAGAGTAGATCGGATCGATGAATTCGATGCTGCCGTGCAGAATCTTCTTCGCCGTTTCGAGATGACCCAATATTCGTTCCAAAACTCGATGCATCACTTTTCCACTGCGACTTCGGCACCTCTCCGTTCTCAGCTCAAAGAACTGGAAAGTGTTGTCAATGAAACGCTTACACCACGAGTTCGTGCGCTTGCGGATAGTGCAGAAGATCTCTGCGTGCAACTGAATACCACGAGTACGCTCGCCGTTAAGTCCCTGAGTGATGCTCTTGACAAAGGTATTCGGAAGCGTCGTAGACGCCTCCGGTGGGCACGACGTGCTACATTTGTCGTCCTAGAATGGACGCTTGTCGGCATACTCTGGTGGGTTTGGCTCATTGTTGTGGCGTTCAAGTTTCTTCGCGGAGTCTGTCGTGGGGCCATATCTGGCGTGCGATGGGTTCTTTGGATCTGAGTCTGCGGTCAGCCGCCACCAACTTTCATCTCACTTGTCCTTCTCTCTCACTGTTCATGTTTGAGTCTCTTACTTCATCGTTGATTGTTTTTCACTGAGTCGGTTGACCGTCTCTTAGCGGATACCCAGTTATTGCTTGCAGCGTTTTTGTTGCTTTGCCCTTTCCTGTCTTGAAGTCCTTTCTTTTCCATCCTTATTCTTCTACTGTTACTACTGTAAGCTAATACTCCTCATCCTTATACCCTCATCATTACTCCCCTATTGAAATCCCCTACCCTTGTTTCCTGTACTTGGCCGCCCATTGAACAAATGGCCTTTTCTGAGTACTTGAAGGGCGTTTCCGTTGCCTTTTCTCAGCATGTCTATAAGGTGATACAGCAGTGGAAACTTCTCTCTCACTTCATCGCGTTCAGCTTTAGACTTAATCATGATCCATGCTTTGCCGAGGAGTTTGCGTGGACGAAAAATCTGTCCGATAGTGATACAATTACCTAGATGGCTTCGTTCTAGCTTGCCAAAATCATCCCCGAGTCAGCGCTCTCGATTATGCCGAGCCTTTGATTGTTACAAATGTTATTAGTTCTCCACTCAGACTCGGAAACGACAGGATCCGTCGAGACGGGCAAGTAATTTGAACATGGAAAAGACCCTGGTCAAGCAACGAACCCAATCTTTGATGTTGATGAAACAAAGCCACTCCATTCATCTTTGGGAGTATCAAAAACGTTGGAATGGAACTGAGACTAGGCGACTGATACTGTGCCAAGATAATCGGGCTTTGTTTGTACTCGACCCCAGGAATGGTCGATGATCAGGCTGACTAGGCCCGATTGTTTAGCTGAGACAATGGCATTGAAGAGTCATACTGGGCTTGAGGAACTACCTAATTTTAGATACGTTATTCCCTCTGTAGCTCAGTATGTCAGAATCGGGCTAACGATTTACATCCAGACTCGCCTTCGCGCGATGAGCCCCAGAGAAATACTTAAGTAGCCCTCGCGCTGACTCTCAGGGCTCTGCATCACATCACATTCAACAAGACAATTTCATCTTTCAAGAACATTCACGGGGAACCTAACTCGACTCATAACGAAAACAAGCAGATTCACTGCAAAGACTGATCAGCCTGATATACTTCCAAACCTTCAACGTCCTCAACAGACAAATCCCCAGCTGACGAACTCTCATAATCCATCATCAGAGCTTACAAAGGCTCAAGGTTCCGTGAGTTCATTAATCCCGAACCTCCGCGAACAGAAAAGATGTTGCAACGACGCTACCCCAACTCTGAGAAACCCGTTGATCGCCGTCTAGGCCGATATTCTCAAACCGCAATTCTTTCCCCAGATCAAACCGTCTCATTTAATCCCACCTCCATCTGCCCTGTATGCAATCAAGCTGGAGGTCTCGCCAAGTGTGCTCCCAGAGACCACCAACGAAACCTACGCAGCAAGCACGACATGATCAAGATAAGTCCCCGCTTCCCCCTCAAGCCCCAGCCATCTGTTCGTGATCTTGAGGACGAGTTGTCTCTCTACAATATCTTGAAACGCGTGGCTCGTGCGGGTATGGATTTCGGGGCGCTGGGCGAATTGCTGGTAAAATTGCTTTACAGGCGCGATGAGTTTTGTCATCGGGTTGTGACGGCGTTGGTGGATGGTGGTGAGTGTCTTGAGACGGTTGCTGATGCCATGCTGCAGTATTATGATATTCGGGACTCTGATGGGTCACCTCTTTGGATTCTTCCGGATAGATATTAATTGGATGGGAGGTTTCGAGGTATAAGGCATGGAGGGTTGCATGCGTGAGAGATGCCAAGAGGTACGTTGCTTTTATCAGATCGCTCTTTGGTGTTGTTGAAATTGGGCAATGGAGTATGATTCACAATGTGGTCATGAAATGTATTATGGAGACAGGAGAGTAGGAACTTAAAATGATATCTCAAATCTAAAGTACATGTCCCAGAACGTAGACGCGGAAAATGATGCAGTGCGGTGACCCAGAGCCGACGTAAAAAGATATCGGATCGTGAAAGGGCCGCACCAGTATTGAAACCATACTTTTGCTATGAAACAAAAATCTTCTTTGCATGGGGTTCACTGAAGTGGTAGCCAGAAGCACCATCTGGCCATGGTGGAGGGCGGATAAAAGGTCAGGAAGTAGTTTACAAGAGGAGAAAAGGAGGAGGTGGCCAGTGTTGGAAACTTCATGACGAAGCTTATGCTGACGAACAAGCTTATTTCTTGTTTCGGTCGGCCTGGGCCTTCTGGTACTTGGCGATAAGTTCCTTTCTGGAAGAGGGAGAATTTATGTTAGCATCGACTTCTACAGAGTGAAACGCAGTACCGCGAATCATGGAAACTTACTGGACTTGTGGAGGAGCCTTCTCGTAGTGGCTGAACTCCATCGTATATTCACCCTTGCCCTGGGTAGCAGCACGGAGGTTGGAGCTGAAGCCGAACATGCCGTTTAGACTGCAGTCCGCGTAGATGGTGAACTCATCAACACCAGTCTCGGTGTCGTTGATGGTAGCACCACGCTTGTTCAACAGACCAATGACATCACCTTGGAACTCAGAAGGAGCAGTGACCACAGTCTTCATCAAGGGCTCCAGGACGGCAGGGTTACTCTCAGTGAAAGCCTTACGGAAGGCTTGCTGGGTAGCGTTCTTGAAGGCCATTTCGGACGAATCAGTCATGTGAGTGGCACCATCGTTGATGACCATCGAGGTACCGAGCACCTTGTGGCCGATAAGAGGACCCTTCTCGCAAGAGATA
This sequence comes from Penicillium diatomitis, assembly GCF_028827545.1. NCBI lineage: Eukaryota > Fungi > Ascomycota > Eurotiomycetes > Eurotiales > Aspergillaceae > Penicillium > Penicillium diatomitis. The sequence goes on along the minus strand of NW_026623181.1, from coordinate 500,843 downwards.
TTGAAACCCTTCTCACAAGCATACAAGAACTTCTCAGAGATACTGCCACCAACAACCTGCTGCTCGAACTTGTTCTCCTCAAGAGCACCGGTAGGCTCCATCCACCCCATGACACGGGCATAGTCACCAGCACCACCAGTCTGCTTCTTGAGCAAGTGATCGAACTCAACGCGACGACCAATCGTCTCACGGTATGCGACCTGAGGCTGACCAGTCTCACAGTCCACACGGTACTCTCGGCGCATACGCTCCACGTAGATATCAAGGTGCAGCTCACCCATACCGGAGATGATGGTTTGTTCGCTTTCGCTATCATAGGTCACACGGAAGGTAGGATCCTCACGTTGGAACCGGGCCATGGCCTTGGAGAAATTGGCGGCATCCTTGGTCTGCTTGGGCTTGATGGAGAGAGAAATGACGGGTTCGGGAACGAACATTGACGACATGCTGTAGCCGAGCTGGCCATCGGTAAAGGTATCACCAGAAGCACATTCAACACCAAACACGGCACAGATTTCACCAGCACCAATCTCGTTGACTTCCTCCATCTCGTTGGAATGCATGCGCACAATACGAGGGATCTTGACTTTCTTGTTGTTGCGAGCATTGAAGACGTTGGAGCCCTTGCGAAGGGTACCCTGGTAAACACGGATGTATGTCAACTGGCCAAAGTTACTCTCCTCCAGCTTGAAAGCAAGACCGACAAAGGGCAGGGAGTTGTAGGGCACAAGCTTCACGGAAGCCTCATTGCGCTTTTGGTCCAGGGCCAGGTTCTCAACCTCCGAAGGATTGGGCAAGAAATCAATGACACCGTCAAGCATGGGTTGAACGGACTTGTTGGCCAGAGCAGATCCCATGAAGACAGGAGTGAATTTGAGACCGATAGTGGATCGGCGAATCGCGGCGCGGAGCTGGTCTTCGGTAGGCTCGCCCTCATCCAGGAAAATCTCGGCAATTTCATCATCAACATCTGCGAGAGTCTCAATGAGCTTAGCCCGTCGTTCAATGGCAATGTCCTTGACCTTGTCAGGGATCTCTTCGGACTCGACAATAGTTTCACCACTCTCGCCCCTGTTGTAGAGGGCCTTCATGCGAATCAGGTCGACGACGCCCTCAAACTCATCCTCGGCACCAATGGGAACCTGGACTGCCGCAGCAGGCATCTTCAGCTTGGAGTTGATCTGGTCAATGGCCTTGAAAGGGTTGGCGCCCATGCGATCCATCTTGTTCACGAAGGAGATACGGGGAACATTGTAACGACGCATTTGACGATCAACAGTAATGGTCTGAGACTGGACACCAGAGACAGCACACAAGATCATGACGGCACCATCCAGAACGCGCAGCGCTCTCTCGACTTCGATGGTGAAATCAATGTGACCAGGCGTGTCAATCAAGTTGATATGGTACTTTTGATCAACACCTTGTTTATCCTTCTTGACCCAGTCACAGAAGGTGGCCGCAGACTGAATGGTGATACCCTTCTCACGCTCAAGATCCATCGAGTCCATTTTGGCGCCGACAGCATCTCGTCCGCGGACCTCGTGAATAGCCTTGATACGACCGGTGTAGAAGAGAACTCGCTCGGTACAGGTAGTCTTGCCGCTGTCAATGTGGGCCTGTCGATCGATAGATATACGTTAGAGACCGAGCAGATGAGCATTCGCATCGCAAGCATGTTACGTACGGCAATACCGATGTTTCGAACTTTGTCCAAGCGGGCGGCCTCGATGGGATCCAAATTGTCGATGATGGCGGCTTGCGACAAGCTATCGGGACTCGCAGCGGCAGCCTCGAGACTAAAGACAAGAAAGATTTAATTATTGGAACGAGGCGAGACCAAAGAAAGAGTAGTTTCACGTACACTGCAGCAGCACTGGCAGATGCGGCATTGCGGCGCTGTTCCCATTGCTTCAAAACCGACTGATAAGCCGGCGCGACTCCGGAGGGCCGCAAGGCGGCCGTGGATGCGCATCTCAGACGGAGAAGGCTCTGTGACTGAAAACGGGCAGTGCTGGTCAAACCAGACACAGCACGGTAGGGAAGCCGTGCAAGACAAGGGGTCCTCATGACGACAATCAACTCTCACCAAGATTGGTCAACTTCAAAACGATTTATCCTCGAGCGTGTTTTGACGGGAAAAAAAGTTCGGGGAAGCCAGGAACGGATCACGTGATATGCAGCCTCTCAGGGACGGCGAATTACAAGACCGCCTACAACGTACGAATGTTAGTCTATGGATGAACTGTGACGCTTTGATTGCAAATTTTATAGATTGTCCAAAGAGTTCGGCCTGAACCACAGCACTTAGAGCGCAGAAAAACGTGAATAAATCGTCAATGTAAGAAGACACTGAGATTCTTAAAAATCATGAGGACTGTATATGCTCGTAGTGAAGCTAGTGTACAAGTAATAAAACATCTGAGCGCCGTGAGAGTCCGCCACATTGAGACCGAATCGAAGATAAGAATGGGGTATTTTATGAGATCGACGGCGATTCATGACTTCAATGTGTGCGGGAAACTTTAGTCAAACTTAGAGTGTAGGGCGCTTCGCATGACGCTGAGATTCAATGCCGGACCAGGAGTATCGCCGTAGATGCGAGTCATGATTCTGAGAGCAAATTGAGAAGTCGATATTCATTTGCCTTGTCGTTGTTTATGCTTGGCATTCTTGGAGCTAGAGAACGGTCCACGAGTTAGCGAAGTCCGGGCGATGTAGACGTTGATAAGTCGGAGTATCCTCACCAGATGATGTAGACGCGATTCTTGCGGCGAACAGGCTAGAAAGCAGATATCAATTATCTTGGTCTGGAATGGTATCCTGTCGAGACAAATTCGACCCCAACAGGATGCTGGATTCCGTACCTTGCAGCCATCGCACAACCGCTTGACGGAGGAGCGGGTCTTCATGCCGCGGATCTGCTCGACCTGGCGACTCGCGCCGACTAAGGAAGCGACAGCATTGCCAGCACCTGCAGACGAATTCCGTAGCCTCGTGAGGCCATTCTGAACCATGTGTGAGAAAGGACGAAATGAAACGGAGCCGGGGATCGATCGGCGAGAAACGGCCGGAAGGAGCTGGCGAAGGGCGCTCGGCGCTCCGAGGACGGTGCGGAGCGAGAACATGGTGAACTGAGTAGGTTGAACTCGTGAATTTGCAGCTCAATGATCCTCAGGACTCTGCAATGGTGGTTTTGACAGAGAAGGACGTCAACCGGTAACGACGTCGTCGCTATGCTCCGCAATGGCCTACAATGGGAAGAATGTTGCCCGGGGCTTCTGTTTTGCCGAAATTCCGGGCAAGTCCAAAGAGCGGGTCCACATCGAAGAAGTGTAGAGGCACAGGTGATAAGATTGTTTACAGCACGCATTGTCTTTCAACTTCTCGAATTCAACTTAGCATTCATAAGATCGTGGAGTCCTAGCTCGATAGTCAAAGGAGCGGTTTGAATGTACAGCGAGCTGTGTTTTATACGGGAAAATTTATTCAAGAACACTGCTCAAGGCAGCTGATAATTTGAATTGGCCTTCCTGTAGTCTATCTCATAAGTGATGAACGCCGAAAAAAAAGGAAATGGGCATCAAGTCATTGTGCACGAGGACCGCTAACATCGAAGGAAGCAAAAAGGTATAAAAATGCGTCATAATATGTGAAAGGCCGATTACTTTTTGTTTTCTATGACCCGTGGCGAGACTGCTCTTCCAATCGCCAAACTCTTTAAGAGCGGAGGAAAGTGCGGTATGTAGGCGAGTCAGTATGCTCGCTGAAAGGATATCCCAAGTCTCTCAAGAAAGACTCCAAACCGTCTTTCTCCTCAGCTGGGCACTGAATAGCCGCAAGGACCTTACCCACGTCACCGCCGTAATTGCGGTAGTGGAAGAGAGAGATGTTCTGACTGGGGCGAAGCGTGGTCAAGAATTTCGCGAGCGCACCAGGTCGCTCAGGGAACTCGAACATGAAGAGACGCTCGTCGGCGACGTCGGAACGGCCTCCCACCATGAAGCGGACGTGACGCTTGGCCAATTCATCGTCGCTCAAGTCCCGAACGGACATACCAGCATGTTCCAGATCACCCATGATCTTCATGAGATCATCGCGCCCCGTTTGGGCAGACAATGAAATTCCCATGAGCACGTCGGCCGACTCATCACGAGCATAGCGGTAGCTGAACGCAGTCACCGCGTGAGGTAGAATGACTTCGACAAGCTTGAAGAAGGCACCGGGCTTTTCGGGGATATTGACACTCAGGAGAGCCTCCTTTTTCTCACCAAGAGCAGCACGCTCAGCGACAAAACGCAGTCTGTCGAAATCCATGTTGGCACCGGACGTCACCGCGACGAGCTCGCGGCCGGGGTCAGGGCTGGGGTTTCTGGAGCACCACTTCTTCAGTCCTGCGAGACTAAGTGCCCCAGCAGGCTCGATGACAGACCGGGTGTCTTCGAAGACATCTTTGATGGCAGCACAGATCTCGTCGGTGGAGACCTGGACTACTTCATCGATGACCTCCCGGCTAACCCGCCAAGTCTCCTCGCCTACAGTCTTGACAGCCGCACCGTCTGCAAAAAGCCCAACTTCCTTGAGGAGGACACGTTCACCGCCATGCAGAGACTGGGCCATGGCATTGGCTTCATGGGCTTCGACTCCAATGATTCTGACGTGAGGGGCAATGCGCTTCAAGTACACACCGATACCGGCGATGAGGCCGCCGCCGCCGACGCCGCAAAATACTGCCTCCAACTTCTCCAAGTTTGCCTGGCGCAGCAACTCCATACCAATGGTACCCTGACCAGCAATAACATAGGGGTCGTCGAATGGAGGGATGTTGGTCAAGCCGTGCTGCTTCTCCAATCGGTGTGCCTCTTCCTTGGCAGCATCGAAGTCGTTGCCGTGGAGGACGACACTGCCTCCAAGGCGAGCGACATTCAAGTGCTTAATAGCCGGTGTACCCTCGGGCATCACAATGGTCGCGGGAATGCGCAGGTGTCGAGCCGAATAAGCAACTCCTTGAGCGTGATTGCCAGCGGAGCAAGCCACCACACCCTTCCAACGCTGTTCTTGGTTCAGGTGGGCCATCTTATTGTAGGCGCCACGAAGCTTGAAGCTGAAGACGGGTAGCAAGTCTTCTCGCTTAAGGAGAACTCGGCTTTCGAGTCGATTGCTGAGATTGACGGCATGAGTGAGAGGGCTTTCGTCGATCACGTCGTATACTCGGGAGGTGAGAATCAATCTGAGATACTATGACAAATTGGGGGATATGATATTAGTGTCGGCACCACAGTATCAGTTGGCGATTGTGAGGGGAGTATCAATGATCTTCAGTGACCGCGGATATCTACTTACGTCTGGATACCCGTTTGGAAGCAGGAAGGCCTCCGGGATGCCCCAATTGGGAGGCACACCGGGGATACGCTCAGAGCGCTCGGATGGAGGAGTGGGCGCGGCGGAGTACTCGGTCAAAGCCAAGCCACTCATTTTGGGAGTCACTGGAGTTGTGACAGTTTCCTCAGACATGATGAAAGTTCCTGACTTCTGGCGCTCTCTCCAGGAATGAATTTGAACACCGGCAAAATTTTTGGAAGGAGAGAGAGGAGCACAAGAAAAATATGACCCAGACGGCATTGTTGCCCCTCTGACTCTTTTTCATGCGGAGGCGGCACCGCAATCGGAGCTTGACTTCTTATGTCATCCACCCAGGGTCGGGTCCTTGCTGGTTCTTCGTAGATCAATCAATTGATTGTAGTAGTTGGCTTGGAGGTCAATGATGAAGCTTCCAGTTCACGAATTGTATATACCTCTCTGGATTGTGAGAGGGGATGGATTCATGTACAGGATGGCCTGAGCTTGCAATTGAACAGTCTTCAAGTGATTATTACAGAGTTCTTATTTGTGCTAAATTCTCACCCTGCATGACCTGGGGGTTTGACCTCTGACTGGAGCGAATAAACGAAGGATTCAGCTGTTGCCATTTGCTATTGAGCGGCACACTTCCTTCGATGATAGAATCCATCGAGCGTACTTTTGAACAGGCTGATTCATTATTAGTGACGGTGAACTACCGAAAAGCTACCCTCAGCATGACGTGCTTATATTACGGTTCTACAGATGGGCTCAGATATCAACACGAGCGATAATTCGAGTCTTGTTGAACAAAGATTCTAGATCTTCCAATCCAGGATTCGCGAGTAAGACATGCCGTATTCTATCATGATAGTTGACCTTGATTGGATCCTTTGAATCAATGATTTCTCTTCGCCACCTCCGGTCATCTGATTAGATCGGGACAGTACTAAGACGAAATCGGGGTTCCTCAGATCTATAGTACTAGAGCGGGCTTCGTATGCCCGGTTGCACACCCCTTTGCCTTTACCGGCCGTCCTAAAAAGCTTCATAGCGCAGATGTAACTTGACCACTTGAAAATTATTCATCCCACATCTCGTCGTGAGCCTGTGATCTGAGTCTTGAACGGGGGTCTTGACTGAAAGGTCATTCTCAGACCAATTCCCGCGAGATACCCGCGAGGAAGAGCACCTCCGGACATACCATTGCCACCCTCGACGATAAGGAAGACCCGCCGCCGACTCGCCGAGTAGTCCGATCGCAATCCACCTGCGTACCGACCTCATCTTTCCCAACAAGCTCACGCGACTCACAGAAATCATGAATCGTTCACCGGTCCCTTCGTCTTTTGACGAGAGCCCGTAAGTCCTCTCATCTTGAACAAGGAAGAAGCAGCTTGTTGGACTACAGAGCCACGAGTCTGCGCGGTCGCGCAATGCCTTTTGGACTGGGATCGTTCCGCTTGAAGATGAAGAGCTAATCCCGATCCCTTTCGATAGCCAATTCAAGGAGGAGAGCGGTGCACAGAAGTTTACCCGACGTCTAAAGGAAGAGCCACTGATCCCCTTAGGTGAGTCCTCTGCTCTCGATCGCAATCCACTCCGTGTTACGGCATCGAAGGGCTGACCGTGCCGTCTCTCCCTCCTCTCAGGATGCGCCGCAACATGCTACGCCCTCTACCGTGCCTACCGATCGATGCGAGCCGGCGACTCTGCGGAAATGAACCGCATGTTCCGTGCGCGTATCTACGCTCAGGCTTTTACACTTGTCGCTATCGTCGCGGGTGGAATGTACTTTAAGACCGAGCGCCAACAGCGCCGCGAATTCGAACAGGCCGTCGAGGAGCGAAAAGCACAGGAGAAGCGTGATGCATGGCTCCGTGAGCTCGAGATCCGTGACAAGGAGGATCGGGAATGGCGTGAGCGTCATGCAGCTATCGAGGCAGCGGCCAAGGAAGCTGCTGGACAGAGGCCTTCTTCCAGCGAACCCGACGCTGCTCGGTCAGCGATCGAGCCTGCGGATCAAAAGTCAATCGGTGTGATGGATGCTGTGCGAGCTCTGCTCTCGAAGAAGGACTAGTGGAAGATGTATACAACTCGAATGCGTGCCGCAATTCTCCCTGTCTGAGGGAGTCAAAAAGTTCAGAGCACGTGTAAAAATACTTGGGGAGTCGCTGGGGTTTCGGAGTATCGTTTTGTACATAGGCCCTCCCATCTCCTTATAGGTCATATGACCTGGTTTTATTGATCTGACCATTACTTACTTGGCTGTGCTTCTCGAGACCTTCACAGAGTCACCGCCGTGTGCGCATCAAAGCTTGTGAGCTACGTCAATGGCTTTTTTTTCACCCCCTTTATACACAAATGTTGAAGACGGTCCTCTTGGACTCGGGATTTGACTCGATTGGCTTGTACCATGCGAGCCGCCAAACTCTCTCGTTTGCTTCACTATGATGGGGACAGTGCCGAGTCTGCCAGCTAGCTATATGAATGCAGGGAAGACCAGACAGAAACATTGACCGTAGACAAAGTATCTACTACTACCAGAATTGAAGATCACCCTTCATGTTCATGTTTCTTTAGCTCAATCAGCCAAACCAACGAATCCTCAGAAATAAGATATCCAAAGTCGGTCAGCACCCGGCGACAATCGGTGGAGTGATCGCCCGTTGAGGCACCCTTTTCGAGATGCCTCGGTTTCGTTCCATGTGAGATCGACAGTTGCCGAAGTCAACGTACTCGGCAGAACTCGCACAAACAAACATACGCATATACAAACTCTGAATCATACTCTATGCCAATGCCCCGTCAGTCTTTCCTTTTCGAAAGAATTGAAGTGTCTGTGTCCTGCAAGCCGAGCTGGGCCGCGAATTCAAGCTTTGCGATGTGGACTGGGGGAAGACAACATCTAAGCTCGAGCGTACTGATGGGCGAGCTATTGGGGTCCATAAATGCTGGAGGCCATCACAGGCCCAAATGGCCCTGAAAGAACCGCTCAGACTCCCATGGCGACCAGGATCATAGCAGGCTAACATGGCAAGCACAGGGCTCGCAAGCAGGCGGACCACAGATCCTTAACTTAGTTCCTCTGGCGGGATTCCGTGATCTACCGTCTCCCGTGGAGATTGAAGCCTAACATGGACATTTCTTTCCGCTCAAGATTGACAAGCTAGACTCTTGTCGGCTAGACTGGCTGAAGAGTTCGTGCTTGTCGCGATGGATAGTTCCAGATCTGAGGTTCCCATCACGTCATGGAACAGACGCCTCGGCTTGTAAGTGAGGAAGTTGGAAGTGCAGGAGGACACGGGATGGAGGCTGCTCGGGGCCCAGCATGCCCGAGGTCTCTCAATAAAAGAAGGGCAGTCTTGAGATCGGGAAACAATTGATGTTAGAAATACGGTTATATTGCCCCTGAATTTCTTGTTGAGAATTCTCAGCCTTGAGCTTCAACTTGAGACGACTTGAAAGGCCCCAGGGTGAAATCTACCGAACAGATTCCACGAGGCCTTCAACTATACTTGACAAGTCTGACAAGTCTGACAAGACAAATCATCCAGTCCTGCTGCTGTGATCCGTCTCGTTGACCCCCAAATTCCAATACAACATGCTCAATTGGGTATATCCAGTTCGCCTGGTTCAGGCGGCTCTCGCTCTAGCAACAATTGGCTTGACCGCGTATAGTTCGTCTCTCCCCCCCCCCCAGCTGCCATCCAACACAAACCAGGTCTCGGATCGATATCTTCAAGCTCCACAGATGGATCTTGCTGAGTAGCATATGTACCCAAACATCTAAGCCACTGCTAACAAGCCTCGTCTCCCCAACAAAGTTATCGCATCCCTGTACGATGGATGGTCCGTCTCAAACGTGATCTACTACATGTTATTCAATGGCTGTTGGACACTCGTCGTCGCAGTGCCATACCTTGGCCTGGCTCCGATCTGGCTCCCGCGCTTCTCGCATGAGGTTGTGATTCCCGCGATGGAGTTCGTGACCATGGCCCTGTGGCTGAGTGGCTGGATTGCTTTGGCGGTGTTGATCCCCAAGCCAAGTGCCTGCAATTATGGCAGCTGTCACGCGGTGCAAGCCTTGATTGTGGTGGCGGCAGTTGAATGGTACGTTCAAGTCTGTTGATGCTTCGCTTGAAAGACCCCTTGACTCTTTAGTCACTCTGGATCCAGAGTACATGTGGTCTGGTACCCGGAATCTTCAGGCCTTTGGAAACTGACCCCCAGGTCTCGTTTTCAACACAGGGCACTTTTCGCTTTCACCAACGTCTACGCCTTCCTGGATGTTGCGAATTCACGTCAAAACCATCGTCATGACCATGACCATGACCATGACCATGACCAGCATCAGCATCAGCATCAGCATCAGCAACCGGCAGTCTCTCAAGTGAACCCTGGCGAGGGCGCCTAGGGCCTGCCGCATGAGACGAGTGCGGTCGAGGCACACGTCGCGCCTCTGGTACAGTGTTGTTGTCTGACGTCAAAGTGAAATGGATGGCTTGGGATCGACATCGAGTGCATCGATGCATTTACCATTGTGTCGGGTCCTGGCATTTCGCTTACTGATTTGACAGTGTCGATCAATTGCGCTACTAAGGGATCTCCACCATTGATCGTGATGGAGAATATACACCTTTTCACTTTGAGCTGTCATTGGGACGGTCCGCTCGGAAGACACGGGTGGACGGTCACGGACTGATGAATTCATGGGGGTTTGTTTCTTTTCTTTCCTTTGTTGTTCATGTTTAAAGATAATGAGACCCTTTTAATGATAATGACGGTATTTTTTTTTGACCGGCAGTCCCGAACATGCGCGCTTTATCCAAGCTGTTGACGTTATGCCCGTCGATCTTGACCTTGATCGCAGAGTCTAAATTCCATGTAAGAGGATTCTCATCAGTGCTATCTGTGAAAGTCTACGATGTAGATTTACACTGGAAAGATCTTGGAGGGGTATATCACAGCCGCCATCGTATTCCGACTAATTATAGGTACTGACTCAAAACTCTCACATGGACCTACCGCAACTGGGTAAAGGTCCCCCCCATCTCAAAGAGGACAATTGAACTGATATACACAACAATATCAACCAAGATCCATCCCGTCAAAAGGCTCACTCAAATGAAAAGATCCGTCGTTCCTCTCTTTCATCCCAGGTGAATGCTCATGATATGCCAAAACCTCGGAATACATAATCTCCTTCCATGTGTCCGTGGGAAGGTCAGCTTCTAGTACAGACCAGTCAAAGGATAACGGTGCCACCGGTTCATCCTCTGGATCGTGATATGTAGCCAGGTAAGGTGACTGGAGAGCATCGACAGCAGACATTCGTTCTTGGGGATCGTAGCGAAGAAGTTTGTCTAGTAGATCCGTGGCTGGGGATATAATCAATGTTAGTTTGGAAGAGAAATGACAATGTCTGAAATGGATGAGGGGAGCCCACCTTTTTTGTTGCCGTCTGGAATGATTGAGGAGAATGATTTTCGAGGTCGCTCAGGGAGCGACTCGATGAATTTTAAAGTCTGTTCAAGACTGTGTTAGCGCGTTTTGCCTGGGTGTCAGAAGACCGACCCAAAGACAAGAGGAAATATTGGAACTTACATTAGGGCTTGAAATGTTCTTGACCACATGCTCGGGTGGACTTCCCAGCACCTCCGTAATAATACAAAATTGATGAACGTGGTTTTTGCCCGGGAACAGAGGCTTGCCCGTCAACATCTCCGCGAGAATGCAGCCGACACTCCAAATGTCCACTTTCTCGTCGTATTGTCGCCAGGTGAGCATGATTTCGGGAGCTCGGTAGTAGCGAGTGGCCACATAGCCGGTCATGTCTTTTTCCTGCATGCGAGCCAAGCCAAAGTCGCATATTTTGAGATCGCAATTTTCATTAACGAGGATATTGCCGGGTTTCAGATCACGATGGACCACACCGGCGGAGTGGACGTATTTGAGGCCGCGCTGAAGGTCGTGCAAGGTTAGCAAGAAGGACATTTCCGAGTCAATTGAGGGGAGGATGGCGGGGACAAGATACCATTATTTGATATAGAAAGTATTCGGTGAATTGATTGTCCATTCTCTTAGTGTTGAGGAGAGTGTGGAGGTCTGTCGCCATGAGATCGGTAATAAGGTAGCTAATAAGAGAAAGGCATTAGCGTTCCTTGTCCCAAGGCGGAGGATATTAATGGAATGGTCACACAATGAAGTATACGTACATTTCCTCCGAGGGAGAGATGAAGATGTCCTTTAAATGAATGATCTAGATTCAGAGATCAGCAACCATTCCATGTCACATTCCCAACCATCTCAAGAGTCCTGGCCGATCCCCGAATGGCTGCTGGAATCAAAATGGAGGCCGACTCACATTTTCATGCTGAAGATGTTTCAATAATTTGATCTCGCGGTACATATGTTTGGCGATGTTGGCAGTCTTGAATGGTTCAGGCAATTTTTTCACTGCTACTGTTTGGTGACCGATTTGGTCTCCGGCAGAGCTGATGATTTGGTCAGAACTGCCTGAGAAGATGCGGGTGTTTAGATCCTGAGTCGGAAATTGCCCAGGAATGACCTACCACACAAGCCCAGTGACACCCATGCCTACTGGCTGAAGTTGTTGATATCTGATAGCGCGATGACAGATATTTAGTCAAGAAGTTGAATGAACGGGGGGATTTTTGGGGGACAGCCTTACCTCTCAGTCGTTTCAAAGAGGACGCCCATGATTTCTCTTTTTTGAAATTGAGCGAGGCCTCGAGAAGTGGACGGAGAGTGATCCAAAGGCATGATCATGATGTAGATCGGACGGGGGGGGGGCCCTAAAGCAGTATGTGCTTTTGAGGATGTTGATGGTTGTCGTTTTAACTTTTTAACTGTTACGGATGATTCCTGATCTGATATCTGGATAAGTGGTATGGCTTGAGGTGGTTATGTTGGTAGTGGTTAACACGTAAGGTAAGGAAGTGGAAGGAGAAATGTATATGAATATGATGAGCCACAAGCTTGTGCGAATGGACCCGGGGTCCAGTATTATACCAGCGCCACTCATCAAGCTGTCGACGAATTGTTCCAGCATTTGGATGAACCTTATGGGTTTGCCCCACGGGCTGAGACGGGCGGAGAGGCTGCATTATCCGCCACGGCCCCGGTTGACGTTTACTAGCATGAGCTATGATTGGAACCCAGTGTGTCTTGAGAAATTGACTTTGGTACATGATTCTTCAGGCAGTAGTCGAACTGACCTCAGCTTTACCTATGTGTCTGTTTGGTGGAAGCAGAAGAGCACAATATCTCTCTGCGCGGTACTAGTACCGTTTACTATCAAACTACTGCTCTCACCGAAGTAGGGCTGGGTACTGTCCCTACTGACCTGACTCCTTACTGTACCTCCTACCTAAGGTACCTGTCACTGGTCCGTACCGAGTAAGTTGTCCTTCTCCGCAGTGGAAGACTGATCCCTGTTGAAGCTCTCCACCAGTCAAGGACCAGCCTCACTCACGCGCTGTTTGAGAGACCGGCCCCTCATGGCCTGGCATGCCGGAGATGATAGAGCATACGGGGGTGATTGGACGGGCAGTCTTTCTCGGGACAGGACACAGCAGTGACAGCACCACAGCTGACAAGGCAGTGATCGAGTTTGGCACGGGTACTTTTCGCCGACTGCTTTGTCACCTTTGGCTTTTAGTAAAGGTGCAGGAAGGTCCCTTCCCCACAGGTCTGTGGCAAACGTCGCTGTCATCGCTGAATGGACCAGGACCGGAGGCATGGTGGAGCATGATCGTCCGTGTCATTTCGAGAATCGCTTTCGAGGAAAATGTGGTTATTGGGGGTCATGAAGGAGATTGGGTCTGAATAAGGCTTCCGAGGAGGTCATCTTTTTTGTTGGTTTTTTGTTATTTTTATTTTTTTCTTCCTTTGGCCGGGGTTTGAAAAATCCATCGATAAAGATATCATGTCTTGCACGACAATCTATAAGATTCGATGGCTCTGTTAGTCTCCACTCTCCACTGGTCGGATGGTCCAAACTCCAAACTCTGGCCCGCGGGCGGCTATCGCAGCCGGCCGTTTGAGTCGAGCCCGTTTGACTTTGTGGCGTTTATGACTACTCCAACAGCGGGTCCAGCACTGGACTTTTCGCACTCCAACCGCAGCCGTTCCGGGACTGGAAACCGTTTCCGGCGCTCCCGTCTGAGATGCATGGGCCATGATCTGCTTTTCTCCAGCGCGGGCTCCATTACTGGTTGGCAATCTTCTCCAGCGGGAGAATTCCTCGTAGAAGTGGACAGTTTTCTGGAATAGATGAAAATGGGGTCCATGCGTGAGTACATATCTTGTCAATTATGTATGATGACACTACTACCGTACAGTTGGGGGGAGAGTCGCGATAGACGGGTTGTACCAGGTTGACTTGCCTCATCAAGTCAGATGCCGCGGAGATTGAGAGCTACGGTCGCCCGAGTACGTTGACGTGTATACTTTGGTCGAGTCCGTTGATTCCATCCACTACCGAGCAGGTACATAAACACACGAGATTTCGTACAGCACGGTTTGCTTGTTGCTGTCAGCCTCTAGATTTCAGGGCCCACTCAGTGTACTTGTGAAGAGCCCAAAAAAAAAACCAGATGAACAACTGCGCGAAGGAGTATATACTGCTCAGTACTCAGTCCTACCTCGGCCCATTATATGAGCTCTACTACTCTCTTCTTACCGACTACAATGACAACAGTTGCCCTAAAAGATGGGCAAGCAGTCGGTACTAGGTAGTAGATCAGAGGTCAATAACACTGACTCGATTCCATGGGTACACCGGGGACACCCTCTGCGTTCCCGGACAACCATCGGTCTGTGGACAAGGACCCGAGCTTCCTAGATACTGACTTAGTGGTAACTACTAGCTAGTAGCTAGTAGCTACTAGCCACACGTCTACTGGAGCTGGTACAACCGAAACCTCCCAAAACATCTCAACTCACCATTTCCACCCCATTAAACAGTGTTATGAGCTCCACTGTCCCCAGGTCAGAACCTCGTCAAAGGAGCCTCTTGGCACACGGACACGCCACGCGTCCTCGCAGGACATGGACTACTACAAAAGACAAAAGATACCAAAGTCCATGATCGAGGTATCAAACCAGCCACCCAATCAGCAGTTGCTCCATGCCGTCGGGCGCAATTCGATTGATATCATATCCGTGTAGACACCCATGTCGGCATGCAGAAATGAGAGAAGGTGACGAGCTCGGCTCATACACGGGCTGGGTGTAGTAGTCTCGACCGCGGGTCAGAATCCCGTGACCCGCAATGGCTGGGGCCCTGCTACCTACATCAGTACTTGGGAGATCGTACATTATGACTCAGCATACTACGTAAGTAACTTCAGTAGGTTCCAAGGAACCTACCGTCACGTATGATACCTATATGCAAAACGTGCTAGTAGTCAGGTTCCTACACTACTACCGTACCTTTGCGTACTTGGAGTCCTCCCAGCACAGTACAAACTCCCAACTCCCAAATGAATGGATAACCGCCAAGCTCGATAAGGTATGACGCCGTGCCCGAGATCACTGACAGTGGGATGATCACTTCATCCTGATTGGCAGGATGTTTCCTCCGCCAAATGGGGCGAGTGCAGGATGCGTAATGCGCTGGAAAGGATTTGACAGCTCCGCCAAGATTGGAATTGTAGGTGGACTATCAGGGTTCCTACTCGCCGAGGTTGGTGTTTTATCAGATCCTGGAAAGCGGATGGGCGAAGAAACTTGAAGAGTAAAATGAGGGGGGAAGATCTCCTTCAAATGGAAAGTGCACTCGGAGGGAAGTCGGTACAGTTGTTGTTATTTTTGTGTCTTGCACAGTATGGTAGCTTTACTGTGGCGACACAAACCCGACTCCTAGTCGGACCACAGAGCAGCAATATGTGCAACATGAGCATAGGTTTTTCTTTGGGGAGAACGGCTACGTCGTGCTAGGGAGGGGTCCAAGCAAACCCCAAAAGATCGAAGAAGTAAATCAGAAATTGCCACCCAGGGCAACTTCCGTATATTCTGCGTTGGTGGTAAATGGACAGGGTCATCATATCACAGCCAATTCTCGACAGCGCCGCCAAAAGCAAGAAAGGAATGTGTATAAATAATCGTAGTCATGAAAGAAGAAAAGATACCAAACAATACAAGGCCAGAAGAAGAAGGTCCAACAACCGGAGCAATGCAACCCGGGATGGGGATCAATATGCAGAATGGACAGGGACGGCAACGCTAGGAAATGTCAACAAGATTTTCAAACATGGTCTCCGAATAGCCCTGCACAAGATTCATGTCAGACGACAGAGCAGCACCAGCAGTACCAGCAGTACCAGCAGTACCAGCCGCAGCAGCCCCGAAGGAGTCGAGAGGTCTTCTTTCCCCGCCTCCCGCAAAGAATGCTGACCCGTCCGGTTGGCTCTTGGTGGCAAACACGGGCGAGATGCTTGCGGCTGAAGCGGGACTCTTGCTCAACACCTGCTCCGTCATCCGCGCCAGTTGATAGTTGATGTGAGGATTGTCGCATTGCGCATGTTCGAAGATCATGTTTTTGAGGCACCATAGTTTGTCCTTGAGAAGGCCCACTTCGGATAACAATGCATCGCGTTTTCGCGTCTCGAAATTGAGGATGCTTTCCATTCGGGAGTGTTCCTTTTTCTTCTTCAGCCTGCATTTGTTGGCGGAGATGCGATTGCGCTCCAGGTGTTTCGCTCTCTCTGGGCTGATGGTTTCGGTGGAGGAGGAGAGGGAAGAGAGTCGACGAGTTCGTCGGGTTCGTTGGGCTTGTGGTGGTGGTTGTGAAGGGGCTGCATCAGGATTGCCTGATTGTGTCGCCTCGGCTTGTTGATAAGATGGCTTTTGGAAAAATTTTGATTCATGTTGTTGGTCCGAGGAGTCTTCGTAGGGAGGTGTCAGGCTTGAGAGCCATGGCAGCTCAGCTGGATCGATAGACTGCGCTGGCAATGGACCATTGGCAGAGGTGTGTAGAACGTTGTCAGGGTTGGAGGCGAGCATGAAAGTTGCCATTGTTGATGAACTTTGACTCGAAATCCCTCGTCTCACCCTGCACAAGATGAATTTCTGGGTTGAGTTGCAAGACCCTTTGGGATAGCGGCAGCAACAAGATGTGACCTGGACCACGGGTGTTGCAATACCTGTCGTCAAACGGATGGGGCACGAAAATCGTTTCAAGCTTGTTTGAACAGTCCGGGCATATAGCTCTTAAATACCTGTACCACTTGTCCAAGCATCAATGCGCCTGTCACGCCTGTCAAAGTTTTTCGTTGAGAACCACCACTGCAACGAGAGGTCGAGACGGCAGGGAAAGCCCTGCCCCGACAGTCTGGTAGATGACGATATGGAAAGGAGCAACTTCACGCACGGTCCTGAACATCAGGAAACCTCCTCCTGATGGGGGATGAGTGACGCCTGAAACGCAGATCATCCCCGCTGTTGCACCTTAACTTGCCGAATGTCGATGAGGTCTCACCACATCTACAATCGCGGATGTATTACCCGTCTGCACCGCGCCGGCCAGTTGGGGGTCGCATCGTGACGCGTTGACCTGATGTCCTCCCCGGTTTGACCGTGGATGGTTGAGAAGGTCATTGGCGGAGTGCCGACGCGCTGTTAGCTCGCAGGTACGGCGGCTGCACCTCTGGATCGCTGACGCACAAAAGACTTGGCACTGGAACCTTCTTATTAGATTTCATGGCGAGTCGGCGACCAACAAGACTATCGGAGAACGACTCCATGATCTCCATTTCTGCTGTCCGGCCGAGGCCAATGAATGCCCGTGAACTGTTTCCGTGGCGGAGCCTCTGTTGTGGACCCAAAGTACATCTGTTGACAAGTACAGAGGCAGGATTTTCGATTGTCAGGACCTGGGTGGTAAGGGAGTAGTACTAGTACTACTAAGCTAAGTTACTCGTAACTTGTTACTAACTTACTACCTATCCAGATGCTCATTGAACAAAACCGAGAGTGCTACTTTCTATCATGCATCTGCCGTGGAGACGGCAGCCACGGGAACTTTTGTCTTGAAGTCCGTCGAGCTTCTATGACAGATGATTCTAGATTCGCAGCATTACCCGCGACGACTAGGCAGTAGCTGCGAGGATCTAGTGTCATATTGGAAAATAAACTTTCCCATTGAGGCCATCATGACCTGAGCGCCAGTGTCTTCTCCCGCCAGCAACCGTGCCTGAGAAACGGTCCCCGAGAGGGACATTGTCCAGGTTCCCAAGGATCGTTCCTTTGATCGGTCTTGCCACATCCCATGCGGGGGTGTTATCTGGATTCTTTGGTGCAAAACAAGTCCTCGAGACCCGGATCCTGTATTCAGGATCACAGTGCATCTAATCCGCAGGCCGGCTCAATAGACTCTGCTACCGTGCTCTGCAGCACCGGTACGCGCGAGATACCTACCCTTGACCATGCATTATGCATATACTTCGAGGCATGCACTGCCGGCTCGAGGACTTGGTCAGTCGCATTTTT
This sequence comes from Penicillium diatomitis, assembly GCF_028827545.1. Taxonomy (NCBI): domain Eukaryota; kingdom Fungi; phylum Ascomycota; class Eurotiomycetes; order Eurotiales; family Aspergillaceae; genus Penicillium; species Penicillium diatomitis. The sequence continues at coordinate 482,987 of NW_026623181.1, read as the reverse complement.
CAAGGTCAACCCCGCAGGCAGCTGGGAGTTGGTCTTGTCAAGGCCCACGGCTCCTTGATCGAGCCAGCTTCGATTCAGTGCTCACTTGCTGCATGACGGGAATGCGAGGTGGGGGCCTGGAGCGCTTGACACAAAGCCTGGGGGTGAGACTGCTCAGGCTCTCTGTGCATCAAAGACAAACTGATTCAAGAAATATGCGTCAATCTTTCGTCAGTAGACTCGAGCAATTCTACGACACTCCTGAGCAGGCCTTCTGCACGAGTAATGGGACGATGCCGGCCATGAACAGCGTCCACGAACATGTCATTGCGTAGGCGAACACGAACGAAAGCTCCGCCTAGCTACCTGACGAGAACTTGAACACGCCGGAAGGGGAGGTGTTTACAGTTCGAGTGCAATCGCTTCTTTGTCTTCTGGCAAGTGATTGGACGTTGATACTGGCCACGAGTCGGCTTGAGAGAGACCCTGACGTCAAAGGATCGATTGAGACTGTGAATATGAACGGAATGTACGCAGTCGCGGAACGTCTTCCTGTCAGCGCGTATCGGTGTCTCATCACCTCGTCGGGGAGCGGCACCTCGTGATGGAGTCAATAGAACCAACAGCGACCAGGCTTCTGCAATTGACTAAACGATGTCCAAGTTCTACACACGCCTCGGCCGCAAGATAGTCAGCGATTTCCATGCACATTACATGCGCACTTTGTAAACCAGTCAAATGAGAAGCTGATCTTCAGATATTGCACACTGCACGTGACTTCGCTTTGATCGAGATGGGTGACCGAAGGAACGCTGCAAATCAAGACGATAGGCGCGGTCCGCAGCTTGGCTTCCAAACAGGAGAAGAGTGGGATCATCATACCTATACAGTCATATGCCAGTGTCTCGCAGTTGCAGACCCGATGCTTAGCAACAACACTACCAAAGGTATGCGACTCCGGTCTGAACCCCTTAACGAAAAGCCACACTCCAGATGAGAGGCTAGGGAGCCCGCAAGGCTCAAAGCTCCGGATTCACCGAGAGGAAAATCTTCAAATCTTACACATGGCAATGGCAATCCACCATGAACCGCTCAAATGATCTCACGTACGCACCCTCCCTGGGAAGTGCCAGGCGCAAGTGGCTGTGAATGAGCCCAAGGCGAACACAACATGTAATTTCGCAGACCCTTGGCGCAACATGACACGCGCGGAGGCTGTTTGGCGGGGGAGCAGCACTCGACCAAGAGTCGACACTACTAAGAATACTTCGCCCGTCCAACAGAATGCGACTCACGGACGCCGCCAAGACTTACATGGCTGAGCACCGCCCTTCGACGACATTAGTGGGAGGTCGATGTGAATGCCCATACAATTTCAGTGGATTGTCGAGATTTTAGCCCCCAAATTTCTGTCAAACCGACAACTTCATCCATAAGCACGGACTGAGAACATTGCTCTGCTGGTCACGATGGAGAGGACGACATACAAAAAGGACTGGAAGAAGCTTCGGACGTGGAGAGCCACATTTATTGAACGAAGCCGAACTTACAACTACGTGCACTGAGCAACGTCGACCTTAAGTCTACCGACACAGACATCCCAGACCGACCTGAGGCCTCGAAGATTCAAAGGCTCAAAGACTCAAAAAAAAATGTTCAGTAAACGCTGGGATGAAGAAGACGATCAATTATACTTGTCCAACGCACTCGGCTTGAGCGCTTCCCTGGCCCAAGTGACATTACTTGCTGTTCTTGTGGTCAAGATATTGAGACGGGGAGCACAGGGCCTTGGTAAAGGTCTCATTCTTCGCAGATCATACCTTGTCTCCTGCATCGTCTACTTCCTGTGAGTATGAGATACAATTTGCCAGTGAACTACATCCGGGCCGGCCGGCAATCTTTCTAAAGTCAACAGGGTTTTGGCGACGAAGACTGTCGGCTCATTCTATGACTTTATCATAATATTATGCTTATACCTACATATCGTGTCAAATAGAACAAACGTCACCGCGACGGTTTACTACGGTCTTTACTTTTCGGATCCCGAGCGTCCGATCCATTCGGCCGTCCTTATTATTGAGCAATTCGTATACCTTTTCGCGACTTGCACCACCTTCTATCTCCTTTACCAGCTAGTTTTGATCTTTCGACGCCATGACATAGGCCGGTCACCACGCACACTGGGTCGCATCCACGGCGTCTGTCTCATCCTCATCGGCCTAGGATGCATGTTGGAGTGGGCACTATACACTGCGTCTGAAATCATAGGCTATTGGACCGTGACAAACAAGCTTCGTGTCACGTATGTAGCCTATCATTGGTGTCAATGTGCCCGCGAATTCGTGCAATGGCTGGCAACATCCGAAATCCTGATTTGGGCTGTGATCGTGACCATCCGATCCTATAAAATGGATCGGCGAATGAAGGTATGTGCAGCAGAGCTTATCCATCATTCAAGTACTCAGGATCCCGATCGGCTGATCTAGTATGCTCGTACCCTGCTGCAGCTCCCTGCAATCTATTTCCTGGCGGCAAGTCTTTCGTTCTTTGCGGTCAATCTAGCCGATGCAGTTTTGGCAATCGACATAGGCATTGTCGCGTATCTGAACCACAGCATCCCATCTAATCGCTTCGCGATCTCCAACGGAATGACCATGCTTGGTCTTGTGTGCTTTTTCATCGAATATATTTGCTTTCTGCTGTGCTTCTCACGTCTTGCTCGAGAGAAATTCATGGTGGATTCTCTCGCTGACAGGGCGAATACTTCTCACTATCGAGTCGCATCTCAACCTTACCCCTACGAGCATATTTCAGCTGATCCGCCAAGATATGTGGAGCGGCCTTTCGAGCTTGATTTTCACTATCCGAGGGAACTTGATTCTCACCACCTGAGGGAACTTCATTGATTTCTGGACCTGTAGCCGGAATCATCCTGATCTAACAAAGAGCTTTTGGCATTGAACATCTGGTCTAGACTAAGTGTGCTTGATAGCGCAGTTCAATATCATTTCCTCTGAGTCTATTAATTATCATCGCAGAAGGGCGATCTACTTTCTACCTAGGCTTTGCGTCGGATTCATCACATGTGTATAATTTCTAAACTACTGTACATGGATCTCAAGAGTAGACAAAATTGCTGATCTATCTTGCAATCTGCTCATCAATATACCGTCGCATGGTATCGAATTCAGCCTTTCCCGTCTGCATACCAGTCAGCATCTATCAGTTTTTTAGTAGACACACCGCCAGGCCCTCGAGTAGAATTCGCATTCCAAATGCGTTTCGCAAGTACAAACTTACTGAGATTAAATAGCGTATATGTGACTGCAAAACACGGGTTATTTAGTCTTCACGTCCTCTGTACCTTCGCAGCACCCGCGAAGCATATCAACCAAACAGAGAGAGGAAAAGACCTACCAATTCAGAGACATGTCTATTCCGTTCGAACTCCTGCCGGGCGTACAATCTCAGTTCATCTCTCGTTTGAGAAGGTGGAGCCTCTATTGGTATCTCGGAGCGTCAGAATCAGATATTCACAAAGTAAAAATTCAGGGCCAAGCAATCTCTTCTTACTGTATAGTGCTCTCACAATCTCACGCCATAATGAGAGGACCCTTTGTCTTTGGATAAACTAAAAGAGAATCGCATTAGTCTCCGTGCATTGCGGGATTTATCCGGAATGTACTTTGGAATCCGAGGCCGGAACCTTGTGGGCTTGTCTACTTACATGATCTAGACTGACGGCGGGTTTCTTGAGCTTCGATGTTGGCGCGCGGGACACGGCCGCCAGTCGAGTGATTGTTGGGCGCATGAGCGCAATGTGAGGTTCAGGATACACGCTAGGACAGCCAACAAGATATGTTGGTGTTTTAAGGTCAAGCCTGTGTGTTTGATAGCTTCTCAGTATTGCTTGCGATAGGGTATGAAGTCATCGAGGGCGGCGAGACCCTCTCGAATGGCCGATGATTTGCTTGTCACGTGACTGATTGATTGATTCACGCCATGAGTCCTCTGAGATCAGCCTCATCTCGAGACGAGAGAGCGACGATGATTTTTACGATTCAGGAAAAGATCAATGCGGACGAACTGAACTGTCATCTATATCTACGGGGGAATGGTAACAATACAACGTCTCAAATTTGAATATTACATGTTATCATATCCTTTTCATGACACTAGGTCCAGGCCAAAGCTTACCCCTGTAGAGGCTCGCCCATTCCGCCAAAGGTCACGCTCTTGACGGTCATAAACTCATCAATACCATACTTGCTGCCCTCGCGCCCGAATCCACTTTGCTTGACACCTCCGAATGGTGATGCAACATCACTAATCAGTCCAGTGTTGACACCAACCATACCAACCTCTAACGCCTCGGCAACGCGGAAGATGCGACGCACGTCGCTGCTGAAGAAGTATCCCGCGAGACCAACTTCAGCCTTGTTCGCGAGCTCGACAACCTCCTTCTCACTATCAAATGGGAAGAGCCCAGCCACGGGACCGAAGGTTTCCTCTGAGGCGAGGAGCATATCCTTGTTCATGCCTGTCAGAACCGTGGGCTCGTAGAAGTTGGGTCCGAGCGCAGACGCCCGCTGTCCACCAACGACCACCTGAGCGCCCTTGGACGTGGCGTCCTGAACGTGTTCATGGGCCTTTGCGGCGGCCCGCTCGTGAATGACGGGTCCATGGGTGACGCCTTCGCCAAAGCCCGCGCCGAGCTTGAAGTCCTTAACCTTGGCGGTAAATCGCTTCGCAAATTCGTCGTAGATACCGCTTTGAACATAGATGCGGTTGGCGCAAACGCAAGTCTGGCCAGAGCTACGGAACTTCGAAGCAATAGCACCATTGACGGCAGCATCCAAGTCCGAAACATCATCGAAGACGATGAAAGGGGCGTTTCCACCCAATTCCCATGACACCTTCTTGATTGTGGAGGAGGCCTGCTTCATAAGGAGACGACCGACGTTGGTGGATCCTGTGAATGAGACCTTGCGCACCTCTGGGTGAGTCGTAATGAGCTCACCCACGGCGGCGGTGTTCTCCGAGGCAGTGACAATGTTGACGACACCCTTGGGAATGCCTGCTCGATGCGCCAGCTCAGCGAGCGCATTAGCAGTGAAAGGAGTCTCGCTTGGAGACTTTGCGACAACAGTGCACCCGGCCGCCAAGGCAGGCCCAATCTTGCGCGTAATCATGGCCGCGGGGAAGTTCCATGGAGTCAACAGGCCACAAACACCGACAGGTTGCTTGATCGTAATGACTCTGTTGCCCGGCACCGACGCTGGGATCGTGTCACCGTAAGTGCGAGGCGCCTCTTCACTGAACCACTCGAAAAAGCTGGCGGCATAGTTGACCTCGCCCTTGGCATCTGTCAGAGGTTTTCCATTCTCCCATGTGATCAATTTCGCCAGATCTTCCGCGTTGTCCATCATGAGTTGGTACCATCGACGCAGCATGCGCGCTCTCTCGCGAGCGAGGGTTGTGCGGAATGACGGGAAGGCCTCCGAGGCAGCTTGGATCGCTTTTTCGACGTCGCTCGTGTCGAACTCTGGGCATGTGCCGATGAGTTTCCCCGTGGCAGGGTCTGGATGAACCAAATAACCTTAGCACTCCGTATGCACAATTGGCTTTGTCTCCATGGACCGTCCTTACCGTGGACCTCGAAGGTCTTGCCAGACTTGGCGTTCACCCACTCGCCATTGATGTAACACTTTTCGATAAACAAGGACTGATCTTTGAGCTATGTAGCTTATGAGCACTTGTCCAACGTCAATTAATTGATATGAAGCGAGGTCAAGCTTACCTCAGGCCGATTGTGTCCCGTCGTGTATAGTCTCCTGGCAACAGGAGGAGGAGGAATGGAATAAGGGTAGCGTAGACGAGGCCGAAGCAATTGCCGGGCGACTGGCCGAACAAGGCGGTCCATTGTGAGGTTTTAGTGAAAAGGTTCACGAGTATACAGGCGAGAAAACGAAGAGTAGTCTGTGTGCAAGAGGGTTGGCGGTGTCAGACAGAAAAAAGGAAGTCTGCGAGGGGTGGTGCGATGGGGAAAGCTAGTTTGGAGAACAAGTCGCTATCGCGCGGGAAAAAGGTCTGGCCTCTTGTGCTTTAAGTAAAAGACGGCGCTTAATGGAGATCCTTCGATCGAGCCGAGAAATGCCGAGAAGTATAGCTGGAGACTCAGTCACGGCGATGTGTCAGAAGTTGTCCTGGTCTGGTTACTTGGAAAGGAAACTGAAAGTACAGCGGGGACGGACAAGAAAGCTGGGGAAGTTCGTGCCCGTTGATGTCATTCCTGAGGGGTCCTACAGTTAACTGGTTTTCCTCACACTGTACAAGGGAAATGTCTACAGACAGAGTGGCAATCCCCAAAATTCGTTATTCAAGAAAGCCTCACATACAGATCTACTGAAGGTCTCTGTGCTGTACACGCGTTGAAATAGATCAACAGCCATCACTATTGCAGGCGTAAAATTATGGTGCTGCGCTTCTATTCTTGAGATGTGGAGAAGAGAGCCTCATGGCTCTCGCCGTGTAATGACATTTCGTAGAGGAGCACCGGTCGGCGACGAGCACCAGTCACCATGTGTAAACACCGCTCACTCGGGCCTCCGAGCAAATCAAAGTTGATTCTGTCGAGATCAAGACGCGATAGCGTTTCTGTATTACAAACGCCGACCGTACATGCGCCCACGGGTAACTTACATTAAATTAAACAAGGACAACTTTACTAGGAAAGGCCAGCCGAAGTATGAAGAGCTTAATGTATCGTTAAGGGCTGACAGTCGGGTTTAACGCCGTTGCAGCCAAAAGATTCTTGAGTGATGTAGCTACAGGCCTTTCCCATGAACAGAACTAACAACGGCATATGGTATCATTACACAAGAAGAATCAGTCAATTTCAATAATCTCAACACCTTCCGGCGTACTTTGAGATCGGGATCGCTCGCGCTCGCCTGCTACATAATTCGGGTGGACTCGTCGCATGTGCAGGGTAAGATTCCACGTTCGGGAGAACCCATTCGTGTTTCGCGAGCATCGCTTGACAGGACAGACGATATCGGCTTTTCGGTGTTTGCCTTTGCCCTTCTTGGGCGTGGGCAGTGCTTGAGACTGGCCTGCAGGATCGGCACTGTCACCGAGCTGATCAAGAAAGTCAGAGCCCGGTTGGGAACTAGGGGCTACAACGGCAGCAGTCGAGGTCGCTACAAAGGGGGTAGATGTTGAATGGTGTCGCCGAGATTGGGATGGTGACCGTGATCGAACTTGCGACATTTGCTTCCGTTTGCGTGGCGACGATACTGAACTCGGTCCTGGAGCCGGACTCTGGGGTGCAGTTTCAAAGTTCGGCTCAAGCTCTTCATCGATCTCAGATTCGCTTTCATGGTACTTCCATCTATCGCCTGCTCGGGCTGCCCCTTTTGGAGGAGGAACCTTGACCATTCGGCCTTCATGAAGGGTACGGAAAGTCATGTCTTCTCTAAAGAGATCGGCACACCTTTGGGAGGCACGAGCCACCGCTGCTTCGGGAAGGCCCATCATTGCAGCGATGCCCACAACCTCACTCCAATCTCGTAGTGCCAGTCTGTATTTAGTCGTAGTCAGATCTGCGCTGACGCGAGAAGTGCGTGATCTGCCTCGTGACCGAGAAGGGCTACGCGCGCTTCCAGACCGCGCACTTGTCGGGGTGGAGGACCGGCCACTTCTTGAACGACGACTCGATCTCTCCGAGTGGCTCGAATGTCGACGCGCACGTTTCCGACCACGCGACTGACTTCGGCTACCACTCACCCGTCTCGATCGCGATCGCGACTTTTCCTCATAGTCTGTATAGGGGGCCTCGGCCTCAGACTCACTGCTCGAGTCGTCGTCTTGAAACCGTGTCATCACTGAATGATGAAGCCCCATCAGAAGACGATTTATTTGGCCGATGACATTACGGGACAGTGGACGTAGTTGTTTTCGTGACAAGCCGTCATCTGCCTGGACCGTCGGCTGGAGCGGCACAGCGTCTGGCACTGGATCTTCATCCTTTTCCTCGGCAGCATCCTTTAGGTCGTCGTATTTGGCATCATCAAATTCGTCTCCTCTCACAAGATGAGGGACTCTAATTTCTTCGAGGTCATATTCACGACCCATGAAAGTTTCTTTTGCATGCTCCATCATAACCGCAACAACAGACTCCTCGAGGTAGTAGCTGGGACGAAGATCAAGTGGCATGTGTAAAGAGTCAGGCCCAGAGAGCTGGCGATGAGTGACTTCGTCCGGACGTGGCACATAACGAGCTGGCCTTGGCCACGCAACCCAGCGTCGTGGAGGAAAAACTCTCTCTCCCACGTCCGGCTCTCGTGCTCCATTGGATCTGTCGTGGACCGTGTTTCGCTTAGTACGGTACGCATGTGCATTAAAAGGTGCGCAGCAAGATCCCTTGACTTTTCAGCAGTGATCCCTTCGTAAGCTCCTCTTTCGTCCGCTATAAGTCGTCTGTAAGTTGAGGCTGGCCCAGTCCAGCGATTCGGACGTTCAACGCCAAATGGCAGATCTCTCCCCCGATTAAGGACGTAAGTGATCGGCGCCTGTGCAGGCCGAATAGTCTCCGGCGATGATGGAAAGTTCGGCTGTTCCAGATACTGGAGAGATGATTGCATCGGTGCCAAATCCTCATCGTTCTCGTCTTCAGCTTCGCCGCCCTCGACCTTAGGCAAGGCGATATGGTGGGAACCACCACGGGTGTTCAAGTGGTCATGTCCTGCCGGGTCAAATGCATCATCCTCATCATCAGCCTGGCTCATTTCCATGGGATCTGAAGCACTGTTTCGCTGCGCGATAGTGCCGAGGCTGGCTGGGCCTCCAAATATAGACGCCCCAGGCCTCCGAATTGGCTCCGGAAGAGATGATGGTGGTGGATCGACATCGCTGCTGGGTCCACCAAAAATTGATCTGTACGGCTGTGCAGATTGAGGCGGATAAAATTGAGACGAAGAGGGCTGCTGATTATCGGGGATGGAGGACATGCCTCGAAGCTTCACGTGGGTTGTTGATATTGGATTGCCCCGGTGATGAAGCCGGCATATCACTGAGAAAGTGCAGGCCTACACGAACAGAATTTTCTTTGACTTGCCAAATGAGTCACGCATCACGAGGTTTCTGTTTCGAGCTGAGAACATGTACTCTCATGTATTTGTAGCCCAGCCTCGATGAGAAACACTTGCTCGAGTTCACCCAAATTCTGACCAGGTGGATCGACATGAATGATCACGTGATGTATTGGTTTTCGTCTGCGCATTCGAATGGATCCGAGACCTGCCTTAAGGGGCTCACGGGGACAATTTTGACCAAGAGTCCCGCCACCACAGGGAGTTGTTTTTTCGCGAGCACTATCATTTATCAAGGAGACAATTCGAAGTGGCAGATTCAAATGTAATGGATTTTCAAGACATGCATATACAAGGGGACTATTCCATCCGTAAACGCCGAGATTAAAAGAACATGATGACTCTTCCCACTTTTATCGTAACCCAGTTCAACTCTACTTCTTAGCCGCCTTGTCGCCCTTCTCAAGCTTGCGACGCTTGGAGCGAAGCTTAGCGGCCTCGTCTGAGGTCTTCTTGTTAGAGTACATCATCTTCTCCAACAACTTGCGCTTCTTGCGGCTCATCATCATCTTCTGTCGCTCGAGCTCTTCGTCCTCCTGGCGCTTCTTGGCGGCCAGCTTCTTGGACTTGGTAGACTTCTTCTTGGAAGATTCTTCGGTGGCCCCAGCAGAGAAAGGCAGACCGGCCGCTTCAGCTTCCAGCTCGCGCTGGTGCTGGTTGCGGGCAGCCTCGTCATCATCGTCGGATTCAGACGCGGCCTCATCAACGCCGGGGAACTCTTCTTCTTCCTCTTCCTCGTCGCTCTCGCTCTCGTCATCATCGGTACCGGCAACGTCCATACCACCATCGACAGATTCCTCCTCGGAGTCCTCGGCGACAGCGGCCTTCTTGGAGACGGACTCGTCTGCCATCTCCTCGTCGCTATCATCGGCATCCTCCTCCTCCTCCTCTTCCTCCTCGGCGATCTCAGCCTCACCCTCTGCTTCCTGCTCGGCCAGGCTAGCACGGGGGTCATAACCACCGCGAGAAGCCTTGACCCAGGGACTCAAGTGGGGTGGAAGGGTGGTACCAGGCCCATAGAGATCGGCACGAAGCAGCTTTCCTTCATTTATGCAATCCCAGACCCATTGTGGCTGAACGTATGTACGTCCCGGAATACGAGTGCCGGGCTTGACCTTGGGTGTGGAACCCTCAGCCACGGCGGGAACCGCAGGAAGAGATCCCTCAGGTAGTTGGGGACGATCGACAATTTGGTGAGTAATGCGAGGGTCCGTCTCGTCGTGCGTGAAAGCGCCATCACCCATGACGGCATCCCAGCCAACGCGCTTGCAGCCAAAAGAGCGGAGAATGAACTCGAGCGGGGCTTTGGGAGCCTCTCGAGAGATATAGAATGTGAAGGGGGCGAAAAGAGCGCCAGCCTCATTTCCGCTCATGTCAGGTTGAGGGAGGGTATCGGCCTCGGGAGCAGCAGGCTCGAAACGATCAATTGCGTCGGTAGACTCCTCGTCGTTCTTGTCTGCCATTGGCTCGTCCTCAGCCTGGTCTAAACCAGCAGACTTGATGACCTTGTCAACCTTAGCCTGAACATCCTTGGACACTTCCGTCTTCGAGTTCTCAATGGCTTTGGACTTGCTAGAACCAATGGCCTTCATGCCCTCGGTCGCATTGCGGCTTTCCAAAGTGAACGCCGCCAGCTCAGCACCATTCTCATCGCTGCGAGTGTCAAACTTGGGAGGATATCTCAAGCCAATTGACGAGTAGAGGCGGAAGTTAACAAACCCAAGCAAAGTTGTGTAGAAGTCGACGAATGTAGCCATAATTCTGTAGTCGACATCACCATTGACCCGCTGAACAAATCGGTATGGAACAAGCCACATAATATCCTGGCCCTGGATGGTTGCTTGGTAGTAAATACCCTTGATCGACAGGAAAGACTTGCGCAGCGAATTGGTCATGATCAGGTAGTGCTGGAACTCGTGGCAGAGACGTTGGCAAAGCGCGATTGTCTTGTGGGGCACATGATCGGATGAAGGGAGAGTCGCAAAGAGGAAAAGCAACGACAGAGCATCGTCGAGGTCGCGCAGGGCGTCAATGAAAGTCGGGTAGCGCTCTTTAATGACATGATCGAGAGTGAGTTTAGGAGCGTGGTTCTTCTCAAGGCGAGCGGCATCGCTGACTTCGCCACGACCGAGGGATCGAGCAATCTTCTTGGCAAGGGCCTTTTGTTCACGGAACTTGGCGAGCAAGGGCTCATGGAGCAGATACTGAATGTCCTTGGTGTAGTAGAAGGTTGTGTTCGGAGTCGACGTCTTGGAGGCCTTCTTCTTGTTACGGGGCTCACGAGGGTAGATTCCTGATGGTCGTACGATTGTCAGTGTGATACAGTGATACATCCACAAGAAGACTTATAGAAAGCGCTTACCCTTGAAGATGCATAGGCGACGGAAATCGGGCAAAGAGATCTGAAGCTTTCGCACGGCTTGGGTACGAGTGATGTAGTTTTTGGCTTGGCCGTGAGTACCTGTTTGGAGAATTGAAATGTGTTAGTCAATTCCTCCTGAGCAAAAATCTCGTCTGAACGTACCCTTCTTCTTGATTTTGGCCATGTTGAATTTTGTTGGAGTTCGTTCAGTGAAGATCCAAACAGTACTTGCTGATAAGAAGAAAGAAAATTTCTCGATAACTTTTTTTTCCCTCGACCTGGCCAATGTGGCCCGTGCGTTGCGGCTGTCCGTGGTTCCTCCGCCTTTCGTCCCTCGGCGGCTCTTTAAAGGGACCCTTTGCGTAGTTGAACACAGCAGGAGCGTCGGCCTTAAACCAGCTGGCGACCTTAATTCGCCTCGAGGTTCTCAAGATGGTGGTTGGCAGACGGAAGGCTGCTGTCTTTGGCACAGCTTTTGCGCTGCGACTGATTCTTGTCTATTTCTTTCCTTCGCTGCCAGACTTACTCACTGGCCGTGTCGAAGTGTCCACTCCGGTCAACAGTTTCAAGCGACGTGTGTATTAGCCAACCAGCAAAGGCTACCGAAATGCGACTGTTCGAGCGGCTAATCCTGCTTTTGCAGTTCAAGAGGGTCTTCATCTCTATATGCGCAATGTGTCCCCCTACGACGGGGGCGTCTTCCACCAAGTGAGCAAGCCTTATGACCGCTGCAATATACTCTCACAATGTGACCAACTAACCATTTGGTGGCCAAATCAAGGCGCCGCTTCTTCTCCCTCTCTTCTCTCTCTTGCCTAATGTTCGATACCATCCAATCTCAACCGCAATCTTTTTTGCCATTGTCGACTTGGTGAATGCGCATGCGTTGGCGAAAATCTCCGAGTCGGGCCAGTCGGTCCAGAGTCGGTTGCACTCCGCAATGCGAAAGAATATTCGCTGGGACGGGACTACAGTTGCAGCATGGTATATCCCACTGAGACACTTTCCACTTTCACAGGCTCCTTGCTGAATGCCATTAAAGGTTCTTGTTTAATCCGTTTACAATCGCCACGTGTTTGGCGCGGTCGACGAGTGTCTTCACGACTTCTGGGATTCTCTTTGCGGTCTCCAATGCTGTAGGCGGGAACAGCTTGAATGCTATGCTTGCACTCGGACTCGCTTCCTATCTTGCGTTATACCCAGCTTTGCTGTTTGTTCCGCTAGTGCTGCTTTCCTATGATCAGCGAGCCGAAAAGACTCCTCAACCGCCCAGCATCTCTCACTTCGTGGCTCAGCATGTTGGGATCTTCGTTGGCAGTATCGCTGGGCTCCTAGGGTTGTCTGTACTTGTCACGGGCAACTTCTGGGAGTTTATATCCGCCACTTACGGCTTTCACCTCCTGGTGCCTGATCTCACCCCGAATGTGGGCTTGTGGTGGTACTTCTTCATCGAGATGTTCGACTCGTTCCGTGAATTCTTCCTTGGCGTTTTTTGGCTTCACTTAGCCAGCTATGTCGGAGGACTGACTACCAGACTTCGGCGACAGCCTCTCTTCGTCATCACGTCCCTCCTCGGCGTGTTTGCAATCTTCAAACCTTATCCCAGTATCTCCGACGCCTCGCTATTCTTTGCAACGCTGCCATTATACCGACATCTTTTCCCCTGTGAGCGCACCTTCCCTTTGTCAATAAATTGCCCCGATGGGATGACTAATGTGTTTCTAGTCATGCGATACACATTTTTCGCTGTCTCGGCGCTTCTGTACTCCAGTTTACTTGGTCCTGCGTTTTACCACCTCTGGATCTATGCCGGATCTGGTAACGCCAACTTCTTCTATGCCATCACTCTTGTGTGGAGTCTTGGACTCTCCGTCCTGCTTGCGGACAGCATCTTCGCAGCAATCCGAGATGAGTGGGAGCAAGATCACCCCGAACGCAGGGGCGAAGAAGTCAAACAAGTTTAGCCCAGCATATTATCCGTTGTATTTCTCTTGAAGCTTACGCTTCACACGACTTGTTTCTTGTATAAAATGAAACCAGGCAAATGCCATCAAACAACGTCACGGCAGTAATCGTTTGGATAAGATGAGATAATCGGCCTCTTTAATCGTCCCATTTCGCAACCTTCGAGGTTGGGGAGAGTACTCATCCACCTGGTACCCGCCCTTTTCATAAAATTCCCGTGCTCTTGTATTCGACCGGAACACAGTCAACATGCACTTTTCTAAGCCAATTCGTCTCCCAATCTCCTCCATCTGTATCATCAACATGCCCCCCAATCCCCGACCGCGGGCTTCATGGGATAGGTGAATCTCGTAGCAGTACATCACTTCTCTGCCGTCCTCGTACGTTACCATGCATGACAGGAACCCAAGAATCTTCGATTTTGTGTCTTCCTCGTTCTCAAGTTTGTTTTCACCCGGAGGCTCACATTGTCTCTGGCCCGACAACTCTGCCTTTTCAGTGGTATTGCGAAGAATCAGATACTTCATTTCGGGCAATTTCATCTCCTTGCGCTTTTTCGAGCGAGACCAGCCAGCACTCGAGGTCGAGTAATCTTCGCGGGAGGTGAGTTCGACGAGATCGAGGCATGCTTCTAGATCCTCGCCAGAGAGTGTCGCGGTCGAGTATACGTCAAGCTGAATGTTGTTCTCACGCTCCCTTGAGTCTTTGTCCGCGGTCGACTCGGCATGGTCCGCCCCCTTGCCTTGAAGACGCATCACGTCTAGCGAGGGCACATATTGAGAGATAAAGTCTCCGATCGCGAGCGCATTCGTTCGCTCTACCAGTGGTAGGCCTACATGAAGCAAGCAAACGTGATGAGCATGTGGGGATCGAAGTGGGATAAGCGCATTTGTCCGCGACTTTTTATTCCCTCTATGCTGAATGTTCCAATCTCACTCTGAGAAATTCTCTCCACTGCAAGGAGAAGAAATACAGCGGAGTGGGGGTTTCTGACTTACTTTTGGCGACACTCGAGACGCGTCTCGCGGGAGATCCCGAGGACCGTTGAGCTCGCTTGGATTTGGTGACGCGACCTTCTTTTGTGGCAGGCATCATCAACTGAGGCGAGCAGAGTTCGGGGACCCGGCTTTCGAAAATGTAGAACGGGACAGATAGATACAAGGTTCTGATTCACATGAACTCGATGGTCGTGCTTGGCCCAGGATTTTCTAGTAGACGTGCTCTTAGCTCTTCAGCTCAGTAGGATGTGCGGATTGATGGAAAGCGTGGGCACGGATGCGGGTCGGAGCACACATCTTCACTTGGGAGGATCGTTCTCACCCCCTCATCCAGCTTATTTCTGTTCCCCATCAGTTTCTACCAACAGAATCTGCATTGTAGGAAGCCAGATTCGATAGAATCCTCTTGATTCCCATCTCGGCCCGCATGATCACATTTTTTAAATGAATTGGATTAGTAGCAAAAGTTGTCTGAATGGATCGAATTGTACTGCAATGAGTTGCAGTGTACATCAAGCCCGTCTGCCCGCGTCTACATCAATTTGGAGATGACTTAGGTCTCCCACCAACATCGAAGCGTTGTGGCCATCAGGCAAAGGTTCCAAGAAGATAATCACACGCAAAATTTGCAGATGCTTTCTCTCACTGTTCCAGGGTCTGGAAAGATCAGAATTTGCGCCTTGAGCAATGTACCTAGGGCTTCATTGAAGGAATAATGCAGCTCCGTTGCTGACAAGAGGTACCCGTGTCCGAGATGGACGAGGAATTCTTGCAGTAAGAGCCTATGAGCTGAGCAGTCCTCGTCGGACTCCGTCAATATCTAAGAGAAATGAGCCAATTGGCCATCATATTTGGCAACTATCCATTCTGTAGGCGAGGTGAATATTGACAAAGCGTGCTATTTTCACGTAGATTACCTTTTCCGACACGGAAGTGAACGAGAACTTGGCCACGGAACTGGGTTGCCATGTCCATGCACATAATGAGAGTCCAAGGTCCTTTCAGCTACTACCTACGTTTTAAATTGGTAACAATTTCCTCGTCGGCATAAAGAGAGGACAACTCATGCATATGTTCCCGACTGAGCAAGCTGCTCTGGTTCGATTTAGGTCGTCGAGAACTCCATCCTCCCGCCCAACATGAGCTATGGATATAGCCAGGACATGGAAACCTCAAGTCTCAGCCTGTGAAAAAGCAGTCATTCATGTTTGATATAGCGCATTAGTCTCTTTGAGATTCCGGTGGTGCTAAAGACATGTATTGGATTGCTCCAGGTCACTTTCCACTCGTGGCCCCTGGACCGTATTCACTATGAGGTGGAGTAACTACCTAAGTAGGTAGTTCACTGTTACTAAAGACGGTCAGTGTCTCAATGTCTCCGAGAAGCGTGGCATTTAGAGAAGCATCTTCACCTGAGTCCTTACCGCTCTCCTGCTTGTCCGCTCAGACCGATTTTCCCTGCTTACTCTATCCATCTATTCTAGACGACGGGCCTGCGTCGACCAGCTCGGTCAAACGAGACCCGAGGTCGGCAAACCTGACAAGGCAGTAGATCGCGGTCCATGCCATCATATCCATAGCGTGGAGTACCCGGATGTTGCCCCTCACCCGGTCCACGCCCTACCGATGTTCTCTCATCTCCATTCGTGCACCATTCGCAACCTCAGTATAATGTCATCTACATATTGCAGCCTCCGTGTCTAAATCGAGTCACGTCCCAAACAGGGACGGGAATAAACGCAAGCTCGAAGTAGCATTACCTTTCGGGCTACAACATCTGGTATCCTGCAGCCTGCTTGAAGTAGATACTGGGCCGCCAAGTACATACTGTATCCACCTTTGTCTATATCTACCAACTACATATCCCTCATGCCAACCGGCACCCAGAACGTTTCGTCTACGCTGCCCATCATCGGACCTGGCAAGAACCAAAAAGCTCGTCAGGCTACATTCATCCGATCAGCACAGATGGGTCTTTTTGCACGGTTGACTTGCTACCCGCCGTTGAGTCAGGTCACCAACTGGCGGAGGCGGCAAGCAGGTGATTCGGGCACTCATGATTCAGTACGTGCTGCATGTGATTTCGTCGCAGATTGGAAAACGGTCGAATAGACGAGGAATGGGTGGTGATGATGATGACTCATTGCTGACCATATGGCTAGGTCAATTTCACCGTGGTCATTGAATCCAGTACTTCGCTTCCGACCCAGGCGTGGGAAGCTCAGATCTGGCATAACATCACCAATAATGAATGGTCTGCCCTTCAACTTCAAGCGTCTAAGTCATCTGTTGCTCCACTACTGAATGGGATTGAAGACGAGTACAAATACCATCGCTATGTATTCTGTGGGGAAATTTGTCTACCCCCAACCGCCCTGCATGCAAAATTTACCGCGCGCTTCCGGACAAGTCCTGATGTCGAATGGCTTTGGGTCAATCAGCAGCAGCAGAACGTCACTGACGGAGAACTCGTGGTAGCTGCCAAGACAATGCAGTCGCAGTATTCCCTCCAGGAGTCGGAAGTGGCAAGAGATGAGCTGTCCAAGTTGATTGACAATTTGTCTTCTGAACTCAAGGTTGAATCGAGAAAGTCAGAGGCACTGGGCTCGACGCTCTGGCAGATCCGAGGAGAGGTCGACCCGGCCAAAGACGGGATATCCGGCGTCAAGAGAACAGTATTGGGGACCCCTTCCTCAATGGTGAGGTATTACTCACTAGTGCGTATTTGGAGTCCTTGGCTCGGTCCTCGACATGGCAAGGACCACTTTCACTTGACAGAAGATGCAATTCTCTGCTCGTTCCTTCGGCAAGATGGCAAACATCTGGTGCTTCTGGCGATATCGGGCATCGACGATGTGCTGACTGTGTTCCAATCGAGCGATAATGGCGAGATCGTAGTTCAGGCGAGAAATGATAACGGGGAGGCGGCCGAATATCAGATTGTGGCAGCGACAGCCGAGGACTTTGAGGTTGCCATGTGTGCCGTGATGTATGAATCACGAAAAATCGTCAGACCATTCCAGAGCTCTGAGAATGATTCAATAGAGCGATTGCCCTCACCACCGCTCGATGAGGATACCGTTGTCGCGGAGAAAGACATGCAAACCGAATGGCTTGCCGACTGGATTGACGGCTTGACCTACTGCACATGGAACGGTCTTGGCCAGAATCTGAACGAGGGGAAGATTCTTCACGCATTGGACTCGTTGAAAACTAACGACATACATATCGTCAATTTGATCATCGACGATAATTGGCAGAGCCTCGACAATGAAGGCAAGTCTCAATTCAAACGGAGGTGGAAACAGTTCGAGGCAAATCCTGAGGCCTTTCCACGGGGTCTCCAACGAACAGTCGAGACCATTCGCCAAGCTCATCGGAATGTTGGACACATCGCTGTCTGGCACGCTCTACTAGGCTACTGGGGTGGCATTTGTCCTGACGGAGAGCTTGCGCAAAAATACAAGACCAAGGAAGTGAAGGTCAAGGACCCTGCCGCAGGGGGACCGATCGCGCACGAAATCGGAGACGGCACAATCCTGACCATCCACCCGGATGATGTCCAGCGATTCTATGATGACTTTTACGGGTCCTTGAAGTCGTGGGGAGTGGACTCTGTCAAGGCTGATGCTCAGTTTTATCTCGATCTTCTCGATTCTGCGGATGACCGCAAGAACTACATGACATCGTACCAGGATGCCTGGTCGCTCGCAACTTTAAGACATTTCAGCAACCGAGCCATCTCTTGTATGTCCTTGATCCCGCAGATGATCTTTCATTCGCAACTCCCGACCAACAAGCCTTCCATCACACTGCGCAACTCGGACGACTTCTTTCCCGAGATTCCATCGTCTCACCCGTGGCACGTGTTCTGCAATGCGCATAATGCTCACCTGACACGACATTTGAATGCTCTGCCCGACTGGGATATGTTCCAGACAAGCCATCCATATGCTGCTTTCCATGCTGCTGCCCGCTGTGTGTCTGGTGGTCCAATCTACATCACTGACGAGCCCGGCAAGCATGACGTTAATCTCATCAATCAGATGACCGCATTGACCGTCCAAGGAACAACTGTGATTCTGCGTCCGAGTGTGATTGGTCGTAGTCTTGACATTTATCATGATTATAATGAGGGACATGTCTTGCGGGTCGGGAGTTACACAGGCCGGGCCAAGACTGGAAGTGGGATCATCGGTCTTTTCAACATTCAGTCGGCTGATGCTTCTTGCATCATTTCGTTGATGGATTTCCCGGGAATCAACGAGACCTCGCAAGGAGAATATGTGGTTCGCGCTCACACCAGCGGCAAGATCACAGGTCGGCTGAAACCACTCGCGAACGATGCTCTGGCTTCGGTGGTTCTGGAGCCAAAGGGTTGGGAGATACTCACAGCTCATCCTACTACACCCTTTACGCTCAAGGGAAGTCGTGGTGAAGGAGATTCCGAGCCGCTTACACACATTGCTGTGTTAGGCTTGGTCGGCAAAATGACGGGCGCTGCTGCTGTGGTATCGTCGAATACCAGTATCATGGACAACGGACGCCTTCGCTGCGATGTGCACTTGAAAGCACTCGGCACTCTGGGTATCTACATCTCTGATCTGGCCGATCGTGTCATTGCGGATGATTTCATGATCACGATTCTTGGGCAGCCCATTCCGGAGGCCGCTGTGTGGAAAGAAGGCGGAGAGAAGAGCAATGTTCTGGCAATTGATGTTCTTGCCGCATGGAAGGAGATGAAACTGGACAGTGGGTGGAGCAATGAGGCTTTTGTTCGGATTTTCATGACATAGATTGATTTTGAGTGGTAAATATGTCACAATAGCAGATCACAGGTCCATATGAGAGACTGAATTGTATTTTGTGTGTGTTTCTTCCGATCATATTCCTTCACTCGACTGCGTAGGAGGTCCAGTTGTTGATAATCCCTCATCGCGCCTAGTTTAATTGAACTGCGCGGAGTCGGACTAGCGACTGGATCCACAGCGCGCGCATCAACGATTACCCGATCTGTTATCGAAAGAATCTCGGAGCTGCGGCGGCCAAATCATATCGCGATCGCATGTCAATGTGAAGAATATAGCGTCAAGTCGATTTCCTTCATATTAATCGGTCCAATGTGGCGACGGACCACAGCCCTCCCTCGAGGGGCCTGTTGCAATTCTCAACTATCACCTAGCCTAGTACCATGCGGAACCCGTAGCTTCGGAGTCACAGCGCGAAGCACCGCAGCCCGATGCGAAACCCGGCGTCCAATCCTCTCTCCGCAAGTTTCTAGCCCATCTCAGCAAACGCGGTCCATTACGCAAAAATACATTCAGCGGGTTCAAGAAGGAAAGGAAGAATGGGCTCGTCATGCAGAGGAAATCAAGGCTGGAAAAAGGAAGAATTTTGCGGCGCATCTGGAGGAGCGCGGCTTGATTCATGATGTGGTTGGGTAAGTGGATAATGTCGTTTATTGCCCTTCTGCACCTCAAGAAATCTCGGTGATTATACGCGAGAACTGACCGATCTCACAATGCTTAGGGAACGCGAACTACTACACAGAGTCTTTACCGAGAAACGAGCGGGTATCTACGTCGGTATCGATCCTACGGCACCTTCAATGCACGTTGGGCACATGCTGCCTTTCATGGTACTGGCCTGGGGTTATGTCTGGGGGTTACCGGTGACATTCTTGGTCAGTCTCAATATACCCACCGTCCCGAAAGGTACAATGGCTCATATTCAACAAAGCTCGGTGGTGCCACCTCTCGAGTAGGCGACCCAACAGGGCGACTGAAGGGTCGCGAACAGGTTCATTCTTCCATCCGTAAGGCGAACATGGCGAGCATGCACATGCAGTTGAAGAAGCTGGGCAGCAGTATCGAGCAGTATGGCCGGCGACACGGCTACACGAGGCAACCTATTTGGAAGCGAGCCTTGCTCAACAACAACACGTGGTGGAACTCGATGCCGTTCATTGAGGTTCTCAGGGATCTGGGATCTTACATGAGACTCGGTCCTATGCTCGGACGCGACACGTAGGTGACGCCTGGTTCAGCCCTATGCTGGGGGATTATGCTGACTGGCATTACAGTGTCAAGAACCGTCTCAGCCAGGGTGATGGCATGTCCTTTGCCGAGTTCTCTTATCCGCTGCTTCAAGCATGGGACTGGTGGACCATGTTCCAGAAGGGCACACAAGTCCAGGTTGGCGGATCTGATCAGTATGGCAACATTCTCTTTGGGATGGACGCCGTGAAGGCTATCAGCCGCAATACCGCTGACGAGCAGCTCCGTAACCCCTTGGAGTCCGAGCTGGATCGACCCATTGGATTTACGACTCCGCTGTTAACTACTTCGTCTGGGGAGAAATTTGGAAAGTCAGCGGGTAACGCTATCTGGCTTGACAAGGACATGACCTCCACGTTCGAACTTTATCAGGTAATGCGTTCATTGTCCGCGCACCTATCTTCCGACATCTAGCTAACTAGAGTCAGTTCTTTGTCCGAACGCCTGACGACACTGTTGAGAAATACCTCAAGCTCTTCACATTCATCCCACTGCCTGAGATTTCCAGCATCATGGAGGAGCAAAACCAAGACCCTTCCAAGCGTACCGCCCAACACAGACTCGCTTATGAATTTGTCGAGCTGGTCCACGGCAAAGATGAAGCAAATGCCGTCTCCCTCCAACATCGCCAATTATTCCGTCCCCGCTCCTCCACAAGCGAACCCTCACCCATGCCTCGCACCTCCAGTCCCCCAGCGAGCCATGCCCAATCCTCCACATCCAGCTTCACCACCCCCCAGTCAGGCAATCCATATGCCTCGCAGACCAACTTTGCCAACATGCCTAATGCGCGGGTAACCCTCCCCAAATCTCTCGTCCACAACCAGTCCTTCAACAAGATACTCTGGTCTGCAGGCCTGGTCTCATCCAAGGGCGAGGGTCACCGCGTCATCGTGAACAACGGTGCCTACGTGGGCAGCCGCCCGGGTGACAGTGGGCCCATGTCCGACGACCTCGCTTTCACCCCTATTCGCCCCTGGCCTGCTGAGAAGACCCAGGAGTATATCATCGGGGATAACCTTCTCATGCTGAAGCTCGGAAAGTGGAAGTTCAAGATGGTTGAGATCATCAGTGATGAGGATTTCCGGGCTCAGGGCCTAACTGCTCCTGGTTGGGAGGAGGTATCGCAGGCAACAGAGTCAGAGTCCAAGGAGTGAACTCGCTGTGATACCTGGTCTGGGGTTTCTTTGAAAATCTCCATTGAACTGTAAATTTAGTCTTCAGTCATCTGAAGCATCTTGTAACATATTGCATACTACTGAGACTACTACGTGAGGTTTTCACTCCTACCTATTCCGCTCTTGGATGATCAAGTTGTGCGTGTTGTAGATTTGCTACCTTGCCAGGTTTCTATTAATAGTGCGACTTTAGATCTAGAGATGAACCATCAACGTCTTCTTCAGACCCACGTCATCTGGTCGCCCTCTTGGTCTCTTCTACCTCTGG
Source organism: Penicillium diatomitis (assembly GCF_028827545.1). Taxonomy (NCBI): domain Eukaryota; kingdom Fungi; phylum Ascomycota; class Eurotiomycetes; order Eurotiales; family Aspergillaceae; genus Penicillium; species Penicillium diatomitis. Next base: position 461,029 of record NW_026623181.1, on the reverse strand, counting down.
CCCAGCAGTATCACATTGGGAAAAGGCGTCTCGTACACCCAAGATACCGGTAGTGCACGCACGATCTTGACATCTTTCGCAAATCCTATTTCCACGTGGAGAAAGACGTCGAGGCGTGCGGGGCACGCATCCATGCTTCGTTTTCCTTGGATCAAGCACGGGCAGAGTCGAGATACTCGAGGCTTTGATCTAAGCCCAATATTGAGCAATCAGCCACAGTACAACAGCAGAACAAAGTCTCTGGAGAGAACTCTTGCTCACAGAGAAAGGACATGGACTTTGGGAAAAGCTTTGAGTCGTTCGAGCTGTCAACATCAAAGGGCGACAAGGTTCAGTAGTCGCTCATCTTCGCCTTTGCTGGAGTGACTTGTGTAATCTCGAAAATTGATACAACATCCTTCGGCGTCCGGTCGCGCACAGCCTTTATTGACAGGCTTTGATTACCTCGAGACATCTTTCTCACGTTCGTAAGATTCTTCTTTCGTCGTCTCAACGTCGCCTTTGCCGAGATTGCTCGTATCTGGTAGCCATTTCAGGTCCTTTTGGACAGTCCCCATGACCTAGCTTCGATCGTAGTTGTCTTTGGGAGACATGTTGGCTGCCCAGGTGAAGCTGCCTGTACCCGAGTTTGCAAGGAGTATCTGATGGTGATCAAGAAGGTGGAAAGACACGAGGGCCGAACGGCCAGGATGGAGTTGTTCACTGGGGAGTCTGGAAAGAAGTGAACGTGGTGGAAGCCCAGAATCGAGGCGTTAGTTCGGTAAATAAATATTTGGAATGAGAAGGAAGCACACTTTCGCGTCATGGGATGAACCATCGGACCTGACTAAAGGCCAGTCCATGGCCTGTTGGATTCCTTAGAGGGAGCATTGTGATGATCATCGAAATTCCCAAGACATAATATTTACACGGGAAGGCTCGGAGTGAGATAATAGAAAACATAGTGTGTTCTGACTTGTATTTTTCCGCGATTGCCCAGCCACACTTCACCACTTGGAAGACCTGAGTCGATCTTGTCAATGAAGCCTCACAGAGTCACAGATTATTAAATGGACATCACCAAATGTGGGGCACAACGGAGTTGAGCTAGTCCGCTTTCGGCTCAGTAGACGCCCTTCCGAATCGAACGGGCATTTGCATACAGTTGGAACTTGGTGCTGTCAGCCTTGAGGGCGGCACGGAAACTTTATTATTGACAGGCCAAAATTAAAGAGTATACGCCATCAACTACGCCTGGTGACAAGGGTCATGGCTTACTGACAGAAGATATCGAACCTGGTAAAGATACTCATGAAATGAGATTTGATTAGACTGTAGGACTCGGTCACTCATTTAGTCAAGTCGCTGCCTGGACTTTGAACCCTTGGATCACATCAAACCTGATCATGATTCATGCAACGTGACCAACGGGCGTCATGCCAGCACACAACCCTCTATCTAACACAGAGGAATCTTGGATTTTTTGACAAGGATTAGGCGGTGCATATTAGGCGCAGGGCTGCATTGGGAAAAATACATGGGTGTCGACTCTCCCTATTGAATCTCCGTCACGCCTTCCTTCTCTTCTCCCTCCCAAGTGAACGCAGAACCACACATCGTTCAAAGTTCTGATAGATTTCCAGTCTAGAAGTGATATCTCCAACTCTCACTTTCTTACTTACATCTGTACTGAACTTGCTCTCACGTTCGACCGAGCAACCCAAGCGATGGATCCACACAGGCTTCTCAAATGGTACGTCGTCCTCAATAACACACTCACCTAGCATCTCCGTATGCTTCTGACGCCGCACCCAAACACTAACATATACCTAGGTACGACGGGCTGTCTTCGAGAACAGTTGACCTTGTCGGCGATTATGCGGGCGACGAGCTTTTTATCATCGATGGTGACTCCCTGCTATTGCACGTGTTCTCCGACAAGAAACTCGATTTCTCCCCGGGATTCCAAATTCTCCATGCGACTTATCTCGTCGAAAACTTCCTACAAAAACTACAGAAACGAAACTGTGTATTCAAAATCGCTTTTTCGGCTGACAATGCCAATCTTTGCGTTCCTGTCGGAACAGAATCGCAAAGTCGCCATCGATTCCTCCTCACCCGCGAGATCATCACTCGACACCTGAAGGAAAATACTCCTGCCGGGAAGTCGGGCCCCTCAGTCTGCGAATTTAGTAGCTACAATTCTGAAGAATTTGCTTCGTATCTGCACACAGTCGGGGCTTACTTTTTCATGTGTCACGATGGCGCCTTTTCCGAGCTTTTCCTCAAGCAGTGTGACATGGACTCGGATGATACAACTGCTTCTGGGCCAGAAGATGAACCGACGGATGAGGAACAATCAAAGAAAGATAAAGAATCCATGGATCACGCGGCCCAAGCCCTGCAGTGTCGCTTGGGGTTGCGAAAAATGATTTATGGATTTATGGGCCACGGGTACAATGTTGCACTGATCAATGGATTGGAATTCCGGGACACAAAAGTAACGCTCTCCCCAGCCAATGCATGTAGCCCGTTTTTGCTGACTTTAGGCAGATATTTGCGATGATTATTGAGAGATCCTCAAGTGATCCTCGAAGCAAGCACATTACAGGTCAGACGATCGACCTGCCGAAGGATGATTTAGGTGACACCACGACCGATTCAGGGAGCTCACGAGAGGACGACGATACATTGTACACTGAACATGGGGATGACAACGTCCAATCTCAGCAGGGTTCCTCTACTCAGGAGATTCCTACGTGCACCTCGATTGAGACATCTTTCGATCTGCGGCAATTAAGCTCTGTCTTCGACAAATTGAGGGCAATGTCCCTGGACTTCACGCAACGCGACTATCTGACCGTTGCTACTCTAATCATCATGGTAGAGTCAGACCTCATTGACAAGTCCGAGATGGGGGCTGCACGGGCTATGTTCTTGCATATAGTGCTCATGCAGGACTGCAAGCTTGCGGATCGTGCCATTGGGACGGTGCAAGAGTTTGAACAGGGAAGTTTCCTGAACAATTTTGCCAGCTTGAGCCACACTATCTTGAGGTCTGCTGCTTGGCAAGATTTTGTGTCTTGTTCGCAAGCAAGATTCGACTTACACGACCTACTTGATGGGCGGCTGTTCCTCTTTTTGGCCTCAAAAATGAGCACACACACCGCGACGGAAACACTGAGTCCGTACATTTGGTCCGAATTCACCGAGCTTTGCTCAAAGCTTAAGGTGCTCCTTGACTTTGGACTCAGTAATACCGACCCCGTACCGAATGGGATTTCTTCGAAATCGAAGAAAACCGCCACGAAGATGTCTAAGGGTGGCAAGCAATCTCAATCAAATAAGAAGCCGCAAGAGATCATAAAATCGGCGAATTCTGTCCTTCCTTTCAAGAATTCTGTTTTCGATGTTCACCTGCGACCTGTGCACCTGTCCATCGACGACTCTATCGACGAGTCAACGGAGTCGGGCCCCTCCAAGACCTTTCAGGAGCTGAGCCATTGGCACAATTCCAAGCGATCACTCGACGAAAAGTCTAACCCTCGTCTTGATTCACGGAAAAAGATGTTATTGATGCGACGTAACGACTTTTTCATGGCAGAGATGAGAGACTACGCTGCCAGCTTGACAAACGCAACTGGCGCGATGCTTGAGCCAGAGACTGTCTTGGTAAAGTCCGCCAAAGATAGTAAGAAAACATCCAAGCATCTGGCAAGCTCAACCAATGGCACAGCTCCCACGACAGAACCACCGAAGACAAAGGTCCAAAGACAAGGGAAATCATCAGTACGGGAAGATGCATTGAAATCCAAGCTAGCAAAGCATGCCGAGGCTCGAGAGAAATCTTTGAAACAATGGTCTTTCACCAAGGGCAGCTTCGACAGGGAAGCTAATTTGGTGAAGAGGTTCGCCAAAGCGAAAAGTCACCTTTCTGGGCTTGCAAAAGACCAGAGAGTTTTCCTGACCCCGGAAATTCTGGTTTATCAATTAGATACATTGGTGAAACTGTTCCTTGAGACTGCTAAAGGCCAACAGAAGCATTCTAACTCGACCATTCATTCATTCATCTGGGAGACAGTACGGCAAATCTCAAGATTGCAAGGCCCGCTTTCGTCTGACGCGGTAGCATATGTCACAAAAATCAGTGGACTGCTGGGTTTACCGAGCGTCGAAATCCAGTCCGCTAGCGATCAACGATTGTCATTCCAATGTGCGCAGTTGAGCAAAAAGGACCTCGAGGTAGCCAAAGTCTCGAATTCCTCAATTGAATTCCAGCTTTCACATGCTGGGCCATTCATGGAGCGCGACGTTGACGCCAGACCCGACAGTCGTGTTCACGACTTTGAGCCTGACAGATGGCAACGCGATGTCCTTGACCAAATTGACGCAAAAAGAAGTATTTTTGTTGTTGCGCCCACAAGTTCAGGAAAAACCTTTATCTCGTAAGTGATCATTGACTGCTATCATTGCTGCTTATTTTCGTCTTAGAAATCATTTACAAATACTGACATTTTCCCCGATCGATAACACAGCTTCTATGCAATGAAGCAGGTTCTGGAGGAGGACAACGACGGTGTTCTCATTTATGTCGCGCCCACTAAAGCCCTGGTTAACCAAATCGCTGCAGAGGTTCAAGCGCGATTTTCCAAGAGGTACCCTTACAGCGGCAAGTCAGTGTGGGCTATTCATACCCGTGACTATCGTATCAATAACTCGTCTGGCTGTCAAGTACTTATCACCGTCCCCCATATTCTGCAAATTATGTTGCTTGCTCCGTCGAATGCAAACTCGTGGTCATCAAGGGTGAAAAGAATCATATTCGATGAAGTGCATTGCATTGGTCAAGCAGATGACGGCGTTGTGTGGGAGCAGCTCCTCCTGATGGCGCCTTGTCCCATCATTGCTCTTTCGGCCACCGTGGGAAATCCTCAGGAATTTTGTGAATGGCTCGCAATGACCCAAAAGGCCACCGGAACCGAGTTGAAGATGATCGAACACAAGCAGCGATACTCAGACTTGCGAAAATTTGTTTACGATCCTCCGGACAATTTTGCTTTCGGCGGGTTCTCAGAGCCGAAAAGAATCCCCCCTCTAGGACTTGATGAAACACCGGGCATGAGATTTGTGCATCCCGTTTCTAGTCTGTTTGACCGTTCAAGAGGCATACCAGAGGATTTGAGCCTCGAACCGAGAGACTGCCTTACACTTTGGAAAGCTATGAAAAAGCATGAGTGTCCTGGGTTTATCTTGGATTCATCTATGGATCCAAACGCACGCCTTCCCCACGTGGTTCGAAAAGCGGACATTGCGGAGTGGCAATCTGTTCTCAAGGACACATTGAGAATCTGGATGGCAAATAAGGCATCCCCTTTTGAAAAGGTGTTGGAAGAGCTGTCTGAAACACCGGCTCAAATGCCCGAATCGAACGAATTCACATCCATGAAAGTTCCAAATGAATCGACTTCGGTGACGCCAATCACTCGAAACGACATATTGGAGACGACACTTCCCCTTGTCTGCGCACTCCACGACCAGCAGGCACTACCTGCCCTGTTCTTCAACTACGACCGCAGCAGGTGTGAAGGAATTTGCAAAAGGTTGCTTCATGAGTTTGAGACGGCTGAGGAGAAGTGGAAGCAGACCAGCTCGACTTGGAAGAACAATCTCGGAAAGTGGAACGAAATGAAAGAAGCCCAGGCAAAACTAGCCAAGAAGCGGCCACCCAAACCCTCGAAGAAGAGCCAGGAGGGTGAAGAACTGTCGCGTGCGGAGCGCGAACAAGAGGCTGCCTTGAACGAAGCTAACCCACTCAACTCATTCGATCTCAATGCTCCAGTCGATGGCTTTCACGTGGCTAATACCAAGACTCTGCTGGCTTCAGAATTTGCGGAATACGCTGAACAGCTTAGTCGCCGGGATGTGCCAGATTGGCTCATCAAGGCATTACGACGTGGAATCGGCGTTCATCACGCAGGAATGAATCGAAAGTATCGCCAGGTCTGTGAGATGCTCTTCCGCAAAGGATACTTGCGCGTGGTCATAGCCACAGGTACATTGGCATTGGGTATCAACATGCCTTGCAAAACTGTGGTATTCTCTGGAGATTCAGTTTTTCTAACTGCATTGAACTATCGTCAAGCCGCTGGTCGAGCTGGGCGTCGTGGATTCGATGTTCTCGGAAATGTGGTCTTCCAGAATATCCCTGAAACGAAGGTTCAACGTCTCATGAGCTCCCAGCTCCCGCGATTGAGTGGCCATTTCCCAATCACCACGAGCCTGGTGCTTCGACTGTGTATTCTCTTGCACGAGTCTAGAAATGCACCATATGCTGTCAAGGCGATCAATTCCATTCTATCCTGCCCCAGAATCTACCTCGGTGGGCAGGAAATGAAGGATGCCGTCCTTCACCATTTGCGGTTCTCGATCGAGTACCTCCGACGTAACGATCTGCTGGCTCGAAATGGGGCTCCGCTAAATTATGCTGGATTCATCAGTCACTTGTACTACACTGAAAAATCCGGTTTCGCCTTCCACGCGTTGCTAAACGCTGGATTCTTCCATGAGCTCTGCACGCAGGTTGGTCGTCAGAGAAAGGCGACACTCCGCGAATTGATGCTTGTGCTATCTCACCTTTTCGGCCGTCTACCAATCCGTCAAGCAAACCTCGAGAACATCAAAGACAAAACTAGAAAATCAACCTCGGTTGTTTTGTTGCCTCCAATGCCATCCAAAGCAGCAAAGATTCTTAAGAAACATGACAAAGCAACTTTGAAGGTATACACGGCTTATGTGTCGACTTTCATCGAGCAGCATGTCCTTGAGCCTGACCGATTTCTTCCATTCTCTAAAATCGCATGTGGTGGTGAGAAATCCTCGTCCGATCTAATTCCAGTTCTCGCCTCCTCCGCTAAGAAGATCTTGATAACGTCTCCTTTCTACGCGTTGTCGGGGAACAGTGACCAAGTGAAAAGCATTTCAGAGCTTTGCCAAACTGTCAGGAGCGGAGTGTGGCTCGAAGAAGCCGTTGTGCCATATGTTGAAGTCTCCTTGGAACAAGAAGCGCCGCTGAATGCCTATCTCTACGACTTCTTCAAGCATGGCAACGTGTCGGCATTGCAACGAGAGAACGGCATCCGCAGAGGCGACATGTGGTTCTTGCTCAATGACTTCTCTCTTGTTCTCGCAACAATAGTGACAAGTCTGGAAAACTTCTTGAAGCTCACACCGGGCACAGACCTTGAAATGCTGGATCTTATGGGTGAAGGCGAATCCCACGACCTTCACTTAGACGACGCTGATATCGAGATTAACGAAAAGATCACTCTTCCTGAACGCCCGGCAAAAAAGCAGCCACCCAAAGCAATCCCAATTACTTCTACGACTGTCACTCGCGGAAAAGTCAAGTCGAACGCCGTGGCCGATAACTGGGACGATGATTTGAGTGATACGCCAAGTGAGGCCGAAGAGCCGCAACCACAGCCAAAGCAGCAGCAGCAGAAGAAGAAGAAGAAAGCAGCTCAGCATGAGAGCAAGCAGTCTGCCGAGTCGAGTGGCAAATTCACACCATCCCCCTCCGCACAAAACGATGATCATCGTATCTTGGCCGTTTTGAAGGCTTTCAAGTTGTTGCAGAAGGAGTTCAATGATAACTTCAAGGCATTCTGGGCGTGATTGTTCGTCGACAATGCGGTCCTTCATGAGATAGCTAGGGACTTCAATTTTTTTTTCGTCATCATTGAAATTAATATGTTCTTCATTCATTTCGACCAGTAAGCTTCTGAGCTGTTCCTTGTGCATGCCGATGATAGTGTACAAGGTGTAGGCCTTTACGCCATGTATACCAGAACCCCATGTTCCTTACCTGGTATGCCTAGGTATGCTAGTTCCCGAAATCAAATTAAAAATTGGGCAGTCGAAAAGAATACTTCGCATGGCAAGTGCAGGACAAGACAGTTTTCAAAAAATTACAAGAAAAACTCTCCCAACTATTCAGGAATCCGAATAATGTTGTCAAGGATTGAATGTGTTCTCCTTTTCTCTCCAAATCTCAAGCTCATTGAAGACTTTCGGTAAATCACGCGGGAATGCCAAGAAGCGGAGCAGAACCACTCAACGCGTCGACGCGATGCGCGCCTTATCGGCGGTTATCGTCCAATGTCTCATTTCCCATCCACTCTCCCTTGTCATCCGGATTGGTGGTGTCCACATTGGACTTGTCATGATCTTCAAGATAGCCTGTCGTGGTTGATTGTTCAATTCGATACCAGAAAAAGTCTCAATCGAGTTGCCAAACATGGCAAAGGAGTCTGCGACATCGCCGTCCGCCACCCCACCTCCAGCGGCATTGAAGCGGACAACCTCGAGCACACAAAACATGAAGAACCAGAAGTCCATTCTCGGGTTCTTCCAAAAGTCCTCTCCAGCGACTCCGGCAAGCAAGAAGCCTCGCGAGCCGGAGTCTTCTCCGGCTCAACGTGCTGGTGAACAGCGTAGAGGAAGTACTGTCAAGCCAACACCGAAGAGGAGTTTCTCAAGCTTCGCAGGGGACCTCACCCCGGTGCCGAGTAGCGATGTCCCTGTCCCCGAGGAAGATGAGGTGGAAGTCGAGGACAAGACGAAAGTATGCGTAATAGTTTTCCCCAAGGCTACGATGATCTTTCTGCTGACATCCTCAACCCATCGTTCAGCCTACACCCGACGACTCCAAAGAGAACACAATGACTCCGTCGCGACGGGTATGTATCCTGACTTCTATCGTGGGAATGGCTCGCAAAACTCACATTTCTGCTTCGCAAACAGGCCAAGAAAAAGCAAATCAGCTACAAGGAGTCAGATTCAGAAGGCGAAGACGACGACGATGTCATTTTCCGGCCAAGTCGGAAGGCGAGCACAAACGGGCGCGCCGCGAAGCGGAGGAAGACGGTCGAGGAGAGCGATGACGAATTTGAGGGAGCTGAGGCCATTGGATACTCAGATGATGGTATGTTCGCCAGTCCCATCTTCTGTGACCTGCTCGCTGACTTATTCCAGAAATGGACGATTTTATCGTCGCTGACGATTCCGACGAAGAAGCAGCCGCACCAAAGAAACGCAGTAGGCCCGCCACAACTTCTTCGCGGAAAGACGTCAATCGTGCGCCTTCTTCACCTCCTCCTCCGCCAGCGGATGATGACCTTGACCTCGATCTCCCTGAAGGCTCGGCTGGTGGCACCCTGCAGTGGAAGTTTGACCCTGACACTGTTGAGCCTCGGAAAGAGCGTGCCGTGCAAAAAACCCCCAAATCAACGTCGAGTGCCAAGAAGGAGAGAGCGTACACTAGGGAGCCCGAGGAACGATACCCTTGGCTTGCAAATCCCAAGGACATCGATGGAAACCCTCCAGGACATCCTGACTTCGATCCTCGTACAATCTATGTTCCTCCACTAGCTTGGTCCAAGTTCTCGCCTTTCGAGAAGCAGTACTGGGAGATAAAGCAGAAGTTTTGGGATACAGTTGTTTTCTTCAAGAAGGGCAAGTTCTACGAACTTTACGAAAATGACGCCACCATTGGCCATCAGCTGTTTGATCTCAAACTTACCGATCGCGTCAACATGCGAATGGTCGGCGTGCCCGAGATGAGTTTGTCGCACTGGGCGAACCAATTTGTTGCCAAGGGATTCAAGATTGCCAGGGTTGATCAATCTGAGTCGGCGCTCGGAAAGGAAATGCGTGAGAGAGATGGGAAAAAGCCTGGCAAGGAAGACAAGATCATCAAACGAGAGCTAGCCTGCGTCTTGACCAGAGGCACGCTCGTGGAGGGATCAATGCTCCAGGACGATATGTCTACATATTGTGTAGCCATCAAGGAGGCCATCATCGATGATCGCCCTGCGTTTGGCCTTGCATTCGTGGATACCGCGACGGGCCAGTTCTTCATCTCTGAATTTGTCGACGATGTGGACATGACCAAGTTTGAGACATTTGTCGCGCAGACAAGACCTCAAGAAATGCTTCTTGAGAAGGGCTGTGTGTCACAGAAGGCCATGCGTATTCTCAAGAACAACACTGGACCGACAACTATTTGGAACTACCTGAAGCCGGGCAGGGAGTTCTGGGAAGCCGATATCACCTTGAAGGAACTTGATGCCTGTGAATATTTCGTTTCTCAAGATGATGAAAATGTCACAGCCTGGCCTGATGTTCTGCGCGATGCCAGAGAAAAGGAGCTGCTGATGTCTGCATTTGGCGCTCTCACGCAATATCTTCGAGTGCTCAAGATTGACCGAGATCTCATTACGATTGGCAACTTCACATGGTATGATCCCATTAAGAAGGCGTCCAGCCTGGTCTTGGACGGCCAGACGTTGATCAACATGGAAATTTTTGCCAACTCATTTGATGGCGGCCAAGAGGGTACCCTATTCCAACTGTTGAATCGCTGTATCACTCCATTCGGAAAGCGTACGTTCAAACAATGGGTCTGCCATCCGTTAATGGATGCAAAGCGAATCAACGCACGGTTGGATGCCGTCGACGCTTTCAATGCCGATCCCAGCATTCGTGATCAGTTCTCCTCGCAATTGACGAAAATGCCAGACCTCGAGCGACTGATCTCTCGAGTTCACGCTGGTGTCTGCAAAGCTCAAGACTTTGTTCGTGTTCTTGAGGGATTCGAGCAGATAGAGTACACCATGGGCCTGCTCAAAGATAGTGGCGCTGGCGACGGTATCATCGGTCAACTCATCGAAGCAATGCCAGACTTGACAACCTTACTATCGTACTGGAAGACCGCTTTCGACCGACCCAAGGCAAAGGAGAACGGCATCCTGGTTCCAGAGACAGGCGTCGAGGCCGACTTTGACAACTCGCAGGACACCATTGAACAGCTCCACAAAGACCTTGATAATCTATTGAAAAAGGCGCGTCGTGATTTGGGGTCTACTGCCATTTGCTACCGTGACAATGGGAAGGAGATCTATCAACTCGAAGTTCCAATCAAAGTCAAGAACATCCCAAAGAACTGGGATCAGATGTCAGCTACAAAACAAGTGAAGCGGTACTACTTCCCTGAGCTGCGCAGTCTGATCAGAAAATTACAAGAAGCGCAAGAAACCCATAGTCAGATCGTGAAGGAAGTCGCTGGTCGGTTCCACGCTCGATTTGATGAACACTATGGGACTTGGCTTGCTGCTGTACGCATCGTTGCGCAGTTGGATTGTTTGATCAGTCTGGCCAAGGCATCAGCTTCTCTTGGACAACCAAGTTGTCGTCCAGTCTTCGTGGATGATGAGCGCAGTGTTCTTGAATTCGACGAGTTACGGCACCCGTGTCTCCTCTCCTCCGTTGAAGATTTTATCCCCAACGATGTTCAACTTGGTGGTAAACACGCAAACATTGATCTACTCACTGGTGCCAACGCCGCTGGAAAGTCGACTCTTCTGCGAATGGTAAGTTCCAACCCCTCTAGTCTGCCTCGTCATGTCACTGACTCAAGAATAGACCTGTGTGGCTGTCATCATGGCTCAAATCGGATGTTACTTGCCCTGCAAATCTGCTCGTTTGACTCCTGTTGATCGTATCATGTCTCGTCTCGGCGCAAATGACAATATTTTTGCTGCTCAATCGACCTTCTTCGTTGAATTGTCGGAGACCAAGAAGATTCTGTCTGAGGCTTCGCCGCGGTCTTTGGTGATTCTGGACGAGCTCGGCCGCGGTACCAGCTCCTATGATGGCGTCGCAGTCGCGCAAGCCGTGCTACACCATGTTGCCACACATATCGGTGCAATGGGATTCTTCGCCACGCACTATCACTCATTAGCGGCAGAGTTCGAGAATCACCCCGAAATCTCTCCGAAGCGAATGGCTATCCATGTGGACGACGTTGAGCGCCGCGTCACCTTCCTTTACAAACTCGAGAGCGGCGTGGCAGAGGGCAGCTTTGGTATGCATTGTGCAGCCATGTGTGGTATCCCAAACAAGGTCATCGAACGTGCCGAGGTTGCGGCCAAACAATGGGAGCATACCAGTCGACTTAAGGAGAGTCTTGAACGTCGCAAAGGTGGTGGTCTGATTGGGCTGGGCTGGTGGAGTGATATTGCGTGGGCATTGCGCGAGTCGAGTGCGGATGGCGAGGGCGAGGAGGAGGGTGTTTCTGATCTTGGGTTGGAAGTTCTGCGAAAAGCTATCGAAGCTTTGTAAGTCATGTATATGTGCTCTGGAATCTTGTTTGATTAAATACTGTTGTTCTCGGTTTATCATATGTATCTTTAGCTCCTGGAGTCTCTTATAATTGCGTTGAGAGTGAGCGGTTAATGGTTCAACTCTATTCTGGACCTTTTTTATGTGAACAACCATACCTCTCCCGTCATTTGGCTCCATTTCCGATCATCGTTCACCCTGTAGTATCGAGTTTCACGCCCATGTGAGACGTTGCCTTAAGGCTCTGAGACACCCTGCTAGCAGTCCCAAAACCAGGCCACATGATCTCTCACCATCACCCTCTGCAAACAACTGGTCTTCAGGAAACTTCCGCCACGGGGCTTTCCTAATGAAATCCGTCCCAGTATTTACCACACACTGGCACCTTCGACCATTTCGACAACTCCAACAAACCTTCGACAAACAACGATTCCCATAATCCTCACTCTGAATCAACGATCATTACAGTCATCGCACTGCACACTCGAGAGCAACTCCCTTCACATTAAGGTCAGCTCTTCAGCCCATCACAGGATGCCGTCTGCCACCTCAGTCACCCCAGCCTCGTATGGTACTCGCTCCACCGATGGCATGCTGGGCCTGACACCAAGCGAGATTCGCTTGCTACTTCTCGCTAACGTCTGCGTGAACAAAGACTCTGGGAAGGTACGATACGTTTCCTCGTCTGTCAAACTGCCCTCCCTTTCAACATCGAGAGGCTTCGGCGTATATTCATTAGTACTCGGCTTTCGTAGACCGCAAAGCTGATACCTTCTAGATCGATTTCGAGAAGCTGGCACGTCGATTCAATGCAGCCAGTGGCTCAAACGTGATCAGCGCGTCAGCTCACCGCGGGTACAACAAGGCTCTACAAAAGCTAATCAAGCTCAACCAGGAGCCTGAGGAAGGCGCCGATACCGAGTTCAACCCATTTGAAATCACCAGCTCGCCTCCTGCGCTCTCGACTCCATCGTCTCCGGGCCCTGTTCGAATTCGGGGACGAGGCCGAGGCCGTGGCCGTGGCCGTGGTGCTGGTCGCGCTCGTGGCCGTGGTAAGGTCCAGGCTTCTGAGCTGACCAAGACTGCTGAAGTGGAGGGCTCTGAGAGTCCTGGCGTTCCAAAACTTCCTGATTTTAACATGGAGGATGCTTACGATCGGCTCCGTGTTGCAGAGCTTGAGAGTTTGGAGGGTTGACTTGAAGGGAAAGCGCGAAGCCAGTCGCCCCATGTTGCGGGTCGATCTTCCATTTTCATAGGGTTAAATTACGAGCAGATTCCTTTTGTTTTTTGAGAAGCAGGGTCCTTAGCAAATGAGATACCGTACGTTGTGAGAAGCTTTCTTCTGTACGGTAACAAACAATGTTGTAGGCATGTTTCGTTCTGCCATGACCCCAATATGGCTACGAGGAGCACAGGTATGCAGTCTCTGCAAAGAGGCTGGCAGGACCGAATAGCTGAGTTAGTTTCACTCATCATTCCGGGCCGTAGGGTATACTCTGCCATCAATCCATGCGAAGTATTGGGCACGGCTCTGCTGGCAGCTTCAGTCGGGGCGCGACTTCATTTACATTCATTACTCCACCAGAAAAGCAAGCTCACTAGATTTGGTTTGTCAACTGCTGATAATGTTCGCGACTGGTACAGGTCAGTAGGCCCACTGGCGTTTGCTACTTTATGCTGGCAATTTCCGCTGGAAATATCCCTTTTTATACGACTTTGCGTTAGAACAGAACCTTCGTGCTTCCTTCATACCCGTCAGTATCAAAAACTGATCCTTGATTCTTGACTCGAGTTACCCTGTCTTTCTCAGCAAGAAAGAAGAAAGAATCTCTGGACTCGAATCTCTCTTTGATGATTATCGTGGTTAGCTCAGTGTCCGCCGCCGTCCAGATCAGCGCTATCCTATCGAGGCATTATTAGTATCCTGACTCAACCCAGACCGAGGGAAATCAACAATGTCATCACCAAAAGTCTCCAAGAAGCCAGTTGCTGAGCGGACCTTTGGGTTGACTCAATCTGAAGTCCGCATGATGCTGCTTGCGTACAAGTGCGTGGAGTCTGAAAGCAAGGTGAGAATACCTGGAGCACTTAGCTGCTACACTGTGCTACTATCGCCGAGTGCTGGAGATGATGCGCGGACCTCGAAACAAGACAAAGCAAACTCTTAAACAACTTCTCTTCTAGATCGATTATAAGAAGCTCGCCGCCATCAGCAACGTCAGCGTTAGCTCGGCTCCTGTGATATACAGACGAGCTTTCAGAAAGCTGTCAAGCTTCAACTGTGATGTGGAGGGCAGCGGTGACAGCGAGGAGAATGATTCCTCCATCCCCGCTACTTCTGGTCCACTGACTCCTGCTCGGACTCCTAAAAGAAATGGGGGTGGTCGTCGTCGCAAGGGAAAAGATTCTGAGCCGGATACTAAAGCAAAAATCGAGGTTCCAGACGACCAAGAGAGCGACAGGGAGCTCAATATCACGATGGAGGATTATATCGAGGGGCTTGAAGCTGCCCGGTGAATGCGAGGTATGAGACAAACGTGTCTGGCCAGGCCATCGAGACTGTCTTTGGGTTGAATGGGAACCTGATCAAAATTCGATTCTTCAACTCGTGTTGGCCGGTTATTTGCTTCTCTTTTCAGGTTTTGATTGAGCATGAGTAGTCCATGTCGCGCCTCTATGAAATGTTGCGCAGTCTTGGCAGCATCGACAAAAAAAAGCTGTGATAACCCTCTCCCGTCTCGTATAAGTTCGGATACGAAAGTCACATTGAAAGAGTGTAATGACTGTGATCAATTCCCGGATCGCTCGAAGATATTGATGTCGCCTCTTGCAATCTGGTATATCTTGGCCGTCTTATTCAATTGTGTGTCCGCTGAAAACATGCGTCGGATACGCGGAAGCCAGATATGGTACATGGTAGGATAGATACACGCCAAAGCCCCAATGACCTTCAATCCGCGCCTCACCGGCGAGGTCTACTGGCTTGACTTTGAATTTGCTTGTAAATGCCAGGCCACAATTCCGGGTAGAATGCGGTGGATTGCCTGCCCGGCTGACTCTTGTCAGCGGCGAAGAATTGCGTGACTGGCTTGCCCATCCACCAGGGCCGTGGCGCAGGATTCAATGTACGAAATGTGACGGGCCGCAAGGCACTCTTATCCGGTATCAAATCTCCTAAACGCACGACGGTCTGACGAGGAATGGCGTTGAACCTCGTTGTTGTCAAAATCAGAGAGGTTGTCGGTGGGAGATCTTTCGCAAAGTGCAGAGCCGTTTCACGCGACTTTCGTGCGAACGCAGGAAGTGCCAGGTGAATGAAGCTGACGTAGGGCGCCGAGGTGTAGGCGACGAAGAGCATGGGCAATGCGCCACCGGCGACAACTACTCAGTTCAGAGATGGGTCAATTCAACTGACAGCTTGTATGTTTGAAAGAAGGACCAAAGGGAGTAAGCCTTACCTAATGGTGTGATGTACCACGCATTCTCATCGTCATAACAGGACGGTGCGACGATCAAGCAGGCTCCGCCGAAGAGAAGGATTGTTGTAACCCGCAGTATGCCCAGAAACATCGACCGACCGGTTCCTCCATAATACACCAAGATGCGCTCAGGGGGTCCTGTTGCTTGGATGAGTTCAAGATTCCCGTATCAGCTTGTGGTGTCATATCATGTACCTCGTCGCACGCTCAGTTTAGCGGCTGCGGCTGCGCCCGCGGGTGACGATGTGCGCGAAGTTGTTGCTGCCGTAAGGTCTTTGGGCGCAGGAGCCACGGCTTCATGACGTCTGGAGGGCCGAAGAGCCTGTGACTTATGCCGCGCCCATACCTGGGCTTGGAAATCCCTTCGAAGGGCTCTTGGGAGTGTCGTCCGTAATCGTGGATGAATGAGGATCTGCATGGTTGCCGGCTAATGTCGAGCTCGGAGATTCCAGGCGCTGGGCCCAAAGCTGCGCGCCAAATCGCCGGCCGTGACCGCCTTGGACCTCTTTGTCTGCGATCAGTATTCAAACGCTGCTTCTAGATCAGCATTCGGTCAATATCTTTGTGTAAAGGGGCATTCAGCGAGCCTAGCTGGCCTGGGTCACGCATTGGTCCATTCATGTGGTTTGCCGAGTCATGATCCGCTAGCCATTCGCTTTTGAACGCCATGTTGACAGCTCGATTCGAGCTCCGTGCCCTATGTGGCCACTTGTTCTATTTATGCCTCGGTTTGCTTCTACTCCTACACCCTGGAGAAGCATATCAGAAGATATCAGATGAGAAGTTAAAAGGTCTGCCCCGACCAGGTGAAGACTTTGATATTCACACTGGCTCGCTTTTGTCGCCAATTCTTCAAACTCGTGTTCCTGGAACCCCAGGTCACACGGCGGTACTCGAGCATCTCACGAACTTCTTTCGAACTTCGTTGCCCAAATGGGAGATTGAATTTCAGAACTCCACTTCAAAGACTCCCATCTCCCATGGGAAAGAAGTTCCCTTTGTCAACTTCATCGCATACCGAGATCCCCCGGGAGTTCCCAAGGGGGACGTTGGGCGCTTGACACTAGTTGCCCACTATGATAGCAAGATAGACCCCAAGGGCTTCATCGGCGCGATCGACAGCGCAGCGCCTTGTGCTATGATTATGCATGCCGTGCGCAGTATCGACTCTGCACTGGAGAGAAAGTGGGCCGCAATGCAGGAGCAGGGCATGGATCTCTCCGACGAGCATCAGGGAGTACAGGTGCTTTTCTTGGATGGCGAAGAGGCCTTCCTAGAGTGGACAGCTACCGACTCTCTCTATGGAGCTCGTTCGCTGGCAGAGCATTGGGATAAGCAGGTGAATCCGGCTATGTCGACATTCAAGAGTCCCTTATCGGCCATTTCTCTCTTCGTGCTTCTTGATTTGCTTGGCGCAAAGAAGCCTACTATCCAGTCCTACTATCCTACCACACACTGGGCGTATCAGAACCTTGGCACTTTGGAGAAGCGTCTCCGGTCTCTCGATCTAATGAAATCGAAAAAGACACCATGGTTCGTCGATGCAGACAAGAATGCTCATCAGGTCGTATCATTGGGCGGTATTCAGGACGATCACCTGCCATTTCTCGCTCGTGGGGTGGAGATCCTGCACTTGATCGATTACGCTCATTTCCGGGGCTTTCCTGAGGTGTGGCATACTGCCTTGGATGATGCTGAGCATTTGGATATGGATACCGTCAAGGATTGGAGCGTCCTGATGACCGCGTTTGCCGCAGAGTGGATGGATCTGGAAGATTTCCTCGAACATAGCGAGGCCCCGCGCCAAGTGGAAAAGATTGAACGTGGGGAAGATACGCAGACCGTGGACGAGGAGAGGAGGACTGAGTTGTAAGATCATCCATTACCTTGGGGCACGCGTTGGTTGCTGCCGCAAAGTCTGTTCACTTTGGTCTGATCTGGTCTACTCCATCTAGTGTGTAAAGAGATAACAAGTATACAGCAACGCGACCGACTGGCTGCTTATCTATCTATGTACATTCATATGGTAAACTTACAATCCTATTCATGTCCCTCTCGTCTTTTCCATTTCTCTCGGCATGGTCTATCCCCCATTGAATCTATTCTGTTCATGTCAGAATAGATTGCCAATGGCGTACCCGGCCATGGTCAACAACCCCCACGTGGGCTGCACCACTGAACGCAACAGCGCTGGACCAGGGCACACTCCCTGCAAGCCCCATGCGACACCAAACGCAATGGAGCCGACCACGAACCGCCAGTCGATATCAGCCAGCGTCTTGGTGGGAAGTCGCCATTTCTCGGCCAGAGTAGGCTGGCTTGGTTCATGATCTTTGTCCGACTTCTGACCTGGCTGCTTCGCCAAGAATGTGACAAGCGATGGACCAATACCAAACAAAATGATCAGTGCCAAGGAAGGATCCCAGCGAGACACATCGGTGGCGATGGCGAAGAAACGCAACACCTTGGCGGAATCCGCCATTCCCGAAATCCAGAGGCCCAGTCCGAACTCGAGTCCAGCAAGGTACGCGAACAAAGTTCGATGTTCTTCTTTCCGTTCAAGTGTCTTGGGAACGACGATGAAGTTGAGAATCGTGGAAAGAATCAATGATCCCGCCATAAAGACCATCTCAGCTGATGATGGGTAGACGGCGGTGTAGCATGGAAGGTCGCCACACGCCGGAATCCGGGAGCCGCCTCCCACGACGCTGGCCGTGATCAGTGCTGTTGTGAAGAACAGTGCCGTCGAGATGAAAGATCGCGGTGATAGACGTGATAATCCGCAAAGCATGTGGCCAGAGGTACAGCCGCAGCCATTCTGGACGAGAAAACATGAGGTTAGGAGCGGTTTCCTAACACAACAGGCAGATCTGGGTAAAATAGTGGAATGATTGCATTTCATACCTTTGTTCCCCAGCCCAGCAGGAGCCCTATACCTAGCGTTGCCGCGGCAGAGGCTAGGCCCGATGGCGCAGCAGGGTATTCTGGAATCAATGAAGGTGCTAAAAGGGAGATTGGTATCACACTGGATATCAAGCCCGCGATGATCGGGACATTTTCCTGGCTTGGATTCACGACGGATCCAGAGAGTAGAGACGAGATGCCGAACACAGCTCCGTTGTGAACGAGTAGACCGGAGGAGCCCTGGAAGAGCAGCAAGGCCCCTAAGGAGGTATGTATCGGTGTAAACATATCGAGAAAGGGTAGACGTTCCTCGCGGTGTCGTGACGGCCTGCTCGCAAAGTGCAATCAAATGTCTTTTATAAAACGGGATACGGGACAATTGTCGTCGAGCTTTCTTAAAGAAAGAAGAATCTTCAGTCAAACACCGATTGACCAAGGCGAATCCACGAAGACACCGACCCGGACCCAGAGCGATCAACAAAGTCTATCGGAGTTCGAATCCACCCACCCGGTCCCCGTTGCTCATTCTCAATCATGAAGAGGCGATGAGGGGGACAATCGGAGACGTTCCCTATATTCCCCTCGTGTCTGGCACCCCCTTGTAACCAGAACTATCGCTTTCGGACAGACCCGTGCATCCCGGCAGTCCATCCTGAAGGTTTCCTTATTCGGGGACCAGGTGGGTGGTCCCCGAAAAAACCCAGGCCATCCCTTCCAGAAGTCCCCGGGGAAGTGGAGAGTGGGCCATGCAGCGCAGGACTTTAACTTGAAAACCTCCTTGGGAACCAGCTACCGGCTTTCGGGCCATCGCTGGGTTCGCCGTTCTGGTCCGAATGTGGCGATTTGGCGATTCGGGATTTGACGATCTGATAAGCTGACGAGGACATCCCTAATAATCCTATGGACAAGAGCCTCGACAGACGCGTGATCCCATGTGACTCGTGTATATAACCGCATAGCCGCGCAGCGGCAATGGCACTCCATGAAAAGGCACCTGACTTTGGTACTGTGGAGGGCCTTTCTGATGGTGGCAAACCTCATCTCAGATCGACGACGCCCAACAGGAGGGAATGGTGTTTGGTGATCTGTATAATATTGCTTGACCTGTAGCCTCACTGCTCAGTGCCATACCGAGCATTTTGACACTCTAACACAGCCCATACTGCATAGTCCATACATTGAGGAGCCGCATTCACATCAGTACCGATTTGTCTCAATGAGCAATACAATGATCATGACATCGACAACAGATCTCTTGGCGGTGCTCACAACTTCACGTCGCTTCGTCAGGAAGTTCTCGTCACTTGAAGATGGTCATTTTGGGTTGATTTGCTTGCACTTTTGATTCTGTGGCAGGAGCAATCGCGATTTCCGCATGAGGAAGGCCCCCTTGCTTACTGAGTTCCCTCTTTGGTCCAGTCAACTCTGGCCTGC
Organism: Penicillium diatomitis; assembly: GCF_028827545.1. Taxonomy (NCBI): domain Eukaryota; kingdom Fungi; phylum Ascomycota; class Eurotiomycetes; order Eurotiales; family Aspergillaceae; genus Penicillium; species Penicillium diatomitis. The sequence goes on along the minus strand of NW_026623181.1, from coordinate 441,053 downwards.
GTACCTGATCTCACATTTCTCCACGCGCAAGCTACCTGACCTTTGCAGATCACACCCGTCCCGTCGACAAAGAGTCTTGGGAGTAGTCATCAAGGCTGAGACAGAAATCAGTGACATTCTTCAACTTGATCATCTCGACAAGAGGTGATTGGCCGGAATGGGCAACTCGCAAAGCCTTCCTGGCCATAATTGCCTCCTCGCGGCAGTTGATCACCGAGCGAGCTTGGTCACATTTCAGAACGATGCTCTATTCCATCTTCGGGCGCCTTCCCTGTACAATTTAGACGCGCCAGTGAAACCACTTGCAGTGACGTTTCCCGAAAACTCGGAGCAGATTGCCAAAATTGTGCAATGTGCGGCGCGTCACTCGCTCAAGGTGCAATCACGCAGTGGTGGTCACAGCTACGGCAACTATGGTAGGTCGCTGCATCTGAGTATACTCTGTTGTTTCCATTCATTGACTTTGATCATTTAGGTCTTGGTGGGCAAGATGGTGCGGTTGTAGTTGACTTGAAGTCTTTCCAAGAGTTCTCCATGGATCCGGTCACCCATGTGGCCACCGTGGGTTCCGGTACTCTCCTTGGAGATCTTCACTCGCGGCTTTACAATGCTGGGCACCGAGCTGTGGCACACGGCGCTTGCTTAAGCGTTGGCCTTGGAGGCCATGCTACCATTGGCGGCCTGGGCTCAATGTCGCGCCAGTGGGGGATGGCTCTCGATCATATTCAAGAGGCAGAGGTTGTGCTTGCGGATGGAAAGATCATTACAGCATCGGCGACTGAGAATCCAGACGTGCTCTTCGCCATCAAAGGAGCTGCAGCCAGCTTTGGGATTGTTACAAAGTTCAAGCTCATCACTCATCCGGCCCCGACACAAGCTGTGCAGTACTCTTACTCGCTGAACATTGGCACGACGGCTCAGCGAGCGCGACTTTTCGCCGACTGGCAGCGATTCATTTATACACAGAATCTTACGCGTCGGGTCTCTAGTGAGCTTGTTGTGTTTGAGCATGGAGTTCTCATCTCGGGAACCTTCTTCGGGTCTCCCGAAGAATGGAAAAGTTTGGAGAAGAAGTTGAAGTTTCCAGGTGCAGACAAAGGAAACTTGATTGTACTGACAGACTGGCTGGGCATGCTTGTGAGCGGGGCCGAGGATCTCATTCAGCAGGTTGCTGGAGGCACACCATGCTCATTCTACGCCAAGTCCATGTCTTTCACAGACGCTCTTTCCGCCGAAGGTGTGGAGTCTTTATTCACGTATCTGGACTCGGCGACTAAAGGCACTCCGGCTTGGTTTGTCATCTTCGACTTGGAGGCGGGCGCCACGAACGATGTGCCCAACAATGCCACTGCATATGCCCATCGTGATACGATCATGTGGATGCAGTCCTACGCTGTCAGTCTGATTGGGCCGGTTTCCTCGACAACGAAGGACTTTCTGGGCGGCATCAACCAAGTTATTGCTGCAACCTGTCCTAGTGCCTCGTACGGGGCGTATCCTGGATATGTCGACCCATTGCTTGAAAACAGTCAACAAGCGTACTGGGGTGACAACTTGCCGAAGCTTCAAAAGATTAAGAGCGATATCGACCCTCATGATGTTTTTCACAATCCGGAAAGTGTTCGTGTCAATCCTGCCGCTCGAGCGCAGCTGTAGGATCTACCACCGAAGCAAAGCATCCGGCTGGAGTCGTGGGAAGCGGAGGAGAATGACGTCATCGTGTCATTTCTTCATCAACTGAATTCTTATGCTTAACCTTTCTTTGACTCAATGGCCTGCTCTTTTTGTATTGATACCTCATGATTCGATAGCCGCAGGCTAAACTATTACCTTCATTTGATACACCAATCGAAAACTGGTCTCGTATAGAGTCCAGGAGTAAGACCGGGCATGCAGTTCATTGGAAAAGAGATCTCTGTGGGAGATCGGCCAGTTCCATCCATTCCACAGAGCCAGGGTCCAGGGTCTTAACTTAAACCAGTTAAACAGACTTATCTCGAATCCTGGTGCCATCGATTTCTAACCTTGTTCTCCTGGAACCTCAGACACATTACAACTACAATGAAGCGTCTTGTAAGCAGCGACAGCGACGTCGAGGTTTCAGATCAATCCACAAACATCCGTCGAAGAAACGTTCGATCACTCATCGCCAGTCTCAGAGGCTCGGTATCCCCTCCACCGCGAAAAAAAGCAGCCTTGACAGAGGGTAATCCTAACGTGGCTGCGATCGAAGCAGGCGATTGTCAAGTCAAGAACCACCTCGAAATCCTTGCGGACAAATTGCGCAATCATTGTCGGCCGCTCAATCTCTCGCATCCAGTACCGCGGTTGGCTATCGAGGATTACGTTGATCTCTACCGACGCAATTGTCATCCAACAGGCAGGCATTTTGTGATCCATCAACATGATCATCCCATCGCTGGACCACACTATGATCTCCGTCTGCAGTTCTCCGAGACGAGTTCCGTGTCATGGTCTATTATGTACGGATTACCGGGTGATCCGAACAGCGAGAGGCTGAATCGCAATGCTACTGAGACGCGCGTTCATTGTTTATGGGTAAGCTGGAGGTTACATCCATAGTCCGAAGTTTGTGACGCGGGTATGCTGTCGTGTCGATGCTTAAGATGAGGCTCATTGCGAATACTAATGCGAGGATACCTAGAATCATCTTATCGAAACCGCATCCGCCAAGACCGGGAGCCTCATCATTTGGGACACGGGTGAATATGAAATTCTCCCTTATGAGAATTCGGGAAATACGACAGGTCCCCAGACTGATGAGTCAGGGTCCGATAGGTCCCCGTCTCTATGCGGGGATGGTGATGTCCAGGCAAAATCTATTTCGGATAGCGCCAAGCTAAAACAAGCCTTTCATAGCGTGAGTCACCCGAAAACTCTCGATGTATCCGGAAGACTAGGGAGTATGGAAAATTAGAAGTTCGAAGACAAAAATGCTCAGACACTTACATGGAGTTTCCAATTCTCAAGCGCAAAATACGCCTTCGTCTCCATGGAACCCGCTTGCCCAAGGGGTACACCGTGCTTTTGCGGATGGACAAATCTACCGACTTCCATCGTCCGGTCAGAAAGGGGCCCACACGCAGAAGACGGCTGGCTGCGAATCCTCAATCGCCGCCACCACCGGTGTCAACCTCGGACTCTGATTCAGAATTGCAACAGCCGACATCACCCTCCTCAAGAAAGGAGAAAGCCATGACAACAGAAGGACAGGCAACCACACCTGACTCAAAGAATCGGAGAGATGATCCCAGTCATTTACCCAAGGAGGAGATCGACTATCAAATACGAAAAAACAACGCCTATCCTGGATCTTTTAATACTGTTGGATCAATACACCAGCGAACATGGTACCTCAGCATGGACCGGGCAGGTTCAGGATTTGAGCCTCAAAAGATTGACCTTGGCGATGGGCGATCCAAAAGACTCTGGGTTCGCTCTCAAAATGGACTTGATTCATCGACCAAAAAACGAGGATTTGAGCCCTTTCGCGTGCATGGTCCTCGGGTTGAAAGTAGTGTGGTCACAGGACGTTTGGGACAGGATGTTCTCGAAGATGAGGGCGTGCAAGGATTCATTGCTCGGAAGGGATGGAGGCCTGTCCTGCGATAGGGTCTATACTGAGTTTTGATCATGTAGATAAGATATGAACGGGTGAATAATTCAATAGAAGATGGAAAGGGGGTCATGTCATATGCCTGTTTTGCATATAGTTTCAAAATTCTGTCTACTTGTAGTTTCTCCTGTGAATTACTCATCGACGTCGTTTGACGGAGGGGGGGGCCTGAAATGCATGTTCCATGGGCTCGTGCCCTGCCTAGACCACCCATGTTGAGATAGGGAGGCAATTCGAAGATTAGGTAGATGGATAACTACAGACATGGCAGGATGAGTTTGAGGATACCACCCCTTCCAATCGTCCTGGAAAATTTCAACTTTGTCAAATCCAAAACATTCCAAAAGTTCAATTGACAGAGAGACTGAAGACGCATGATGAGTGATGCCCAGCATATTGTCGATTGAAGCACCAAAGGAATCTTCACTCGATTCTCCATTATCCAAAGATCGAGATACTTTATTCATGGTGATTTATTTTTTCTTGTAATTTACCCCTTCGATTTGCCATGTCCGGTGAGGTCCTACTGGGATAAGTAGAACAGGTATTCATATCAACTCAAGAGATGGGAGCACATTCGCGCCTCCGCAGTACTTGTACTTTGAAGGTCATGGTACTAAAAATCGATGTACCAAATCAGCACGGGACTGCTTCCTCTTCCGTCCATATCACCTCTCTCCTAATACCCTTCTCACTTCTGACCATTCAACCTTCTCTCAACTGTGATTCAATTTCTGTGACCCTGGCGCGAATCTAGATTCTGGACATTCACCCGGAGACAATCAGCGAAAGCTGGTCCATTGGCTAGGCATCAATGGCTCATCATAGGTCATAGGCTGTTTACATCATGGGCTAGTGACAAGACGTTTCCTAAGCTTGAAGCAGACTCACGGAGTTTGAGGGTCTTGCCTTTTCCGATCTCACAGCGCAGACACTTGGCTTGTGCTAATTTGGGCGGTTGCAGTCGACTGAAATTGATGATGACCGACCATGCGGTGGGCATGCGCTTCATTAACCTCTTTTGCAGACATCCTCGCATGGAAGTCGATATCGATGATTGATCATCTCTGCCAAATGCCTCGTGCTGGCCGAGCAGATACAATTACCCGCCCAACCCCCACTCGAGCTCTACTCTCCCACAAGCAAGGCTTCTGGTTTGCATCTTTCCTTTCGAATCTTTGACTCCGGTCTGTCTGGACCTCTGGACCTTTCGCCATCTGGAGGCTTGGGTGTACGCCACCAGAGCACGTCCATCCGCCATTTGACTCCACTCACACCCACTTCTCCAACAGAGGCAACGCTCGACTGTGTTCAGAAATGGTGCCCGCCGATAGCGTGTGAGGCCCCTCGGAACTCCGACTGAGGGTCTCAGACGCACTTACGCCATGCGGCACCACTCTGGTGGATCGTGACTCACCCTCAGTCATCTTTCTAATCCGCCAATGGCTTCATTTTCATGCTTTCTGACACTAGCAGACCGTTCCTTTGCGGGAGAATTGCTGGAACTATGCTGCACAGTGCGCACTGCACCGCCGCCAAGCGAGGAGTTTCCCAAATCGCAGATTTGTATGCACAATGAGTATGCAACCCCATGCAAGAGATGCACAACCCGACCGACTCAACAGAAGCAGCTGAGCGGAGCTACAAAAGACAAAAAGGTCTCTGCTATCAGGGTAAACATTGGACGGATATAACTCCAGAACGAGTCATACCGATGAACGATGATTCAAAGTCTCCCGTTGCGTAGACCCGCATACGTTGAACGTCAAGTCAGATGGTCTGTCTGACACGAACAGAGGAGCAGATCGAAGACTCCCTGGTTCACTCCTTTTTTTCCAGTGCTTGATGATCATATTCGATCAGCGACAACCCGCAGGATGCAGCCAGCCCGCAGGATTTTGCACCCTCTCCCTACACGAGATTACTAAAGGGGGTGAAGGGTTTTCCCCGCCCGGCGTCCGGATGCCACCTTGGCTTTGACACTAAGCAGTAAATGTCATCCAGCGCCCCCACTCACTGGCGCCGGACTCCAAATTCCAAGCTCCAAATAATCGCGGATACCGAATGGAGGAAAGCTCGGTTCAATGTCGCCGCAATTTGGGACTAGACCGCGGCTGACCCAAATGATATGGCGATAAGATGAATGCGCGTACTGACTACGAATTCACTAGGGAGAGGTCACTAGCAGCAAATAATCGGTCTGCCTAGTCAGCAGATATCGGTCTTAAGCCGCCTTTTTTTCCGTTCTCTCACTGCTCCATCCCTTCGTTTCTCTTGATCCCATCGCTGGACTCCCCGTATAGTACAGTGGTGGACGCGAGGCATGTCGCTCAACGTGCAAGTTGCGTCCCTCGTCGTAGGGTCGGTGGGCTTGTCCATTGCCGCCCTCGACAGTATACCAGCCATTAACTGTATCGTGGGCCGTCTGGTGCGCAAGTCAGCGTCATTTGAGGAAGCAGATCTCGCCAAATCTGCCTATCGCGACGAAGATGGTGAAGCGACTGAGGAATCACTCAAGGCCTTTTCAGATTGGTGGCATCGTTGTGCCATTGCGGTTTTCTCGGTCATCGGCTTTGGAGTGGCCCTTGCGCTAGCCGTGCTGGCCACGCTGAGACATGAATGGGGCTATCTGGAGTTAACATGGTTGGAATTTGGAGTTTGGGTATGTTTTCAGTCTACTGAGCCTTCGCCGTGGCTCCCAAGCGGCTGTGTTTGGGGGCTGGCGTTTTTGAAAGCATTTGTTTCTCACTGCTCTTACTATACCACTCTAGACACTTTTGGCTGTTCAAGCCATTGCTTTTTTCATCGAGCCTCGTCCAACTCGTCGCTTCGAGCTCGGCCAGTATGCATTTGGTGGCAGTTTGACTGCCGTTACTGTCACCGCGATTCATCTGCGACTCGTTTGGGTCACGCAGCGTTCTCTACTGGACGCCAAACCGTGGATCATTCTGGTCTCAATCCTCCTTGCCAGTGCAGCCCTGCGTGGGTTGTTTACCCTGCTCCTGCCACGCCGACCCAATGTCTACTATGATGGTCAGGCTGTGGATAGAGAGCTCACTGTGTCTGCTTTCGGTCGTTTCACATTTTCGTGGGCGGGCGCTGTGTTAGATTATGCTACGAAGCACCGGCAAATGGAGCTCAAAGACCTGCCAAAGCTGCGCGCAGCCAAGCGCGCAGCATCTCTTCGAGATCACTTTGAGAAAGCTCGAGGCAATCGCAGCATTGGCACAGCCATTGTCGTTGCGCACTGGGACTCTCTGGCTCTCCAGCTCTTTCTCACCATCGTGATCAGTATTCTGAACTTTGGGCCTCAGATGGCTCTGTTCAGAATCCTAGCCTCCCTGGAGACTCGTGGAACTGAGCTTTTCGACCCGTTTCAAACATCTCTCTGGGTCGTTGCTTTGGGTGGCTTGATGCTGCTTCACTCGACCGTGGAAGCTTGGTTGTTCTGGTGCGTCTGCTCGAAGCTTTTCGTGCCCATTTACGCGGAGCTCTCGGCTGTTGTCTTCGCGAAATCAATGCGTCGCAAGGATACCAAGACCGCAAAGAAAGCCAAGGGTAAGGACGATTCAGAGGCAGCGAAGAAGGGAAGCTCCGAGGAAGAAAACCAGGGGCAAGAGGAGGAGGAGGAAGAGGAGGATGACGAGGCTTCAATGAAGAAGAGTCGACAGAGCATCATCAACCTCGCCGCCGTGGACGCGAGACGTATCTCCGATTTCACATCGTATGCCTACCTGATCCCACTCGCCACCTTGAAAATCATCATCGGATGCTCTTTCCTGGTGAATATTCTGGGCTGGCGCAGTGCCTTTGCGGGCATTGCCGTGTCCTTGCTGATCACTCCGCTCAACATCTACGCGGCGAAGAAATTCACTGCGTCCCAAGACATTTTGATGAAACTCCGTGATGGGAAAATGGCTATTGTCACGGAAGTCTTGCAGGGAATCCGGCAAATCAAGTTCTCTGCGCTGGAGGATCAGTGGCAGAAGAAGATCACCCAAGCACGAGAGGCTGAGCTCAAAGCCTTGTGGATCTCATTTCTCTACGACGTCGTTCTGTTTGCCATCTGGATTCTAGGTCCAGTGGGATTGTCAGCTGTTTCTCTGGCAGTCTACGCGTTGATGCACGGCGGCCTGACCGCCTCGGTTGCGTTCACTGCCATGGCCATCTTTGGTTCCCTTGAAATGTCGCTGGCGATCTTGCCGGAGATCATCTCCAATGGCCTGGAGGCCAAGGTCAGTGCCGATCGTATTGACGATCACATGAACTCGGCAGAAAAGATTGTCAATACGGTTCCTTCGGACCACATTGCGTTTGAGGATGCGACTGTCGGCTGGCCAGCAGAGAAGGCAGATAATGAGACTGAGGAGGATGAGGACCGTTTCCTTTTACGAGATTTAACCATCAACTTCCCAACCAAGGGTCTCAGTGTGGTCTCTGGGCGCACGGGATCCGGGAAGAGTCTGTTGCTCTCATCAGTCTTGGGGGAATGCGATGTGATCCAGGGTACTATCAAAGTTCCTGTCCCACCCCCAGGCAAAGAACGCTTTGATAATCATGCCACGAGCGCGGACTGGATCATTGACTCGGCTATTGCGTACGTTGCGCAAATACCTTGGATTGAGAATGCTACCATCAAGGATAACATCTTGTTTGGTCTGCCTCTCAACGAGGAGCGATATAAAAAGACACTCTTCGCATGCGCCCTAACAAAGGATTTGGAGATGATGCCTGACGGTGAGCTCACTGACATTGGCGCAAATGGTGTCAATCTGAGTGGTGGCCAGCGATGGAGAGTGTCGTTTGCTCGTGCCCTGTACTCGCGGGCAGGTATACTGGTGATGGATGATATCTTCAGTGCTCTCGATGCGCACACCGGTCGCCACGTCTTCGAGCACGCCTTGACGGGCGAACTTGGTCAAGGCCGGACCCGTGTCCTGGTCACTCACCACGTGGCACTTTGCCTCCCTAAGACCGATTACTCTGTGTTGCTAGAGAACGGCCGCGTCAAGTACGCTGGCACAATTGACGAGCTACGCAAGGAAGGCCACCTTGAAGAATTGTTGGAAACGGAACGTGAAGCGATCAAGCAAGATGAAAATCCATCCAACGAAGAGATTGTCGTCCAAGATTCGGAACAAGTAACCCTTCAAAAAGTCGTCTCGAGCACATCGTCTCCACCAAACAAGTCCCAAACTGATCCTGCAGCGAAGGCGCTGCCCCCTAAGAAGTTCATCGAAGACGAACAACGAGAAGTCGGCTCGGTTCGACTGTCAGTTTACATGAGGTATTTCAAGACGGGTGGTCAAACTACGATCTGGATCGTCACATTATGTGTGTATCTGATCTATTGGGCCCTCACCATTGGTCGCGTGAGTTCTCCTCACCTTTCACTATTTTCTCTCGAATTGATCATTCTTGTCTAACATCATTTTCTAGTCTTGGTGGATCAATATCTGGACCCGTGAATCGTCCAACACGGAAGTTCGTCCGGAACAGTTCACTACATTGCTGCAGTATACCATGTCGCCCAATTCAACCACTGCCACCGACGATGATGACCGCAGCCTACAATGGTACCTGGGTATCTACGCTTTAATCTCCGTACTCGCGTGTGTTTTCGGCACCGCTCGATATTATTTCATGCTCCGCAACAGCGTTCACGCCTCAAGACACTTGTTCAATGGCCTCACCTACGCTGTTCTCCGCGCGCCGCTTCGATGGCTAGATACTATGCCTCTTGGGCGAATTCTGAACAGATTCACGTCCGACTTCCATATGATCGACTCCCGTATAGGTTACGAGTTTGCCTTCTTCGCGGGTCAGAGTCTCGAAGTGTGCGGAATTGTGCTTGCTGGTGTGCTGGTCTCCCCCATGGTTCTCATTTTAGCCGCGATTCTTTTCGGCATCTGCATGCGATTCTCTATGACCTACCTCGCAGGCGCGCGGGAACTGAAGCGCCTTGAAAGCACTGCGAAGAGTCCCGTATTCGAACATTTCGGATCCAGCTTGGCTGGTCTGATCACCATCAGAGCGTTCACCAAGAGTGAAACCTTTATTGACATCATTTACGACAAGATCAATGCGCATGCCCAGGCCTGGTGGACAATGTGGCTTTTCAATCGTTGGTTGGGTATTCGTATGAATATTGTTGGTGCAGTCTTCTCGACAATCACGGCTGCACTCGTGGTGTCTCTACCTGGAATTTCGGCCTCGCTTGCCGGATTCGCGCTAAGCTTTGCTCTCCAATGCAACACTGCCATTGCATTCGTTCTGCGACAGTACGCGAACATCGAGCTCAACATGAACGCCACCGAGCGAGTCATTGAGTATTCGAACATCGAGCTAGAAAATCAGGGTGGCGTCGACGCACCCGCCGCATGGCCCACAGAAGGTCGACTCGAAGTCAACGATCTTGTTGTCGGGTACGCACCTGATCTGCCGCCGGTCCTGAAGGGACTTTCTTTCACGGTCGAGAAGAACCAGCGTGTTGGCGTGGTGGGCCGTACCGGAGCTGGCAAGTCTTCTCTGACTCTTGCGCTCTTCCGATTCCTCGAAGCTCGTGAGGGTGAGATCCTCATCGACGGTCTCGATGTCTCCAAGATTACCCTTCACGACCTTCGAAGTCGCTTGGCCATTATACCCCAAGATCCCGTGCTATTCTCGGGAACCGTGCGGACCAATCTTGATCCCTTCGATGAGTACAGTGACTCCGAGCTCAAGGATGCATTGGCCCGAGTTCATCTGATCTCTGCTCCGAATGACGATGACGAGAACACCCTGACTTCTCAAACGGCCACGCCCTTCCAAGGCGGTACAGGCTCAACCACACCCGATACAGCCACCGCTCGTCAGACCAACTCAAACATCTTCACCTCCCTGTCTGCTCCCATCTCAGAAGGCGGTCTCAACCTGTCACAAGGTCAGCGCCAGCTTCTCTGCCTCGCGCGTGCCATTGTCGCTAGGCCCAAGATCATGGTCCTTGATGAGGCCACCTCCGCCGTGGACATGGAGACAGACGCGCTCATCCAGCAGTCTATCCGTGCAGAGTTTGGCCGCAATGCAACTACGCTACTGGTCATTGCTCATCGTCTCAGCACCATTGCCGACTTTGATCGCATTTTGGTCATGGATGCTGGCAAGGCGGTTGAGTTTGGGCCTCCCAAAGAGCTGATCGAGATTGAGAACGGCGTCTTCAAGAATCTGGTGGATAACAGCGGAGAGAAAGCGGTTGTAGAGAAGATGATCTTTGGTGGGGAGTGATGAGCTGTCCTTACTTTTTGTTATTGACTATGAATGTATCCACCAAATTTGCGTTTGTCTTCCCTTTTTTTTCCTTTTTTTTTGTTACAAAAGCGATGCGACGTGAAGACAAAAAAGTAGATAGTTGAAGTACAACAGCAGACAATAACGTTCAATTTTATGTTTAGGTTTGTTATGAAATTTGTTTACGAATTGTGAAAGTACTAGTAGGTTCTTGAGAGAAAAATTCCGCGAGTTTGGTTATCTATTCTGCTAAACCCGCTAAAGTATCTAAAAATCGACAAAGACAAATAGCGAAGGAGGATACATGTCATAAAGATAGGTCAAAGTGGTAGTTGCGCAATAGCACACCGTCTTCGACAAGTCGTTCCATGACTTCTTTTCGTGTAGTCCTCTCATACTGTCAAGTATGCATAGTCCGCGGCCTAGCCAGCGGGTATACACCTTCAAGTTTTGAATTGGGTCAGAGATGCCTTCATCGCGTCCGTAAATTAAACAAGGTTGGTGTGCCGAACGCATTGTTCATTCTCCCTCCGTCCCGAGTCAAGCAGCCCTTGAGCTCCTCTCCGAAGAGAGAAGAGAGCCACAAGTCTCAGAGAGGAGAGATTAATCACAATAAACACACTAGGCTTTCATCATTCTAGAGAGAGCAGCAATTAGCAAAGGAGTTTCCCGCGGGTATGCAAACTACAAGGGCAGTTTGACGAGAAGCGCAAAACGAAGCACTCACCAGTATAAAACTTGGAAGGATGAAGAAGAGAAAAAATTAGCGGGCTGGACGCGCACTAATAAAAGGGCCGCGCTAGTCCGTTTTGGGGGGGGGGGGGGGAGCGGAGGCCCGCTGCTTTCTCGGCGAGGTGCGCGAGCGGTGATGGTCCTTGAAGATACTAGACAATCATGATTCATACGGTTCGCACGAGGTTGTCTTTGAACCTTCGTCAGAGCCTTGCTAGCTCGAGAAGGATTGTTTCAGGAAAATGGGGAGCTCAAAGGCTCACGAACAGGCACTTCACCTGTACCGGGCGCCGCCTTGAGCAAGATGCTGTGGTGAAGCTTCCTAGCTTCTTGGAGGCATACAAGAAAGCGGGTAAGTTTGATCGTCGCAATTGCATGAGCGTCCGTACTGAATGACAGCATACTCATGATAACTTTTGGGGTGTTCTAGTGGAATTTCCGCCTGCCACATACGACTTTGAAACTTTCTTCTCGCAGGCCGAGCCTAATACTGAAGTCGTTCTCCATGGATATCTGGGTCAGCGCGCGGATCTGTCGAAGAAGCTCTCATTCGTTCGTCTCACCGACCCGACGATGAAACACAGCTTGCAAGTAGTCGGGTTTGCCAAGAATGATGCATTCGAGAAGCTCAAGACCATCAATGCCAACAGTCCTGTCGCTGTGCGCGGCACAGTCCAGCAGAAAAAGAAAAAGAGTTCCGATAATGGAACCACGGCCGAGGACTCTTGGGAGCTTGCTCTTGAGGATATTCACGTGCTCAACGATTTTCCCAAAGAAATCATCATGACCCCCGAAACGGTCTTTGCGCCCGAGCAAAGATATCTTCAACTCCGGTCCGATGCCGACCTACGTGAAGCACTGCGGTTCCGGGCGGAAGTGCGCAATGTCTGCAAGAAGGAGCTCGAGGAAAACAATCAGCCCGCCTTTGTAGAGATCGAGACACCGCTTCTGTTCAAGTCTACACCCGAGGGTGCTCGCGAGTTTTTGGTCCCGACTAGGCGACCCGGTCTGGCGTATGCTTTGCCTCAGAGCCCACAGCAATACAAGCAGATTCTCATGGCTAGCGGCCTTCCACGCTACTATCAATTCGCACGTTGCTTCCGAGATGAGGATCTTCGGGCAGATCGGCAGCCGGAGTTCACCCAGCTGGATCTGGAGATGTCTTTTGCTACGGGCGATGATGTGATGCGCACTGTCGAAGGAGTCATCCGTCGGCTCTGGTCAACGTTGATGAGCGACGCTGCTCCAGAAGGTCCTTTCCGGAGAGTCTCTTATCAGGAGGCCATGTCAAAGTATGGCTCCGACAAACCAGACACGAGATATGGCATGGAAATCACGCGACTAGACTACTTGTTGCCGGTCGATCTAGTCATGAAAATCTCGCCCCTGACAAACCCCATTGTGGAGGCCTTCAAACTGGAGAATGTCAACAATGATCCAGCTGAGACTCAAAAATTCATCACAGACTTTTTGGACTCACCGGCTGGAGCCGCCTACAACAACAATCCTCACGGAGGACCCGGCGTCTTCGTGTACAACGGCAAGCAGCCACTTTGTGGATTACAACCATTTGGCTTTGAAGCTGCCGAAAAGGTCGAAGAGCTCCTCGAGCCAGATCACGGTGACCTGATCATTCTCCAGGCTCGCCCTCGTGAGCCATTTGCAGGGGGATCCACGCCCTTAGGCGATCTTCGTCGCGCCTTGCACGCCCACGCAGTATCGACCGGATTTAAAGACGCACCCACAGGCTTCGACTTCATGTGGGTGGTAGACTTCCCATTGTTCTCCCCATCGTCCGAGTCCGAGCCCGGCCAAGGCGGTGCCGCAGGCTTCTCTTCTACCCATCACCCATTCACAGCACCCAAGACCGCCGCCGACGTGGAGCTCCTTCTCACTGACCCCACCAAAGCACTGGCCGATCATTACGATCTCGTCGTCAACGGCGTTGAGCTCGGTGGTGGCAGTCGACGTATCCATGACGCTGCAGTGCAGGAGTTTATCTTCCGTGATATCCTGAAGATGCCCGCTGAAAGACTGGAGGATTTCTCTCATCTCTTGGATGCGCTCCGCGCTGGATGTCCCCCGCATGCCGGTCTTGCGCTGGGTTTTGACCGTCTTGTTGCAGTGATGCTTGGTAAGGAGTCTGTACGCGATGTTATCGCTTTCCCCAAGACGGGCAAGGGTGGCGATGATGCTATGGTTGGTGCGCCGAGTCTTATGACTGAAGCTTCGCTGGAGACATATCATTTGCAGCTGAGAAAGCCATGATAAGTCAAAAGGAAAAGCGAAACATTTCAATGTATTCAATAGTCGTGTAAGATATGAAAGATATGCCCGTCAACAAAAACCTTGCTCCTCAATGATTTTATACAATCGCTTCGCTTGGTCGGGCGTTTTCTCCAAACCAGTCTTGATGGGACGTGGGAGGGCTGCCGTTAAGACAGATGAAAGTGCTCTCCTTTTAAAGTGGAAGGGCCGAGACGGCCAACTCCTAGGAACGGTGTGGTTGAAAAAGGAAAGCATGATATGTGTTAGTTAGACAAAATCTAACGATAAACTTGCATGAAGAACATGTCTATAATCTTTTTCAATGAAATAGATCCGTGATGAAATGAGTAGTGTTGTACAAATGATCAAGAAACAAGACGATCGAAGCCGCTCAAGGTGCTATTCCAAAATCGATCGAAAGATTGAGGTCAGAAACAAAAGATAGAAAAGGACATTTATATGTAACCCAAAACGCCAAAATCGACTTGAAGGGAGCGGCCCGCATTGTCCATCATGTCGGGCCTCCTTTTTAAGTGGTTGTCAAAAGACCATTCTGCTTAGATGAGGCTGTAGCCGCCTCTTTTCGAAGAAGTTCAGCTTCCTCTTCGTCATCGTAGTATAGATACTCGTCGTCATCGTCCTCTGGCTGTCCGAAGATCTTGCGCCATAGGCCATCCCAGAGACCCTTCTTTGTGACGAGACCGCCGACCAAAAGAATGGGGAGTTGCCAAATACTGGCCCAGAACAGTCCCCGTGCGGAGCCTTGCGCACCTTGATGTTGCCAGAAACGATATGCCTCACGAACAAGCCAGCCATTGGCTATCGTGCTCCCTACGAGGAAACCTTGTCCAACAACGCCAACCCACCAAAGGCCAATGGAGATGGGAAACATCAGGACAGAGTACCGCAAGGCTACCCGAGCGTTCCTCGCGGGGTTGACCCAGCACAGCATTCGGTATCCGGCGGCCTTGTATTCATCACGGATCAAATGCGACAAGGCGTTGAAGTGGGGGAACTGCCAAGCGAACAAGATCCCAGCAAGCAGCCAGCCACCGATGCTGTCCTCACTGAGGAGCATATCGCGCCATGTATCATGCCCGGTAGTTGCCGTCTGACCCGCAGCTGCAACCCATCCCATCAAAGGCGGAATACCGCCGACAATTGCACCAATCCATGTGTTAATCACACTGATCCGCTTGAGTGGAGTATAGACGAATCCGTATAATACGATATTTGCAGCCGACAGTGCCGTCACGGTAGGGTTCGTTCCAACGTAGAGCAACCCGAGGCCAGTCACTGCTGTGCCGAGGGCGAAGAGCAGAGCTCCGCGACGTGAGACAAGCCCTCGTACCAAAGGACGATTGCGCGTGCGCGACATCAACGCATCGTATTTGGGCTCAAGCATCATGTTTATCGTGTTGGCGCTGCAACATGACAAGAAGGTGCCGACCGTCAAGTATATGAAAGTAAGGGTCGATGTTGAGAGAGTCGGAAGGGGAGCAATTGATGGGTCAAGCGCAAGGAGAGAGGAGATAGGGTACATGCCATATGCAGAGGTCGTTGTCAAGACGATGAGAAAGGAGAGTCGGGGCTTCGTGAGGGCGAGATAAGCGGCGAGTTTGCGGCGAATGGAGGTTTGAGGAAGAGAGGAGGAGAGCTTGGACAGTTGCGCCGAAGCATCGAGAGGTATGACCGGCTCAGCAGCTTGGGTTTCCTGTGCTGCCAATGTCTTGAGACGCTTCCTCCTCCTGTGTGGCAATTCATTGTGAATGTCTTCGGCGACTGTGGAGTTCGAGGACTCCGACTGGGACGTGTTGACGATCTCATTCGGCACGTCGGAGGGGATGTTCGGATTTCGGGGGGATGATGAAGATGGCTCAGAGGTTGTGGAGATGAAGGAAGATGTAAAACCACCCTTCAGTCCTGTCGCATCATATAGACGATTGGCCGAGAAGTAGTAGGTCTTGTGGAAGACGGAGCTGCCCTGGTAGGTCGCGACACCCATTCGCCTGTGGGACGAAGACCAAAAGTTCCGAGTGGTGGACGGCAGGTGAGACCGAGATTGACCTAGACATCGCGCACACGAAAGTGCCTCCTGCGATGAAGGCGCTAGCCTCCACCTCGCCGATCGTAGCGGGAGCATGGCGCGATCGGAGATGGTGCGGAGAGAGTCGGTGCTGGCGAGAAGGCGAGGAGGAAAAGTGGAAGAACGAACCGCTTCCCCGATTGCGCACAGACCATGTTGCCGCCTTTCAGCTTGCGGAATGTCCAAGACGGGCAGAAGTGGTCAACTTTTTTGGAGCCGTCATCTCCAAAAGTTGTCCCTTTTCAAGAATATCTCCCAGTTTTGAGAAGTCGCGCGCACTTGATCCCCACAAGATGGATGTTCTCCAAAAGAGTGTCGTGACACCGCTTCAGCCGGTCCTCAAGCCCATCGTCGAGGCACTTCCTCAACCTGTCCACGATGCGATCATCTCGTTGATCTCAGCCCCTTGTCACAAAGCTCTCGTACTCGACCTCAATCTGGTCGAGGATTCCGCCTGCACTTCACTAGCCATCTCCAAGGCTTTAGGTATCGCCATCGTGGGCGCCAGCGCTGTGGTCAAAGTGCCGCAGATTCTGAAGCTCATCAATTCTCGCTCTTCTGCCGGTGTTTCCTTCGCATCCTACGCCCTCGAGACTGCCAGTCTTCTCATCACCTTGTCCTACAGCGTCCGAAATGGTTTTCCCTTCAGCACATTTGGCGAAACCGCTCTCATTGCGATCCAAGATGTTGCAATTGGCGTTCTCGTCCTGACCTTTGCTGGCCGGTCGGTTGCAGCTGCCACATTTGTCGCGATTGTTGCGGCCGCCGTGTACGCACTGCTTTTCGACCAAAACCTCATTGATGGCCAGACCATGGCATATCTTCAAACTGGTGCTGGCGCGCTCGGTGTCGCGAGCAAGCTTCCGCAGATCTATGCGATCTGGAAGGAAGGTGGCACTGGGCAGTTGAGTGCTTTCGCGGTAAGTCCTTTTATTTTGAATTGGCGCCCGACATTGCTTGCTTAAAATCCCCTGCTAATCATGAATTTCGGCTCCTCGCATGCAGGTCTTCAACTACCTTTTCGGCTCTCTCTCGCGCATTTTTACCACACTTCAGGAAGTTGAGGACAAGCTCATCCTGTACGGATTCATTGCGGGCTTTTCGCTCAACCTAATCTTGGCTGCGCAAATGGTTTACTACTGGAACAGCCCTGCGCCCAAGCAAAAGACGGCTTCTTCCGCAAAGATTGCGGAAAAGCCTGTTCCGACTTCAAGCTTCGCACAGAGCTCTAGTGCTTCGCCGCGGCCTGGCTCAAAGACCCCTACAACCCGCCGTCGGGGTTAAGAGTCGGACAAATACTATTTGTCTAGAATCGATCATAAGTCGTGATCTTCTCGTAGAAAATTCGTTATAGAACACTCCCAATGAATGCTTTTTGAGGAATCTGTATCCAGAGGGGAATAAGTGGCGCCCACCAGTCCAAGTAGAGGTAAAGAAGAGGTCCGACTGCGGAGCACGCTTGTTGCGCGAGATCCGGGGAGAACGGGGAACCCATTCAGCACATCACGGCATATGTCCCGTGGTCATGTAGCGAAGAATCTTGTCCAGTGGAACCACGGGTTGGACAGGATGTGTGTGGTGAGGCGCAATGTCAAATTCAACACCTCCGCTCGGCTTGCGATGCACCCCCACGACTTCCATCTCATCCTCTTCGTCATCTTCCTCGCCCTCCTCCTCGTCATCGCTGCCGTCGTCGTCTTCCAGTTGCCTTCGCAAGCCCGTCACTACATTCTGTATGCCGGCCTCGCGCTCTTCCAAGGTGTAGTTTCCTCCCCAGTTACGTTTCCGAGCTTCTTGATTCGCCTCAATTGGCGCCCATTGCCATAGTTCGGTCAGTTCGGCATCATTGAGCCGCTTCGTACTCGTCATGGCTGCGTCGCTGGGGTTGGGTATCGTCGATTGAGAGGGGAGGGAAGAAGATGCGTGGGCGGCCATGCCTGCGGCTCGACCTCGGGCCACCCAGTCCTCTACGCGAGGGTCAAGCTTTGTTCGTAGCAGTTGTTGGAGCATAGGCTCTTGTGTGCGACCTGGGTACTCGGGGCCCGGGTATGCGACAACGGAGGCGAGCAGATCACGGTGATCGGAGAGATGTTCCGTCACGCTAATGAGGTTGTTTGATATGATGCTTGCTTGGGCTTGGAGGGACGACCTGGGATTCAGTCAATTGATCGAGTTTTCCCAAAGTGAAGAGCGCAGCAGAAGGGGGTCTGTTCGCGAGGGAGAGTTTGCATACCATGGTGGCAGAGGATCACCCTGCTCCAAACTTGACACTAGGGATCCGAGAGATCGCGTCAACTGGACCAGGCGTTGGCGCGACTGCTCAAGAGTCTTGTAGTCTTCTGAAGTGAGGGGTGCCATGGTGTGCGGTCGGCGAGGGAGCAATGAGGATGGGGAGCACAAGTTGAAGATGAGCGCAGGCGATGTTCTTTTGGTCGGAGCAACAGATTAGATAGCGAGTGGGCCCGCACTGGCGCTCCTCTTACTCTGATGAGCTCGTGATCGTCCTGCATTTGCTGTGCTTCTTATCGATTGCGGCGTACCTCCCAGGGATATACTTCCAACCTCGTACGAATCTCCAACTTTGAATCTGTCCACATGCGTTTCCAGCAAGATTGGTATGCATGGTGTGCATCATCATACCTTGCCTGAAGGTATCAACTTCAACTTCTCAGGATAGGGTATTTTGTTGTGGAGACTATGGAGCCAGCATATCAGCACATCATCACATGATATCGGGATTCGGGAACGACACTCGATTAGATGCTCACTTTGTATCTCAGGCCTGTCATCGGCTGAATCTCTTGAAGACGAGGCAAGTGTTCGATAATACCGAGCGTCTGCTGAGCCCGACAGATAGGTGAAAGGCACAGCAAGCGCATTCTCCTCGCTGGATAATATACATACATTACCTCGCTTGAGGCAAAGTTGAAAGACTTACGCTCGTCTCTCACGCTCGGAACTGTTTCCTCACGAGAGCAACATTCCCTATATCACTCCGGCCATGAACATCAGACGAGATGAACAATCTTCACGAAGATAGTACCCAGGAAGTCAAAATTCAAGATATTCTTGAGCCATATTAGCCTAGCGCTTCTGCCACTTTCATTCCACCACCTCCAGTTGGCCAGACCCCAAGTTACCCTTCACAACTAGACTATATAAATTCCAAGGGACCCTATTTATAGGGTTCCACCCGGTGATCCAGATGATGACCGTGGCTCTGGAAGTAGTACCCAAGCGTTGTTATCATGCTCAAGAAGCAGAGTTCTCTCAAGATACGGTAGACGCCTACAGTGCGGATTTGTATGATCGAGGCAGCGTCAACCGTGGGCCCTAGGTATTTGCTATCCTTTGAGTAGAGTCCCCTTTTATTTTGTCATCTACAACCCCGATCTGGCGGGGAAGCCGAATATCCAAATTCTTCATCCACTTGAAATCGAGTGCACCGTGTATTTTGAGAGCGTTATATCCAAGAGTATTCAATAGGTGGTCGATTCGATCGAAAAGTTATGAGTGCAAAGCAACTCAATTTAGAGAAATGGATATTTCTCAAGACTATAGCATCGTATCTACACCCGACTCCGCCCATGTCAGTTCCTGTGCCGGCCTTTCACCGTGAAAATGAAGCAGTCATCAACCGCCTAACTCGTGGATTTTGTACTATAGTCCGCAGATCTATACGCATGCTGCCACCTCAAAGTCAACAGTCTCTCTTCTCCGGACTGTTCGATCAAAATTCACGAATGACCCCCATGAAATCAAAACTGCACGATTTCCCCTCCTCGCCGTATACGATTAATTCGTGAACGCCGCTCAATCTCCCACGGCCACATCCATCGTAGATACTCATCGTAGATACTCGGCCAGTCCCATCTCAGAAGCACATCCCATCCCGCCTCCAAAAATAAACCCAACCCGTTCCATCCATTCATCCATCCATCCATCCACTGAACGCAATGTATACAAGCCATAACCACTCGGCTACGCAGGAAAACATCCACCCCACGAGTCAAATATCCCGAATCCCTCAAACATCCAAAGCGACCGGCGCCTCGAGCCCAACCTACTCCACTCCAATCCCCCCCCCCCCCCCCCCCCTTATCCCCGTTCCCCAGAAACCCTCACAAGCTGACAGACCAAGCTGACAGCTCCTTTACAACTTGGAACGCTCTCACCCAATCGACTCCCTGGCTCTACCAGCTTACTCTCCCCCATCTTACATTTACCCCCTCCCTCATGCGGTCTGACTCTGGGTGCGGGCGTCCCAAGGCTGGAGATCTGACCCGACGGGCAAGTGGAAAGTTATTTTGGGGCCAGAATATGCGGGTTGTTGCTATTTCGGGAGCTCGAGTTCTGTGCTTGGCGGGCGCCGGGTCATACTCTTTCTTTTCTTGCGGGAATTGCTATTAGTTTTTTTTTTGATATTCTTAGAGAAGAAGGGGTGGGGGACGAGTGAGTAGGCTTGAAGATTTGGGGAGAGAGCTGAGCCCGGGGGCAGGATGGAGTTATTAAATGAGAGATTGTCCTGTGGTTCCTCCTGTTTGTCTTGAGTTCGAAGAGGGCCGGGGAATATTTCCGAGGTTTTTTTTTGGGCTGTGCTTTGCGGGTCTGCATCTGGATCTGCCGACATTCTGCTCTTATTAAATGGGGGTTTGGGATCCTCTTCTGCTGGGATGTTCTACATGTCCACGAGACGTGATCATCACAATGCCCTTGATGCGGCGTTCTTCTTCTGAGGTTCTGTTTGGGAGGAAGAATTCGTGCTTACGACGCAAGATGAAGATGGACTCGGATGAACAACAAAATGGCATTTGGTATCACTACTGACAGAAGAACAAACTGGGAAACATAACTGGGCAGAGCAATGGATGCGGTGTACGGCACAACATACAAGCTCTTCCCAGGCACGTGAGCCATTTCATCTGGCTCAAAGAGACATCGTGATGTACACGCCATTCGACTCTGATATACTCCATGACGACACAGATGACAAGACTCGTCAATCGACTTGCGAGATCAACTCATGATACTATCGTCAATTGACTTGACACACCGACTCAAAGGACAGCAGCACTCATCACCATTCTGCGACTTTCACTTTTTCCAACCTTCGACCCTCAAAGAGGCGGCTTTTGATCAGGCTGAAACTGCCAGTGTCCCGCCCCCGCTTGCGGAGACACATACGCCGAAGGGGACGAAGGGGATTGAGTGATCTGATCCATGTACGGCGTCTTTCTACCCACTTCGTACCCATGCCCACCTATTTGCATGGTGGGATGAAGGTCTGAAGGCGAGGTCTCTCGAAGCTCGTACGAGTATGAATTCTTGGCTTCATCACTAGGCGAATGTCCCTGACCATGGCCACTTGCGAACGAGATGCCAAATCCTGGTCCATACTCGGGGTTCTGGGCTTGACCGGTATAACCCGTGCTGTACATCTGGGGCGAGTATCCCGCTCCGCCTGGGCCCTGTTGGGGCTGCAAGTGAGAGGGATCGTGCCACATATCAAAAGGTGGGTTCTGGCGTCGTCCGCGGCCGGCGCGTCTTCTGCGTCGCCATCGGATGAAGAAGTAGCAACAGCCTGCGAGGCCGAGGACGAGGATGAGAAAGCCTACGATGGGAATGGCAATCACGATGCCTAGGTTGGGGCCCGGTTTGGACGGGGAAGTCGTTGCGAGAGATAGTGTGGATGGGAGGAGGACATCGGAGAAGATTCGCGAGGGCGCAATGCCAAAGACGTACCCGACGGCCGTTCTCAGGTGACAATCATACCGGATGGATTCGAGGACTGGATTTCAACGCGATTCTCACATGGTCAGTTGAGGATGTCCCAGCACAGTATGACCTCGGGAGGGACTGATGGAGAGAAAGGTGAAAGATTACGCACAGTTGGCAATATACACCTGTTGGTATCCCATGGAATACGTGAGATTATAACAAAACTCGCAGCTGTTGATGGAATTGTCGGCAAACCCCGTCGAACCACACCAATTGTGGAAGTTGTCGGCGCTGGGATCCAACAGGTTGAGCTCGGAGGCGGCTTGAATGCCTCCACATCCGACCGTGCAAGGTGTTGAGATGTTGGCTGCTATTTCTGGGTATCCGAACACACACGACGTGAACGCATACCGCAAGTTGTCTGGATTCAACATCAGCAATCGGTTCAGCGGATGGAGAGTTCCCGAAGAAAGAGAGGACGAGAAGCAATCCTCGACTTACACAATCCCCAGTCCACGTCCGTCTCCCCACTTAACCGATCTACATACGTGCTTTCCAACTGGCAGGTGATACAATCTTCAAAGTCCTTGCCCTTGCCGTTGTTGAACTGGCTATCAAGACACGCAATTTGGGACGCTGTCGTATTGGGAGATAGCTTGTGGCAGATGCTTGCACATGGCGACCCACTGGTTGTCCGGAGACCTTGGACAAGCGGAATGCCACTGCCAGCCAGCAATGCAAATGTGAAGAGGGCAAGCCCCCTGGGCGACCGAGATGGCCCCGGTTGTGATTCGAACATGATGGTCGAAATATAAGGAAAGAAATGAACGAAGAGATCCGATTGCAGTCGACGGCTAGTAATCAACAACCATCGACCGACTGACAAATTGCCACAGGTCCCGGAGGAGGTGATCGGCAGCTATTTGAGAGGTAAAGCCCCTTTGTGTTGACTCTTGACTCTTGACTGTTGGATCGATTTCTGGGTCCAAAAGTATTGGGACGACGAGAGAGATTCACGATTCACACCATCAGATGGACCGCCCGGTATCTTATTTGGCCACGAAGAAAATGACCTTTAAGGCTTTCGTTTTCTGCCTATATTGATCAGGTCACCTTGGACCTCTTCTCTCGCCTAGCGGCAATCACGCTGGACTTGCCGTTTGAAGCGGAAAAGAGGGAAAATATCGTATCATGGAACCAACCAGTTCCAGGATCATGACTAGCGCAAGTGGCAATGCACTTACTCCGCGTTAGCTCTGGAGCTATGTGCGCAGCGTGAAATCGGGTCGGCGAGGGGGATGACAAAGCGACAGGGGAGAAACCTTGACCGGAGGGGGGAGAGCGGTCCTCGATCCAGCCGAAGGTGAACCTGCAGAAAATCACACCGCGAGCAGCATTCAACGAGAGTTGCGGGAGTGCTTCGTCAAGTCAAGTGCTTCAGTGTCTTAAGCTTCGGCGCTTAGAGCTCCTCCGCGGGAGGCAAGTTGCATTGGTGCGCAGAGAGAGGGGAGATGGTTGGTGAGGAGTGCATGATGGGGACGATCTTGGTGCGCAAAGGGTGCAGGAGGTGCTGAAGGTGCTGAAGGTGCCGGAGAGAGAGAGGAACCCAACCAGCAGAACGTGATGAAGGTGTGACGAGGAGATTTGAGCAGAGCCACAAGTGATTGGTGATGGGCGCAGCTCGATAGGTTTGTGACTGTGACTCGTGGTGCATAAGCTGCACGGGCCCCCGGACGGGTGGAGTCGAGGTGACTCTGAGTCTGGAGAGTCTTCCACACTTGGGTTGCCCCTCATTTTAGATGGTGCCGATTAGCCATCCGGCAGAATAGCCCGCACAGGTCGGAATCCGGGTTGGAGGACGGTCCCATGGGGAATGTGAAGATACTTGCTGTGGCACTATGAGTAAAAGGGCCATGGCTGACATTTGTTGTTGAGATTCCAGGGTTGACGATGCTGTTCTACTGTCGATGGATGGGTAAGTGCCAAATGCGACGATCCAGGCCGATATACGTTGTGGAGAAGGGTCGGCACGGATGGATGTGGAGCTCGGCGGGGCGGGACCGGACGGCAGATTCAGTCCCATCCGCCATGTCGTCCATGGAACTGGGGGTCACGTGACTCTGATCTATGCAGCAGAGGAAGCATCTGACCGATTTATAGTACTCGCTGCAGGACAGGGACAAGGGACGAAGCGACCAGCACTAGATGACACAAACTAAAGTACGGACGACCTGAACTGACCGCCAGGAGAAGAAAAAAAAAACAGAAAACCAACACCAAAAGACATTTCTCGTGCTGCAGAAAAAGTCGACACAATCACCAACAAGAAGCTAAGAAGACAACCTCCCTCGCCACGGCCCAAACACAAACGAAAAGCAATTTCAAGGCCACCAAAGAAACCAATAAACAACACGGCGGGTCCTTAACCTTATCGACATCAAAACGCATAGACAAGCAATGTAAGTAGTCGTAGTAAAAATCCCTGCCCCTTCGGCAATGGTAAGTCACCCATAAAGCTCGTCATACGAGGGAACCATCCGCTGCTGGGATTGAGCCTCATCCATTTTGGGTCGGGAGCGATGAATCGGTCGCTTGTCATGCAAAGCATGATCAAGTTTAATCGCTAAGCGCGGCGTACTCGGAGGAAGTGTAGGGACCGAGACGGACGAAGCCGCAGTATAGCTGGTGCACCGGGAGCTTGCTGTCCCGGCGGTAGACGAGATCGGATCTGTCGCGGCACTTTGCTGGCTGAGCCGACGCATACGTTGAGTGACCGACAGAGGCGGTGATTTGGAAGGCCGGTGATAGTCATGGGCCCTGTCATAATTCTCTTGGGGCGATTGTTGTCGAGGGTCGGCCGCTAGAGGGCTGCGGACCGAAATATCATATCTGAGCTGCCCGAAGCGGCCCGGTGCAAGGTCCTCGTGGTCCTCTTCACAGCAGTCGTCATCGCTCTCTTCGTCCCCGTCTTCGCACGAGTCTTCCTCCCCTGCCAAGGTCTTTTGAGAATGATTCGTGTCGCGCAACGTGCCGTTGATGCCGAGCCCTCGTGCGGGTGGTGCTCGCCGACTCCGGTCGACCCGATGTCGTATGTTCTCGTTGAAATAACCCTTAGGGATTACCGAGATGGCATGAAGCTGGTCCATCGGTACATCTGAGCCGTGGTAGTGAGAGTCACTGGAACGTCCAAAGTCGCCTGTCGATATAGGCTCCGTACTCATATAATCTTTTCGCTCCCGCGACTGAAAACTGGCAGAGGCTGCCCCCATCGAGGCATTTGCAACGAACCCTGAAGGTTGATCCCACTGATTCCAGGATCCTTGATTGGGATAGCTAATTGACGGATCGCCCCAGCGCGCGTCAAGCTCGGATGACAGCCGACGCTTCCTCCTGAGCTTCTTCATCAGGCTCGCCATGGCTTTCAAAGGGTCTATCATCAAGATGCAGAGAGAGAAGATCCACGGGGTCGTCGAGCTGAATATCCTGGCGGTGGTCCGCCCAGAGACGAGCGGCAGTGATTCACAAGGAGACCTGGGGGGTTTCTGTTACCAGTCTCATCGCAAAGGCAAAGTATCAGACTCTGGCGCGACAGTGACAAAGCGGTGGATAGGTTTCTGACGGACCCGAGTTGGCGTCCGATAGAATGGATAGGTGGCAGAAGGATAAATATGAAGCGATCAGAGAGGGTTCACACCCACAATCTTCAATCCCACAGCAGCTTGGCCGTCCGACCTCGTAGTTGACGTGAATGATTCGAAAGGACAATGAGGCCCCGCCGCATGTCTGGCAATTTCGTCAAGAAAGGGAAAGGATCTTCTAGATCGGTCTTTGCTGTTTATTGTTGGTTTTTTGGGGTAGAAGGCCATACAAATTCAGTGTTAGACTCGAGTTGGAAGCCCGTTGGACGGGAATGGCCCTTTCAACGCTGTCCGCAGAGACGCCACTGGGAGGGACGACGATGCGTGTTCAGCACAGGTCAACAGCGCTTCAACCGAGCAGTTCACAGTCACGGAAACGGCAGAACTCGGTAATTGCATGCAATCTAGTGCATTCACTCCGGCCGGATCTCACGAGGGATGCTCAATCACGGGTGGACAGAGTCGAAGGAGCGAAGACTTCTTCTTGGGCCCCTGCAGGGATCTGAACGTGGACAGAGGCAGCTTTGGTGGGGAGCAGATCAACCGGACTGGGGAGGGACCCACGGTGAGGTAGACAAGAGAACTGACAAGTACGGTATGGGCAAGCTTCAACCATTTTAGACAATAGAATGAACCCAGTCTTCTCACCATTAGCTTCTCCTCTCTGACCGTCGTCTTCGATGATCCCTATTTGCTGAATGTTCCCTCTGGACTTCCCACCACGATCTGAGACAAGTCCACTGTCCACATCTAGAATGGAGAGAGTGGGACAAGGAGAAAAGAAAAGAAAAGGAGAAAAAAAAAAAAAAACTAAAAGACTAAACAATCTCAGTTTGCAGTCTGCCGCGTCCAACCCTGGACGAACGCTTGATAGAGAGGGCATGACGATCCCGGTATAGGTTGCACTGAGTTACTACTGCAGGCTGTCCACCATCGGTCTTGGCAGGGCGCTTGTTCCGTGATTAGTGTCTGCGCACAACGCGAACGGGAAATCTTGAATGGAGTCAACGGCTGAGCTTGACTGGATGTGAGTGGATAGCAGACGAGTCATGGATGTCTTTTGGCAGCCGATTCCAATCGCTGTCGAACTGTTAGGCTGTTATGCTGTCGGGCTTTATTTTTTTTCTCAACCTTGCTTTGTCGCAAGTTGCAGCACTCAATCGGTACCGCCGACGTACGTTGATCTTCTCCCGGGGCTAACGATGGTGCAATGACAGGTCCCGGAGAATCAACCGGGCTGTGCCTAGTACCTACTGGGATTCGATGACCACGGGCGTATATGTCTTGCGTCTGAAGGGAAGCGTGAGGTTGTCTCACTCTTCTCTTCGACACTGCAACATCACCCCATGACCAGATGATCATCCCCGCGGCGAGGCGCATCGAATGCTCCAATACAGGTCCAGAGGCGTAGACGAGGAGAAGGAGAAAAGACAACACGACAAGCCCACCGGCCGCCGCGACAGGGATTAGAAGAGGGGGAGGGAAGGAACGAGTCCTGTCAACGGCTCCGGAACATGGAGTGCTATCGGTCCTATTGTCCAGGTCGACATACTAGAACTCCCGTACTACTGACTGGCTGCAGTAGGACAGTGCTGGTGAAAGTCCGGTGTCCATCTGCCGCAGTGCTCGTCATCCCTGCATCGGCGCCGATGTTACGCCCGCGAGTGGAGCATATCCTGATTAGATTTGCGGTGCCGCGCTTGTTATGGAGCCCTTCTGAGTCTCGGGGGGGGGGGAATGGCTGTCTGTCCACTCGACGGTGGGATGGCCGGTTGGCACGCTAGGCGTGGTTCTTCAGCCCAGGCCTTTTGGAGGAGTGGACAAAGCCTGTACATGAGGGTATCTGAGAGCGAGCATCGAGACTTCAATCTCTCCTCGGGAACGCGTCCCCGTCAGAGGTCGCGAATGAGGAATTTGTGGATGAGCATGATCTGTGGTTCCGAGTGTAACAAGGTTGATCGTCCCGTGGACCCCTCGTGGCGGGAAGAGGTCTGACTGTCATGCTCCGGAGTTTATCGGAGTCAAACAGGACAACCTCCAGGAACGTGAGGTGTCTGTGCTTTTCGACCGTTCTCGGGAGCCACACTTGAGATGCGACACTACTCATCGGGGAAAATGAGGAAAAGGGATAACCTCAACCTGATGACGATCCAAAAAAAAAAAGAAGAAAAGAAAAGAAAAAGAAAAAGAAATAGAAAAAAGGGGGAGCCACCATGACAAATCCATAATGGGTGTAATTGAATAGGTGATCGTTTGCATTCCGGCCCTTTGGGGTCCTGGATTTCCTGGTCGGATGCCGAAAGAGGGGAGACAAGATACGCATGGAACGAGTGGAAGAGAGAGCATCAAGCGGAACCCCCGTACAAGATCGACGGAGGAGAGCAAAAACACGGGCCACGCACGCATCCGTCGTCCATCATCAAGAGAGAGAGAGAGAAAGGAAAGTGGAAGATCCGCGACCGAAGCAGCGTCCACGCCTGATGGCGGATTTAGCGCGCAGCGGGCTGGCCCAGTGGGAGTCGATGGTGCACGCCACGAACCCATTTGGCAAGTCCATACTCCATACTCCGGAAGTCCATAGAGTCCATACTTCTACTACTCCATGGTCCATAACTCCATACTCCATACTCATAGTATACAGATACTCAGTAGAGTCAGTACTGCGGTACAGGAGAAGTGGAGGATGGGAGGACATCCTTCATTGAGAGGTACCAAGTAACCCTCATGTGACTACCTAGGTCGCAGACTAGGCTAGTGACAAGGTAATTCTCTAGTATCGCAGTAAGTACAGCGTCCCAGCCCTGCAGCCTGGAGTTGCCCGGCGTCGAGATTGGCCCCGATTAGTTAATAGTTACAACTTACTGGACGCATCACCCGCTCGAGAAGATTACCAGATTCGGATACTTGCGGGGACTCGTAGATAGCAAATAAGCATAAGTACCTTCTGCCACGGACGTAGTACTTGTGCTCGTTCTTCCACGCTCAACAGAGTACTGATTCAGCGGCGCAGTAAATGGTGACTGTAGAGTGGCGTGGCCATGCCCAATGTTCTAGCGGTAGTAATTGTGTTGAAGTCCTCCCAGATGCAGGTGAATTCCACCTCTCGAGCAGTATACCAAAGGTCAAAAAGCTCTTCACAATGCACATACTTGTAAGCAGCACGGAACCCGTGCTGCTGACAGCGACTCGGAGACTGAGGTTCCTTACTCCTGCACCATCATCCTCGGTTATGTTCTTGGTGGGAGACTGACAACATTACTATACAGTATACAGTATACAGTATACACTATACCCAACCTCTTGATCTTTCCGTTCAAGGCATGGAATCGTTTGGATTATGTTTATTTTTCTCCATAGAGCACAACAAACGCCTACGCTAGTTCATGAATCATGACATGGTTGCTCGTGACCGAAAAGAAAAGGGCAAGAAAAATCACAATCTATCGAAACGACAATGCTTCTGGGACAAGTCAAGAAGAATCGTTCACGAAAAAGCCCGAAATCCGTTCGAGACTCCGATGTTGGAGTTAAAAAAAAAGACAAAAGCCCAAAAGCCCCCCCCCCCCCCCCCCCCCCCCCCCAAAAACAGACGCCCACCGGCCAAGCAGTGCCCTGGGAGGCTGGGCCCCATCATATGGAGCCCGCCAAACCTACTTGGAGCCGGACCAAACTTTCAATGGGCAGGGATAAGTCATAATGGGATTATCCGCCTCCCGGTACCAGTGCACCGGGGTTTGAACCACAGCACTTCTGGAGGGTCAACCTTGCCTGTTGCCTAGTAGTACGCTTGCGTCGGTGCCTGTGAGACCATGTCTGGATTTTGACACATTATTCTGATCGATCGACTCATCATGAATTTTTCAAAAGTTGGTAATCAATCTCGACAAGACCGGCTTGGCCCGTCGCGGGCCCCGGGAGCTCTGCCCAGCGGCAGCCGCGGGCATGGGCTCCGAGAAACTGCGTTCCCTGCCATCACCCGGTCTCGAGGAGCGGTGATGCTCCGTGGAGCCCATATTGGGATGGTGGCTCGACGCCACGGTCGGCTGATTCCGAACCGCTCGAGATTGGGGTTGGGATGGTGGTTGGAGTTGGGGTAACGGGGGTGCCGCGCACAGGTTGGGAACCCGCGGCGGCTGGAAGTACATGGACGATGGGCGCGCGTCGTGATAGTGCACTTCGCTTAGTCGGGATGATTGGCCCGGCAGGTGATGGTGCCAGGCAAAGGAATCGACGGTGGAGTCGGTGAAAGACGGCTGAATGGGAGGGTATTTGGATGGGTCGTAGGTCGGCAGGGCTGGATAGCCTCCCGACAAGTCGACGGATGCGCGGGAGGGCGGATAAGATTGTTGTGGAGGTGGCATCGCATTGTGGTGCTCATGATGATGATATGGGTGTTGGTGGTGGTACTCTTGCTGGTGCGGGCCACTCCTCCTTTCTCGGGCATAATAGTATTGTTGAGATGCCGTGCCGGTGCTGTTGCTGTTGCTGGTGCTGGTGCTGGAGCTGGAGCTGGCCTGGCGGGCCTGCGACGAAGCAGAATACCCGCCGGATCCTCCCTGGCCAACCCTAACTCCGACTCCATCCCCCACGCCCAGGCCCAGCTCATACAGGAACCCACCGTGGCCTCGTCGAGACTGTGGGTGCGAGGTTGGCGCGGGTGCGAAGGAGGAGAGTGGCCGAGGGTGCGTTGAGCGGGGCCCCGGATGAGCAGACACTGGAAGCAAGCCCAGGTGCTCGGGTTCGTGCGATTGGCGCTTTCGCTTCGCTCGCTCCTTGCGAGAGAAGATGTGCAGCAGATTACCCGTCACTGTGATCGTGTCCATCCGGTCAGTGGTGTGGATATGTGGATGTGATTCATTTGAGACGATCTGCATCATCCGCCGGTCTTGGCTCCAGCATGGAATTCAATCGGTGGAGAAACTCACTACTGGTGGTGGAGACTGGAGACGAAAGACTGGAGACAGCCTCCTCTAGTCCCGCGGAGCTAGCTCTCTAGCAAGTCCAAGGACCTCCGACTCACGGACAGTAGGCACTAGGCACTAGGCAGGCTGCTCGATGTGGTCGTGTTGGTCCCCTTTCTCTTGGGACGATAGTATCCTTTGATTGGAGATCTCAATGAGACAGCCAGGTGGACTGGGGATTCTCCTCGATAACGACAACAGATGAACCGGGGAGGACTCGCAATCGACTGCATCCAGGTGATCGACGACTCTCAAATCCCGGCGGGCCCTTCCTAGCTTAGGGAGTGATTGAGGCTTTTCATGCAAACACCTGATGGCAGTCACAGGAAGCTAGCAGGGGTCCTTCAGGTCCAAATGAAGCGGAGCGGATATGATGCTGTCCGATGGCGCGCGATTGGGAGACACGACGACAATTTCCAACCGGAGGAATGGCTCGAGACGAATCAAGGATCGCGTGGATGCACCGTACTGAGGGAGGACACCGGATTCAAGGTCGACCGCCCCTGTCCAGACAAAGTTGATGTATAGCTCGGGGGGACTCAGTCTTGCAGGTGGCAAGTGAAATCGAGAAAAGAAGGGTCAGGAATTAACCACCAGCCCCCTCCGACTATACACACTTCTCCTCATATTCCAAGAAGAAAAACAAGAGATCCAACCAAACTCCCTCCACCTCTCCTCAGTCCTATATAAGCCTTGTGTGCTTTTGTCCACACTGCAGTGCTTTGTTCTCTCGGTGCAGACAGAGCCGCCCTGTTCATGTGTAAGCGCGACGCCTCTGTCCCAATTTCCACCATCTCATCCGCACAGACCAGCGGTCTCTGTTTCAAAGAAGCCCGTCTGGGCACGCGATCCTCATTCGGGGAGGATCGCGACCCAAACGGAAGCCAGAGAATGTAAATTAGCGTTCAATCTTGGACAGCAAGACATCCCAAGCCACCGTCTCCGAATGCAAGAGGCAGCGCCATGGCTGCGGTGTACCCCTCAATT
Organism: Penicillium diatomitis; assembly: GCF_028827545.1. NCBI lineage: Eukaryota > Fungi > Ascomycota > Eurotiomycetes > Eurotiales > Aspergillaceae > Penicillium > Penicillium diatomitis. Next base: position 409,760 of record NW_026623181.1, on the reverse strand, counting down.
AGGGGCCTATTGATAGAATGAGGGTCCAAACGATAGAAGAGTTAGCAGGAGTTAGATTGTGCTCGTGCCCCCTCTGTCCCCAAACGAGGTGCATAATCTGCCATAATTATCTCACATTCTAGTCCAATCTGGACTGCCAGCTCATCGAGCGTAAGGACGTGCATGGCACTAAGTCCTGCTTGGGTATCGCCACAAGTCTGGCCTACGCCTGGTTTCATGCAAGAGCAAACCCCCCCTCCAGCCTGGCAGTGGCAGATGATGAATCGTATTATGCGGCTTGGTGCCTTGGTTATGCATACTGCAATTGGAACTTAAATCTGCCTTACCCGCTAAACCCTAAACTGACAAGTAATTAACTTCATCTCAGTCTGGGGAGAAAAGTCCTTCTGCTTGGCAAACCAACACTTCAAGAACTCTCTTAGTGGCTGGCCGTAAGCGCCCTTGGAAGATCGGAGATTCGGAGATTTCGGAGTGCAGGTTGTCGCCGCTGAGTACGATCCTCCGGGGTCCTTTGTGCAGTGTACCCAGCTATGACTGTAAACTTACATGTCTTTGGATAGAGATTGCCCCTCGAGTCGTCAAGCACTTTCGGGCAAGTGTCTTTGATCCCTTACATTATGGGTGGTCGTCAGACTTGATATCTGCGACCCATTTATTGTCAATCTGTTACGCTACTCCTTATGTACCTACCTAGATACGTGTGACTGGAAGGTGCAGTTGACATGTAGTTGAACTAGACAGCAGACACAAGCCAGTCCTTCGACTGTTTACCTGTACTCGGTGGCTCCATCCAGACACCGAGAACTACACTGATCTGGTATCTACCACCACTTAACCTTCCCTTCGTCAACCCTGAGAACAAAGTAATAATTCCATTGTCTGTCTCTTCGTGCTCGCAGCACGCCGCACCGAGTAGTAGTCATCAATCGGGGAATATTCGGAAACAAAATGACCAAGTCAACAGGCCCCGAGTAATGCCGGGACTAAAGCTGGACTACTTGTAGGAGTAGACGAAATTACAAGCGTCCATGTATAACCTCACCAGGACACTGAAAAAAACAAAAGAGTCAAAAAGGAGTCGCGTACAGTATACTATGATATAATTGACATGATTTTATACGACTCACATAAGAGAGAAATGCAGAAGGACCTTACTCCGCATACGCACGATAAACCGCCATACCTTTCTCGGTCGTAAAGTCCAGCGCCACACCCTGACCGACAAAGAACACAAAGCCCTCCTTCAACTCAACGTTTTGATCGCCGGGGATCTTCATGGACCCACAGCCTTTGGTGACTACCATCAAGCTCGGTCCCAAGATCGCCTGATGCGTCTCCGTCTCGCCAGCACCCAGGGTCGTGACCAGCACGGAAAATTCACTGATCGGGGGCGCATAGACATCGGTCCGTCCCTGAAGGCCCTTGTCGCTCTTTTTCCGGGGCAAGAGCGCGCTCTGCGCATCATGCGGGCTAAAAGTCAGGGCCTGGCCGAAGAGCTCGACGCTATCACGCTCCGCCACGGGACAGAATCCGGTGTTGATCACGTTGTCGGATCGCGCCATGCATTCAACAATATCACCTGAAAGGTAGGCATGGATACTGTCTGCGGGGACGTAGACCGAGTCACCAGGTCCCAGGGTAAGATAGTTCATCAACAGGGTGGCGACCAAATTACCGTTGTCACCGACGGAGTATTGCTTGCTCAGGCGATCCAATAGACCGGGGATGTATGTATCGGCGCCAAATTGGGACTCCGGTAGGGTCTGGAGTTCTTTGACGATACTTTCGACGTTATCAGCGGAAGCGCTAAGTAGATTGATGCACACTCGTCGAAGAGTCTCATCATCGAATTTGTCGGTTTTGGGAACAAACTGCTCCAGCGGCTTCAGCTTGAAGAGAGCTTCAATGTCCTGGAGGGGCTTCCATCCCGCGAACAGTTCAAAGTTGGAGAGAGCAACAGCAATCTCGGGCTTGTGGTTGGTATCTCCGAACTTCTTCGGGTCTTGCTTATGGAGTTTCTCGGCGAGTTTCAAGTCGGGGTGGATCTGGAGGGGCAGGGCCTTCGCGATGGAGAGGATCTAGACGTGTTTTTCGTCAATTTTGAACCCAGCACACTATCCCCTGGGTCTGCTTCGGGGTCTGAGTCACATACCTTAGGTAGGAATGGAATCTCCGCCCCGTATCGATCTAGAACCGACTTGCCCATCAACTGGGGGTTCTTTTTAATGTAGTCGGCAAGTGGCTCCCCGGTCGATACCAAGTGGGAGGGATTTGACGGATAAGTGCCCATCCACATCTGAGACGATCCATTTAGCAATCTTTCAATCCCCAGTAAACCCCTCTCGTATATTCGCAATAAATTTACCTCGGAATAGTATTGGGATTCGTCCACCTGGGTGTCTTTCCCAGGTGTCTTGGACCAGAGATGGGCAGCCATTGACTGTTTGCCCTTCTTACCCCAGCCGTCATTCTACCTCTCTCGTCAATATTTGGGTGCCTGTGACATATCTCGATTAGAGAAATCCGCTTACCTTGACGCCGCAATGCAGCTGGACTACCGCATCAGCCATTTTTGTATTCGGAATGATTGTGTTGGGTTTGAAAAGTCGTCCAAATGGGTCTCAGTGGAGGGAATTGGTGTATGAACAAAAATCTCTTCGGAAATCAAATGAAAGAAAAACAGAAGTTGATATCAGATGCGACATTTCCCATCGCTGCCAGTGGGACCATTTTGCCCATGCCGTCATTGTGATCAAGTGAATGCTCTATTCTGATTACATATCTTGTCTCGACCAGGCTTCCCTCGGCTTCCGAGCTGGTCGGAACAAGTTGGAAAGCCCTGACGAAGGGAGAGAAGCAGGTCACCAGGTGGAATGGAAGTCCACCAATGAAGAAAGAGTCGTTTTTATCTGACAGGAACCAGACGTTGGAGGTCTGTCTTGTTTCTGTTTGAGTCGAGATCAAGAAAGATAAGACAGGAGTTCAATTGGCACCGAATCATCAGTCGTCATGACGTCAACCGCCAAGCATTTTCAACGTGCCCGGCCACCAATGTATGCCGCGATCATGGTTGGAAGAGACGTGTAGAGGCAAATCTAAGAACAATAAGACAAACATTTGAACATAAGTAGAGAAGTAATTCAAGACTTTCTTGGATGTGTCAAGTAGATATCTTGCAATGTATCGCTACCCACATGCTTAAAGAAAGCTAGGTGCCTAAACTGTAAACAAAGCGCCACCCGAATGTTAAACGCCGGAAGTGCCAAGAAGTCGAATCTTCAAACGGTGGGCAAGGATCGACATAATCGTTTCAAAAATCCTCTGGAATCAAATTGGAGAAGTAGTCATTTGTCATTCCCAGTCATTTTGATCATCAGATCATCATCTCCATTATTCATAAATGTCCTCGGGATCGGGAACCATTGCCATGGTCATCGGCCTTAACGAGGTTGACCTCCTGTGACCGGCCGCAACAAAAGGCGAGGTCCTGCGTCTGGGTCGCATGGTAGAAGTGAGCAGAGGCCCCGAGCCTGAGCTGTCCGAGCTACCGCCGACACTTGATCCTACGCTGTGACGATCGTCTTCCCTGAAGTGGTAGCTTTGATGACCATGGTGCCTGGCCGACACTCGGCCTCGCTCTCGATCGTACAACTTAATAGAGTCGATGCATGAGTCACGTCGAGCACTGGACTTGCCAGAAGACATTGCCGATTGACTTCTTGAGCCATGAGGGGAGGGGATATCCTCAAGGTATCGGCCACTGGTCGGGATGTACCGATAACGATGCTTGGAATGATCTGGAGTTTCGGAGATCTCTGAAGGATAGTCTTGATGGATCGGCTTGTAGGCAAACTCTGGCTTCTTCTGCTCCCTTGATTCACCGCCTGGCGTTTGCAGTGAATCACCGCGAAGTTGCGATGGATGCGACGCCAAGCGCACAGAGAGTCTATTTCTATTGGGGCGTAGGTCACCCAAAGAGAGCGACTGACGCCGCGAGTTAGACTCATCAGATGTTCTCTCCGCTATGATGCCTGTGCGGTACTCATCGACGCTTCCGTTCTTGACCGTTCTCCTCGTCGGGCCATGTCTAACGGATCCTTCACGGCTTCGGTCTGCCGGAGAGCAATCAGGTACGAATCCTGGACCGTACAGCTGTCTCTCTTGTGCCCGGTGGGGGTTCTCGTATTGATTCCATGATCCATCTGTAGGCACTGAGATGGTCACATCTCCCCATCGAGTGTGAAGTGGCTTCGCAGATTCTGCGCGACGAAAGACCGCCAAGGGACTGTTGACTAGTCCTGCCATGGAGGCTGCTGCGCTTAACACTGATGTCGGTGTTTCAAATTGCTTTATGATGGCCAAGTAATGCAGGTCCTCGATAAATCTGATCAACAATTGATGAAGGGCTTGAGATCGTGGGAACAGAGCGGGGTGCTGTAAGCTTCTGAAGTAGGATTGTATCAATCCTGACTAGGCCAATGCAGGATAGCTCCAGCGTCCGCTGCGCGCGATACTCGAGGAGGAACAGCGCAGGCCCCCTCCCCATGCGATACGCGTGCAGGGCGCAAGACCAATTAACCTAAATGACAATGCGCCAGATGGAATCGGACCAGGTTGAGAATGGAGAGAAGCAGGGATCTGAACTTCCGCGGGAGGGGTTGATAGCCAATGACCTGGTACCTCCTGGGGAAAATAGCCTAGACTGGGGTGCAAAGGATTCACAAGGCGAGACCCGATGAGATGAGTTGAACCTGAGAATTCAGGACAGGGAGAGATGGATGGATGACCCTCAATCTTACTTCTTGAGATCACCACGGCGAACAACCGAAGACAGCGATGAGCAACATGAACGATTCCACAGGGGATCCCCGTGCAATTCGCACGGTGACGGGAGGCGTCCGGATATTAAAGCTTGGTGACTCCATTAGAATGTTCATCCTTCTGCTTATTTGCATGATGCGAAGCATACACAGAGGCTCGCTGAAGCTGACAAGGTTCCGGGCAGAGCAACGCTCAAGCCAGCTGGAGACGAGCGCGAAAGAGAAGGGCCTATGGCAGCTGCGCTGTGGCGCCGGAATGCTGCAGCTGAGCGGAGAGATCTGCGGAGGCTGCGTGAATCAAGAACAAAAGGAGCTGAAAAGATGAAACCTAAAAAAGAAAAGTATCATTAATTAGCAAGGCGCTGTTGGTCTAGTTCGGCTCTTATGCACGTCATATATCTGACGCGGAGCCCAAAATAGAAATCAATTAGCGGCAATTTGCATGAAACTATACAGCAGTGTAGCCATTTTGGGCGACTGGCTTTGAAAATGCAGCTAATTTAGTCTGTTATTTTTAGGTGCCTCTGAGGCGTCCGAGTGCGGACTGTACTGAGCAGAGCCAAAAAGCCATGTCAGACATATCAGTACCATTCACTTGTATTGATTGAGCTACTAAGGACTTTTCAGTAACTCGAGGAACCTGCTAAGTCACCACAAGTCGATTCCCCGGTTTCCTCCTTCCGCCAAAAGGAAGGAAATTCGCCAACATTGCGGATTGTTCTGAAGGACATACATACAAACGCATTCTCTAGTCGACAGAACACGTCGTCTCTATACTTCAGACGGAAGATTGTATAGTCAAGGTCGACTAACGGACTTGCGCAAGACAACCCGTAAGGGCATCTCGAAACATTTGCTCGGTATCAATTTTCGATACGCAAAAGTCAGGAAAAGCAAGCCTTACACAAGCGAGATTGAATTGTAGCTGCATTAATTGTGCAATGGTTACATTCTAAGGGCGCATGCGTTTGTAGATGGCTATGAGCAAGTGGATAAAACATATCATCATTCAGTGACATGAAGTTTAGTGCAGGGTATCTTGGCGTGTTCGCATTCAGGATTGAAACCTGGTGTACGTATCAACAACACTTCCGCGGGTTGGCCTGAAGTGGACAAAATAGGAATCAGACGTGCCAATATGGTGTACCACGTTTAGATATTGACTCTTGGTTGGAGCTGCTCAGACGAGCTAATTTTCATAGACGGGGTCATGTTCAGTTGATGGCGAGAGGAAGGAGACAAGGCTAGCGACACCTCTCGCGCCATAGCCGAGTAGACAGCTGTCGGCGAAGCTTGCCGGTCCGAGGCAGACCGTCGCCGCCTCGTGGACGATATCGATGGCCGCCGCGTTTGGACAGAACTGCGTCTCTCATTTTTGGACTCCGTGCCGTTCGTTGAATGCTCCCCACGCCGGTAAGGAGAATAATGACGGTGAAGGCCGCCATCCTCGTCTTCTTCCTCGCTACTTGAATCAAAGGTGAAAGCACGATTGGTGATTGCAGTGGACGATCGACGTCGTTGAGTCGGAGGCCGCGCTAGTGCACTCGTGGGGGGAGCTGCATGTTCAAGGGATACAGTGCTGCGCGCTTTTCGTAATGCCGGTGCAGTCACACTGCGAGGCAGGAGTTTCATGCGTCTCTTGTGAAGCTCTGTTTTAGACGAGCCCAGTCTCCTGTCTGTGAGGCGCCCCCTGCCATTTCCATTATCCAGCGATTGGACTGACTGCCGGATGTAGCTGTCGGTGTACAGTCCTGCTCGACTAGGACAGAAAGTGACTCGGGCTCGCATCTGCTGAACCGCGCGGTCGAGCGCTAACTCAATCGCGCATGCATTCCTGATCCTACTCAACCGGGGCCACGTTGCACGTTCCCCATTCAAACAGGCTTGAAGCATGAAGTCGGTGGTAGGGTTCTCAAGAATGCGTGGGAAATTGGAGGATATCAATTCCGGGTAGATGTTGATATCACCACTGTATTTCTGATTAATGATTGATGCAGCTTTCGTCATCGAAGTAGAAAAGACACCCATCTCTGACAGAACCGTCATTCGATGAAGCACCTCATCTTTCGCGAGGTGCGTCATCGTGTTCATCCATTGCGGAATAAAGGATTTGCTCGGCTCCGAGGAGATAATCGGGCCGTTCTCTTTTGGCAAAAAGGGTACAACGTGAGGGTTCACTTGTGACACGATAAAATGATTGACGTTGAACATTTCAGATAGCCGTGTCATCGGTAGATCGCCATCGACTGATCCATCGATGTACTGTCTGTGTAGATCATTCCACGGGGTGGCTTCTCCGGTCAGTGGATCTTTAGCCATTAGGGTGTAAGGACGAAAGACGAAGGGAACAGAGCAAGAAACCGCGCTAGGTGAGATTAGTAAGTTTAGCCTTCTATGGAAGCAAGACAACAACTTACACTGCCGACCAGATCAGAACATTAGGTGCCGAGATGTAATTGAGGAGCCGCGGTAGTTCATATGTACCCGCGCTTGAAACACATATGTTGAGAATCCGTCGGGTTCGGTTGTATGCTTCTTGAAATGTAATATCCCCCAGCCAAGCACGCATCGTGTTGGCCAGATGGTCGATCTCAAGGAAAGAACCGTACTTGAAGAATCGAGCTGTCTTTTGGAAAATATTTTCCTCCTGGCCCTGCTCGTTGAAAACTGCAAAGTTTCCGTGCGCATACGTCTCTAGCAAAGCTGGCAGCTCATCATCGGTCCGAGTGCAAAACACCGCGCACACAATGCTGCCGGCTGACGCGCCTGAGATGATGCGCGGAATGAGTTTCGACTCGTATAGAGCCTTGAGCACACCTATATGGGTCATGCCAAAGGTCGCACCACCAGAGAACAGGAGCGCACTTCGACCGAAGGCCTGGCGTGCAGCGAGGAGTTGGTCCAGAATGTACTTTAGCTCCAGTCCGTCGCAACGGCCATGGGCGGACAGATCCACCAATGTGTCGATAGTGTCAAGTGCCGCTGTTATATATTGGTCTATGAGGTCTTTTGTTCCGGTATGCGAATGGCGGTATAAAGACGCGTTGTTCATGTTTCCCAAATCACGACTCAGCGCGGTTCGGACGAGAAACAACATACGGCTCACATCACAGCTGATCCGTGCCTCGTCCAACTGGCGTAAGCGTCCTTGGACCAACTCAGCGTTATATTCCGTACATTCCGTTGTACGCTTCCATGCGATGTTGTCTTCTAACCGATCGAGTTCGCTTGCGGTGGCAGACCATTCCTCGTACGACACAGCCTTCGGTTCCCCCAGGTACGATCAGCCGGGTAACTCCACAGATGCAGCCGTCCGTCGCAGGGTATGGAACGCCCGTTACTCACGTGTTTTATTTGCAAGTACAGTACTTCCTTGCGATTCTCGATGTCTGCTTTTCGTCTTCGTTCTTCGGCCGACAGTCCATCGCGAAACGAATGAAGGGTTTGCCCGGCCCAATTTAAGGACCCTTTCACCACAGACGAGATGCTCGGAATCGATATCGACTTTGTCAAAGACCGGCTCGGCGGTGAGGCGAACGAAATCACGCTATCGGAGTCCGACTTCTGACATGGTGGTTGAATTATGGTGGAGTCGCCCAGCATCGACATCGCAGACGTGCGCATTTGAGCCAAGCCATACAGCCGGGGTCATTGGGCCCACTTCAGGGAATAAGTGTGATTCTCCTCGCGCAAACGTGAGAGCAAGATCCGCGGTAAGGATTCCAACAACGACCAATATTCCCGGCGAATTTGGGAATATGATGGTCGGGGTTTCGACGAGAGAGATCGAAAGAACGACTCAAAGGATATGGAGGAAATGCGGAACCTGGCGGTCTGAAGGAGGACAAACGTCACGCGGACCGCTTAGAACCCACTTGGTGACCCCAACTTTTCCGTTCTCCCCAGAGCGGGTCGCTGATGAAGACACATGGGGAGCCCTGTGGATTGCAATCCAAAAACTGGGGGAGAGATGCCTCACTTGCCGGGAAAAATGACCGAAAAAGTGGGATAGACTCTCGATTCGCGTTATGACGGATGACCTTATTTTGCCCCCTGCTCCTCGGTGAGCCGCTCAGCCCGCCACTGCATCGGTACCTGTGCATGGATACGCCTGCAAGGAAATTCGATGGATCCTGTTGCATCTAGTAATCTACTACAACTGCGCCAGACTTGACAAGCTGATCACAACACGCATGGGACGTTCGCATTACTCCGCCCGAATTGTTACACCAGGAATGGCTACAGTATGTCATCAAGCTTGGCTGGTCGCTCGATCTGATCAAGAAATGTAGGTACTCTCGCTGCGATTAGTACCACCTACTGACCTCGAGAGTTAGGCAACGGCCCAGCCTCAATTCGGCAGTTTTTGGGTGCCCGATGATCGCAATAGATCACATTGGACTGACATACAGTATGAATTTACTATTGACTACTTCCTCTTGTCGCTATGCCTGGAATCCCTGGATACTTCCTCCTAACAATCTTGGCTACTGTGGACCTAAGTGGGTTGGCCTAGTTACAATGCTTGGCGATGATCAAGTTATAAATTTCGCACGTGTTTGCATGTGAGACACTCGTGACCAGGCGCTCTGCCGAAAGAATGTTGGCTCTTGGGCTCTGACTGTAGACCGGGATTGCGATATGGATCGGCAGCTAATTTTGGTCTGAATTCGTAGGCAGCTAGGAATCATAGTTGGGCCTTGAAGCAATCGATAATAGTATCATAGCAGACAATTTTTTGTCGAACGGATGTTTGAGAGTTTTGTCCAGGTATCGAGTCACGCAGCAATCATCGTACATTGCAGAGGTCTGCAACACTCAGCTCGGCAGACTTGTTGGGATACGTCCGAAGAGCCACTGGAATCACATGCAAGCAACAAGTGAGTCCCATGACTACTACTGAAGCCATTCTTGGAGAGCATGTCGCGCGCAAGCCTCCACCCCCGGCTCTCGCCAGAAGTGCCCCGCGCCGTCGATTTCACAATGTTGGAATTTGCTCTGGGAGATGCGACTCATTTCTTCGACCCATCGCCGGAGCTTTCGCGCAGATGTAAAGGTGTCCTGATCTCCGAAGAGAGCCAGCGTTCTATGTGCACTGAGCCGATCGGTGGGCCGACCGGCGGGCAGGACTTTTGCAGACGCTCGACCCCCGACGTTTACCGTGAGCGCTGTAAAAGCAGTCAGAAGCTGACTGACAGGCGGTAGTAGTGGTGACACTAGCAGATATGAGATCTGGGTGGACGCATGAGGTTGGGATTGGTCGGTCCCATCATTTGTGCCGATCGGATATTCCTTGGCTGGGGGGAGGAGATATTGTAGACATTCGTCAGCGATCCTCCTTGCGGCATTACCAATCCTATTGATAGCGGTTTGCGGAGTCTCGGTCCCCCTGGTGCCGAATAGATCCAGCATGACATCAAGAGCCGGCACATGTGAAGCGATGAGAGATCCAAACGAGTAGCCACCAAGAATTAGGTGGACAGCTTCACGTGGCCCAGACCTTGGGCCGACGCACAATACTGTGCGCAGGTGATGGAGATAATTCAGCATAAACCCGTAGACTGCAACATAGTCCCCCAGCTCGGGTTTGCCTGTCCAGCTCGTACGCCCTTCCGAGCCACCTGCACCCCTGAAGAATCAGATCTTGTCAGTAAGTTGAAGCGAGCTGAAAGGCTCACGGCCGAGAAAAAGTGGAGGACGTGGACATTGTGATAGCAATATTTCAGTTCACACACCCACCGGAAATTGAACGTTGCTACGATGCATCCAGCTTGGAGCAGCTCCATGCTCAAAAACGTCACGACGGGATCATCATAGCAGCCACCAAGAGGAGCGTACGGATGCGCAATGATAGCACCTCGAATGGTGAAGGACGAATGATGCCGATGCTCCGCGCTTCTTAGCGAATCAGGCAGACGAAGGCGACATTCTAGTTGGCAATCATCGTGCACGGATGGTATCTGGAACGTTAATACATATGGGACAGTCATCGCTGCGGCCGTATTGAACAATGAGTCCAACCCGGAGAGGTGGCGGGGGAGATGAAGAGGAAGCGACGATAGGGCGGATAATGATAGATTATTTCCAGTGCTCACGGCACGCGTAAAGATTCCTTGACGCTACCGGGCATTTATATGTATATCCAGGAGATGAAAGTGACTGAATTGCTACTCCAATCGTTCAAGATATCATCATATTCATTTACTACTGATTCATGCCAAATGAACGGCTGAACCGACCCTGAGGTGGAGGTACATCATATGGGGGAAGGTCTTCGTATTGATCGGTTTCAGCGGCGATCGAGAGATATGGACTGGCCTTCCATCTCACCTGAATGGAGATGAGTTGGCATGAGAATTTTGCTCACATTGATCAAGCGACTTGAAGGTCGGGTAGCCATTGTGATTTACTCATCCCACCTCTCTTGAGTGAAGCTTAAGTGAAGAGTTGTAGGATTTCCCAGTCCTGATCTACAAAACGCTATCTAAGATATAGTGAACACTGGACGATAAAATCAAAGCCAGGCAGGATCTGGCTCATCATCGTCTGATCGTAAGATGGGGTGGGTTGTGTGGTTAGAATCATCTTGCAAAAGATCCGCCGGAGGCTCCGAGTCACTGTTCTCCCTCTCCCGGTCTTCTTTCTGGCGAGACAACCCATCCTGCGTTGTCTTGGGTCCAGCTGGGGAGTCATCATCCGACGATGCTCCATTTGAAGAAGCCGCCTCGAGGCGAACGGGTATTCCAAACGCCGGCAGAAGGATCCCTCGAGCTTCGTGGAGTGCTTCAACTTCCGCAGACAGACAACAGACAAGTAATTTCCACTCCCGCTTATTGGCAAGCTCCAGAAAGTTCTCAAGTCGGGAAGCTGTCTTGTCCAGTTCTGTCGAGACCTTGGCTGCGATTTCCCTCAGAGGCAAGGGCAGCGGCTCATCCTCAGAAATGACCAGTGAGGATTGACGTTCTATGTACAAGCGCATTTGGGTTCGAAGAAGACTCTCGAAGGTGGAGAGATCGGCGACAGCCTGTTTCCAGATATCACCCCCTTCTTCGAGGGCAACGATCTCTGCATCGACTGCCAGATGCCTTGTGTGCAAGTGCTCGCGCTCAAGTTTCCATTGCTCCTCTGCCAACTCGAGTGTGCGTCGGTCTGGTTTCAAAGTGTAGATTGAAGACTCATTCGAGAATCCGGCTAGTTGCTGGACTGGTGGGTTACGGAGGTAAGTATCTACATCGGACTGGAGAAGAGATAAAGACTCTGTGTAAGAGGACCGTTTCGCGTCGATAGAGTTCTCAATGCTCGATATTTGAACGATCAGGTTTCGATGATGAGCTTTCATTTCGTACAATCTGGTTTCAAGATCACCAATCTCAGTCTCAAGGCTTGCGGCTTCTTGCCGGAGGCGATGAGCTTCCTGACTTTGTTGGTCATTGCGGACGGACGATATAGCCTCCTGCAGTCCTCTTTTTCTCGCCAAGAAGTCGCGGATCTCCCCAAGCGCGTTATCTCGCTCTTCTTCGTGAAGGGACAACACAGCGCTCTCAGTCTCGCGAAGTTTAAGGAGATCTAGTATCGATCGAGAAATGGCTTGCCTTGCTTTTTCCAGGCTGATACGCGTTGAAGATTGTCGTCGCGCAGGCGTTGCTGGAGACGGCGCTCGACCCAATGCAACCGAACCATTTGTGAGACTCACAGTCGACGTACTGTCCAGCGATGGCTGACCAAGCCCTCCTGCTAGACCCTCGCTTTGGGCGTCAATGAGATCTTGAAGTATGCGTTGGATTAGACTGGCTTGCCGCTCGATCTGTAATAACGGATCACGGAGTGAGACTGGAGAGACGTCCGGTAGCGCCGCGGCCCGCTGGCCTCGTAGTGGCAGTAGTGTGGACATTTTGCGCAAGGAAAGGGTACGGGTAAATGCTAGAAGAAGTAGACGGCCATGGACCTCTGAGAGTATTTGAGAGGATGCCCAGTTCCCTTCAAATCCCCATCGCTGTCTCTTAAGTTGAAAAATGGCGACCACAAGACCTTTCCTGACCACCTGACTCTCTCTGACCACATGGGCGTCATTATGTCACGTGATCATACAGTCAGCTCCGTTGACGTTGACTCGCGCCGGCAAAGCTTCTGCTGCCTGCTCCCAGCTTCCACCCATCCAACACATTGCGACATCTGATTCATCTATTGAACTTCCTTCATCGCCACCTGCGAACTTTCCCCCAGCATTCTTTGCTTCCCTACTCTCACGGTATCGCTGCTGGGAGCTGATCTGCTACCCTTTCCCCGAGCTTCTCTCGGTCAACACTGCACCCTGACACTGTCGTTCATAACTCAGTTCATCACGGTCATAGGAACAACGGCCACTTTGCATTGAAAGATGGTTGGAGTTGCTTCGGCCGCCGGTCTGGTCGGCTTTCTTTCAGAGCCTGATTCGGAGCTCAAGGTCTTCGCCTTAAAGTCACTAGATTCGCAAATTGACCTCCTATGGACAGAGGTTGTTAAAGCGGTCCCGGACATGTAAGTTCAAGCCACAAAGCTGTTTCGCCATATTACTCGCCGAATCGACTATCTCCAGCAATCCCATCTAGCATCCTTGTGGTTCCATCACCGTGCCTTGGCTCTGCAGACGAAGCTAACAGGCACATTCACAGCGAGGCACTCTACGAAGATGAATCATTCCCCGAACGTGAACTCGCTGCCCTGGTTGCCTCGAAGGTGTACTATCACCTGCAGGAATACAATGAAAGCATGGTGTTGGCGCTCGGCGCAGGAAACTTGTTCAAGCTTGATAGCGGTGGCGAGTATGAGGAGACTATCATTGGTGAGTTGTCAAGCGCCACTCGGAGCGTGTCTGGTGGATTTACTAAATGTCAACGCAGCCAAATGTGTCGATACCTTCATTGCCTTGTCCGCTGCCCAACGTCGAAACCCTGGGGATCAGTCTGCCAATTTGAACACTTCTTTCCCTGCCTCTGGTGACGGCGCGACAAGCACATCTGCGAGCTTGACGTCGCCAATTACGCCTTTCTCCAAGTCCGCCCTGCCGTCGAAATCCTTGCTGTCGCGTGAAGAGACTTCGGGTACTGATGCCGCTCGACCCAGCGGCGACCAGTCTAGCGTTCAACAAGATGAGACGTCCCTGGTTTTGAAGCGTGGGGTGCAAGGACAACTGCAGGCTGTAATCGAGCGCCTCTTCGAGGAGTGCTTCCGCCAGAAACGTTATCGCCAGGTAATTGGTATTGCCGTGGAGGCCAAGAGCCTTGAGGTGCTTCGCATGGCCATCTTGCGTGCCAGTCAAGACGGGAAGAAGCAACAACAAGGGGAGTATCGCAGGAGCGAGGAGCTCATGGAATATGTTTTGGACATTTGCATGGGAATCATTCAGGAGCGGGCCTTCCGCAGTGAGGTTGGTAATTTCTTGCCCGTATTGGATGCAGATCTCTAACGACATGCGAGTAGATTCTCAAACTCATTCTTGACCTACTCAACGAAATCCCCGCGCCTGATTACTTTTCGATCGCCAAATGTGTTGTTTATCTCAACGAACACTCGATGGCAACCAACATTCTCCGTCAGCTCGTCGATAAGGGTGATTCACGCTCCCTGGCAGTAGCCTATCAAATATCCTTTGACCTTTACGACAACAGCACCCAGGAATTCCTGCAAAAGGTCCGCCAGGAAATTGACGACCTGCTTCCCGAAGCGCAGCCTGATACGTCAAATGATGCGAATGCCGAGCCTAAGGAGTCTGACAAGCTCCTTGATGAGCAATCGAGTTCTACGCGGCCATCAGGAGAACAGAGCAAGCTGTCTGAAGAATCAACGCTTGCTTTCAAGAATATCCTCACAATTCTGGACGGCTTGAAGACCATCGAGCTCAATTTGGAATTCCTTTACCAAAACAACCGAACGGATATGGCGATCTTAGATAAGGTGCGAGACAGCCTAGAAGCTCGCAACTCTATTTTCCACACTGCAGTCACTATATCGAATGCCTTCATGCACGCTGGTACCACACGAGACAAGTTCTTCCGTGACAATTTGGAGTGGTTGGGCAAAGCAGTCAACTGGTCAAAGTTCACTGCCACGGCTGCTTTAGGTGTGATTCATCGTGGAAATTTGAACCAGGGCCAGACTCTGTTGGAGCCGTATTTGCCCAGAGATCAAATCGCTGGAGTTGGAGGCGGTTCCAACTCTGTCTACAGCCAGGGTGGTTCACTGTATGCATATGGTCTGATTTATGCTAATCATGGTGGCATGGCTGTCGACATCATCCGAGACTACTTCAAGAAAGCAACGGAAGAAGTTGTCCAGCATGGTGGTGCGCTCGGCCTTGGCGTTGCAGGTATGGCCACAGGCGACGAAGGCATTTATGAAGATCTGAGAAACGTGCTGTACACCGACTCCGCTCTGAATGGCGAAGCCGTGGGTCTCGCAATGGGTCTTGTTATGCTGGGCACTGGCAATATGAAGGCGCTCGAAGACATGATTCAGTATGCACACGATACTCAACATGAGAAGATCGTCCGCGGTCTGGCAATGGGTATGGCTTTGATCATGTACGGTCGACAGGAAGCTGCCGATGAGCTGATCAATGGGCTCTTGGGTGATCCCGATCCAACACTCCGTTATGGCGGTATCATGACGATTGCGCTCGCATACTGCGGTAGTGGCAGCAACAAGGCAGTACGGAAGCTTCTTCATGTTGCAGTCAGCGATGTGAACGATGATGTGCGCCGTGTCGCTGTTCTCAGTTTGGGTTTCATTTTGTTCCGAAAGCATCAAAGCGTTCCGCGTATGGTTGAGCTACTCTCCGAGTCTTATAATCCCCATGTCCGATATGGTGCTGCTATGGCGTTGGGTATCTCTTGTGCCGGAACCGGCTTGGATGAAGCGATTGATTTACTCGAGCCAATGCTCAAAGATTCGACTGACTTTGTGCGTCAAGGCGCCCTAATTGCCTTGTCCATGGTCCTTGTCCAACAGAACGAGGCCATGAATCCTCGTGTCACCAGCCTTCGAAAGGCCATGCTGAAGATGATTGGTGATCGTCATGAAGACGCCATGGCCAAGTTTGGCTGCGCCATAGCCCTCGGTATCATTGATGCTGGTGGTCGCAACTGTACCATCAGCCTGCAAACCCAAACTGGAAACCTCAACATGCCGGGCATTGTCGGCGCTGCTGTCTTTGTCCAGTATTGGTATTGGTTCCCCCTTTCCCACTTCTTGTCTCTCAGCTTTACCCCCACTGCTGTGATCGGAGTGGACCAGAAGCTGGAAGCTCCGAAGTTCAAATTCCACAGCAACACTCGCCCTAGCCTATTCGACTATCCCCCCGAACAGCAGGTCAAGACCGAGGAGGCCCCCGAGAAGGTGAAGACTGCGGTACTTTCTACTACTGCTCAGGCCAAACGCCGCGCTCAGCGACGGGAGAAGCAGGCTCGGCGGGAGAGCATGGATATTGATCAAACACCCACGACACCCAAGCTTTCTGATCAGCTGCCAGAGAAGATGGACGTGGAGGAGGGAACTGGTGCTATCGACGGTGAAGAGGCGACTAAGGATGGTGACAAGGCTGTTGCTGAAAACCAACGAAAGAAAGCAGAGCGTGAGAAGGTTGGCTACGAACTGGACAACATGTCACGAGTTCTTCCGCCGCAACTCAAATACCTCACATTCCCTGATCCCCGATACGAACCTGTCAAGAGGGTAGGTTTCCCTCTGTTTTTCAACTGCGCTGCTTAGACATTTTCTAACATCCCTTTCGTCTCTAGCCTACCGGTGGCGTTGTTGTTGTCCTCGACAACCAACCCGAGGAACCCCGCGAGACTATCGAGCTTGAGGCAAGTCGTAAGAAGCCTCAAGCCCCTGCGTCTGCTGGAGAGACACTCCGGGACAGTCTCCGGGCTGGGATTGAGGGCGAAGGGTCGGACACTCCTCAACGTGACACTACTCGTGACACTGCTCGTGACGCTGCTAGTGCTATCCTGGCCCAGTTCTATTCCGCACAAGCTGCGATTGCCGCTGTGGGTTGTTTGGATCCTGTGGATGAAGATGATGAGGGAGTCGAGGATGCACCTGTCCCAGATGAGTTTACTTATGAAACAGATGCCGAGGAGGAGTAGTGGATCTGAGTTACTTAGTTCCTTTGATGAAGAATCAATGTATTAATAGACTTACTCTTCGTCTCTTCAGGGGCGTTGATCTGTGCCTGTCTGTATGGAGCAAACGTTCTTGCAATCGTCAATCATTACTAGTCTGATGCTGCAAAATCAATCGCGTTACGAGCGGAGTAAGTTATACCGATCCGGAGCCGGCCGGACATAAATGAAACAAGCGGTATCTGGTCAATGCGTAAGTCTTGCTTATGGTCGTAGGATTCGATTTCTCAATTTTTGTCCTCATTTGTTCTTACTACTCGTAGGAAGTTGATTAATGAAGGTTAATCAAGGCAGCAAGAAAGGACCGCAGGGTTTATGGACCACCTCATCAGAGCTTGGAACTTCAATGAGCATATCACAATCTTTCAGTCTTTGGCTCGAGGATACCCGGGGCTGAGCAAAGTGCGAAAGCCGACTATCTCCCGACTCTCGTTTCGATGGGTGGCAGGTCGCAACATGCAATACTGAAGGCAGTGTCGCGGGAACTTGTCTTTACAGTACGAAAGTCTTCGAGCTTCAGGAATCATGTCAAATGGATGTTAACTGGACTACCCAGGATTATTTCAGGCCTGTAGTTCTTCAAACCAACTGGATAGAGCTGAGGTACTTCAGGCAGAGCCATGGTACAGACACGGTCCCATTTTCAACGATCCTCATCACATAAGATTCAGGCAAGCCTCCTAGTTCGCTCGCTATCCTGCCTAATCTTCGCAAAGAAAGTGTATCACCGAGACTTAAATCTTCCCTGCACACCACATGTTGACGAACAGCTTCCGAGATCAAGCGGAACATTGAGTGATTCAGGGAGCGCTTGCGGATCGATTTGCCGTGAAGTGGCGGTAGAATAGGCCGGTGGAATACTCCAGGTGAGCCTCAATCGAACTGAGGAGCGGGCCCATATGCTCCTTCTCCCCTAATGCTTTCTCTTCTTCTTCTCCATCTACTCTCACCATTTCATCAAATAACCAAAATAGTTGTGCAACATTGACTTGGTAGAAAGCCCGTGGTTGGTCGGTAAAAATGCGGAGAGTGATTTGAGAAGCACGCTCTCTCAAAAGCATGCTCAAGGAATCCTTGTGAGCCGTCAAGCCATCCCAGCCGTTGAGGACAATCATCATCTCTTTGTCTGTATCTTCCAGCTTTGAGGTACGTTCTGCAAAAAAACGAGCCGTATCGCTGACTTCGGGTAGCTCGAGAGTCGATGGCCACAAGAATTCGTGAAACTCCCAGTCGCCTGTGATGGGGCCGTATGCGTCCTCGTAGCAAATTTTGGTGTACTTGAGGCTAGTTTGGAGAGCATGAAATTCTTCAGCGGCTTGTTGTCTGGACACGCGGCGATTGCATGACCCTCTGGCGACGAAGATGACAAAATCGTATTCGTGGGACATTATCCTTTCGATGTTTCGTATGAGGATGACTGGAGAGGGTGATAATTATTGAGCGTCAACAAAGCAACATTGGATCGACGGTTTTGAATGATTGAGCGAGGTCGAAATGGGGGATATGGTGATGGCTTGTGCCGAGAATCGTTTGCTGTTGGGACACATGTTGCCTTAGTCCTAGGTCAGTGGAGTGCCGTGTGGTCAAGGACGCATTTTCATCAGCGAATAGATAAATGGCATTGAGAAGCAGCATTTTAGGGTCAATCTTAAAGTAGGCAAACTTGTCGCGATCGTTCTTTTCTTGCAAAATATGTAAGCCAGCAGGCTTATATTAGGGAAGCTCGTGAACACCGGCTGACTATGACTCTGATGCACTTCTGCTATATATTGCACCTAGGTCATTGAGGCACCACAGACCACTCGATTGACATTACCGAGTCGCGGAAAAAACTCAAATTTCAATTCATCCATCTCCGAGTATGCTCAATTTGATAAACGCTAGCTACTTTGTCCAAGCCACACTTATCGACTCGCGGGGAAGTGGGGCTCGGCCCGAGCCTTGTGAAAGCACATGATCCTGCCTTTGAGCCGCATTTAATCAATTACGTACAGCTCATCGATGAGCGCGCTACATGCATTTAAGGTACCTAAAGATAATGCTCGCTGCATTAGAATTTAGATCACCGTCATTATGTCACGAGTTCATGTAAGCGACGTGCTCGGTATATACCGTCGCTTGCAAATGATCACAACGTGCACGGTGCGTGCCCGCAGAGACGGAATTTCTGCTCCAGTTTGTGGCGCTATTGTGGGAATAAGTGTCCTGTGTATGCGAGTATGGTAGCAATCCCAGCAGACGCACAAGCGGTAAACAAATAGCCATCATATGGTATAAATCCTCTCCCCCCTCCTCTCGTTTCTTTTTTTCTCTTTCTTTCTCTCTTCCTCTTTCAGTCTTTCTCTCTCTCTTCCTCTTCCTCCGTGTCTTTTTCATCATCATTATCCATTTCGAAATTTCAAGGACTATGTTCATCATCTGCTGGATTCGAATGGTTGCATATTTTGGTATAAAGTCGAAACATAAGTGCTGGATGTATTTTTGGCGCTTGTTGTTGGGAGCCGAATCGCTTGACCACAAGGTCGTGTAACTCCCGCGAAAGAGCCTCTGCGCTTTCTCTGTAGAATATCTAATAGGCCCTGATGTCGCCTTTACCTTTATATTCCTCGGCTAAGTCAAAAAAGGCCGTCACTCTCGCTTCCTCGTATATTTCGACTACTTATACAGGCGCGTCCCCTAAGAGTGTTACGGCCTCCACACCACAGGCCTACATAGATGAGATCCTGAACCCCCATGGGATCACGTGATAATCGGGTCACATGACCTACTACGGGAACACCTGCGAAGGACAGGACAGATAAATCTAGACTCCTTAATGATTAGTCTGGAATACAAGGGTACCCTACAGTACACCTCAGATCTTCTCACTCTCACTCTTATTCTTCATCACCTCACAGGACCTCACAGGACC
The DNA here is from genome assembly GCF_028827545.1 of Penicillium diatomitis. Lineage (NCBI taxonomy): Eukaryota > Fungi > Ascomycota > Eurotiomycetes > Eurotiales > Aspergillaceae > Penicillium > Penicillium diatomitis. The sequence continues at coordinate 389,868 of NW_026623181.1, read as the reverse complement.
TCACAGGTCCTCACAGGTCCTCACAGGTCCTCACAGGTCCTCACAGGTCCTCACAGGTCCTCACAGGTCCTCACAGGTCCTCACAGGTCCTCACAGGTCCTCACAGGTCCTCACAGGTCCTCACAGGTCCTCACAGGTCCTAACAGATCCAATTATACACCTCGGCCGGGAGTGGACACTGGACAGTCTAGCTCGGAAACCCGGCGTGGGAGGCATTCCCGCCAGATCGCCAGCCGTAACTCAGCCGGCAGCCGAGCGAACAGATGAAAAATGCACTCGGGCGCCTCCATCACGCGCCTGCTTTCTGCCTAAGGTCCTAGGGATCCTCGTACAGAGGTCATGATAGAGTAATAATATAAATAAAGTAGAAGAAGAAGAAGAAGAAGAAGAAGAAGAATAGGAAGAAGAAGAAGACACCTTGATCGTTGAGATCCTACTAACTCGGCGGCTATGTACACCTCATAGACCGCGGTCTGGTCTGGTGATCGTTTACCGCGCGCTCGTCTGATCTTGACGAAGCGAAGAAGATGAAAGTGAAAAGAGAGAGTAGACTGGCAGAGCCCCCGAGTACGCGGCAGCTAGGACTATAGCCGTATAGCACAGTTTCAAACTGAATAGCGACCTCAGGGTAAGTGGACCTCACTGGTCCCATTACGCGCTATATAGTAGTGTTCACGGAAGAAATGTGTGGGGCATGTGCTCGTGAGAACTTCGAAGTAGTTCTGCCTTGGGCCCACAGACAAACACGGCAATCATTCAGAAGAAAATGGTGGGTGAATCCATCGCTGTGCTTGATTTTCCACCAGACTCAGGCGCCGCCCGCTGCCTGGCCCGTTGCGCCACTTTTCCTTGTCGCCTCTGTTCCAGGACGTGATGCCGGGGTGTTCTTATTTCGTTGACAATTCTTGATCTTCTTTCCTGTGATAAAACTGTATACTACTGTGTACGGTGCAAGACGGGTGAGCCGTAACAATTTCAGTTCCAAGGAGGTATCGAATCTCCCGTAGACGAATCAAGACTCTCAAAGTATGGCGACTTGGTCGAGGCTGGCTCGATAAATGGGGATCGTCCAGCATTTCAAGGTGAACTTTTAACGATATTCGAGGGAAAGCTGAATGAAGCTTGACGATGCCGTGATATCTATTGATGTTTCTTCAAACGCACAAACAGCTTATATTTCTAATGAACACTTGTGAAATGTTAGCGACGTGGCTCAATGCGAGTCCCGCTCATAGCGCCTTCTCATATCACAAACCGACAAGACTATACACAATTTGTCAAACTATTCAATGATGGCGTCGCATGCTGTGTAGTCGTGGTTTGGGACTGGATTCGATCTTGTTATATCCTCTAGAAGGCACGGCGTGGGTGACCAGTTTAATGTTGAATAGGTACACTCGGTGACTATATCAATACTCCATGCTTGCATTCCGCCTGGCGCTTTTTCCACTCTCCTCACGTGACACCTTGAGATACTGAAGCTTCGGGCTGGGAACCAGCAGTGATCAGCGACAGTTAAAGACTGAAGTACGTCAGGAGTATCACAAAAGATGATCAGACTGACCCGAGTAGTGCAGCCCAGGTAAAGTGAGACCATGACTGCCATCAACAAATCACAAATACCCCGAGCTTGCTCTCTCACAAGTCCAACAACGCGGCAGCCGCTCGTGATCCAAATCCCCATTTTCACATGCTCACAAGGTGCTCTCTCCAAGCTTAGTAAGCAGGTCGCCTCGGCATGTCAAGCAGCTGATGACGCAAACGTAGCCAATGGGAGGCTGCATAACGGATGTTGATCACAATTACCAGCACCTCAAATGACCGAGGAACGCAGCTGAAGATCTGGAGAGCAGGGCAAGATGCAGGATGCTAGATAGCATGCTCCGAGGCTTGCTGACTTATTTGGGTAGATTACTTCAAGTCGTATGAGCACGGGCTCTGGAGGAGGTAGAAAAGGCCAGCTGCCAGGTGGTTGGAAAGCGGAGGCTGCCCATGGTTCCTTCGCTCCCGCGCTGGACTTATTTATATAGCGGATGCGCCCCATCTTACCCCAGACTTAGTTTTCGATTTCCCTATTCCACACAACCCTTGTTCCTCGGTGATACGTAGAGTGAATAGACCATATTCAGGTTATCATTTCGGCCCATTCTCCATACCACCTCGCTTGTCGCTCAACCCGACCTTGTCGCTCTCGATATACGAACTTACAGTGAACCACAATGTCCAAAACTTTCAGCAAGGAAGACGTTGCTTCTCACAGTAAGGGGGATAGTTTGTGGATTATTGTCGATGAGGACGTTTACGATGTCACTAATTTTCAGGATGAACACCCTGGTAAGTGTGGCTCCTTCCATCTAGCAAGAGATATCACAGAAAGCCTCGGCTGCCATTCCGTACCGTGACCTTGCTCGCGTTGATCACATGCGCATACTAACAGTCTGAATTGTGGGACAGGCGGGAAGAAAAGTACGTCACTGCGGAAGCTTGCCGCCCACACTGGCCGAACACAGACTTACTCCGACTCTTAACAGTCCTCCAGCGAGTCGCAGGCAAAGATGCCTCAAAGCAGTTCTGGAAATACCATAACGAGGGAATTTTGAAGAAGTATAAGGCGCAGCTGCAGGTCGGCTCGTTGAACACCAAGAAAGCCGCGGCGCCTGCACCGGCTCCCGCCGCCCCTCCCAAGAAATCTGTCGCTCCAGTTGCGCAAACAACCTCGACAGACCGCCAGCCTGCAGCAACGGCTGAGCCCTTGGATCCGTTTGGTGATCTTATCCCCTTCGCGGATCCGAGCTGGTACCAGGGTGTAAGTCTTCTGCGCTACAATGGTGAAAGTTTGCGGCGATGAACAAAGGCTGACACGCATGAATCTTTTCACTTCAGTACTCCTCCCCTTACCATAATGATTCCCACGTGGCTCTTCGAGAAGAAGTTCGGGAATGGGTCGATACGGAGATCGAGCCCTACGTCACGGAATGGGACGAGGGCAAGCAGGTTCCAGACACCATCTACAAGCAAATGGGTGAACGCGGTTACCTGGCCGGCCTTTTGGGTGTCAAGTATCCTGAAAAATACACCCCCAACCGAGTCAAGTCTGTGTCGCCGGAACGCTGGGATCTGTTCCATGAGATGCTTCTGACTGACGAGCTGTCGCGCGCCGGCAGCGGCGGTCTTGTCTGGAACCTCATCGGTGGCTTCGGCATCGGCTGTCCGCCTCTCGTCAAGTTCGGTAAGAAGGAGCTGGTAGATCGAATCCTGCCGGGGATTCTGGCGGGTGACAAGCGCATCTGCTTGGCTATTACCGAACCTGATGCAGGCAGTGACGTTGCCAACCTCGGCTGTGAGGCAAAGCTCTCGGAGGATGGTAAGCACTACATCGTCAACGGCGAGAAGAAGTGGATCACCAACGGTATCTGGTCTGATTACTTCACCACTGCCGTGCGGACTGGCAAGCCTGGCATGGAGGGCCTCAGTGTGCTACTGATTGAGCGCGAGGCTGGTGGTGTCAGCACTCGCCGTATGGATTGTCAGGGCGTCTGGAGCAGTGGCACTACCTATGTCACCTTTGAGGACGTCAAGGTCCCTGTGGAGAACCTTATTGGCAAAGAGAATCAGGGCTTCAAGGGTACGTGTCTCAGTCCAAATGGGCGTGTTGACAAGTGAGAGGCACATACTAATCGATCAATAGTGATCATGACCAACTTCAACCACGAAAGAATTGGCATTGTCATCCAGTGCGTCCGATTTGCGCGCGTTTGTTACGAGGAGTCAATGAAATACGCCCACAAGCGTCGCACCTTTGGCAAGAAACTCATCGATCACCCAGTGATTCGCATGAAGTTGGCTCACATGGCCCGTCAGATCGAGGCTACCTACAACTGGCTCGAGAACATTATCTTCCAATGTCAGTGCATGGAGGAGACGGAGGCCATGCTCAAGTTGGGCGGTGCCATCGCCGGTTTGAAAGCCCAGTCGACCCAGGTCTTTGAGTTCTGTGCCCGAGAGGCCAGTCAAATTTTCGGCGGCTTGAGTTACAGCCGCGGGGGTCAGGGTGGCAAGATCGAGCGGCTGTACCGGGACGTGCGCGCCTATGCGATCCCTGGTGGAAGCGAGGAAATTATGCTTGATTTGAGCATGCGCCAGAGTCTCCGCGTACACCAGATGTTTGGCATGAAGCTCTAATCGCTTTAGGTGCGCTTTCGATATCAACAGTCATAGATGATATTGATTGAACTCCCCATTTTTGCGTTCATTATTCGCGACTTCCGCTATGAGACAACATCTTGTGATGCTGGTCAAGATATCGGATCACCATGTGCGCTCTATATCCCCTGCTGTAGCTCTCAAATTATGCCATGTGGATTACTTCACGAAGTAATAGATATCAACCTACTTTGCCCGCAATGCTTGAGACGATCCATCTTGTTGGTGTGTTTGTCAACAGGATGTTGAGAACCCTGATTCATTGTATGAAGCACCTTGTCTCTGTAGCTTTGCCGAAATCAAAGCTAGAGCATGTTGTTGGTAATTTGGATAGCAAGCGATTTTGCCGTATGACAAGCGCATAACCGTGAGAGGCGAACACATTGTCGTTTTCACAGATATTGAGGCTACAAAGAGTCTCAACAGAGGGCTGTGTCTTACACGAGACCTGACGGTTATCAGTTGTTCAATCACCGGCGGCGGCCTGCTAGCCACAGGCAACGGCGGCGGAGCCAAACATCAATAGATCAGGTTGGGCGTGACACAGAGACCATTTGCGCACCTCTCCAACCCGAGTTCACCGTGCAGCCAAGAGCAACCTCTCAATCTCCCCGTAATCCGCAAGTTCAAACACAGCTTCTGAAAGATTGATCAGTCTTGCTGTCTATAACGCGGTACCTTCAAATTCAACGAGCGTTTCTCCATTCCTGCCAAAATTCGTGTGTGGCCATCATCTCAGAAAGCTGCCGCCCGGTGTCAGCGCGCGAATCCCGCCTCACAGCGCGGAGGCAAGTAAGATCTTGGCTATTATTGTCGCTTTCATTGTGACAATCTCAGGCTTGGAGCGCGTTGCCTTTCCAAGCTTCCAATATCTTGTTTGTCTTCCACTGGCCGTATCGTCTCTTTCGGAACAGTTGATCTCCCGAGTGTACGGTTCCCTGCATTGCCACGCTGCGTCGGGTTCTTTCATGCCTAGCTCCTGCGCAATATTTCCACCTCCGTGTCCTGCATTTCATGCGATTTTGAACTGACACTTAAGCACCCAATAGACTTACTTTCGAAGACACTCTGAGCGCTTACAAGCATACTTACGTTCTCAATTCTGATTTCTCCCTACGCTCACTATGTCTAATTTCCTGAACCACGACTACGGATCGGAAGAGGAGGATGATGACTTCAATCCCGCGCCCGTGGATGACTCCGATGCCGAGGACTCGAAGGTCAGTGACGTAAGCCATTGACTGCGTCTTGGGAAAAAGCTAACCGGGCAATGGCGAGTTCAGCCGCAGAAGAGGCGCCCAAGCCCTGAAGCCGCCAGTGACGATATGAAGTACAACCGAGGTTCTGCCCAGGATGACGATGACGCGAAGAATGACGATGAAGAGGAAGAGGAAGAGGAGGAGGAAGACAACGAAAACGAAGACGACGAAGATGAGGATGAGGAGGAAGAGGATGACGAGCAGGCTGTCGTATGTCTTCCTTCATATGCTCGCTCGACTTGATTCTTACTGCTATCTCCTTAGGAACGTCCGCGCAAGCGCCGAAGAGGCGGTGTCCACTCCTTCTTCGAGGAGGAAGCAGGCGTCGACGAAGAAGAGGACGAGGCCGAGGATGAGGAGGATGAGCTCGCCGAATTTGGTACCGAAATGCACCCCGATGACCTTGATGCCCTGCCCGCTGGCGCCGAGACCGATGATCGGCGCCATCGACAGCTCGACCGACAGCGCGAGCTTGATGCGACAATGGATGCAGAGAAGCAGGCGCAGATGCTCAAGGAGCGCTATGGTAGGAATCGAGCTGCCGCTGCGGACGCTCTTGTGGTCCCTAAACGTCTTCTGCTTCCTAGTGTGAATGATCCTAGTATCTGGGGTTGTCGCTGCAAGCCCGGAAAGGAGAGAGAAGTCGTTTATTCCATCCAGAAGCGCATGGAAGAGCGACCTGCTAATTCGCGTAACCCGATCCGACTAATTTCTGCCTTTGAGCGTGGCAACATCATGCAAGGTTGGTTCTACTGCGAAGCCCGCCGACAATCCGACGTCACGGATGCCCTAGAAGGTATCGCTTTCTATTATCCTTCCCAAAAAATGACTTTGGTCCCGGTCAAGGAAATGCCAGATCTCCTACGGGTTTCCAAGTCCGAAGAGCTTATGCCTGGAGGCTGGGTTCGCATAAAGCGTGGGCCTTATCAAGGTGACCTTGCCCAAATTGAAGAGGTTGAGACAAATGGTTTAATGGTGACTGTTCGACTGGTTCCTCGCCTTGACTATGGCATGAATGACGACAGTGCCGCCGTACCTGCCGCGGATAGCAAGCGCAAGCGTACCGCTGCCAGCAAGAACAAACCTCCTCAACGACTTTTCAGTGAAGCCGAAGCGAAAAAGAAGCATTCCAAGTTTCTTTCCGCTGCATCTGGGCTGGGTGGGAAGTCGTGGAACTACCTCAACGAGACCTACGTCGACGGATTCCTCATTAAGGATATGCGTGTCCAGCATCTTATCACGAAGGATGTAGATCCCCGCTTAGAGGAAGTGACCATGTTCGCTCGTGGTGGCGAGGACGGGGTTGCCAATCTGGACCTGGCGTCTCTTGCTGAAACTTTGAAAAACTCCACTGCCGAGGACTCCTACCAACCAGGTGATCCAGTGGAAGTGTACCGTGGTGAACAACAAGGGTTGGTCGGTCGAACTGTCTCCACCCGGCGTGATATTGTCTCGCTACAGGTGACCGAGGGAGAACTGGCAGGACAGACCATCGACGCCCCGGTCCGCACTCTTCGCAAGCGTTTCCGCGAGGGTGACCACGTCAAAGTTATTCACGGCAGTCGATTCCTCAACGAACTGGGCATGGTTGTTCAAGTCAAGGACGACACAGTCACTATCCTCAGCGACATGAGCATGCAAGAAATCACCGTGTTCAGCAAGGATCTGCGACTTTCTGCCGAAACGGCCCAAGATGGGCAAGTCGGTATTCACGATGTCCATGATCTTGTTCAGCTAGAGTAAGCCAAATTTTCGGACCCCTTCTACGAACTTTTTTACTAACGTGAACCCAGTGCCGCAACTGTTGCCTGTGTGATTAAAGTGGATCGCGAGAGCCTCCGTGTCTTGGACCAGAACGGATCTGTTCGTGATGTTCTGCCCTCCCAGATCGCTAACCAGATCCCTTCCCGCCGGGATGCTGTTGCTACCGACCGCAACGGGGCGGAAATTCGAAACGGAGATACTGTGCGAGAGGTACTCGGAGAGCAGCGAAATGGAAAGATCCTTCACATTTATCGCTCCTTTTTATTCCTGCACAACAAAGCTCAAACCGAAAACGCAGGTATTTCCGTTGTGAGAACAACCAATGTGGTGACAGTGTCCGCGCGCGGAGGCCGTGTCGGTGGACCTGATTTGACCAAAATGAACCCTGCCTTGGTCAGACAGTATCCCATGGGTGGCCCTGGCTCTATGCAGCCTCCTCAGCGTGGTGGCCGGGACCGGCTTCCTGGCCAAACTGTTTCGGTTCGTTCGGGCCGCTACAAGGGACTCGTTGGCATTGTCCGATCTGCCGACAGCGACTCCGCCCAAGTTGAGCTCTACTCAATCAACAAGCCCGTCCATTTGCCCCGCGACATCCTTGTCCCTAAAGAGTACAGTGACCTTGCCCCTCTCTTTTCCGTTCTCTTCATACTAATGCATTCTCTAGTCCGGTTTCAAAACGGACATTGGACATTGGAGGCAGACCCGCTTCTCGCGTTCCGTCTTATACTGGCCCTGGGTCCCAGGGCAGCAGTGCCTGGCAAGGTAGCCGTACTCCCATGGCCATGGCAGATTCATCCAGAACTCCTGCGTGGAGCGGTGCACCCTCACGAAGTATGTATTTTATGCGTGTCCTAGTCAATGATCTTGCTTTTGGAGAGGCTTCTTGTCGCTAACCTAGATGCCCCTTCTGCAGCTCCTGCTTGGCAAGGTATGATCGGTGCGCGCACGCCTGCGTGGAAGAATGAATCAGGCCGAACACCGAACCCTGCATATGCCGAGGGCAACCGCACGGCTTATGGTAATCTAGGCGGCCGCACACCGGCCTGGCACTCTGGAAATCGAACTCCACGTGATCCCAGTGCCGGTCACGATGCCTTTGCGTCTGGATCTCGCACGCCGGCATGGAACGCGCCGGGCAGCAGGACCCCTGCTTGGAGTGGCGGCATGACACACCACCGTGATCAACGAGACTTTGATGATGCCCCTACTCCCGGCGGCAATTATTCCGCCCCTACACCCGATGGCTTTGGTGCTCCCACCCCCGGTGCCTCCGCTCCGACGCCTTCGGGATGGGCTGACAGCGCACCCACCCCCGGCGGTGCCTACAGCGCTCCAACCCCTGGCGCGATACCTAAGCGTGGTGGCTATGATGCTCCTACACCTGCGGCATATGACGCTCCAACTCCGGCAATGGGTGTCCCCGCCACACCCGGCGCGGGCTACGGTGATGATGATGGCGGTCCCCGTTATGATGACGGCACCCCTAGTCCTTAAAACGGTGTTCACTCATCATATGTGTATTTCTAACATTCTGTCAAGATAGCCTACATGTCTCAGTCTTGGGATGTGAATCCAAGCATTTCCGATCTTTTGTCCGATATGTGTATTAGATACAAAACCGTGAATTGGGATTTGACGTCGGGTTCGAATCTTTGCATGTACTTAAGTAATCACCGCCCTATGAAAGCTGCTGGCCGCTATCAATCCACCATGGTAATTGTTGACTGATATCTCACCTGGCCATGCCCTCGTGTCAGATCGAATCATAGTGATCTGAACCTGTCCGCCGCGCTGGTAGTGGACAGCTTGCCATCTACAACGTCCAAGGAAGATGCGTCACAAATGTTTCTCTGCTGATTCGATAAATCACCATTTAATCGAGCCATAACCCTCCCTCAGCATCATTGAAATTCACTGGCAACCGATTATTGATCTGCCACAAATTTTGATGCCACTCGAAGCAAATACAAGTTCCTGGCTTGGACCAGGACCTGAGACATTTGGGGTCACTCAGTATTCAGCGCGCACCAGCGGCTTGATCAGAGTAGCCCTGGCCACTGAGACTCATCAGCAGCTATTTACCTTGTATGTGGCTTCTACTTAGTAATTGAAACGAAGTTGGCGCTGAACTCGGGAGTCGGCCCGCAGATGATAGATGCAGCTGCCCCCACGTTTCTCCGCATTCCGCTAGTTAAGTACAACAACCTCTTAGTTAATTTTTTCTTCTTTTCATGCACATTGATTGTGTCCTGTTTCCGACAAATCGTGTGCCTTTTGCTGGGTTGCAGTGCGGATATTTATCCGAGACTTCGTCAACTCAATATGTTCCATCAATTGCATGGTCTTGCCGGTCATGCGTGGGGGCCTTTTGCAGATTTGTTTCAGCTTTCTTGGGGAAGGCTCGGATAAAAATCCGGACTCACTTTTCCCCCAGATTTGACTGGGGGGGGGGGGGGGGGGTTTAAATACCTATGGGCTTGCTCGCTTTTGCTACGTACTTACCTTGCAATTCCAGCAATCTTTTTGTATGAGAATTAGCAGCAGCAGCATCATCATCATGGCGAGCTCCACAGAAACTGTTGCAGAAGTTGTCACTGCGGCGTCACAGCTTGATCAGGATATGGTGACTCGGCTTTTAAATGGCAGTCTTCATGCGAGCTATCCTCCTATTGAGAGATTCATGACCATCGACGGCTTACTCAGGTCCCATGCTTCTCAGCCGGACCAAGCAGATATCCCATTGATCTGCTATCCCGTTCTCGGCGCCGCAGATTTCGAAAAGCATACCGCTGGCGATCTGGACCGTTTCACTGATGCCGTTGTCCAGTACTATATGAGGTGTGGTCTTGTACCTGCTGTAAGTTCACTCTTACTTCTCCAATTCGGAAGGTATCGGGTGCTTATTCTACCAATGCAGGAACCCAGACTCGAAGAGGCGCCTGTTATCGGTGTTCTGGTGGGATCGAGCTTCGAGGTGATATTGACCATGTTCGCTCTCAATCGTCTTGGCTACGCAGTCCTCTTTTTGTCGACACGATTGACGGCCCCGGCATATTCAAGATTGCTTGCATTGGCAGGCTGTCGTACTCTGATTGTTGCAGAGCAATATGAGCAGGTCGTACGAGAAATTCGTGAAGAATGCCCCGACTGTGTCAGTTTTCCCGTGTTGAAACGGCAAGACTGGTTCGCTCACCACCCTAACTCGGCGCCGTTTGTTCGTTCCAATGTGAATCCATCGCGCGAAGGGCGGAAAATTGCTTGGATCCTTCACTCGTCTGGGAGCACTGGGCACCCGAAGCCAATATTCCTCTCCAATCTTCAGACCCTGGCCAACTGGCGGAAGAGCTTCGGTCTCCGATTCTTTACAACAAGCCCTCTTTTCCATTCTTTCGCACTGATGGAACTTGGCCGAGCCTTGTACACACGGGCGACGGCATTCTTCGGGAATCACGCTCTTCCGACTACGTTCCAGAACCTGCATGATGCTTTGGAGGTCGCCCAGCCTGAGCAGTTCAGCGCGGTTCCCTATGTGATTAAACTGTTAGCGGAAAGACCTGAAGGAGTGGAAGCATTAGCCAAACCCAAGATTGTCCTATTTGGTGGCTCGAGTTGTCCGGATGACCTTGGTGATCGTCTCGTTGCGCAGGGTGTCAATTTGGTGGCCAACTATGGAGCCACGGAGACGGGCCAGATCATGACCTCATTTCGGCCAGCCGGTGATAGCGAATGGCAATATATGAGACTTCGTCGTCCAGTGGCTGATTTTACGCTTATGGATGAGATCTCCCCAGGGGTATTTGAGTGCGTCGCGCTGGCTGGCTTGCCTAGCAAGGGACCGTCCAATTCAAAGCCGCCGTACAGCGAGAATAATCCTGCCAACAGCTTTCGGACCGCCGATTTGTTTACTCGACATCCTGATCCGAAGAAAAAGAATTTTTACAAATACCTTTCCCGACTGGACGATCGCATCACTTTGGTCAATGGGGAAAAAGTGCTACCAATCCCCGTCGAAGGCCGTATCAGAGAACAGCCTCTTGTCCGTGAATGTGTCGTCTTCGGCTACCAGCGCACCGTGCCTGGGGCTCTCGTATTTCGTTCAGCGGAGCATGGAAGAAATTTGAGCAACGCCGAATTTCTTGAGGCCATCTGGCCTGCTGTCGAGGCGGCCAATTCTCGAGCAGAAACCTTCTCTCGCATCCCGAAGGACTTGGTTATCGTGCTGGGTGAGAGTGTCAAATATGCCGCGACGGACAAAGGTACCTTCATTCGCGCACAAGTCTATCAACAATTTTCAGGTGAAATCGAGGCAGCTTATGCCAATTATGGTGAAATCAACAGAAAAGGAGGACTGGCGCTGGACCCGCCGGCTCTTGAAGACTGGCTTCTGACTCGGTTTCGCGTTGATCTTGGGATTCCATTGGCAGATGCAGATGCCGACATTTTTGCTGCAGGCGTGGACAGTTTGCAGACCACGCAAGTTTGGAGATCCATTGCGCGGGATCTGGATCTTGGAGGAAATACAAATACTTTGAGCCAGAATATTGTCTTTGAGAAAGGCACCGTCCACGCACTCGCGGAACATCTACATCATATGCGAGTTGGACAGGACACTGTCGGCGAAGACGAGATACAGATCATGCGCGACATGATTCAAAAATATTCACACTTCGGGCATCACCACCCAACCATTTCCCGACAGCCAGAAAAGCAAGTAGTACTTGTCACTGGAGCCACTGGCAACCTCGGTGCATTCATCATTGCTGAGATGCTAAAGCGGTCCGACGTCTCTGAAGTATGGGCTCTTGTGCGAGCTCCGGGGCCAGCTGCCGCGGGTGTCCGTGTCTACCAAGCAATGGCTGATCGCAAGATTCACTTGACCGATGCGCAAGCTTCTAAGCTACGAGCCGTGGCCGGCGACTTGTCGCAAGCTAATCTAGGCCTGGAGAGCCATGTTCTAGAGCATCTCCTATCTTCTTTGACATGTATCGTTCACAGCGCCTGGGCTGTCAATTTCAACCTCGGAGTGCGCTCATTCGAGCAACAACATATCCGTGGGACACACAATCTAATCAATTTTTGTTTACGGTCCAAGCTACCTCTCCCCGCACGTTTCTTCTTCTGCTCGAGCGTCAGCACTGCATGCAATGCGCCAAAGCCTGCCGTGATTCGCGAAAGTGTCATCAAGGACCTACACTACGCTCAAGCCACTGGTTATGGCCGCTCCAAACTAGCCACGGAACTGATTACTCACAACGCTATGCGCCAAACAGGGCTACAAGCCCGTGTACTGCGTATTGGACAATTGAGCGGCGATACTGTACATGCTCAATGGAACGACACCGAGGCGGTTGCGCTGATGTTCCGCAGTGTGTTGACTACCGGCGCTCTTCCTGAGTTGAGTGAGAGCCCGGCATGGTTGCCCGTTGATCAATGCGCGAAGGCAGTTACGGAGCTTGCCATGAAGAGCGAGGCTTTTGACCCGGACCCCGAGTTGGTTTATAACTTGGTCAACCCCCAGAAATTTAGCTGGAAGGATGACTTGCTTCCTGTTTTGGCTACAGGCACCAAGTTGCCACTTTTCGAGATTGTCTCACCTCAGGAGTGGCTTCAACGACTCGAATCTAGCGAGCAGGATCCGGAGAAGAACCCGAGCATCAAGCTCGTGGATTTCTGGCGTGGAAAATTTGGGGGAAAGCAAGGGTCGTCAGCGAGTATTGCACTGTCACAGACGCAGGCTACGCTCCAGTTTGAGACGTGTCGTACGGTGCGAGATTGTCCTAGCCTGGGCCTAGTGAAAGATCCTGTCACGGATCATTTGGTACAGCGGTATATTGAAGTATGGATGCAGCGATGGATGAAATAGATGTCGGGTGTCTCAATTGTGTCTAGCTCTTCAATAAGTCAAATACCAGTGTTAATGGAGTTTGTTTATCGCGGCGTGAGCTCGAAAATATCTGATCTTAAATCATTCGCGAATAGCTTGTTCAATTAGCTCCGCAGCTGCCAGACACTGTTCATCATGGAAACGGGGCGTGATCACTTGAATGGCACAAGGCGCACCGTCGACTTGCTCGGGGTGATCTAGCAGCAATGAGTCAACTGTGCTTGTTGACCGAAAGATTTGAGAGCGGGGATCAGAACACTTACAGTCAGGCTGTACGTTATCACCGGTCTTCATCTCCTCACCATCCAACTCGCGCGACACCTTTCCATAGGGGATGATGCAGGCAGGATACTAGGTATTCAATGTTAACTTGAAAGCTCCCATAATCATACTTATGTCAAGTATCAGGCGAGGGTAAACCTACATCAAGCAGATTCCAAATCACCGTATACGACGGCCAAGCATAAGTGTCGTGGGCAACCGCGGTGCTCTGTGCCCCAGGGGCCAAAATCACGTCCAGGTTTTTGTCGACCCACTCGCGACGCCAACTTTCAGCGTACTTCTCGCGAGCCATGTGGAGATCGTTGATCTTGGTATAGGGCTCTTTCTCTGGCTCCACGGGCAATGGACCCGTGAACATTGGGCTTGAGAGGTTGGCCAAAGATTTAACAACGGGCTCTCCACTGGGCGTGATCAGATCCGGATGAGGTGCGTATGTAAAGTACTGGAAGGCTAAGCGCGAGGCATATGACAGGGAGAGATCGTGATTGCTGCCATTATCGAGCTTGATGATGCGATGGCCTGCTTTGGCCAAAGCGTCAACTGCGCGCTCCAAGGCACGTCTCACGGGAGGATGGAGTGGGAAATGGCTGTCCTCGGCCAAAACCCCAATGTTGAGGCTTCCGTTGCGAGTGCTGCCAACTTCGATTCCTTGTTTCCAAGGGACTGCAACGGCAGTTGCATCGTATCTCCAGGCAGAATCAGAGCCAACGACTGTGGCCATGAATCTCTTTAAATCAGCGAGACTATGGCCAAGGGGCCCGGCGCAGGGGACCAGGTTCGGCACACCCTCCATCTCGCCGGAGAATTGACCACCGAATGGAACCCGGTTAGTCGTCGGCTTGAACCCGTAGATACCACAGCACAAAGATGGGATGCGAATGGAGCCCGCAATATCGGTTCCCACGCCGAGGATGGATCCTCGGAATGCGACCAGAGCACCCTCACCACCACTTGACCCGCCTGCGGTGAGAGAGGTATTGTGTGGGTTAAGTGTACGACCAAAGACGTTGTTCTCCGAGTCGGCAGTCTGACAGTAACTTCGGTCAGCCGAGACGAGTAGATGAAAAAAAGAAAAGCAACTCACCATGAGAGTCTGAGGCACGTTTGTCTTGACATAGAGCACGGCTCCCAAGTCAAGGAGGAGTGTGACCAGTGCCGACTCCGTAGTTGATGGAGGTCTGCTCAAACATGACACATAGCCAAGAGTCGTTTGCAGGCCTTTAATATTGAAGCTCTCCTTGATACTGATAGGCAATCCATGCAAGGGACCCATTGGTTTCCCTTCTTTCTGGAGATACTCATCAAGGTAGCGTGCCCGGTCAAGTGCCTCGGGGAAGCAAGTCTCGGTCAAACAAGAAACCTAATTGAAAAGGCGCACAAATCAGACAATAATCCCTCGCACATGAATGTAGCGCCAGCTCCTGAAGAAAGAGGGGGAAAAAAAGAACAACTTACCACCTGCTGGGCGATGGCCGCACGTTTCGAGAAGGCTGTAGTCACGGAAAGCGAGGTAATCTGGCCCAAAGCCAGCTTGGCCAAGAGCTGGGTTGCAGTGTAGTTCTCGGTGATATCGAGCTCTTCCTCTGTCAAAAGTCCACTGCGACGTGGAAGATCATATTGTAGGAGATGCTCGGGTACAGCCTTGAGAACTTCTTCGCCGAGCTTCCATTCACGGGGCAGTTTATCCTGACATTCCTGGCGCTTTCGAGCGACCAAGTCTTGCCAATTGGTTGACGTCAGCATTGGAGCGTAAGCTTAGCAATGAATCTGCAGAGTCTTTGTTTTCGAAAAATCAACAGCTGGGTTTGTGCCACTTCGAAAAAGAGGAGATTTCCAGCAACGGCTTGGTATTTGTGCTGGGAACAGTATTTCAAGATGGACAGTCCTTCCAGATCCCCTCAGCCCCGCTTGAATGCCTGAGTTCCCACTTAGTCGCTGGATAGCTGAGAGGGTAGGCCATCATGTGGAGGTTTCCGGCACACACCAATATAACATGTTCCGGAGAATTATTCGCCGGCACTGCAGACGGAGTGTGTGGGCATTCTGCTGGTATGCCAAATGCGTACTCACTCCATCTCGGCTTCTGTTGGAGAGGAGTAAACCCGACGGAGCGGAGACTGTCGAAGCACATGACGCACCGGTGCGTCTGCCTTCCCGATGTGGTTTAGATGGATGGACTTGCAACCACGGCACGGACCCGAGAGAGAGAAGATCCGTTCCTTATCAGATGCTTGCATGGCTGGCCATCTCGGGGTTCGTCAGAGCCACCCATACTACTCGACTGGTTTTACAAGGGCAATTTCGTGCAAGTCTTGTCAGTGACCCAGGTCTCTCTGTCAATCTACTTCTGTAGGGACTCAGTAATGTGTTGCAGCGATCCAAGTTCCGATGTGATTAGGCTGGCGATGGTAAAGCGAAAGGCCGTGAACGCCAAAGTATTTCCGAGATAAGCCAAGATGAAGAGGCTTGTCTTGCTCTGCGGTGTGTGCTCTTCTGTGATTGACTATCCACACAACCTCTCAGGGGACTGAGGTGACAATCAACACATCATAGAGAATCTTGGTGGATTTGATACAGGCCAACTCATGTCGAGTATCTGAGCGAGGTGATCTCTGTGTTAAAGCACTCAGCCCACGGATGCATCGATGACTATGGAATCCTCTATCCAAATTCGAATGGTAGAGTGGTATATCGGATATCCACACCTACACGAACTCCTCAAGATTTGGCAACAACACTCTCCGGCTTCCGGTCCGGAAAATTAGTCAGACGATACGCATCAATCCAAATCTTTTCACGTTCGCAGACCATGACTCCCACGCAAATCAACCCATTCACCCAGTTATACGGGCCAGGTCCCGCCTCTAAACGCAGATGAGAGAAGAACTCCACATCATCTTGAGTCACCACTGCCTTGGGCGGCTGTTCCCAATCATGCTCAACTGCCATTGCATAGTCTGTGCCCGGACCAGGACGATAGAGACCGTGTGCGCGGAAGTAGATGTAATGTCCATCTGTGGTGCGGGCAGTATATCGCGCATCCAATGTCATGGACTGAGTGATTCAATGAGTGAAGACATAGTCAGCTATTGCTCTGTACCTAAGATCCTCGATTCCGCATGTAAGGCAGGTGAAACCGGGATGGATTTCTTACATGGGTTCCTTTAATGACCGTCAGCCAGTCTGCGCCACCTAGTGGTAAGAGGGTTGCTTCGATGTCCAGGCCCTTGAGGGTTCCTCTCTCAATATTCGAGATCTTGCGAATTGTGCCAGCATCGTGCGCCGCTCCCAGATCTAACTCTTCCTTCGATATGTCGCATTCGAGTCTATACATCCATGACAGACTTGGCTGGCGCATGCTGGGACCGTTCGGATAGACGCCATTACCGGGAGATGGATTGGACGCCATGATGACAGGGAGATGGTGGTTTGTCGGGAAAAGGAGAGTGCCGGATTATATCGGAAAGGCGACGGCTTGACGCCCACAATGTTCTCTGGAATCAAGGAAAATACTCCTTTATCAATTCAGAGAGCTTCCGAAATGAAAGACCTCATCAGGTGCGTTCGACATCAGTCTCGTGCTTCTCCCTCGTCTAGCTGCATGTCTTTCTTCCCCCGCAGTGGAGTTCCTGAACTCACTCTCGAGACCTGTTAAGGCAGGTTGACCCTGACCTAACCTTCCCAAAAACCCCCTACTGCGTGTTCCGGCCCGGTGGTTTCGAAACATGGTAGCTCTCAAACTGGGATCAAATACGGTAGTGCCAATTCACAAAAGCGCGCACGAGATGCAGAATATGGCCGTACGCTCGGGTAAGCGTGATGAAGATTTATGATCGTTGCTTCTAAAGTAGTAGGTAAAAGCTAAGTTTGTCACGATCTTAGATAGTTGAGAATTAGCTGCCTTATACGTATACACGGCACGGTAGAGGACTATCGCGGACCTCTGAGAAATTAGCTTACTTCCGCTGAGGGATTGCGGGGTCCGAAGAGCGGATAGGAGGAGTCAGGAAGATCCTGAAGATTTGAGAGACGGTAGAGATATGCTATGCTGTTGTGCGCTGGGTCAAGAAAGACACAGAGTAAAACAAGCGCCAAGCTGAGGGGTGTAGAAGATCATGGTGAGCCTGATAGAAGGCCGGAAACCTCGGAGAAGGAAGGCGTTTCATCCTCGAGTAATGGACCACATCGATACAAAGCTGCCATGAGCTGGGTACGGTAGAAGACGTCTAGAGAGCTATAGTGGGAAAATGATATATGAGTATGAATGAGTGTTGACTCTGTTGAGCCAGGAAAGTCGGGAAATCGTTCTGGCCGCTACTGTAATGCCTTGCCGATTGAAGCGTGATTCATTTCGACCGAACGAGAAGCTATGAGAACGGAATCTCCCCGCGGCTTTGAACACCGACTGCCAGCCGTCTAGCACTTTTGCTCGCATACATAAACCCGATTCGCAAGACGTCCCGTCTTCATGGCAGACTATTGGCACGATGCCGCCTCCGGCGTCCGTAATAAATTGATCCGCATCCATCGTCATGGCATATCATGAGGGTGACGGGATACGGACTTTCTGGAAGCACGATCGCGGTTATGTAATCTTTGATAAAGCGCTGCATTATATGAGACGAGTCACCTATACAGATCAGACTTATCTAATCCAGATGTGAGCCCAGCTGTATTCCGTGCCAGAATTTATGTGTTGTGCCGCCAACATCTGGCCGAGCACTTGACCCCCGGCGATAGGATCTCAAGCCAAGGGAAGAAAAGGGAATATACATTTCGACATGCAATATACGCACTGTACAAGCATTCCATCAGGCCGGCCTGAACACGAAATTTCACGTGACGTCAACAACGAACTTGACTAATGTCCAGTGTGCACACTTTGCTACCAAAACCCCATAGACTTTAGTGCCCGTGTATCACGGTCTGCTGCTCCACCAGACGGAAATAGCGAGGCGCACAAGACCGCCGAGATCGCTTCCCAAACATGATCATCGGAAGAATCAGCAAAGAAATGGCCAGACACAAAAAGCCCGATGCAAGGAACATATTTTGAAGTCCCTGCGTCTGCATCCAGGGCGTGATAGCAAAGGGGATTCCAATGCTGACAATATTGCGAAGGAACGCGATCCCCGTGAAGGCGTCGCCAGTAATCTGTGATTTAATGGATCTTTAGCGTTCGACTCGGACAATTCTGAGTAATGCTAGATCATCGTACCTCGCGATAACTATCGATGACCAAGGTCAGGGTTGCGTCGCCAATACTGCCCAGTCCAAAGGCGAACAGAGCGCCTCCGACGCTGGGATAGATCCAATGCATGCCCTGAAGGGTTAATGTTAGCGGAATTCACACAACAAGATGTAATTTGCGTTAGAGTCTTTCCTGTCCGGGGCACAGGATTCGACGTGATTCGTGAGGACCGTCTTACCCGGTCTATAGTCATGCCGAACATGATCAAGCCTCCAGCCATGCAGATCGCTGGAAGGTGCAAGATATACAGCCGCATCTCCGGCTCGTAGTACCCCTTGTTCTTCTGAGAGAATCGCAGAATGGACCAGTCTCCAATCACTCCGCCATACAGCGATCCAATCAGGTTTCCCAAGAACGGCCCAAGACTCATCAAGCCAACCTGTTCCGGTGTAAAATTGTACGGAGGAAGCGGGAAGACGAGCGCGATCATGTTGGCAACCACAGTCAGCCAGACCACACCAGATGCATACTGAATGCCGGTAAACAGCACTGTTGGAAAAGTACACAAGACATAAAATGGTCGATAGATGTAGGGCCAGACAGGCTCCGATGTTGGCGTCCAAATTGCGAGGCGCGCGCGCCACGGCCTAGTCGGGATGCTCAGGTTCAGTTCATGCTGAAGGTTACTAGGCTGGACTGGGGGTGAGTTTTTGGTGATAGACTCCACGGCAGCAAGTGTCTTGCGGTCTGCGGTTGCCGAGGATATAGTATTCTGGTCCTCATTTGCGACTCTCTCTTGCCCATCGAGAACGGGGACATATTTGGTCTCTTCGTAAATGAAGAAAAACAAAAAGCAGAAGAATGCGTTGAATATGCCGAGGGTCAGGTATGACCATCGCCAGCCCTGCTGGGTTGCTTGTGCTCCTGCTGCTATCGGTGATAAGAAACTCTTGAAACGCAGTCGGCGTATTAGTCTTCACTGCAGACAAGGGGTAGGGCATTGTAAACGTACGCCAATCATAACCATGGTCATGTACAAGCCGTTCATACTCGCACGATGATGCACAAAGAACAGATCTGATATCTAAGAAAAGATCTCAGCAGTTGCTCGCTGGACACAGAAAATGAAACTCTGCAATGTCATACCGTCATCTCCACGATCGTCTCATTGGTTGCACCAGCCAGGCCAAACAGCAGGTTGACAGCATATAGCTCAGCGAGCGTGTGCAGCTTCGCTGCCCAGAAAGAACTGGCCAGCATGAGAGCAGTCGACACAATATACACGGGTCTTCGACCAAACTTCTTGGCCAAAGGGATGAATATCACGCAGCCCATGCTTAGCCCGACGTACAGAACAGACATGGCTTGGTTTAGCTCAGTATAGGAGACGGAGAGATCCACGACCATTTGTTGCCAAAAGATAGCTTGCACCGAGACCCTGTTAAAGATAAGCGGATTAACGCCTGAGATTAGTGGTGTAGGGCCGACATTGAGGCTTACTCTGTAAAGACTACTGCTGTCATCCCCAGCACGATCGCAAAGTTGACACTTTTGCGCAGCGTGCTCCAATTCTGCTCATTTGTCGGTGTGAGTTCAAGCACCTCGACACCATTCCGAGACGACTTCAGGCTCGAGACTTACCAATGGCTCGTTAGGATCATTTGTCGGCACTGGATGGAGCATGATTGCTCGTTGGCCCGTTTCCGCCTCATCTTCTACGCAGACGAGAGCGTCACGGTCGGCAAATCTAGGGCGTCTTGCAGATGCGGTTCTCCTCCATTGGACTTGGAAACAGACCCCTTATCAAAAGAAATGTTCCAGGAGGCATCGTCCCGGAGCCATCTTCATAGCTCGACGTGGTTTGAATCTCGCGAATATCGGTCATCATTTGTTGTTTGGCAAGCTCATAGATGCGAGCGTCGTGATAGCGTTCACATTGACCGTGATACCACGAGATATTTATTGATCTCCGCTGGTCTTTCCATCCTGCTAAGGGTGGCCCGTGTGATAACGACACCGAACCTTATATTGCTGCGCCATTCGATGTTGAGAACCTTATCAACAGAAAGGTCCAGCCAACTCGTCTAGACGAACGACTTCTATCGTGCCTCAGAATGCGGGGAAAATGGGTCTGCAGTTCACACCAGCACCCAAATTGGAGTCTCGGCGCGGATTAGCTTATCGAATCTTGGCGACGCCACTCCTGTTCCGTTATCTGGAGGCCTTGGATGGGGGTCCACCTTCCAGATTCAGCTGGGATTCTCCAGTGATCCGATCTCGCGGGTCGGTATCCATGCCGCAAGGTTGGGATCGAGATGGGGAGTGATGTCTTGGGAAGCGTGGAAGCCGCAGCTTCCCGGGGTTTGTCATATGTCTTTTCCCAATTTGGCAGGTAGACCCTCCATCGAACCGGAAACAGGGCGTCTTCTCATACCACCACAAATTGACTTGGGTCGGGAGTGACTCCAAATTCGCTAATCACTGGAATAAAGCAAAGTGTGGTCGGGTTTGACATTGAGATTGAAGTATTCGTGGCCGTGCTGCGCAAAATCATCCTTCCTCCGTTGCCGAGGACAAAAGTGTAACTTTAGGATAAAGAGAGCATGCGGTCTCATTTGCTCGAGTCCAAATTTCGTTTCGCAAGAGTTGAACCCCGCTCGCACCGACAGACAGTCTTTGACATTCGTGCTGAAACTCAAGAACACATTGATAGTCTTATCGCTTGCCCCCCCCCCCCCTTTTTTTTTTCAAACAAAACTAGACAAGAGGCAGCCGCGCGATTCCCATTGCGAGTCAGCTTCTGTTCTCATAGCAAATAGCAGATATCCAGTCGGCTAAGCAGGCACAAAGATAATCCGCGAACGCGCATAGTAATCAAGCGGTACACTGGTGAACTGAGCGATTGTGGCTCGCTGCACTTCCAAGTCAACCGTATTGCAGGGTTGAATCTGTCTGGAGGACTAGAATACTTCGAGGGCTGATCTTGGCTATACTGAAAAGGGAAGCCATAGTCGTGAAGACAGAGATTTTCCGAATCGAGTCTCAATGACCATGGTTTTTGAACCTGTCAAGACGATTTGATAGCATTCGTCATGCCAACCAAGATGACGTTGCATGGACGTGGAGATAGGCAGTCATCGTCATATTAGTGCTATAGAATACCTACTTCAACGCCTCTCGCACGGGCTCTCTCATCAATATCAGGGGTTTTCTGGCCGTCTTGCCACATTTCCTCGAGAATCTCAAAGATAATGCCATCTCGGTGCAGCTCGAGCGTACACCGACGGATGACTTCCTGCCACTGCGAGTTCTGGCGCATGATATGGACTTCTTTTCCAACGATGACCAGTGGGAAAAGTGAAGAGTTCTGAATAAAAGAGTCCTCGTCCGGACGCTCGGCGCAACCCAAGCGAAGAGCGTCCACATTAGCCAGGACTCGAGCGACCAGCATATTCGAGTCGATTGGACAGGAGTTTTGCTGTCGCCACGTCGGAAGCGTTTGCGGACCACTTGAAGTCGGTGTTTTGCGTTCAATTTGACGAAGATAGAGAATCCCAGCAAGACGATACGCTTCCCAAAGATAACACTGTAGAAAGTTCCCTGGCTCTGCAGGCCAGTCCCAGAAGCTTTGTTCTGATGTGTCGATGCCTATCCCAGCTAGAAGATCCATGAACGAGCGAGGCAAACCGGTGACTGGCTCAACCCCGACTCTTGGTCTGAGGGATTGGCAAATTCGACGCCAAATGCCGAAGGAGCCTATCTGGCGGCCTACCGTAAGGCAGGGTATGTCCATGACACCCAGGACTTCAAGAAGGTGAATTCGAAATGGCCTCAGTGTGTTCCATTCAGGGAGTGGGGCAAAATCGGTGCTTCGAAGGATATTGTACATCCCTTCTATATGCATTGTCCAGGACATGCCATGAACCAGCTATGTAGAAGAAGAAGATTGTAAGACCACTTTTTGATTTTGTAAAACCTCATTGAACCGGAATACAGTAAGCACCACTTACCCCAATACTGCACAATAAGAGGCCCGCCGTGAAGGTCCCATCAGAGAGTCTTGTAGATTGAGCGAGTTCTGTACGGAATTCCCGCAGGGATCTATCAAAGTATTCCAGAAATTGTGTGGTCTGGGTGCTGGTCAAGGAAAGCTGAAACGTGAGGCAGATATCGTATAATGCACTGGACTCCTTGCACAGCGCGGGAAGTCGAGGTTGAAGCAGATTTTCCGACACGGTCGTAGAATGCAGGACATTGATCCCCGTAGTCAGGACTTCCAGACGTATCAGTCGCGTCTCGAGCCTCGTGCATGGTTCGCAGCGCATAGACATGATACTTACATTCGGTGAATAGGAGCTCATCTCTGTCGGAGCGAATCGACTCTGGCAAAGCTCCCGGATCTAGAAAACACGTCAACGTACTGGCTCTCACTAGGTGGGTTGTCAGACCATGTTACCAGAAACCGCCGTCATTCTCGACTGAGTTGCATCTTCCGAGCCTAAGATCTCACTTGAAGACGGATTCAATCCCTGACCTGCTCCCCTCTTCCTCTCTCGACTCCAATCCCTCCGTCTCCCCCTCGGCCTCGGCGGTACACTCTCCCTCAAAGGCTTATCAGCACCAGTAAATTGACCGCGCGAAGCGATCCCGCAGCCCCATCGTAGTCGAACCTCATATCCCTCACACTCAATGCCGCGGTCCATGCAATTCTTGCATGTGGGGCGAGCGTTGTCGCAGCGCCGTCTCCGACGCTTACAAGTCCAGCAGCCGTGATAGCTCCGGGTCGACATACCATATGCAGTTGGACCTCAAAGTCCAGGTCAGTGAGACGACCTCTTTCGTTTCGTTGTTGGGGAGGAGACAGGGAGCATGCGGGGAAAAAGTGGAGCAGGCGTGGAAGGTTATCGCGACTTCCTCGTGGCATGGTAGCCTGCTTGCCGAAGGGGCTGATAAGAGGTCTAACTGCCGTGAATGGCTTGGCACAGGATTTCGGGCTGTTTGGAAGTAGAGAAAAGAAAAGATACCGCGGATGGAAGACTTGACCTTTGACATGACACCGTATGAGCCTGAGCAATGGGGATGACTGTGGGCGCGCCATTTTACTCGACTCGATATACAAGCATTCAAGTTCCCGCGTGCAAGCCAAGGACTGATTCCACTTCCACAGAAACTATCGCGTAATACGGATTCATAAGGGTAGTGCAAGGAACAGTTTGAAAGATGAATGGAACGTGAATTTTGTTGCGTGCTCCATTAGATTAACCGAAGTTTCTTGGTGTAAATGACCGGTGCCCTATGTATGTACGGTTAAGTTCCCTAGGATGACCTGCGAGTAAAGATGAAGAATAATATACAACAATCGATCATGACATGAGCCCCTGGATGCATGGTAACAGAAAAAGTCATAGGGAATATGAAGCGCGGCGGCTTTGAAATGCCTTCCACTTGGCCGAGTCGAACGCGAATGAGAAAAACGGAAACATTTTTCCAGCAATAGTGAATCAGGAAAGAATGCGGGACTCAAGCTGGTTGTTTTCGCGTAAAGCGTCATATGAGGTGAGTTTCGAGTGGGGTCGAGGAAGAAGAAGAAATGTAAAAGAACGCCAAAGTGACCAGATCATGCCTTCGGCAGCTTGGAAAAGGCATGTCGACGATATGTTGCGCTCGTGTCGGAATCATGAATTTTTTTTTGAAGCAATGGTTGTTTGGTTGCAAAACATCACGCCTCGCGATATCCCCAGTTGCGTCTTTGTTCGTTGACCCACCATTTCCCAACTCGCTCTGCGTCTCGGGTCCATTTGGCGGCAGCGTCTCCGTACTTGGAAGAGACCTCTTTGAGCAGCTCCTTAATGGTCCAGGCGTTGAGCGGATGTAGCTCCCCGGGGTCCTTGTCCAGGTCACTGAAAATGTATTCGAAATTCTCTTTCAGGGGCAGAATCAGACGCCACGGGGTGCCGGCGGCAGTGACTGCAACCATAGATCCACCAGCGTTGACGATTCCGAAGTTCCAATTGTGCTGGGTGTGATCGCCAGGCTTGGAGTGCGGTTTGCGCGAAATCCGACTGTTGGTCTCGCGGGGAGCTTGAGCATTCGCGTCGGGGTTCTGTTTGATCGAGGGAACGAATGGGCGGATAAGAGATTGACCTTGATAATCAGAGAGCAGAGCTGAAGCCATTTCTGAGTCGCGGGGGTCAAGGGACTTCGATTGAATGAGGAGGTCGAGGATGGTGGGAATGATCGAAATCGAGGTGGCATTTGCATCAATGTTGAGGCGGGGCATGTGCGGGTGTCGGAAAACGATGGGAACACGATAATTGCTGATATGGCCGTTCTCATACGTGCCCGTCATCTCCTTGTGGTCTTCCGCAAAGGCCTGACCGTGATCGCCCACAATTACTACAAGAGTGGAATTGGCAATGCCAGTCTGGTCAAGCATAGCCATGATCTCACCCAGCCAGCCGTCCACAAAGCGAACGGTGTTCAAGTAGTTGTTCATTGGGGTGTGGTTAATACTTCCCCGACTGCCCATGTAATCGTCGTTTCTGAAATCATCAGGGGTATTCCACGGGTGATGCGTGGTGCTTGTGATATGAGAGAGGAACATGCGGGTCTTGTTGTGGGCAGCCTCCTCGAAGAGATCCTTGATGTAAGGCTTCAATTCCGTCTCGGCGTATCCAAAGTAGTTGATCTCGCTGCCCTGGGCCTGATACTTGGATCCGCTCGAGGTCAAAGTACTCTTCACCACCTTATGCTTGAAGCCCATATTCTCGTTCAGGGTATCTTGGCGATCATAGCCATCGGTGATAGACTGCATAAAGACCGACTTCCACGGGTTCTTCCAAGCCGGTGGTGCGGATTCGTCCCGCTCTGATCTGGATGAACCGGCGTCTGAGCCCTTGACCGTGTTAAACAGTTCAAACAGCTGGGGCAAGCAGGGCTGATAAATCTCCAGCTCTGTTTCCTCCAGTAGGTCCACCGGAAGTGGGTGGACACCACAATGACTGCCCAAAACACTTTTGAATGTCAAAGAGCTACCGGTGATGGCGCCTCGGACGTTCAGCCCTCCCATGCCCTCTGGGGCCGAATCCTGCCAGTTGGCGCCAGTCAAATTCACCCGCTGTCCCTTGCTATCGGTGGCATACTCGCCCGTCAGCATCTGCGACACCGGGGTCATCGTGACCAACTTGTCAATTGCCTGCTCTCGCTCCTCCTTTGGATGAGAATCAAGCAGAGCATCGAACATGGGGGTGCCTTGCTGCATGGGGAAGACCTCCTTCCGCCCACTTTCGAGAGTCACCAAGATCACATGTTCAATCTCGACGTTGTGTTTATCAAATGCGGCCTTGAGCGGGGCGTAGATTTCGCCATCCAAATTGGAAATCTTCAGAGGGTCTTTCTTGGGGTTGTAGAAGCCAGGTTCAGCCTCGTTGCAGCCGTACCAGGAAGGATTGTCCTTCACTGCAAGCTCCTCGGGGGAGTGTTCGTAACGACTGAATCCCGACGGTGGACTTTCGGGTAGCCACGATGGGCGCGACCATCCGTTGGCCAACAGACCGGGGTTGACGCTCGTCCAGAGAGGGAATTTCTGCGAAGGTTGACGACAACCACTTGTGGTGACGGATTTCTTGCTGAAAGCATCCAATAGCGTCAATGGTAAGGCGCCGGAGAGGTGATCGTAGGGGATCGATGGCCGAGTCAGCTCCAAGAAGAGCAACGAGGAACTCAAGGAGACGATGATCGCGACACGACACGTCGTTTTGAAATCCATCTTTGTGAGCCAGGACGTGCTAAGCCACGATCTGTCAGGAACGCCGAGCAGAGTGTATCGCGATCGAATCCCGCTACTGAAAAGACCTCGAATCGCCTGCAAGCCGAGTCCCGTCCAGTGGTAGAATTTAGTGTTGGCCAGCCAGGCAACCAGTCCAATGATTGTACCAGCCGCGGAGACTGTGGAGATACCGCTCAATAGAATCTTCATGGCAGCAGGGTCACTGAGGAAACTATTTGACGCGGCCCAGTCGACTTCTGCGCCCGTCTGCATGAAGAAACCCCATTGGACTGACGACGCTCCCCATACTATCAATCTGTTGTTGTTTTTTTGGCCGCATTAGCATATCCATCCCACCTAGTCAACTGTCCTGCTCCGATTCCCTCTGGACGGAGATGTATATTGTTGTGGAATCAAAATCACGTACGAGAGTATTCCCCCAAGAACAGTCGAGAGCCATTGAAGTTTGATCTCCGGGGTTGGAGTGAGCAGCAGCACGCGCGCAAAGGCGATCACGAAAATATCTTGGAGCACCAGTGTCGGGGAGTATAACACGAAATAAAGGAGCGGAAGTGAATGAAAATGCAAGGCGATATGCAACGTTTTGGACGCGAGGCCGCCGACGACCAGGGCAGCGAAGAGGAAGGGGACCGCCGGGGGAAGATAGGCGAAGAGCTTCATGGCGGAATCATATCATAATATCAGGCGGAACAGACAGAGCAAGGGAAGACGTTTTGCACGAGAAACGAGAGTGAGTTTCGCGGGTGCTGTGGAATGACGGAACAAAGAAGGATCGGAATGGAAGGGACTCAAAGCAAGCGTGAAATGTGTCGAAAATATTGTTCTGTCTGCGCAAGTGGGAAGTGAAAAAGAGCGTGTGGACTGTGGAGAACGAAGGGCGGATGGACAGCGATCTAGACAGAAGAATTGACGACCAGATGACAGGTTGGAAGGGGAGGGGGGGGCCCACGTCGGAGCTGGCAGAATCGATGTGGTGACAGCACAGAGGTGCGAGTCAGCAGAAGGTGGAAGCTTGATCAGGGAGAGTTGCAAGTTGCAAGTGAGGATGATGAAGATTGTGAAAGAAATCCGGATGTGACAGTGCGATGGCCTAGAGCTGCCCGGATTTCTCGTATTACTTCGGACATTGTGATGTACATCGTCCTACTGCCACTCTCAGCCCCAACAGTGGAGACTCGTCCCAGATTTGGGGAGCCTCAGTGGCAGTTGACCGAGACAGGGCGGAGTCGGATACAAATTAAAGAGACTTGGACCGCGCGGGACATGAATGGAGCATTGGGCCCTCGACTTGATGATCCCATGGCATTTGTTGATGTGCTGCAAATCCGACATGTCCGCCTCGAGTCGGACAATGTGATACCTTCTCGGTCAACAATGATGTTGTGGCCATATGGGTATAACTGCTGGTACTACTACTAGTACTGAGTCTACTGACTAGTGACCTCGAAGCCTCTACACAAGGGCAACCCCTACTGTACTCGGTGTACGCACAAATTCATGCCAACAACAATCATACTCTCGTGCGCGGATGCGAGCGTTCCTTGGAAATTCCTCGCCAACCAGACCCGTTCCTGACTGCACTAAAAAAAGCCCCATTGAGAATGTGGGCTCCAATAGGAAGCGGAGCACGCGACAAAGCTTGTCACTTTCTGAGACCCTTTTTGGAGGCCCGGGTTTTCGGTCGACTTGAGGGATCATCATGGTAAAGATGGAGAATCTGTAAAAGACTAAAAGTCCATCGGTTCATAGGGCTATGAGACACTAGGCTCATCGGCATAATCTTCCACGTCGTTACTCGCTTCGGCCAAGAGACAGAGGTGATGGATACCACGGGGGTCCTTTGCTCAGCCGCAACTGAGGTATCCACCTAAGTTTGAGTCCCATGCGACCGAGGAAAGGTTCAGGAGGCGAAGATGCTCACTGCTTAGTCTTACCATCAGGGTGTGGACTGTGGACTGTGGACTGTGGACTGTGGACTGTGGACTGTGGACTGTGGACCACTGGACCCTGTTGTAGGGCGCCCCGAGTCTTAGAGCGGTTTAGCACAAATGTCGACACACCTGATTTGCTGGGGTAAAGACACCTTTCAAGAAAAGCCAGCGTGTGTGCATGTACAATGACGCCCGTTGTTTACGTGCATAGTATGGGAGGATAAGGGCATGCCTCACAGCGTCCGCGAAGAGAGTTTGAATGAAACATAACGGTCAGACCAGTGACCACGCAGTCGATGCTTTTCCGAAGTCCTCAAGAACCCCCTCTCTGGCTCGAACGGTAACACGACTAATGATCGATCTCATGCGTGTGATTTACATTTGCCCCAAAGCGGACTACGGAGAGTCGGACGTGAGTTTGCGACCGAGGAACACGACTGCCAACCTCGCGAGACGAGAAGACGCAAGTCGGGTAATATTGTCGCGCGACAGATGGAAGGTTTGCCTGTCTGACGCCATGTGGGGGGAGGTTGGCGGATGTGACCGCCAAGATGTGCGAAGGTTTGACCCCGGAGCGTCCGAGTGCCGTCGGTGCTCAAGCCTCCAGGTCCATGCGACGTGGTCTTGCGATTGGACCAAAGTCGAAAAACGAGGGAGGCCTCCCAGTCAAATGGAGAGCTTCGCGAGCGAGTCCACACCATGATTGAGTAGTGACACCATGACCCAGGTGGTCATCAGTCGAGGACATGGCTGACAGAGACGACAAGATGGCTTCGGTGAAGCCGTATCGCAGGTGTTCATGCGCTCAAGCTCTCAAAGACCCGAGGTGAGCATGAGAGGTCTCTCATCTCCACGGAGGCGGCTCGTATCCCACAACCAGACAGTTGCTGGGTTTAAGCCGCCCCCGGTCATGATTTCACCACCAAACTCTTCGCGGAATCAGTCTTGTGGCGTCAGAGGATCGTGGTTCGTCTATGGACGCCTTCAGCCTCACGCTGAAGTTACATGTAAATCCGACAGCGCACATGTGCGTTGGATGATTCCATATTTTGAACCTGTCAACAGTGACTGTCGTGTCAGACCGGTATCTCTAGGCGAGCTTGCCATCCCGATCTGGCGAGGCGTCCTCTAGGCATAGATGGTCCTGCAGTAGGATCAACAGAGGGTTCCCCGGTGCACATGAAGACGTTGTCGAATCAGGGTCTGGTCACATGATAAGCTTCAAGCCTCCCATTGTCGAAGCGCACAAGCATCGCAGTCGTAGATGAGGGTCCCTAGAGGACTCTGCGGGTGTTGACGTGGCGAAGCCTTGATCCGCTAAAAAAGGGGTCCTGAAGCCTGCCAGCCAAGCCATGAGAAGCATGCATATAGCAATGTGCTCGACAATAGGGACCCCAGCCAAGAAAGCGTCCATGCAGGGTCTGATGCAGAAGGAGAATACGAGTAATGCCGGACCGTAGCACTCGCCCCGAATGGATGCTGGACGAGTGCGGTGCTCATGTGCTGCACTACTCAATCGAGTCACCCGACCGAAGGCCGAGGAGTGTGCCCAGTGCCCACTGCCCACTGCCTCCAAGAGGCTTAGCGTCCGTGGGGACCGGGTATTAAAGGCTCCCGGCCAAAGTCCAAAGAGGCACAGCGTTCGAAAGCACAATCATCCGGTCTTCCGGTCTGCAGTCCGGAGGTGGCTTGAGGTCAGTTTCACTTTCCAGCCTTTCCACTGACTCATAGACTCTCTCCTCAGAACGCTTCTTATTCGATCCAGGCTCGCTTACGTTTTCAGAGTGAGACCTGGCGTTCCGTACAAGACACAAAGATCTGAGACATGACATTCAACTTGACATGCTGGATAAGGGGCACCTGGTTCTGTCAAATGGTCAATGAAGACGACACTTGAGCGCGGGCGACCTCCAGTGGGAAAAGACTCTTTGATGGAGGTTTATCTGACAGAAGACTCCGAGTCTTGACTCTCCGAGCGTCTCCGAAATACGAAATGCAATGGAAGGACTTGGCAGCTAAAGCTTGGCCGGTTTATCAAAGTCATACTACTACTGCTGTGAATCTGTTGTTGATCGGTCGGTGAGGTTCCACCATAACAGCACGAACCCCTGAGATTCTGCCTCCACTCTCTAGTCTCTCTACCTCTCGACTCTCTCTCTACACGTCTACACTTCTACACTTCCACCGTGCTGTAGCACTGGCAAGACACACAATTGACAGCCAATGTCCGACTGGAGACCCTCGTCCAGTGCGCTACGGGGGCATTGTGAAAAATACAAAAATAAGGGAATGAGTTTTTCCAGGCAAGTGCTATAACACATATGATTGGTGTATAATTTTGCCTCCGTGAGACAATACGGTGTCGAGCCGCCCGTATGACATGGGCCTGGCTATCCGAACCCAAAGTTGAACCTCATGTGGACTTGTAGTGAACACAGAATCAAAGATGGTCCTGGATCATGGTCATCTCTCATCACGGAGGGCGCTATCACTGCGCATGTGGACTCCACCCCCACGATCTCATATACCCAGACACTGTACCAGTGTACTGCAGTGGATGCATGGGTACATCAATGCGGCTGGAACTCGGGACGACGATCTCAAGATTGCTATCTTTAGAAACCCGCCACGCTCAGTGGGACCAAGCCACGAAGCTCAATCACCTCCAGGCAATTGTCCCACAGACGTTCGGACAATTTCCTGTCTACCAACGTTGGTCTTCCGACTCAGATGCCCCTGGCCGGTTGGTTTGGCCAAAAGAGAGGCAACAAGCGAAGCGCCTGTCCATGGAGTGTCAGTGCAGTACCTGATACCTGCTCGCGGCAAGTCCCTCGGCAATAAAGGGTTGATAACTTGATACACACGCGGCGTTCAACCCTACCCTCGTGCATCTGAACCTCGCTACCTGGAGTCGAAAGGCGGTCAATGAACTGTAGACGCAAATGCATGAAATCAAGAACATAACATTGGAAAGACTATTCGTCGGGGAAGAGAAGGTTGGAAAAAAAAAACCACGACCAAAGCGGCGAAACCCCCCCCCCCCCCCCCCCCCCCCTCCCTCCTCCCGCGTGAAAAACAATCAAAGAACGGGATACCGACTGCTGATGGCGGGACTAAGCTATGAGGCTCTGACGTCTGTTCGGTCACATAGAACCCTTACACCACTGTAAAGGTAAAATTTCACCGGCAATCCCCTGCGTTGCGCACCACATGAGCAATGCACCCTCCTGGCTCCACAACATATCTGATTTCAGCATTCCATAGACCCAACGTGCGCCCAAAATGGAAATCCCCATTCACTTCGATGTGTCCAGGACTGTTGACATCACGGCCTGACTTCAAGTAGTCGTATGTGACGGGCAGACTCCCTGTGTCTCGTGGGAATGTCAGAGGCAGCCGTCCACTCGGATTGTAATGACCGAATAGAACCTCTCCCAGTGCTTGGCCACCGTTCTCGAGAGGTGTAGAATGGCTGGAGTAGGGCGGCGTTTATCTGGGAGATCCACGGTTCGGTAATCGACTTGCCGGAGAAGACAACCACGGTCTTGACGCCTGTCCTTATCAATTGGCGCAAGAGCGTTGACTGCGCCCCGGCTAGCTTGAGGGCATTAGTATCATACGCCTCGCCGGTGCTTTGAAATAATGTTAGCATTTCTGCCTCCGCTAGCGAAGATCCTAGTTAGCTCACGTTGCTTTCAGGCCCTTCTGCTGATCTAACAGAGATCTGACGCAGGTCCCAACAACCACAACCACGACATCAGAGAATCTTGCAAGGCGCAAGGCTTCGGCTATCTGAGACTCGTCGTTGCTCCATGCATCACAATATCTTGCGTGATAAACCTGCACACTGGTAGAGATAGTTCTTCCAATCCCTTCCAGTGGGCTGACTCCAGGAGGCGGCGAGAAGGTGTAGTCATCATACTTGAAAACTTCCTGTCATCGCCAACCGAGACCAGAGAGATTGCTCATGCCGAGGAGCTCACATTGAGGACGTCCGCAAATGGTCCGATAACTGCAATTCGCTGGACGCTTTCTCCCAAAGGCAGTGCTTGACCCGGGTTCTCAAGCAATACAATCGACTCTCGGTCCAACTGAGTTGCGATCTGTAGGGCCTCATCTGCATGAATCAAATTTGGCCAATCTTCTGGTGAGGCCGCTGGGAAAAGATCTTCAAATAGACCCATGTCAAATTTGGCTCGGACTACTGTACAAGTTACAGACCGATGCATATCAATCGTGAGTGAACCATCTTGATTGAATGACTGCTGAACAATCTGTGCTTTAGTGCCAAACACTCTCTACGAACTTGCCTGGGACTATTGTCCTTCTAGAAGACGCAGGCTACGCGGCCCAACAAGGATCATTCTTCACTCGACAACAATCCGAAACTCGTCCAAGCTGCTTCTTCCTGCCCATAAACGCAAGTCATGTTTCTCATGCAATAGAACTAATAGCCGCAGCACCCTGTCCCTTTGCAGTCAAATCAGGGGGCCATCCGCCTCGCGAGGATTAATTCCGTGAAATTGACAGACAACAACTCAGTTGCCCAGATCGGGGCTGGCAATCGGTGGCATCGTGTCCTCCAAGAACTAGAGAAGGAACATGTCACTATTCCGGGCGGGTGGACAGGATCTGTTGGCGTAGGCGGATTGACGCTCGGAGATGAGATGATCTTCTATACGCAAGACACCTTGCCAATGCTGACCAAGAGTATGGATGAAAAGGGGGAATATCTTACCCATCAGGTCGGCATGGCTTTGTGTGTGACAATGCCCAGAATCAGCCCGACGGTCACCGTAGCACACATTGGACAGCAACTCACAAGCTTGATCGCGAGCTTGCGGCCATTATTGCTAAGACTTTCATGGAAGAAACGAGCCACCTTGGTAATCTAGACGGCCTCGAGGCAAGGTGCATCATGCAGGTCATCACCACGAACATGTTTCATCATATGAAGAAGAATGGTGGTAACCCACTTAGAATATCTACCCGGGAGTACCCACTTATGCTACTGAACTCGGTCTTTCGATGGGACAATCGCGTCGACGATCTGCGCATCGTCTAGGTGGCGGCCAATCTTTCTGAACAGAGTGATTAATGCACGAGCGACTGAAATGGGTATAGAAGAACTCTATCTGTACATGAGCTACGCTAGCCAGTTCCAGGACGTCTTGCACAATTACGGTACCGCCAATCTGAAGACGCTGCAGGATATTGCGCAAACATACCGCCCGCAAAGAATATTCCGAACGTTGGAAACCGGGGTACTTCCAGTTGAATGGGCGGGTAGGCTGGTAAACGATACTCGCATTGAGGACGGATCGGGGTAAATGACAGGTAGGGAGTTTCATTGCGTCGCGCCAAGATTGGGATTAATGTGTCGCAGCCAGGAGAGAGGAGAAATGCTCATGTCTTCGCGTGGGCGCTATTTGCTCAAGAGGTGACATGTTACTCGGGTATTGGTTCTTCATGATTTTCGAAAGAAGGATGACCACTCACTGTATCATTGGATCAAATACCTGGAGAGCTGTACTGATGTGGACTCTTTGCCTCCGAGAATACCTCTCCTCCCAATGTACTGTACTCCAGCATCTCTAAGCTCCTTGATTTACAGTAGTAGCTATTATTGTTGGCCGATGATGGACAACAGGTTTCTTCTTGGAGGGGATCATTTCGGTGAGAGAGCGAAGAAGTAGTGGACGTCGATGTAAAGTCTATTTTGTAAGGGAATTATACACAACGGAAAGGTATCTCAAATATCACACAATCATAATCATTTACTGGCGAACGAGAACACCGCGGTATCTCATCTTGCCATCACGGAGAGTCTGCATGGCCTTTTCCACACCCTCAACATCCAGAGGGAAAGTCATTGTAGTTGGGGTGATCTTCTTCTCGGCGCAAAAGTTCATCAGGGAGCGCAGGCTGCGGCGAGAGGCAACGAGGGAGCCTTGGATACGGACACCCTTGATGTTCATGTAAAGCAGAGGAACGGGTGAAGGGGCCATGTCGACAGTCAAGGGATAGATGGATCCGTGAATGTCCATCAGGGGGATCAGGCTAGATCGCAGTATGTTAGTTCAACGATCATCTCTCATGTCATGACTTTTCCGATAGACTCACGATTGGTAGTCAACACTGGCGCTACCGCAGAGCAGCAGGTGGTTCACGGGCTTGAAGTCCTTCATCTCCTGACCGGCCTTGAAGACGTGGTACTCAGAGGCACCGAACTCGATAGCCTCCTGGCGCTTGGCCTCTGAGCTGGACAGGACCACGACGTGGCAGCCCATGGCAGCAGCCAACTTGATGGCCAAGTGACCAAGACCACCGATACCCATGACAGCAACGCGGTCAGTGGGGCGGACACCGTACTCGGTCAAGCAGGTCCAGACTGTGGCGCCAGCGCACATCAGAGGAGCCGCATCGGCGGAGTCGTAGTTGTCGGGGATGGGGACAACACAGCCAGCATCCCAGACAACACCGTGGCCAAAGGATCCCAGATCGTGATCATGGGAACCGTATTCCTTCTTGTTCTCACAGTACTGATCCCAGCCTGTCATTGATTGTCAAGTCAGCTTCCATGAACCTCCCAAGTGAAATGCCGGGGATCACAGAGCATCGCATACCACTCAAGCACTTCTCGCAAGTTCCGCACACATAGTGAGTGTATCCGAATCCAACGCGCGCACCAACCTTGACGTTGGTGACGTCACGGCCAACCTGTCGCACAACACCGACACCCTCGTGTCCGAGAACCTGACCGGAGTGCAGGAAGTGCTCGTCGGTGCCGCAAAGACCAGAATGCGTGGTCTCGATGAAAACTTCGTTGTGACCGAGAGTACGGGTGGTCTTGTCGGCAACAATCTTGCCCTCCTTGGAGCCGCGGAAGACGTCGAATGTAACGCTCATGTTGGTTATGAAGATGGGGGGGGGGGGTTTGGGAGCCGTTAGGAGGTGGAGTGACGATCGTAGAGAGGGGATTAGTGGTGGTAAGATGATTGATTAAATTGATATTTCAAAGAAGTGATGTCCTCTGGCCGGGATTGGGTTTCATTTAAATGATTTCCCAGAAGGCCACCGACTGCCTCCAAGCTTTTCTCCTCGATTTCTCATCATCTCGAGGACCGATGTGCGGTTCCAGTGGAGTGCAAAGGTGGATATTCCATGAAGCGTGGCAGTCGTTACGTCGTCCCGCCCATCTCGGTGGGTCTGTCCCTTTTCACATGGCAAAAGAAATTAAGGTTGTTGCGAAAACGTGTCAAGCAGGGGTTGAAGAAAAGTGCCCGACTTCAAGTTCGGTCCAGAATTGCCTTGAGCCGTGAGACGTGCTCCTCCCGGCTGCAGGATCAAGATTCCAAGCAAATTTTCGGGCCGCCACACGGAGGGCATTTGCCACATTGAGTCTGTCACCGAACGGCAGGCCGGCGAGTTTCCACTCGGGACGACCACCTGAAGGAATCAAATCAGTCCGAGGCGTGGTTCTTCGATCGGCCCCCCAGTTACTCCGGAGTTTAGGAGACTCGGCGACTTTTGGTCGGATGAAACGGCAAAGAGCTAATGTATAAGCAAAGTGTTTGAGCATGTCAATCCAATCCTTCTAGACTGGACTCGAAGCACTATGTTACATTGCCTGAATGTTTGATGACAATTTGCGGGACCACTCCAGACCACGCAGGTACATCAATACAATACGAGAGACGTCATTTAAACTCAACCCGACCATATCAATGTCAACGTCGCAAGTGGCGCTGGAGACTTTGGCTGGATCAGTCGGACCTCTCCTGAATAAGGTGATGACAGTGGCTAAGCCGGCAGGTTAGCCGTGAGGACTTTTGCCTGAGGCGTCCGTTTTAAAAACCTTAAACCTTTCCAGCGGTACCACCGAGGCTTACTAGGTTACTAGTATCATGCAGCCCCCTCGGGCAAGTCTGTGTGCCTTTGGCCCAACCCTATAGCACTTCATTTCAAGCATTATGATATCTTCTTGCTGAAGGGACTAGGTAAGCTGTTCAGAATGGGCGCTTATGTTTTAAATTAGCATTGCTCCGTTGAACGGTTCGGAAAGGTTGGCAATGACCCATTACCCGACTACAGTACGTGAAGTGAGTACACTGAGAGGTAAGGCAGTGAGCAGTGAGCACTGAGTACATACCTAGGTACAGTAGTACACCGAGTACACCGAGTAGTGAGTAGTAAGTACACAACTCCAAGTGTTTTCAATGTCTCCGGGCATTCCATTTTCTTCGGGCGGCTATTCATTACTCTTTTCCGGCCGGGGTTTTTGGCGATTACTGGCTCAGCTGAAGTCACAGGCTGAATGTGGGTATGTTCTTTACATCATTCCGACCACAACTCTAGGCTCATGCCGTAATGTTCCGTTGCATTCCTATGATTCAATCAAAAGCTTATTTTCTTCCCATAGATATGGGTTTGACTCTTTGATCGATTTACCCCTTCTCCTGGGAATACCTTGACGCGTCCACGCACTTTTTCCTTCCGACTTCTACCGGACTATGGAAGTTCTCAATATGACTTGAGCGGGAGAGTAATCGAGAAGGAGAGGATTTCAATAGTTCCAGCTTTCCGTTCCAGCTTTCCCAGGTCTCACTGGAAGTCCATGGATGTGGAACATATCAGAGCTCGTCCTATTCTGTACACAGAATAGGGTCCTGTCGATGGCCTATGGATGATCCGCGACAGAGGTTTTCCAGAGAAGAGCATCCTCGCTGGTCGGACACGTCCAGCTGATATAGCACGCGTGAAGTATACCTTAGGTATGGACATCTTCCCTTGACGACAACTATGAGACCGAGACATGCGAAGATATGAATCGAACGGAATCAATGTTTGATGCACAAGTAGAGATTCCATCAATGAGCTGATACTGTGCAGAGTTCTCAACTGGGTTATCGCACCGCACCCGAGGCGCGCGGCATGATATAATAGCAACTGCAAGAGCGGAAGGTGACTACGAGCGCATGAATGCCGCATAAGTTGCGCACGGTATATTTGTGGGAGTCGATAATTGCAAGAGTTGGTTTGACCAATGGATGAGGTTGTTAGCAGACGAGTATTGTACAGGGAAGATACCTAGAGCTTTGATTTGCACGCCAAACACCATCCCAAAATGAACTCCAGGAGAAAAGGGCACCATATCACCAATTTTTTCTTGCCAGTGGCTCAAACCTCTCGTCTCATATTCAAGGGGCTCGAGAACCTCCTACAGAGAAACTCTAGACACGAGCCCATCCTTTCCGAGTTGGTCCATGACTCCCTCCTTCATTCTGAGTGAACGTTCAATGTCCCGCTTGGCCATTTTCTGCTGATCGCGCATTGTCAACGCCTGTGAGATTGTGAAGGCGTCCAAAAATTGTCTCCCTGCCTGACTTCCGTGTGCGAGCTCGTCGAATTCTTTCTGCGCTGCTTCCGCAACCCGTTGACGAGCCGCCAACGCGAGCAAGGCTGGATTTGAGGCGGACGGGAAGACAGACTGCATGGGCCCACGATTGACAGTGCTGGAGTTGGATAGAGTAGGCGACGGTGTGACAGGGCCGAGGTTGCGGAGGGAGGCGGCAAAGTGCGGATCTCGGCCGTCGAGATCAATAGCTAGAGCAGTCGCACAAAAGTCAGTATGGTGTTTTGTGACGCGAGTAATTGTTAAGGAAGTCCAGGATATACCGCTTGTCTTGTGGCTGGAAGGCTGCTCCTCAGAGTGATACTTCGGCCCTGAAGGAGGAGCCTGACTCTGTGATCTGGGTGCGAATTCGGGCGTGGGAGGAGATGGTGCTTGGGTTGCTTGCGATGTCTTTGCAGCGGTTGAGGGTACCCTTGGCGGCACGGGTGCCTGTTTAGGATACTGTCGACGTGCAGCTGCGCCTGCAGCAGATTTCGCTGGCTTTGATGCGGCAGACCCCATACTTTCTTGAAGATTGCAATATAGAAAATGGGGGGTTGGCACGGTGTTCGTTGTTTTTGCGGCGAAGATACGGAAGAAATGCGGAGGTCAGGCTTGGCATCCGTGATTGCGATGAGGCCGATTGGGTGACGTCAAAATGCGGAAATTTGGTATATGTCTGGGCCAGTATTCTTGAACAGTCCAAACTTCT
The DNA here is from genome assembly GCF_028827545.1 of Penicillium diatomitis. NCBI lineage: Eukaryota > Fungi > Ascomycota > Eurotiomycetes > Eurotiales > Aspergillaceae > Penicillium > Penicillium diatomitis. Next base: position 351,459 of record NW_026623181.1, on the reverse strand, counting down.
CGCTAGGAACTTGAAAGATGGTGTATCTGGCACTAAAACGGCACTTTGATTCAATAAATACTGATGCAGCTCACCGCCGTTGCATGGAGGTCACATCAATTGCACTCATTGCATGGATAGATTCGCTGGATAGAGTGGAGTGCGGCAATATATCATACACAAAAGATACCGACATCGACGACGGCAGTGAGGTACCTGGTACATCTCTTTGGTGCGGCTACGATGACTATCGTGATATCCATAAACCGGGATGTCTTTCCCATCCACATATATTACCACCACAGACGCAGCATCTGGCGGGAATACGAGAATTGAGCTCCAGAGGGCCGTACAGGCTCAGACTGACATAGGCGTACTCAGCCAGAGTTCGCCAATACTCCAGAGGCTCATAGAAGCGATATGAATCAATTGTCTATGTCTATTTCTACTCGCCAATGGAACATTGCGTGAACCTTAATCAATTGGCATTCAAGGGTAACATCCAGTGTTAACTGATCGACAACGACACAATGACTCGCATCATATTCCTGAGATATAATAGCGATAGCCCGACCACCAAATCCTAGCCGCAGTAAGTGGATGTGCCACATTTCGAGTCGCAGTCTGCTCGCCCTTACTGTTATTCACATGTCCTGAGCCTCTCAACGAAGACCAGCGAGCCGACGCCCCTGCACCTCACCCAGTGCGCGGCTCCCGCTCACAAACGCCACCACGCCTACCACGGCGGCGGCAGGTAGAAGCTGGAACAGATTCCAAGAGGTGTAGTAGAGGAAGAACAAGCCCTCGAATGAGAACAAAGACCCAAGGAAAATAGCGTGAGGTAGGGGCGCATTCTTGATCGCGGTGGGGAGATGGCCAAGGTTCGCGCCGAGGAACAGCCACTGTGCAGCAAAGAGTTAATAGTCAGCCAAGTCCAACATGTGCAGTTTTATAACAGACTCACCATAAATCCCAAGACGGAGAGGGTAGCGGCAACAGCAGCTGTGAATGCAAGTGTGATCACAATGGGGGGGTTTGACGGAGAATCCTTGAAAATGTGATGAATTTCAGGAAGCTTGCCATAGCGCGAAGTCACCGCAGTTGGCAGGGGAACGTTGGCGTCTCGTTGAATCTTTAGTTTGAAGACCGAAGAGTCATAAGCCTTGGATTCACCGAATGATCCAATGACCACGCGAGCATCGATGGGGTCGGTGAGGGATAGGAATTGGATAGGCAATTCCTTCTGGGTCTATTTATTTGGTTAATGCACGGTCATCCAGTTCAAGAGTGAACCAACGCACCAACTCCAAGCGAGCCTTTCCGTTTTCCTTCACCGTGAATGGATATGATACGTCCAGACCATTCTTTTCATCTTTCAGCAAGAGGAATGCCTGGTGAGGTCTCTTTGAAGAGCTCCCCTCCTTAGCTGTCAAGATGACACGCAAAGAGTCGACATCGGTGAACGCAATAGGCTTCGAGAGTGGCTTCTTTGAGTCAAACCTATCGGAAAAAGAATTGTCAGTAAGCACAGAGCCTCAAAACACCGAATGTACAAATTACCAGGGCCACTCACTGCTCTTTGAACCCCCCATTGATCCCGGCGCCTTTAGGTTGAACTGCCACGGTGGCATCTGCGAAACCCCAAGCCGATGTGGCGGCTACCGGCAGGGCTACTGATACCAGCAGGCAGATTGGAAGAGTGGCCTGCCACAAATGCATTATGAAACAAGAGAGAAAGAAAGGATTGTCGATTACACAAGTAGAGAGATATCACTTCAAGAAAGGTACGCGGAGCTGTTTGGGGATGCGCTCGGGTTGCAGAATGAAGGCGGACAACGGCCGAGGCCGATAAGGACCGATTAGCCTGGGCCAAAATAGCCCTAATTTCTTTTCTGCCCCGACTTCACGTCCCCTCGAGTCTGCATCCATCGGAACATTCTGGTTTGCGTCTGAAGGCTGCGGGAATACGGCAGCAGTGTATTTGCTATTCCCTGGGGATCAGTTTGCCTTGAACGAGCAGCCTGGGACAACTTGAACCTGTGAGTGCCTGCTACTGGTCAACCCTGCCCGCGACCTAACCCCGACTCCGCGCGGTGTTGGCCCTTCTCCGAGATATGGAGAGCTTCTGACGTCGTCGTGTTGGAATCGATGCCTGGTCGGCACACTATCACTTGTACCATACAGACTTGGCTCTTCCAATTCATGAGTAGGGCTTAATCTGTTTGGAGCTCGTTGCCTTACTGCCCTTTGCTATACTTCCCCTCTTTCCAAAACTGACTTCGCAATCTGGCTCCGTTAGGTATCTACCTGTTTTCACGTTCAGAATGCCTTCCAAAAAAGCCAGTCGCAAGTCGATGCCTGCCCAAGTCAAACATGAAGTATCATCTTCGGCGCCCTCCCGTCGTTCTCGACGGATTTCGCTCGCCGGACCAGACACAAAAGCTCTCAGCGACTCCTCCGACACCACACTTGTTCCTTCTTCCAACACTTCCGAGTCTGCTGGACCGCCTCTCAACATACATTTCTACACTCCTAAGACACCCAAAACCCCCAAACCTCCCAAAACTCCCAAACCTCCTTCAACCGCTTCTCGATCTGCGCCACACTCAAAACCTCAATCCCCTTCACGCACGCCTCCTCAGTCGTCTACACACTCTCCCGACGTAACGTCAACACGCCGAAGCACATTCAAGCCTCGACCATCACGACTTTCGTCCGTCTTCCCTCCTTCCGCGGAGGCACTGAAATCAGTCCCGAGTAGCCGTCGAACTCGGCGCACGGCCGCGTTTGAAACTCCTCGATCCACATATTCAGAACATGATCTGTCGGAGTCGTTCGGCTCAACTGGGTGGACATACAGCCAATACATGGGAGGCGCGGGCATAGAAGGCGCTTCTGATCCCCGCATTTCTCCAACTGCTTCATCTATCGGCACTCGGTCGTCGACCCGCCTTCGCAAGCCGACGGCCAAAGCCCTAGAGGCCATGCAAACTCAGCCAAAGACTCAAACGCGAAGCCAAAAGAAAGATGTCCCACTTTTTATTAACAAGGGTTCTGCTCCTGATCCTTCTTCAAATTTCTCTGCTCCCACTGCTCCCACTGCTCCCACTGCTCCCACTGCTCCCACTGCTCCCACTGCTCCCACTGCTCCCACTGCTCCCACTGCTCCCACTGCTCCCACTGCTCCCACTGCTCCCACTGTCCCCGCCTCTATCGCTTCCTCTGCGTCTGCCACAACAGTCTCTTCCGGACGTACCGGTAGCTTCTCCAAAATCACGTTCAAGAATGGGCTCAAGCGGGGCACTAGAGCCGCAGTCACACCAAAGACCCAATCTGACCTTGAAAATCAGCCCGAGTCTGACCGCAAGAAGGGCCAGAAAGTCCTCAAGCCGTCGCCTCAAGTGGCTGCTCGCAAGGGCAAGAAGGACAAAGATACGTTGAAGGGTTCTGTGCAACGCATTCAAATTACCATTGCCCGTGCAGGCCAAAAGCTGTTTGAAGCAGCTGCGGCAGCCTTGGAACCAGATTTTACGGGCCCAACCAACGCAGAGCAGTTCATCAAAGATTTGCGGGCCGCCCGTTGTAAAAAGTTTGGTCTGAGCAAAGAGCAGGACGCCAGTGGCCACGCCCCAGAAGCCGTTGTTCCCCATTCTTCGGTCGATGAACCCCCGGCAGCTCAAGCCAAAGACAAACTGATCCTCAAACTCAAGCTTTCCACGGCCCCTTTTGTGGACGAGGATAATTGGGCTCATACGGGTCGCGTGAATGACCAAGGCGAGGAGCTGATCTTGATGCCCGCTGACTGCAGCCTTGACCGTGCCCCGCACACCTATGGGGACCAGTCGCTCCCTCATCCTCCCATTCGAGCTCGGCCAGAGATCCAGGTGATGACCGACTTCGAACTCGGTTACCCGCCCCTCATCGGTGAGCGCAATTCACCGTTCGCCCTTACCGTGACATCACAACAAGACGACAAGTCCGAGGGGTATGGAAAGGCGCCAGCCAGGGGCACAAAAGCCCTGGCTGGCCAAAAAGAGGCCCAGAAAGGTGGTCGCAAGCGTCGCCTGGTGGAGACTGGCGATGGAGCCGCGGATGGTCTCACGAATTCGCCTGCGACTCCTGATTCTCAAAAGGGTCAGCGAGCCAGTAAGCGGCGGGCAGTCGAGAGTCTGGCCTCTACGTCGAAATCTGCGTCAAAAAAGCAGACCCCACGCGAGACTCCCGCTCTGAGATCAAACAAGGCTAAGCCTAGTGCGAAGATACAGCCGTCTTCTCCCGGAGAGGTGGAAACACCGTCATCGAAGGTCCAGCGGCTTCGCATCACGGTAAAGCCGCAGAGCGTGGAGGGGACCCGACGAAGCTCGCGTGGACGTGGTCAAGGCCAGGCGGACGCTTGAGACCGTAGACCATAGCGATCTCTATTTCCGCGGTCGCTGACGGGAGACTGAGCCTCTTCTATGCAAGGACTGACTTGAGAATGAACTCAGACTGAGGTGGATTTGAGAGATCATCTGGGGTTACTCACCGAGACACTCGACTACCCGGTTTCCAACAGTTCCCTGCCGTAGCTCTCTTCTCGCCTTTCCATATCCGCTTTCATAATCGGCTCGGCGATCACCAATGGGCGTTGAAGATAACAGGCTAGCATTGTCTCCTCTCTTGGATCGACGAGACTTGCAGAAGGGTGTTTTGGGGCGCTTTGAGGTGACTGGCAATTTCCATCTTTCATAGCGTGTTTTTGTGATACCCAGCATAATGCAAGTAATTATTGCAATCTTACATTTCTTCACCACATTCAATGTTCAGTCTTCTTAGTAAAATTGCTTCTCAAATCGATGGCTTTTAAGAGACAATGAACAGGCATATTTATCGCCATGCTCAGGCAAGCAAAGTGTCTCCATAACTGTGTGCTGCCTGAGGCATCACTTATCAGTCCTCCGCCATCAACCTGGCAGAGTCTCTTTCACATCGATTCGTCTGCCCGTAGCCTTCCCTTTCCCAAGTTCTGAAATAGATCCACAAGTACAACATGGCTCCAATTCCACATGCCAAACTCCGTCCTGTGCAAAAGCCCATTGTTCACGAGCGCCCGGCACCTCCGCCACTACCACGCCCGGCAGCTCGCCCGTTAAATCCAGCAGATATCCGCAAGACTAAGGAGTACAAGGTCGCGGCGCGACGGTAAGTCATTCGTATCGTATCCCTAGCAAGCTCGATAGGTATCTGGATCCATACTCATGCGTCTCTTGGCTGGTGTGATGTATTCGAGAACGGATATTCGATGCGACGCGAAATGGTACTAATGCGATTATCCTTGACTCAAGATGGCTGTCTTCAATTGTGGCGCTACCAATTGTGATTTATACCTCGTGGATTCTGTACGAACGTGGTAAGTTATCTACATGAATATATTCCCATTGCACCTTTATACGGACTTCGTTGTTGCTATTGTTGTTGTTGTAGAGCATTTCCCTTGGTCGTTCCTGCTTATTCAGGGCATGGGTATCCTTTTCTAATGCTCGACTTAGTTTATGGTGATAAACAGCCCAAGAGGCTGGTCATGACGGAGCCAGCACAGCCAGCACAGCGGTTCCAGTCCTCGCAATCTGAATCTTCGTAAATATGACCGACACCTACTTCTAAGTTCTGGCCTATTCGAGCACAGTAGTTCTGATCGCACTCAATCTCCCTTGCATATGATCCTGTATTATATATGGCGTCCTTGACTTGGTTTTACTGGTTGTCTCAATCGACCCATTACTTTGATTAGAGATCTTGGGTCTTCAATTCCATGGCCCCGGATAGGGGCGTCAGATGTAACGTCGGGTATTTATATATAGAAAGTTAGGATGCACCAGAAGAGATGAGGTTTGATTGATTGCCCAGGTTGACTGGAAGGATGAGGTGCAAAAGGAAATCATTCAGGTCCGGTCTCGGGCTCGAAACTCTGCCCGTCATGAGGAATCAGGGCATCCACATATGAAATCTAGAACTCAAGTAGAGAATTGGAATACTTACAGAAGATAGAAGACGCAACATGGAGAGGTCGAGGTCAGGGTCTAGATTCAAAGGGTTGTTCGGGAAAAGGACAGTGGCAGCTACCGTAAGACGAAGATCCATTCATCATCAACATAAAACTCCTGAGAACAGGTATCACATTCCAATAGATAGACAATGCAGGGAACAAAGCATGCTGCACGAGTGCCAAGAAAAAAGGACAGAAATAGGCCAAGCTCGACATTAGCCAGCTACACCCTGCGCAGGGAGATGATAATCTGACCCGGCTGAAGGCAGCATCCCAGACGCCGACGCGCTGCTGACACTGGGAGGCTTGGCACTACGTTCACGCATTCTTCTTCCTTCCATGAGCCCTCGCAGACCTCGTTTTTGTAACCCGATCACACTGCTCAGATCACCTGTCCAGATTTCTCGCTCGGGGCGGAGCTGGGCATCGGTGTCACGGCGGTGGTGTGCACGGGACGCGGCCCGGCTTTCACTGTCGCTTACGAATTCTGAATCAGATTGGCTGAAGCTCGCGCTCGAGGCGGACGTCGCTGTGCTGGGATTGCTGATGGAGTCGTCACGATCGCGACGCATGCGTGAGCGACTGCGAGATCGTGAGAGGTTGGTGTTGATGCGCAGCGAGGGTAAACCGCGGGTGAGACCGGCGAGGTCGTTGCTGCTGCTGGATGCGGAGGGGGCTGTGATGCCGCCGTGCTCGGTATCGGAAGAGTCAGAAGCCAGGAGGACACTTTGCTGCGAGTTCGTTCCGGCTTGGTTGGGGGATTTGCGGCTGCTGTTGGCTCCGTTCAAGGCTTCGAGGGTCCCGCCCAAGCCTCCCGTGAATCCAGTACCACGACCGCCGCCGGCCGCCATTGCAGCGGCGTTGAAGATGGCTGCGGCATTGCGTCCGTCCAAAACTTGATGTAGACGCTCCACCGTTGCTTCAAGGAGTCCGTCTATCTGGTAGGGGCGGGCGATTTGAAGCAGTGAACAGAGAATTTGAGGGGTACACAGGGATGAGCCGAGCGAAGGGAGTGATGAGGTATAGAGATATTGAACAAGGACTTGGAGGGTGAGGATGGTGTGTGGTAGATAAAGTACGCGTGGCCGGGAGGTTGGCGCAAGGCTGTGAGCGGAGGGAGCCTCCAAGTTTTCAAGAAGCGCCTTTGAGGGCACCGCGGAGTTAACCAATGTCGTGGCATTAGAATAGGTACTCTGAGGTCCCACTGAAGGGGTGATGGTAATAATCGAATTTCGATTCGGTGGAATGGGGCCTGCACGAAGAGTCATGGCATCCGGAGCACCGCTATCAGACGACTCTCGAAGAAGCTGGATGAAATACGGCCCCCATCTGCGAGCAAGTATTCGTGAGTTCACAGGCAGGCGTTCTCCCCCGACAGCTTGCAACTCCATATCTGACATCTCTTGCAGTGATAGTGCCAGCCTACCCAATTCATCGGATGCTGCAGATAGTGGCCGTCCACTCATTGTCAGCTGCGAGAGCTTCTGCTGCAAAGACGCTGGTACCGAGGGGGCACTGTGGGATTTATATCCCGAGGTGGAGGCAGTCTCTGATGGGTTGTTGTAGAGGCCAAAGGCCTCCAGTTCGACCAGACAGACGTGCGAGAAATTTATCCGTCGATGATTGTAGTCTTCCACTAAGCTGCGCTTGCGGTGTCCGAGAACGACAAAAGTGCTGCGACGTGGCCACAGAATACCACGGTTCCAGCTGCCGTGACCAAAGACTGACCCGCCTGCGTCGATACGGCCCCATGTCAGGGTCCTCAGATCAAGCGCCCAAAGCGCATACTCCTGCTTGGAAGAGGTGAGGTATGTGCCGCTCACTACAAAGTGACCATTTATGATTCCGCCATTGGGGAATCGTAGCCCGGGCGGGGAGGCTTGGACGGGCATCGGTCGCTCGACAAGACGCCCGTCCGGCAGACGCACCTGCAGCTCTAGTTTGACGTCCAAAAAGTTGTAGTTCGAGTAGATCAGCATTGGACAGCCAGGTAAATCCCCCTTCTCGATAGGCTCATGCGACTCTCGATTTGGAGCCGCAGAGCCAACTTCGGAGACGTCCATGCCCACGAGGGGCGCCACCACGCTGCGATAGGCACCACAGCTGCGTCCCAGCGGACTAGTATTTGTCCACTTCAGACTGCGCAAATTGAACACGCTGATCTGCTCGATGTAACGGTTGGAGCTATCCTGGCCACCCACCACGACCATCTCGGCCCCGCCAAACCCATCAATATCGACTCCGATCGAGCCTTGGTGTGGCGTCGTAGATTCGGGGTTGTGGTGGATGGCCGACAGTGGTGCACTTGCCGAGGTGAACGCAGCGCTCGACGGTAGAATGGTTGCGCAGTGCGCGTATCGGCCCTGCGGCGACTCATGAGCGGCCACGCGGGTCCAGGTTCGCGACGGAACGTCGAAGATGTGGATATCTGACATGACAACGACCTCTGATTGGCTTTCTGGACCAGACGCGCCAGGATTCGCAGGATCTCGGGGCGAGCTGGGTGCCGGCGACATGCCTCCATAGCAGACCAGCTTGTTGTCACCCAGCGCACATACGCTGTGGAAGTACCGAGCTGGGGGAACATCTCCCGTCGGCTCCACTCGAGCCCAATGTCGACGGATCAAGCACAATTCATATAGATCCGAGGTCAACTGTGGGCGACTGCGGGAGAGGATTCGACCGCCGAAGACGTAGAGCTTGTCGCCTAGAATCGTCGTGGTCGCACCCACCAGTGGGGGAGGTTCTTTGCCGGTGGTTCTGCGCAGATTGCAGACGAGACCGGATAAGTTGATGGGGCCTGTCGCGGACTGTTGTTGGAACGAGGGAGATGTGCCCTGCGCCACGGGCTCGTGGACAGTATCCATGTACCCCAGACTTGACTGGCTTCTCGACATCATGGTGAACGAGTTGTTTGGTGGCACACCACCAGGGCTCGTGGTGGGGGGATGACGATCGCGAGCAGCTACCGTAGGAGGGACCACTGCAAGTGCCTAGTGCTTAGTAGCTTTGCGGAAGTGACCCCTTTTTTTCTCCTCTCTCTGGGGTCGTATATTTAATAGCAGACGCGCTTTGTCCTCACAGTGATAGTTCTGTGGAAGAAGAGCGCCGCTAGCGAAATGTTTTGTGAGCTAGCCAGAGTGCGCGCGCAATCAATGGGCCAAAGATCCTCCACAAATCGCAGGCTCTTGGTGGGAGCTGGGAGGATAATGTCGCGAGGCGGGAAGGTTGGGAATGCGAATGTGCAGATGATGCTCTCTCCGCTGTTGCAAGAGTGGCTTAGTCGGAGGCCGGTTGGTGATTAAGTAGTGGAGAATAAGAATTCCCAAAATGTCGCCCGACAACCCCGACGATCTTTGAGGTGGGAAGGGAAACGTTGACAGCGTAGTGTACACAAGACCATCAGATCGGCACAAAAAAAAGGCGGTCTCACCTCGGTTTGGTGATAAGTGGGGGAAGTGACTCGCACCCGAATCTGCTTTGGTTTCCCTGCAGTCGAGGTACACTCTTTATACGGGTCGATATATCACGAGCCACCACGTTGAGTGATCAGTAGTTTTCGGTCACAGATTCCAGAGTCGCACCAAAGTTTGAGGCAACTGGCTCAAAAATGATCATCTAGAACAGTGAAGGTACTGTATATTGGATCGTCCTGTCTCCGGCCTCAACTTCTTAAGAACTTTGGCCGGAGCCCCTTTCCGTTTCATCAATTTGTTCTAGAAAACGGACATTCACCCCGCCCCGGCCGTTAGACCTCCAATCAAGTGGAACACGACATGCTTCTCATCGGGACAGGGCCCACTTGCTTAAATCGGGGCATGCTCGACCGCTACAGTTGCGTCCTGACAGCGGACCAAGTAGCACGGGCGAGCGGAAAAGGCAATTTCAGAAACAAACCCCAGGGAGCGTATAGTAGCTTTTCATTGTCACGGATTCGTATAGATGCCAGCAGAGGTTCTGGCCATCGGACAATTGGTCTACGGAGATAGGTGAAATCGGCGAAACAGAAGGCTAGGAAAAGCATGTCACGTTGTATCGCATTGCTCCCGACCGTTGGTCCGGCGGAGAGTACAGAAGGTAGATTAAGCAATATAGGCTTCAGAGAGATCTCATCTTTATTCGTTTCACGTCATAAAACTCTAATTGAATCGCCATGGGACGCCCCTTCTAGTGGTTAGGGTCTTTGGTGAACCGGAGGTAGGGCTTCACCTCACGGATCTCGCCAAATTTGGCCTTGGCATCGGCAGTGGAGACGGGAGGAGGAATGACCACGTCGTCCCCGGGCAGCCAGTTGATAGGGGTGGTGACACCGTGCTTCTCGGTGGTCTGGAGAGCATCAATGACACGGAGCACCTCGGCGGTGTTGCGGCCGGTGGAGGCAGGGTAGGTCATGATGAGGCGAATCTTCTTCGCGGGGTCAATGATGAAGACGGAGCGGATGGTCAGGGCCATGCCCTTGGAGTCCACATTGGTGGTGTCCTGGTAGTCGACCATGTCGTACAGGTAGGCCACCTTGCGCTCGGGATCGGAGATGATGGGGAACTTGAGCTGGGAGCCAGAGACCTCATCAATGTCCTTGATCCACCGGTGGTGGGACTCGACGTGGTTGGCACTCAGACCGATGAGCTGCACACCACGAGCGGTGAACTCGGGCTCGAGCTTGGCGAAGGCGCCCAACTCGGTGGTGCAGATGGGGGTGAAGTCATCGGGGTGGGAGAAGAGGATGGTCCACTTGTCGCCGATGAAGTTGTGGAAGTTGATGGGACCGGTGGAGGTCTCGGCATCGAAGTTGGGGGCCGTAGAGCCCAGACGAAGGCTGTCAAAGACCCGCCGTTAGCTTAGTGTCAGGAGGAATATCCAAGAGCGCCGGGAAGGAGGTGTGAGCATGGGTAAAGATTGGAAGCCTGAAAGGGAGGACCTAGGATATACATACGGAGCACGCTCGGTAGCCATTGTGAGGAGGTCAGAAAATGAAAAAGGACTTTGGATGATGAGGCAGGAATGAAGGTAACGAGAGGATACGAGACCAAGGCTTGAGGAGAGCAGTCACTTCAAATAGCCCTCCCCCGCCAGCTTCCCCCGCGAGGACGCATGTTTCCCCTCCATCGTTCATCGATGATCGACTTACCTCATGCGGATGGGTCTATCACGCAATCTCTCACCGCCCAGGGGCAGAAGGCCCGTGATTGGGCAGTCGGCTAAGTGGGCTGCGAATACTTGACGATGTTCCTGATGCCACTCGGCTTTGCCCCATTCACGGCATGCTGTTCACTGTGTTCAGTGTCATGCAGTATACCTTTAAACCTTGAATTACCTTCATGTTGACAAGCTAAGTAAAGATGACCCTGGGTCAGAATTATCTCTCTTTGGGTTCACAACAATGTTCTTTTATAGTCCCGATCAGGTACCGAATTCGGTATTACTCAGCGTCAGCAGTCAGCAGTAGTATTGATGAGCTGGTTTAGGAGAGTGGTCATGGACCAGGCACACAGACCGTAACATAGGCACTACCACCGTCCACGGGCTGATCTGAGCTGACCGAATAGTGTAGAGTTCAAGCTCGGATGACAGCTCATTAATCTCGTTCTGAACCAAGACTCCTCTTCCCGTCATCACCGGGCATTTCCGCGCGCGGACCCATGGCCCGTGGGTCTTGTACATTTGGTACAGGTAGGAGACCCAGTACTATTAAGTTGTCTAGGTAATTCGCTCGTCTCCATGAATCAAAGATCATCATCAAGGAATATACAGATATAGCTTCTATGGCTCTATTCTTCTCATATTTTGTGGGATCGCACAAGAATACTTAAGGCACTTTGGTCACTTTCATGTCCTTTGACCGTGATCCAGGTACGGGGGTGGTCACATTTGCTCCATTTGATCCCCTGAAACATACAGCCAACACAAACAGTCAAGCTCGTGTCACGTGGGGAAGTCATGGACCCACCGGCGCGTCAAGCAAACAACTCAACTGGCGATAGCTTCTGGCAGTGGTCCGATTTCCCATCTACTGTGGTCTCTGCTTTTCTCTCGATAAGTCAATCATTTGAACTGATCCCAACCAGTGCTAATCATCTGACTTGTTGCGACTGAAAATACTGGTTTGTGTCAGTACGACCGTGCGTGATTCGAAGACTGTTTACCCGACAGTCGCGCCGCCAAGTGCATCTGTCCCCAGCGCAGATCCGACATGTCCACCATGTCAGACAATGACACGGGCAGCCCTTCAAAGCAGATTCAAGAAGAAATGTCGGGCGCCATCCATCCCGTCGAGGAAATCACAAAAGTAAGCGCATCTGATTTCTCTATTTAGTGTCTAGATTTAGGGCATCTTATAATACTTGACGAGAGATTGGCTGACCCGAAACCTTCTCTGGAAGTAGTCTGGAACCAGCCCCCAGACTGGAGAGAAGAGAAAGCGAGGTCGACCTCGTAAGACACCCGATGAAGTGACAAAATCATCTGATGAACCAAAACGTGGACGTGGACGACCTCGCAAAGTTCTCTCCGAGACAGAGATCGCGGCCGCCGCCGCGGCGGCCGCTTCGCCGGGAGTCAAGAGGGGGCGCGGTCGCCCTCGAAAGGAGTCGGGTAAATTGAGACCCCTTTCGCACCTCGTATGAAGGCAGGTGACACGCTCATGCATTGCTATCTGCGCAGGTACTACGACAGCTCAGCCATCCACGACACCCAAGAAGGATGGCCGTGGACGCCCCCGCAAGGAACAGGGTGAGCTCTCAATTCGGACTAATCATGGGATGACCACTATTTCTGATTTCGGCTTCTAGTAGCGACAACAGATTCTCCCTCTACAGAGCCCAAAAAGAAGGATGGCCGTGGTCGTCCACGCAAGAATCCCGGTCAGTCTTGAGCTTGATTACTTCGCATCGGCAAAGGCATAATTCCAACTGACAAGTACTGACATTCTCCTGACGCTAGCAGCAACACCATCCACAACCCCGAAGAGAGGTCGCGGACGTCCTCGCAAGAGCATTACCACGGACGAACCTGTTGCCAACACCGAGTCCAAGATTGAGGATCCCGACGAGGAGGACAGGGCGACTAGTCAGCCTGTTCGTGAAAGCTCGCCCTTGGAAGATACCGGTCGCTCGTATTGGCTGATGAAGGCAGAGCCCGAATCTCGTCTAGAGAAAGGGGTCGATGTCAAGTTCTCGATCGATGATTTGGCTGCTGCAAAGGAACCGGAACCTTGGGATGGTATGTGCTGTCAAGCATGGGAAAGATCTGATAAACAGCCTTGCTGACTGTGTTCTTTTTTGGCTCAACAGGCGTTCGGAATCCAGTTGGTAAGTCCTGTGTCAGGGGGAGTCCGTGTCGCGATCAAGAACTCTTGAGATTAATCGACGTGTCCAGCTCGGAATATCATGAAAGAGATGAAGCAGGGGGACTATGCCTTCTTCTACCACTCTAATTGTAAAGTGCCTGGAGTGGTTGGTATCATGGAGATTGTGCGGGAGCACTCAATTGACGGTTTGTCGAATCCTCGCAAAGTGACGGCTGTCCTCGAGCATCATATTGACCATTTGGGATTTCACAGAGTCCGCTTTTGATTCCAAACATCCATACTACGACCCGAAGTCCACACCGACGGCTCCCAAGTGGGTGGTGGTACATGTCGAGTTTCGCAAGAAGTTCAATAACCCGGTCACCCTCACCGACCTCAAACTTCATGGCCAGCCTGGCAAGGCGCTCGAAAATCTTCAAACTCTCAAACAATCGCGGTTGAGTGTCTCTTCAGTCACGCCGGCACAGTGGAGATACATTCTCAGGATGGCGGGTGAAGAAGTGCGGGCTAATAGCTAGTGGGCATTGGTATCTGCTGGCGATGGGATGATGGCGCGGTGACGGCAATTATGAGTCGGAGTATCTGTATTGACATTGGGCATCGCTTGTGATTTATTTTTAGTTCTTGGATGAGGAAACCCGGCGCAATGAGAGGAAGACATCTGACATTTTTCACCTTCTTCGTATTCTGCCCTCCGCTTTCGTTAGCCTTGCCACTTGACCATCGACGGCGTGCTCAATACATGCTGCAGCAGGTCAATGAATATTTCATTGAGCGTGGAATGAGCGGAGACAATGAGCAAGCCTCGGTGATGACCTACGACATCAAGTAGTCGGCAGAAGAATAAGTCATTCTGCCATTGAATTCCCATTCAAGCTGTGACTTGATCGGATTGACGGGGTTCCGGGCCCACAGACACAGAGCTCAAACTCCGTTCCGCGCGGAATCACAGCGCCTCGGTCCCTCTGGTGCGGAGTTCAAGGGAACACTCTTGCAGCCGGCTGGCCCTGAAGAGTAAGTGCAGCCGACGAGACCAGACCAAAGCGGGCGGGGTCGTGGACCAGTGGGTCTCGGCGATCGGAGTTTCCACGGGCTCCCACGCTATCGCTATCGCGCAGGCGGGGTACGGCACCTTGGCTTTGTCACGATTCGATGCAGATGCTGCAAAGCATTTCCCTTTTAAATGTCATTGTCTCCTTCCCTCATCTGACATAAGATGCTCGTGTCTCTTATACCTCGATTCTCACGCCCCTTCCATTCTCGCACCTTTTCTGCTGTGTCTTCCTTGAGCCATTCGGTCCGCCAATTCCATCGCTCCGCCGTCATGTCCAACCTGTCCGTACAATTGACAGCTCCGAACGGGCGCTCCTACACACAGCCCATTGGCCTCTTCATCAACAATGAATTCGTGGCTGCTAAGGGTGGCGAGAAGATCACATCAATCAATCCATCGTGGGTCCTGCTATTAAACCTGTACCCGTCTACAATGAGAGGGAAGGGAGCTCTCTAACCTGGCATTAGCAACGAGGCCGAAATCACCTCGGTACACGCCGCCGGCGAAGAGGACGTGGACGCTGCCGTCGCTGCTGCACGCAAAGCGTTGAAGGACCCGTCCTGGAAGGAACTCCCGGCCACCGATCGTGGTCGCTTGATGTTGAAGCTTGCCGATTTGATTGAACAGCACAAGGAGACTCTGGCCACCATCGAGACCTGGGACAACGGTATGTGAAGCACGCCGCACGTGTGTTGAGCATTTTCAAGAAAGCAAGCACTCATTAGTTGACGCTTTGTTCGATTAGGCAAGCCCTACCAAGTTTCGCTCAACGACGACCTCGGTGAAGTCACCAACACCCTTCGATACTATGCGGGCTGGGCTGACAAGGTCCACGGCCAGACGATCGGCACGTTCCCCCAAAAGTTTGCCTATACTTTGCGTCAGCCCATTGGCGTCGTCGGCCAGATCATTCCTTGGAATTTCCCTCTTGCTATGGCGGCCTGGAAGTTGGGACCTGCCCTCGCGTGCGGTAACACGATCGTGATGAAGGCCGCCGAGCAAACTCCTCTCAGCATTCTGTACTTGGCCACACTCATCAAGGAAGCCGGCTTCCCTGCTGGTGTGATCAACATTATCAACGGCTACGGTCGCGTGGCCGGTGCCGCCCTGGTTCAGCACCCTGGCGTAGATAAGGTTGCCTTTACTGGATCTACCGCAACCGGTCGTGAGATCATGAAGATGGCCGCCGGCACTTTGAAGAACATCACGCTCGAGACTGGCGGCAAGTCTCCTTTGGTTGTGTTTGAGGATGCCGACCTGGAGCAGGCCGCCAAGTGGGCTCACATCGGTATCATGTATAACCAAGGTCAGGTCTGTACCTCCACGTCGCGTATTCTCGTGCACGACTCTGTGTATGACAAGTTTGTCGAACTCTTCAAAGATGTCGTCAAGAACACTAGCAAGGTCGGTGATCCCTTCCAGGACGAGACTTTCCAGGGCCCTCAGGTCACCAAGGCTCAGTACGAGCGCGTCCTCTCCTACATCGAGGCGGGCAAGTCTGAGGGAGCTACGCTGGCCGCCGGTGGTGAGGCATTCAAGAATGTTGGTGACGGCCGTGGCTTCTTTATTGCCCCTACCATCTTCACCAATGTCAAGGATCACATGCGTATCTACCGCGAAGAGGTGTTTGGTCCCTTCGTCGTGATCGCCAGCTTTACCACCGAGGATGAGGCCGTCACCCGTGCAAATGACACCACCTACGGTCTCGGCGCCGCTGTCTTCACTCGTGATATTGAGCGTGCACACCGGGTGGCCGCGGATATCGAGGCTGGTATGGTGTGGATCAACAGCAGCAACGACAGCGATTTCCGTGTACCTTTCGGTGGTGTCAAGCAAAGTGGCATTGGCCGTGAGCTCGGCGAGGCTGGCCTCGATGCTTACTCACAGGTCAAGGCTGTCCATGTGAACATGGGAAGCCGATTGTAAATTCAAGAAGCGAAAGGATCATCATATGAATTGCATACTGAGAAGGACCATGAATCAAGTGTCCAGCAGTCTTGTCATGGACTTCAATCTGAATTCCCCGCGCACACGTTGTATGTGAGTACAGCGTAGCTGCCTTGGTCCATTGTCATCAGCTCATGTCCGTCGACGAAGAAGTCCACATTGTTATGGTCGGGATGAATAGAGAAATCGTGTCTGGAGCCTGCCAAGCCGCCTGCATCAATGGAGATGGCCATTCAATGGTTTTCTTAGACTATGCAGGGGGCAGGTACGCCATTGATACCCACTGGAGAAGACCTACAAGCGTCCTCGACACTATCAATTGGAGTACCTAAAATGGGCATGATCGTCAGGTGTCTGAGCAAAAGTGTGTCTCGCGGATCTGGAGAATTAGTTTTTCGGACAGACAATTTTATCAAATTGTTCGATTGGATGTTGCAGTCGTTGTCTGCTGCTTTAATATTCTCCCACCTACTCGTTTACTGAGGTCGTTCGAAGATGGTTAGTCCTTTTGGGTAGTGTCTAGGAACCAAAGTACAACGGATGCCTTCTCTTACATACATATTAGTCCGATGACATGCATAGGATGATGCAAGGCAACTAGATCAGGTAGGTGAAAACGCGGAGGGGAGAAGATCGATCGAGAACTCGAGTACCCAGGTACCGATCTCGTAGGCATGGACAGCGAAGCACCGTGCCGTCCTCCAGCTTTGGACAGTATTATATTGGGATGAGGCAGTATGGTGACGTGGATGGGGGGGATGACGTGTCAACGGTCTTGGGAACACTTACTATATAGCAAAGTATTGTTGATTTACCTGACATCGAAACTGGAACTTGTTCGAGATGCAACAACTCAATGAAGGCTTCTTTGGGGGATTGCGTTGTGCATGTAACTCTGGGCGCGATGCTGTTGACGGTCTCTTCATGAGCTGTGGCCCCTCTAGATGCGAGTGGAGTCATATAAGCCCATCTTTTAAGTTCTTGTGCGTTAAGAAAATATGTGTATACATCATGTAGGGCCTGGCAGGTCTTCATTGGCGGATACATGGGCTTCTTGCCATTTTAAAACTTTGGAAATGGAGTGAGGTCGCTGGACTGGGTGGCCCGTGCCATACTACATATATTCTATTGGATTCTCTTGCGTAATCACGATTGCTTTCTTTCAATTTTCTGCATGGATGCTCTATAATGAGTTCTCACGCCCGGGGTAGCGCTTTTCTTCAGGCAGTGATTTGACGTACAGCTTTCCCAAAAGGACTGACGAGCCTGGTGGATGTCCTCTGATTCCAATCAAGTCCAACGCTGGCTTGGCTACCTGGTATGAACCAGGTGATAGGATTCGCAAACACTGGTCGACCGAGTTCGAATGCACATCAGACACGAATCTCGTTAGTTTGTTTGCTGGCAGAACAGCGTGTACAAGCAAACATGGAATGTAACAACCAGGCACTGCCTCACTTTGAGCAATTCAACGATAACCCGCTACCCAACCACTCGTTGAGAGACCCGGGTCCCAACTCAGGGAGAATAACAATGTGTTTCAAGAACTCAAGTCCTGTCTTTTGAGTTTGGTACCCCGGTCTTTGATGACGAAGTTGCTGCAGGTTTCAAACCCGCCATGTCATGCATTCCATCGTGTCTCGATGCGCTTTGATGCCTCCACCTCTGTGTTCTTGCCCGCTTGAGTTGTTGTTGCGCAGTGCCTGCCCAAGATTGTTCGAATGTAGTAATCGGCAGTGCCCTTGGCGGTCGTGCATGGGTGCATCCGGGATACCTGGGGTGTTCCGGTTAGGCATGAAGTCGTGCCTTTCGTCCGTTTTGGTGTCTCTCGGGAATCAGGCTGCAGGGTGCCCAGGAGGGGTAAGATATCGGCATTTTAGCGCCGGACTCAGCACCGGCAGGGGATTGACAGATATCTCTTGCAGCTTGCATGCAGATGCGGTCATGTGGGCGCCTAGTCGGGCCTAGTCAGAGGTATCAAGGTCACTTCTCACATCAGCCAAGGTGTGTGAGAGTGGGATACTCTTCCAACAAATGTGATGACTCCCGCTTGATCGAATCTGGTATCTCATGGCACACAAATGATAGTTTGTCCGAATAAGATGCTGAATAAACGTTTGTCTATCTGGTTCGAGCCAGCGGATCTCGGTTGTCGTGATGGCACTCCCCGTCCCGGAGATGGATCGGCTTTTTGACCGGGCCAGTGTGCATGGAGCAGGACATATTCCATGGAACATGAACGGACGAATTTGGATAGATGTCTGTCCAAGAGATAATAGAGGTTCAATCCTTTTCCTGGAGCGTGGTTAGGTTCAACCATGGGGGACTGTTCAACTTTCGACGGATGTGAACTGGGCTGTTCTCGAATCGTCTTCCCCTTTCAAGGTTGGGCATTGAAGCCTTTGGTCAACTATTTTCGTACTGTCAGTGCACCAAAGCGAGTGACGGTAATGCATCATGTGTACCTGGGATATATGATGACGACCATATCAGGAATTCGTAAAGGTAGCCTTTGATTTGCTCACATGCTTAGTAGTAGTAGTAGTAGTAGTATACACCAAGTTAGTAGATATTCATTGACTACCCAAATTTGTACCTGGTAAGTTATACAGTACTTAGTCTTACTACTTGGTAGGTCACCGTAGGCAACTCCATGACTCGTCCAGCGCCGCGTTGGGCCAAACTTACCCACGAGACCGCCCCAACAACTGGTCATCTGTCATCTGTCGTTCCATCCGGCTTCCACTCGTTCTCTCCCCTTGCAGTTCGACTACTTCGAGCTCACATCGATGTGGCTTCTCACATCTTAGTGTTGAGTGCGCACAGGGACTGCAGTTTTCGACGCCCAGTACGAGCCTACGAGGTACCAAGGTAGTTCAGGACTTCAGTAGAGCCCACTCCGATCTCGCTCGCCCATCTACGCCAGATCTGCTCCAGTAGTGTGGCTCGCTGGCTTCTCCGTCGTTGGTCCCCAAATCGCACCTTGATGACCTGCCCGTGTTCCATCTCATCGGTCCCAGTCTTCCATACTTCCTCCGTTCCCCAAAAGGAAGAGAGAGTGGGCGCGACTGGAGTTGTTAGGGGCTCCTCAGAAATGCCATCCTCCCCCACCATACCCGAGATGGACATGGAGCTGTATCCACCGGGTGGCTTACTGCTTTCTCCACGTCTGGTCTCTTAAAGCAGAACCCCCGGCTTTTCCATTCTGAATTCTCAAAGAGCGGTGTCCAGCACATCTCTTGACTCCGTACCTGTTTCTTCCGCCCGCTTCCCCGTGAACACTCCGATTTGAATCGTCGTGTTCGTTGCCTCGGGGTTTGACGCGCACGTCCGGCTCCAACGGTTGCTCTAGACCCGTCTCATTGCTGTCGGTCACTTGCAATTTTCAGGTCAAAGGCCCTGCAGGGATCGACATGTCACAAATCGCCAGATGGACGGTCCATGAGGTCAGTGGATGAATCTCTTGTGCTGTTGTTCTTCTGGTCTGCAGCTTATTGCGAACGCTCTCCCATGTTTCCCGGTTCTCGCTCATGTGCGCAATATTCGGTTCTCCTATACATGGCTCTGCACGATTCTCGGAATACACTCTTGACCACAATATCTGTGGGGGTATCAGGAACATCCCAGTTGTTGTTTGGGTTGATCTCGGAATGGAAACCTTATGATCGCCGTGAGCCTAACCTCCCGACGAGCATGGGTCGTTCTCGCATTGATGCGCGGTCGGGAGGTTGTACCAAAGGGACCTTCCCCCCCCCCAACCGTTGGATCATGACATCTTCATTTTGAGGACCAACTTTGGGCTTTCGCCAAACAAACATGACCAATCAAATGGACGAGGAAGACAAAAAAAAGTCAAGGGAGTCCGGCAAGCTTCAGCACAGACACCAGCGCGCACCTCGCATCAAATCATCAAACGTCTCCATGGCCTACAACACTGACTGGTTTGCTCGTGCTAACGTTCCCACCTTAGCCGTATCTTGACATTACGGGAACTCTACTCGAGAATCCTCTTCACGACGTTGGCAAGAATGAGTTCCGATTTGTGGACATTTGGGACCACAAACTTTACACGGTAGACTTGGCTCAAGGCCCAGAGTCCTTGAAGGTGATTGACACCGAGGACTCCGTTGGGTAAGTTTCACATTGGTCTACTCCTACTTCATTGAGCAGTCGTTGCGCCTCCACTGAGCGGTGTCGTCGATTGTGGCCAATGAACTAGTCTGAAGTCGTGACTTTGTGCCGCCAATTGACACTCATCCTCGGACATCTAGTGTGACCGCCAATATCGCCGGCGCGAAAGATGAACTTATTGCTGGTGCCAAGCATGGCTTTGCCCGGCTGAGTCAAACCACGGGGAAGCTATCTTATGTTGCGAAGCCTTGGGGAGACGACGAGACTAAGATCAAGGAGTGAGTCGCAGCTCCTTGGGGCATATAAGAGTCCACTCTTAACATCCTCTGCTATAGGATGCGTTTCAACGACGGCAATGTCGATAGCCGCGGTCGTCTCTGGGCTGGTAGCATGAATGACCCCAAGGTCAAGTCCCCACAGGCTGAGGGCACTCTGTACCGTCTGGACCCGGACCTCAGTGTCCACGCAATGCTGAGCCCGGTGACCATCCCGAACGGCATGGGCTGGAACGCCGCGGACGACACCATGTACTTCACCGATTCACCCACCTCCAAGGTCTTTGCTTTTGACTTCGACGCGGCCACCGGTGCGATCAGCAACCGTCGCGTCTTTTTTGACGTGGGAGACTCGCTGGAGCCCGACGGGTTCGCCATTGATGCCGAGGGGTGTCTCTGGAGCGCTATTTACGGAGGAGGAAAGGTGCTACGCATCTCACCGGAGGGGAAACTCATCGGGCAGATTGATCTCCCCACCCGCAACCCTACTTGTCCTGTCTTTGTGGGGACGGAGCTGTTCATCACCTCAGCCAAGGACGATCGTGACGATGACAAGTTCCCCAATTCGGTCCGGTACGGCGGCCGAGTGTTCAAGGTGGACGTTGGTGTGGAGGGTAAGGTGAAACACGAGTTCCGACTGGCACAGTGAGAGTGTCTAGCTTGGTATAGAGGGCGCAGATGCGGCCAAGAGAAATAGGAAAACCGCGGAGCTTGATGCAGAATTCACTGGTCTCCATACTTTAGTTCAGTTCGCTAGACTTTTGAGAAGGGATACTCTCAATTTGGCAGTTGACTCCAGAGGATTGACTGCATAAGATCGACCTTGCATTTCGTCGCCTCAACCTAAGTCTCGCCAAACTCTCTGGTCAGAACGACAACTATGTATCATGATCTTCAAACCTGAATGATGCGTTTCCGTTGATATACACCTCAACAGGTATAAAAGCTACATTTGGGAACAACTCTCCGGAGCCGGAGAGTAGATTCCTCATTTGCGCTATGATCAGGTTCCGGCGCGTGTCATCACTTGCAGCAAAGGGGAACGGGTAGAGCATTGTCGATCATCAATAACGGCTGGAGACTCAATCCCCTTTCCCGTCTCCTCATCTCCCCTGATTGAACAAGACAAGCCCGACTGGACTTTTCTGACAGATCGGCTTGTTGAGAGGAGTCAGCACCAGCTCTAGACCATCATTGCTCATTCTTTTTTTTTCTTCGAAACAAAGTTTTGTGGGATTGGTAGATCCGGATGTCAAGCGACGGGGGTAGGATGGAAAAAGGACATTGTGACGGGACGTCTCTCATTCCTATTGTTCTTTTGTATTCTCTTCTTCTCGTTGCCTTTTTTTTTGCTTTTTTTTTTGGTAACGAAAGTGGTGACTGGATGGTCTTGATGCAATACCTAGGTATGTCTTCAACTCCACGACCACAGAAGTGTATTGTTTTAGCCGGCGTGTTGACAGCTAGACACGAGGAATGGTCAGGATTGGATATTCAGTGGAATACATCGAGTACTCAATACTCAATGGTGTGCTTAGTCTTACATATCGAGAGGCAACATAGCCACAAGTACAATACTTTCTTCGTGAAACACCCTTGGGCGTCAATGTCGTCATTCCTAGCATTGTCAAGGACTCCTAAGGCTGGCCTCAGAGCATCATATCCAGAAGCCCAAGAACTATCGGGGTGGCTAGATTAATGCACTGATGCAGTATTTCCGTGATGTAGACTGTACATCACAACAGACAAGATGGAACCGTGCAGATCCAAAATACATACATACTTCCACACTGTTGAGCACAAGGGATTAGGGACTCGGAAGAAGGAATTGTCCCCAAAAAAACAAGACTGGAACAATCCTCCCCGTCGGATGGGGACGGGACGGGGAAGCAGACATCATGCAGAGATAGTGGGGATCCAGCAGTCCTGGCGTCAGTCCATCTTTCCATAAGCATATACCTTGTCTGGGGTTTTTTTTTTGTTTCTTTTTTTTTTCTTCTTTTTCTTACCTTTTCTGTTTCGCGCTCTACTCCCAGGGTAAAACGTGCTTTGCAGCTTAGGCAGTTCCGTTCGTAACGCATTGTGGCTGATCGCCTGCAATAAGGCGGTCTGTGCAGGTGGGTGAGGCGGGCTGGCATGCATATTCGGGTGCCACTTGGCTGGAATCGAACCGAGCATGAAAAAAGGGCAAGAGGGGGTTGATGCGTGTCTGTGAGGTCTTGACAAGGGTGGTCCATATCATCATGCAGGGTGCGAGTGGTCATATGCAGGCACAATGGGCATACATGTATTCATAGCGAGGTGACAAGGTCGGGTATTCTTCGTGTGATTTCGGACTCCCGATCACCCCGATGCGGTGAACTGCTATATCTTGGGTGCTGGTCGGGATCTGATCTTTGAGTTCTCGACAGATCGTCAGGTCTCTTCTGTCAGGAGTGGTTCCTGGTGAAGCTGGAGGGAAGGAGTGTTGCTGTGATTTATTCTTAATGTTGGATCGTCAAAAGGTTCTTTCACTTTGGTCAAGCGAGAGCAAGACGGGAATTGAGATAGTCAGCTTTCCGGTCAGATTTCTTCGTAGGTTGCAAGTGGTTTTCCTGGTTCAGCGCGTCGGGGTCACAATACCACTTAAGACCTTGGTCGTGATACCAACACCCTTTGGGTGGTGATTGATTATTGGGTATTCTGTTTGGCAATTTGGGGGGTTGACAGTGCATACCTATACGCCTCGATAACCCAAGGTCACAATCGAATGAGGCAAATACCTCCTCGCGGGCTGACAGGTAGTAGTACATACTATATAGTATATAGTGTTATGTAGTATCATAGTATGTAATACCTTCACACTACATACTTCGCGGTAAATACATACTTAAAGGTCAGGCGTCAATACACCCTTAGAAAAACGAGAGTTCAGTCTACACACACATTTGCAGCTTATGCCATGTAGGAATTACCACCAGAAGGTGCATGTCTCTCATTGATACCATAGTCATTCCGTCCGCCGTAGTCTATGAGACTATGTTCTTGACGAGGGCCTATATCACACTGGCATACAATGTAAGCAGCAAAAACTGACGCATAGCCCGATGAGACATGATGATCTTATCCATGCCGGACGGATTTGTCTGGCTATCGGTAGTTTTCTGCAAAGCGTGCCAATAAGTACAATGAGCACTCAATGCTGGGCACCGCACTCGACTGTACAGCGTCAGACTACAGACTACAGACAGACTACAGACTACAGACTACAGACTACAGACTACAGACTACAGACTACAGACTACAGACTACAGACTACAGAGTCTGCAGTCTGCACAGTAATTGATCTAACTCATCGACTTGCTCTTCCTACTTATCATGACTCGTAGTACCTCTCACACATGATTTGCAGAAGGTTTCCTCAATTAAGGGGCTCTTTACAGGCACTTCCTGTCCTCATATACTTATAGTAGTCCACGTAGGCAGGAAGCTCGCCATCCATTTACAGTACGCACTACGGCCTGCGCTGCGCGCACATGACATACACGTTCATACTTTGTTATATGCGGGTAAATTGATGTGATTCTCATTTGCTTTTCTTGCTTATCTCACCACTGGCGGTTACTGCGGATTTGAAGTTTTGAGTTGTGGACTTTGGACGAACAGCGCTAGTAGGTTTACTACTTACAGAGGATTGGCCCCCAAAAGGAAGAACGGGCCAGATTGAGGAGTACACTTGAAAAGGATGGAAAAGCTTAGATAGTTTAAGTTGTCAGGATGGACTGTCGGAAAGGTGATTCAACTTTGAGGGAATTCAAGGGTTCACCCGATATATCGTCTCGCCTCGGTACTCAGAGTCTTATTAATTGTGATTATTCCATGCACAGTCTTTGGCTATAGCTTAGGTGGTTGATTTTCAACGGGTGGAAAGTGGTTCCTTATGCTGTAGTAGAAAGATGAGCCTAGGTCGGTACTTGTAATGTTTGTCTCTCCTCCCGACTTATCTCTCATGATTGTAGTGTTCACCTCCTCTCCGAACTTCCAACTACACAATATACAGAATGATAGATCCTTTTAACCCTGCAATGGTTGAAGGATCTCGCAGGATTCCAAGCTAGTTGTGCAAAGGCAACTAACCGGTACTCACTTGGCCATGAAAGTTAAAAGATCACCTCACCCGGGTACCGCTTACTTGGGACCATTCTATCACACTCACAGCCTTTGTTTAAGCTCACAACGGAACCCGCAGTCCTGTTCGGGGTTCCGAGGTGGTCCATGACCCACGTTGTAGTCACGGAGGTTGAAAGCCCGGCTTCGTAAATATAATTTTCGGTATAGTATCCAAGCATTCATTCATAAACATTGAACATTGCGCGCACTCATCCATAGCCCCAAGGAACGACGTCGTCCACCTAAGCTGGTTAGCTAGGAACAATCCCACCATCGCGTCAACTATGGCCTCACAGTTTGCAAATCCAACAGAAAGGGAACAGAAATACAAACCCGACAGGGAAGACACTAGGGCACCACTAGCGTCCATAGCCATATCCAGTAGCGAAATGACGCGCATTACGCCAACCGAGATTCCCCCTCCGATAATCACCTGCCTAGGCGGGACTGACCTTTTTTCATCTTTTTTCTGGGCCTTGGGCAAGATAGACAGCCTAAAATTGAAACTGGGAGCAGTTCGGTGTATTTGCTTTTCTTTTCCTTTTTTTTTTTCTTTTGATATTTTTCATTGGACTTTCATTCGTCTATTGATTCTCATGGAACCCGAGACTGTGGTTCCGGCGGTTTGAGGTCTGCCCGCCACCGCCTGTACGTGGTTATCAGGTCCAGCCCAAAGGCCGTGGCCCCAGACCGCTTCGATCGCATTCTGCGTCCTTTGCCTGTTTGGGCCTTTACCAGGATTTTCCACTATTTCTCGAGAGGAGATTCTGGTGACTCGGTGGGTCGTCGAGAAGGTGGCTAGCCGGTTAGGGTAATCAGTCGGGCGGGATTTCGTTCATCAGATGGGCTCCATAATCCATAGCCATACTCCATACTCCATAGTCCATACTAATGATGTACACTGCTACAGAGGTGAGAAACGTGAACAATGTTAAAGACATGATAGGGACCTCCAAAAGATATTCTCGGTTCAACCGGAATGATAGGAGTTCACAGGAAAAAATAAACAAAATTGGATATTTGCAGGACATCACAGTGCAACATACCCATTGTTCGCTTAGAGCCATAGATCATCGGATCCTATTCAACGGGATTGGATTACCCTCATGGTGATGAATGTGTGGCACTGACTTGCGTAATACTTGGAAGGATGAGCCACAGTTACCAAGCGACTCGGAGGCTCACTTGTGACCGCTGCAGAAGATCCTACAATCCGTCCGCAGGTAATCCTTTGGAAAAGATCACACGAACGATATGATTCAACTCTTCGTTATTGTCGAATGTAAATAAAAAATATTGTTCACAACAAAGTACGACGCCTCTCAGAGCACCACATATGTGGGACAAAGGCCGGGGATAAGGGGGTCAATTCCGGAACCTAATTCACGCCCTTCCAGGTCCGCCGTCCTCTCAAGATTTGACGATGGATGGCCGCCGGATTTGCATATCTGATCCGCTCTGCAAGGTCTTGCACCCTTTGTCTGCGGTCTATACTGTGAGTCCACACACACCCGCTTGATAGTATTCAAAGAATATGCAGGATGAGGTACCCTTGCTCATGGACATGGACATACTTACTCCCTTCGCTGATCGATTGCATTCGGGACCCGAAGGACTGCCACTCCAGTTTGTACTAGTAACTAACTAGTAGTAACTAACTAGTAGTAACTAACTAGTAGTAACTAACTAGTAGTAACTAACTAGTAGTAACTAACTAGTAGTAACTAACTAGTAGTAACTAACTAGTAGTAACTAACTAGTAGTACTTAAGTAGTAGTTAGTTAATAGGTACCTACCCCGAACTAGTACTTCGTACCAACTGCGTAGTCGCAGTAGTACAGCAGTTGACCGCCGATCTCGCATAGCAGACCGACAGCAGGGCTGACCTGTGCACCTCCAAATGGGCCGCGTTGGCGACGGTCCACGCGACCGTGGGTACCGCCACGGCCCGTCGGAGGGGCAACTGAGCAGTCCGTGGTTCGGATTGAGGCCCATCGAAGCCGTAAAACTGAAGTGATTAGAGTTACGAGAGAATTGTGTTTATCCGTCCAACGGTGATGAAGAATGACCTCTGTAGTCGACAAGGGTGCTCTGGCTGCCGAGGGACCTTCGGGAAGCCTTCTGAGAGGAGCTACCTTTTCACGGGGCTTTGTGAGATCCAAAATGGGAGGAATCCTGGCCGGTGGTCGCTTTATCCACTTATTCCAATTCGACTAGCGGACGCTTATCTGACGTGCTAGTGTGCTCATGGCGTGAATGAGCCAGCCTGCCAGGTGGAGAATGGAGTACAAGAACAAGAGTGACCGCTCACTAAGGTGGATGTTGTGGGGACTGGGGAGTGTCGGCAACAACAATGCAAGTAAGTTGGTGCCTGTGGAGAAGGGTCCGTTCATGCGCTGGCCGGTTGTTGAGTCGTGCACATGACATTATGACGGCCGTCAAGGCCAAGAACGGTAGTAGTCACTAGTCACGACTCACCACTAAGGTAATTAACGAGGATTTGTACTAAATATCAAGTGTTTCCTATATCCACGATCAGTGATGACCACAATCCATATACCGATTCGGGGTGATATGGTACTTTCCTCTCCACCATGCGTGTTTGGCGGTCAAAGTACTAGCTCTGAAAGAGAAAGAGCTCGGTTATACGGGCAATCAACCGTAGCTCGTCTGTCTAGTACCTACCGCCTTGTGGCTACGTGAGCAGCATAGGTAGCGCTTTGAGAACTACCACGGATGACTGCTGGCAAGGGTCTTTGATCGGTTTCATTTCCTATGCTACCTATTGTAGATGGTGATCTCCGATATTGTTTGATCACAAAGAGGCCGCCTGCACAATAGCTCAATTACCCGCGGCAAGTATGCCATTCAAAGTGCAATTGGCTCGTCTGTCCAGTTGATTATGAACTCCGGCATTGACTTGACTAGTTCCTTTCCACCTCCGCGAAGCGCGTAACCCGCGTAGAAGACGACAGCCAGCTCGCTTGGCCCTGAGAAACTAGTCTTTCAACTACGGACTAGCCTACTATACACTCCACCCTATGCTGACCCAGGTGAATCACTAATCACTAGCCTCACGCCACGAGTTGAATCTTTTCCTGGGACGGCTAACGCTTCCAAGCGGATACAGCCTCGATATCCATTGGCTCCACCAAATTGTTTGTTAGCACGACTCTGGCGCAGCGCTCAAGGAGAGAAGGACCCCTGCCACGTGCTAGACCGCCACCCACCACTCGCTTTTAATTAACTTTCTCCACGATTCAGAGATTTGCCGGGAAATTGTTCAGCGTAGGCTTTGGGGACCAATACTCAACAGTGAACACTCAATACTCAATCCACGGATAGCAGTACCCCTATGACTTTGATCCTGTCGGAGCCGCCGTCAGAAATGAGAACCTCCAATGCAAGCTTACCCTTAGCTTTTTGATCAAGCTTTTGCTGAACCCTGTGTACGTTGCGTCTTATAGTCCCGACTCCCCGAGTCACTACTGTGCTTGGTACGTACTCGCCAATATTAACCGTGAAAGCATGGTCGAGACAATAAATTAGAGGTCTTTTGAAACATTGTGGATAAATGATTCTGATCATCACAAACCATGTGGTGTTTGAGCTACTGCACTGTCGACACCAAAGTGACTAGTGAACATTGGCGGGGTTTCTGATTTGCCGTCTCCCTTAGCGCTAGGCAAGCGTCATCTTGACATCGGTCCAGCGGTGACTCGGAGACCGGAATTGCTCTCCACGCTTTTGGAGTTCGTCTTCGTCAGACTCTGACCCGAGTGTGCGTGAGGAGTTTGCGGATTTTCCAATCTCCCGCTGAACCCGCGTGCCGAGCCATAACATTGAGATTGTCGGGAAGAAATCCTCGCAACAAAAGCAAATCTGCCAACGAAGCCGATGGAGATCAAAAAGCAATAAGCATGTCGCCATCGTGATGCAGAGGGAGAGGGGTGGAAGAGAACCACTCATTCAGGCCCGTGGGGATGAACTTGTGATGTCGTAAGAGACTTCAAAGTCGGCTTGTTACTCGGGTGGTGGAAAGGAGAAACTGTGTCTGCCTGTATGGAGGTTGTCGCGTGAAGCGCTTCCTACTCTAGGTCCACCAAGACTGGAAGTCAACATATGCAGTCCTCTCCTCTTAGGCTCAGCGAAACATCCCAAAAGCCGTTCATTGACCGTGTTCGCAGTGGTTCTAGGACCGACCGGACGTCACGGCACACCTACAGGCCATGGAAATGTGTAAATCTTGGAACGGCTTGCAGGAGCTCTTTCGGAGTCTTGACTGGCCCCAAGATGCGGAAGGTGTTTTGTTTTATCTACTACCTGTGTCTGACTATTAGTGAGTTTGGCCCGTCTACACTCGAGATTTCTATAGTTGCTGGCAAGTACCTATTGTCCAGTATTAATTGCCTACCACTCCATAATCCATACTGTACTTCGTACATACTAGTTACTAGTAGTACTTTGCTACTTACTCTTAGTTTTGCGATATATGTGACTCTTAGCCAGGGAATAAGTGGTGCCTCCGGGCCCTCCATAGCAATTGTTCGAGACCGCCCATCTTCGCCTCCATCGAGCTTTCCCGGAGCCCCGACGCCCCCGAGCTACGCCTGATTCCGGTCTGGTCTGCATTTGGCCACGAGGTCGGGCAGCTGGAGTAAAGTCAAAGCTAAACCTAGAAATGACTGGATTTCCCAGCCGCAGGGGAAATAAGTCGCAGAGAAGGCAATTGGTCCAGAATGGACTAACCTCATCATGAGAGAAAAAGGTGGAAAGAAGCGAAAAAAGGATCAGAAAAATTTCCCCAAAAAAAATCAAAATAAAAAAAAAATCCGCCAAAGCAAAAATATTCACTTGCGTTAGCATTAGCCGCCCCATCGAGGCTGAAGGCGCATTTCGCCTACATGGAGTCATGTACGATTACCCACAGGAACAGGGAGACGGCAGTTGGGCCCTGACCCTGGTTTGAGTCTCAACTTGGACTGGGGCCCCTGTCTCTTAATTCTTGCCGCCTTTTTGGTATCCCCTTTTTTTTCCGTCTCCTCCACTCATGCCTCAATCCCCGATCTTTTCTCTCTCTCTCTCTATCTCTCCTTCTCCCCAGAGTCCCCACCGAATAGCAAGAATAAAAAATGACGGATGGTGCCGCTTGTCCATTGGGGAGATGACATGCTGCAAAATCACAGACCTGGTCTGAATAACAATTTCTCATAGCTGAGGACAAGTGATTGGCTGTATATTGTGCTCGAGGCACCGTGGCATTCTACCAAGGTGACAGCCGGTGAGGGCAAATCATGACCTCTCTTTCTCATTTCACGCTGGACTCTCACACACGGTCCTTGAGATCAGTCACGATCAAAAGAGACCTCGTCAACAGTCTAGCCCCCGGGTTCCCGATCCCCGTTTTTCTCCCGAGTCTGAGATGCGGTGCATCCAAAGTGCCAGATTGAAGTGTGGTCAGAGCTTGGGGAAAAAGGTACGAGGCAAAGGGCGTACATCAGAGGAGTGGAAAAGGTGGATGGGGAACCAGGTTGGACTAAGAGGTGAGGCCCGTTTCAATGCCGTCAATGCCCAACGGGAAGAACCGCGCGATTATTGGGTCGGGTATAATCATTAGCAATAGAGAGAGAGAGAGAGAGAGAGAGAGAGAGAGAGAGGGAGAGGAAGAGAGGGCAGAGAAATGATGAAAGCACGAATCATGATCACATCGATCCTATCGGGCACCCGTCCAGACTAGACTGCCAGGTTCGAGATGAGCAGTCAACACGCTGTACATTCCATCAAGCTCGTTGACTAAGTTTCTGGGTTCAATGAGAGAAGTAGAGAAAGAATGACCCAAGCAGTGTATAACTACTGTATACTGATCGACTGTATAACTCCACTGTATCGGACGGAAAAATAAGGAATCAAACAAACCCGACACGCTCGATCGAGACACGTGAAAAATCGGAATTGAAAAAAAAGTTGCGAATGAACTTACTGCAATAGGAAAAAAAGAAAAGGAAAAAAAAAAGACTCACGGAAAAACACAGCCGTTCAGATTAATGAATCGCATCAGGTGATGGGAGCTATTCTCTTGCCTCAATATGAGAAACCTTGTTTCTTAAGGATCAGTGGCTATATTCTGTGATTCTGGCGGAGACCCCAGGATAGAAATGAGAAATGATCAGACAGCGTTCAAGACGAGGCAGCTTCAAAAACCATCCACCAGTTCATCAATCCATCAATTCCTCGTGTGGAGTCTAGACCAAGCGCAGTTGCGACAAGCGTGTAATGCGGTTCCTGATCTAACTGGAGACGTACCTCACCTCAACTGACGGATTCCACTGGCAGCATCCAGTCTGGAGCGGTGGTGGCTTCACACCGCTGCCTTCTTTCTGGTTCTGGTCCACCCTGACGGCCGTTGATCCTCGTTCGATGTGAGCGATTCGCGTCACGGTCGATGATTAACCGCATTTCATCATTCACTCACCTTGAGTCTTCTTCTCTCGGGTGGAACGTCGACACAACTATCACTTCCGACTACCTTCCCCTGGACCTTGTACATTGATTGAGGTATCTCTTTGCCACTTGGGCCTCCAGAATCATACATCATCTCGAGTCCAATTGAACATCCGTGTGGGTGTTTATGCGCATGCCGATTGCCATTCAGTCGTACTTTTCTCCTCGATCTATCTCTTGCCTCATCAACAACACGGGTCCCGTTGCTCTCGCATTCCGGTCCACTCGTGTTGAACGGCGGCCCAAATAACACCGGTGCCCTGCACTGGCATTGCGAGATCTGATCTCAACTCAAACTACCAGTGTTGCGCATTTCAGCTCCGCTCCATTCTTGATTGGCTCGACCAAACCGGTGACAGCTGCGAGCTCAAAGGTCTCAAGGACTCGCGTCATCTCTGCTGGGTGCAGAACAATCTTACATTTCAAAAAAAAGCATCTTCACGCTCGACAGACATACCACCGCCAACAGGGCCCAAGACAAACGCTTCTCGTCCATCTGGCTACCCGAATTGAAAAAGAAAAGAAAAACGAAAATATCAGTTGACGGACTGGAGGAGAATTAAAACATCACGTATTGCGCAGTACGCTCTGCGACGTTCTTATCAGTGATATTGCTCGATTGAAGACTCGCCCTTCACGTCTCACAGCTACGAATCGTCTCTTCATACTGGAGACTGTCTCGGCATCCTGGCGACCCTGCAGCTCGGCTTGAATATCCAAACGTCTCCCCATTTTGGGCCTCAACCCCTGCCACGATTGCCGAGCCTTCTGCAGACAGATTTGGACTATTCGCGAGGCTTCTTCTTACCCACTCCCCACGGGGACTCTGGTCTTTCTGGACGGGAACCAAGTCGGTCATGCTCTTCTTCTGTGTTCACTCAAACACCCACCTCACATTCACCGTCGCAGAAAATGTTGCGCAACGACCGATTATCCGAGTTCGAAGCTCGCTCACGCATCGATGACCGGAGCCCAACAGAAAAGGTCCTTTCAAGCCCTCGTCATTCGGCTCATCGACCACCTCTCCGGGCACGACCTCAAACATGGCATCCTTATGTGCCAGTTGAACCTCCAGTGGATATCTCATCCTCACGGTCCATTGGCGTGCATGCGATTCTCAACCCGCCGGTGCGAGGCATGACCCCTCTGGAGAAGCCCATTCGCCGCGAGCGAACATCTCGAGCTAGCATGTCTTCCACCTCCGCCAGGTCCGCCATCAGACCCAGACAAGGCTCGTCTCCCGCGCCTCTGTCATCTATGTCGCTAGCATCTCAGCCCTTATCGCCCAGGTCATTACAACGATCCGGAAGAATTCCCGAGTCACCGTCTTCTTACTACTCTACCCCAGTGGGGATGACGGCCTCCGCTCGCTCAAAGACAGCCCAATCTCCATTTCTCTCTCAGGAACCCCCAGTAAACTTTGGTCAGCAGCAGCAGCAGGTCCCCTTGCCATCCCTCGTCGGCTCGCCAATATCTCACGATACAGCATTGCGACCTATCGCCTCATCACCAGTCCTGCAACCCTTGACGAGAAACTCACTCAATTCACCATCAAACGTTCTTTCCAGACACATGAGCACCGGTCCCACTCCACGGGCCCATCCTCATTCTCTCGAAGCGAGTCCATCGACGCCACAATCGATCTTCAGCCATATCGGACACGCTTCCCCCTAGTCGCAGGTGTTCCAATATCTTCTTCTACAGCGACAAGCTCTACACCAGCACCCTCGAACTACCCAAGACCTAATCTGATCGATCGAGAAATGCCCTCAACAGTGGTAACTCATAGCAACTTGCCGGATGAAAAACCTGGAACTCAAGCAATGATTCCATGCTTACTAGACCTGAAATCGGGTTCTTCTACCCAAGCCGAAAAACGGAAAGCCAACAGCGACGCTTCCCGGAGATTCCGTAATCGCAAGCGCAACGAAATGCAACTGGAACAGCGACTTAATACCCAACAGGAGGAGATTCAACGTCAAGCGGAGACAATCCGGCACCAGGCTGAAGAGATTCGGTTCCTTGTGAGCCAGAGAGATCACTACCGGGCGGAAAGAAATTTCTTCAGGGAGGCCTCTGAGCGGTTGGATGGCGCAAAGTACTCGTTACAGAGACCATCATCACCACGACCAATACATCTAAACATGGTATCGGGAATGGACACACCCAAATCGGGAACAGCTTCGAGTCCGACGTCAGTGAAGAGGGAACCTGCACCCATGCGACTGTTGGAATCGGTTCGATCTCAAAGTGAGTGGGCAGCCTCCGATGCTTCGTCCACGTTCTCTTCCCCTGCTGGGCCTATCACTGGTTCATCTGACCCTCATCATCCACCACCTCTTCACTACCCATCTCAATCTTCTACCGGTGATATCTCGCCGCGAACGAATCCAGCATCGATGGCTGGCGTGTCTTTGGCACCACTGCAGAAACCTTGGTCGAGATCTTGATCTCACGGTCGACGGCTTGAGTAGATTTCGCTTTCCAGCAGGCTTTTCTTGCACCTGACTCTCAGCCGGTCACGCTTCTATATTTTCTTGATGCACGTGCTCTTGGCCGTCAGTTTATGTGTGGGGGGAAGGCTTCGAGGAGACACTTTTTGATATTCATATTAATTGTTGTTGTTTTTCAGCCAAACTGTACCTTGCTTCATAGAACATATTCTGGCGTTTTGATTCGTGTCATTATTCAAATTGTGACACCAGACCCCGTGCAACTTAATCTGCCCGTGGCTTCTTGTGATTCTTGTTCGCTGTTCGACGCACAGTGGTCTCCAGTGCGTTTTTGTTTTGAAGGTGCCGGTTATTTTGCACCCTCTTGCCGGTGGATATGGATATGAGCGTCGCTGCGATACGGCACAAAGCACAACGACGGGCCTCATTTCTTACAGAAAGCTATTCCCAACATTCTAAAATTATCTTCGGAGGCATAGGTGCTTGTCGAGAGCTGACCCTGTGACTCGAGTATATAGATCGTGCCCATTCCACCGCGAAGATACCTATCCTAGATGTTTATTTGCAAGCATTTTTGCAATGATTCTTGATTGTTTGTCAATCCTTAAATGCTTTCATTAATCTTTAGCTTACAAATAAACACCGAGCATCTCCATGGACCATGGAATCTGGTGTGATCGACTACGAGAGTCGAGTAGGAAGCCACAAGATCGGATTGACGGTATGAGCCGATCTCATCCTCAATGATTCTAGCTCTAGGTTTTGGTCCAAGACAAGTCGCTATAGACGTGATAAAAAATAGGGTTGGTTCAAAGCTGGAGGATGTCACCAGGGAATGTCAAAGGTCGTTCCAAACCAGCCACCTACATAGCATCTGCTGCCATATCTTCCCATCTTTTGCTTTACGCTTTTATCAAATGTTATACCCTACCGCAGGAGTGACCTGGAAACTGTCTTCCCCTAGTCCATCTCCTTCTACAACAGATCAAGCCATGACTCAGTCTCACATACATGACAATGATCCCGAACACACCGCTCCCTTGCGAAAGCCTCTTTGCGTCCACCTAAATACTCCCCAGACGTACCGTACCCCCTTCATAGTTTGAAATATTCACATCGATCTAGGCGTGTCGTAAGCCATTGCCCCCATGTGTAAATGCAGGTGATGTATTTTCCCGGTTGCGATCTGAGATGCAGCAGCGGCGCAGCCTAATAACTCTGGAAGTGATCTTGGGTAGGTTACGTCGACATGCATCGTCATACCGATAACACATGTCTGTCGAGTACAGTACATCCACGATTCCACGGTCTCTACTGCATGTCGTATGTAGTATGGATGTACTGAATATGCAGTATATCCACTCAACTCACATTCGAGACCACCGAGACACTTGTCTAGGCTCCTGTAGGTCGGTGCTTACCTACACTCATCAGTGTAGAGCATATCAAATAATCGACGTGAGATAGATCCTCCGGCGCATGGAGGCCTAATGACTCAGCCTCACCGTACCTCCCGTCTTGTCCACGACTTTCACGCCTTGCCTACCTAACCTAACCTAATCTCGATGGATCCATCTGCACTTTGTCCCCATATACATATCCCAATACACATACCTTATCCACCGGACAAACACCAGGAATTCCATGTTGAACTTCCGAGAGTGGTTCAGTCGGGGCCTGATCTATCCTGACGACCTCCACTTGCTTATATGCATGGACCCTTGGATCTTGAACGCATGTATAGTACGCAAGTAAAGTACGTAAGTTGTGGTGAGATACCTCCTTGCCGATGCAACGTCATGCAGTTAGATGAGAGTGAGGGTGCTGAAACATCCAATGTCAATTCGGCGTGGAATCAACTGGAACTAGATTCTTTTCTTGCTCTTTCCATATATGGATGCCCGTGGGTCTCATGGTATGGAGAAGCTTCGGTAGGAGGTATTCTGATTTTCCATTGTTGTATTTATTATCTATCAATTCACGGGCTTGATTGAAATTATCCCTTCATTGAATCGATTGCCAAGCCATACAAGTAACTGGCAACTCCATTATTGCAGGTGGTTTTCGCGTACTACATGCATTCCTACCTATAGAGATGATAAAATGAACCGGTGCGAGTGCAAGTAGGTATCAAGTTTAAGTAGAAGATGCCCGTATCAATTGTACTGGTTCTGACTGATCTCATGGAAAAAGGTCAGTTTAGTCCACAAGCCTCCAGCTGGCTTAGATACGACCCAATGATGTACCTTTGTCCCCAAACAACATCCACGCGAGCGGGTCTCCGTTTCGGGTCCGACGGAATCCTTGTCGGACGGGATGTATGATGTGTGAATGTATGAAGTCGACCTCCATCCGTCAAGGAAGTGACCGATCGACTCTCGTCCCGTCCGTCGCTTTCGGAACGGACCTGATTAAGATCGACTGAATCGATAGCTTCTGGATCACGGATGAGGCTATCCAAAGTCGGAACCTAATCTCTCGAGCTCTGCCGGACCAAAGTTGGACTCCGATCCGTCCGGTGGTTCCCGTGTTGCTGGGACGGGCTGTTTGCAGGCTAATTTCTGCTGGCTGGTCTTTGATCTGAGTCGGGGGAGTAAACCTGGGTATTAGGTTTGACCGGGCTATTGTGATTTTCAGTCTGGATGCCAGGTCTGACGAGAAGGGTCTTGCCGTGTCATCGCAGATCCGGATGGTGATGGATCAAGATTGTACATGCCCGGCCGTACGTATGTTTGATCGTCATTGAGAACCTTGCAAAATAACACGTCTGCGGTCGGATATGTTGCGGGCACTTGGCAATATGGAGGGATCGGGCAAAAGGTCGAAATATACACCACTTCATCAATAGTGAAGTCTCCTTCGTCTCGTACATAGGACTGCGTCTCCAGTATGCTCGACATCATACGAGGATCGTCCTGTCTGGAATGCTGACACTTTGTCGATCGCTGGGTCTTGTCACTCCAAGAGCGTATTGGCCCACGTGCCCAGCCAGACTGGAGACTGGGGACTAAGAGACCCAATCAGTAATCGCAGACAGTCCACGAGGTCACGGGCCACGGCACTACTGGCGATTACCTAATCCATCACGGTCTCTTTGTGGGCCTCAAGTCTCAGGCGACTGCTCAACAGGTACGGAGAACACGAGTGGAATGGACAGAGTGATTCTACTCCAAGATCGTTCCGAATCGGTGGAGAGAGAGAAAGAGAGAAAGACAAACAGAGGGGATGAGCACCCTTGTCGATATGACACCACACACATTCATCAATCTGCTCGAGGAACCTTTCACTTTCCTTTGATCATGGATAGTGTCTGTATCACCTTTGGCTTGTGCAAAGTGCTTCGTGTCCCCGCTTCAAGCTATTTATCCTCAGACGGCGCCGAAGTGTCTTGATCCGCCCACAGAGTCAGAGATGGCTAGCCTTGACGAGAAGCGCAAGAAAGATGAAGAGCAAAGTCTCCTCGGTGACTCGCTAGAGCCAGAGTACCACGACGTGCAATTTCTTCAAGGGAAAATGCGTCTTCGCGTCATCCGGCGCTTGGCGCTGCTCCTGACTCTAGTCCTGCTTGCGGCCGGGTATGCTCTCATCGGGTGTCTTGAAGACTCCTACGGGGCCGCCATGAAAGATGAGGACTCCACAGCGTTCTTCGCATCAGACGAATCGCCGGGTCATGCCAATCGGGCCACGCACCCGTGTGACACTGTCAATGGCGGCTACCAATGCTTCTCTGAGCTGCCACATCGCTGGGGTCAATATTCCCCCTTTTATTCGCTCGCCCACGAAGGCGTGTCGAACGAAGTGCCCCAAGAGTGCAAGCTCACATTTGTCCAAGTCTTGTCTCGCCATGGTGCGCGATACCCAACGGCATCGAAGGGCAAAAAGTATACATCGCTCATCCAGGCCATCCAGGCCAATGCGACGGCTTATCGCGGCCAAACTGGATTCTTGCACTCGTATAACTACACTCTGGGGAGCGATGACCTCACGAGCTTTGGCCAGGATGAGATGGTCAATTCGGGCATCAAATTCTATCAGCGCTACGCTAGCTTGACCCGAAACCATGTCCCTTTCATTCGATCGTCCGACTCTTCGCGGGTCGTCGCGTCAGGGGAACTGTTCATTCGAGGATACGAAGACTCCAAATTGCAAGACTCAGCCGCAGACCACGATCAAGCCACTGCCGCTATCAGCGTGCTGATCTCCGAGGAGCCCGGCGCTAACAACACCCTCAACCACAACACGTGCGCAGCCTTTGAAGCCAACAAACGTGGAGACCAAGCTTCAAGCCAATATGCCGCGCTCATTGCTCCCCCCATCGCCAAACGCCTCCAACACTCTCTTCCCGGAGTCCGCCTCAGCGACAACGACGTGATCAGCCTCATGGACATGTGCCCATATGACACAATCGCATCCACCAAGGACGCAACCCACCTCTCCCCATTCTGCTCCCTCTTCACCGAAGCCGAATGGTCCCAGTACAATTACCTCCAATCCCTGGGTAAATACTACGGCTACGGCGCCGGCAACCCGCTCGGTCCCACCCAAGGCGTCGGCTTCATCAACGAACTCATCGCCCGCATGACCCAGACCCCCGTCAACGACCATACCACCATCAACCGCACCCTGGACGCCCCCGGCGCAGACACATTCCCCGTCGACCGCGCCATCTACGCAGACTTCACCCATGACAACGGCATGATCCCCATCTTCTTCGCCATGGGCCTGTATAACGGCTCGGTGCCGTTGCCTTTGGACCGAATCGTGTCTGCGGCCGAGGCAGATGGGTATTCTGCGTCTTGGGCGGTGCCCTTTGCGGCGCGCGCGTATGTCGAGATGATGCTTTGTGGACGGGAGACGGAGCCGCTGGTGCGGGTCTTGGTGAATGATCGCGTGGCGCCATTGAAAGGGTGCCAGGTTGATCGATTGGGACGGTGTAGGAGGGATGACTTTGTGAATGCGTTGAGCTTTGCTCGTGATGGGGGAGAATGGTCAAGCTGTGCCGTGACTTCAAATTGAGAACGAGGGACGGTTCGTGAAGCGAGAGAAAGGGGGAGAAAAAAAACTAGGAATCAACTGTCTATTGATGCCGGGCAGGTTCAAGGACTTGAGATTGTCCTTATTTTACTGTCGATGTTCCTCCATTTTTTGACATAGAGGCCCGCATGCTTTCTTTCTTTTTGTTGCATTTTCTTGGTTAGCTTGCGATATACGCACGCCAATATGGATGGGAGATCCCATAACCCTTGGTTTGACCCAGATATAATCATATCGTCTCGCTTGATGGTCCATCCTCGCTCTAGTGGCATTGTCAAATTGAGACCAGTTATCAGACGGCCAGCTCAATCCGTGTGTACGGTTCTACCGAGGACGCCTCAAATGATAATCTGAGCCTAAGACTCTCCCCAAACGATGGTAATAAAATTTGCCAAATTCAAGACTAGTTTCAGACAGCCGCCAAATGCTCTCTCACCCCAAAAAAACCACCCAACTCTCGTCGCAGAGCCCATTTCATTGCGCGGATCGCTGACGAAGCTTCACTCCCCGGCAACTCGATAACACTAGGCAGTCTTCGTTTGACCGCAGAGAAATGTACATGCGAATCCCAACACCAATGCCGCGCTGAACTCGCCGTATCTACAGATTTTTCCCCGTACAATAGCAAAAGAAGATCGGCGCGGCAAAAAGCTTTCCGCGAAGTCTGCCTCGTCCTTTCAAATTCAACTCGGTCCTAGATCCTCAAACCTCTCGCGCCGATTCCAGACAAAACCCACGTTTCCCAAAGTGGTACTTGATCGCGGTGTACTCGAGCGCCGTCGTCGCCCAATTCTTTCACGTCGAGTGCGCGGAATCTCTCTAGCATTTCGCGGCTATGAGGACTTGGACTGGAGTCAATCAGGCTACAGACATCAGAGTCAAACGATGGAGGAACGGCACCTTCGGGCGATGCTGTGCCCGTCGCCAAGGACAGCGAGGATGCCAGCGAATGAACAGTGTAAGGTTGGAAAATCTCGACGCCACTGTCGATAGCCAACGCATCGAAATTCGCGGCGTAGTCGATCTCGCGCAGCTCCAGTCTGGCGAGATGCTCCATTTCCGTGCGCAAATCATTGAGAACATCGGACCATCGGCTCCCCTCTTGAAGATAGACGGCGTGGAGGCGAAATTCTCGCAGCTGGTGGCGATGTCGACGTGCCAATGTTCCAATTTCGTCCGCTGTCAGGCGCCATCCCTGGAGACTGAGTTTGCGAAGATTCTTCCATCGGATGTGGTGGAAGACCGCCTCCAGATCCAGATTCAGTGGCCACTTTGAGGGAAATCCAATGTGAATAGCAATCAAGTTTCGAGCCTCGGAGAAAAAGCGATAGAATACCGGCGAGAGAACAGACATGGTCTCGGTGATATCACCAAGGGCGTGGAAGTTGATGTCCAAGCTTGTAAGGCGACTGCCCATTGCGGCGAGCGTGGTTGACGGTGCTTCAAGCAAGCGCAGGGTTGCCTCGGGGCTGATTTGTGGCCCAGTAAAACGGATCGAAGTACGTTGGCTATCAAGCAAGGCCACTCCTAGGCTGGTGATTGCACGTGAGCACGCGGACTCCCAGTCGAGGAAGACGTCCGGCGCAAGGTTCGCAATATCATGCTCGTGGAACAAATCCAGTAGTTGCTCGTCGGCTTCATCTTGAAGTCGAAGTAATTTTATCTCCCGTAATGATGTAAATGCCGCAATCGCCGCGCGCAGCTGCACTTGGTCAAAACTGGCCTGTAGTAATGTCTTTTGTTCGCGCACACGGCGGCTATGTAATCGGGCGATTTCGGGGGCGTCTTTGGCAAGAATACGCAGCACTTGCGGCCAATCTGGGGGTTGGAATCAAGTTAGAGACAGACTGTCTATCATTCGTTAGGCGGAAGAGGATTCAGGAGCCTGGGGTGAGAGCACTGGGTGTGTGTACCGCTGCCCTGATAGAAAGGTCTTGCCAAATAGGTCACAGTCCTCACGTAATAAGCTCGTTGCATATCCATCAACTCGCGGAGGCGGCGAAACCCATCTTTGGAGAATCGGAGAGTAAATTTAGCAAATGTTTGCGGAGTACCAATTCGCATAAAACGTTTACAGACAAGCCGGAATCGATCCAGATCAGAAGCCTCTCCACGATTCCTGTTTCGAACTGGATCACGTTCGCCCGATTGACAGTCTTGAGGTCTGTGTCCTGCTCGGTTGCCATGGAGGGCTCGCTGCCCATGGGTCTCCAATAGTTGGAGCAGAATTTCGCCAACTAGCTCATCCGCCAGGTCATGAATTCGACTTGGTCGTGGCATCGTCGATACGCGCAGCAACCGATAGCTCGGTTGCTCGTTCGAACAATAGCCACATGGAATGCTTGTCCCAGGAAAGCCTTCGATCGGTGAAGGCGTTCCGTGCCCGGGTCAGCTCTGGCACGCCCGCCGTACGGGACGCTTCAAAAGAGAATAAATGGGAGAGGAAGAGAAGCTAAGCGGGCCGAAGAAAGGCAGACCACAGCTGGGATGAGCACTCTATTAAATGGTCGACGCAGGGGATGAAGCACTCCATTACATAGACCTGCGAAATTCAGATTTCAACCAAATCGATCAAGCTAGGACGTCCGAGACTTAAACGAACAGCTTCCAGTCCAATCACATGTTATGCATGCGCAATTTGGAAACCTTGACTGTGAGACGAACATCGATGGCATGAAGAAAATTAGAGGTTCATAAGGCATCAAAAGATAGGGAGACTTAGTGGGGAAACCTCGCAACGACGCTCAACTGATCGAAATCGACTCGTCGCAATTCCGGCTCTGTCTTACCCTGCCCATGACCATAGCGGCCACGATTCTCGGCCTTCGAATACCTCACCGGGTCCGGGATGATCATCCACAACCCCGGGTTAGTGCGCTTGGACTCTTTTTTCGGTCGGGGCCCTTGTCATGATGACTTTCGACAGATTCATTGGCGACGAGGAGCTCTTAGAGAATCACATGACTGTACGAGGCTGCGGCCAGCCAGTGCAAGCAGCACGAACCTGCAGCAGAAGAATCCATCGCAGGATGTTGGTTGGACGAGGATTCGAGAGATTTGGGTGGAGAGGGGAGTAGGCAGTGGCCACGGGAAAACAGAGCAGGCGCCATGAGGGCGGGCTGATGAGACTCAAGCCGGGAGTCCAACAGGCGACACAAACTGCCGCTCAGCACGGGCGGTGGTTGGATCACATTGTCAGAGCAGACCCATGCTGCATGCAAGATTGAAAATATGATGACGACGGTTTGCTGCTTTTGCTGATGCGAGAGGGAATCCATCGCCAAACTTGTCAAACTTGTGGGGCTAGTGCGACGACTGACAAACTGGGGAGAAGAATAATAGATGTCTTCCCTTTCCCCGGTTAGGCGTGCGGGTGAGGGAGTGGAGAGAAGAAGGCAAGTGCCGGGGCAGATGCAAAACCGTGGACACTTGAACGGGCCTTGAGTGGTGGGAAGCGCTCGTTGAAGAAAAGGACCCAATGCAGGGCCCCCGCTTCTGGCTGTCACATCCTCTGCATGAGCGTGCGCGCGTCCCGGTCATCGGACTGAGAGACCCTGTCCAAGAGTCACATCGCTAAAATCTGCATTGAAACATTGTTGGGTTCCAAATGGAAGATCTGTTAGAGTGAGTGTTGGTCATGAGGGTGTTGGTCCATCGAAGAAGCTTGTTGTTGGTGATAGTGCCAGTCCAGTGAGACGAACGTCTACGGGCTGATCACACGGCATGGACAGGATCGAAGTCGTGTGAGCGCTAATCTGCCTCTTTCCGGCTCGCCATCATAGATGAAACGGAAATTAGCTCGTCAAGACGGAGGCTTCATCACTGTTGACCGAGAGACATAGTGGCTGGGATGAAGATGGAGAAGGCAGTGAAAGAAAAAGAAGAAGAGAAAGACGGAAAGAAAGGGCAGACTGGGACAACACAGTGGGGGGCGAAGGTCACGTTGCCTGCTCCTTCGAGGCCTATCCCATGGAGATTGGAGAGGTTAGTCTACATATGCGAAGGAGACTGCTCGCTGAAATCGAAAAAGAAACTGTACATCATTTTTGTTCAGAAAAGCAGCACGATCTGGAACATCGCGTTCTTCTTGCTCACACCTTGGCCAGATTCATGCGACGGCGGCGAATATCTGTGCTACTGATTTTAGATTCAAAATTATTCACGTCCGTCACGTCTGCGACCTCGCCCGTCTGTAGAACGTCCACTTCGAAGATGGTCAGATTCTTCCATCCCTTCTTCGATCGCTCTTCATTTACGGCGACGCCTCCTGAAGCCGTCTCCTTGGAGACAACCAGCGCTGTGAGACTTTCCACGGTGATAGTTGGCCCGAAGGGGTCCCAGATCTCTACAAATTTGAAGGTCAAATGAGGCAACACGTGCATGATAATCGAGTGGCCGTTCGGCCCCGGGAGGTGAGTTTCCTCGACTCGAGGCTTGTTGTGGGGAGTGAAGTCCATGATAGTACGAAGAAAGGCCGCGGTGCTTTCGAAGCGGGCCCTCCAGCTCTCGAGGAACTCAGCGTACTTTTTATTCTTCAAAAGTGCATCGCCCGTGACACCAATGGTCAAAAGTCTTTCCTGATGTTGATCGGCATCGGTGGGTGATTCCACCGTCAAGGCTAGCGCCGTGAGGAGTAGTTTGTGGCCCAGGTGCAGATGGTCAAATGTACCGCCGACGCACACAGAGTAGTGAGGCCGAAGGTCAGTTGCACCCGGGGGAGACGCCTGCAGCAGA
The DNA here is from genome assembly GCF_028827545.1 of Penicillium diatomitis. NCBI lineage: Eukaryota > Fungi > Ascomycota > Eurotiomycetes > Eurotiales > Aspergillaceae > Penicillium > Penicillium diatomitis. The sequence continues at coordinate 307,871 of NW_026623181.1, read as the reverse complement.
GTGGAGGGAACGGACCACTGGCTGTTCATGTTGGACAACTCATGATCCTGAAGGTTGGTACAGGACCTGTTGTGGTCGTTCACGCGCAGAAAGTCCTGGTAGAGTTGCCTGCCAGATTCGACCCCAAGATAGAACACCTGATTCCACTGGCGGGCCGAGGTTACCAGGGACTTCAGGTCGACGATGGGCCCGAAACCCAACCCAGATGGAGACGAACACGAGTCGGGCCCGCTGGTGAACAAGACTCGCGCATCGAGGCCGCCTGGAGCATCCAATTCGACCTGACGAGCAGCTGCAGCTGCTCCGATCAACGTGTAGATGCTCGAGAGATAATGCTGTAGAGGAGCAAAGACCGATGCCCGAGGTCTCGATGAAGCGGAAAGCAGACCCGGCACCTGCAGTACCACATCGAGGGTTGCAGTTTGCTGAGGGTCATTGAGCGATTTGACTATTTTGCAGATGGCCTCTGCGAGAGGTTCTTCAAAGACCTTCTTCAGGGGATGCAAAGAAAATGACGGGGGTGGAGGGAGTAACAGCAAGGCCGCTGGCGCCGAGGTACCCGGTGCCATCGTGAGACTTGTAAATAGAAGATGTCACAGAAGTGATCGGAACACGGGATAATCAAATATTGAATTAAGAGGCAAAAGTCATAATAGGATAAGGAGATGGATAGAGTCCGCGGCAGTGGCAAAATATTGTTTAGGGCTCGGACTTGCAGAGACCGTGTAGAAGGATGAAGTGAAGTGATCGAAAGGCACTGGATGTGGACGAGACTCGTGAGGTACCTGTCTGCTCGTAGTGAGTGCGGCATTGCGTGAGGTACCACTGCTGCACTCAATCCCGCATTGCCTGTGCCCCGCCTTGAGACGTTCTCCAAATACAGAGACGGATGCCGTGTTGCCTGACTTCCGAGGCACGCAAAACGCCTACGCGGAGCAGACATTGTTATCACCCCGGGATTCCCGGGATTCAAGGATGCCTCCAGCCTCGAGACCTTCTACGACAACGAGTATACGCAGTTTAGCATCTCCTCCAATGAGAATACTGAGAATGATGTTCAGGTTGTAGTTGGAGGACTCTGACTCGTAGCATGATTCTATCTTAGCAAATTATCTTCAAAGGCTTGCATATCGTGCTCGACAAAGGTTTACACCATCGGGATGACCAGCTGGAACGTTCAAGAAGGGTACCTCGATTAGTGATATCTAACATTAGCTCCAACTTAGAACGAAACCAGTCACACTCTGAGCAGCCGCAAGGCGCCATTGAAGTCTAGGGGTCAGGCTCTGGTGGTAGTCCGTCGATAAGAGGTAAGTTGACCTTCAAAACCTCGTTGGCGAGGTCGACATGCCAGAACTGCCAAGCGGGATGATGGATGGACGCGCAGCACGATGCTGACTCAGCACGCTAGGTCGATGTGGACGGTCACACTACCTAAGTACCTTAGTACTACTCTAAGTAGGTAGAAGGTCTCGACTACGAACTCTGCATCTCCTCCCTTAACGAGTCCTACGTGACGGTTCCTACTAACATTACTAAGGTAGTAACCAGGAATTAAGTCCCGCAGGTGGCAGATTGAGCTCACTGCACTGCACTGGACCCTCCCGCGCGGAGTGGTGCAGTCGAGTCGTCCAGCCCGCCCAGCCGCCCGAGGTGGCTCAGCGATCCTCTTCGACTGGTGAATTTGCGCCTTCCACAGGTCGCGACTCTCAGTCTGTATTTTGTTTATCCACCACTACTACTGTTGTCGTGACTCTTATCCCTATTGTCCAGAAACCACTGCGCATGTGAATGCTTGAGCCCGCCACAATTTATTTTCCCCATCTCCGGACTAGAATAGACTCCCTTCGCATCGTTTACTGCTCCATGCAGCCATAGGGGAAAAGAGCTCCGGAACGAGACCCCCCCCCCCCCCAAAGGACGATTCGACCACGCCTTCCCCCTTCGTTTCCCGCTTGTCCTTTCGTCCTCTCGACCTGCAGCATTCGGCCATGGCGAATCCACTGCAATCATTCGACTCTCCACGGCGGTCGAATGCCTTTGGACGTCAACCAGACGAGCTGCATATCCCATCCACCGGTCAAATCAACTCCACCCCCTCTTCTCGTCAGACATCCACCCACGATTACCCCACGACGCCAGACACGGGCGCTACCACCCAAGTGCCCGCAATCAACGTCCATTCGAACACATCCTCGATGCAGCAGCATCCGGGTAGTGGCCCGGGCAGTGGACACAGTAGCGCGACCCTCCCTGGCTCGCTGGCCCCCGGAGGTCAGCACCGCCCGCCGCCGGTCTCGCCCAACACAGCTCCCTCGAACAATCCCACCTTACCACAGACCACACCACAGCAGACCAGCCACAGTCATCGCACAGGCATGGCCAATTCGCATGCCCACTCACGCTCCAGTCCCGCGGGCTTCGATCAATCGCCCATGCACCGACAACATGGACCCGCGGATTCTGCAAAATACCCAACCTCCCCCGGCGCGGGCTTCCCGCCTCAGACCCCGCAGGGCTCGAAATACTCGCCATTGGGGCTGGCAGACATTCGACCACCGGGGGATCACCTGCTGGGGGACTCGCTCATGAGTCCCGGATCGCTGCCGTACAATGGTGATACCCAGGTCCCGACGAATAGCAACTACGTGGCGCCATGGCCCATTTATGCCGTCGATTGGTGCAAGTGGCCCATCTCAGGAAGCTCCAGCTCGTTCGGGGGCAAGCTGGCCGTGGGAAGCTATCTGGAGGACAATCATAACTATGTCTGTCTCTTCATCCCAAGCGCGTATCTTGACACATCGCTGACCCTCTGGTTTAGATTCAAATCATCGACACACATTGGACGCAACCCGATCCAGACACGCCAGACGCTGCTGCGGGAGAGATCAAATTGGAATACGTCAAGACCGCCGAGGCCACCCATTCTTACCCTGTCACACGAATTCTTTGGGAACCACCCTCATCCCAGAAGCAGTCCACAGATCTGTTGGCGACATCGGGCGATCATCTGCGGCTCTGGTCGCTTCCAAACGCTCAGACCGTACCGAGCTCCAATTCGATTACCCGTCCAACAAATGCCCGGGATGCGCCACCGGCGAAGCTGTCTCCACTGGCACTCCTGTCAAATTCGAAATCACCCGAACATACGGCCCCAATTACCTCACTAGACTGGAATACCATTTCCCCGAGTCTGATCATCACATCCAGCATCGATACCACCTGTACCATCTGGGACATTCCAACTTTGACAGCCAAGACGCAGCTGATTGCACATGACAAGGAAGTGTATGACGTTCGGTTTTGCGCAAATAGTGTGGACGTCTTTGTCAGCTGCGGCGCGGATGGAAGCGTGCGCATGTTTGATCTGCGAAGCTTGGAACACAGTACTATCATTTATGAACCTTCGGAAAAGACCGAGAAGCGTAAGTCTCCTGCACCATCACGTGGCTGGTGATCCTCGACAAAGCTAACTCATCGCCCCCCAGCCGTGATGAGCCCCGGGTCATCTAGCCCATCCAATCCATCTCAATCGGGCATGTGGCCACCGCCTCTACTGAGAATCGCCGGTAAGGAACAGCCCTGACGCGACCCAGCCTCATGGCCCTTAATTTCCCTCAATAGCTGACATTTTCCTGTTATCAGCATCCCCTCATGACGCGCACCTTCTTGCCACTTTTTCTTCAGACTCCAACGTTGTCCGGGTGCTTGATGTCCGACAACCTGGACAAGCTCTCCTCGAGCTCAAGGGCCACTCCGCGTCGTTGAACTGCGTGGAATGGTCCCCCAATCGACGAGGCGTCCTTGCGTCGGGAGGCGACGACAGCCTCGTCCTGATTTGGGATCTCATCAATCAGCAAAATGCCGTGCCCTTGTCTTCAAATCCAGCCTCTGCCACTCCTGCACAGGGTACAACATCAGAGCGAGGTCCTGCCGCTGCCTGGCAGTGCGATTACGAAGTCTCCAACATCAGCTGGTCTCCTCAAGGTGGACCAAGCCATACGGGCCAACCACGCGAATGGCTCGGTGTTTGTGGTGGACGAGGTATCTGGGGTGTCGCTCTTTGAGTGCACCAACCATCATGGACGCCAATCTTATAGAATAAAGAAGAAGCGACGATCAAAAAGCACTAGTCGGATGGGGACACAGAGAAAGGACGGTACAAAAAAATATCCCCGCACATCCACGGTTTTGAGCTTACGTGATGATACTCCGAGCATCGGCTCTCTTGGTCTTCTCTCTTATTGTCATGTGCATGCGGTCGTTTCATTGATTCTGGACATTATTAGCCTTGTTTTGACCCACGAGCGACGATGACATGTGTTTCGCCTCATGTTGAATAAGCAGCGATTGCATACATTATCTTGAAGTCTCTGTCCAGTGCTGGTTTCCAGTGTCGTATTCTACTGTGGTTCATTTCTCTTCAAACAGGTGCGGCCCGGGATCTCATTTCTCCAGATGGGAATGACTTGTCGGTGGATGAACATGACTATAGATGGAGGAGGAGGAGGAGCGGCGATTGCATCAGCTTCTAGCCCTGATCACCCAATGGCACTGGTACACATGCTTCTGACACGTATAACATTCTTGCCCTGGAGGCAGCTTTTCGAATTCGCTATTTCATGGATGTGTGAAGATCAACCGTGTACATCCAGTGGAGTCACGGCTGAAGAAGGTCCTTGTATAGAAGTATCTAGGCTCACGGCAGTCGAGAAATCATTTGGTCATAACCAGCGGTTGCTCGCTACGACTATCGACACTCGATACATTGGAAGAAACGAGCAAGGTCACTGCAGTCATTTCACGGAAGTAAAAGATGCATGAGCTTTTCCAGCAAGCCCGCACCTTGGAATCTGAATCTCTCAAACAAGGGGGAACAAAACACAGACACCTAATGGACAGAAGGGCACCTTTGTAGATGGACCTCCATACGCTTGTCAAAACAGCTTTTCAGGTCAAATCTCATTTCCTCAGTCCACCGAGGATCGTGTCACCGGAAGAGGCTTTGCAATGACTTGTGCTTCGAGCCAGCGAGCAAATTTCACACTCGGTACATCGACCGCCCGCCAGAAGACATCGCCCGCCCAGATAGCAATAGGCAAACAGATACACCAGCCGATGAAAAACCCGAGACAGTACTGCAAATCGGAGTCTTTGCCCGTCAAAGCCCAGATGGTCGGCATGATGGAGTAGCCAAGAGAGTGCAGAATCGGCCCGTGGACAATATAAAAAGCGTAAGAGATTCTGCCCAGATATTGAGAAAGACGATTGGTGAAGAGTTTTTGGATTTCCGGGGAACGATTAATGCTGAATACGATCAAAGTCGCGCCGATGGTCTGGGGGAATCGGTTCGGCTCTGGGTATGTGGAAGGAGTGATTTTCCAAAGCCACATGTAGCCGGGGGTCCACTTGAATCCGAGATTGGGACTTGATCCAAGATAGAGGCCTAGAATGAAGACACCGATCCAGAACTTTTGTCGAGATACGCTGGCAAGCACTTTACTCCCCGAGAGGAGGCGAACATGCAACATTCTATCTGGGCGGTTGGCAGTCAGGCCCGGAGGGTTGTCCCACGTTCCGTGGATCAGGTCCAATTCCGCCATTATCATGCCACACAGGAAAAGAACAATGTCCCATCGACCGTAGCGCATGCAGAACCAGATGAGGCTAGCAACGAAGAGCATGCGAACGGCTGAGACGAGGCGAGACGTCGCCAAAATTGTGATGAACAGAACGATCGAGCATCGAAACTCTACCGGAATCGTCCAAAGATGGGGATTGTAGTTGTTGTAGAACAAGCCCCAGTCGAAGGGGTTCATGAGATGAGTGATGGTGTAGTAGAAATCCCAGAACTGCTTCACTGCCGAAACGAAGACGGGTGGATGTTGCTCATTGGTACCGAGGATGGTGTGCCCTTCTCTGATGACGCCCCACGAGTAGTTGTACAGGCCCAGCCTGACGGCGATGAAGACGCAAATTAGGCCGACAATCGAAGGTATATACAGTCGCAAAGCCCGCCGAAAGGTAGAAGAGGCCAAAACGGAGAACGCGTCAGCATAAGATTGTTGACGGATGGTCTTCAATGGCTTGTAAGATAGCACATAGCCAGAGATGACGAAAAAGATGGCCACCATGATGTGTCCCGAGATCAGCATGTGAAAAAAGGGCAATTGGTGGATGCCGAAATTAGACCCTGCGAATCCCCAGCCCACCGCCACCTTCCAGGTGTAGGTGAAGAGGAAATGGAAATTAAAGACCAGTAAACATGCCCAGCCGCGCAGTCCATCCAACGCCGCGATCGCATGGAGTTTGGCCGGCGGAGCTGCCGCGGCCCCCATATATGGTTGCAGGAAGGATGGCGTCGAGGCGATCGTCAACCGGTGGCTCATATCTTCAAGATATGCCAACCAACCTTCTTGCGACATCTTCCACCTCCATCCGGTGGTGTTTGAGAGGAGGTTGGACGGATGGGTCTGGGTGAAATCATTCCAGCGAGAGTTGCCATTGGAGTAGGCGACCGCGGAAGTCCCAATTTCCAGGTCCGCGAGCGGGATATCAGAATCTGCCGGAGAGGAGGTGTGCTGTGCCAGTGGTGCCATGATGGTGAACTAGTGTAAGGCATTCAAGAGGCACTGTGCGACGCAGCCGAACACGTGGCGGCGGTTCAATTGAAGTCGCACATTGATAAACGGCGTCGAGAAAGCCAATGCCCATTAAAGTCTCTCCACTGAGCGCTTCAAGTGAGAAGCGGTGCCTTTCACTAATGAACCGACTGGAAGAGTTGTCGATTCTGGCAATTAACCCGTGAACCAGTAACGAGGCTGGAGGAGATGATGACGATGATGTGGTAAGGCTCGAAAGCGGAATCCGGTCCGTTTGGTGGGGATCGACACAGTGTCACTGGGGAATCGAGATGGACATCCGATGCAGTCACAGGAGACTGTTCGTTTTTTTTTGTTTCGGACTTGGGTAATTGCACTGAAAGCGTGTGGTGGTTCAAGTGCTGAATCAATGGGCCATCGATCGCAGTCGTCGTCAATGACGAGAATTGAAGGAAGGCAGGTGAGTCGCCAGGGACGTGGCATCAGGGGCAGCGGTTGTATTCCGGACCCGTGCGGCCCTTCATTTGCGAGTGCAGCGGAGAAACTCCACCGAAGCTGTGACAAAACTGACGGCAGTTTAGCCGGACCATGCCATGTTGCAGCACAAGGTATTTAAGTAGGCTTCAGTCGATCAACGACCGACTGTAAGTCCTTACTGAGCTATGTGCAGTCGACCGGATGGAACCACGGCGACGATAGATCTCCGAACTAGCATAACATTATACGAGGGGATAGTGGTTGAGTGTTCTGTCAAATCCAATGTTGTTCGGTTAACTTGCCACTTATGTTGGATCTCACTCGGGCGACTAGATCTCCTGACATGTACTCTTTGATAGACTGAAGCTAAACCCAGCATTTCAGACGATCAGCCGAGTCGAATGAACCCGCTCAACAGCCGGCCTTGTATGAGGTCTTTGTTTATGTAGCCCTCGAATAGTTAGCTGATTAGTGATTTATAGTTGGAGACTTTCTACCAAGCTTGAAGCACAGGTGTCCGATTCAGACTGCATTGATTGGGTGCATGTAATGAGCCACTCTAGAGATTCATCAATCACCTGCTACTCAGTAGCAGCCAGTGGCCACTAAATACTGTATAGCATGAGTGTACATACGTAGTAGGATTGAGTAACACTGTAAGTGTAGGTAAGTACCAAGTCGTAAAGTACAGTACAGTAGTACTACTGGAGTAGTGGAGTGTCGCCAATCGCTCTGCCCGTAATATCACGTGAGTGAGTCCAGTCGTGACGCACAGCCTCAGCTCACGTGACCTGGGTAGCTTTTCCCCACAGGCGTTTTCTTTTGCCGGCTGCCTCAGAATAAAGGCGGATTCATAGGTTACCTCGACGAGAGGGTCGACTGTCTCTCTGTGCCACGCGTCTTTCAAGATCAAGTTCAGTTTCTCATTAATCCAGGATTGGGATGAAATTGTGGGAGACTCAGACAAGTCAGATTGATATTCCTCACAGTCAGAGATCTCATAGTTGCAGACGAGATCAAGTAGGAAGATAAGGAGCTGTTGTCATCTTGCAGAAGGGTCCATGTCCATCGTCATACTAGTACTGTTACTACTGTAGGTACCTATGTATGTACAAGTAGACGAATACATCACAGCTACCTCTGGAGCTGTCGTGGACATGCTTCGAGTCCGAGGCGCGGAGTCTGTTGATGTGATGAGCCTCAAGCAGAAGCTGTCTGGAGCTTCCAGCACTACGTAACTTGCAAGTACCGAGTGCGGTACCTTTTCCAGGCGGATCTGATAGGCTTCTCACGGAATTCCTGGGCATGGATGCTCTCGACTTTAGATGAGTCCCAAGTCAGTAGGAGTCGGTCGCTCAACTCTCTCCATCATTCCTTCGAACCCCCCCCCCCCCCCTAAAAATTATCAGATCCGACGAGGCATTCCAGTCACACTCCTCCTTCAACCTTCCCCGGCCCAGCCTTGCGCCTCCAGTCTAGTGTAGCCGTTCCGTCAATCGTGGCCTTTTTGTTCGCTCACCTATTGCCCCTTCCCCGAACCGGCGACAATCCCTTCCCACTCCCCTCCTCCAAAAACGCTCGTTTGCGCCCATCCCGAGCACCTTTCCCTTCTTCCTTTGTCCGTCCGCCGACCCTCCATTGCTCCACCCCCCTCGTGAATTACGCATGCGCGACAACAGTCCATCGCTAGTCGCCTCGCACCTCTCGGTGACTGTCTAGCTGCTTGCGCCGGGAGGATACGGTCGTCGCATCCCGAGGGGAGAGAAAGTGCAGTCGATTCCGGATTCAAGAAAAAAAAAGAAAGTCGTCAACTAGCTGTCGCAATGGATTTGCGCACAATCATGAACAATGAGGGCGGCGCCGCCTCCAAGGCGTCGCAAGCTAGTGTCTCGTCCACGGTATCATCAGACCTTGCTCATCAACAGCAGCAGCAGCAGCAGACCGATTATCCCCGTCGCCGCTCATCACAGTCCTTGCAAGCCATCCAACAGGTAACGCCAACCCGACATTCATCCTTCGAGCCGACTCAGGCGCAATATCAACAATATCCACCAGCACCGCCACCTCTGAACACTGCAGTCCAGTCGAATCCAAGTCTCAGTTCGCCGCCAACCTCGACACCGTACAGTTCCGGTCCGCGAGACTCATACAGCTCCTCGGCCTACAATAACGCTCACTCTCACGGGTCCGTCGGCCCCGGGGCATCCCCATACACACCCCAGCAGCCGATGAGTGCAGGACTGCAGCAGGTGGATCAATCATCCTATTTCGCGCAGCAACGGTCCAATTCGCTTCAGTCAGTGATGACCAACCCGCCTGGTGCGGGCGAATCCGTGCCTCCTCGCGGAAGTCCGCTGTCCGCCTCCCAGCCGCCCTTCCCCCAACAACAATTTTCTCCATCCACGCATCGCTCCATCTCCGGCACACCGCTGGGTCCTCCACCCATCATCACCTCTAGTCAATCCACTCATTCGGCGCGACCTCTCTCGTCGGGTCGTGTCTCTCCACGAAACAATCCACCGAGCCCCCGTACCGTGCCGGAAGCCCAACGACGGAGCTCGTTGCATACCCAATCACCACCGACGTCACACAGAGCCTCCCCGTCCTCCCGCCATTCTGAATCCGCATCACATCCATTCACCGGCGGGTATAAGCACGAGTCCCCAGAATCTTCAAGCTCCAGAGCTACCTCGCGCCAGAATAGCACAGCGACCGCGCTCGACGCTGCAGGTGGCACTGCTTCCCGTCCCCTTGCTGATCCCACATACACTGAAAGTCCCACTGCGCTAGCTTCGTCTGGCTTAACATCTAATGCTCAACGCTCGCCGATGTCCACCATGCAACCTCGTTTTGCCAGATCTCCCTCCGAATCTCGAAGCAACTCACAAGCCCTGAAAATGGAGATTGACAACGACTCAATGGACCGGGGGCCGACCACCAGCCACCGAAGGCTAAAAGAAGACGGTACAATGAGCCTCCAATCTTTGCTCAGAGATCTGTGCGAACCAAGGGCCGCTGTCCCGTGATTCCTCATCCACAGCCCCCAATTCCCAAGCACGTTCGAGGCTCAGACCGAGATCCTTGGCAATCGAGAAAACAACTGGTGGCAGCAGGTGTGACCCCCGCCGTCCAGGCAGCTGCTTCGGTGGCTCGCAGTGCTCGAGCTCCTGCGCCGGTGGCACCTCTGCCGGTCGGAAATGGCCCAACAGCTGCGTCCCCTTCGATGCCGACCGCTGGTACTACCAGCACACCGCGTCCACAGCACACGGGCTCGCTGGGACCTTGGGAACCGTCCATTACCGGCTTCATTCCCTACGAGGAGCTTACAAAGCAGCTCTGCGATTTTTTGTTTCAGCATGTGGTCATGCGAACTGACGTGGCCGTGGACGCGACCGGGTCGGCTGCGGCTGGCGCTGGGACGATCGTTGAAATTGAAGCCAAGCTTGGTCACGTCGTGGACCAAGACCGCCGTGAGCGGCTTGTTCTGCCAGTTCTCACTGAGAGTGTCATCAATCGAGACTCCAGAGTGCGCACTGCATTTGAGAGCAATATGACAGTGGTAAGTAAACATGCCCACACACCGAAGCACAATCTGGAACTATTTCCAATCACCAACAGGCGGGCTAACTAGGACGTGTTTTTCCCGCCCACAGGAGCAACACCGAGCCATGAACAATTTCCTGAACGAACAAGTCAAAGCATCCATAGCCAACACTCAATCACGCATTCCGATCTCCTATACTCACAAGAAGGAGCGTGACACCTTTTACGAGATCTCACCTCAAGAACTCCCACCCGTCATCCGACAGAACCTGAACCCTCGACACAAACCTAAGGTGCGGGTGACGACTGATGTCAAGACGGGCGAGATTATCGCCAAGATCGTTAAATGTCGCGTCGCGGACATTGACGTTTACAGTCCTCGGACGTCGGTGGATTGGCGTGTCTCTGTCAATCTGGAGATGGAGTACGACGGGGACGTTAGCCATCTTACTATGGTTGACACGTCCAAGGGAGGTCGCGGAGAGCGCAATAAGGACCGGATGAGCTACAAGCACTTGGCTTATCAGATTGATCTCACTCAAGTAGCAACGGCAGAGGTGAGTTGATTGCATACAATTCTGCTACCAATTTTTTTTTCATCAATCATGATACTGATATGACCCTCACCCATCAGGCGCCTACCAAGAACGACTTTGAGCACGAGCTCGAGGTAGAGGTTTCTGCCGCAGAGATTCGACGCCAAGGGAACTTAGCCATGGCAGGTGATCCCTCAAATCAGTACGAGGACCTTGTCAAGGGCTTCGTGGATAACATCCGTGTGCTGGCACGAGCTGTGCCGCCTTGATCAGTTCTCCGCTGCGTGCGTTTTTCTATCGCTGGCTCCCTCTTTCTAGCCGGGCTCTCATTCCGTCCCCCATTCTCCAATACAAGCACTGCCTTTCATCTTGGCTTCTTTTCTTCTCAACACTATGTATTATTTTATGAAGATATGACGCTGCATATTGGGCCATTGACAATGCCCATCTCCAGGCATTCCCTGACCATGTTCCTTCAAAGGTTCTTTTTGCATTTCTGTTCTGGCCCAGCTCCTATTCTGGGTGATTTTTCAATGTTTTGCTTTCCAAGCATTTAGCTTTGGCGGGAGTCGTCGTCGCGATAGATCTAGCAATACGGTGAATTTGGACGTGGAATAGACTCGACTACCAGGACTTTGAAGACTTCAATTTTCCATGCTGCATGTCCCACACGTTATTGAGCTTCCAGCCCTTTGCAAAGTAACAAGGAATGGATTCATTCTGCTCAAGACATCTATCAATCTGCCGATACGACTGGCTACAGCGAGTTCAATCTGTACGAAAAGTCATTGAGGAAATAGAATCATGATGAAACCTCGAAGTGTTGTAAATCATTCAAAAATTGCAAGAATTAGATCCCTGTGTTGTTTTTGAAAGATCCCAAGAAATTTCCCAAACACATCCACGAACAAACAGCAGGCCATAATCATCTCGAAAAAGCATAATGAGAGAGTGGTGGCAGGTACGCCTTGACAAAAGACACTGATGGGGAGAAAAAAGTACAACCCGAAACTATGCTAAGTCCATTTTAAAAATGCTCCATCTTCTTGCTCCAACTGTCACCTTTGCGTTGGAAAAAAAATATTCACACTAGATCAAGCCAAAGAATATGACGCTTACGGCCATCACAACTGGCAAAACGGCAGGCATGAGCAAAGTGGCACCGGCGTTATCGGCGATCTTCACGTTCATGAAGCTGTCAGGGTAGTAGCTGTTTGGCTCGGTGGAGTTGGTGGTGCCGTTCCAGCAGTAGTTTGAGAAACACTGGGTGCAGATGCTAGGGAGCGCGGTGTTGGTTCGCTCAAAGGAACGGGAGAGGATGGCACAGCCGACACAGGCAGTCCAGTTCATGTCGCGGGTGCTGTTGGCCATGGTGGCAACTTCATAGCCGTTTAGAATGATCTCGTCACGCTGGGTGTCGTTATATGACAGGTCGAAGGTGCTCACGTTGGACAAGGCCGAGTAGGGGGCGTTAGGGATGTAGACGATCAGTGGGGTGTGGCCGGTAGTGTTGGAGCTATTGCAACCGAAAAAGGTAGGACGAGTGTTGAGACCCAGGTTGACAAAAGTGTTCTGGTCGGGGATTGCGGGGAAAGCAGTGCCGTTGCCAATACCGGTGGTGTTCAAGCTACGCTCGTAAGTAGCGACCAGTGAAGTGCCGTTGGGCCAGTTGTTGGTGTCGGCGGAAGAGTCCACGGCAAAGATCACATCGACATGGCGATTGGGTTGAATCAGAGGGTGTAAGGGGATGTTCTGGCCATCCTCACCACCATCGACCACATCAAGAACAGGCTCCAAGGCGTAAGGAGAGGTCTCCTTGTGATATTGGTAGAAGGGGTTGGGGTCGTAGATGGCAATGTCATCGTCGGCCTGTTCCAAGTGCCCAAGGATCTTGGCGAAGACCTCCTTCAAAACGTTGGGAAGCGAGGTCGTGTTCAGTTGAAGGATGAACTGGTTAAACAAACTCGACGAGGTACCAATGATGAAACCGGCATTGTCGAAGCCACGGACACATGAGACGTTGCTGGGAAGGGAACCCCCTTCAAATGACGAACCGAGGTACTCCAGGGGCGCAAAGCCAAAGATGCTAGGGTCCCAGGTTCCGAATTCCCATGGGTTGAATTCAAAGACAGTGGAGTTGCTGCCAATCACCTTTTGGCCGGGTTTACGACCGTCCGCGACGACGAGCGGCATGGGATAATCACCATCGATGAACTCCTTGGTGTGAGCAATTGACGACCAAGTGTAATCAATGCCTCCGTTGCTGGCGTTGAACATCTGGTATGACAGCGCGCGGCCCCTATTATCTTGGAGTTAGCATCAAGGCGATCCGCTGATAGAAGAAGCTGCTCTTCCAGTCGATTTTGAAATCAAAGGGCTTCTGAACCTACCAGACGTCGGTGAGAGAAGTGTTGTACTGGGCATCGACCTTGCTCTGCACAGCATCCGCGAGATCCTTGTAGTAGCTGGCAGAATCGAGAAGCTGGATCCCTCCAGTGTCTGGGCCCTTGAGGATCGAGTTTCCAAACTGCCAAACCGATCCCGGCTCAGTAGTCTGCAGCGAGGAGACGGTGGTGAAGTTGTTTATATAGATTGAACCCAGCAACCAACTTCCACCGCTCAGACCAGCAACATAGGTGGCAGACTGCAACAGACCACCCAGGTGACCACTGGTGGAGGCATTGTCGGTTCGGCTGTCGAAAGCCTTGATAGCACCCGCGCCGTTCATCAAGGCGCGGTAACCACCTCCCGACACCGCGATACCCACGTTGGGCAGACTGGACACGTTGTTGGCATGCTTATCCAAGTAGCCAACCACGTCAAGATCACCGACTTTGACGTGACCAAAGAAGTCCTTCATTGCCGACAGGGTCTTCTTGCGACGGGTCTGCAACCAGGACGTCTCATTGGAAGAAAGCGTCTCCGCAGTACGCACCGTAGGGCGCACTGCTGGGCAGCTTACGTTCTTGGGGGCATATCCATCAGGCGCGTTGGGCAAGGCACGAGAAATCAAAGCGACCGCGGTTTCTTCCGTGGTGAGGAAGCTAGGCGCGGCCAAGGCACCTGTGTGGTCAAGGCCCGTCAGTATATCATGATGTTGAAAGAAGAGTATGGGGAAATTGGTGAGGAGAGTGCCACAGCGGGGACCTTGCAGAATAGCGGGAATGGTGCAAGGGGTCTGAGTGTCCGAGCCGCCAGGAGTGAGGGGATCATAACAATAATGATCTGATATCACCACACTCCAATGACGTGACCCAGCGGTCGTCATGGTAAGGGAAGGAGACAGTATGACATACCTCGGAAGGCCAGAACCACATTGACGAGCCAGCCGTTGACCTTCATTCTGTCAAGTCACTAGTATGGATGTTCCAGCCAGCGTCGAGATAGAAGAGTGAGATGATCGCAGGAAAGTGAGGGTGGAGGAGGAAGGAGAAAGCCGCGCTGATGGGGTCGGGCTGCTTTCGTAAAAGAAGGTAGAGATTATGGTGATTGTGGATTATATGCAGGGCGGACAGACCGGAAGCTGAGAGTCTAGACAACGAGATGATTAAAGTATGGAGACGCAGGAGAGTGGTCCATGGACAGCAGAGGTGGGTGCGCTCCAACCGACCAGATGTGGAAAGGTGAGGTGAGAGAGATAAAAACAGATCCGCAAGGACGCATGCTAGTGTTGTTGATCACTTGCTGGCGGCTGTCACCTGTCGCCTAGCTCACATGTGTTGTTTAATCATCTGATTCTAGTCCTTCCCTTTTTCTGTACATATACGTAGGAGATTCTTGAGCTTTCCAGACAGAAACATTGCTATGGGGTGTACTCTACAAGTTACAATACGAATATGATCTATCCAACTTGTGTGGCAGTGAGACTCGGGGGCTGTAAGCAACCCCAGCCTCCAAGTCCTTGGCGGCGGCGGAGGTGGTGATGTCAATGAAACTGCTAATTTCCGCCCGCTTGTTGTCTTTCAAATGTGACAGCCTAACAGGCAGCACCGGTAGTCCGGTACCTCAGGCTGTAAAATACCTGAGATTGATTTCTTCCTTCTGTAAGATAGCGCGACTCGAGCTGATTTTTTATTTTTTTTGATTGTGATACTACACCGGTTCATTTATCATCCATGTACATATTTGACTCTTGTGACCGATTCTCCTTCAGCTGCAGGGCTGAAAGCATGATAGCTCGCTGGGCTGGCCTTTGACTGTAGTCAGACTGCGCCACCATCTCCACTGGAACCGACCATTCTACATACCAATGGAGAGACCTTGTCGCGTATTCGTATATGAGATATCCTACTAGTAGTAGGACTAGGCAGTACCACAATAAGATGTAGGTATCTTTCGATAACGCAGCGAATGCAGTTCACTCTGATCATGAATAATGTAAGGTTATCTTGGACAATCTCTACCTCTGAAGCTTGTAACAACGTCCGATCGCGACTCGACCCCTCGATCTCGTCTTTTAGCCATCATGATCATGGACCCTTTGCTACGGAAAAGCGTTGGAAGGATGAAACATGGTTCATTCTGAATAGAGCTACGGTTGGGAGATACAAGATGAGGATGGCAAGTCACGAGACCTTGCCTAATTGGGAAGCGATAGAGGCAGGTGTCATGTTACGAGGTAGGGTGCCCCTGACACCCTTCATAGTCTGTGGCCCAGACATGATATCCACCACAATGACCATCTGCACACCTCCGCTCGACGCCCTGCTCATTACCCACAGAGTCAGGGAGAAAGTGTGATAAACATTCGAGTGTCTGCCCAATACGACCGAATGCCGATCTTTGCGATCGAAGCATTGGTCCCTTTTCCACTTGGGATTCCCGGAGTCCTCGGTGAGATCCGGTCCGATCCGCCAGGCTCCTGCGTTTTTTCCCGTAAGTAGGGAGGTATGTATGTACCTAGTCTTGGAAGGCGAATTTCAGGCTGCTTCATTCGAATATGGTAGGGCATACACTATACACTATACACTATACACTAGAATTTCATAGTGTCTAGTGTATACTGTATAGTGAGTATATACCACTACAGCCTTTGCTCTACACATTTAGTGCATAGTACATACTGCATAGTACATACTGCATAGCAAATACAAGGATGTAGAAATTATGCGCTTGTTTAAGAGCGCGACGCTTGGACTCGTTGGAGAACCTTGCTCGATCTAATGATATCCTGTGGTACCTGCTTTAGAAGAAATCAATCAATCTCTCGTTGCTGAGAACACTTCCGGCTGTGCCGACTGCCGACCATATCAGATCATTTCGCACGAGTTGATTGCATCGCTGAGTGGATCAGAAAGTAGTGTACGATCAGTCGGGTCATGTCAGCAAGATTCTTGATTTCGAGTGTCGACTTACAAACTCTTGGTTCCTGGTTTTGTGCAAGGATTGACGAACCAGTAGTACCGGCGACTTCTCTTTCCTTTTTTTCCTTTTAAAGTCTGGTTGCCTCAAAATTGTGTGTCCTCCAGCTCCGCTCGTGCCATGCACCGTCATGCGCCGTCATCATCGATCAAATGACTAGGCTCAGGGCTGAACTGCCCAAGCCTACAACTAGTCTTCGGTGATTTCCAGTAAGCCACCGTAAGCCACCGAGCGGATCCTGTGGAAATCTTTCACCAACTCTGTTCGCGTGCTGGGTGTTCGGAGCAACCCTTCGTCACCCGGCCCAAACTCTCTGGCGTGACTAACAGCATGCAACATTCTTGATGCCTGTGTTCACGGGGAGATTCTTCGAATGCCTGACAGAAATGGTAGAGTAGCAAATTAACTGGACACCCGACAAGGTTACCGCTCGAGGGGACGGCTTCGAACGACAAGAGACGGTCTGTCTACAATCCAGGAGATGGCTGCAGATGCGTGGATAGATCTGATTGTCCCCATCATGTGACGAGAGTCTCGTGATGAATCTGTAGTCTTTCTCTTGCGTCATTGGCATCTCCGACCAGGCAGCGAAATTGACGACTTTTTGGCAATATAATCCGGTCGACCGTATTCCATCTCTTGTGGTGTATTCTGATTCGCTGTAGTCAACAAATGTCTCCAGCCAAGGCTCGATAGCCGAAATCGAGCGCAATTGTCCACTTGAGATTCGAACGAGGATCCATCTGTTGTCCTTTAAACACGAAGTAACTCGACGCACTATCAACCCTGACAGGCTTCCATGATAAGAGTCTCCCGGTGCGCGATCTCTAAGTTGGTGCTCGAACAGAGGCAATAACACGGGCACGAGCACGGGCGCAAGCAGTCCAGATTCCTCGGTTTGGTCCAGCGTGCTCAGTTGTCGTAAATGATGTCCGCGAGACGTTTCCATGGCTGTGAATCATTCCAAATGATGAGATTGAATGTTGTTTTGTGGTTTCTGTTCTGATACTCCAGTGACTAGTGCATAAAGTCAATGGCATGTCTATAATCTTCGTTCCTTAAATTGAAGATCTCAACGTGGAGTCTTCTTTTTCTCTCGTCACAGGTCTGATATTGGACACTGATTCAGATCCATGACCTCGTCGGTGGCGGCATACAGCGAAAACAATTATAAGCCTGTCAGGTGTGAAGTTGTCTCAGGAAGAGCCCAGCGCAACTGTGCCCGTTCAAGACAGATCACGAGGACATGAGTCGCGTGTGGAAGAGCTTTTCTGGGCTCGGTCGAGGTAAGTCAACAACAAAATGTCAGGGTCAACATGACATGACCGTGAGAATCATTCACGGCTTCAAGCCCAGACAGAACGTTGGCGGGGATCGCACAGTAGCTATCCCATCGACGCCGGGGTTTCCGTTCCAGGGGGCCACATTTGCAGTGTATACCCCGACACGGACATGCTTAGTAGGCTCACGAACATGAATTTCACTTCAACAAGTTTGATCGACTGTTCTGCGAGCAAGAGCACCGAGGCATGGAGTAAATATCTGTGACTGTACGACATGTCCGTCCAAGTCATCCGCAGTGTCGGTCCTTTCAGAATATTCAGTGACCGTCATCGAGTAAAAGTGGGGGAGCTTTTCGCATCGCGTGGATTCTCACATGCAATTTCGTCTTCTTCAAGATTCGAAGATGGCCAGTGCTCCCAAGTCTCTGGGTGTGATGTACCTGTCACGTGTGGGGTTCAATCGCCTTCTTCAAGGTATGCTATCAAAGGGGCCAGCGAGATCGACAAACCTCGAGGATAGATTCTAGCTGTAGGTCAGCAGTCTTTAAAGCTCGACAATGTCGCAGACTAGCAAAAATTTCTTGAGCAATAGTTGATCCTGCATTTTCGACGAAACAATAGACTCGGATAAGCTCAGATATCAGAGTGCAGGCTGTTCTCCCGGCCGCGCGGCACGTTCATACCATGCAAGCTCGCATTTCTTCGCTTTGTGGACGGCATTTCCCTGACAAAGAGCGCATCGGTCTCCCTTGATGCCAAACTCTCTGGACAGAAGCTAAGCGAAACGGCTCTTCCAAGTGTTCAGTGGTGCAAAAAGTGCTTCTTCAGAGACGTGGATCATGAGACCGCGCGATCCATTACTGATTCTTTAAGAGAATTGTTGTACTTGACTGTGACATACGATGTTTTACAAAAGAGTTGTAGGTTTGTGTGAAAAGTGTTCATTCGCACGGCTCATATGTGAACAATTCATTAAATGCATTCCCATAATATCGGGATGTCGACGTGAATATCGTGAGTCGAGAGATCCTCTGTGTGGGACTCTGGCATATCGCCCCGGGACTCAATTAACAACCAGGGAACAAAAAGAGGTATTAAAAAGCAAATAGTTGAAACAAGCATCTTGACTTGTTCAATGGGCTCGAGATTTTTTTAAATATGCCTGGAGTTCCCCGATCAACCCCGGACGGGGCCAACCTCGGCGGCGACCAGGGCACCTGGGTTGGGCTTCTCGTCAGCCACAACGCGACCCTCAGGCAGGTTGTTGAGAGCATCTTCTTCCTTGTCCAGTCCACGGAACTGCAGGATGAAGAGAATACCACCAACAGCGGCAATGACAGCGAACACGCCGTAGTTCCAGATAAGGAGAGGATCGCTGGAGAGAGGGTTCAGGGCCTCCGCAATGGCGGCGGAAATGGCATTGGTGAACAGGGAGATAGCCTGAATCAGCGAACGCATGTTACGAGGAGCCTTGGAGTAGGCATACTCGAGGGATGTGATGGAGGCAAAGATCTCAGACAAGGCAATGAGAACGTAGGCACCGGTCTGAGCCCAAACGTTGATAGGGGCCGGGATAACAGCACCGTCGGCAGAGGCACAGGTGTTGGCATTGTAACCGCAAGGGGAGTCCCTGTAGATGTAGTACTGAATAACGGCGGACCAGACCATGGCCAGAGCGGCAAGCAAGAAACCCACAGTGATCTTCTTGATGGCAGTGAATTGAATGCCCATCTTGCGCAGACCGGGGTACAAGAAGCTGTCGCAAATAGGAATGAAGATGATCAACGCAAAAGGATCCAAGTTGTTGATGACATCGTTGGGCACACCGTTGAGGGTCATGGTACTGGCCTGGGCCGTCAGGTTGTTGGTCAATTGGTTGTACGCGAGCCAGTACAGAGGGTAGTAGCCGAAGACGGCGCAGGCAGCAAAACCACGGCGGACCTCATCGACCCAGGCGTCGTCAAAGGTCATCCAGGCGGGGCGGGAGCCGGGAGCGATGTTGGAGGGCTTGGCCGCCTCCCAGAGGGTGCCATCATGGGTGCGCTTCCAGAACTTGATGGGGTTCCAGTGCCAGCGGTCCTTGAGCGCAAAGGCGAAGACACGGCAAGCCTTGGAGACGACGGATCCCTGGGGAGGGGATTGGCGGTAACGCTTGCGACCCCAGATCATGATGAATGGAGTCGTCAGGAACATGATGGTGGGCAGCAGATACGCCAGCCAGAAACCGACGTACTTTTCGGCATAGGCCATACCGATCTGACCGATAAGAGCACCGATGTTGATGAAGAGGTAGAAGTAGTGGTAGATACGGCTCTGAGTGATGGTAGGGTCGACGACGACACGCTCACCAGAAGGCAAGGTGCGCACCTTGAGGTTCACCACGGGAATCTGCTCGACAACCAGTGCAGAGATGTTGGGCTTGAAACCACCAGTACCCAGACCCATGATAATGACACCCAGAATGAACACGGCAAAGCACGCGGTGTCATTGGTGATGATAGGAGGAATGGCGGAGAGGACGAGAATGATGTGTCCGAGAATGGCAACGCCGATGGAGATGCAAATAGTCTTGTATCGGCCCCAGTGCTCGTCGGCCATGTAGGCACTGAAGAGAGGAATGATGTAGCACCAGAAGGTGTTGAAGGTGTTGATACCGTTGGCGGTCTGGACACCACGACCGAGAGCACCAGAGACACCCTGACTGCTACCACCACCAGCTCCGGTGTAATGGTTGGAGCCGGGAGGGCCGTTGATCTGGGGCAGGGAGTGGTTCACAAAGTTAGAGTCTAGATACAGAAGAAGGCCACCGCTGTTAGAGCTCTATTCTTATTTTCATCCAGATCGTTTTATGGAGAAGAAAAGACTTACACAAGACTTGGGTTCCGTAGTAGGAGAAACGTTCACACAGTTCGACAAAGGCCACAGTGTAGACAGCCCAGGGGATTGGGGCAGACACTCGTCGCAATGCGCTGGGACCTGAAAGCTCATCCTCGGTGGGGTCCTCGTCACCCATCTGGAGATGGTATGTGTCCGAGACGAGGGACTTCTCAGGACGATGGGGGTCGGCCACCTTCTCGTCGGCCATCTTGACGGGAGGGTTCGACTGGTGGATATCCGAGGAGTTTGTGCGAGACAAGGCAGTGGTCGCCATGATCCCAAAGAGCCTGTTGAAAAAGCACTGGAGACGGGGAGTGGACCACGCGGAGGGGGGGGGGAAGAGACGTTGATGGGAAAGTGAAAGGACCGTGGAGAGAAGAAGAAAAGAAGGGCGAATGTTATAGCGGAGGAGGCAGAACACTCTTATACTTGTCGATGGTTCATCCGATGTACTGCCAGTTTCGGATCCGCTGGCGTGTTCGGAGCGTTCAGCCGAGTCTACAGTGGCCTCCTGGTGTCTTTCACGCCAATTTACGTGTTCGCAATGGTACAGAACTCGCCATATCGAGCGCCGATCACAAATCAGAGAAAGTAAGAGAAATCCGGTCGAGACCAAAGTGGAAGAATTCAGATATAGGAAAATTCACGAGATTCCGATGGCGAATCAGGACTCGGGTGTGGGAAACCCCCCATTCTTGATTATTGCTTAAATTTGAAGGTGGTATCGACCGGCCCAAAAGGGAAATGTGTGTGCGGGACAGTCCTCCTGTACTACATGTACTCTGTACTCTGTAGTCGATAACATGTGCTCTGAACTTTCCTGTGGGTTTCTCTCTACCCCAGACTTATCACACCATCCGCCACCACAGGGGATGGGGGGGGTTCCAGCCAAAATGGCAAGACCCCCGTGGTCGCTGGCAGATAAGGACGAACACACGACGAATCAGCATGTGATTGAGTGGGCCTTAACACGTTTTAGGCTTCTCACGGACCACCAGACGGTGGCGCTAGTGCCCTTGACCTTTTGCTTGGCATCAGGTGGATGCAACCTGTCCCGCGCCATGTAACGCTTTGTACGACGAGTAGAGGACCGAGCGCGAAAATCCTCGGAGAGCTTCGTCTTGCAAGTCGTGATCGCCAAGAGGCACTGTACGCTGATAGATTGTATGGTCTGATTCTACGGTACAACTTGGGATCAATGATGGTTCACCACCACCACAAACGTCGCGATCGCGACGTTGGATGACAAGGAACCAGCCCCCGAGGTTCCTCAAGACTGCCCTCAAGCGTGCCATCAAAGGTAGTCGGAGGAGATCAGGTCACCATGGTCCAGTATCTACAAGGAAAATAGTTGACGATGGGGTTAAAATGCAGCGATAAAGAGCTTGAGCGGACCATGCGCAATCAAAATTGCACACCGTCTCTGAACCTTGGCCTGCCAGATGTACACACTACTACACAGTACACACTACACAAGTACACTGTCCTGATTCCACGGCGCGCTCAGGTGTACTTGATCCCCGAGTCAGGAATAGGAGGCCTCGACGGCTCAGGCCTATCTCCAGTGGCATGTGGCGCTACCAAACCATGCATGCTTCTCTGAGAAGAGGCACAGTGATTGGGGCGTTCCAGAAAGGTTGAGATCAAGCAAGACCCGCGAAAAGTGAACCAGCTGGACGTCCGACGGAATACACCGACTGGGGCCGGCTGCCAAGACCCAAGACCACCACCAACCACACCAAATGGCTCGTTGAGCCTTGGAAAGGGAGCTTAACTCGAGGCTTGGCGTGGCTTGTTATTTGCTCGACCCAACGGATTGGACCCTCTTAGCGCACAAGCTGACCGGGGCGCTCTTAGCGGCAGCTGCCGAGATGTAATCGCGAACTCTCTCTCTCTCCCCCACGCGCAGATATCGCCCTGAGGTGGGTTGAGACCCGGTCCTGGATGCTTGTTATCGATCCGCGCAACACGCATCAGGCACTTCTTCCCTGTTTACGCTTTGGAGGGAAATGCGACAAGGACGACCCTCGCACGCGAACACAACATCTGACCGAAGAAACTTTTCCATGGCTTGAGATCCTTGCCGGCTGTCAAAACTCGCGTGGCCGCCCAAGGTCTCTACTACCATGGTTCCAAGCCATGGTGTAGCTTTTCCACTCAAGCCCGTTGTCTTGACTAGGGGCCGAGGGCGACTCGGGCTTGTTTGACCTTCCTGATCAGGGGCTTGAGCCAATGTCCGATGAGAAACCTTGATGATTGGGTTAGCCGAGTCCAGAACCCTGAGGTAGAAGATTGTGCAAGACCATTGTTCCCACTAGCCTGGTTTGGGCTTGGTTCCTTGTCCACAAACTTTGAGGCTTGCGGCGACGCTTTCCCCTTGTCCTCGGGTGAGATGAACCGATTCGAATGTTCTGCATCAATTCTCCCGCTTTATCTGAAAACCCCTTCGAGAATCACCTAGACGATTTGCCGAACTTGTGGTGGCGACTGTCACTTCCCTTCCGGCACCTCAAGTACTGTACACTGTACAGTACTACAGTGTACACTTTCTCAGTCAAACTCTCCTACCGCCACCCGGCAGTAAACGAGCTCAGCCGATCGCAAGTCAGCGGCGGAAACACACCCCATCTAGGCCTTTGCACATGATTCCGGCCATTCTCGATGCCAAGACGCGGAGGCCCGCTCCCAAAGCACCCCCTTCGTCGAAATACCCGATCCTCCTCATCAATCTGACGGATCCGACCATCGTCCTAAATTTCCAAAATGGGATTCTCGGACTACAATTTGCTCACCAGTTGTAGCTTATGCAATTGATTATTTCCGATGAGGCTCGCCCGATTCCGGAACCTCATGCGCTCACCACGAAGATGGGGCGCCCTAACCAGGATCTACTGGTCCCTCGAGCCCCCCCCTCCCCCAGAGGGGAGGGATCTCGTTAGTCAGAGAAATGAGTTGATAGGCCCTGAGCTGGATCTCGCGTGACCGCAGGTCCATATTCAGTGGATTATGCGGTGCTAGAATTATGGGGAGTCGGTCGCTTGAGGGGGACTGCGCATTGCTGGTGAAACACCACAGATAGAGAAGATGCTTAGAGACGGTCGTCGCGTTGTCAAAGTCAGTGGCGATCGAGATAGCAGAGGTCAGAGACCTCAAACATCGAGTAGACTGAAAAATCCCCTCCCGATGGTTCAGCTATCACTTGCCACCGAGTCCTTTTTCTACAGAGATACCGTGATTGAATGGATAGCGAGTAGATTGCAGATAATTTCTCCGACGTAGAATCAGAGAGGAAGACACTGCGGAGCGGAAATCCTGAATCAAGCAAAATCAAGCATTCAGAACGTAGGATCCGTACCCATTCGGAAAGTCTTATCAGCCACGGCCTATCTCGCACGAATCGGGAAGGATCCATCTATCAGACGTGCACGACCTTTGCCCGGTCCTACCGCAGCTGCATCTCGACCGCGCAACGAGCCTCCTCCACTTTAGACCCGAAACCAAGAATACGAGGAAAAAACTGCCCACTGCCTAGGAGCACGTTATCTCGGGAGAGAATCTCCCACGTGGAAGACTGATGTCATCCACCTGGCCGCCCCGTTCATGAAAATTATCCGCCCTCAACCACTTGAACCTCTGTACATGATAATGAAATGGCACCACTCTTCCTCGACAGGGTCGAAGGGTTTGGCAAAGTAGACACAGCCAAGCATTGAATCAGCGCGTGTGGCCCTGTCGTTCTAAATCAGCATCTTGCTATCTTGCTAGCTCTGCCTGAGCCCGGTCCTCGTCGATACGGATCGTACCAAAGTCGATCAAGATAACCTCACTATGGTTCTAAGCAGGATTTTTCAGCCGCGCTATCACGCTGTTTTCGTTCAGTTCTCAAACTGGAGGCTGCGAGGACAGGGGCCTCGAGTCTTCGTGATTCACCACGTTGGATTTGAGAGAAAGCCTGTTGGAATTGTACTTTCTTTTTCCAGCCGGATAGGCGTTTCGCCGCACCTAGCCGCGCCAGGTTTGAGTGTGAAACTTAAATCACGAGCCGAGAGAGGAATGAAGTACTATGCCATGTGCAGCTCCTCGGTCCAGTTGGCTTTTCTAGATATTTTTGAAACTCACGTCAATGTACTTGGAAGAAAATAGCATTTCATGAACCACGAGGGATCTTGACGGAAACCCAGTACCGAACAAGTATGCCCTCGACCCACAGCACCACGTGTATTGCCGGACCCTGGTCTCCCTCCGATCCCATCTGAGTCCGCTCAAACCTGGAGATGGTGGGCAAGAAACTTGTCGCTTTGACTCCACCCATGACAACTGAAGTCTCATTGGCAAGTCACATGCGGCTTTTCGGATAGACACTGTCAAAAACGCGGGGAAGACGAGTGGAGATCCATAACTCCAGGTGTGAGCCGGGATCTTGTGCCTGTTTCCAACGTGCTTTGATCCCAATCAGGACAGTTTCTTGCTGTCAACTCTGGACGCCTCGTCAAACTTTGAATTCTTCATGCGGAGAACAAGTCGATGGGTTCGCCTGGTGGGCGGGATGTCAGGTATTGTTGTCTGTCCAAGCACATGTTCGCAACTGTTGGCCATGGTGGCCTTGGTTACATTGCTTTGAACTTACGTACAAGGTACGTTGACGCAGAGCGTCGCCATAAAGTCAAATGGTAGCAAAAGGACCCAAATTCAGGATCTCGAAAGCCACGTTCGCGACGGGTTTCACAGGTATTCGATTCAACTAATTTAATCATGGATCATCGGTGACAACAAGAATAGGCGAGAAGGGTTGACACAATATTTTCTCGCATTCGAATTCCTTTGTGCCCCTAGTGGCATTTACCTGTTGCTGATACTTAGAACTTTCAGTGGCACGGAGACTCTCTATCCCCGAGCAATTCTTTCTGTTGCAACGGATGGAGGTGTATCGCGAACAACTCAAGAAAGTTTGGCATATTTGAAAAATTCGGGAGCCCTCGAACAACCTGTGACTCTGAATTTGATGACCACACTCGGTTCAAGGATCATTCCATTTCATCGATGTTTTCACCTCCAGTGAGGTGGTTAGAAGCTAATTGAACAAAAATTTTCGTCGCTTAACGCCATGCATAACAAGAAATCGGCCCCTGATCCATGACGCTGACTTTCAGTATAAACAGTTCAGTCAGTACCGTCAACCTTCCTCTGCGATCTACCATGCGGCATGACCACCATCCATGCGAAGATCACTTCCGGTCATGAAGCTGCTAGCATCACTCAGCAGAAAGATAGCAGCGCCACGATACTCTTCGGGACGTGACAGTCGACCTAGCATGTTCTCTTTGGGCCACTGCTCTCGACGCTCCGGGAACTGCTGGAAAAGATTCTCGACCATCTGAGTCACGATGTAACCCGGCGAGATGGTGTTGACGCGGATATTGTATTGGCCCCATTCGGCAGCCAAGTTGCGAGCGAGCTGAATAACGGCGGCTTTGCTGGCGTTATAGGCAGGACAGATCAACCCCTGTTCAAGAGAAACATGTTAGTGGTATTCTTTACTCAAACGAAAGTAAACGCAGCGGGACTGAAGCTCAGTGCTACAGATGTGACCTTGAGGAGTGATGTATAAGAACAGGAAAAACACTTACCCGGTTTGCGATTGTCCCACTCATGCTAGCAATCATGGCAATACTGCCTCCGTTGCCGAACCGAACCATCTGTTTAGCAACGGCTTGAGAAGTCATGAAGACACCCGTGACATTGACTTCCAACATGGTATTGCAGTCTTTGGAGGAGTACTCCAAGGCCGGGGTCTCTTGCTGGATTCCCGCAGCTGCGATAAGGCCGTCGAGACGGCCCTCGGTGTCACCGATGGCCTCAATGGTGCTGTTCAGCAAATCTGTGTCGCGCACATCGATACGACGGTAGTGTAACTCTGTCCCGAGCTCTTTCGCTCGTTTTTGGATTTGGGCAAATTCCGCTGCCTATGAAGAGGGGTTACATAGTGTCAGCACTCAGTACCTCAACTTCATTGGGGGGGGGGGGGGGGGGTCTTGTTTTGAGTCACACAGATGCCTTACCGGTTCCTCGAGACGGTCAAGGGCATAGACCTTGGCTCCAGCCTCCAATAGAGCCTCTGCCTGAGTCAGGCCGAGTCCTCGACCAGCACCAGAGACGCAAACCACTTTGCCAGCAAGACTGAACTCGGGCATGCGAGCTCTTTGGCCCAGCAAGACAGGCTCCGAGGAATTCGGAGCTGACGGTGCTTCGGTCACGTTGGCGGCGGGAGGCATGTTGGCAATTTTTGGAGGTATTTGGATACTACAAATGGGTGACTCAAGCGATTTTGTTGCAAGGTGCGAAGCTCTTGATGACCTTGTCGTTGAAAAGTTTGACTCGGTTTGAATGCCCGGGGTAGTACCTCGTCTCCTTATATAGGCTTGGACAGAGAGAGTTCTCTTGGTTCGGATTCCCGTGCGGCATCCCCGAAGCCATGGTCATCTCCCCAGTGGGACATGGGACATTGCAAAAAGGGAGAATGAGGGTACGACTGGAGTGGGGAGAGCGGGTATATTTTTCGAAGCAACTGTACTATACTGCATTGCCCAGCAGAGATGGCCTCGTGAGCATGCTCCAACTGGGCAGTTGGTCTAGAAGGGAGCCTCTGCGTGGGACCCTGCAAGCCTGGGGGATCTAGGCCCGCCAGTAGAATTGCCGTAGTGGCTTGGCCACCTTTCGAATGCAGCAACAACGGGAGTTCTATTTGCGGATCGATGCCGTCAACCAAATCTATCGAACTCGCGGGATGGCAGCTTGTCACATCCAACACTGATCGAGGTACCATGTCGACTGCCCTGCCTTGAGACTGGGTTAACCGCAAGCTCACTTGCACTGATGATGTCTACATGACTTGTGAAAAGCGTCAGCGACAAGGAGTCGTCCATACCGCAAGGATTGCTTCCATGCATGAGAAACATAGAGTTGTGGACACAGCAGATCTATGATCGTTTGTGGGGAAAACCCCAGGTTGGGGGGAGGAGGGGGGGTGCTAGTGGCGGATTCAAAGCTGCGGATGCCCGCTTTGGGCAAGCCGATTGAGTGTCTTCAGAGCACCGTTCCCCGCTTTCTTGTGCTCAGTGCCCACTCGCAATGTTCATGTGACCATACCCGGCTAATTAATTGTCTCGACTATCACCATTTTGTCTATTCTTTGTGGCGCGTTCTTCTACTGACTGTAGAGATTGACTGGCTTGAGAAAGCACACAAGTGGTCTTTTTGAAGGCTCAGCTCCAAGAATGAGCCTATCTAAGAACAGGCCATAATCCTAGAAGTTACTAGCAATGTCTTGACCTGGTATGTCCCAATGCAATGAACCACGTGATCGAGTCAGCAGTTCACCCCTAGAACCTATCGCAGAGCTGCTATATCTGGTGCAACAAGGTGTGGGAACCATCGCCATTAACCTCGATGTTTTTTCTGGACGAATGTTAGATCCAGAGATTGAAGAGCATTTTGGATGAAGTAGGTCACAATTCTGAGAAATGAAGCTGAAATACTAGCCAATCATAGAGCCTGTTGGGCCATCGCGTCCTAAACGCTCTAATGATCCTGAGTATACTCAATCTTCGAAATACCATTGAATGATAAGCGCACATCGTCTACTGTACATGATCAGCAGAGTCTGTCGCAACAGCCGGTGGCAGATCATTCGAGCTTATACAGCCGATTCTCAGCAAATTACCTATTCGGGCAGTTCCGGGTTTTTCTCCAAGTGGCTTGAAATAGGTGTCGTGGCATAAGTTGAAACTGGGCATGTGATCTGGTCAGGAGGATCGCATCTCAGCCCTCCTCAGATAATATCCTCCATCTATTGCGCCCAATATTTAAGGCAATTACGACGTTATTCGGAGCTAGTCCTAGGTAGTCTGCACCCTCTGGGCAGTAATGGGATGGTAGGTACTAGCTTAGTAGCTACAACTAGCACCTAGTAAAAGCCGTGTGGTAGCTACAGCGCCTATAGTCACCGTGGACGCTGGTCACTATTCACTAAAGATAGCCCGCTCGACTTGGAATAACCTTAGGTTTGAATGAACAGTTTTAAACCTCTCCGAACTTTGGAAAAGTTTTCCAGGGTTACTGTACGACCGCGAGCTGGTAGCTGACAACACTAAATTAGTCAAGTACTAAGCTGAGCTAGGTATCATCCATACGGGCAATCAAGTTGAGCCCATCGATCTAACGCAGAGTCGGAACAAACCCACGGTGGGCGCAAATTCCACCCTAGTCTATGGGGGTTCATTGCATATCTATATCTACCTGCCGGTGCCTCCGACTGGCACCGGGCAAGAGCAGTCCAACTGCCTCCAGCTGAGGTGGCGTGCGAGCCCTAGAATGTACCTGAAGACCGTTGTAATTACAAAGGAATAAATGACCTTGACATTCTAATTATAATCCGAAGGTTTATCCGATGACACTTTTGGGTTCTTGTTTTTATCGTCATGCTGGGAAATACTACCACATGCGTACGTGGAGCAGCATCTTGGTCGTCACTCGCCAGGGTGCAGTCACGTGTAGTTGCTGTGGTAACTAAGCGGATCCGGTCAAACCTAACCAAACACAATCACATCACTCCACAGTCCACACACATGATTGTTTCAACCTGCAATCGACTGGAATCTCCGCTACACGAACCGGCGACCGTCTGTCAACCAACACCGCCAAGCGCCCAGACCGGTGATATCGACCTACCGCCAACCATAGTAAGACGACTTCACGCCCTTTCGATCCTTCGACACATGACATAGTGAGAACGATATCTCTTCCATCAACATCACATCACAAGCAGTCTCGTCACCGCAATGGCACGCGCAGCCGTGCTTCCACCCTCCCCCGCCAAGCGGGGAACACGTACAGCGCCTCGGTCAACTTTGACCAAGACCACAGCGAGCTCTCAGGCCAAAGCAGTATCAGCTCCTAAGCGCGTGACCAAGACCACGACAGCGCGAAAAAACACACGGGCGACTCAGGAATCAGACTCAGATGATACAGAGGATGAGCTTGGCATGATGATGCAAGGACCAGAGATGAAATCAGCTCGACCACGTGGACGCCCGCCAGCGCGTCCCTCAAGCAGAACCGCAGCCACCGCGTCCTCGGCAGCGAAGACCATCACCAGACCGAACAAAGCAACGCCGGCGCCCACTGCGACGGCAACATCTGCTCGCACTGTCAGAACCAGCGGAGCGACACAACCAACAGAACCTATCAAGAAACGGGTTGGAAGACCAAAGAAAAGCACCTCCACCACCACGACCACGACCAGCACGACAGCTGCTACACCCGCAATACCACCGAAACCCCGTGGACGGCCCAAAGGGTCAACAACGGCAAAAGCGCCGGTCGCTACTCGCCGAAATGATCGGGCGGCAGCCGAGACTGAATCAGTTGCCAATCCTTCGGCCAAACAGATTCGCGTCAACACGAAATCCACAACAATGAGATCGAATCTTCTTCGCGGTCCTGCAAAGAAGAAGACGGTCACTTTCCGGGAGCCCAACGGGGCAGAGGAGGATCAACTTGAGGAAGACAATCTGTCATCTCCCTCTGATTCGGAATCATCAAGTCAGAGCCCGCATTACACTGGACTGAGGGCAACACCTATGCGCAAATCAGCTGCAACTACGACACGTGGGCGGAAAGGTTCCACTGCCAAAAAACGCGCAGGAAAGCCTTTGTCACCGAAGAAAGACAATCAAATCACCAAATCGCTTGCATCGTATGTCAGCTCAGATGGGGAGGAAGACGAGCTGCTGTCGAGCAAGTACAATCCGAGCAGTCCTCTTAAATTGGTTGTTGATTCGCCATCCAAGGAAGGGCCGGGGGTCGTGGGACTGAGCTCCCCTGTGCGAAGAGTCAACTTCACGCCTCAAAAGCCGTCGAGCGCATTCGATGAGAACGGAGAGCCCAAATGTTCGACGCCGAAGAATTCGGGCACCGGTTTAAGTTCCCCTGTGAGAAGAATCAATTTTACTCCCAGCACAGCTCGTCCTGCTGTGTTCGACAGCGACTTTCAATCATCGACCCTCGGCAAACCTGTTGACTTCAGTGACTCGGTCTTTATGTCGAGTCCCGCAAAGCGGCCGGAAGCATCACCTTTCCAATTCTCCCTTCGAGATACTCCCAATCGTGGCTTGCTTTTCCGACAAGAATCGCAATCTAATGCGGAATCACCCGCACGCGAACGGGAAGCGTCTCCGTTGAAAAGATCACCTAGAAAGGCGAACTTGGGCGCGTCTTTCTCGGAAATGACCGCACGTGATTCAGTGTTGTCATCAGCTAAAAAATCTCTAATTCAAAGTCCGCCAAAGCGAATCCCCTCCCCATTCAAGATTTCTGTCCAATCTTTACGGGCGGTAGAAAGAACTAGCTCTACTGAGGTGGACGACGACATCATTCACCTTCCTAGCCCTCGACCAGAAACAAATACAGCTACTTCCGAGAATGGCGAGTTTGGTCGGCGATCAGCTACTGATGACGTCCAGATCGTTGAGGATGTCGCCCGTGACATCTTTGGCATAGAGCTGCGTTGTTACGGCAGAAGTTCTTCGTTCTCACCGCTACCCCGGAGACTGTTCGCGTTGGAAGAAGCCCTGGAACCTACCGCAATAGAGGTGCCTGTGGAAGGGGACGAAGAAGTGGAGCGCGACACCGATGCAGTTGATGTTGAAGACCAGATCCAAGAGCTCCGTGACGAGATTCAGCGCGAGCCTGATGATTTTGGGACTGTGTGCCTCAATACCATGGAAGATCTCCACGTTGCCTTCGAGAATCTCCCCGACGATCAAGGGTTGGGAGGGCATTCGGAAACGGAACAAGACTTTGACGCAGTCGAGGAGATTCTTTCGGACGAGGAATATGGAGAAGTGAGAGAATCATCGATAGCAGCCGAGAGAGTCATCGAAGAGGACCAGGCGGTGTTCGCCCACGAAGATTATCCAGAGGAGTCAGTTCTCGTATTACAAGATTCCGAGGATATACCCAGCAAAGATATTGGTATTCCTTTTACGAATGGGGCAGAAGAATCGGTTGTTCCCACTCCCCAATCGAAGGTAAAAGAGGAAGTCAACCGCGACATGATGGCGGAGGGTGCAGATGAAGATCTGGATCAAGCCAGACCACAGTCTACCGAAACTGAATCGTGTCTTTCACCTTCCGGAGCCACTGCCATGATAGCCGGCGAGGCCGTCGCGAGCCACTCTTCTTCGTTATCTTCGAGGATTAGTGGAACACCGGGCTCAGTGTCCGGGACCCACAGCATGGGGTGTGGTTCACCATGCGAGGATGCGGTCGCGCAGCCAGAGAGTCCCATTCTTGATGGGTTTGCCGAATCAGGGATCAACCTTGATGACAGCACCGTGAATATCACAGAGACCGAAAGTGATTCACCCGTGCCTTCTGGAGGCTGTCAGAGTCCCTGTTTCAATGGAAAACGCCAGTCACTTGACAATCTTGGTGTTGGGTTCACGCCGTTAGCTCGGAAGCTTGACAACTGGGAGTCCAGCGCTTCATCAGCTATCAAGCCCATCAAGTCTCGTCGACGTGGAATCTTCTCTCTCGCTGGATACTCAGGAAAGACTATCGAGGGATCTCCTCCGGTCGAAGACATCTCATATCCTGACATTTCAAAAGCGGCCGCGGAGACTGCGTCACCTTTGCTTCCGCACTCAACCCATCAAACTGATGTCAACGACAAGTCCCCGATTCCCAATTCACCCCGAACACCTCCCTCCGCTACCACCCAACGGAGTCAATCTATCATGTACTCACCTATTCGACTGGACATATTTGAGGATAGTGAAGTATCGGATGCCGACTGCCCTAACATGGACCACGAGCATTTGGGAGACATCTCAAAGCACGGTGGCATCGCCGAAGCTTCTCAGCACAGCTCATTTGGCGATGATGACGATAAAGAAAACTTCGCCTCGCCCCTCAATCTCCCTGCGACCCCACTTCACCGAGGGATCGATCAGCTACGAACTGTCCACACAGTGTGCAAGGTCCCGTTGAAGGGGGAAGGCGAGGTTTCGCCCTTGAAGCTGCCCCGAAAGCGTGGTCATTCGCTCGAAAGCAGATCTCCAGTCCGATCCTCGCCTCGTCTCCGCAAGCCGGTGAAACTCTTCAGCAATGATCCAGTATCTATGTTTTCCCCTCGCAAGGAAGCTCGCGTACCGCTAAGCCCGAGTCCCAAGCGCCGATGCAGCGTCCCGCGGCGCTCCGATGGAGCTGAGTCGGTGATTCAAGTACCTCAGTCTCCTTCCGTCGCTTCCACTGCCGGAAGGACTCCCCGCAGAAAGAGTATTCCTGGGGGACAAGCACTACAAGGTGCCGTGGTGTACGTCGATGTACACACGACTGAAGGAGAAGATGCGTCAGGAATATTTGTGGAGCTTCTGCAGCAAATGGGTGCTCGATGCTTCCGATCATGGTCTTGGAATCCTCGCAGCAGCTTATCGCCCGTGGATGGCGAGGAGCCCAAAGAATCCAAGGTCGGTATCACCCACGTCGTTTACAAGGACGGTGGCCTGCGTACACTCGAAAAAGTCAAGTATGCAGGCGGCTTGGTCAAGTGTGTCGGTGTTGGCTGGGTTCTCGAGTAAGTTCAATAGTCACTACGTTCTCATGGAAAAAAACATTGCTAATTTTTTTTCAGCTGTGAGAGGGAGAACAAGTGGCTAGATGAGGCGCCATACATGGTCGACAGCTCGATTGTGCCTCGGGGTGGTGCCAAACGTCGCAAGAGTATGGAGCCACGCGCTCTAAGTAACGTCAACGGCACTCTTGTGAGGATCGCTGAACCGTCGACGCCCTCTGCCAGTGGACGTCGTTGCGGTGCCGACCAAGGCGCGGTGGACGGTTTCCGAAAGATCACTCCGCCAACGCCCTTGGCTGGAGTTCCTTCGACACCTACGCAGAAAAGCGAGCGCTATACCGTGCCCGCCACTCCAGGCTATAATTTTGAAAATCTTGACGCCATCGGCATGTCACCAGCCACACCATACTTCCTCTCCAACCGGGCCAAGCTGGTTCAGCAATCTTGCCCCCCGAAGCAGAGCAACCGCGGTCTGTTTGACTCAGTGGATAGACCCACTTTCAGTCTTGAAGCAGATGATGAAGCAGAGACTAGACGTCAGCAGAGGGCCCGAATGGAGGCGGCCCGGCGTAAAAGTCACTTCTATCAACCCGCCATACAAAGTCCACTACGGGAGTAATTGGAGAAAACAAGAACTCTGTTGCGATAGCTGTTCTTTGCTTCTCATTTTTGTGTTTGTGCATATAACATTGGCGTGGACGAAGGTCAAGGCGTTACATTGCTTTTTTTTTTTTCTTTATTCGTTTTATTACTTGACAGCATCCGCTCCCGGCGCTTTGGGGTCTCTCTTCTGAAAGCAAGCAGAAAGCTTATAGATCGAAAAGATTATTTTTCAAGTTTGAAGGTCCAGTGCAAGTGCACTATATACCCCAGCGTATTTTGTTTCCTTTGCCTGTTGTGTACCCATGCTAGCCCCACAAAAGACTTTTTATATGAATGAGGAATGTTCCGTGGCTCGATCCATTCGACGTGAATTTCATCAAACCTGGGATTCTTCGCGATAGAACCCTGCGACCAGGAAGGCAAGCTCGAGAGCTTGTTTCTCATTCAGTCGTGGATCGCAGAATGTAGTGTAGCGCTCTCCAAGACCGTCTTCAGTCAAACCAGCAGCACCTCCCACGCACTCCGTGACAGCCTCGCCAGTCAACTCAAGATGCATTCCACCGAGGAAAGAACCGGCCTGGCGATGGATTTCCAGAGCTTGCTTGAGCTCCGACAGAATATCGGTGAAGTGTCTGGTCTTCACTCCGGAGGGTGTAGCCTTGCCGTTGCCGTGCATGGGGTCGCATTGCCAGACGGGGATGTGGCCGGATGCTTGGACCGCGGCAATGTGACCGGGGAGGTATTGGGCGATCTTAGATGCGCCATAGCGAGAGATCAATGTGACTTTGCCAATCTCCTTATTGGGGTTCACGACGTCCAACAATCGAACAAGCTCATCAGCGGCCATGGTAGGACCGATCTTGATTCCGACGGGGTTGGAAATGCCCCGGAAGAATTCGACGTGAGCTCCGTCGAGCTGCCGCGTTCGGTCACCGATCCAGAGGAAATGGCCTGATGTGGCGTACCAGGCAGGGTTGGACTGAGTCACTGTACCGTGTTCGGATTTGACGGGCTGCTTGAGCATTTGAGTCATGGTGGACTCGTATTCTAATGAGAGACCTTCGTGACTGGTGTAAATGTCGGCGGTCTCTACGCCGCGGTCCTTGTCAATTCCCACCGTACGCATGAATCGCAGGGCGTCTTGGACGGAATTGACGATCCGGGAGTACTGATCCTTGATTGAGGGTTCGATGACATGACCAAGACCCCAGTCCATGGGGGAGTGCAAGTCTGCGAGACCGGAGGAGAGAGAGGCACGCATGTAGTTCAGCGTTGCAGCAGAGTGGAAGTAAGCCGAGACTAGACGTGCAGGGTCTGGCTTGCGAGATTCAGGAGTGGCCTCGAAGCCATTGATGTTGTCTCCTCGGAAGGAGGGCATCTCGACTCCGTTCACGGTTTCAGTGGGACTTGATCGGGGCCTGCAGATTGTTGTCAGTTGGAACCGCGTTGAATAATTGCAGACAAAAGACTTACTTGGCAAACTGTCCAGCAATGCGAGCAATTCGAATGACAGGCTTGTTTGCACCTGTGTGGGTAAGCTTAGAAGGGGTTTATTGACGAGAGTATGCAAGTGTTCCACACGCACCCCAGATTAAAATCAAACTCATCTGTAGCAGGAGCTTGAGTTTTGCCTCGATCATCTCCTGATTGCAGTAGTCGAACAGCTCAGCACAATCGCCTGGGGAAAATTGTCAGTCATGGGTCGTCATATGCGTCTTCCAGCATGAGGACGTACCACCCTGCAGGACAAAAGCTTCGCCCAGAGCGACTTTTTTCAAATTGCTCTTGAGGTTGTTGATCTGTTGTCCATGTGAGCGACATCCCACATGACAAAGAAGATGCACGTTGAAAGGGACTCACCTCCCGAGCAGTAACCAAAGGCGGCAGACGCTGCAATTGTGAGAGGGCATCTTTGACACCCTGCACGTCTTCATACACCACATCTTGCTTGATGGGCTTGGTTGTCCACGCTACAAGGGATCTAGTCAGCAAGATGCCATTTCCATGGACTATCCAAACAGTATTCAACAAATTTCTCAAAGACACGCACACGATGGACTCCAGTTGGCCATCGTTGGCTCCATTTGTACCCTACGGATGGTAGAGTGGGACGGCTTGTCAAAGAGGACAAGACTCGAAAGAGCGTCGCAGATGACCACAGACGAATGGACGGTCTCTAGTCAGCACTAGCCACTCGGGGTATATGAAACTTGTTATATTTGAGTTCAGGGTCAACAATGATTGCCTGCACTGTAATGTACAGTCATCAAATCGGTCTGGATTTCTCAGCCCAAGCAGAAAGCCAGACAAACAAAATTTCCATTGCGGTCGCTTATTCGCGGACAGTGCGCATGACTCATTTGGCTGCCTTGGAAGTCTGGCAGCACAGAGCATCGATGCTGCTTACGTCAGGAGACTGTTGGCCCGCAAAAGGTGGAAGAAGGCTGAGGTTATCGGATTATCATCAGTGACGTGGTGTCTCCCGAGTCTCCACAGCTCTTCTTCAGCGCCCCTCACCCCAAGGAAGTGTGGAGCTATCCACATCCACTATTCAGAGCTGATCCTGTCCAAGTGTTCTCTGTATTGACTACTGTGCTGACTCTTATCAACTTCAAGTTTGGGACAGTGATCTGAACAGGAGTACATCGATCACAATGTCAGACCCTATTCCCTCCGCGACAGCAAATCCTGATGCTTCAGCCCAGCATGTGCCTTCCAATGCCGAAGATCGGAAAGCCGCTGCTGCCCTCGACTCGCTGAACCCGGAGGAAGTCTCCAGCGACTCGACTGCTCCCCCAGGGCCCACCAATGCCCAGCAGGAAGCTTTGAACAAGGCGATGAGCCGGCTGGAAGTCGCTGCTGGGCAAACTCCAGATGATAAGAAGAAAGTGACCGGAGCACAGAAGAAGGAGCCTGAAGCGCCGAGAAAGGTGGTCAAGGTCAACCCGGCTGATGTGACTTTATTGGTATGTTTATGTTTTTTGCTCGAATTTTAAAAGACGTCTTCGCCCACTCATCCATTCCTGGGTTTCTGGACTATTGTGTTGACAAAACTCCCACCTGAAAATAGGTCGAACAGCTTGAGTTGAACAAGAGTAAGGCTACGGATCTACTCCGAGCCAACGAAGGAGATGTAAATCGTGCCATTGAGGCGTTTATTACACCTTCGATCCGAGTATGACATGGTTGATACCTTGGTGATCTTCCGATGGCAATTGAGATGCCTGGTCAAAGCTAGTACGTATAATATTAGTCTTTGTGGCACTACACCGATTTTCACGAAATCGTACTCATGTGTGAATCACGAAAGGAACATTCAGCTATTATTTAGAAGCTCAATCTCAGCAATTTCAATGCAGTATAATCAAAGTCCCATCGAGCTAATGCTATAGCAGTCAATCACGAGAAATGCTCGTTGAATCAGCAATCCACGCGATTAAGACTGCCACACATCGTTCCGGTGGGGCTGAACTGGGCATCCTGTGGGAGCGACAAATACCCTCTTGGGTCCCTTCTCCCAGGTAATGTCGCCATTTGGCTCAACCTTGTAGTACTTGTACTCGAATGGTGTACCCGCCGGGATAAACTCCACACTGGCGAACCACAGGTTCTGATCTTGCGTGTAAAGGTTGGCCGTGAGTGGGAAGCCTTTCTTCGTATCCCAATTACCCAGCGCGGTAATATTACCACTCATGAACACGTTCTCTCCGTAGTAGGTGTTTTCAATCAGATAGAAAGTAATGGGGACGATGTCCGTTGCCGGCACGCATTCGGTCTGAGATGAGAAGGTTGCTGTGGGTGCTTTGTAGGTTCCCACAACAGGGGAGGCCGAACATGTCGTTGGGACGTTGTTGGCAGACTTGGCACCCCAGGAAGGAGGCACCGCAGAATCACGACGTTGACTGGCCGTCACAAAAGATGCAAAAGACCAGGTCAAATCATTGGCGGAGAGCGGAATACCCGTGTTGCGATCGTAC
Source organism: Penicillium diatomitis (assembly GCF_028827545.1). Classification (NCBI taxonomy): domain Eukaryota; kingdom Fungi; phylum Ascomycota; class Eurotiomycetes; order Eurotiales; family Aspergillaceae; genus Penicillium; species Penicillium diatomitis. Next base: position 269,981 of record NW_026623181.1, on the reverse strand, counting down.
TGCTCAGCCAAGGACCCGTTGGAGGGAGTATAGCGTTGCACCAATTGGATGAAGTTGTCTGCGTAAGATTTGATGGACCGTGTGAGGCTCTTGTAGGTCTTGCTATTCTTGGGGTACGAGCCGGGCTTCACGGTCGCATCGAAGTCTTTGAAGAAGGAATGTGAGATCTCAGAAACCTCGAGTTTGCCAAGCCGGTGCCATTGATAGAGGGCATCATAAAGTAGTTCGGATGCACCCAGGGTGGCAAGGTACCTGTCGTTTCACTCTAGGTTAGTACATTTATAGAAGCGACGGAGATCCCAACACCATTTCCGAACTGACCATGGATTGCCACCTTGATAGACATCCTCCGGGTAGCGGCCGACATTGGCGGCTGATCCCTCAACAAGACCGGCATTGATCTTGTAGATGGAGCGGAAAGAGTCGACGTAAACCTTGTGATTTGCGAGCGCCCGCGCCGAGCAAGGCTGGAACGTCGCATCATCGCAGGCCGCTTCAGGATCGAAGGTGTGAATGCTTCCCAGAACAGAGTCCAAATCGATGCCCGAGCGACTTGTCTGCGTGTTGATGTTGGAGGTGATGTATTTCCCGTTCCAGAAGGTTTGCAGGAAGCACAGAATTTGAGGAGCCTGAGACTCGCAAGCATCGCACGTTGCCCCGAGTTTCTTGGCCAGTTGCGAGCCCTGGACAAGGGCACGATGTTGGACAGCGACCGTGAAGAAACTAGACCCGTCAACCTCCTCCCAGAGATCAAAGCCTGTGTTGTTCCAGTATTGGCCAACATATGCCAGATCATTGGCAATAATTGGCCACATGATCTGTGACACATCCGATTCTTGACCATGTGCGATCAAATAATTGGCGTATGTGATCATCGCGGTCGCTCGCAAAGCCGGACCGTCCCGCTGAGGCCGACCCCATGCACCCGAAAAGGGGTTCAGGTTGATCTCGAATTTGGGCTCGCCCAGCCCAGAACCATCCTTTAGGGTTCCGGAGGGATTGGAGACATTCTGCAAAACTGCCTGGGACGACACGTAGTCTTGAATTCCCGTTTCCAAGAATTTGCGGTCGACTGGAAAGTTTGCGTGGGACCCTTCAAACAGGTCAATCAAGCATTTGATTGTCAATGCAGAATCACGAGTCCATGTATAGTAGTCTGAGCGATTACATTAGCGCTATCGGAGCTGAGACTACGATTCACCTTTCACTCACAGTCCGGGTTTTCCGTATTAGGACTGGCGATGAAAAGTCCTGCGGCGGTCCCAGTTGTTTTCTTTCCTCGCCCACCGAGGTTGTCGAGGATGCCCTGCAGCGACCGTTCGCCCTGTTGATGAATGAATGGCGTCAAATTTCCACCCTTAGAATCAGGATGGGCCGTCGTCAGTTGGCCAGCACAGAGGACGCTAGCTACGCCTGAAAAGGTAGTGAAACGCATCTTTGACCTGAGATGCAAGAATCGAAGAAACGACCACAGTGACTGTCGTTTATGAAGAAGAGAAGACGTCTAGATGCGTCGATGTAGGAATGTTTCCGCTTCGAGGCTGCCGATCTCAACCCTTTTTATACGTCTTGAGAACACCTCGAGTTGGCTCCGCAGTCAAAGCACCGTCTCCACCATCGGCTATCGATGCCCCTGCGCTCGCGCCGCTGTTCAAGAGCACCGGATCACTCAGCATCGCGAAATTTCCGGTAATTGCCCGCAGACGAGGTTTCTTGAGAACTCGTCCCTGCCCTGATACTTTCGTTGATGCCGAATGAAGGTCATTTGACTTTTTCTAGCTCATGGAAGAAAGCCTCAGCCTTGACGATGACTGGCCCTCGGCGTTCAGTCGGACTGATCCCTGTTGATGTTGACTATGTCATGTGGAGGGGGCCGACACTATATCTCAAGTCGTGACGAAAGTAACTTTTGTTTGTGGAGAACTGCGCCGTCCGTGTGGGGTAAATCATCGCTTGCCAAAAGCCGGTCTTGAGACTTCGCCTTTTCAGGCATCGTGGATTCGCTCCTGAAAAAAAGAGTGATGTCTGTCAAAATGATCAGAAATATCATCATTCATATTGTAAGTCTCGAGATTGATGACTTTTGGGAGGGCCGGGCCGCCAGAAGGTCCGAATTGATATGGCCGAAGTAAGAACGAGCATTGAGCGTACACACCCCGAGCGACTGTGGAAATGACCCGCTTTAGCCCCCTGGGCCGTGTCTTGAGTCTTTGGAGACTTGGGCTTTGCTGCTGAGGAGTGCATTAGTCTGAGATTCGTAAAAGTAGCGACACCTTTCCATACTATCAAATTGAAGTGTGATAATAGCCTCTGATCTACCTTTCAAATTACGTAGAACAGTACGTTCACTCGGAACCCCTGATGGATGAGTAGGTCGCCAGGTGACAGTGAGTGGTCATGTTCTTATATTCGCAGCGTGGGCAATGTGGTGCTAACCATGGTTCAAGTGATGCTTTGGTGGAGTGAAAATGGGGTTTTGATAAGCTCCATATATAATAGAGATCCGGGTTCTCCTTTCGAACTGGCGCCGATAGTCCAGTGGTTTAGGATTTTCCCTTCCCATTTATACCGACAGGGAGAGACCCGGGTTCGAACCCCGGTCGGCGCATTTAGTTTTTCACTTTTTGCTGTCTCTTTCGGCCATCAGAGAAGTTTGTTTCTATTGCTCCTGGAATTTCATGTCAAACTATGTCTCTCGTTTTTGCTCCTTTCGAAGCCATCACATGCACGATACGGCCTCGTTTCGAACCTGATTGCTAGGAATTTCCCAGAGCCATGGCTGCACAGGTGCGATTTCGAAGCTTGCGTTCATGCTCCCGCCCGTCGACGGTTTCCACTTGATGGCTCCGTAAGTGTGTACTCGTGGTGAAGCTTTAGGTTACCGTTTCATACTTCAGCGCCTAAAGCTCCGTGAAGAGCTAGCTCCCTTAAAGTCTAGGGATAAGTTACACCGGTACGTGCGTATAACGTCAATTCATGGATGGAGGGAAAGCTGGAAGCTCAATCCGTCCTCGGTATTCCTATGCTCTACGACTACAAGGATTTGAAATGGTGCTGTTAGTACCAAAAGCCTTCAATATAAAATATACAATATCGATTTGACAGCGATCTGTTGCTGCGACTTCTGAGTGGATGTTCTCCCCCTCCTTGGTCACATTGGGCGTGACAAGGGCTTCATATAACCTGCCTCCAGGTCCGTGATCGAATCGTGCCTTGAGCCTTTCAGGTCCACAAAATTAACACTCTGCTTGCGTTCGCAGTCCCAGTCATCCATGGCTATCGTATCAGTCCGATGCAGATCATCCGTGAAATTGATCGAGGCCCGCGTGATGGCTTCTTGACTTGATCGACGAGTGTCACCATGGCGTTGTGCGTGGCCAGTTCGATATCCTTTGCGAAAAGGCGATTGCATAAATCGCAGGGGACGGGAATAAGATACTGAGGGTCTTGATTCTGAGCCGTCAGAGTAACCACGACCTCCTTTGTTCAACTGCCGGTGATTTGGACCTTTGTTGCCGCGGTTGCTGTTGTATGCGAAAGCCTTGAGTCCGAAAAGCTTGCGCAAGAGTGGCCACCAACACATGAGATTGGCGACGTAGATGGCTGTACTGGACTCTCGGATATACCATATCTGGTACGTGGTAGTAAGCGGTGAGGCAAAATTGAAGTATTTGTTGAGAATGGCGGCAATGATGGTGAAAAGGCCCAAGCTCATGACCCCCAATAAGACAACCTTTCGGCGGCGCTTGAGTTGTGCTTTCACAAGAAGAGGAATAGGGACAGCGAACATCATGGCATCTGAGGAGATATTGAAAACCGCTTGTGTGATGGAATAGTACTGGTAGGTCGCACACTGCATGTTGTCTACTGGCATCGCCCAGTATTGTGAGAATGGTCGGCAGTACACAGCGTAGTAAGTGACCATGATGACAATAAATCCAGTGGCGACGTAGATGCATAGCAACTTGATGTAAAAGTTGGACCGTAGGTTTTGTGTAATTCTCCAATAGAGAATCAACATACATGCTTTGACGCCCCATGTCGATATCAACATGCATTGTTCGAGGCCAATGACAATCTTGCTTCCAAATATACGGTCGCTGACTTGCTGGGGATCGGATAGAACCGTGTCATAGTCTTTCGGATCCATGAGATTGGTTGCATAGCGTGCGGAAATTTGAATGAGGACGAGCAAGGTCGTGTAGATCATCTGTTTGGCTTATGTTAGTATGTTTGCGTACGGTTGCTCTCGGACTTTAACATACAAATGTTGCTGTCATAACATAGTCGTCCCCTATCAAGTTCAAGACCAGGTCAGCAAACTGTACCACTTAAAAGTGGTCGGTTGTGACCCCGTACAGAATAATCGTTTGATGGATCCCCCTGCGATTGCTCGTGATACCCTATTTGATCCTTGGTCAATGATGGGCAATCTGCATCAAGTTCTCAGCTGAATCCGACTTACATTCGACCAATATATAGCACAACACCTATCGCCCAGAACACAATAGCCTCAACAAGGAGCTGCTGCGGAGTGGGTGAGGTGTCCCCCATAGTGTCAACTTGGGGAACTTCAATGTATTGGTCTGCTCAAGTAAATCCTCGTCATCAAGCAGCTGAGCTCTGTCATAGATGTGTAGGTTCCTGTGGAAGCGCAATTAGGGTGTGAAGGCGGCTAGCTTCTTTGTCAAACTCATCGTGGAGATAGACGAAGGTCATCGAGAAAAGTCAGTGCCTTCACTTCGCGTGCCAGCTAATGTATCGTGCTTGTTCAATTCAATATAAGCTCGTGCGATAGCGGTCGGTGAGCGTCAATAATTGTTAAGGCAGTAGATTCATGGCTGACCGATGGCTGCGGCATTATGCATATTCGACATTGAGCTTTTCCAGCTCACTGTAGAATGGGAGGATCAACCCTCAAGCAAGGGAATGGAGCAAGGGAGAGCTGGCTTACTGACTCAAATCAATAGCGGCTGCCTTTGGAATGCAGATCCTGGCAAGAGACACCGGCCAGCTTCTAAGCAGGGCGTCAAATCCCCCTTCTTATGCAGTGCTGAATCTAGGATTCCCACTCCCTGAGCGAAGCATCTTCGCTTGAGGACATGATTTTTTGAAAATCTATCAGCCTGCCTAGTTGAGACGAAGTCGCTCTCTGCCTTGGTCCAGGGCCATTCGCGATACTCAGTCATTCAAAGCCTCGACACGGCCTTGTTATTGGAAGAAGCTTCACCCCGAACGGCCGGCTCTTTGTTCACTGGCCGTTAAAGCCAGTTCTCTTCGAATGCACGATGACAGAAGACAAGGCTGCATGATCTGCAAGAACTGTCATGAGCAGCGGATGTTGCGGTATTGACATGACATGTCAGATTCCACGCTCTGGGGGTCAAGCGGACAATGCGGGTGGCCGTACTGGTGATTCGGGCCCGAAGCGACTGAGCAAACTCCGGAGGTCACATAATTCGCAATGCCATAACGCCATTCCCTGAATACCAATGTGTCCTGGAAGCAGTATCGGGTAGCCTTTGTTTTGGGGATGTTGACGTAGAATGTGCGTCCTCAACTGAAAGACTATCATTTCTCCTGCCATCATATGGCATGTTGCCAGCGATGAAGCCTCGTAGATCATTAAAGAAGGATGTATGCTCGATGCTGGTCTTGAAGTAGTAGAATTAGCGGGTAGCTGTACCGAGAGAAAACGCAACAAGTGATTCAGTCAAAAGTCAGTTCGGAATTGACGGATAGACGTTATGAAGGTTTCCAATCGAAGCGACCGAGAAACAATCACTGCCAGACTGCTGGACTAGATTCGTCCACACTCGGTATTTTTGCGTTTGATGTAATGCTGTCACATAATAACGTCGTCCCATTCGAGAAGTTGCGCGTGATCAACAAGCTATTGCTGTATAGTACTTGTTGAGTGAAAGAATTGTTTGACGTAGCATAGTCCCAGAGAAAGCGGCATAGGATGGTGAGATAAGATCACCATGGAGGGAGAGCCCTAGTTCGGTCTGCAGAGGCTGGCTGTCGGGTAGGTCAGGGTAGTGATGACAGGCCAGGTAGATATCAAGAAGTCAGCACTGAGCACTGAGCAAGATATTGCATTGACTTGAGATTAAAGTTGAGACTGATAATCCCACCCGACCGTCACAGGGCCAATCAATCAGACCTTTCGCCCAGCAGCTGAATCCAGGAAAATACCCAACCATCGATACTTCAATGATTAGACGCCTCTAAATACATTCGCTTGGCTAAGAAAACAATGAATAATAGTTGTTGGCAAGCCAGAGAGACGGGAAAAGCTGAAGCAAGAAAAAGCCTTGATTTCCTACTGAGAAGGGGAAACATATGGGCGCTACACAAAGCTAGAAGAGGAAGCTTCCTGAAAGGAAGGAAACCTCCTGGAGGGAAGATTCCAACAGTAGTAGGTAGTAGCTATTCAAGGTTCTCAAACGCTGGATTTTCCGTGTCAGGACTTGAATGAGCATGGGACATGTGTATCATATGGTGTAGCCAACAATCTGCGATCTCATGCGATGCACCTGGCAGCGTCGAAAGTAGGTTCATTTGAAGGAACTTGCAGATCCCTCCCACCAAATGAATAAAGGTCACAACCTATACAAGCGAGACCGTACAAGTTTCCATATCTTGAAGTTTTACTTGTGCGTACTGGAAACCCCCGGGTCAAATCACCGGGCGATTGTTCTTAATAGCACAATGTTGTCCCTCATCTTTGCTTTTCGACCTGATACACACTTCTTTTCCTTCAGTGAAGTTTTACACGCGAGCTCGAGTCGCGTTCCGTCGAGTAGCTTTGACGATAGCTCTTACTGCGCTCTTGCTCCGTTTGAGGTGCTCCGTCAATATTTTCGAACTTTCCCAGGTATTCAATTGTCAATCTAGGTCGATTGGAGTGAGACATTACTATGGTCAATGCGACTTCTCGGTCTCATGTACAAGATAAGAAAGAGCACGGAGCAGGGACCTGAATGTTTTGAAAGAGACAGAAGATAGAACTATAAGCTGGATGAAATACGAGGGTCCTTTCCCCAGAGCTTATACCACCTGACATTCTTGTCCTTTGAGTCACTGATCATTCAAAAGCGTCTTCCTACCTTGGCGCTCAAACTCTAAGCGTGAGCAAGAGTCCGGTGGAAATCTGTGATCAACTGCATCGGCCCCAAGTCTTGTTTCTGGTTTTCAAACCTTTGGGGAAAGTGTTTGAGCCTGACAGCAGCTGAGGACCAAGGAGAGCATTAACATCAACGGTCGGGCGTTGAATTCGGGTCTTTGAAGGGTACCAGTGCTAAATCTAATCCCTTGAGCCCAGGCTGTGCTGAAAGCAAGTAAGTGTTCCATATTCATGGAGCCCACGTCAAGGTTGCTCTTGTCGGGTGACCTGACACTGACATTGATTTCGTTGGATACCTGTCATGGATCGATGCTTTGACTTCAATAAGCCTATATACTCTTTGGCATATAAGACAAAGGGTATCGCTGGCAAGTTGCATGAATCTCGATCGCTGGCTGTGTCGTACATTCAGAGCACAACGTCGAACTCGCATGTCTGAACATCAATGTTGACGTATCCTCCAACTTGAGGACGATCTCTAACCTGCGGACCCATGCGACGCACCCTCGAATCGGGTACTCGGGTCCGTGCGATGCCAATCGGATGTTGTGCAGGTGGCTCACAGGAATGTGACCGGGATCTGATATATAACAAGTTCTTGAATCAAGACTGGGCCGTGCGCGGTAGGCTTGACACATGCCTCTTATGGTGGAACAGCCCTGGACAAACTTTGCTTGTTCTTTTGAAGGCGACAATTGCTTTCCCAGTCGCGGTGGACTAGTAAGTTTAATGATCGGAGTGGAGTTGAGCTCCATGGTCAATTCTGATCTGAGCGGCTGCAAAGATCCTATCGGATCGACGGATCGACAGCCCGGCGAAGCCCTACTCCCAGTATTTCGGCTGTAGACATGGATTCTTCCATGGATACTGCCCCTTGCATGGCTTGCGATGCATCAACGAGCAAACATTGTGTTCGCAGCCGACCTTCCTAAAAAGTAATTAGCGGAAATTTGGGAAGGGGAAAGGGTTCAAGGTGTGGAACAGATCATTCGCTGGTATAGAGAGATAACTACATGCGATCCTAATCCATGCCATTTGTCAATTTGGAGATCGAATGGAGCCAACAGGTACTCCCTTTTCGGTCGTAGTCTAGTCCACTTTAGCCACCGTGAGTCTGTCTGAACTACTGTAGTAAAGCCCTTTTCATAGCGATTTGCATGTCCTTGCCTTGGTCACCAAGTCGTGCGGAAATATTTCTGATGCACACGCGGCCCTGCCCCAGTCAGTGTGTTATTTCTGCTCCACACGTGGCCGCCATATGGACAAAATACCCTCGCTTCAAAGCATTCTAGGAGAGTTCGGAATCCAAGCGGATTGGCTGTGTATACTGAAAAGTGGGAAGACCACCAAAGAGGGGACTTGTCAGGTCAGTTGCATGGGATGACCTCCTTCATTTGACTTTGTGTGAGGTCGCTTTGCATCCTCGACTGTTTCTACTCGTTCCCTTCGCGAGATTCCTTCTGGTTCGCGTTCTCTCTTGGCTCTCTCTATCTCTTGTGCAGGCCACATCGAAGACATGAAAATGGCCGAGTCTTCACCTCACACTCCGTCACCATATGAAGTCACACCCTTGAAGACCAAAGGGGAGATTGACGAAGTCCGTCTGGAAGCCGCGCTTGGGCATAGGCAAGAATTGAAACGAAATTTTGGGCTCTGGAGTCTAACAAGCTTGGGCATCGTCATAGCCAAGTGAGTGAATCAACGATCTTTGCACTTCATCAGTGAGGTCAATACTCGATGACCATGCCTGAGACTAAACTGCCCACTTTACCAGCTCGTGGGCCTCAACGGGCGGGACAATTGTCGCAGCATTGCAAAATGGGGGCCCGATGGCAGTAATCTACGGCTTGATTCTCGTGAGCATTTTCTATACTGCTATATCCGCATCTCTTGCAGAGCTAGCCTCTTCAATGCCCTCTGCCGGTGGGGTCTATTACTGGTCATCGGTGCTCAGTCGAAGTCGGGGACGTGGGGCGGGATTCGTCACTGGTTACTTCAACGCATTTGCCTGGCTGTTGTCGGCGTCGTCAATGAGCTCAATCCTAGGGAATGAAGCTGTCGCAATGTTTCTGCTGAAACATGAGAACATTGAATGGCGCTCCTGGCATGTTTTCATCGTCTTTCAACTGATGAACTGGTCGTGTTGCGCGATTGTCTGTTTTGGCAACCGATTCATTCCAATTCTGAATCGAATTGCTCTGACTCTCTCCATGGTTGGATTAATTGTGACTGTGATTGTCCTGGCCGTGATGCCCAAGACGCACGCGAGCAACAGGCAAGTTTGGACAGAATACCACAACAGAACGGGAGGTTGGTCGGACGGCATCTGTTTCATGACTGGATTGTTGAATGCTGCCTTTGCAGTAGGGACGCCGGATTGTATCAGCCATCTGTCAGAGGAAGGTGAGACAGCCTAGACGAAGAGCATCTTTCCGCAAAACATTCTCGAACTCACTCTGACTCATTGCCTCTTCAATAGTGCCAAAACCGGAAAGAAGAGTGCCCCAGGGTATCATGCTTCAAATGCTCACTGCGTTCATCACCTCTTTCATCTACCTGATCGCTCTCTTCTACTCGATTCAAGACTTGGACGCTGTCCTGGACAGCAGCATTAGCTCTTTCCCAACAGCAGAGATATACCGACAGGCCACAGGCTCAGAGACAGGTGCCGTGGGCTTGATTGCCGTTCTCTTTCTTGCGACATTTCCCACCCCTAATCGGCACCTTCGTGACTGGCGGCCGAATGTGGTGGAGTCTCGCTCGGGATAACGCAACGCCCTGTGCGAAGTACTTTGCTCAAGTTCATCCCAAACTGAACTGTCCCGTGCGCGCCACCGTCGCTCTGAGTGCAATGGTCACTTGCATCGGGTGCATCTACGTCGGTAGCACGACCGCCTTTCAAGCATTGATATCCTCCTTTATCGTGCTCAGTTCCCTCTCTTACTTTGGCGCTATACTTCCTCATGTTCTCTCTGGGCGAAGGAACATGGTCCCCGGTCCTTTCTACATGGGACAGCGACTCGGTATGGCTGTCAATATCACTGCCCTGGGATATATCCTGGTGACGGTGGTCTTTTTCTGCTTCCCTCTCGTTTTGCCCGTGACCACGCAGAACATGAACTACACGAGCGTCATCATCGCGGGCTTGATGGCATTATGTGCGATCTGGTGGATATTCCGAGCAAGGCGCAGATATCAGGGTCCCCAGTATAGTTTTGAAGCCGCAGAGCGGTTGACTGCATATCAGACGGGCAAGGAAGGCCGACGATCATTCATCGACGTTGCGAATCCGGGTCCAAGGCCGTACGGTGAAGGCGAATACCAGATGAGGTGATGTTGGTACGTATTCATGAAAGTACCCCTATGATAACGATGTTCCAAAAGGATGGGGTTTTCTGGCTGCTTCTGTGTAATTAGGCTTTCTTGTTATGTTCATTACCTCGGGTCTTGGTTGATACCTTCTTCTTTGCCTTTCTCTTCTGTCGTTATGTTCTGTTTTCTTGTGTTTACGATTTTTATTGTGTTTTGACTTTGCTTTTCTTTTTGTGAGAACCATGCGTCCGTTCAATCCCTCTGTGCTCTAGGGAAATGTCATGCTCTTCATTTCAATAAACGTCGGATAACTTACCAATAGCCCGGCTTGGACAGAGGGACCTTGGATCTTGACGTCCTGCCACTTTGGACGAAGAGAATTTTGAAAAGCCGTTCATTCATTCCATTCGTGCATGATAATAGTTGAAGTAGTTCTCGGCTTGGTTCAAGTAATCATTTTCCCAACAAGATCGGCCTTCCAAGTTCACAGACGAGACTTGATGCTCTGCACACCCTCCCACGAGTCACCAGCTTCCAGGGTCTGCCAGGTCGAGACAGAGCCAGCTTCCACACAGATCATGTTCTTGTACGCCTCATCAGGTCCAAAGTCGGACATTCCCTTGGCCTTCTCAATCCAAGGATTCCAAACAACGATGTCGGTGAGTGCCTCCCGAGTAACACTGAAGAGGGGTTGGTCATCGGAAGCAGACGAGACAATGATGGGCTGGGCGGGATCCAGATCCCGATAGACACGATCGGTCTCTTCTGTAATGGCCAGAGCGGGGAGGGACTCAGTATGTGTGCTGGCATTGCGGGTCTTGTCGACATAGGTCTTGGATTCGAGGTTCTTGATGCGAATGTTGGAAACATCCTGCATGGCTTAGCTCTCCGTCTTGTTAGGACCAGCAGCGCGTTGTGGACCACTTACCTCGACGCTCAAATAGGTGTGCATCAAAACCTGGAACTCAAAGTTCTCCTTGCCCTCATTCGTGACCTGCAGGGAGGTCTTGAGCGCGTCCTTGGACAATGTAACGCTGTAGACCAAGCCGAATTCGTAGGGCCAGGCCTTGCGAAACTCCTCACTCAGCATTGTGTGCGACAATCCAAAGTCCAGCTTCACGGCAAAGTCGCCCTTGCTCGCCTCTGAAGAGGACTTGCCGAGAAACTCCCAGTTCGAATTGCGGGCGAAGCCATGTTGGGGAAGAGATGAGGTAGCGTGATTTTGTGGGGGAGGACCAAACACCTATAGAGGAAAAGCAAGACAGGCAGAGCTGTGCATCAGTATGGTTCTTTCACAAGACGTGCATTGATCAGTGGGCGAAGATCTTCGACGTACCGGGAAGACAAGGGGAATTCCACCTCGAATGGGCTTGGAACCATCCATATGCGCCTTCTTACTAACGAAGAGCTTCTCTTGACCATTGGTCTTCCAGGAGGTGACCGTAGCACCATAGAGATAGACAGTAACAGATTCACCAGAGGGCAAGCTGGCCTCGATCAGGCCATCCTGAACGGAGACGGAGGGCTGTGGGAGCGATGCACCCACACCGATGGCCGCAGGCTTCTTGGAGCGGTCCATTGTGAGATTTGAGAGGAAACTCAGGATGAGTATGTGGGACGTAGGAGAAGTGAATATGGTTTAAAGAGCCTTGCCAGTGAGACAACTGAGGTGAGTGTCCTGAGGTTCAACAAAGTTGAGGACTTGAGGTCATGGCGGGGAAATCGGAGGGGCCCGTTCGGAGCTGAGCCCCGCTGCGATCCGCTTTGGAAGCTCCCAAGGAAAAAGCCAAAACAATTCAACTCTTCCATCCGCAGCAGATCCTGCCACTAGAATCGGGAATAGATCATAATTGATGTTTCAGGTTGTCTCACACTGACAACGAAAGGCTGCTACGCAGTATGCTCTACGGGTGCTAGCAAGCGGGCATCCAAACCTACTAGTACTGTGTGCTCGACTATGACGTAGATTGGGCCCAATAGGTAGCTAGACATGATCGATTTTCTAGGTGCTTGAGTTATTAATTTCTCTCACCTTCCCCTACGGCAGGTCTTGGAAAAGCTCAACAAACAACTCTTGCTTCGCCCACCATCATTCTTCTACCCATGTTGTAAGAGTGTTGACGTATGACCTTCCAGACTGACTTCTTCAATGCGGTGGACCTCGTCTTCAGTCAACCGCCAACCCAGCGCCTGCATGTCATCCTGTGCTTGGTCAGCATCACGTACGCCGACCAAGGGTACAACTCCTTTATTGATGGAATAATTCAAGGCCACGGCCGAAACAGGCACTCGATGATCAGCGGCAATACTCTTGAGCACATCGATGGTCGGCTCCAGCATACGCATCGGATAACTGCTGAATCGCCGATTGGCCTTGGGCTCGTTGAAACGCGAATACTTGCCGGTCAATCGGCCTTCCGCGAGCGAAGCAAAGCCTTGGAAACAGATTCCACGCTTGCGACATTCACGGATCATTCCGCTCACTTCAGGTATCCGGCGGAGCACAGAGTACTCGCATTGCGACACAGATAAAGGGATATCGCTTTTGGCTAGCTCCTCGGCCATATGGATCATCTCCTGCGTGCTGTAGTTGGCAACCCCAACGGCACGAGTCATACCTTGATGCACGCATTCGGCCAAACCTGCGGCCACGGTAGCGATTGAACTGCCGTGAATCGGTCCATCGACCAAGTATATATCCACATAGTCGAGACCCAGTCGACCTAGAGATTCTTTAAGCCGAGCACTGGGCCCACGCGACTGCATCAAAGTGTTCGACAAGCCACCCGAGAACCACTTCGTTTGTACGACGAACGAGTCTCGAGGCAGACCTCGGAAGAGTGTTCCGCAGATCCTCTCGCTCTCGCCGTTTCCATATGCCTGCGAAGTGTCGACAAAGGTGAGTCCGACTGACTTGAGTTTTGCCCATGCCTCGTGAATTCGGGGTAGATCGGTTGTCGCGTCGTAGTCAAATGTCGCCTTGTCTCCCCACGACCAGGTACCAATGCCTAAATATGGAATCTGGATGTCCTTGCCATTGAACACGCGCACGTTCAGGCGGCTTTGAGAATTAGGCACGATGTCTCCGGGAAGCAAGTGAGCAGGATCGCCCAGGTTTGGATCTACAGATCGTAGACGGGCCGGGTGCACTCCCTCCGTAGCTGACATGCCAGAGGCAAGCCCAGCCTGCATCATATATTGAGTTCCCATGACGAATGATTGTTCTTTGAAGAAATTGCCAGCTGAAGAGATTCCGAACTTTTGGCTACCCACATTCGCACGCTCGTAGATTTGGGCAGTTGGGTGGAATATGCTGGCTTCTTATATATCTTCCGCGCACTTGAAGGTGAAATAGGTGAGCAAATACGTAGACATACCTACCCAGGTCCAGCCCACACCTATTTCATGGATAGGTAGTGGCATGAGTATGAAGTGGTGGCAATTGGAACACACCATGGGCCAAATACCACCATGCTTGCATTCAGCGCCTTTCGTGGTCCAAGAATCCCATGGGAATGCAAATGGAAGACTGGACCTGAACAGATCCCTATCGGCAGTTCCAATCAAGACAGAATAAAATATTGTCAAACCACCGCCTCTGTCATTGCTGTGGTGGTGGCTCGAAGCGCGCTCCTTTTGACGCCACTTCCACCAAGTCGATACCCTAGACGTGTGGCGGGGGTCCTACAGTTCTACCCATGTCAACTTCATGTAAAATCAGTCCCAAAAAAGGAAAGTCATGATCCAATTAGTCCGATGAATTTTGCATGCAGTACGCAACGACCCTTGACAGAGCGAAAACAATCAATGGATCAGAGATTTGTGATTTGGAAGATCACGGCAACAAAGTTATCATTAAAGCTGGAAGTAGGCCGAGCCTGCTGCCGTGGCAAGGCTTACTCAGATCGCTGAATAAGGCGCCTTGTAACATGCGGAACTATGCACATTTGGGGGGGGGGGGGGGGGGGGGATAACGACGTAGAAAAGAAGAAAGCGTAAGATGAGATAAAAGCAAACGGAGAGTCCCACACGGTGAGAGGACTGTTCATCAAACGCCGACGCTATGCAGAAGAATTGTGGCGCCGAGAGGCTTCGTGAGCTTCGACGCGGATGTGAAAGAGAAGATCGTCAATCTCACGCAAAGCATTGGGTCCCAAGCTTGCGGTCTTGATTTCGGAGAGGAGATCTCTCAGAGATTGGGTAATACCCGCCTCACTATTGTCTGAGTGACGGGTAGGGAGCACTGGTTCTGTTTGAACCGCAACGGTGGCAAAGTCGAGAGTTAGACTAACTTCCTCCGCTGTAATGGACTCAGGCATTGTGTTGACTTCCATTGATCCTCGGAAGTCAATGCCCTGAGACCTCGCTGAGTGGACAGAGTCCAGTCCAGTGGCTGGCACCTTTGATGCCTCCTCGGTGGACATGAAGACAGGCGACAGTGCCCCTTGCTCAGACTTTTGAAGAGAACTGTTCACCGAGGCATCAGTGCCCCCACTGGCTAAAGCGTCCATTGACGCAGCTGCAACTGACGCTGGTTCATCGTCGAGTTGATTTTGAGAGAAACCACGCTCACTATGAGATGAGACGGGAGGGGATCTCAGCTCAGTGTGGGAAGAACGCGATTTGTGAGAACGGGAGCTGCGTGACGCTTTGCTCCGCGGAGCGTCCACTGCCCTCACAGGACGTGCAGCCTCATCTTTGAAGTGGACTGATCTGCGAGACTCCTTTGCAATCGGCTGTGAAGAAATGCTGTCTTCAGTCAGCTCCTGCTTAGTGCCCAAATCTTCAGTCTCCAGCTTCGAGTCAATGGCGAGGAGTTCATTCTCCCGCTTTTGGGAGCTGCGGGTCACGCGACGCGTCATGGTCGGCGACAGACTTGATGCAGACCGATTGTCCGAAGGCTGGGAGCTTGTCGCCGTAGGCAAACGGCTAGGCCCAGCCTCCTCGGTTTCCATACCTGTGGCCTCGTTCGCGGTCGATAGACGGGTTGAGCGTCGCCTGTCGGGAACAGTGGCCTTGGCATGTTCGTCTTCACGCTTTCTCTTCTTTGTTGCAGACTTCCCAACCTCAGATTCAGAAGGAGAGACGCTCATGAGCATGTCAACGACAAGCTCCATATCTTGCTCGATCTGGGAAGCGACCTGGGATTCCAAGTCCTCGCTAGAAGAGTCGGCATGCTCGTCTGGCACCACTGGTGTCGAGGCCACTTGCACAGGCTGCACCTGCTCTTGCTCAGCTGACTTCATACTCCCGTTTCTCTTTCGCTTGTTGGATGAGGACTTGGACTGCTCGCTTTTTGGAGCTCCGCCTTGGTCCTCCAATCCAGCCGGGCTGGCGGACGTCGCACTTGGAGCCAAAACAGCTTCCGACTGATCGACAGCAGCAGTAATTGAAGCTTGCGATGACCGAGTACGACGGCTAGGGGGTCTAGCATCAATCGAGTTTGCGGGCTCTTTGCTCTTGGCGTTTGCAGCAAGACTCGAATGCAGGAGCTTTCTCCGCTTCGCTCGCCGAGATGAGCTGGAAGGCTTTTTGGGGCTCGGACTCTTGGATCTGACCTCGGGTGGGGAGGATGGCACATCTGACGCGTTGTTGTTCATGCTGGCAAGACGCTTTCTTCCCAATAGCTCTGGTCTCGCTGTCGGTGTCTGATCACGCGTGGCTGGTGTGGGGGATGATCCGATGAAACCTTCCTCGTTCTCCGCTGGAGCCAAGGTTGGAGTTAATGGAACCCCAGACCGCAGATGTAGTCTATGAAGGTGCTTTGGTGTATCAAACCCTGACTTACCAGGATCATTCGCCGGCGAAGAAGATCGAATGGATTCAATCATGCGGAACATTTCCCGTTGACTCTGTCGTCTACTCTTTCGAGTGGCCAACGGTGCCTCCGAGCCTCCTCCTTCTGAGCCAGGATAGGCGGGTAGTTGAGGCTCGTTCAGCTCCGTGGGGGGTGGCATAACATGATCATTCAGATCAATGTTAGATGAAAGTTCAAGGTTTGTGGTTTGTTCGACGCTCTCCTGGCTGCAGTCATCAGTCGCTGACTCATGAAGTTGGTCATGAGAGTCGACGACGGAGTTCGAGGACTAGTACATGTTTTCAAAGGATCAGAAAGTATTCTAGTGCAATGTGTAATGTGGAATGCTAATACCTGGCTTTCAAGATCTGGCGACGAGGCACGATTTGCCAGCCTCGCGGTTGCAACCGACAGAGCTTGACCCATTGGTGTATGCTCGATGAGTGACTCTGTAATTGTTTCTGCTGAACCGATGAAGTCGACAAATTGCTGGGATATTATGGAATGTATAGAATTTAAGCCGGCGCAGATAACGGGTTCGAAGTGTTGTAAAGAGGAGTAGCCGTCAATGGTCATGGGGCGAAGGGTGTTGAGGAGAGAAGTTGAGAGCGCGTGGCACTATTTGAACGTGTGAGGAGACGTTGACCAAAGAGGAAGCGACGTGGACTTACTGCCAAAACAAGCTGACTGTTCACCCCGCGTGAAGCAAACAGCTTGCTCTCTGCATCTGCAATCCAAAGTGCTAGTGGTGACTGGAGCACCTTAGCCGCCTGAATACGACACGCTTGAGACCCAGAGACCAAGAATGAAGCCACAGATTCAATGAAGGTAGCAACGTGAGGCTCTTTTGAGTGGGACAGCTTATGGTAGCCTAGATCTAAACTACGCGTCATAGCCGTCAGAAGATCGTGAGGAAACCGTGCTTCCTTGGTTAGATCCGTATCAGATTTCTCGACTCCCACTTCAGCGGGGGTAGCAATAGGAATGGCGAGGCAATGCGAGAGTAGAGAACTGATGGGCACGTAAGTGTCAAGAATGGGCAGTGCAGACAAACGGCGCGCAATTGGTTCCACAACCAAATTCGCGCAAGCGCCGTCGCCTTTCTCTGTCTTGACCAAATTTACAAGCTCTCCCAACAGACATGACCAGTCGGAACATGAATTTGGAAAATAGGTCATACCAGCCAAGAGTATGTTGAGTATGATCTCATAGTCGCGAGCTGTGACAGCATCGCGCTCGCGCGCAGAGTCGACTGGGAGAGATCTCAAAGCTCGTGATACTGCTTGTGCTGTTCCAGACCAGATTTTCTCCGCTAAATGTGGCGCACTAGTCGAGGCTGCTAAGCTCTTCACGCTCATTTCAGCACATTGACCAAGAAGCTCGAGACGTGACCCTCGAGAGATCCTTGCGTCGCAAGACGTCTCGATCAATCTGCCCACAAGTCGAGCGTACGATGGGATCGATGGCACTGTAGCAGATTCACTGCTGATCATGCGCAGCAAGTGGATGATGGGAGTATTCAGATTGTTCGTCAAGGAAGATGGACGGTGCGTCGGAGTACTGGAGGTCTGGAAGGCGCCGTCCTCGGTCTGTAGCATGACTTTCTCGGTGAAAGGCACTCCACCCAGAGATGAGATCATCGTCGTTGACAAAAAAAGAAAGATCTCCATGAATGCGTCCCATGCATCTTCGCCCTCAGCGTTTAGTGCTCCTGGTCCTGCAGCCCAAATCCGATGGAGCAAGCCGAGAACACTAGCAACGGCCTGCATGGACTCGCCGGAAGGAGTGATCTCCTTGCTTGAAGCAAACGAGAGCGCGCTTGCCAGTGCTCTCCAGGCGATGGCAATGTTCGATTTATCGATTGATTCGCGATCCCAAGCAGAATTCCTGAGAAGGGACTCAAACACAGCAAGAACAAGGCTTACTCTCGCGCGTACCCACCGAGACTCCAGAGACGGAAGCTCTTCCACCCCCATCCTTGCATTGTCGGTAATCCGAGTCTCAGTCCATACCTTTGCTTGTGAGCTCCAGAGCAAGTTCGCCACAACAAGCGCCGTGATATCACTTACGGCTGGATAGGCACAAAGAACGTTTGCAGATGGAGCAGCCACGTATTCCTCCCAGATGACATCGACATGGTGATAGGGCAGCGAGGGTCGGAAAGCATAATAAAGCAAATGATAGTAGCTGCTTAGCGCCAGTTGAGAGGGGAACAGCTCTGCTCTATCGGACTTCTTGCGTTCGAATTGCGAGAAGACAGGCTTACCCAACATCTTCAGCAACGAACGGCTCGTATTCTCATTGGGACTCACAGCGTAGATAAAGCGGTTCCAACCCACGATGGCTTGAGCTTTGATGGCTGATTCACTGCAATTAAAGCACTTTTGAAGAACAAGAACCCACTCCTTGAAATGGACCCACTGATCGAGAGTCCGCTTTTTACTTCGCAATAGCAGAACTATGATACTCCAAATTTGCGGGACATGGATGCCGGTTTCGAGAGCAGCGACCATGCGTGACATCCTTTCCTTGATCTCAGTCACTAATTTGCGTTTCCCTTCCAGGGGCCGATCGAAGAGTTGCTTAACGGTGTCGGAGAGCAAAGTTGTAGGGCCGGCAACCGCGGAAATTTGAAAGCCCAGCGCAATGGCTTTGACTCGAGTGTCTTTATTTGAATGGAGCAGGCCAGAGACGAGATGTTCGATCCATAATGCGGAATGTTGAATGAACAAAGACTTAAATTGGGTGAGAAGCCGTTGGTAAATGCTTAACCGATGGAACGAGATGGCTTTGCCAGAAACGTGATTGCTTAAATCTTTGAGCGCAGTGAGAAGACGCGTCACCCGCGAGGCCGTCATGATTTTTGGACTGAAGTTTTGCGTAGAGAGAATGGACAAGTAATGGGTGAGGACGGATTTGGCAGCTTTACTCTCCTGAAGCGAGGTGATCGCGTGCTCCACTAGGAAGATCTTGAAGTCCTCGGATACTTGCGTAGAAATGTCCGGTTGCCATATAAAAGCAGCCGCGAGCTTCAAGGCTTGATTCGCGATTGTTGTGTCCATCGGAGTGCCGTGTATGAGATCGCGAGTCACATCGCGCTGAATGAACTCCGTTATCAAGCCCAACTTGTCCCCAATTTCTTTACCCCCAGGTAGAGTGTCGTATGTTCGCAAAGCATTGAACAAGTTCATGTATGCATCTAGGCGGGAGGAAATACTCTCTCCCGTCAATTGCTGGACTACTGATTCCAGCAGCATGTCGATGGATTGGGTGGTGAATTTATTGACATTCGGTGACCATGCAGGTATTGGAGAGCTTGTTTCCTTGAGGATCGATTTGAAAGGCCTCCCTTCGAGTTCCGTACTGCTCCGAGGATGCGCTGGGCCTGACTTCGTCTTTTCCGGGTGTCTGCTGTCCGAGTTTGGCTTGGGCGATCCGATGACGGTGTGCAGCCATGGTGAGAAGTTGACTCTTTTGGAACCGTGACTCGATGGAGGAATCCTTGTCGTATTGGGAGTGTGCGCCGAGGCTTCTGGAGTTAGCAGAAGCCTTGCAGGTTGCTGCTCGTCGTCGTCGGTTCGGGAGCCCGGCCTAGGAGGAGTCGGAGGGCGAGCAGGGAGAGGGCCGGGGATCTCGACCATGGTTCAGGAAGAAATGAGATTATGAGACAGCCGGAGTGAGGAAGTTGAAGACCATTGCTAGATCTCAAGAGGGCGCGATTATGGTCCTTGAAACGAGTGTCGGCAGGTTTGCGTTGGGGACGAGCTGGCAAGGAAAACCTTGAAGAGCATCCGACCTCATGCATGGCCGTGAAAACTGCCTCGCGTGCATGTCGCGAATCGCGAATCGCGTAAAGTGGCCGTGGCCGCTTGCAGCCTCATCAGTCAGGCAAAAAGGCACCGACGACGGGCACGCGGGGGCCCGCCAGCTCATGTGTCAGATACCACGCGTTGTGGCACGCACAATGTACAAATGAAGGTACCGAATACCTTGATACTCCCATTATCTGACTCCTTGTTCGCCATAGATTAGGGAGGGTCTGAATCCTAAAACGTCCAGTCTAAATTGATTATTCAAAGGCCCCGCGGCGCAACTACTATTCAGTATTCACTCAGAATCTCTATTTGCTACGAACGATGCCCTTTTAGGTACTCAGCGGTCAACTTCCTCACAGTCATTGACAAGGCACCCGGATGAGTCTGCCTGCACGGATTGAGGTTCAGTAAGCCGTGAAGCAGAAAGCTACTGGTATGTGTAGAAAAAAGAAATAACTATACCGGAAGTAGAGCATCATCCAAGGGCCGACCGTCTATCGACTCTGTAACAATAGCCAACAATGGATCGATCCCGAAGCGCGGGTGGGGTGTACCATCTGGTTTCTCCAAGACGGCCATTGCTGCAATGGTTTCCCCGCGTCGCCCGTCGACCATCCATCCCTTTCTCAAGAACAAAATTGCGAGCAAGCGCTGCTTCACCTGCGAATCTCCGACGGACCGAAAGTGAAGGAGAACGGGCACTGTCTTCCGAAGCAGTGCGAGC
The DNA here is from genome assembly GCF_028827545.1 of Penicillium diatomitis. Lineage (NCBI taxonomy): Eukaryota > Fungi > Ascomycota > Eurotiomycetes > Eurotiales > Aspergillaceae > Penicillium > Penicillium diatomitis. Next base: position 249,204 of record NW_026623181.1, on the reverse strand, counting down.
CCTGTCAACCTCGCTATTTGCCTTTTTGACAAGGCCAGGTCGGAAAGGGAGTAAACTTTTCTGTTCCGACGGGCCCCAGCATGAGCCTAAACCAGCTGCAAGGAGCAGGTACGGAGGAGCTCTTGGTCACTATCTATGCCGATCCTCACAATACTCTCGCAAACTCAATATCAAATAACTGATCAGCCTTCACAGCCAAGCTGCAGCGAGTAACCCAGTTGCTCGCCTCCTTAAAGGACAACTTACGGGAGAGCCGTCTGACACCAGCACGTGAGTGTCGCTTTGCAAGTCGCTGTTCGCGAATTTCGATTGCGGGTACTAATGCGAGGGCTAGAGAAAAGCGAGTTACTTCTGGAGCTGCGCCAGCATGGCACAAATCCCGTCGACGCGGGGCCGATTTATTGCAGTGATGTATCTTGCTCATCCACCTGATCATTAGCTCCCGAATATGTGACACTCTGACGCCCTCGTAGGGAATTGAGTTACTAGCACGATATGGTCTTGAAGGAGAGACAGTCGATGTTCGACGTGCTGCACTGCGTTGCGTTGCCAACGCCCTTCTCCTCGATGCAAGCATGCGCCAGGTCTTTGCAGACACTGGACTTGGGGGCAGACTCGCTGAAAGGCTGAAGGTATCGAGTAACCATCATGCGCTGCATTTCGATAATTCTAACGAAATTCATTTGCGCTCATTAGACCGATAACTCAGAGGACGAGATGGTCACAAGTCGAATCTTGTTCCTTTCAACTTATGACAGCAACTTGGACTTTGAGGTCCTTTTCAAAGATCATTCATTGGGCGACAATGTCAACTTTGTACGAGGAACCCAAAATTTACAAGTCACTCTACATACTAACGGCAGTCTAGCAATTGGCCCGGCACGCGAAGCAGTTCCCCAAGAGTGGACGGAAGCCGCTTACGCAGATGGACGAGTTGGCTCTTATCGATACATTGAAACTGGTCTTTAATGTTTCGAAGTTGTATCCTGATCTCGCCAGCACTTTTTCCCCGTCTATTCAGTCCATACTGAAGATCATCAGCAGAATCGACATTCCAGCCAGGCCACTCGATGGACTGATCAGCTATTTGATCAACTCACTTTCTGTATTGGATCTTGAGGGGAAAAAAGAAAAGCATTTTGAGAGCAACCCCTTGTTCCCCAAGTTCAATCAGAACTGCAATGTTGACAAGTTGATCAACATTCTTGACCGGGCAGTATCGATCTACCGCCCCGAGGAGCTTGAAGAAAAAGCTGTCCCACTTCTACACTCGCTCATTGTCGTGCATGAAGTTGCTCCAGACGGCCCTCGCAAGTACATGCAATGGCTTCTGTTGCCCGAAGACAATGATCGCAGTCTGCCAATTGGGCACTCTGACACGCTATCCTCGAAGCTGTTGCAGCTTTCCACCAGTCCATACCCGAGCCTGAAGACAGGAATCTCCGAGCTTATGTTTGTTCTATCGGGCAAGGATGCTGAAAATCTCACGCGCAGAATCGGATACGGCTTTGCTGCCGGCTTCCTGGCCTCCCGTGGAATGGAGATACCCCAAACTGCCGGTGAAGCTTTTGCCACAAACGAGGACGGTGGCCTTGATGAAGAGGTGAATCCAGTCACAGGGCAGCGATTGGCAGCTGAGCCCAAGGATACAGGCCCACCAATGACTGATGAGGAGAAAGAGAGGGAAGCTGAAAGACTCTTTGTCTTGTTCGAGAGGTAGGTTCTGATCCAAGATCTTGGGGAACTACTTGCCATATACTGACCCTGACATACTACAGAGCGAGGGCAAATGGTCTCATTAGCGTTGAAAATCCTGTGGCTCAGGCAGTTCGGGAAGGCAGATTCGAGGAACTCCCTGACGACGCTGATAGTGACTAAACACATTGCCATTGAGCGAGGGCTGCGATATGACTCTATTTGAATAAACAATGCATAAGAGAATCCATTTTACCGTTGTCACACCTTTAAGAAAAGCATAGACTGCGAACGGAGAAGTGGATTACAGGCTGCATTTTCACGCAGTGCCGCAGCAGCACCGCTGATACTGTAGTAAAAGTTCATACATCTTTATGACCTTCGACCCGCTGAGTACAATTGCAGACGCCCAAATTTACCAAATTTGCCAAATTCGCTGTCGCCGGAGTCGAGTCTTGAGCCCGAGCTGAGCCAGTCTATCATTCCATTTGAATAGCTTCGGTCAGCGCCTCTCGACTTCAAAGGAATGCATTCGAAGCGCTGGGAACCACAGAGGTGCCACTCGGAGGTTCCCGTGCGGGCGGCGGCATGACGTACCGTGGATCGAGACGACTCATGAACGGCAGTATTTCTCTCCGCCTGCCGAAAAATTGTACGCGGGGCAAAGTTGTCTTTACTTAAAGTCACACGATTTTTCCTACGATCATTTTTTCGTTACAACTACACTTTCTGACGCACTGAAATCGTCGAAATTCCCGTCAAGATGTCGAAGCCATTTGATCCCGAGCAGGCTGAGAACCTGGAGGATGTATGTCATTTACGTCTGCACCAATTTGCGGGGTCACCAGGAAACTAATCAGGTTCACAGATGGAGAAGCAGTTTGCTGTGAAGGGTCAGTCGCATGTTATTTTAGTCGCGTCGCATACATGCCAATGCCTGTCTTGTCAGAATGGTATGATCGCACGAACATCCGCTGACCGTTATATCTCGAAACAGCTGTTGAACACCTCATGACATACTGGGCGATTCTTGAGAAGGTCAAGGGCTCGCAGTTGCGCCTCACTAAGATGGATGATGAAATCCACGAATCTTTCATGGCCGAATTCCCCGACTTCGATCCCGCTGCCACCGTCGACGAGGATGAAATGAAGAGCAAGGCCGGGAAGGAGAAATGGCGCAATTGGATCAACAAGTTCGACAAGAAGATTGAGGACTTCAACTTCGGTACTATCATTCGCACTCGTGCGGATGCTGAATACGATCAGGACACCACTGTGTTCGGTGAGTCTTCAAAAATGCCCTCACGGTATTTGCGCCTATTCACATTCGCTAATCGCAACTCTAGGTGTGCGCATGCAATTCTATGCCATTGAAGTTGCTCGGTAAGATTTGTCGCCTTGGTCAATACTATACTTGAAGCTAAGCCGTACTAGTAACCGTGCTGGACTGAATGACTGGATCTATGAGCGTGCTCAGAAGGCCAGCTCTTGAGTTCGATCTGCCTCTTTTCCTCCCGAATCCTCCCTCCTCGACGATATTGCATAACACAGCACCTAAGAGGACACCTGCTCAGCCCAGGAGGCTAATGACATCAAAGGCCCAGAAGGAAGCGCTCCGCTGGCTGGATTCATGGCCTCCTTGGGGCATTACATAAGAATGACAGTGATGATGAATGCGATAGAATGTCTATATTTTTTTTGGATGGCTGTGGCCGCTAGACTCGAAAGTCTTTTCACACAGGTCTCACATTATACCCGGAATGAATGTTTCTCAATTTGGACAACCGTGCTTTCGTCTTCATGTTCTATAACTTAGTCTATCCTCGCTCGCCAAGTCTGGAGCATGCACCTATAGAATGATATGGGGGACTAGAGATTTCCTCGCGAACAGCGTCCACAAGCGGACCTTACTTTGCGCCAGAATTGACACTCTCATTGAAGGCTTGTCATAGCCCAGGCAAATATTTCAGTGTCTTTCCTTGTCTATCAGCCTACATGCTGACGCGGAGCTGAGAACAATGATTTGCCGTCGCATTGTTGTCTGGAGCAACCCCACATGACTGTCTAAGTTCCACTGTGACAAGGAATCACTTTTGAGACAAAGAAAGACCGTCAGTTATCTCGAACACGACTCAGGCGTAGTCAAAAAGTTTCGATTTCTTTTCCAACAACTCGACTCTTCGACTCCAGGACTCGACCTTGTCTTACTACACTAAATCCATTCGTGTCACTGGTGACTTGTGCATATCCCCAGAAATGCAAACCAACGATGCGGTACCTCAGGAAACATTGCCAACTACTAAGCCTTCACCTAGTTGGAAATCCTTGCTCTGTTTCACCGACCGAAGACACATGCTGCCTCTGCTCACTGGAGCTGTCCTTGCGTTGCTTGCCGGTTTGGTAACACCTGCGCTTGCTATTTTCCTGGGAAATGTCTTCGACGTCTTTACATCTTACGGAGCCGGACAGATCACGTTCGAGGATCTTCACAGCAAAATTGTCGCTAGCTGCTTTGGGATGCTGGGTCTCGGTGCTGCTGGATGGGTGCTGAGTAGCACCTACTTTGCGGTTTTTATCGCATTCGGTGAACTCCAAGCCTCGAATATTCGGAAGAGGCTGTTTGCAGAACTAATCAAGCGAGATGTTGGCTGGTATGAGGCTCAATCAGAAGGCTCGGGGGCTTTGTTTTCTGGTATTCAAGCGTATGTGGTCCTCTCGTTCACACTGGAACAGTTCTCTAACGGGTTTGACAGCCACATTCACGACCTCCAACTAGCGGTATCTCAACCTCTTGGCCTGCTTTTGCAATATTTTTGTCGATCTCTGGCGTCCTTGGGTCTTGGACTCTACACATCTTGGAAACTATCTTTGGTCACTCTCGCGGCTATCCCACTGTTCTCGTTCATCATTGGCTTTATCTCAAAAAGGATGAAATTTAGCATCGAAGCGCAACAGGCAGAACTCTCACAAGCCTCAAAAGTCTCCAGCAATGCCGCCAGCTCGATCGATGCTATCAAATGCTTGAACGGGCAAAATATTGAATTGACCAATTATTCTGCCCATATTGAGGCATCCGCGACCCATTATCGTCGCCAGGCGCGACTTAACTCCTTGCAAATCTCATTTGTACGATGGATGGTGTTCGGGATGTTTGTCCAAGGATTCTGGTACGGCAGTTCGCTTGCTCGAGCGGGTGAGCTGACCCCGGGCGAGGTGTTGAGAACATTTTGGGCCTGTTTGACTGCAGCCCAGTCCATTGAGCAGGTGTTGCCCCAGATGCTAGTGCTTGAAAAAGGAAAGGTCGCAAGCTCTGTCCTCACGTCAATACTACATCGGCAATCGCCTCACTTTTCCGCAGTCGAAGCCAGAGGTATGCTTTATCCGAAGCACTGCGAGGGCGATATTGAAGTGAACAATGTGGGTAGTCTATCAAGCGACAATATGGCGAACTTGTGGTGGAACTACGAGCTCACATTGGATGTAGGTATCTTTCGCATACCCGAGCCAGCCTGGTCGAATCGTGCTCGAACCGTCGACGTTCTTCTTTCCTGCTGGAGAGACCACCTTTGTCATCGGCAAGAGTGGTTCTGGGAAAACTACACTCGGTCAACTTTTGATGCGCTTTTACCCCTGCCGGTCCGGCGAGATACTGATCGATGGCAATTCGATTGAGAAGCTTGATATCAATTGGGTCCGGAACAATATCACTCTGGTGGAGCAACGCAGTGTCCTTTTCAATGACTCTGTTTTAAAGAACATTGCATTCGGACGGCATAAGCATGAATCAGTTTCTGCTGAGGACGTTCAGGGTTCCATTAAGGTTGCAATGCTACAAAATGTGCTAGATGCGCTGCCTAAAGGCCTTGATACCTGCGTTGGGCCCGGTGGAAATCATCTGAGTGGGGGACAAAGACAAAGAGTCGCGATAGCTCGAGCCAAGCTTCGTGACACTCCGATCTTGATCATGGATGAGCCCACTAGTGCTTTGGATCCTGTGAATAGATTGGCTGTGATGAATGCAATTAGGGAGTGGCGAAGAGGGAAGACCACCATCATTATTACCCACGAAATGGCTCATATCAATGAGCGAGATTTCATATACATCCTCGAAAGTGGGCGTATCGTGCACAGCGGGTATCGAGATGCGATCGAAAAACAACCTGAGGCCGAGAAATATTTTCGGAAGGACACTCAGGATGATTCGAGTGCTGAAGGTGGACTGAATCCTGCACTGACGGTACGGGACTCTGCTCTCTCCTGGGAAGGTCTAACTCGCCAGATTTTGTTACCCCAGTCTGCGTTGACTCGATCTGCACATCGCGGGTCTCAGAACTTCGGCGGGCAAGCTCACCACCGGGCAACATCGTGGTCTGATACGTATGAGCAAATACTATCAAGGGAAGAAGTGCGCTCAATCGACAGTACAATGCTGGGTATTACCTATAATGTCAGCAAACGTGGGTCAATTATAGGCATTCCAAGAAGAGATCTTTCGCCTATTCGCCCAAGCTCATGCTATTCAAGGCCTATGGTGGAATTGGAGATGACTTCATTACAGCGCAGTGACAGCAAGGGCAGTCAGCCGAGTCCTGAATCTGCTATTTTTGCCGCCCAACGCGAGGCTATCCATGACGTCGAACCAACAACCAGGTCCAAACGGCATAAAGAAAAGCCTACAGGCTCTATGTACAACATCATGCGAAGTGTCACGCCAGCTTTGACATCAAATCAAATAGTGATATTGTTACTAGGAACACTTTCAGCACTGGCCCACGCGAGCGCAACTCCAATTTTCTCCTATTGCCTTTCACAATTGTTCAGCACCTTCTATGCTGGCACCAATAGCGATAGACTCACAGTTATGTGGTCCTTGGCCGTGCTAGGTGTATCGATTGGGGACGGACTGGCTTCATTCTTCATGCATTACTTTCTGGAGTATTGCGGCGAGGCCTGGATGAACTCCCTACGCAAAAGAGCCTTCGAGCGTATACTTGATCAACCTCGAGCCTGGTTTGAGTTGCAATGCAACAGCTCAGCCAGACTCACGGCTCTCCTCGATCAGAATGGTGAAGACATGCGAAATCTGCTGGGTCGCTTTGCTGGATTTGTAGTGGTGGCAGTTTCAATCACAGTGATGGCCATCATCTGGAGTTTGATAGTCTGTTGGAAATTAACGTTAGTTGCTCTCGCGTGCGGGCCTCTCATCTACGCGATCACCCGCGGGTTTGAAGGCGTGAACGCTTTATGGGAACATCGATGCACCGAGTCGAATACACTGATCGCGGAAATTTTCACGGAGACTTTTTCAGAAATTCGCACTGTCCGGACTCTAACATTGGAAGGCTATTTCCATGATAAACACAACAAGGCGTTATCAAAAAGCCTTGTAGTTGGGTTAAAACGGGCTTGCTATACAGGCCTATTATTTGGTCTGCTGGAGTCCACGGTCATGTTTGCAAGTGGTAAGCAAAGATCTTGCCCTCGACTCTCGCTCCGTATTACTGACGCACATGTAGCTTTGATATTCTATTATGGTGCCATTCTTGTGGGTGCAGAATTTACCGTGAATGACGTGATGATGGTGTTCTCTCTCATTCTCTTCAGCATCGGATATGCAGCCCAAATCTTGTCATGGAGTAAGTTGCGCAAATGAATCAGGTTGTGAATGACTCGTCGCTGAGTTCTGCTCTAGTCCCTCAAATCAACACCTCTCGCGAAATTGCCACGCAGCTCTTGCGCCTGGCGAGCCTGCCCAACAACAATTCACATGAGCATAAAGGACAGTTCAGATCTTCGAATCTCACTCCCATCCAATTCATGGGCCTGGACTTCAGATATCCATCCCGGCCTGAGACTAAGGCCCTTAAGAGCGTGTCTTTTTGCATCGCCCGACATTCATGTACCGCCATCGTTGGCCGGTCTGGCTCGGGCAAATCGACAATTGCATCATTGCTGATGGCGCTTTACGAGGCACCGGGGTCCAAAGACGGTCGGCCGACTGTAAAACTTGGCGGCCATGACATTTCACACCTGCATGTACCAACTTTGCGGTCTCACATCTCCATGGTTTCGCAACAGCCCATCATCTTTCCAGGAACTATTTACGATAACATCAGCTATGGGCTCGGTGACAGGGCATCTATTCAGAGTGTACGTATGGCTGCAGAGGCGGCGGGGGTTGATGACTTTATTCAGTCACTTCCCAACGGATACTTCACTGTGATTGGAGATGGGGGTATTGGTCTGTCTGGCGGCCAAAGACAACGTGTAGTCATTGCTCGTGCGTTGCTTCGAAAACCGCAAATCTTGATCTTGGATGAAGCTACTTCGAGTCTTGATCCTGCTGGGGCTGAAATCGTCCGTCGGACTGTGCAAGACCTGGTCGCATCGCGCGATGATCTCACTGTGATCATCATCACTCACGCAAAAGAGATGATCGAGATTGCTGATCATGTTGTGGTTTTGGATGAAGGATCTGTTGTCGAAGATGGCACATACCGAGATCTTTCGAGGAGAAAGGGTGGAAGATTGTACAACTTGATAAATAGTCCCGAGAACACGTAGTGGCCGTGTTGTCTTCCATATGTTTTTCTCAATTGTTGCAGATGTTCCGGGGAGTTTGTTCACCTTGTTTCGGATTGCGGATTAACTTACATCAATGATATGTAGTATTTGATTTAGACTGCGACATCTTCTTGAAGAGGTGGGCATTCGTTCAACGAGACTTACACACTTGACTCATGACTTGTCAATGACTAGCCTCCTCTGCAGGGCTGTATTTAAGCTTTGAGCAAGTGGTCCTTTTCTTCATGAGGCTCTGTGATGCCAAGACTGTGTCTTGCCAATGTCCTGCGGGGCTCGTCCCTCTCGACTGGCGCGGGCGTTAATTTGTGCGGAGCGCGTCCACTCAACGACTCACGAACATTGGGAAATCTGCATATTCTCAGACAAAATCTTATATACTCAGTTGCTTTCTCCAAGGCGACACTATTTGAAAAGCAAATTCACTCTATAAAATCCAAACACAAACCCTTTCTCTTCTTTAACTGGGATCATGGCCAAACCAACCATCATCTTCGCGCCGGGTGCCTTTTGCCCCCCGAAGATCTTCGATGGCCTCTCCCAGAAATTAAATGAACATGGCTATACATGTTATGTTGTCTCATTCCCATCCGTCGAGCAAGCGAGCTCAGTCAGAGACCTCCAGCCAGATATTGACGCCGTGCGCAGACTCGTCCAGCCCGAAGTCGACGGCGGCCGAGAAGTAATAGTCGTTTCGCATGGCTGGTCTGGTCTCCCCGTCAGCAGTTCCCTAGACGGTCTGGGGCGATCAGAACGTGCAAATCAAGGCAAGAGTGGCGGGGTGACCAAGTTGGTGTTTGTCGCTGCGTTCATCCCCCAGGTGGGCGAGAGTATGATCAGCGCTTTTGGGGGACATTTGCCGCCGTGGCATGTTCGTGATGTAAGTGACATGATCACCAAGCAACTTTGAAGTCTTACCTCGGCGGATGCCTCTACTATAATGCGGCCGTGGTCCCTGGGAAGAGAGGATGGTTCACAATTCATGTGGCGCTAATGAGTTTGGTTAGGAAACCACTGGCACTGTGACAGCCAGCGATCCATTCGCGTTATTCTTCCATGACGTTCCCAATGGTCGAGAATGGGCCCAATCGCTCCGCCCTCACGCATGGTCCACAATGGCATCACCCGCTACAAGTGCGGCTTACTTGAAGATTCCTTGCTCATATCTGCTCTGTGTCAACGACTTTGCCTTGCCTCTTGTGGTCCAGCAGTTAATGGCTGATCGTGCTCAGCGAAGGGGGGCCGTCATGGAAACGGAGAAGATCAATTCGAGCGACTCGCCTTGGCTGGCAGTCCCTGATGATGTGGTAGCTTATCTACGGAGACAAGCCGGGGAAACTCTCCAGTAATGGATTCTGCAATTACATGTATATATTCGGCTAGATATTCGGGAGGGGCTTGATACGTTAGATCAGAAGCTTCATGGTTTCCGCTATTCCGGAATGACTTTCACAAATAAGTATCACAGAAAGAATGTAGACTAGGGCAAGCAAACCCAAACAAGAACCCAATTCCATCCCATTTCCTGACAGAACTCGCGTTACAGGCTGCAGGGTTTCCTCTTCCTCAGTATGTCAATAAGGGAGCATACGAACTCTCGAGATAGAGGGAGTTTCCTACTTGTGAGAAAGTCTCCGCATAGCCTGCTTCAAGCCGGAAAACACCTTTTTTTTCTTGTCTTCTGGTGCCGGGCCTGATGAGACCTCCTGCGAGTTGTGCGCGTTTTCCTGACGAACAGGGTTGTCTGCAAGAGCTTGAACACTGGAGGTGCCTCCACCGCCACCCACAGTCACAGTCAATAGCTTTGGATTCGAGTCAAACACGCTTCCAGACTGATCCTCCCCATTGCTGGGAGCGACGTCATCGTAGGGGAATGCATAACCTCGATGGTCGAGAGAGATCTCATGACAGATCCGTGAGTAGTGGTTTGTCACAGGGTTCTGGTAATAGTCGGCCACTGTCGCCCCATTCGGTTGCTGTGAGTTGCTCAGCAAGGTCGATCGATTGAATGCGGCCGCGAGTCTGGCAGTCACGGCATCTTTGATGCCATTGCCGGAGACTGCAAAGGCACCAGAACTGTTGCTGAAGATGTCGGCAGTCGAGGGCTTATCGTAGGAAAAGTTCTGGGAGGTAAAGTCGAGCTTGCCCTGAGCTACATTCGCTTGAAGATTGCCAGCCCCGCCTTGTGTGTTGACTGTCAGGTCGTTGTTGGAGTACTTGTCCCAGACTTGATTCACGTACGAATCGTAGTAATTCTTGAACAAGGAATTATCCAGAACAATGCCCGTATTGGGGGAAGCAGCGCGGAGCTGTCTTCCATTGTTGCTGACAATCAACTTGTCCCATCCGGCCTGGTCTTTGGCATTCTGCTGTTGCAGTGCCGAGCAGATCCTTCCCAATCCATCTGATGGCAATCCCAAAACAGAGTGAGAAGCGCCCGACGTGTTGGTCAGGGTCAGCGCAATGGGCAGGGACACAAAGTCGACCATTGTGATATTCGCATATAGTTGGAAGGAGTTCCACGTGAATTCACAAAAGTCCCAGTACAGGTTGTAATTGGGATCAGACGGGTTGGACGAAGAGGGTTCAACGAGTGCAGGTCCAGGGTTCACATAGAAGGTGAGCTTGCCATCGCGGACAAACCACAGTCGACCTCCCGCGATGTGTGGAATCGAGACTGTTTTGGTACTGCCAGCAGGGCCCAGTGGGATTGCACAGTCTTGATCCAGCGCACTGAGGGTGCTGGAGGGAGACGCCGGGTAGTACGGCGTTTTACCATCTGCTTGAATCAAAACGAGAGCGTTGTTTCGATCAATTGCGTATCCGGTAATGTACGCATAGACCGTGTCGGAGCCAGTCTCGTTCTTCAACGCAAAGTCCAGAGTTGCCATCTCGGCGGTGGCTCGGAAGTTGATAAGAGATCAAGACAGATGAGAGAGGGGAAAGCCCAACCAAAGACAGATCTCCAAGCTCTTGTCAGGGCGCCACACACTTGGCTTGGCCGGAGACGGGCGATAATATAGGCGTGTATAACACCTGAAGGCTAAGCCGGGCAAATAGAATTTGGATAGGAAGCAGTGTATGGGTCCACTCAAGGACGGGATGAGATCATGAGAAGCCACCAACTCGGGCAGCACAGCAGGATTTCAAATCTCAGGTACCAAGTGGTAGGATGCCCAGGAGGTCCAGACTCGAGCTGGAACGTCTTCACCCAGCGTCGGGTTATATAGGTCCCAGAAAAGGCAGGGACTACGACTTTTACACCCACCATCGGATGCTCAGTCAAGCAAAGCTGACTCGGTCCGGTGATCCGTCCTTGCGACGACTTGGCACGTCCATCTTCCAAACTCTTTGTCCACGGTAACCATAGTAATTGGCTCATGCCTTGTTCCAAAGACCATGGCAATCAATCCTTCACGGACGATGAGCTGCCACTCTCGGCACATCTTGAAGTCTATGTCGAGTCCGACCGCAAGAGGGTGCAGGCCGGCGATCATGCCGGGTGTGCAGATGATCTTATTGCCGCGTGGCGACCCATGGAAACGGTCTTTGACTTTGCGGGGCAGCCTTCTCCACGGGGAAAGCCTGTCCACGCTGTCATGCATGATGGAAGTACCGAGTTTGGAGAGATCGTCGACATGAACGGCATGAACAGGCCCGGCAGGCAAGGGCCGGTCAAGGCAAGGGAGCACTGGCGCCTCCTCAGGCTCCTGCTCATGTGCGGTGTGTCAGTACAAACAACTCCATTTTATCCTTCCTTCTAAGCCGGGGCGTTGAGGCTCACAATGGATGCTGGTAGCTTTTCTCTTCACTCCCTCGAGTAAACAAAGTTCCACAATGTAACCTCTTTTGACATGCTGATGCGTCATTCGCACAATGAAGTAATGATCAACTGAGCCTCTCCATAACCGATGGAGTAAGTTAATGAGTGCTGAACTCTGTTCTGAAAGAGTAGTCCAATATGCTACCTGTAAGGGTCTGAGGTGACAAAGATCATCTTTTGTTTTCGAGATCCTTTGATTCGTTGTGCAAGACGGTCGGCTTTGGAGAAAATAGAATCATAAGTCGAATAAACACTGCACTGGAACGATCTGGGATCAGTATAGTTTTCTTTCGGCAACCTAACATCCTTCCGTGTAACCCCGATCCACAGCTTTCACGTAACAAGTTCGCTGGATCGCAAACCAGGAACGCTGCGTTGACTCACATGCCCGTCGTCGGACGGTTGATCCAAGAAAGTTTGTTGATCAAGAGAATAATCCAGGTGGTCACAGTCAAGGTTGGATGCTGCAGACTTGGATCACGCTCATTTCTGAATCTTCAAGTTCGAAGAAGTCAAGGAAGGGCATCAAGTATCACTTGACTAGGCAGGGATCTTGTCACCCTAGGATTCATGGCCGATCAATCTCGAGGACATCTAAACATCTTGATGGACTGACACCACCACTGTATGATCTCCAGTTCTTGCCGTAAGCTGAGCTAAGCATTCTCTTTGATTCCATCCAAGATGTGATGGAGTCTCTTAGGTATGTCCACTTGTCCAGTATTGAGCTGTGTCAAGCTTCTAGGCGGTAATGTAGACCAAAGAAGCACCAGCACCTGGGCTCGGAGGTCTCGTTTCCATGGATGTGTGTTGCAATCCTGTGTCAAAACCCGTGTGGGTGACTGTTCCTGGTAACAGACGATCGGGAGAGATGCAGTGTTGATGAAAGGTATCGAAGAGGGCCCCACCACACTCCTCAAGGAAACTAATTGTGATCGGGTCTGTTCCGATCATCAGGGTATGAGTAATAATATTCAGAAGCCGGGATCAGCTGGCTGTGAGCGGTATTCATCAGGGCAGGGTCGATCACCAAGCCAGAGTGTTCGCTTCAGCTCAGTTGTGAGGTAAATCAGTTGCGATATTGACGCGAGCGGAAGGGTTGCAATTACACGATGGGTCTACAGTAGCCTACTCAATTTTAGCCTGTTTGTGTATAATAGAGTAGAATGTGACTTTGGAGTGTACTATCAAAGACAATATAGGTGAGTGTAGGATATACGTGATCATCAAGTTACCAGTACTGTGCAGAAGCTGGATGTTTACGATCCTGTCTCTACTGCAGTGGATAACTGAGATCGGTTCGAGGGCGCCGTGCTCCAATTAAGCATTCAACTGTCTCTCACGCCGGGCATGATAAGTCTGCCCTACTAAGTGGTGGAGATAATGAAACAAAACATGCTCAATTCTCTAGACTGGTACAACAAGACTTAATGTAATGATAGAGAGGTATGAACTTGGCTTTGTACGACCGACCGGAGATGGACAGAACACATCAACACAGTCTATACTCTATCCTTCAATCCATTCACACCGTTGTGACTCAGCTCTAAATATTCCAATTTAATCGCTACACTCGCGGCATTGGGTCACCGAAACGCCGAGATGAATGGAATCTCTTGCTTGTCACTCTTATCAGATATTCGGCGTGCATTGACTGTCTCAGATAGTCATAGACCACGGAACACCGCAGCTTCTCGGTCAAAGCTCAGACCCTTGAGCTTTGGGCGGCCTAATTGAAATACTCGGCCTCCACCAATACACGGTAGGGGTGCCTTCGAGCTTCATGACAAAAAGAAACATACAGAACGGTCATCGTGGAAGAGGATCAGAGTAGTCGCTCAGATCGTGTTCGCCGAGGACAATGAGCGCACATCTCGTTGACATCACTTATCGCTAGGGATCCAAGACACATGGATCGGAATCCACGTAGTATGTAGTATGTACTATGTACAGTACCAGCAACCCGCCAAGACAAGACCGCCGTCGTCATTCAGTCGGAGGCTGCTGCATCCTTCGGTCGCGAAAGGTTCAACTTGCTTCAGATGCGACAGGGCTCGTCAACTAAGGTACCAAGCAAAACTCAGCCTTGACATTGCAGTCTTCCTGGTTCCGCCGTCTGCCCAAATTGAACAGACTCGGAGCGAATCTCCCGAGTGGGCAACGCCCCTGTGGCTGGGACATTGCCGCCATCTGTTGCGTCGATCCGCTCCTCACGCTGATTGAGATGAAAAACACTGGGTCCGCAGGATAATAATAGGCATCAGGCACTGAGCCACTGTCTTAGACCACGCACCCGTGTGGTCGACTCCACTTGTGCCTAGAAACGGTGCCCCATTCTCAAGATTGCTGATTTCCAAGTTCCCTCAACAGTGCGCGGAGGCTGGAATTCGTTCACCTCTCACTCACATCGCAGACCTCTCTCCCCACGTTTCATCTGCTTTTCATCCCACATTCCGCCATCCCTTGATCCTCACTGAGTTGCGCGGCGGCCCTTCCATGTGTGGGCAAGATCAGTAGGGCCCACCGCCCGTACTCCGCCACGATGTATCTCCCGCGAAAACGAGAGCTCAGCCGTAAAAACAGCGTCTTCATCATTGTAAGTGCTCGTTCGGGACCGTGCAGACATGACACGCTGCACATCTTGTCATTTAGCCGCAGCTGTTCGATGTGAAAATGACAGAAGGTAGTGCGAGAGCTGACTGAGTTCGTCTCTCAGTGTGTCTCGGTCTTGATATCCCTGATTATCCTCAGCGTTTGCAGTTATTCGGTCGCTCGATGGCTGCGAGTGCGCTATTCCGAGCCCAAGTACCTTCCCGGTCACATCTTGAAACGACAATGGAGACAATGGCGCCCGGGTAATTCATCGTATGGACAGGTGCCGACCCATGGTCAAGCTAATGGTCACGACACCTCTTATCGGGGTGCTGGACAGTCTGGCCCAGAGATGACTTCTCGATCTTCCGGCAACGCCCGCAACAACAATCACAATGACAGCAATAATGGTCCGCAGCGAGAGACCTCAATCCGCTCCGTGATGACGCTGCCGGCGTACTCCGCAAGTCCCAAGCCGACAGAACAGGTCATTGCGCGCGAGGGAGAACGTGCTGGAATGGACATGGTTGTGGAATTCCCCGAGACGGCAGAGGAAGAAGAGTCTCGTCGAGAAGATCAAATGGAAGCTCTCTATCAACTTCGGGTACAACGACGGTATCAGTTGGCCGTCCGTGAGGCTCGTCGTCGGGAGCGTCGGGAGGCTCGGGCCCGTGGAGAGTCGATCCGTCTCGATGAACTGCGCCAGGATTTGCGCGATCGTGGTATTAACTCTTCCTCTGCGGCCTCGTCTATCATTGCGGAATACCGAGCCCGTGAAAGAGAGCGCCGAATCGCGAGCGTGAGCTACGCTGACCTCGGTCATGTTCGACATGATGGCACCCGCCTGCGGGCTGATTCTCACAATTCCGACTCCGACCAACGCCCTCTTCTCCAAAACGCAGATATGCAGGAGTCTTCGCCTTCATTGACCACCGTACCTACGACTCGCTCTCAGGTGCAATCTTTTGCGTCCACGGTCTCTGTTGATGCGGATTCGCTGGCCTTGCGTCCGGTTTCCACCCACGCATCGTCCGTTCGACCCGTCGCGGCCGTGGTTGAAGAAGGAGACCTAGGTACGTTCGAACTGCCACCCCCGGGGTACGATCAACTCGACTGGGGGGAGGCCCCCGCCTATGAGGGTCCCATCAACCAGTCAGCCAGGGAGATTCGATTGCCGGAGATTACTCGGTTGCCATCGATCCACATCAACCTCGCGAGTCCGATCTCGAATTCTCCTGCGACTCCCACGCCAGTTGAGGACGTGGTGTCTCAGCAGCCTAACTTGGCCTCGGGAAACACTGCGGTAGAGGCGGAAGTCTCACCAGAAACCGCTGCGTCCCGGGATGTCACAGCCGAGTCGAGCGACAGACCATCGGCAGGACCACCTGCTTAGTGGTGCAGATGGCGCTGTAAGGGTAGTCTCCGACGTGTTGGAGCATAGTAATGGCCGGGAATCCCTCGCTGCAGACGAGTTCGTCCCACGGCCGTGGGTCCGTTTAGAGCATAGCTCTTCTTTCCTCTTTTTCTTTTCACTGCCCGGTGGATGTAAGTTTCACCTTGGCGTCATGATCTTGCAGCTTTTTTGGCACGAATAGCGAGGCGTTCGGTTGGGATTTGGGACTATGTAGCGTGAGATCAAATTCAGCGGCTGCGGCTTCACTCCGGAGTGAGTAGTGTAGTCATCCACCTTTAGAGAAAAGGTCATTTCTCCCCCACACTTCCACTCATTCATCAAGAACAATGATTATCTAAGATGGCGTACACAAACCTACCTTCCATTGATCTCGCTACGATTGACCGCTGGCAGCCCCACGTGTAGCTGCGCTCGTTCATGCATGTGTTGACTCAATAAAGCTGAGATAGATCTGACTTCGTTTCCGAAAATGCTACATACCTTCCAATACAGTGTATGGGTCAAAGTTGGTCCGTCAATGACACCTAGTCGGTTGAGTACGCGTGAAGTAGCCTGCGCCAGTCGAAAGTCTCCAGCTTGCGTTGAACAACAAATTTACTACCTGGGCATCCCTTTAGAATGGAAGAGGTAAGTGCCAGAGTACATACCTTCCAGTAGGAGCGACGTTCAAATTCCAATAAACATGTGCCTTTTTAAGCAGAACCACAATCCGCCTCAGAATATCCATGTCGGTCCGTGAATCTCGTTGGTTGTGTGTACTGTATATGGTCTATATACTGTATAGTGTGGAATTGGAACCAACGCATATACATCAAGGTTGCTGCACCTGCTCCCGGAATCTCACTCACGTAGTTCAAGGCAATACATGGTAGGAAACGCTGTTCGATCGATTCGACTATTCCCTGCTAGCATGCGTCTCGTTTTCTCTCGGGCATACATACAATATTTTCCTACGCAAACGGGGCAGGTCAACGACCTATCTTACATCTTTCTTATCACTGGGCATTTGTCTGTCGAGATCCATGGCGGAGTTACCGTAGGCTGCATTCCAATCAGGGTTACGATATGCCTTCATGGCTAGCGCTTGACGTCGCAAGGTCCAACCATTGATCCATACAAGGCAAGAACTCTGATTTCTGTACAGGTGATTTCGCATGGAATCATGGAGCCCTGTAGTACATAGCTTGCTCAATTGAACCTTCAGAACACCTCCACGGTGCTGGTGTTTGGTCGCAGTGTCCTCGGCCAGAGTGGGTCGGGTAGCCGTGAGGGTGCATAATTGGCCAAGACGCGCGATCAAAACATTCCCAGCCTCCAAAACAAAACCCACCCCCAAATGGTGTTCCGCAGTCATTAGACTCCATCTGCAGTTCTGCACATTTGCGTTTCACACTCCATGTTTGGCAGCCAAGCTCTTTACCCATCACACCTCGCAGACTGATTGCTTTCCAGTCGGGACTACTGAGCATGCCGCTTTCAGACTTGGACTTCACCGTGTCCGACTTCGACCCCGAACACGAAGCTTTGGCCTCCACTCGCGAATTCGGTAGCCCGCGACTTCCCAACATGAGACAGACCTACGACGAAGATATCGAGAAGGACGAACCGGATTTTGTCATCAACACATCTACTCTGGAACGCGCGTTTCCGGAATTTTCGCAGCTTCCGACCTCTGAAGAAGAAGACAATCAAGCTCAACAGCCTAATAACCGCGACCGGGATACCATGTCCGATATCAGTGAGCTGTCAATGGAGTTCGGCCGCGGCAACTCGAAAAACCCGGCTCGACGCATCGACGATTCGCGCGATTCAATCATGTCGTTTCAAAACAGCGTCCGATCATCCTCTCCAGCTGTTCGTGTTGAGTATCCAACGCCCCAAAAACAGTCACCTGCGCGCCCGACAGCTCGACGCGCCACGGGTGAGAACCTTCGAAAGGACGCACAACTGCGACGTGCCACGCAGGCCCAAAAGGAGATCGCAAACCCTCCAGTATTGAGCAAATCACAACGCGATAACCAACGACGCACATTTTCTGATATGCACGCGAAAGTGCGCGATAATTACGACGGCTCGTTCATTGGCGATGAGCGCCCCGCTCCTGTCGCGACGAATAACCGATCGACGCGATTCGGAAACTTGAATGACTCGCAAGAGATTGCTGACGCTGTTGAGCGTGCTTCCAGAGAGGCCTATGCGAAAGAGATGCGCAAGGCTGCCAACGGAGACACCCCGCGCAAGCCGAGCAATAACCACAACAACACGATGGGCGACACCATGACGCGCCAATCTTTCCTTCTTCCCGACCTGCCCAACATCTCCGAGCTCGTTTCAGGCGTCTATGAAGATGGCACACCCGTATTCCCCCGTCAGCACAAGATGCGCTCCACTCGCTTCGTGTCTCCCCCTCACGAGGCGACCGACATGTCCACTGTGCGTGGCCATCGACCACTCGATGCGATTCCAATTCCCGAGGATGAGAAAGCACTATTCGTTTCTCTTCGGCTGCTTCAAGACAAGGTTGCCGAGTTGGAGATGTTCAAGTCAGACGCCGAGAGACGAATTGAGATTTACCGAGAGGAGAACGCTTTGCTCAAATCTGGGCGCGCTCGTCATTCAGATAATCGCGGGGCAGACGAAGTTGACAACAAGAAACAAACGAAACGGCTGAACTTGGAGATCGAAAGTAAGTGAGCCAACGAATCTTTGTTGTTGATGCTTGCTAATGAATTACAACAGAACTCGAGGCTGAGAACATAGCTCTGCAAAATCAGCTGGACATTGCTGACCGCAAGTCCCAGGTCCAGGAGGCCGCGGTCAAGCGACTCAACCATGAGCGAGAGTCTGCCATTTCCCAGCTTGGTGTAGCCTACCTCGAGACCAGGGAGCTCAAGATGGAAAATGACCAATTACGAGAGGAGAATTCGACTCTCAAGTCGCAGCTGAACCGAATTGTATCCAAGCATCACCGAGACGAGATTCAGGATACGGAATCGAGTGTCTCTGCTTCGGACCCTGAAGATAGCAACACTTATAGTGCCGACGTGAGTCGCAACACCAAAGATGTGACTTCCAAGAGTGCCCGCGCGCAGTCCAAGTCCAAACGACAGGAAGAGTCTCGTTCCAAGGTCTCTACACAGGTGGATAAGGAGATTTCCCGTCTGGAGAAAGAGCGCGCGGAGGAAGCTTTGTTCTCGATCGAGAAGCCTACTTCGAAGCGAGCATCTGCCTCGAAGTCTTCCAAATCTGGCCCCTCCGAGTCCCGGAGTCACCGAAAACAGTCAAATACGTCCAAGCAGCGAGTCAAGCGCGTCATTTTGGAGGACGTCAGCAGCGCCTTGGATTCCACCGAACAAACCAAGGAATCTGCGGAGGCAGATGACCTTACGCTTCTGAGTGTGATTGATGTGAGTTCATAAGCCTCGTGTTTTCTTTTTGACCAAATAACGCTGACAGCTTCCATCATCAGGAAAACGAGATCGCCAAGCTTCGCAGAACGCTAGAAGAAGAACGGCTATCTCGCAAACAGCGCCGCTCCAGTGCTACAAAGGATGCGGCTGCCACTGATACTGTGAACGCCAGTCGTCAGAGTATTCTCAAAGCACCTCAGCCACGCAAGTCCGCGCTGCGGGAGCCGAGACTGTCTATTTCTCGTCCTGCCTCAGCTGCCGGCGATATCACAACAAGGTCTTCCGCAACTATGGATGCCGACACAAGCCTTGTCGTGCCAACCTCGGATCGAGCACGACGCCACTCTGACCAGTCAGCTGCACCTACGCCACAACGTAGAAAGCGCAGGAATGTTGAGGACATGACCTCCGCCTTCATCCTCCCCGATATCACCCTGAGCCGTGCAGACCTAGCCGGCAGAAGTTCGTCTCAATTACCAGAGTCCACGCAGCGAGCGTTGAACAAGATCGCCCAGCATGATGGAGACAACTGCATGATTTGCAAGAGCACTCACCCTGACGATGGCTCTTGCTCACAGGAGGCTGTCAAGATTCCGCAGCCAATTCCAGTGTCGGAACGCATGCCAGCTACTGAAGACCCCACCATGCGTCCGTCTCAACATCCTGCTGTAGCCCTTGCCACCGTACTCAAGACACTCGAGGACGAACTTGCCCATCTGAAGATGCAGCTCGCTTCCTATCAAGCTGCCTATAACAAACTTGATGTGTCCCTTGGGAAGCGTCAGCGCAAGTCGATCATGCAGAAGATCGAGAATGTCATGAAAGACATCGATATGAAGTCCGACCAAATCTACTCTCTCTACGATGTGCTGGAAACATGTAAGGGCGACCTGTCCAAGCGTGATCTTGACATGACTTTGGAGTCAATTGGCATTGACGTGACGGCGAACACGTCGAAGTCCCGTACAGGTGGAGTCAATGTCGAGGATGAGGAGGAAGACGATTTGCCCTGGGAGGGCATCGAAAGCACCGCCGAGCTGACTGGGCGCGCGTGAAATTAACCTGTTTTATTCTCTTATTCCAAGTTTTTGGCGACAATGTTCTTTTGATCGATAGGGGATTCTTCGCATGCGGTCTATCCGAGTGTTTTCATTACGCATCGAGTCTTTTGGTGATGTAAAGTCATCCTTATTATTGACTTCTCCAGAATTTGTGGGCAGGTACATAGATACCGCATGTTATGTTTAAGGAGTCAAGGCAGAACAGATCAACAAACAGAAGTAAATGCTATGAGAATCATTGCGTCCCAAGTTCAAACGCCATCGCTATGCCGAAAATCTCAAGTAATCATCGAACTATGCAGCTTTTTCACCAACAGCAGCCATGGCCGCACCCGCAGTAGACGCCGGCTTGGAAAGACCCAAAGCAGATGTAGCATCACGCTCCGCTACTTCTTCCTGCACGAAACAACCCAACCCGGCAAACGCCTCTAGTAGCGTTCGCGAATAGTACTCTTGCAAAGCGTACCCACCTGCTTGCACAGTAGTATCCGCACGGAGCTTGTCCAAGAACGCGTACGGGTAAGACTCGAGCTGGGTGTAGTAATCGCGCTTGCCCGGTACAAGACCCATGAAGGGATCGTAGGGCTTCTCTGGCTCCGGGGTTTTGATCTTCCGCAAACCCTTGATGAATCCTGCACCAGCGACTGCGCCGGCCGTGTCGGCTGTCGTCAGAGGCGTGCCAGTGCGCTTGCCTTCCGAGCCGCGCAAAGCAGCCTGCTTCTGCCGAATGCGCTCTTCCTCACTGCGTCTAGCGGAGGATTTCTTCAAGTGCACCTTGTTTCCTTCGCGAGCGAGTGCAGCCGCATCTACAGCAGAGCCAGACGCCAACCGTGTGAGGAAGTCCTCGCGGGTGGCCTGCTGCTCGCGCCGCTCGTTCTCGTATTCCTCTCGGGCCATCTGTTGTCGTAGCCGGGCCTCTTCTTGTTCCATCAGGATCTTCTTCTGGAAGGAGGTTGCTTCTTGTTCTTCGAGCAGCTGGTTCGCCTTGATGGATTGCATGTTTTCTTGAGCGTATGCTTGTAATTGTGCCTCCGTTTTCGCCACGTCTGTCCGGCATACTAGGTTGGCTATGATCTCTTCGCGTTGCTCGAGGAAATCGTCATAGGCACGCTTCGAATCGAATTCTTCTTCGCGTCGATTGAGACTGATTCGCCTCGTCAGCGAGCGTCTAATATTGCGAGGTAAAGGGCAGGACCAGTCTTACATGTGCATCACCCGGCGCCGTATATCCACTTCTCGCTCAACTCCAATATCCTCAAAAGTCTGCTGGCGGAAACGGTTCTTTCGAAGCGTTTTACGACATCCGGCGACAGGACAGCTGGCGGGACCCGAGGAGAAAATTCGATCGACGCAAGATTCGCACATCTTATGGTAACATTCGGGGTTGATGAGGAACCGCATGTTCGGGTTGAGATACCGCGAGGACTTGCAGACGGGGCAGACCTCTTTGACATATTGTGTTAGACTTTTGATACTTCGTAACCAGATTCAGCTGTGGGCAAGCTTACCGTCCTCATCCTGGCGGTCGATCCCATTCTTGGACGCCATGGTGGTCCTTTGATCAACCAGGTAGAAGTTGGGAGAGAGACTCAGAGCGGAGATCCGCAAGAGATGGAGATAAAGGCGGGCTCCACCACGTGCACAGACCAAGTCTTCAGTCTTCGGCGTTCTTCTGTCATTTTTTTTCTTTGCCCCTCCCCTCTCCTCACAAACTTGCTCTTGTTCTGTTACTCTCACGTACGCATGATCTCTTAACAGCGAGGCTGATGATTTTCACTTTTTTTTTAAGTCATCATGGGTATTCCAGACCACGATCTTGACACGCTCGAACAGCGGCGACTTGCCCTTGAAAGAAACATCTCCGAATTACAAAAATCTCTCTACCACTGGAGAACATGGGAGGCCGAGTACGATGGTCTGCGCGAAGAGATTCGAGTACTGGAAGATGACTCCACTGCGGAAGAGATGCGATCCATCGCGCGTCAGTATGAAGGTTCGCTCGTCAACGACGCGGAAATCCAAGCGATCCTCCGAACACAAGCCGGTGTCGACCGATCGCGCACACAGGTCGTTGATCTCCTCGGCCGACGCATCGACTATGTGAAGCAAAATGTGGCGACCATGGAGAAAAGGCTACGGGCCGCGGAGGATGAATTATACACATTGGATTCAAATGACCAGCCCCCATCGGATGTCTCCAGAGGTCAGGCATTTCCTTTGAGCGAAATTGTGGAGGAGCTAGATGAGGAAGGAAACGTCATTTCTAGTTCTGTCAATAAGCCTGGAGACCATGCGTCGGATCTTCTGGAAGCTCTCAAAAAGGCCGGTGTCGAGAACATCCCGCAAGATTCCAGCTCCACTGAGAACGCCGCGGCGTCCACGGATAGTCAACCAGCTGAAAATGCGAAAACCTCAGAGGCTTCTGCGAGTGAAGCAGGGAACGAAACTCCCGCCCAGGCCGAAGAACGTGAAGTTGACGAGACGTCTGTAACAACGGACAAACAAGAAAAGCAAGAGGATGATCTTGATTTGTCCAAGCCAGTGTCGCTCGTCACGCCGGAGGATCGCGCCCAGTCTCCCATCACCGACATCGACGAACCTGCCGATGAGGCTACTCTTCGCCGAGAGATGCTCGAGTACGGCATTCATGAAGTCGGTGCCATTGTTGCCGAATTGGAGCTGGATGATAATGCCAGCGAATTCTCCGTCTCGGACGAAGAGTACGCGTATGGCACAGAGGATGAGGAGGACGAGGACGAATACGGCCGGTCCCACACTTTCTTGTCGGAGGAGTATCATCAGCAAATGCGGGAGCTGGAAGCCAAGCTCAACGCAAGAGGCATGACGAATCTAGGCAAAGACACCAAAACCTTCCCGGAAGAGATCCGGCAAGAGATCCAGACTCCTGATGATGAGCCCATGGAAGAGGCTGGCAATGTCGAAGATGTTGCGAAGGAGAAGAAGCCGAAAAAGAAGGTTGCCTTTGCCGAGGAACTTGATATTGCGCCCTCCGCCAAATCTACTGCGGCCGAGAAGAAGGACCCGTTACCGAAGCCACAAGCTAGCGTCCAAGTTCTGTCGGACGCCATTGTTGAGCGCACGGCCAAGCCACATGAGCCTAGGCCAGCAACGGTCAAGGCCCCAAAGAAAGGATCCCGTTTCAGGAGCACTCGAGCTCTTGACTCTGAAGGCTCTACTGCGGATCTTCCTGCCAAACCTACTCCCGCCCAAGTGCTATCCCAGCCGATGAAGTTTGGAAGGCAAAGTGACCTTATCGACATGAAGCCGCCAGCCAACCTTTTCCCTGCTACTCCCCAGGGGCCAAAGCCTTTCTCTACGCCCATCGCTGATAATCTCGCTAGGCCATCAGCTCCCAAGCCACCAGTTGGCCAAACTTCGGCCGACAAGCTAGTCGAGCGGGACATCGCTCCCGGATCAATTACCGCTCCGGCTCCAGATGAGCTGGACGAACAGATCCATCGGCGGCAGATCGCTTCCGAATTCTACAGGATGCGAAACAGCAAGATCCAGGCACAGGGTGGCTTCGTTGATGACGAAGAGCCTGAGTTCGTCCCTATTGAGGAACCTACCCAGAAGGTCAGCCGATTCAAGGCTGCGCGTATCAAGCCCTGAATCTGTTCAGCCATTACCGGAACACAGCCTTTTATGTAAAAAATCGACGAGGTCATGAATCCTGAAAGTAATAGAGTTATCTCTTACTTCTGACTCACTTCTACTATGCGTATCAGATGTATCGGAGTCCCGTCACTTCAAATGTAAGTCACCATTATGAGTGCCGTGTCTCGCACCAGGAACTGATACCCTGTTTGCGGCTTTTTCCGCATCATTTTGGGCACATCTCCCCGCAAGGGAATCCACGTCGTGTCCAATGTTATCGTTCCGAGATCAAATATAGAACGGGGAAATCTCTGGCTGCATCACCTTTGAACCTTGTACGAACGCTGTCTGACCTGATGGGATACTCTGTACTGTGCTCGTCTATCTGGACGGTACTTACGGAAATATCTCATGGGTTGGCTTGTTCTTACGGAGTCCAAGATAATGGAGTTGTCGTTATTTTTTCTCCCCCGACATGCATGCGATTGATATTTGAGGATCATGTTAACATCATCATTAATCGTACCTTGCTGTAGGCTCTGCAGACAAAAATGTCAAATTCACACCACGTAGTTATGCGTCCATTTACAGAGCATTCCAAGCTTCATACCGAGTCCCACAATCAGGACATGACCCAAGGTGGAAAGTACTTGTACGCGAGGATCGTGCGTCCTGAGTGTAATGGCCGCCAACAACAGGAGGGGATACAAAAGCCAGGGCCTGACGACCATGGGTGAGCAAGGATGCAGCACCGTGACCACCTTGATCAAAAACAACGATACTTGCAGGATGGGCGGAATGATCGATGTGCTCATACGGCGAAATGAAGAAAAGTTGGACGGAGGCGGGGGAAGTTGAAGTTGCTGGGCAGGTGGGACGGGCTGGGTCTGTGAATTGAGCATGTCTTCGTGCGAAGGCAGCGTCCGACCGGTAAAGGCCGGCGGAGGATTGGGGAACCTTTGCCGCATGAACATATCAGTGTCCGGTTTCAATGAGGAACGTCGGGAATCGAAGACTGTGTCAGATGCTGGAGGGCCGCGGGATCCAGTGCCTGCATCAAAAGGAGATTCACGTGGTACAGAGATGGGGCTCCTGTCGGTTCTCTTCGTCACCGGTGACAACGCTCGATCAAGCGATGGTCGAGGCGACACGGACTCGACTGCATGAACTCTCCCAGGTCCAGTCAAGTCTGGCCCTGTTGAGTTGTTGCGCTTCAACCTGAAGTTCTCGCCCGCATTGTTGGCAGCTTGAATGCCGCTCAATACTTCGTCTGCTGTGGGACGCTGATCTGGGTTTACTGAGAGCAAGTGGTCCAAAAACGAGTACAGCTTAGCTGGTAGATCAGGTCGCCGGCGCCGAACGTTATCGAATCCAGCCCAGTGCGTGATCTCTTCGCGGAGCTCGTCCAAATCTTCATTGTCTTCGTTCAAGATATCGGCACTCTGATAAGGGAGATCGCCGAAACATAAGAAGTAGAGGATCATTCCCAGTGAGAAGATGTCGGATTTGAAAGAAAAATTCCCAAAGGGTCCTCCAGGGTATTCTTGACGTAGGACCTCGGGAGCACAGTAGGACACTGTTCCAGTGGCACCGGTGGATTTGCGCATAGCATTCTGTGATTGAACTTCGCCAAAATCGCTGACCAATACACGTAGACCATCGCTCGTCTCGTGAAGAAGACAGTTGTTAGGCTTCAGGTCGCGGTGAATGTAGCCGTTCATGTGCAGGTGTCGAAGGCCAGCGGTGATATCTCTGAAGAAAGAATAGATCTGATCTAGCGGAAGCACTCTGGGTCCCTGGGTCTCGGGCTTCAATTCTGGTTCTCCTTTGGATCTCCTCCGTAGTCGGTCCTTGAGTTGTTGAGCCGTCGTCGTCGTTTGCATACTCCCACAGAGGTAATGGTGGAGATCGCCCGCATTACAATATTGCTGGATGATAAAAGCGCATGGAACACTGGGGCCAAAGGTACTGATTCTGGCATTTTCAAGCCAGACGTGTCGGTAGGAAACCAGATTTTGATGGGAGAGGTTTTGCAACAACTGTACTTCTCCCAGGACTTTCTCTAACCACTCATGGTCGTCTCCGACCGGCACACGCTTGCAAGCAAAATGTCCAAGGGACACACCATCCAGAACGTGTCTCACCAGCAAAACCACGCCTTTGCCACCTTTTCCGAGTACTTTCTCTTCCACGAAAAAGCGCTTAAAGTAGTCTTGACTAAATGCCGACGAAGAGATTCCTTGACCTGTGACGGGCGACGGTGTAGTTGTTGGTTCGCTCGTGGGACCGGCAGGAAGTGCGGAACGAACAAGGCGACGGCGTGGTGATGATGGCCTCGACGGGCTCTCAGAGCTGGGCAAGCTATTGTCGAGCATGCGAAAGTAGTTTGGATTGATGAATTCCGCCTCTGGCTGCGGACTGCCTCGGTGCCTTCCTCGATTGGCTTCACGCATTGGACGATGGCAGAGCGGACAATTCGCTAGCTCCATATCGTCTTCCTCGTCATCTCCCGTCCGTCTGAGCGCGAGTTGTTGGGAATCATGGTCAAAGACCACCACGGAGTCGTTGTGCCGACTGTGCTCGTCGTTAGCTTCACGGGTTGCCCAACAGCTGCGACAGAGATACATACAGCACCACGTCTAGATTTCCACCATTGTACGGGATCATAGACATGTCTTCCGGCATGCTTGATCACCATTTCTAAGGGTGGGAAGACGACCAAATCGCTTCTTCCGCGTACGTGACCTATTGTTCTGACGGATGCGTGTTGGTGGAAATGACGAGATGTCCCCAGTAGGCCCCACAGTGCGGGCGGTGAGAACGAAGTCTAAATTGAAAGCCTGCTAGAAACTATGGCCGATGATGATGAAATAAATGTACGTGATATCGGATAGATGGACTACGGGGTTGAAACTACATGAAAGATAGATATTGCATTTAGATTGCATTCAAGGTTGCCAGGAAAGAAATTCATCATTGATTTTAAAATCGGGGTATCACATGGAATGGCGTAGGTCTGAAACCCAGAGGCTCACAGTTGGGGGTTTGCAAGCGTTGCACGGGCGGAGACGTGTGAGAGAATGTTTAGAATAGAGTATCTCTGTGTTGCTGCCCGGCAGGTGATGCTAGCGGAGAGCCTGCCTGTCTGGTCCACAGATGGGACGGTAAGATCGAGGGACAACCGCGACACGGATCGGCTTGGATATGCCGCATGTGCAAATCGATGACTGAAGCTTCATACAAATGAAGCTGCGCCAAGATCTGGTGATCTGAATCGACGTGCCGTCGATTCTCAGTTAAGAGGCACCGGGATCAAGGGTAATACTTCAGTCCTCCTCGCCACTTTCGACATCACTAACCTCGAGGTTTGCAATCGAGTCGTCATCATCGTCATCGTTATCATCGAACCCTCCGAACTCGCCATCGGGCTGGGACTCGGATGATTCGGCCTTCTCCACAGACGGCTCCGACGCTGCCTCGTCAAGCTTGCGCTTGCGGCCCATCTCACCCAGACGGCCTTCACGGCCCTCAATCTTCTCGGTACCGTCACTGGTGCCCTTAGGAGGAGGGGTATACCAAGGGACCTTGCCTCGCAGGAAATCGTTGATGACCATCTTGGCAACACCATCCAGATCAGGCTCGCCTCCTCTTAACAGACGACCACCCTTGCGAGCCAGTCGACTGAGGAAGTCAATGGCATCCTTGCAGTCCTTGATGCCATAGGTGCGCTCAAGGTGACGAGGCTGTACACGACGCAAGATGGCCGGAATGTATTGTTCAGGATTCTCAACGTTCTCAACACGGCAGACACCACGCAGCAAGATATCTTCCTCCGTGTCGTTTTGGTTTGGGGGCACAACACCGGGGCAGTCAATGAGGTAAATACGTTTCATGAGAGTAACGTACTGCCACACCTTGGTCTCACCAGGAATAGGGGCAACAGTGCAGACCTTCTTCTTGCGAAGTGTGTTTATGATAGACGATTTACCTGTGTTGGGATAACCGATCAAGCCGACAGAAATCTGCTTGCGATCTGAGTGAAGTGCAGAGAACTGACGGAGAAGCTGAATCAGAGATCCCTTGCCGAAGGAGTTGTTGATAGAGGCGTGGAAAGCCAGAGTCGGATAGTCCTTGGAAAGGTGACGAACCCAGGCAGCCTGATGAACTTCCATATCAGTATGTGTTGCTGAAATGACCAAGAAAAATGAGATGGAGAGAAAGCAAGGATGTGTGGGATGTTACTAAGAGTTCAACTATCAAGCCACCAAAGAATAGGCAGAAGTAGAACTCAACTCTTAAACAAAACACATATGTCCCTTACGACTAGCCTTCAAAACGAAAACCGGTCAACCTCGCCTCAGAAAGAGGGTTGGTGCGGGACATTGTCAATCTACCAAAGCTGTAACAGACGGACCTCCATTGAAAGAAATGAACGGCAAAATGCCGCAGGAAGAAGCCTTGACTTAGCGATGGAACGGCCCGAGAGCCGGATGAAATGAAGAAAAATGATGGAAAACAGAAAAAGGTGTTTACGGGGAAAGGCAGCTTGTGAAAAGAGATGCAGACGGATATGAAGGGGAGGTCACTTACAGCAACACCCGTCGGGACGAGGTCAGTTTTGTTCAGCACAAAGATGAGGTGCTTGTGAGGTGCTTCTTCACGAATGTATTTTTCAACACTGCGGCAGCGGGTACCGATCGGATCACGGGCGTCCAGAACATGAATGACAACATCAGAGGAGTCAATGACCTTGTAAAGCTCGTTCCAGATACGCTTGCTTTGCCCTTTTGAGAAAACAGCCTCGCGAGCAGTAGTGAAGACAGTGTCTTCCACTGCACCAACATCACTGGCAACGATGGGTGTTCCGTCCTCGTGGGTTCCCTGGTCGTTCTTCTCCAGGTAGGAGTCGTGCACTTTGGCAGTCTCACCGGCAAGGTCCTCCAGAGAAGTCACTCCCAGCTTGACACGCTTCCGCTGGGCCTTGGGGCCGAAAGTGTCGTTGAAGGGATTGTTCTCGATCTCCATCTTAGCCTGGTGCTGCTTGAGACCGTTCACACCATTGGTGTTATCCCGAATGAGACTCATTGGGAGCTTGTTGGTCTTCAGCAGCACCTGGTAGGGATCAGAGGCTCGCTCAGCGACAGCTTCGCGGAAGGAAGTCAGAGCTTCCTGCGAGATGACACGAGTATTTCCGAACCATTTCCTGTTGGGCTCAATGCGAGCGACGGGAGCATCTCTGGACTGGTAAGAGGCAGCGACAGTGATGTCTCCGGCTGCATTGCGTCGGGCCTTTCCATCTTTGAACATGTTCAGGGTTTTTATTTTCTTCGCATCGCTGCAAGGTCAAAATGTGAGTTGGCCGCTTCACAGCATGCAAAAACAGATGCTGAAAAAAAGGTAACATACCGATAGAAATTTTCACCCTTCAGCTTGACGTTCCCCATGCCATCATTCACCTTGCCCTGCCTCACTTTACGTGAGGCCTCCTTCTTGCCTGTACCCATGATGGGGACTTTTCACTTTCTTCAATGTTAAAGGAGTATGGCTCGACCTTGCGAAAATTTCGAAGGCGTAGATCAGAATCAAAGAAGAAGTGTCTGAGCGCAAAGGAAAGCAAATAAAAGGGAAAAAAACTTCCAAAGGCGGAGAGACTTTTTTTCTCGGGCGCCAAGAGACAACGGGGCACGGACCACGGCAAAATCGCTTCTGTTTCTTCAGACGCCGACCTCCTGCGTCAAACACTTTGAGACCGCGTTTAATGAGCCAGGCTCATCTTTATTCTTGGCGGGTAACTCATTGAGAGTTGCTGAGAAATCCATCTCCTAACAATCTCACGTGGCCTCAATCTCCGAAACCGTTGTCACCGAACGCGGTATTGGTGCAGCATGCCTATTCTCCGCAGCGGCCGAGCTGCCACTGTGCAGATTCGGGGGTTCGCGACTTCACCAAGCCTCCGAGCTGGGCCAGAGTCGCCTCATTTTGTCGATGTTCCCCGTGTCGTCCAGGCTGGCCCTCCCACCAAACCTCGTGTCAGAGGTACTCTGCCAGTTCCTCGCGAGTTATTCCCTGCTCGTCGCACAGACAAACCTCACAAGGCATACCTCGATGCTGTCACGCCATTGCCTTCAACGGAGCGTACAGTCAACCCGAAAAGCAGTGATCCTGAGAAGCAGGCATTCCGTCTGAAGATGGCCGATGTGCGACGCAAAAACCTGCGGGAAGGTCTGCAAACACTATACAAGCGGAAGCAGATCGCGGAGCAGACTATGTTCAACCGGAGCCTCGACAAGCAGATGCGACGTGAGCGTGTCCTGCAGCAGCCAGAGCCGGAAGACGAGCGCCTTACTCGTTCATCGATTGTATCGGCCATGCAAGCTCAGCCACACAAGGTTCTGGCGGACCCTAATCGGGACGAGCAATTGGCTCTTTCTCGGGCGCGGTTGGAAGCCAAGCAGGCAGAGAAGGATGCCATTCGTCGTGATCACTTGCAATCTCTCTACATGAATGCTCGCACTTTCATCATCAACGAACAGCAGCTTGCTGCCGAGATTGATCGAGTCTTCCCTGAGGGGGAGAACGAGGCTTGGCGAAACGACCACCAGCACGGGGAGAACATTTGGAACTTGGGCACGCCACCAACTGTTCAATCTATTGTCAACGAAACCCGCAAAAGCGAGACCGCTCGCTGGGACGTTATCCAGGATCGCGTCAAGAAGCTGGGTGAGCAGATTACTGGTGGCAAGCTGTGACTTTAGTTCCTTGACAGGGATATTTGTATAATACTTTCGAGCCTTTGCATACTAAAATAACTTCACTTTGTTTTATACCTACCATTTTTTTCAATGTCTTTTACGAGAGACTCCGAGAATCGTTTGTCAACCCACCCACAATGAAATCTTTTCGGTCAACGATTCTTTTGCTGTCTTCGATGGCGTTTGCTTGCGAGGAATGCTTTTGACATGTTTGCACTCGCGTTAGATGTTCTTTTGCTTGCTACAGCGGGCTCGAATAGTGGGCAAGGTGCAGACTCCACCAAATGCATCGAGTTGGGAAGAGGAATCCTGACGAAAGCCTTGATGTCGGGTCAAGGCGATCTCGCCTCCTCGCTCGTTCCTGGACAGGCGCCATGGGCACTGATTAATTGAAATTGAAAGCTGCCAGTATCTTTTTCGCGTGCGGAGGATAACTCGCTACTACTAACACATTTGGGGAGACATCAGATTGATCCACGGTAGAACGTCACACTTCAGTCACTCATAGGCTTATCGCACGATCCGCCAAAGCTTTGCATCTGAAGACGAAGTCAGAACTCCGGCGAAACGTGTGTTTGTGTGGCATGGGGACTCGAAAAGAAAACGGACTCCAGTTCCTGAGAAAATCGACGATCCTTCGAGGCGTCACCACATGGTAGTGCCCGAGGTTCCCTCGATTAAAAGATGAGATATTCGACTGTTGTTGACAAATCATGACAGCAGACCACTCATTTCAGCAACCGACACCCACGGTTGATTTATTTTCGATGCAACAGCAGTGAATATTTGTCAATGAAGCAACTGGGTTTTGTGCTCACTCGGCCAATTGACAGAGCACCCAATCTTTGAAGGCATCCGTACCTGTCCAGAGGCGACGGGTACCTTGAGGGGGGAAAAGGAAATCCACCTACATGTATTTGGGTCGGATCCGATGCGTTGTCAAATTCATGCGATGACTCACTCAAAGTTCTGAAATTCTGTACGATTTAGCTCTCTACGCGTGGATCAGCTAGGCCTGGCAGTCGAGCATTTCATCTCCCGATTGCCACCTTTGATAATGACTAGGCCAGCCACGTGAGGTAACTGTGAGAATCGCGAATTCACAACGCAGCCGGTGACTGGAATCAGGAACTGCAGAGGACATGGCACCATGCCTGGGTCGTTCTCGAGAGCACTCAACGACTATGATGGCTCAGGACTGCTACACAGATCCTTGGCTTTGATTCTCCGGTTCGAGCCTCAATTGCCGTCTTTACTCTATTATTTGCTTCGGATTTACAGTCCGAGGAGCGCGGGTCTTTTCTGTTTGGTCGACTCTCTTGCAGCGAGCGCTCTACAGCTCGGTACGAATTGTTCATACCAAAGTGAGCGAATCTCATCGGGGGTCAAGACGGGGTCACATATCCGCGGCGCCCAGAACCACCTCGGACATTGGTTCCGGTGAGGAGAGAGACTCGTTTGATTTTCCCCTTGAGATGATTCTCATACACGCTCCTCTGGACGCGAATCATGACGCGCCATGCGGTTCATAGACGTCGTCGCATCCAGGATATAAAGATCATAGCTGGTCGCCAGCATGCATATCGTGTGGTAAAAGGTTTCGGCCACTCGTTGAACAGCTGAGGACTGCTTTCTCAATTGCTATCCATTTGCTTTTCTGATCGCTGAGCTCTGCCGATTATTGCAGATCGTTTCTCTCCTTCTTACAATCTTTTGTGTGATTGCTTATGGTGATTATGAAACTTTACATTCTTGTAGCTGTCTTCACAGCTAGTGCGAGGGCTCTGGTGAAACGCGCTGAGCCAGTGTGTTGCTTCCATGTCAATGTCGCTGGTGGAGTTTCTGGACCCCTGGGGCAGCTGAGTGAAGGACAGGCCCGTGTGGGCGACAATAGCTTGCCTCAATCTCAACTGTGCATCGACTCGGCGGGAGTGTTGGTCGACAGCACTGGCAAAGGCTGCATCATCACCCGTACGTACATCTTTCCCTAATCAACAAGAGCAGGGGCAATGACGAAGCTGACTCCTTTTCAGCCGAAACAAGTCAATTTCAATGTGATCAAGGTAGACCTGGGACTCCTGGATTCTCGATCTCGTCTTCCGGTCAGCTTGAATTTCGCGGAAGCACGAATTTCGTTGCGTGTGAAACCGGTCAAAATGGCGGAAAGAACATTTATACGACCATCAGTCCAGCTGTCACAAAATGCCAGCAGGTTACCCTGAACGCGGACAATTGCTTGAACACTGGGAGCAATTTGAATATTACTACCATGTCCGGGCAAACCACCTCGATCTGTGAAACCGTCACTGTTGTGTCTACAGTGACAGAGACCAACTGTGTATTTACGACGACTGTGATTCCAGGCATTCCTGGTGCTCCCGGCGCCCCCAGCGGCCCTGGGGCTCCTAGTATTCCAGGGGCTCCTGGCGGCCCCGGTCCGAGTGGCCCCAGTGGCCCGGGTGTGCCTAGTGTTCCAGGGGCTCCAAGCGTTCCTGGTGCTCCTGGTGCTCCTGGTGCTTCTAGCTCCCATGGAGCTCCTAGTGCCCTACCTAGTTCTCACGCTACTCCTGGTGCTTCTGGCTCCCCAGCCGCCCCCGGTGGACCTAGCTCTCATGCCACCCCCAGCGCTACTGGACCATCGGGGGTTTCAAGCACTCACGCTACTCCTGGCGCCACAGGTGGTCCAAGTGGCCCGGGTGCGCCTAGCTCCCACGGCACACCTGTGGCTCCCAGTGCTCCCGGTGGCTCTGCTGGTCCTGCTGGTCCCAGCGGTCCTCATAGCTCTGGTGTCTCTGGCGGTCCCAGCGGTCCTCATAGCTCTGGCGTCCCTGGTGTTCCTGGCGGCCCTCATAGCTCTGGCGTTCCTGGTGGCCCTGGCGGTCCCAGCGGTCCTCATAGCTCTGGCGTCCCTGGTGTTCCTGGCGGCCCTCATAGCTCTGGCGTTCCTAGTGGTCCTGGCGGTCCCAGCGGTCCTCATAGCTCTGGCGTCCCTGGTGTTCCTGGCGGCCCTCATAGCTCTGGCGTTCCTAGTGGTCCTGGCGGTCCCAGCGGTCCTCATAGCTCTGGCGTCCCTGGTGTTCCTGGCGGCCCTCATATCTCTGGCGTTCCTAGTGGTCCTGGCGGTCCCAGCGGTCCTCATAGCTCTGGCGTCCCTGGTGTTCCTGGCGGCCCTCATAGCTCTGGCGTTCCTAGTGGTCCTGGTGGTCCCAGCGGCCCTCATAGCTCTGGTGTCTCTCACGGCCCAGGTATACCTGGTACCCCTGGCGGCTCTGCTGGCCACAGCAGTCCAGGAGTCCCTCACACATCTGGCGCTCCAGCTGGCCCTGGTGGCCCTGCCAGTTCCGGTGGGTCTACCAGGACAACCCCCGGTGAAAGCGTTCCGGCGACGACCTCAACTGCTCTCGTGCCAGTGCATTCGTCTGCTCCCACTGGAGGTTCTTCCCAGTCTCCTCACAGTAGTCAACCAGTGACATCGGGCATTCATTCGACCAGTGAGAGTGTTCAGCCCAGTGGAGTTCCTACGGGCCCAAGTTCCGAGCCATGTGCAACTTGCGCCAAATCGAGTGGTTCTAGCGCTACTCAAGCATCAAGTACCTGCTCGACATGCAGCGGAACGCATGGTGCTTCCACGACCGTATCTGAGACGACTGCATGTTCGACGTGCAAGGAGACTACTGGCGTGTCTACCACGGCCCGGGAAACAACCGTCTGCTCGAAGTGTAGTGAGACGACTGTCGCGCCGACAACGGCTCATGAAACGACTGTCTGCTCAACATGCAGTGAGACACATGGTGTACCCACGACTGTTCCTGAAACTAGCACATGTTCAACGTGCAAACAAACCACTGGCGTGTCCACTACTGCTGCGGAAACGTCTATTTGCTCGACGTGCAGCCAGACTACTGGTGCACCGACGACTGTTCACGAAACCACCGTGTGTTCAACGTGCAGTGAAGCCACCGGGGCGACTACGACAGCTCATGCGTCAACTCTCTGCTCGACGTGCAGCGGGGCTACCGGTGCCCCCACGACCGCTCAAGAGACAACTGTCTGTCACACGTGCAGCGAGACCACAGCTGCGCCAGTGACTACGCAGACTGTGATCCCTTGCCCAACTTGCACCGAGATCACGACCGGTCCTAGCAGCACCCACACTTCCACGGTCTGTCCGACCTGCAGCGAGACCACTGGTAGAACGACTGTTACGCAGACCTCGAGCCACTGTCCGACTTGCACCGCGACGATATCAGAGCCCAGCGGCAGTACGACTTCGTCGATCTGTTTCACTTGCAGTGAGACGAGCAAGCCTTCTAGTAGTCAAATTTCGACTGCTTGTTCCACGTGCAGTGAAACGCAAAGCACAGCGAGTGTCACTCACACCTCAACCGTCTGTCCAACCTGTACAAGCTCCAGCCGCTTCATGATCTCTACGGTGACTGTGACATCAAGTAGCGTCTGTCCAACGTGCAAGACCACTTCATCGAGTGCTACGACTTCGTCCACCACGAGCTCTGTGCCGACCACTTCTAGGACAACAATCACAAGTAGCAGCGCCGGCCACCGTCCGACTTATCGTCGTGTCAAGCGGAAGCGCGCTCACTAGATGAGAGCTGGAGATTGATAGATTGCAGACTTGAAAAATGGTGGAAGCCGACTTGTCCTAGTGACTTGCTCTTCTGTCTTTATTTTTCATTTGGCATGACATTTCCTGCACTTCCTCATTGCCGTCGACGGAGTCAACAAGGCTCAAGATCGAAGCAATCTAGACTCCATCCAAAGAGCAAATGATTGAAGAGAAGTCCAAATTAGATGCTGCATTGCCATTTCCGGGACTCACCACAGGGTAGAATCAAATTGATTGTTGAACCACCAGATCTTATACTGCCTCCCACAGCTGATATGGCTACGGCTGTAAGGTGTAGAAGTTAGATCGCCTTGGTTACCCTCTGCTTAGGTACATACCGCCGTTGGCACCTGCTGCTAGTAGTTCCCAACTTCCCACTACCCAAAGGCTGCTAAGCTTTCACCAAGAGGACTGCGAATGACGAGGATCCAACTTCCATGACCGCTGTCTCAAGTCGCGACTAACGACTTGCCCCTTCATTTCTTTTAGACGAAGACAGTGGGATCCACATAGATAGAGATATGGTATAGCTATACTACCTGACCCCGAGGACAATGTGGAACCGGTCCCCCCACGTGTTGGCGTGGCTCATCCAAGAGGATGAAGGCAACACATAGGATAGCACTAGTCATCTTGTCCGAGTAGTGTACTACTGTAGACTGTACTGTGTAGAGTGACTACTAGAGAGTACTAGTGTAGTGCCTGGACTGTCTTGAATTTGTCGGTTCCATCCGACACCCCATCTCTTGCCCGATTCAGAGAGAGTCCCCCAAGTAGGGCTTTTTGTGTCCGCCATAGATCATGTGAGCTGGGTGTTTAGTGTTTACTCCTTCAGGGGTCGAATGATCGTAGACATCAGATTTTCCCGTGATTTCAATTTCCTCGTGTGCCTTCAAATTTGGATTTCGATCATATAATCTAAGCGTGGTCCAGAGGTGCGATAAAGATTTTTTCAAGAAGCAAAGGAAGGTCGAGGAGAGGGTCCGGCAGAGGATCTTGAACTGACAACGTCTTGTTAGTACCTGTACCTACCAAGTAGGTACTACTACTAACCAGTAGATTCAAGATTACCCTCTCCTAAAATACTCGAGAATGATGTATAATCGGTTCATATAAAGTACACTCGTATGTACCTATATTAAATTGATTGTCATGTTGATTGACAATTATCCTCCAATGAAGCCAGTAAATACTGGCAATTATCAATGGTCAGGTTGACCATTGGACATGAGTACTGAATCACAATAACAGTCGTCATGAAATGTCAGAAGGAATCATCATAAAGCCGGCAAAGCCACAGGACAAAGTTCGACGATCCCCGACCAATGTAGTAGGTAGTAGGTACAGTAGGTACTAAGATAGTGGTACAACTCTCAGGTAGAGTCTTTTCACGTCTGGCGCTTCACTCATGGCGCTAACAGCGCCAAGCTCTCTCCGCTCGGCGCCGGGACTAGTCCCTCCAGAATCTCCTCGAGCAGGGAACTGGGAGTGAGCACTGCAAGCACGAAAGAAGTGGTTCCTAGCGCCCAGGCCACAGCCTGGATCGGATCCATCACCACCCCTGAAGGGTCTTCGTCCTTCTCGCTGATCAGACTGGCGCAACGCCGTGTTTGAGGATCCACCAGTTCCCACATTTTCTACCTGCCTGGCTGCTTGCCCCGGAAATTTAAGAGAGCCTAAGGCACGCGACCGTGAGATGAGTGTGGCACCGTGGACCCTGGGGCTTTGTACAACTCTCTCACGCGGCTTTCAATCATTCCCCTGAGGATTCCAGATTCAAGGCTGCCTAATTATTGGACTTGAGACCGGTTCTTCGCCGATGTTCCCCTTCGCATAAAGAACCGACCTCTTCCTCCTCCGACTCCGACACTTCGTCTCCTCGTACGCTTTTACCCAACCTCTCTTCTCAGTCGTTCATCGCTCCGTCTGGACTGGTGGACCGCTGGTTTCATGGAGATCCCAACCAAATTGCCCTTTTCTAAACGCAAGCTCCGACCGCGAGTGATCTTCTCGTATGTGCAACCACGATGCCTTGTTGTGGGGCCCACCAGTCAATCTGCGCTGGCGGTCCATGGGCGCTGCGGCTGACCTCTGTTGATCTTTCCACAGGTACATCTTCGACTATGTGCTCATCGTGTAGGTCATCCTTTAACAAGTGTCCTCGGAGCGACCACTCCGTCTCCTCGGGGTTGCGCCCCCGGTTTGGGAAACAAGCAACGTGACTGACTCGCCGCCCCTCCGTTTGACTAGCATCTGCGTGGTCGGCTTCTGGATCCTCGACAAGATTGAACCGTTCCATCAACATTTCTCCCTGCAGAACATCTCTCTTCAATATCCCTTTGCCGTGCACGAACGGATCCCAATCTACCTCGCCGTCTGCATCTCCGCCGGCTTTCCCATCGTCCTGATCATCGTGTACACGCTCTTTATCGATGGCCTCTTCTCTCACCATAAACAAGACCCGGCTTTCGGCAAGCGGAAGATGCGGGGTCCCTGGCGCTGGAAGGATCGATTGTGGGAGCTGAACTGTGGCATCCTCGGTCTTCTCTTGTCGCAATCTCTGGCCTTTGTCATCACTCAAGTGCTCAAGAATGCATGCGGCAAGCCGCGTCCCGATTTGATTGATCGCTGCCAGCCTCGCCCAGGGAGTCATGATCTACTCGTGTACGGGTTGTCAAACTCGACCATCTGCACGGGAGATCCCAAGCTCATCAAGGATGGCTTTCGCTCGTGGCCTTCAGGTACGGGATTTGACTAGCGTTTTTCGTCGGGCGTCTGGTGAATGTGCTAACAGCGGATTGGTTGACAGGGCATAGCAGCTGTAAGTGCTTGCCGGCAAAGGAACTTCCCGTCATGGGATGTCCAGTCATTCTCCTTCCGAACATGTGAATTGAATGTCGAGGACACTAATCCGAGATCTTTCTACTAGCCTCCTTTGCCGGACTCTTTTACACCTCACTTTGGCTGGGCGGCAAGCTTCACATCATGGACAACCGCGGTGAAGCCTGGAAAAGCTTCCTGGTCATGGTGCCGATTCTCGCGGCCACCTTGATTGCCGTGTCTCGTATCATGGATGCCCGTCACCATCCCTTTGATGTGATCACGGGCTCCTTGCTGGGTATTGCCTGTGCCATTGTGTCCTACAGCCAGTACTTCCCTCCCCTCAGTGAAGCCTGGCGCAAGGGTCGAGCGTATCCCATCCGCACCTGGGGCACGGAGCCCGCCTATCCTGCCGATCCAGGGTTGGGAGAATTCACCAACAATAGCACATCAGCTCTTCGCAACCCCGAACAAGATCGCTTGACCCACGCCGGGGGACGGGAGCGCTCTACCTCCCCGTTGGGTCGCCCCGTGCCCCCGGCAGCCCCGGGCTATTCCGCAGCGAGCAACCCGTTCAACCCTCAGGCCTATCCCCGTCGTCGCCATGACCAGGATCCCGACGGGAACTGGTCCTCGAGTGAAGACGATGTGGGTAATGGGTATGAGATGCAGCATGACTATGCGATGGCCCAGAATCCGGGGATGCCCGGGGGGTATTCGTCTGCCGCGGGCGCGCCCACAGCATATTCATCTCAGACGGCCGCGGCCGGGATGGGTGTACCCACGGCGTATCAGGGAGCTGGCAATCCGCCCAACCGCGGGCGACACTTGACCGATGCGCCTATGCGTGATCTGTGAAAACACCTTCTCTCCGTCTGTCCGGTAAACAGGGAACTCGCTGGACGAGAGGACGGCATTCTGTTGCATCCGCTCTCTCTCCTTTTGTGATGACCGTTATGTGTTGAAAATGAGCATTGTCATATCCTTTGTAGCACTTGATTGTCCACATGTTGAAAATTCAAGGTTTTACCATGCATTGAATGGACGGGGTGACGAGCCCTGCTGAGATTGGAGTCGGACCCTATCATTTGGGTGTTATGACCCTCACAGATAGTTCTCTCTGATCATGCTGTATTGTCCGTCGCAACTGCCTCGAGCTTCTGACTATTCTTTCGAGAGACACAAGGCCGAGTCAACATGCCCATTGTTTAGTGAGCGTGTGTATAAACCGTCAATTGCATACTGTATGCTCGGTCCTCTATAGTCTGTACTCTGTACTGTGTAGTGTGTACCGTACAAAGATCCGTTCCCTAACTTCCATTGAACTCGCTGCGACTCCCGAAGATCCGCCCTGATTCTTTAATCTTCAATTCTCGCCATCGATTGGCCGCGAGTCGAAGGCTGTTCCACTTTGGCCGCGGGCCGAGTTGGCCCTCCAACCATTCGCCCAACTCTCCACTCGCCAGTCGATCATCACCAAATCAACAATCTCCGTGACAACGTCTCCATGCAGGATTGCGAGATACGGAGAGACGGCCAGGGCGGAACCTCGTGGCCGTGCAAGCAATGAACATCTGGGCCTTTCCAGCACGGGACAACTCCCACTTGGAGATTCAGCCTCGTGGTGTCGAGTTCCTTCGCCCACGCATGAGAGAGGGACGAGAGTGGGCGTTCATCCCAGCCACCTCATCAGGGCGTTTCTGACTCGTCCAGCCTCCTTGTCTCCCCACCTTTTCGCCTGGCGCAAGATGACGGCACCTGCGTGAGAGTTGTTGACTTTGAACGGAGTCTCTTTGGGTTCCACAGAAAGTCTTTACATCTGTACCTCGTGTGCCTGATTCCTCGTGCATCTTTCCTTCCTTTTTTTTATCCTCCTCCTCTCCTCTCTGCTCTACATCTCTCCCACCTTTCTCTCCCTCTCTGGCGCCCTTCTCTCGTCGAGGTCCTGTTCCTCGTCCAGACCATCGTCTTTGCGCTCACCCTCACTTCTCAACTGTCTCTTCGTGGGACTTTTGTGTCTCCAAGGTACTTGAGAAGTTGAGACTGCCTCAAGGTGCACCAGGCGGTCTACCTAAAACTCATCGTGCCCACTCCCTTGCATCTGCAAATCATCGTCCCCTATAACGTGCATTACATTCTGGACGCCTCGTGCATCTTGCGCCAACCCATCCAGCCCGCAACGTGCTGAAGTCGACCACGTCTCGAATATCAAACCAACGGAAGACACGCGAGGGTTTGGAGCAGTATATCTCCATTTAACCACCGTCAAGATGATCGGCGATATCTTTTTCATCTTTAACCGGCTGGTGGAGTTTGTCTTTCTCATTCCGATCATCGGCATGCTGGTACGTTCACCGAGTCTTCGTAACTCCCCCCCCACAGATAAAGGCATCAGCAAGACCAAGAACTGGAAGATCCGCAAGATCTCACCCTCGGTATCTACCCATGCTAACTCATACTCTCCCCACTCCCGTCCGGATCAGGCCTACTTCGTTCATGGCTACCTCAATGCCAACATGCTCACCCCGACCTATGTCCTGGTCCTGTTTATCGTCAGCGTCATCGCCGCCTTCTGGGTGCTCGACACCCTCGTCCGCTTCTCCACCACCAAGCGCTCCGCCTACTTCGTCGCCTTCGTCGACCTGTGCTTCGTCGGCGCCTTTATCGCCGGGGTCTACGAGCTTCGCTTCATCGCCAGCGCCAACTGCTCCCACTGGAACGGCGGCTCCGTCTGGGTCTCCCTGGGCCCCTTTGGCGCATACGGCGCCCAGGTCGACTCCCCCTCGCTGGACGTGAATAAAACCTGCGCCATGCTCAAGGCATCCTTTGCGCTGGGAATCATGGAGACCATTTTCTTCTTCTGGACGGCGTTGCTGGCCCTCTTTATTCACAAACGGGCCAGGGAGCCGGTGGTCGTCAAGGAGACGACTGTCCGTCGTCGGAGCCATAGTAGTCGACGTGGTCATTCCTCGTCGCATCGTCATCGCAGCTCGAGCCGAAAACCTCATTATGTGGTTTAGGGCCGAGGGAGGACTTGAGTTGGTGGGATTGTTCATTTATTTTCTTTTGGTTGCGCAAGAGAGTCCTGTACACCTCAAGAGGAAGTGGAGTGAGAGGACGGGGAAGTGGAAAGCGAAGACTGGTACTGCTTGAAGAGAAGTTTGCGCTAGGTTTCCTTTTCGTGCAAAGGAGGGGGGGGAGGTTTTCTTGGTTAATGATCTTACGATATGATTGGCATGGATTAATGAGAACTATGTATGAGACTTGATGAACTGGGTTATGCAAGATTTTGAGGTCGATTTGACCAGCATTGGTGGTGTCAGTTCTCCATGCAGATGGCATCTATGGGCTCGGTAGGCGGAGATCTGAAGTTCTACCTGTCGTATTCAGGGATAAACTAGTAGTCAATCGTAGTACCGTACCAAGCGGGAGGTTATTTGCGCACTCGCGTTGAAAGAAGAATATGATATGAATTTCACCAACGAATGTAGCAAAGAAGCACAATATGACAACACGACACCGATCTTTGGAACCCACGTCACGTCCCGTCCCGTCCCTTCAACTCTTTGCAAGCGGATAAATCATGCGTAGCGAGCATAAATGAGCGCCAACTGATCAATCTCATCCCCATCCTGACCCATAAAGCCAACCACCCCATATCCCGAGTCCGCCACAAAACTGGTGCAACTATCCGTCGCAGTACCTACCTCGAGAGTCCGGCCATCACTAGTCGTCGCCTTGATATAAAAGTTACGAGTCCGGCCATCCTTCTGACCGGTGCAAAGCTTGGTACTAATCCAGCGCTCCCCCTTACCCAGCGTAAGGCTCTTGGCAGTGCCGCCGGTTCCGCCGTGGCTGAAGGTAGTCCCGTCCGCCAGTTGGATGGAGACGGAATCCAGACGATCGGCGCCGCTGAACTTCAGGACCGATGCAACGGGCGAGGCAGGGAGTTTTGGGAGATCGTTGAACCAGTTACCATGGGGACCACCTGAGAAGGGGCTCTGTCGAAAATCGCTCGACGTGGTCCAGGAAAAGTCCACGAGGACCGGGTTGTGGTCCGAAATGATTTGACCGAGGTACTCGGGGTTGGTGTTGGGGAACTGCTCGCCGGCGTACAGGAAGCTGGTGGAGGATAGAGACACGAGGCTCGATCCGCGGTAGAGCACCTTGTCGACGGTCTCGCAGGTCTCGGTCGTGGAAGGGTTGACGCACAGGAGAGCGTCGGCTCCCGCGGTGGGGTAGACGCCGCCCTTTGCGTTTACGATCCAGGCGTCCTGGAGGTTGTTTTGGGACTTGAACACACGGATGCCGGTGTCATCTTGGCGCGTGTATCGGCTGTTGGTGTCGCCCATGACCAGCACCGCGTTGCCGACGGACCAGGTGTCGATGTAATCTGCGACCTGTTGCAAGTTGCTGTTTCGGGCCTGTTCATCATCGGGCTCGGTGCTGGATGGGGAGCATCGGCGAGTCAGTCAGTCAGTCAATCTCAGTTCGACTTTGCCAAACACCGTGAGCCGGAGTTTCAAAAAGCTTCTCAACTTACCCAGCATCGGCATGGAAATTGTACACATCGATATAGACGCCCTCGGACGGGTTCCATCGCATAAACGTGAATCCCTTGGGAGTAAGGCAGTCACTGCCTGACGCACTGGAGCATTTGTTCCACTTGGTTCGGAGAAAGTTCAACCAGCTGTAATTGGATAGTGAGTTCAACCCACTGCCAATTGCGGCACCTCCAGAGGTTGGAGTTCTGTATTGGTGGTTGTCGGTCGCATAGATGTATGCATGGTAGTTGAAGTCCTTGTCCAAAACGCCTCGATTAGCATCCTGATCCACTACAAACCACACCCCTTCCCCAGCGGCAGGACTCACCTCTTGCAGATGGATGAGATCGTAACCATACTTGGCAAAGTAGGTCCCAATCAATCCTGAATTCTCGGTCTTGGATCCGTTCACTTCATTGCCTTGGAGGAGCTCAGGGAGGCCAGCCACGTTGAAGCTCAGCGCGGTGAATTTCCCGCTGGTGGCTGCCGCATG
Source organism: Penicillium diatomitis (assembly GCF_028827545.1). Taxonomy (NCBI): domain Eukaryota; kingdom Fungi; phylum Ascomycota; class Eurotiomycetes; order Eurotiales; family Aspergillaceae; genus Penicillium; species Penicillium diatomitis. Next base: position 205,776 of record NW_026623181.1, on the reverse strand, counting down.
GGCAGATGCCGTGAACATCGCCGCAAGAGCGAGAGTGGATTTCATAGTGATGAACTATGTCGATCTTGTCCCCTTGGTTGTTTCTCGACTTCTGGCTGTCGGCCGCCCTTTTTATAGATTTTGCCGACATAACTCACAGTCATGGATAAACGGGTAGCCGACAGCGATTCCGAGAGCACTTCAACGTTTGCGTGATGGGAGGGGTCATTGTTGTCAGGGATCATTTCCCTGCAAGGTATTCAGATCAAGCTAAAGTGGTTAGTCTGAAGGATTGGCGGGAGGTCCTGTCAGCCATCCTTGTCATGCCAAGATATGCATCCCGCTGAACGTGCTCCATGAAGCAATGTGTGGTTGGATCGTTGCAGATCCCCATTCAGAGCTATCTTCAAGTTCTGGCTCTAAGCGAGGTTATTGCTCTTGATCGTGTACGGGGCCTTCATTCTGTAGTGCCAGACTAAACATTCAACACATTGATCAAGGTGAGGAAGTTGTATGGACGCATCCTCCACGTGTGAAGAATCAGGCCGATGCATGGCTCAGCCAAGATAATCTAATCTTCTTGGCCCCTGGAAGCATCTCACCCGAAAGCTGCAATTCCTCCGACACTGACTGCAGCTAGTCGAGAGAGTTGGCTTCACGAAGACATCAGTCCTCTCGAACGAACGGTGTGTCCGCGATGTCCTGCACATGCAATCCACTTTTCGATGCTTGTGGTGGAGTCGGACGGTCAGATTGATGTCGTTGCAGAAAGTCAGCTCGCTCGGGTACATTCATCTGATCCACTTGTGATGCAACCTCGTCGAAGCTCTCTCGAGTCTCGACAATGCTGTGAGGGACGAGGGTTCTTTGAGTTGTAGTAGTGTTTTGTCAATTCGATAGCTCTCTCTTTGGATCACGTGGACTGTCGGCTCACCTGCCCGGCTTTGATGAAAGTCAGTCGGTACTCGGTTGAATTGCAGAATCCATTCTCTTTGGAAAAGAGACCCGTGATTCTGGCGTGGAGTGAACCGTGCCAACAAGAATCTCATCAGTTGATTTTATATGCATCCCGATTATAACGGATGTTTCCGCAGACTTACCATCTCTCGTCATCATCCACTTGGTCCCTTGATACCCGAGTGTTCCGAGCGAACTCGTCGCTGGGAGAGCTTTCACTCGTAAACAACTCCAAGTGAAGTCTTGGAAGATCCCTGTTTCTTATGACTTTCGCCATAACTAGTCACCAATTGCAACTTTGAAGTGGAATCTCAAATTGCCAAATACACTGGCCCACTCCCTCTGACAAGTTAATCATCCATTCGTCACTGCAACACCGACCAGCATCACCAGGTCTACAATCCTTCTTGTACAATCCGAGTGTATATGAAACCTACCCACCCCCCCCAAATATCACACCCTCACCCGAATAAACCCCTCCAATATGCCCCCCAAAAAGATCGCCATCGTCACCTGCAGCACTCGATCTCCGCGCCTCAACCCAACCATCACCCGCTACGTCCACGACCTTCTAACCCACGACCCGGCCCTACCAACCCAGCAGCCCTCCTCCTCACAAAACAAAGCGTCCTCCCCGAACGAGACCACCACCGACACCGACACCGAGATCGACATCGACCCTGATCCCAACTCCCGACACATCACCTTCACCATCCTCGATCTCGCCGCGCAATCCCTCCCCCTCTACGACGAATCCGTCATCCCCGCCAGTCTGCCCGCCTCAGATCCCACCCCTCACTACACACGCCCCCACACCCGCGCATGGTCAGCCACCGTCCGCGCCTACGACGCCTTCATCTTCGTGACGCCCCAGTATAACTGGAGCATCCCGGCGAGTCTCAAGAACGCGCTGGATTACTTGTTCCACGAGTGGGCCGGGAAACCGGCGGGGATGGTCTCGTATGGGTCGAGGGGGGGTGGGAAAGCGACGGATCATTTGAGGGCGGTGTTGACGGGGTTGAGGATGAGGGTGGTGGGGACGGCGCCGGCGTTGGTGATTAAGTATACGGGCTTGCCGGTGGGAGGGTTGTCGGAGGAGGAGGAGAGGGTGGATTTGGATGGTAGGGATGTGGAGGGGTGGAGGTTGGCTGGTTTGGATGGGATGATGAGGAATTTGGGGATGGAGTTGGTTTGCGAGCTGGATAAAGAGTAGGTTGTTGTAGCAGGACGAGTCCTGTGCTGAATCACAGGACCTTCCAATGTGTATCCCAACGAATTCTCTGCGAGTCTATTTACCTGTGATGGGTTCATTGTGAAGTGTTCAAGTTAATTGGAGACATCATGGCATTGATACAACCGCCGTACATAGGTATAGATGTTCAAAATTAGAATAAGTAAAGTACGCCATCCATATGTTATGGTTCCGTAGTAGATGCTCTTTTGTTGAGAAGCAAGGGATCCCATTCATCTCGCAAATATATGTTCTCCCTCCGTAGAACCGTTTCCTATATTGCTGGAGAGAAATCATGCTCTCACGTGGATGATAGGATATCATCTCGAGATATTCCACTGCGATCACACATGGCCCGGAAGATGCCATCTGGACGATCCCAGAGCGCCACGGGAGTATCCATTTCGGCAATTCGTCCCTGATCCATAACGCAGATGCGGTCGTAGTGGATGATGGTCCGCAGTCGGTGCGCAATACACAGGAGGGTCTTGCCCTCAAAGCCCTGCGCCATGGTATACTGAATCTTTTGGTCGGTCTCAAAGTCAACGGAGGAAGTGGCTTCATCGCAGACAATGATGCGAGCATCGCGCACCAGGGCACGCGCAAGGGCCATCAGTTGCCGCTGACCGAGGGAGAAGTTGAGTCCTTCCTCGTCCACGGCAGACTCGAGGTTGAGACGGTTTGCCGATCGCGCTTTCGCGTCGCTGCCAATCACCGGCGTCGTGCCTCCCGAGCCTGAACTGGTATCGACAATCTCAGAATCCGGACCAATGGTCTCGTCTCCTATGAGATATGCCTTGCGCAGGGCGGACCATAATTCCAAGTCAGTGTGCTCATTAAAAGGATCGAGGTTGGAACGAATGGTGCCTTTGAAGAGGGCAGGATCTTGTGGGATGATAGCGAGTCGTGAACGAAGATCATGCAGACCAATGGTGGAAATGTCAACGCCGTCAATGTGAATAGAGCCGCCTGACAGCTCTGTCAAACGGAACAAAGCTGACATGATACTAGATTTGCCTGCACCGGTTCGTCCCACGATACCAATCCGCTCACCACCACGGACGTCCATACTGAGACCCTTGAGAACCAAAGGCAAGCCATCGCGATACCGCATTTGCGCGTCGTCAAACACGATATGGCCCTTTTCGGGCCAGCTGGCAGGCACCTCAACACGGTGCAGTGGTGCTTCCTCCTCCAATTCGGTTCCGTAGTAATGAACACGCTCAGTGGCATTCATGTTGTTCTCGACCTCGGCAAGCTGTCGCACAGTGAACTGCAACATTTGAGCAATCGACAGGATATAAGACAGGACTAGGCCGGAGATACTAGGTGACACATTGAATCGCGATGTGACAACCAGAACACCAGTGACAAAGACTAGTGCACTGGAGACAGCATCGAGGCGGATGCTGAGCCATCGCTGATTCGAAAAAGTGAGGAAGTAAGCGCCGTTCATTATGTCAATCGAGCTTCTGATGCTTTTCCGGAACTGGTTTTCCACGCCGTAAGCGCGAATGCAAGCCACGCCACTAATGGCCTCGCCAAATTTGGCGTAGACGTTCGATCGCAGGACAGACTCATGTCGCTTCATCTCCCGCGCAGAGGCCCGGTAGTAGTTGGACGCCAGGAGGAATAAAACAAATAGAGGAGCCAATGCGATCACAAACTGTGATGTGAAAGGTTAGCGCCAATTCCAGACAAATTCGAGTTGGAGACCCCATAGCATGACTCACGTAGTAGAAGAACACAATGATCAAGATCATGACTGAGATGATCATGGTCATAGTCAGAGCATAGATACGCATCACATCTGAAAGCTCGTTGTCCATCACTTGGATATCCTTGGAGAAGCGATTGGTGATTCGGCCGAGGGGCGTGGTATCAAAAAAGGGGACATGGGGGCTCGAAGAACACGCGTCATGGCGCGTTGCAGCATCGTGCGACTGGCGTTGGTTCCACAAGTCGTCATGTAGGTTGAAAACGAGAACATGAGTAGGACACCAACGGCGCCAAGTCCTGCATAGACACCAATATATTGGCCCATGGACAAGTTCGGGTACTTGTTCGAAGTCCAATAAGACAACCACAGACTGGTCCATATGTTGGCAACATTGGCAAGGCAAAGAAGGATGACAATCGCAACGGCATTGAAGTAGCTGCCTGAAGCACGGACATAAGCCTTCCACACGCTCCATCCTACAGAAGCAGTGGCTCGTTCTTCTTGCTGCATCAGGGCAGGACCCGCCAGCCTTGCGGGAGATGTCTTTTTGGGCAGAGTCTTTCCCTCCGGCTCGCCGATAACGTCCTCGGCAATTTCAGCCTCATCCTTCTCTTCCTTCGAGTCGTCCTGCTTGGATGACAACATGAGTCTTTGGAAAAGTTCATTGTCCCGCATCAAATTATCAAAAGTGTCCACAGCATGAATCCGTCCCTCGTCCATCACAACGATTCGGTCACAGCGGTTGAGAACATGGAGTTGATGAGTTGCCAAAATGCGACATCTGTCCTTGAGGAGACCACAGATAGCCTTGTCCATGATATGGCGCCCAACGTGAGCATCGACGGCAGAGAGAGGATCATCCATAAGCACCAGCTCTGCGTTGAAATATATGGCACGAGCAATGTTGAGACGCTGCTTCTGGCCTCCAGATACCGTGATACCACGTTCTCCGATCTCTGTGGAGTCACCATTCGGGAGAATCTCCAGATCCGGGGTGAGAGCGCAGGCGTCAATGACTTGCTCGTACCAGGACTCATCATAGTCCTTGCCAAACAAAATATTGTTGCGCACCGTGGCATTCTGAATCCAGGCATACTGCGGGCAGAAAGACCGCGTCGTGCTCATGCGAATTTTGCCCTCGGTCACACGCATATCGCCAGCCAACGCAGAAAGAAGAGAGCTCTTGCCGCAGCCGACAGTTCCAATGACCGCAAGGAGTTCATTGCGACCAACTTCTAAATTAATGTTCTTGAGTCGGAATGGCTCCAACACAGCGGTCTCCGCATCCTGCTTCTCGTCCGGAGAAGTCAGAGCTTTCACTTCTGAATGCTTGGCGCCTTTCTTTTGTGATGCCTCGCCTTCTTTCTCGTCGGTGGGCAGACGCTCCCAAGTAAAGGATGCATCCTCAATCTCAATCGCATTCGACATGGTCTCGACTTTCTCGATGTCTTCCTTTTGATCTTCGGCGTCCAAAAATTCCTGGATTCGGTTCAGAGCGGTCCATGCGTCCGTGACCTGGCCGAGCACGAGGGGCATCATGTTCAGCGGCAGACGAAGCGAATTGAACAAGGCCAGTGAAGAAAAGACTCGTGCTGGGTTAAGATCGTGGTTCGTCAAGGCATAGGTGATAAAGGCAAGCATCGAGGCGAAGACTGGGATTGACATGGACACACTCAGAATCGCATTCCGCACTGCGAGAAGGGTTTGAATCGAACTAATCTCTCTTCTGCGAAGATCCTTCAATCGTCCGAGGAAGCTGCTCTCCCAACCAAAGAACTTGACGAATCGAACCGCTTGCAGAATCTCCTGGGTGAGAGATACACGTTGATCGGTGATCTTGTTGATGTTCCGGCGTCTCTTGATCAGGAATCTCACGGCATAGGTCAAGAATGGCATGCCAAAGACCAGCAGCGCGTATCCAGAAAGACAGCTGTACCCGAGGTTGACCAGCAACAGCACCAAGGTCACAATAAGCATGACCGGGGCCGCCCAGATCAGATGGAACATGCCCATAGCCAGGTTGATCCGATCAACATCAATACTCATGAGCGCCACAATGCGGCCGTTGCTCCATCCGCGACCGTCTCCCGCAACGCCACCAGTGGCACCTGCTACTGATGGCTTCGTGTCGGGCTGCTTTGTCTTGCCGTCCTGCTTCATCAATGACTCCTTGGTCGCCTGTAGAGCCTTTAACTCGGCGTCGCTTGCCTGTCCACCCGCCTTGGCACGACCCGATAATTTCATCGCTTTATTGAAGATCTGTGATATCAACACAGCGCGGATTTGACCGCCGACCATTTGTCCCCGGTAGAGGAACTGATTAGTGCACAAGCTTTGTGTTGCCTGCATGACGGTGATTCCCACAGCAAATCCCATACCACGCCCGATGGCGGGCTCCGGGCGACCAGTCTGTTGAGCTACATAAGCGTCGGTAGCATAGGCGATCAAGTAGCGGGTCAAGTACGGCGCAAAAACCAGCAGAAGAGAACTGATGATTTGGCAAACGGCGCCAAGAAGAAACTCGAAGCGGAAGGTATCATACAAGGCCCACACGAGCGAGCGTTTAGTACCACGCGCGATGCGATTTTGCAACGCGGCGTCCAACCGTTCTGATAACACATCGACCGCTCGGTCAGGGTTGACCGTCCAAATATCTTGCAAGTCAAGCGGTCGTAGATATCCAACCTGTCCAAAGAAAGAGTGAATCGTCAGTACATTGTCCAGTGTCGCCTAGTCCATCCGTTCCCCGCCGCTCTGTCCCGCCAAGTTATGATATGCCTCGGCGCCGCGGCCCAAGTCCGCACGACCTGACCACAACCTCAGAGGCAACCCAGGACCACACATACCTTCATCAACGGAGACATCCATTGAAACGTCACTTTACTCAAGAATGACGCGCCATACTCTCGGGACGGTGTACGCTCGTCAGGCACCGGTGGAGGCGCTTGCCAACGCAAGGGGTTGAGTCGTTGATTCCATTTCTTCTTTGTTTTGGGCGGTTGCAATGTCACACCGGGAACTTTTGCTTCGTCCGCAGAAGCTGACCTTGAACTGGCGCTGTTGTCGGCTTGGAGCTTCTCGTTGTTGACGATCACTGCCTGCGGCAGTGGATCGGGCGGCGCAGACATGGCCGACTAGGAAGAGCGCCGTCGGTTGTCGTGATAGCGTGGACTGACTGAGTTGCGGAATCTCAACTCATCCGCCGAGATGCTTGGAATTGAAAAAGGAGTCAAGGAGACATCAGGAAGTTAGGGACATGAGGAGCTAAGGAAAAACTGGACTTCAGGGAGTCATTATGAATCAAGTGGATTTAATGGAGTTAAGCCCGTCTACGATCACCGAGGGTCTCGTCCCTCACTTTCAGCAATCCAGCGTTGTCCACTTGTCTACCTTAGTGTCCACCTTCTAGTATCATGTACCTATTAGTGTTCAGTGTTCACTGGCAATCGGCAGACCCAGCGATGTGGGGCGATCAAGCGCGGGCGAAAGCAGATGAAAACGGAATGGAATATTCTTGTTCGGTTGGTGGGTGCTGGATGAATCAGAATGCTTGAATACAAAGGACTCGGGGTCATGGATTGAAAATCCAAAACTTCGGACTTTTTTCGTCCGAGTCCGACTGCTGATTACAGTATGTCAAAGGAGCTTCGAAGCCTCGAGATTGTGTCATTAGGGTACATTACGCCTGACATCATGGCTCATTGCAGATAGTTCCGACTCGGAGTTTGCGCTCGTTCCCATGATGAGTCACGAGACTTTCTGGCGGTGGATGAACAGGCTTCATGTCGGCTTGAACCGTGTTCCCCATGTATTCTTGCCTGTCATGGCAATTGTTACGGAAGCCAACCGACCAGCCCATCGAATACGATGCAACCGATCTTGATACTGTAACTGTAAAGCAAAACACATGTACTGTATGTATGTGCCGTTAATTACAGTAGCACTGGCATCATATGTATGATCATATCATCATAGTCTCATCTTGTATGAAGGTGGTAGTGAGATGTCAGGAGTGGTCTTGAAATGTCGACTGGGAAGTCTGAAATCGAGCAAGGGTCTGGACTACGAAATTCAATACTGAGGTTGTGATGATCACTTCAGTATCATGCTCAGGTGCTGTCTAAGACTGTCTATCAATGCCATTTCAAGGTTATGCGGTGCATGTTACACGACATTATTGTTAGGGTAGACTTGACATGCTTGTGCCTGGATCGCATGATCTTGATGGCACCAAGCGAAGCAGTCAAACAATTTTCCCTACACATATGTCAAAGGGTACATAGTACATAACTGCTTCATTAGTACATACTAGATCTCAGGTACATACTACCTTACCTCATGCAAAATGTTTATGGTACAAGTCAAAGCAGATCAACGTGATTGGAAACATTTGTGATCATGTAGTCCGTCATGAATTATTTTGTTCCATTGATCGGGATCAGTTCAAAGATTTAATACCATACGGTACGTCCTCGTTCTCGTGTTCGCTCGGCACTGCCAGATAGCCCCCGCCTCAGGTAAACAACGCTGATTAATCAATGCTTATTGATGGAATGGACGGATCCATAGTACTCCTGCGCCGCAGTGTGCCGGTCAGCTCTACCAACGGCCTTGCGGCGGTCTCCATCGGAATCGGCAATTTTCAGGCCCGACATCCGTCCACTACCTTAGTTTCGAGTCTCTGTGTCGAGCATAGCGTCCAGCCAGGCCTTAAGGAGACTTGCTGTTTGTCTAGGATAGTAGTCAGTAAATTCGTAGTAGGTAGTATACTAGGTAGTAGGTACTGGGTAGTTTAGTGAGCACCGAGTACTGAGCAGTGTGCACTGTGCAGTAAGTAATTGAACCTACAGGTACTAGACTAGTAGACTCAAGACTGAAGACTCAGTATGGTACTACCAATACAAAACTACAAACAATCCAAGCTTCATGCTCCGTTCCCATGACCCCAGTCATCCATACTTTAACCTCCTCCACTTAGCCGAGGGGTGGTGGACCGTTGATGTGAAGTCCAAAGACTCTGAGCCGATTGGTACGGAGTGCAAAGTCACAGACTACCAAGGTGGGCAATACCGACGATCAAGTACAAATTTTGCATTTTGTCATAGCAATCAACTAGGTTCAAGTACTGACAATGAACGTTTCCAAGGCATGTCGCTTGGTACTCGATCGGACATAAAAGATAAGATTAAGATGGAACGAACTTGTGGAAGGAGAGCCCAAGTTCATTTAAAGTGTAAACAATAAACATTCTCTCGTAACTTGATGAGGGCTACAGGTATCCCGCATTCTTGAGACAGTCAGTTCCCTGATCTCCTGATCATCTTCGCCCAGTAAAAGTCAGGTTGACGACAAGATTGTATTTTAATGAAAAACAACTCCTTCGCTCTTCCAGGTTATTTCACCTCGACGTACCTCTCCCGCACAATCTCGCTCTCGGAGTGGTGGCTGCAGTCTTGACGCAGGAGTCATGTTCACTAGTAACTCTGCGCGTCGTGGAATGTACAGCGCTGTATGTTAATATAGTCGGCGATAGAGTCCATAAGTCCCTACATCCGATAAATACGGTACAGCTATGCCTGCTTTCAAATGGCTTCGTAGTCTCGCATGGTCTAGAACCCTTTACAGCGTTCATGAACATCAAATTTTCAGTCTCCATGCTTCAATCTCGGAGAACAATGTCTTCGGAGCATGCGGAGAAACGCCAGGGTTGGTTGTCCGAGGCGGAGACAAGGCCCGATGGGGCAATTCTGTTCGGAGACGGGGTTTACCTTTTCGGGGAGATGCGCGAGAGTCTTGTTGAATATGCCGATGGCAGGACTTTCAAGTCGATTATGGACACTATTCTTGGACGAAGGCTTGGGTGAAAAAGAACTTTTTAATTAATTCTCTGGTAAGAAAGACATGTGAACTGTCTGGGCTTCCATGTAAGCTATAAACACACAATCTGTGTGCGGGTGATGATGAACATCGCTGTCTTCCATTCTATTCCCTTTTTCCCTCTCAGTCTGGGTATTTGTTGATCCATGTCATCGTCAAGTCGTAAGACAAATGGACTTGCAATCTGTGGTAGCAAGCTACTGCCTGTAGTCTGCCTGAATTGTGGGCATCGGGCTGCAGAAACAGCGCATCAATTCCAGATGGAGGATGATTCACTTCACTTCTCAAGCGATCAGCCAGCATTCTATGTGAAAGTCTGATCTGCGTGAGGCATGGAAGCGAAGGTGCGGAATCATCGCCAATCGGAGCGGTCTCTTAGTTCTCAATGCCAATCTTGACGTTCTTCTCCGGAGCAGGAATCACGTGGTCCTCGTCGTTGCCCTTGAGGTTAGGAAGCTCATTCACGGCCTGACCGATGATTTGCAGCGCCTGCTTAATCTCCTCCTCGGTGATCACCAATGGTGGGGCAAGGCGGATGATGTTCTGATGGGTAGGCTTGGCCTGTCAAGCGGAAAAGGGTCATGTTAGCACAAGATCTGATCGAGGCTTCAAGGAGGAAAGGAAAAATTGCAGCAAACGCGTCAAAACCACTCTTCGGACAAGTCAGGTGATACGTACCAACAGTCCCTTGGTCTTCATCAACATGCACAGGTCCCAGGCGCTGTGGCCATTAGTCTTGGACTCATCGATGACAATGGCATTAAGCAATCCCTTGCCGCGGACGGTCTGGATCAGAGGGCTCTTCAGATCCTCAAGACCCTTCCGGAAGAGGTGGCCGAGCTTCTCAGCGCGCTCCACCATGTTCTCCTCCTCGACAACCTCGAGAGCGCGGATTGCCACCGCGCAACCCAGCGGGTTACCGCCGTAGGTCGAACCGTGGGTGCCGGGTTCGATCGTGAGCATGACGTCCTTGCGTCCGAGAACGCAGGAAACGGGATACATGCCACCCGAGATGGCCTTACCCAACAAGACTATGTCGGGCTTGATGCCGCTCCACTCGTGGCACAGCAGCTTCCCAGTACGGGCAATACCGGTTTGAATCTCATCACAGATCAAGAGCACATTGTGCTTATCGCACAGGGCACGAGCTTCCTGCAAGTAATCCTCGTCGGGAACGACAATGCCGGCCTCACCCTGGATGGGCTCGACCAAGAAGGCAGCCAAATTGGGGCCGGCTGCCTCGAAAGCCTCACGCAGAGCAGCCTTGTTGTTGTAGGCAATCGGCTTCTCCGTGCCGGGAACGGTGCAGCCAATTCCCGGGAGATAGGGACCGTAGTTCTCGCGCGATTCCGGATCAGAAGACAAGGAGATAGCGGCGAACTACATGGGCGGAGGGAGATAAACCGTCAGTGAGGATTCTTTGGCGTCTTTCTTCTGGGCCAATAACCGTGACTTAAAAGGAACAGTATTTTGACGTACCGTGCGGCCATGGAAGTTGTGCTCTGCACTCAGAACGAGCGCTTTATTCTCGGGAATACCCTTGACCTTGTAACCCCACTTACGGGCAATTTTAATTGCTGTCTCGACAGCCTCGGCGCCAGTGTTCATGGGCAGAACCATGTCGAAGCCAAAGTAGCGAGTCACAAACTCGGCGAAGCGCGGGAAGACATCATTGTAGAAGGCGCGCGAACTCAGCGTCAACCGGGAAGCCTGATCGACCAACGCAGCAACCAACTTGGGGTGGCAGTGACCCTGATTCACCGCGGAGTAGGCCGAGAGAAAGTCCAGATAGTGACGTCCTTCGGGGTCCCAGACAGAGGTACCTTGGGCACGAGCAAAGACGACGGGCAAAGGATGGTAGTTGTGAGCGGCAAAGTCATGCTCGGCCTGAATGGCCGCGTCCGTTGACGTGGCATGGTAATGAGCAGAGGCGCCGTTCGTGGCCTTGACGCTCTCAGATCCGTTGGTCTCTTTGACAGCCATGGTGAAGGTTGCGGGGAAGGTCACACAGCGTGCAGCTCTGGGGGGAGGAAGATGAGGGGAATGAGGAGAGAGATCAGATAAGGCTGATAAGCGGAGTCGCGTTGTAGATATGCTCGAGATCAAAGATGACACTCAAGATGAAAGTCAATGGAGCTCAAGTGTTTTTCCCCGTCTCGTGCCTGTTGATTTCCGCCTGGTGAAGAGTATTCAGTCTTGGATCACTTGAAAAAAACTGACTGAAAAGAACTGGCATTCGGTTTGGTTAAGTACTTTTTTCCACCTGGAGCCAGTTGGACCCGTGGAAGCGGACGTGGCGTCCATCGTGGGAGATCCGCCGCTATGCCGCTAAGTGCAAGTGCTCTTCTCCTAAGTGCAGGTCGTCGCGAGCCTCCTTTCTTGTTGACATCCACTGTCCCCTATGCGCAGGATTACACGAGCGTTGTGCACCTTTTGCTTCAGAGACTCCTCTCCGAGTCCGCTTGGTCTCCAGATCAATCCCAACCGTCACCAATGGTAATTGGGCATTCACCGGACCGGTCAGCAGAACTGCAACTCAACCTCTTTGAATCGAGGACCGCGAGCGGCGCAATTCGCTGCGGCAACCCTTGTTTTGCCCCCAACTGGAACTGGGCCACGCCGCGTGACTCTCCCCGTCTTGAAGGGATCGGATGCCCCTGCTCGGAGCCTCTCCTGGACACCCCCCGAGAGTGCTGACTGCGTTGATGTCATGCTCCTGCGCCCCCCCCCCGCATCATCTGTGTTTGTAGGGCGAATCGAGAGCCTCCGCGTTGGAGTCCCGACTCGACCCAACTTTACCGACTCACCGAGCATTGCAGGCGTGTGCACCGATTCCCCTGCTGATTGGGTCTCTCCCACCTCTTCACACCCACTTCCCTCCCCCAAATCGACACCTAAACAACCATGCCGTCCTCCGCCGTCTCCTCCCCGCGTCGGCTCGTGTCGCAACCACCGCTCCACTCTCCAGCAACGAACGTCTTTCTGTTTCTGGTCGCATTTCGACTGCTCAATGCGCTCGCAGTGCGCACATTCTTCCAGCCAGACGAATTCTTCCAGTCGTTGGAGCCCGCGTGGCAGATTGCATTCGGCAAGGATCAGGGCGCATGGGTGACCTGGGTATGCAAGAAGATCACCGGCGAGCTCAGTCGCCAGTCTTGGGAACTAATCTCTAATCGCGAGACCTTCGCACGGTATACGATAGGAATGGCACCAGCAGCTCCGATCATCGCTACATCCCCTGTTCTTCGCAGCGGTTTACAAAGTGACCGATTTGCTAGCGACCACCCTCCGTCTCTCCGCAACCACGCGCGCAGATCTCCTGATTGCGGGACCAAAGTCCGCACAGGCCGTGATCGCGGCGATCGGCGACTTTTATACATGGAAGCTCGCGACTCGAGTCTACGGACCTGACTCACGCGGCGCATGGACGACAGTACGTGCCACTCTCGATCGACGGAGTCATCCGCCGGGAAGCGCGGCGCAGCCGGGATTTTGACTTGCATGGAGGCGGATACCCTGACTGACAATACGATGATAGTTGTTCGCAACCATCCTCAATCCCTGGCAATGGTTTTGCTCAACCAGGACATTGTCCAATTGCGTGGAAACAACGGTGACAATTGTTGCATTGGATCAATGGCCTTGGCAGTGGTCAACTGGCGCTTCGGCGGTGCGCAGCCGTTCAAGCAAGCCTGGAGCTCACAAAGGCGCAATAGATGAGTCTCGGGCACTCTTGTCGAGGTACAGCGAGGACGATTCGCTCTTGGTTCTTGATCAACAGCTAATGAGGTTCCACGCAGTCTCCGGCGTTGTTTATGCCTGGCGGCATTGGCTGTCATCCTGCGCCCAACAAATGTCCTGATCTGGGCGACCTTGGCAACGGTCGCTTGGGTTCGTTCCGGCTGGACTCAGCGCAAGGTGCTTGTTCGGGAAACTCTCCTATGCGGGTCAGTCAAGATCCTTGGCGGCATACGAAGACCTGTGGTGTTCTCTAATCGATGTTTGGTAGATCAATGGTCCTAGGCGTATCAGCTGTCGCGGATCGCCTGTTCTACGGATTTTGGACCTTTCCTCCCCTGCGATTTTTATATTTCAATATCGCGCAGTCGCTAGCAGTCTTCTACGGTCGGAATGACTGGCATTACTATCTATCACAGGGATATCCTCTGCTCCTTACCACTTTACTACCCTTTGCAATTGTCGGCCTCTTCCGCACGCTCAACACTCGAACTTTTTCAGCTGCCGATCATGTGCAGACAGCAATTCGATTGCAATTAGCCACCATTTGCCTGGTCATGCCCCTTGTGTTGTCGCTCATCTCGCACAAGGAGGTTCGCTTCATCTACCCTTTATTGCCGTCTCTGCACATTCTCGCTGCGCCCCCACTTGTGCAATTCTTCTACCCAGCGGTATATTCGCGGTCGTCGAGTGCTTCTACCCCGCAGAGACTGATTCTCATCTCTCTCGTCTTCACCAACCTGGTCATTGGTTTCTACACGAGCCTGTACCACGCATCTGGCGTGATCAACGTGTTGACCTACCTCCGTGGTCAGCATGAAGCCCACGGCTCATCATCTGTTACATCAGCTCTAACTCCACGCGCCAGCCCTGGAATCACGGCGGGCTTTTTGATGCCCTGTCACAGCACACCGTGGCGCTCACATATGGTCTTTCCTACGATCGATGCATGGGCACTCACATGCGACCCACCTATTGATCAGACTCCGGCCGAAAAAGCCGTATACCGAGATGAAGCGGATCAATTCTACGACAATCCTTCCCTCTTCCTCCGTGAGCACATGAGAGGCGGCCTTCGCTACACCCCCTCACGACCGAGTTATCAACACGGAGGTCATTCTACCGTCGATGCTCGTGCCGCAGAGACCTGGACGCATGAGTGGCCAGACTACCTGATCTTCTTCCAGCACCTAGAGCCCACCATGCACAGTCTTCTCCGAGCCTCGTCGTACGACGAATGCTGGCGAACGTACAACACCGCCTGGCACGATGATTGGCGACGACGCGGCGACGTCGTAGTCTGGTGTCTCGACCCATCGGAACAAGACGGCTGGCGCGCCCAAAAGCAAAGACACGCGCAAGTCGCTCAAGATCGCCACTTCAACCGAATCATCAAAGGATTCCAGCACGACGCGCGTCGGCAACAAAAGCAAGGATGGAAAGCACTCATTCCATCCCGATCTTCCTTCTCATCCCTATGGTCCTCCTCTCCAACCCCACCACGGTATACGACGTTCTCCGAATGGCGCCGCGCCGCACAGTCATATTTCTCACCGCATCTTTCCTGGCAAGAGAACCTACGGTCTCTTTTCGCACCGCGTCCAGTAAGTCATTGGCCTTGGCCTGGGAACAGGCGATCACTCACTCTATGGGAAAGACTGTGGTCTCCTGCACCACCAACACCTGCACCCGGTATATGGAGATTTGTGCCGTCCTCGTTGCTAAATTGGTTGAAGAACAGAGAGTCGTATGAGTCGCACGCGGACCGTGAAATGTGGGAATAATCTTCCCTAGAGCTTTTTTGCTCGTAGACAGTTATAGTTTATTGTATATAGTACACTTTCGGAAGCACGCTTGTACATATCTTGTCGCTAGTCAGCTAATCCAGGTCCATCTCTTGCACGCATGCAGGTGGTTAAATTTATACTTGCTGCTGCAAGGCTTTAAACATCGATACTTCGTGGTCAATGGTATTATGGAGGCGGGCATGCATCATCAAAATCAAATTTATACCACCCTTTCCATCCGTAAGTGTCCACGCTAAACAAGACACGAACTATGAAAACTTAGTCAGACAAATTCCATGTAGGTAGACGTTGTAATTTTGAGTCTGAAAGTAAATCCACCCCCTAACGATATAATAATACAATTTGTGCCAACATTCTCATGAAAAATGGAACATGGAAATTGATAAAGAAAGAAGAAGAGGGAAACCACTTTATCCCTGAAGAAACGATCGTCATTAGATGAGAAGATGCAAAAATATATATATATATATATATATATTTATATAAGAGGCATCAAACACCCTAAATCGCGGAAAAACGAAGGAAAGAGATTCCCGAACCGCTCAACCGTACCGCGCACTCAAACTAGCAAATGCATCGGGACTGTGCCGTCCACTCTGGAAACCATTCACATCCACACTGGGCTGGCTCATGTGAGTTCTCTGAAACCCATTCGACGCGGGTGGTGGACTCGTAAAGGGAGAAGGAGATGTTTTCATGCCATTCCCAGGCGCTGAAGACATTCCGATTCCGAGGCCAGAGGAGGTAGCAAAGGCGTTGACGCCTGCTTGGGCGGCGAGTCCAGATCCCACGCTTGCGGCACCGAATGGGTTGCGTGATGCTGGGGTGGCACCGGTGGGTGGAGTTTGCATGTTTGAGCCCGACAGGGAGAGTGGGGTGGAGGAGAGGGAGTTGGAGAGCTGGGGCACAGGGCTTGTTCCGAGATTGGCCTGCTGGTATTGAAATTGAGGTTGTTCGGGGACGGAGGACATGGGATTAGGGTTTGAGGTGGGGGTGGAGTTCACGTTGTATAGTGAGAGGATGTTATTCTTGTTGATTGCCGAGGTATACTGGGGCATCATCTGCTGCTGCTGGGGCTGCTGCTGGAGCTGGGGCTGAGACTGCGACTGGAATTGGTTTTGCTGGAAGGTGCCCTGCGTACCCATTGGCTGCTGGAATGGGTTGTAGTTTGCTTGAGCAGCAGGCAGGGTTTGCTGCCTCAACGGCTGAGATTGTGGCTGTTGTGGCTGGGTCTGGAATGCCGGGGTCTGACTGAACGGAGATGTGCTGAATGGAGACGTCCCAAAAGGCGAAGTGGATGAGATCGAGGGCATGGTGTTTGCATGTTGAGGCTGTGGAGGGATATTGATAGAGGGCATTGGCTGGCCGTTGTATTGCGGCTGTGGTTGTGGTTGTCCATAAGGATTTTGCGATTGCGGCTGTGACGTGCCGTTGAAGAATGGGTTGTTCGGTTGCGCATTCGAGGTGGGATGGGGGAATGACTGCGCACTCGAGATGCCCTGTGGGGTTGCTCCGGTTTGGAAGAAAGGATTGTGATTACTGTTCAATGCCTGCGGAGAGGAGACAAAGCCGTTGGAAGAGAAAGTGGATGTTGCGGGTGGAGTGAGTGGCTGTTGGTAAGTCGCTTGGGGCATCAGACCAGTCTGCGCTGGGAAACCTCCCGTGGAATGGGGGAAAAGCGGTTGCGAGACTTGGAGCGTTTGGAACGATGCCTCCAGAGAGGGTGCCGGCTGCGTTGGCTGTGGCGCGGTAACCTGATCAAACGGATTGTATGAAGCGCCCTGCGGCTGTTGCGATGCCGGATTCCCAGATCTCGCTGTAGGCATGTCGAATGGACTTGGCGAGGGTGCCCGAGGCGCCGCGGGAGCGGCCACGGAGGCTGTCGGTCTCTCTGCTGGCACAGGAGTTCGGGCTCTTGACCCTGGGTTACTACCCTCGCCCAGGCGAACCAAGGTCTCAATTGATTTATCCAGATTCTCATTCAATCCGCGTAGAACCATCTCATTCCGCCGATCATTGGTGAATCCCATGTCCTGGAGAGCAGCCATCTTCGCCTCGAACGAAGCAGTCGTCATGTCAGCCACCGGTGCACCGAGACCAGTCGTCTGACGAGGGGGACGTGACCATGACTGCTGGTCCATACTCGGCGAGAGCGAAGCCTTAGACTTGCTGCTGAAACGGCTGAGGTTGGATGTGGACGAGGCGGTTCGCAGGCCGAACCAGTTGCCGGACTTGGGGGGTAGAGGAGGCGGCGAATCCTCGGGCGAGCGATCGTCGCGGTCATAGTCATCGTAGCTCTTTTGGCGTGATCGCCGGTCATCCCGTCGATCCTGGTCTCTACTATAGCTAGCTTCTTCGCGACTCGGGGGCTTTGGTTTTCCATTCTCCAAGGACCGGTATTGGTATTTCTGACGGATGAAGCGCTCCATACAGGAATCCGCCTCGTCGATATCGGTAGGGACAGGAGGTTTGACATTCTTGGGATTGAAGATCTTGTTCATGAGCATGTTGCCGTGCGATTTCATGCTCTAGCGCAGTTCTGAATTAGTTGTGACTGCTTCTCGGTGCTTCTTATTTCGTTCAGCCGGAGGAGGCGACAACTCACATCCACCTGCTCATCGGTCCAGGTGTCCATCGATAAGGACTTGACTTTGGAAATGTGTGTGCCCAGCTTTCGGTGGATTGCGGCGCAGCGCATACACAGAAAGATACCCATCTACAATCGTGCACTCCGGGGTCAGCTCAGAAACAACTCGGTGGAGAGGAAGCCATGGCTCCTGTGACTTACATTCCAGCTTGCCCATCCTATGATTGTATCAAAGAGCGGCGGGTCAGTTTGATCAGTTGTCCATGCGACGACGCAACGGAGCGATGGAGAGCCCTCGTTCGCAAAGGTGTAGTGCACTCACCTGTATTGAGAGCATCGCAGTCGGCACAGCGGTCATTGCCGGGGACGGTCCGGACCAGCTCCGCCAGAGTCCTCTCATTGCGCAGCTGCTGACGCTTGCTTATAATACTCGGCATGATGAACTAGAAAACAAAGGAACGGACACAAAACCACGATTGTGAAATGAGAGAATCATCGAGCGCGACCCAAATAGGGGGAGGGAGAAGTCAGAGTCGGAGAATGGGGGGGGGGGGAAAGAGGGTTTGGGCCGGACTCCAGATGGGCGGAGTACCATGCAGGCCCAGAGCCCACGCCCAACCAGTCGCGGAGATCGAGTCCGATGAACCTGGCTTTTCCTCGACGATTGGGAAGAGGAGGACGCAGTGGGACACTAGTGATTTTGTCCGAGGTCGATAGGCTTGACCCAAAGTCTGTGATCATCAGTCAGATCAACTAGACTCGGGTTGTACCCCAGTTGCGAGATTCTGCAGTGTTGGGGGTAGCAAGTAGTCTCAACATGCAATTCAAGGACAAAGGTCTATAATGATTCGGCAGATGCATGCACGTTGCAAGTCGTAGGACTACTCAGTAGGCACCGAGACAGTATCCGCATGACTATCCGATTCGGTACCTGAAAAGACGCAACTCTCATCGTTCGACGTGTCTGCTATGGCTGCCGTCAACAATGGAGATAGCCTCTAGCATGACGAAACGCAGACCTGAAACAACTTTATTCTTGCCCGACCCTAGTAAACAGCATACGAGGTACCACCGAGGCACCAACCAGTGAACCACTACAAGAGCGAACGATTGGGTGTCCGTTCAATTGTCAGTCAACATGGGATACAAGCTTTGCTGCCGCCAGGGTCGCGTGTGTTCTTTTTTTCCATACTGAGTCAGTCCAAGCCCCTTGTAGTTTGGTCGCCCAAATTCCCCCGTCTCTTTTCCCCACCTGATTTCGGTCTCGGTTTCGGCTTCTACAAATAGCAACACCAGACAACGGAAATCCTGGCCTGAATGATGACAGTGTGGTCACTGGTCAGTGGTACCCTTTGCCGAACATGCCGGCAAAGGGTGCACATTCTAGCGTGCTTCTAGAAAGGGAAACAACCAAAGAGCGTACAAGCCCGATTCACCAAAATACTCGCCCTTGGGCTCAGTAATACGCGCGAGTCAGGAGAAGCAGATGTGATCTATGTGAGAATCCTTATGAAGAAGAAGAAGAAGAAGAAGAAGAAGAAAAAAGGCCTGGCGAAAGTCGGATAGCCATCGAAGAATGTAGATCACATAAAGTTTTATCGTCTCATGAGTCTACATTCAAGACTATTATTGAAAACTGCTGAGATAACAAAAAGAAATTGGCATGTTTGAGCATCCTGCAACTCGCATCTACCACCGCGCTCGAGAAGCCCACGAAGGGGCTTCTTCGCACCGTCGAGAAGTCACAAGCACTCGGATTCTTCTGGTACGCCAATATGACCTGCCATTCTATGGCTGGGAGAACTGGAGGTTGATTATGCGTTCGAGGTAAAAAGTGTAGAGAGAAAGAGAACGCGTAGAACGGGCCGCTCGAAAATTTGACCCATATACACCGAGGCACGTGACCTGGCCGAGGGGATCTCTCGGTCGGTATCACGTGATACACCGTTACCCTTTTTCTTCGATTTTTCGATCTCACAGTCCTCCCACATTTCCTCCTCTGCAGACAATCCGAGCAAGCGTGTCTCGGTCCTGTGATGCGAGGATCGAGCGCACTACCGTGCTGTCGAATTGCTTCAAAGAAACCTTCGAGTCTGGTCATTCAGTCGTAGAGCATGCTGAATGTTACCAACCCCCACATAACCCGCGTGGTGCCTCCTGATGGTACTTGACGCCTCATGGGTGATTTTTATCGTTCGTTCGTGGGAGAACAAAACCAAACAGCTTTTAGCAGGGCTGCGTCTACTCCACCCTGGTGCTCGTTCTTTCGTCGAGCAGCAGGACTTTTTTACGACGAACATTCGTATGTCAACAATGGATATCTTTTTTTTTCTTCGAGTTCCACTACGGTAGCTTGAACCGTGGTGATTCAACTTTGCTCAAAGCGATAAATCTGACATTCCGCGTTGATGTCTCGGTTCGTAGCCGTACTGTCAAGAGTCCAGCTGGCAATTCAAGGGGCATGTCACGTGGTGGTCTTCTTATCGTCTCTTCAAGTCACCAAACCTTCAACAATCACTTCATAGCCTGGACTGAAGTTCACGGGCAATATTGAGACCTCCCGTATCTTCGAAATGTCTTGCAGACCCCATTGGATGGGTGTGATCCATGGAAGCCGACGGAGCATCTATTTATGACGATTGAAGGGTGCGCTTTGCACGGTCAGCCAGCTTGAAGCTGACCTCAAGCACCCGCCCGCGGACAAATGATGATTATTAACATCGACCCCGGAACGGCCGTTCGAGAACAACAAAGTGGAGATGGACGAGCCATATTCAACCAAGCAAAGTTCGTTCTTTGGTCATCGTGGTGATGGTGCTCTTCGTGTCATATTCATACATACTACTCCGAGTCCAAGGTAATAAGAAGAGTCGCCAGCAAGTCCAACCGCGAGCCATCAAACAGCGGCAGCGAACTCAATGCCTATCATGATGATGCGGGCTTGCCCATTCTCAAGACTGAGAATCGGTCGGACGCTGGCCGTGGATCGGAGCGGCGAGATAGCCCCAGGAGCCATGGATGATGCGAACTCGAAGATTTGGCTGCAGACTAGCGAAAATGCGGAGAGTCCAGCGCCGAGGCCATTGTGAATGGCGCCCACTCGATTGGCTCTCTTTTCGCAGCTGATAGATCGCTGACTGGCCAACGGCTACTGTATGATTTGAATCGGGAAGCTTACGCAAAGTGGTACTTCAACCCCGGACAACGGAAAGACAGAGAAACGTAGATGGATCTGGAATCGACGAGTCAGATGCATTGACTTCAGCCCGGAGTGCTGTAACGTGTGCGGATCATTCAGAATAGTAATTTCTTACTGTTGAGGGTGCTGTCGACTGGAGAATGGAAGGGGGCGAGCCCCTCCCCAGGCGAGTTGGATGGACCGCTTGAGCTTTCCCCCGGGTTCATCCGTCTCTCCTCTGCACAAGCATACTTTCTCTGCCTGCTAGCTTCTTCCTCGGTTGCTACTCTTCGCTTTCTTTCATCTTTCCCTTCCCCACCAGCTATCTCTTGTGCATAGTGCATACTCTCCTTGGTCTATAACCATATTCCGCTGCCTCCTTGAGCTCGTCACCATGGCATCTGCTGCTCGCTCTGCTACTCGCGCCTTCTTGCGCTCCACCCCGGCGACCTCCTCATTCCGCCCTGCCGTGCGCTCTGCTCGCTTTGCTCTGCCTGCGCAGGGCTTCCGCTCCTCTGCTCGTCGCGGGTACGCCTCAGAGGCCGGTCAGAAGAGTGGCGGTTCCGGCGCCATCTGGGCTCTGGCCGTCGCCGTTGCCGGTGGTGCAGGTGCTTACTTCTACCTAAACGGCGAATCCACGCCCGCCGGTCCCTTTGTGCCCACCAAGGAGGACTACCAGAAGGTCTACGATGCCATTGCTCACCGTCTGGCCAACGAGACCGATTATGATGATGGCAGCTACGGACCCGTAAGTTCTCTCTGATAGATCCGATTCATCACTGCACCCATGGGTGCAGTGATGCGCGACCTTACCTGAGACTGTCATGACCACTAACACTGACTGTGTTATCAATCAGGTCCTCGTTCGTCTCGCCTGGCACGCCAGTGGTACCTACGACAAGGTGACCGGCACTGGTGGTAGCAACGGTGCCACCATGCGCTTCGCCCCCGAGTCAGACCACGGTGCTAACGCCGGTCTGAAGCACGCCCGGGACTTCCTTGAGCCCATCAAGGCCCAGTTCCCCTGGATCACCTACTCCGATCTTTGGACCCTGGCCGGTGCCGCAGCCATCCAGGAACTCGGTGGCCCCGTCATCCCCTGGAGACCGGGCCGTCAGGATAAGGACGTCGCTGCCTGCACCCCCGATGGTCGCCTGCCCGACGCCTCCAAGAACCAGGATCACATCCGCACCATCTTTGGCCGCATGGGCTTCGATGACCGTGAGATGGTCGCTCTGTCCGGTGCTCACGCTCTGGGCCGTGCCCACACCGACCGCTCGGGCTACGAGGGTCCCTGGGATTTCAGCCCTACCGTTTTCACCAACGATTACTTCAAGTTGCTCGTTGACGAGAAGTGGAACCAGCGCAAGTGGAACGGACCTGCTCAGTTCACCGACAAGACCACCTCTACTTTGATGATGCTGCCCACCGACATTGCGCTCATCAAGGACAAGGTCTTCCGCAAGCACGTTGATCGCTATGCCAAGGACCAGGATGCCTTCTTTAAGGAGTTCTCTGACGTCTACGTCAAGCTCTTGGAACTCGGTGTTCCCTTTGAGAGCAAGCCCGAGGACCGAATTGTCTTCAAGGCATCTGAGTAAGAAAACAATATCTCTCTCCGCAACGACAAAGCGTGTACGCCTCTTTGAGGGTGACCGTCTAATGTCCGTGTGCCCCCTGTACGCATATTGTGTGTTGTGATCACTTTCACCCTTGTTTTACATATATCCCGACTGGTGCTCGGTCTCCACATAAAGACCTTTAGATAGGGTGGAGAAAGTACCTTATACAATTTGATCATCTATGGCTATCCCTTGGGGGTTTTGAAAGTCAATTGCGCGTCCTACTGGTTGACTCTCAATCAATGTAGTCGGTTCGCCTTCTGAAATCCCACACATCGCAGCCCATTGTTTCCTCAGGGCCTGTTTTCATCACGCTTCCACCAAGTTTGCTGTATCCTCCAACAAGTTGAACCCAACACGCTTTAGTCCAATGCTTTGAGTATCTTCCAGCAGGCGCGAGAAGTTGCTTGAGAACACTTGTCTAAGATCCTCTTTTTGAACAGTAACTTATTCTTTTGTACTCAGTGCAGGAGTCAGAGGTAAGTGGTACCAGCCGGTACGGTCAATACCACCCTCCAGCGGTCTCGAGTCTCCTCCGCGGAAATGCCCCGCCGCCAAGCGGGCCGAGAGCCTCCCTCGAACATCAAAATTTCGAGATCATCTTATCTTAACCCCAGAGACATCGGAAACCACCTGTTGTCGCCGCGTCGCGCAACTGCCAATTGCCAGCACCAGAGACCTTCAGCTGCTTTACCGCATTCTTTAACTCATACAAGATACTCGAGAAACCGCCATCGAGATGCCAGGAATGTCTTCCACTCAAGCCGACCACTACCAAACCCTCGGTCTACCCTTCACAACCTCCTTCGCAACCCTGTCCAAACAAGAAATCAAAATCGCATACCACAGAGCCCTTCTCAAAAATCACCCCGATAAGGCCAGCACCATCGCACTGCCCGAAACAACACAACTCGGCACACCCACCTCTCGCCCTAGCATTCCTCCTACCGGAACACCCGAGAAGAGCCCCAACCCGCGCATCTACACCATTGATGAGATCACCACCGCATACAAGACTCTTTCCGATGCCACCCTGCGCGCAGAGTACGATCGTACCCTGCGACTGGATCGGGCCAAGCTTGCAGAGCGAGAAAAGACGGGTGATGTCTTTCACACGGGACTCGAGATTGTCGATTTGGAGGATCTTGCGTGTGATGAGGACGGTGTCGATGCGCGCGGGGCTTGTTGGTATCGTGGGTGTCGGTGTGGTGATGAGAGGGGATTCTTGGTCACAGAGCAGGAGTTGGAGAAGGAGGCGGATCACGGTGAGATTGTTGTGGGGTGTCGGGGGTGTAGTTTGTGGTTGAAGGTGCTTTTTGCGGTTGAAGATGATGGTTGAAAGGCAGAAGTGTATGTGTGCACTTTCGCATGAACTTCATTCCTCGCGGTCTTTTCTGCATTTGGCAACGGGCCTGTTGGCCGTCATCTTCGGCGCTCCCCCAATTCCTATTCTGGGACATCTGCCGAGTTATCTTGCTATTACGAGGCCTGGTGGTCGGAACCTTTGGTATTTGGGCAGGGCTTGTCAAAGTCTCTTCACCACACGTCAAGTGAGGGCCAGATCCCATTGAAGACTATGACTTTCCCACCAACATGCAGTCCATTTCCATAAAAACCGCCCTGGTGAACTATCAAGCTCCTGCATAGTATCATCTTTGTGGGCAAAAGGCTTTACCCTGGTCATAACTCCCGGTGGTCCAATTTCTTGGGGACTCGGTTTTCAAAGGATCATATTCATGATCCAAATCTCACAGAGCTTGTATGTGATCAAGCTTCCCCCTTTCGCTTCAATTGAGATACTTCAAGCATTCTGCATCGGAAATTTGCTGTCTCATGACTGCAATTGATGGATCATGAATCTCGCTACGCGTTCCCGAGTTAACAGTTTGGGCGGAATAACCTTGCGTCCAATTTCATGCGGCCACATGCGGCCATGGACGTTCATTTCTAGGAGTAGTTCTTGATCCTACCTAAATATCAATCGTTGCTTTCTGTTTGGACGCGCTACTCGAGGATCCTGGGCTTGCGATATACGCAGAGTAGAGACCTCCTTTCATGCGTACGTACGGGCCATGTATGTTGTCTCTGCAAATGTATCAAACGCTGTTGTAGGCTCGCTGATCATCCAGTTGGGGATGTCCTTGCGGTCGGAGTAGATTCAACAATCGGGAAGAGTATATCAGCGTAGGTATAAAACAGGACGCGAGGCTTCAACCCTGAGCCAAAGACGGCTACGCACTCTTGAGCATCAATTATGTGTGCATTTCGGAATCGCAATAGCATAGCTCTCGAATCCCGGAATTCTCCCGTCTTAAGCATTGCAATTGAATCTCCACAGGCTAAATGTCCCGTCTCTAGGCGTCTGTTTATTGCATCGGCTTCCGCTGAAACTGTGCGTGAATGATCCCACTCAGGCCGCGTATCTCACTTTTGACCGACGATTGCCAAACCATCACATCAGATTGACATTGACTACAGGGAGACAGTGCTTCCAGTAGGTCCAAGTACTACTAAGGTACTACTAGGTTAGCTGAATCGATTAGTCGTCGACGAGACCCGCTTGAGTGAGGGGCGGGATGACATATTGGGTCACCACATGGAGCGGACTAAACATCTTTCTCCGACATCCCCGCCGCTTCCTCCTTCTTTACTACGATCCCAACCACTCTCTCAGTCATCATGGCGGTAGTGAATATCTCATCGGCCGGCCAGTTCAACTCCCTTCTGAGCTCATCTCGCTTTGTGGTCGCAGACTGTAAGTGGAATCTCTCACCATCTATCACCGTTGTCTCGGATTCGAGGTGTTCCGCCGCCCCGCCTTTGACTGCGGAAGACGTGTTTCACCTTGAAAGCTCAGATGAGAGGAGCGTGCGAGGCAAATGGACGAGACTTGCTGACTCGATGAAATTGTTTTGCTTCTGAATCATAGTCTACGCCGACTGGTGTGGACCTTGCAAGGCTATCGCCCCTGTCTACGAGAAGCTGGCCTCGCAGCTGTCCCGCCCGAACCATATCACATTCACCAAGATCAACGGTGACCAGCAGATGGAAATTGCCCAGGCATACAGTGTCGTAGCGTACGTGTGAAATGAGGCCCTGGCTGAATACCGAGTGGGCGGTGATTTCTGGCCGAGGGGATCCATGAGTGCAGCATGACTGACGGTTTTTCACTTTTCTCATTTGCAGGTACCCAACTTTCATCGTTTTCGAGAATGGCCGCAGCATCAAGACGGTCACCGGCCCCGACCCCCAGAAACTGACCGAGGTCGTCCGGAAGCTTGCGACAGAAGCAAGCAAGTCCGATGGTGATGCTGGCGAGAGCAGCGGCGCTATCTGGCTGGGCGCCGAGGTGGCATCGCGGTACGCGGACGTGACGGATCAAGTTGAGGTGAAGGGACTGGACCTCCTCAATCGCGACACACAGCTCGGCGGACCACGAGCCCTCTTTGAAACCTTCAAACCCTCTGCTCTTACTGGAAAGGGAAAGAGCAAGTCCGAAGCTGGCAGCAGCAGCAGCAGTGGTGCCGACTGGATCGAAAGCGACACAGATGAGCAGCTCATGCTCTACATTCCATTCCAGTCAAAGCTAAAGATCCATTCGCTCCACATCACGTCCCTCCCTCCCACGGGCGAGGCTGACGAGGACGAGGACGAGGATGAGCGACCCATGCGACCACGCACCCTGAAACTCTACACCAACACATCGCACATCCTCGGATTCGAGCAGGCGGAGGACACGACCCCCGAACAGACGATCGAGATCCAGCCGGAACAGTGGGACTCCAAGACAGGGACTGCGACGGTTGATCTACGCTTCGTCAAGTTCCAGAATGTCACCTCTCTGGTCATCTTCTTCGTCGACGGCGATGGCGAAAGCGAGAAACTTCGTGTCGATCGCGTTCGCATCATTGGCGAGGCCAGGGAGAAAACATCCCTGGGTAAGCTGGAGAAGATTGGTGATGAGCCTGGCGAGTAGAGCAAAGGAAATGTTTGATGAAGGGGTTTAGTCTGTGTTGGGCACGGCGCAAGATTGGTTTTCTTGACGATCTTCAAGCAATTCGTCCAAATAAGATAGACAAGAGCGTGAACGCATGTTCGACACCAATCATTGCGAATGAAATGAAATCCTGGGATATGTGGTATGGTTCAAGTAGTATCTCGCGACGAATCTGAAGTGGAATGTTCGTGACGTCGAAGCTCAAGTACCAGCATCGTCTTACATGAATCACACAAACTACGCAAGATATATCGGTAGTAGATATGCAAGGGTAAATAAGTTCTTCCATTTTCAACTGGCATCATGGTGATCTATGAGAGATCATAAAGAACGCAATACTACGGAGATATAAAAAAAAAGAATGTCCGATCCCAAACCAAAAGGTCTCATCCTTGAAAAATCAGAAAGACCTATAAAGTAAGAACCGGTGTGCAATTCCGTTCGTCTGTGGCGCAACCGACACCTGGTAACATCACTGAAGGCCCCTTTGACGAGGGCCGTGGACGTCCAGGCAACACGGGTAGGTATTTAATTTGAAGCTGCGCCGCCGCACGAAGAAGAAAAGAAAAAAGAGAGGGAAAACGAGCAGGCCAAGGTCGGTATTTATTGTATTCGGTGGATGCCCGTTTCGGAGAATCACTTGCTCCGGCCGGGGGTCGATCTGAAATTTTTTTTTCCTTCTCGGTTGTCTACAGCGAAGGTGGATAATGGATGTGTTGAGGCCTGATAATTCAGGTGTACACGAGAGCGTAGTAGTAAGTGAGGTGTGTGGGCTTGACTGTCTCCCGTCCAGCTCTCGCGTATTACATAATCAATTGGCAGCTGCGATCTTTTTTTTTGCTTAGCCCGCCAGAGACGCGTTTCTTCCTTTTCTTTTTCTTTCCTCATATAAAAAAATTATTCGGCTGATGATGAGGATAATGGAAATATATGATAGGAAGAGACTGACTCCCACTGGGAGCGTGATCTTACTGTAACCATCCCTGAAGCCTGTTTTTTTTTGGATCTGTTTTCTTTGGCTTGGGTGCGAAGATGCTGTTCGGCCAAAGTCAGGCAGGCTGGGTCGGGCTGGTCTGGTGATAGCGTCGGATTCGGATCTTCAATGACGATTGATCAGCTGACCTGAAGCGAAGCAGCAGTCCTGACGATTAATTAGACATCAATGAACATCTTGAACTCAGACTTTGAAAACATTTTTATCGACATCGTCGTTGCTGTTCCGTTTCGTTACGATTGCGACGATTAGACCTTGCAATCTAGGCGGAGATGTTGCATCGCACAGCTGGCTCGAAACTCGATCAGTTACTTCAAGCTCGCAATCATGAGAGATATACGGGTCATACCACAGCCCGTGACAATGCTCGCTACCGGAAGACGTTTCATCTATCGTGTCAGGCGTGCGGCGACTGTTGAATTCAAGGACCGGGGATTTCGGATCAAGACAGTGCGTTCCTCAGCGACGACTCGCGATCCGTCGAGTACTATCACAGCTCGTGATGAAGATTGAAGACTCTTATATCAGGAGGAATCACGCACATCTTTGATCGAGACTTAGCCTTACTCTGACAGAAACAGATTGTCGGTATTGCAGACTTTCTCACACAGGGCACGCATTGCCCCAAAGTTGCTCCCGCTCTTCGGGTCGGAAGGGCAGAAAGCCTGAGATATCTCACTATACACCTTCTCGCGAATTGCATTGCCCATAATGGACGAGACAGAACCTGAACCTGAATCACTCCTCGACATGTTATGCCTGTTCAAGAAGTGCATCTGCATCGCCCTTGACGGCTGATTGTGTCAGCGGCGGGAACCCAAAGACTGGCGTCTCAGCGTCAATTTGTCAAGGGACTCGAAACTAGACCGGCATATTTGAAATGACCGTATATGTTGGACGATATCAAACACTTGTGTCACGTTGAAATCTCGTGGTTTTCCGAGCAAGCTCGACAGGGCACCGGTTTTGCTCGCATCACTGGCTGTCTTTGTTTGATATGGTATCTTCTTTGAGACTTGCATCGACTGAGTGAAGGTGCCGATTTCATGACACCTCGCTTGAAGCCAGCGGTCTTGCCGTTTTCTCGAGGCCGTTCACAGCTCAAATATCGTCATCCTTGAAAAGTCGCGGATCTTCTCGGTGTCACTCTGAAGATTCTTGTGGTGCGAAGGCTGGGCTCGATATCGAACGGCTTTACAGTGAATGTGAGTTACGAAGCCTCATTTCCCGTGACATATCCCTCTCCCGAATGGCTTCTTGCCTTTCCAAGTCATGATAGCCCCTTGGCGAAAAGATGAAGCTGAAGCAGCCAAGTGTGCTGGCGAAATTGGACAGTTCCGGGACAAGCATGTGTGGTAGACACTTTCAATACGTCCTCTGAATCGGGATTGTCTCGATCATTGCATCATCCTTGTCAGTCCTGATTTATGGTGAGAACAACATCAAGCTTGAAATAGGCGCCTCGCTTGACTGTCTTTCCGAGGCTCAGTGGCCATCACGTATAGAATCTGAGTATCTGAGCATCACTAGGCGCACGGCCAGGCAGGTCAACCTTCGAGGGGATGGAAGGAAACATGGACACCCCTCTTGTCCATAAAACCCGCATGCTCATAGCTCACGGAGCCTTTGCGAAATCTTCAAAAAGAGTCCGTCTTCGCACTGCGGCGTGCGTAACCTACCTTTGCGCCTCGGAGAAAGATGGCCGCTGCACGAGCAACTCAGAGAATCATACTGCCCCTTCTTTGCTGAGAAGCCAAAGCGAGTCGCTGCTCTCACAAATGCTCGATATCTCTGCGGATAGTGTGACGCCCACATCGCCTTCGAACGAGAGATTTCTGCAGAAGTTGTGTTTGGCCACCAACTTCCGTCTCTCCATTCTTTCTCGGCTCAGCCTGGCAGTACCCTGCTAGGACAGAGCATGCTGTTTAGCCAGATCATTGGAACCTAAGCTCACAATGCCGAGACATGACTATATCAGCCTAACTTTGACATGATGTATGCGTTTCTTTTACATATCAGGGCTGTGTGTACCTCGTCGATCTGTCTATCCTGCTGGGAGGAACTTTACTCTGCACGAGGAATCAGTTCTCGCCATGCTGAACAGAGACCCTTATGTCGCAGCTTATCATCGTGCCCTAGCTCTATCCTACCTCATATCTCAAATGAGATACGGTAAATCTGGATCTCAAGGCCATCATACCGTTCAGTTCTGTACATATCCAGAAAGTAGAAATAGATCTCTTGGCCTCTGGGCTGACATAAGAAACAATCTGAGGGCATCAGAACAGAAACTGTAGTAAACCAAACTGCGTACCTAGGTAGGTAGCATGCGGGAGCCAGTCAGGTTGTAGATATACTATTTCAACATACATGGGCTTGATCATCAATTGTCTTGATATTCAGAATGTCTCCTCATAGTCATTCTACCCAGGTTTGACAATGGAAACGAACCTGATGTTCCTCTTCCAATGGAATCTACGAGGTGTTTCAACCCGGTGTACACGATGTCAGCGTTGAAGTTGGAAGCAATTGTTTCAAGTTGCCCTGGACAAGTCTCTCCAGGCAGGATCTCAGATTTCCGAGTCATGGATGAGATATGTTTCAGACTGGAGCTATTCCGAGCGTGGTCTACGGGCACCTTATAGATTCCTTACGTCATTTCATTCCATTTGTTCCAGGCTATCACATCTCATGAATCAGGGACTACTATCGAGAGTATCTAGCTCCGAGCAGATGTCCGGCACGCGCGGGCTGCAGCCATGAATTGGAAGCGCGAGGTTGACGCCTCAAAGTTGTCCGTTAGGCTTATTGAATGGAACTGGCGTACCTTACTGAGGTAGGTCGGCAGCCCTCCATGCTTTGACGGCGCACATCCTCCAGCTATCTCAAATGTAGATCCGACAGCTGCAGTGATCTTGGAAAGCTCAACCGGAATGAAAATGTTCGGGTACGCTTGCATCTTTTTCTCGTATAGAGTCCTGCTTCCGTAGGCATCCATAGATAGACCCCGTGTGGATACATCAATGATGTTCGAGATTGTCATTTGGAAGAACTCTTCGAACACGACGTCCAATGCATCAAGCATGCCATGACACCATTCACTCTACATCTCTGGATGCACATCGTATGGAGACATCAACGACCACGTCTGCCGAGGCTTAGCGCCTGCAAAGTCCCGTCCCAGCGCGAGTCACTTGCCCAAAGAAGACAGTTACCTATTTGTGCCTCGCTTCGATCGCCAGCCACCATGGGACTGGGACATGCCGACATGGGCACCTGAGAACCGGTCCCCGAATCGTCATCACTGCAACCACCACCAGAACCCAGACCGTACCTCGCCAAACCATGACGCTTGTACCATTTCTCTTAGCAAAGAGAAATCGTATAAGCATCTGGAAAGCCAAGCCTTCTCCGTCACATATCCGCCTCATCCACAGTTCCACGGTGCATTTGCCAAGTGCAGTGCGCAAAAGGACGAGAGAGATAGAAAAAACGAAAAGATGAGGTCCATCGGCCTTGACCCGCTCATAGCCACCTCACTAGGCAACCCTTGGTAGCCACTACATGACAGTCCTGAGCGCACGCGGTCAATTCCTCACAAGCGACCGAACACGTGGAGGCACGTGCTGCGCGAGCGTCTCGACCGACGTTACAATCTACAACTCTCGTCAAATGTCAGACGTCAAATGATTGATCTTCCCTGGCTGAACCTTCCGAGAGTAACTCTGATTGAAAGAAGCAATTCCCGAATGAAAATTTCAGCAATGCGCCCGAAGCGACGGCGTTTTTTTCTTCGGGAAGGTGATTCGATTGCATGAACCTTGTCTCTCTTCAGAAGTTCAGCCGGATTCAAACCCAGGTGGGCTTTCCACTCGCCTTTCGGTAGACGGTCGATGGCGACGCTAGATATGTACTGGTTCGCTTCGGGGCTTGTCTGAACGTGCCCAGGGAGTTGGCTATCGATCAATTGGGAGGATCCAATCCCTTTCAGGTGAGGAAAGGGAATAAAAAATAACAACATCCGAGTGCGCTTCTATTCGACATCGCAGGCCAGGCGCAATTGCGCATAGCACAGATCCTGGATACCCAAAGTGACGTGGTCGTATTCTTATGGAAAACACAAGCGGATAGGGCAAGACCGGACAGATCTCAAGCTATGAATGCGACGAAAGTCAAGTGAGACGCCCATCGGATCTAAACGAGTTCTAACATTCGGATAGAAAGTTTCCTTATTGGACGCCATTGCCATCATGGTTTACAGTAGAACAATATTCAACGGGTCAGTTGGCTGAGTCGACAACACCGACCGTCGTCTCTGCCATTCTAGATGATCCTAGATGGAGCAGATGGCAATGGACATGTGTGTGGCCTTGGTGGACCTGAGCTTCCCATATCGCACGGCACCTCAATAGATGACCATCCGGATCCGGAAGCTACCCATGATGTATCCGCAGTTCCGCACATCTTCCACCATTTTATCCACCCACTTACGAAAAGATCACTTTATCGCGAAATCTCGTCACAGGATGCATAGCTCGATCGGGTATCGGATATAGGCCGCCTCCCCAGCTTATTGTTCTGTGGCTGAGGAAAGGGACCCAGCATGATGAATAGGTTGCCCCAGAAGAGTACCGTCTGATATTTTTGGCGAGGAGCCACTTCCTTGGAAGTTGTCGCAGCCTGAGCTTGGCGAAAACGACCAGAAGCAGAGACGAAGCGATTGTCGATCCGTGATGGCAGAATATTCGATGAACCACTATGTTTGATAGGGTTCAACCACGGTACAAGGTGTTATTTTGCAGCACATCGGACGGGTTCCTGCGTCGTGAGTGATTATTTTCGGTCCAATGCCTGTTTCATGTGGTTGAGCGAGTCATGTTGGTCAGATCGAGTCCGAAGGTGAGACTCGGGAAAAATTGCTGGTCACACCATGCAGAAATTATATAGGTCGCGATGATCTCGTGACATCGCTCGCACTGTGCGTAGAGAAGGCGATCTTGACAGAAAGCCTTGCGTGTGTAAGATAAAGAAAGGACTACTGGGTCTTCGGCAATAGCATATGAAGCGACGCCTTCCAGGAGTCCATTTACGATGTGTAATGGCAATCACACTCGGATCGAGCCATGAACCGTGCAGCCCGAGTTCTCGACTGGGTCCCTGTCCCACGGAAACGCATGCGTGTAGCTTTCCCGACTCGATGCCGTCTAGCGTTTCCGATTGTGAGGCCGAGTATATATTGGATCTCACTATCGAGTGATGGGGATCTCCACCTCCCTCGTTCTCGTCGCGTACTGTGGCCATTCACAGTGTGCTCGCGCTCACCATTCCAGGTTTTTGTTTTGTTTTGGGTTGCCCTGCTTTGCTTCTTCCTGGCAGTGTGACACTGTGAAACACGATCGCAGTCGAAAAAATGAGAAGAATATGAAGGTTCACACAATCAATACTGGTTGCGATGTGGCGAATGGTTTGCAAGCCCGCTGGAGTTTAACCTGTTAGGACCGGAAGATGAGGATCGCAGGATGGGGGCAAACGAGATCGATAGGGTTTCGGGAGGGCACCAGATCTGTTGAATTCTCCGCGGGCCCATAAAACCCGGACCCAAGGTGGTGCGAGGCTGTGAGACACCAAAAAATATCCTCTCCCGTTCTCCCGAGCAGGCTTTGCGGCTAGCTTGGGGATAGAGAGAGGTGGCCCATGGCTGGAATCGGGCCACATTGTGAGACGAGCGTCGCGTACTCGATCGGAAAGAGGAGTGCACAGCACGTTCGAATGGAAACGAACGGTACAGATGTGGGCAACAACACTCCCGGATACGTTTTCCCACCGAGCAGGACCCAAAGATAGCCCACTACCATCCCATCATTGGCCGAAAGCTTGATGATTGACAATCTGAAACTCGAGGGACCCGTTCGAATCTCTGATCTGCCTTTGCGACCCCCCCCCCCCCTCCGGGGCCGATGCGATCAATTCTCAGCGTTGCCAGGAGCACCTTTGATTTTCTTCCAGAGTCCGATTTTTGCGAAGGGTGGTTCGTGCATCGACAAAAGAAAAAGCGGGTTCCCGACCCGAACTCGTGCGATCAGGTTTGCTGTTTGTCTCCATTCCCTCACGACTCGCTTGCACACCTGAAATTTGTGAAGCAATGATCCGAGTCTGGCCGAGTGGCCAAGGCTGCGAGCTTAAGGATTTGACGGGATCCAAAGGCAGTGGACGAAGATCGTACCGACACACGTCACAGAGAAACATAAACAAAACTGGTGAAATGGCCACAACGCATTTCCAAAATAGTGCAAAAGTACAATATGTGCCTGTAGATCCTATCATTCCTCTCAGTCGATCGACTCTTGGCAAGACCCAAAGTATGGCGTCTGATTGGGACTTTGAGATAAAGAGTAGGTGCACCATGGTTGGCTCGCGTTTCGCTGTCGGCCTGCTGTTCTTCCTCGATTCCGAGGATCACACAGCTTGTGGCCACAATACTTCCCAGTTTCCGCATTTCCCGCATTCTGGAGGCAATCAACATAGAGAATGGCTAATGAGCATAACGAACTATTGGATTGAGACTGCCATGCGATCGTGACGATCTGCGATCACCATACCAAGATTTCAGGCATTAGTTAGAGTTTTCTGACTCTGTTATGTCCTCGATCACGGAGTTCGTCCGCTCGTAGAAAGGGAAGCAGAGGGTGAACGCCCGGGTTTGAGGATTCAATGTGGAGGCAGCCATTTTCGCACTATGTCTGTCTGGGAGCCTCTCAGTTACAACAATGCTTCTGGGTCACCGCGCAGTGGGAGGGAGGAGTCCGGGGAGGTCCACAGAGGACCAACAGATAAGCACGCGCAGATGCGAAGCGACGGCGGGACAAGAAAGTTTCTCGTGTACCACGGTGCAGCAGACGCCAATTTCCCAATCTGTCTGCGTCTCACGCTCAAAAACATGGTAGACGGAGAACACCCAAACTGCTTTGCCGCGGTTCATCTCTGTCGCCCTCTTGCGCATTTGGGATAAACTCAACATGACGCTGTGCGGGGGAACAGCCATAGTATCCAGGTAAGTTTTCCGCAACAACCTAGAGTGCAATAGCCTCTCGTCGAGAACCTTCCATGGTAGTATTGACTTTCAGGGCATTGCTTGACCGAGGAGTCAATGTGAATCCACCCCGACACGAGTTGTACCGAGGAGATATGCACCTTCATTGAAGATCATTGCAAATAGTTTGCACTGTCACGGCGAATGTCCGATGCTTCACCAGCCTTGTGACCCGCGCATACTGTCGAGGTTTGATAGACGGAAGATCCTGCCTGAAGAGATAAAGGCTTGGTCATGGCATCTCGATTATCTGGGCAGCGGAGAGTTGTACTCCCACATGCGGACATGATGGTTCCTCTTTCATGTCCACAAGTTTTCGACTTCCCAGGACCTTCGGGAAGAAAGCCACCATGAGGCGGTCCAAGTGCCAATGGGAAGGGGACCTTGTTGACCACGGTCCTCTCACACCCTCTCCACGTTGCTCCTCCACGTTCTCCAGAAGGCCATGGCGCTCATTTGACATCAACTCAATGCGGTCGCGTCGAACTTTCCCTTCAGGTTGCATGCAGGATGTCACGTCACGTCAACGCAAACAGCCTCAGGAACGTCAGGCACTCCCGTGAGCGAAGTGCCGAGCCTCTCTCGACTAGATACTCAACGGGGCTTAGCGTCGGGTGCAATAGCCAGTCGCACTATTGGGCTGGACAAGCGAGACCGGACAGAGTTTGTGTGATCGATGCAATTGAATTTGGTTCCGGGACGCCTGGGACCACGCAGGCACACACAAAGGGAAGGAAAGTGGAACAGAAAAGCAATGAACTCGAGGAATTGCGGATTCAACTGCAGCGTCGAGAGGAGGAAGTGGACATTCACCCGCAGCGGCAGCCTATCAGTCCCAGTTGCAAGGACGGGGATCCCCAAATTGTCGATCTCCAAGGTTGGTCGCAAACACGCTCAACCGGACAGTAGGTTCGTGCTAGGCCCCGTCTGGGTCTTAGCGGCTCCGGTTAAAGTTTAAACAACCGCAGTCGCCACGATGTTCAACAATAATCCTCGCATCGAGAAAAATGCCATTCCGTGAACCCCCACTATCCGTCCATCACCCAAAGATTGAGATTTTCTGCGCCGAGTGAGGTAATGATGAGCTGCCACATCATTGGACATGGTTCAATTAATTTGGGTTCATTTCTGGCAGGCTCAAGGGGGTAGCTCAGCTTAGATCGCACTGACAGACACTCCGCAATCACGGAGACTTCTCTGAGTATGGTTGTAGAACTCTGGTAGAGCCCACTCAGATACGACCCTTGTCCACCCATGGAGAGGTCTTACCGTCGAAGGAGCACACAGCAGGTGGGTATTGATAGCATCTGCTGGGGGCGGGGAGGGGGAGCAAAACCCGATATATGTACATAGCATGATAGCAGTAGTACAGTAGTGTCGTCCTTGCAAGGGCGCTCCAGATATTCGACCGGAAATTTTTCACTTCCACTTGAGGAAACCGGGGACTGCCGAGGCAGCAAATGAAAATCGGGACAGTACGTGCGAGCCCAGCCCGTCCCGTGAATGTGCTTATCATCCGCGCCAGCTGGCCATCCAACACTCTCCCCGCATTTTGATGTCTCGCTTGGACCCAAAGGTCGCGCCTCATTTTTCAATTAGCGCGAGAATGAAGCTGCCCGGTGAGGGAAGCGACTCTTCCATTCACGCCACGGATGGGGTATCTTGACCATCAGACGTGGAGAATGCGAGCTACCGTCCGGAGGATTTGCTGCGTGCTCGATCCTTGCCGCAATGCACTAGAGAGCACTAGGGATGAAAAAGACACAGTTGATGTCTAGAGATTCTCTCTAGCCATCAGGACCTAACTGAAAAAGGCAAGATTTCTCCCGGGCAGCGTTCAACGCATGTGAGTGGCGTGACCGCTTGAGGGGATCTCTAGATTGACCACGTTCCGAGATAGAAAATGTTCCGACTGGGTTAGTTGCAATCGCACGAGTCCCTGGTGAGGTAGATCGGGGTTTGATGAGGGACTCTGGTGGCAATTTCACGATTCAAGTCGGAGACATGCACAAATTGATCAGTGGATGCAGAGTACCGAAAGGATCCAGATATGCTGCTGTGAACGGGGCCGAGAAACAGTAGTAGCGGCCATCGCACATTGTCCCAGATGGAATGGTGTGTTCAAGGTTTCGGCATGGAGGACAATAATTGTAGCACCTGAGGTCAACCGAGCACATGATCTAGCGCAGATCTCCTGAGAAGCCGCCAGACATGTGATTCACGGGTCACTTGGCATGAGGCATGAGACTCGGCGGCTTGGCTGTGAAATGATTCATGATCTTGTGTAGGTCCCCGGAGGCAACTGCAGTCCTGTGGTCAACACCATGGGTATATCATTTCTTGCGAAGAAGAGTAGTGGATGAGGTGCAGCGTAAACAACTTAGCTTCACCCACAATCCCACAATAGTAGTATTATAACTACATACTAGCTTAATAGCTACTGC
This sequence comes from Penicillium diatomitis, assembly GCF_028827545.1. Lineage (NCBI taxonomy): Eukaryota > Fungi > Ascomycota > Eurotiomycetes > Eurotiales > Aspergillaceae > Penicillium > Penicillium diatomitis. Next base: position 168,554 of record NW_026623181.1, on the reverse strand, counting down.
TAGTAGCAAGTAGCAAGTAGCAACTGCACTTTCAGGGCCGTCGTGTCGGATCAGAATCGATCAGAATCGCCACTTGCACTTCCCGCGCTCTAGACACACCGCCCCCCAAGCGCATCACCATCAACCTTCCCAAAAGGCAGGACTCCATGGAGAAAAGACTTAGTGCCAGATTGTAAACCAAAAGGGGAAAGTTGCTTCTTACCATTTTCAATCCGACGTGGAGCCCAGCCAAGGCCCCGGGTAACGACTAGTGCGCAATTAGCGTATTCCGGCCTCAAAAACGTGCGTTCCGCCCACCACGCTAGCACTCATCTGGCTAGGAGAGGGTGTTTCAGATTCCAACTCAATATCGCCCGTCGCACGGAATGGGCCGACACAGGAGTGAAAGAGCGGTTGAGGTGGTTCCACGACCACTTTTCAAGGCTAACCCTTTTGGACGCGTAGTGCTCCACCGCATTAAATAGACTCTCGGTCTCATTCTTTAGCTCATGCCACTTTAGGAACACCAGGCCGAAAGTGGCGTGGGCTGGTGGAAGTCTCTCGCTGGCAAAGGTTGTCAAGCTATAGTAGTGCCGCACTACAACTATGACACTATCACACTTACAGCCCCACTGGCACTCTTAGTTGATCATTCCAAGCCGACGTGGTCTTGGACTCCCGGCGATCTGGCTCAAATGGTGTTGCTGGATGGGGATCATTTGCAGGTCATGCCTCTTCAGGCTCTGAGCATCGATAAGACCATCGGTCTCCTCTTGCCGTGTCCCGGCGACCTTGTGGGCTTCTTCTTCGTCTGGAGTCTTGCTCTCAGGCTTTGCCCAGACAGATCCAGGATGAACATATGGAATTTTTTTTCTTACAGAACTGTATTCGCCTGGTGAGCATCAATGTCGATCTTGAGGAGGGAAAGAGTACTTGGAAGCCGTTGAGAACTTGAGAGTGAGACTACTTCATGCATGGTCAGAGTCCAGAGCTGTCTTGCACTCTCAACGAGTGACACGTTCTTCACAGTTCACGCTGCAGAGTGCAGAGTGCCGTGCGCAAATGATGGCTAGTCGGCAAATGGCCAACAGGGAGTTGAAATGCGTCCGATCAATTGGTAAGTAATCCCGACCCATCAAAGTTCTGAAGCCCACCTTGATGAGCAACGATTGTCTGAGCTATATGAAATCGTTGGAGCTTGCTTAGTCCATACAGCGTGACGATTTGGATCTCACCGTGACCTCACTCGTCAATGTACCTTGAATCACTTAATCCAGATGCTCGGTTGTAGTCCATGCCTGCCGGCCCAGGACAACTAGCATCGATTTGGAAGCCCGAGTAGAAATCCCTCGTACTTTGACGGCTTTATAGTCGACTGGCATGTTCATTATAACGTAAGGTAGCTGCTTGTAAGTTGCTCAAGTTTAATATCCACCTGCAGTAGGATAGCAGAGCATCAAAGCAGCGCTCGGGGCTCATGGACTTATATTGCATATGAAATCAAGTTGCTACTGTAGATTATCTAAACTTGAAAAGTACGAGAATAGTAGTCCGAAGGCAAGTCAGCTGGCCTCTATCGTAACCGGAGTTGGTACCTTCCCAAAACTGCCATCTCAGATGAGCTTGTTACTTGATTTGCCATTTGCCAGAGGCTCTCTTTTCCCGCCGTTGAGGAGGCGTATGGCGCCGTGCGTTGGTGGCACTCCAAGAATATGAGAGGTCAAAGTTGTGACGTGGGTGCCACTGAAGATTTCCAGATACGGACTGCAGTCACAGAGCTCTGTATGAAATGTGACTGCTCAGCAAGGATATACTACACTGTGTAGAACAACGGTATTGGTGACTTGGTCTCGACTGCCATGACGTGCGAAGAGCGCATCTGGCCCACAAGACCCTGGCAGGTAGATCTTTATAGCTTCTGCACCAGACTTGCAACCAGATCCGTTTTTGAGAGTGGGAGATCAACGACCGAAAAAGACTTTGGATGTGTCGGGGACCGCAGGCAAATATGACGAGTCGAAGACGTTTACAACAGTCCAAAAAAAATCCTCCAGTCATAACTGCCGGCGCGAGGAAAAAAAAAAGAGAGAGAAGACAAGCGTACATTGAGAATAAGTTCACTGGCCAAAGCTGCATTGACAAAAGCCCTTGCATTAGTTCAATGTTTAACTCATCTCAACGGCCGGTAGCTTGATTTTTGAGATGTAATGCGAGAAGAGGCAAAGGTCGACACCTCGCATTCGCAGCCAGCGTTATCTGGCACCGGGATGAGACTCGGACTTGACATGTAGATGCACTACTGTAGTCTGTCACAGTGGTACTGTGTCTGTTGCTGTACAGTACTTTCATGGACCTGATTATTGTGAGTGTGCAGGACTGCAGGGTCTAGTCCATTCAGTCTCGGTCAATCCACGCCGTCTGTACTCTGTTGAGTCGTCGTATGGCAGATGACGAATGACTCGAGCGGTGGGCCAAAAAGTCGACAGGTCAATCACCGAACCAGCCCTGGCGGGTGCTGGTCGGGTCATGCATGGATCGACAAAACAGTTATGCGCATCCGTAGATGCCGAGATATGTGCGGTCTTATGCACTCGTCTGTGTTTTCATCTGACAGCTCCATTCTCCAGTGCTCCTGTCCACCTTTCCTCCGTGATTTGCCGGAACTTGACGACCTTGTCCACTTTTGATGGGGAATCCTGTCCATCGCCTAGTACTATAGTAGTGGTGTCCAGTTGTCCACGGTCCACCATCTGGGGGGGCCTTCCTTGACGGGGAGAGTTGTTTCAAATACGTGATGATCGCCTATTTGCCGTCCAGCGCTCTGGCGTCTGGGTCTCTGACAGACTGCTCGGGTCTTCAGCTTCCGACCAATGAAATAAATCACACCTGGGAAAACGATCCATAGGTGGCGATCATCTTGGCCAACGTGACAGCAGCACGGCAAAGAAAGAGAGAGAGAGAGAGAGAGAGAGAGAGAGAGAGAGAGAGAGAGAGAGAGGCCCGGCAAGTGATCAACAAGTGTGACGATCTTCATATGTACAGTACGAGGTCCCACGAGGGCCAAGCTGAAGCTAGTAAGGCCACCAATTGACAAGACCAGTAGGGGACGATCTCTCTGTCCACCCTCTGGATCCTCCAAATTTTAGGGACATGCATACAGTCCTCTTATTGAAGGAGTAAGGTGCAAATCTGGAGCTCCCAAGGTAGGTGGATGCTTGGATGCTGATCCAAAGTTCTGTACGGCACAGCGACCATCTTAGCTTGGCCTTTCTGTCGAGGCCCGTCAGTGGCTCGGCCGCCCAAGGGAGGCTTCCGCGTCCAGCTAGCGGCCGCCGAGCCAGTCCGGCGGGTACGCTATCTGCTATCTCCAGTTGCGTCCTTTGTTGGACTGCTGCTCATTTCTTATTCAGAACCGATGGCACAGCGCCTGAGTACACCAGCAGCGCTTTTTTTGTTGTTTTTGGGGGGGGGGGGGGAAACAATATTCTGATGTTTATTATTGTTTAAGTTCGGGAGCTTTGAAGCTCCAAATTTCCCTTGACACCGCTGACCGCTGTCTTGCAGTGTCATGTTCTGGACTTTTGGCGGTCTCCGCGACTGTGCTTTATCATGAATTACAAAGCTCATCGTTCTTATTCATTTGCTCGGTTCGCGGTCACCTTCCACAGAAGTACCGCAGAGCATCCGGTCTCGGCCACTCTGACCATGAGAAAGGTCTCAGATTTGATGGCAATTGAATCTGCTCTTCAAAGTTCTAACACGCCCAGGCCAAGCTATCCTACCAATCTCTTCACCTCAATTGGCTCCTGGGCCGATGCTGGAGACGGTAGTCCATACCTTCATAGTAGTAACTGGTAAGGCCCGCATAGTTCTCTGCATCCTGTGTACTTTGTCCTCCGCTCGTGCTCCGCTATATCTGGTACCAGTACCACTACCCAGAATGGACTCTACCCCACCTCACTGCCCGCTTGAGCTTAGATCCATGGAGTCTTTCGAGGTCCTTCGGGGTTGCCAACCGTTCTATATGATAAGTGGAAACTACAAAGAGAGAATTACAGAGGATTTTGCAATTCTGTGTAATTAGTGGAATCATGGGGTTTGACTTGTATGGACTCTGTGGAATTCCTTGGTCAACCAAGAGCCATCAAGGCTATAGTTGAAAATTCGCTCGGTACTAAGCGTTGAAGCGAGCATCCGAGGGCAGCACGAGTCAGGTACTGGGCGAGCTGTAGGTGATAGTCACCGTCGATTATTAGGCGGTGGCGACGGGATCAACATTTATAAACAAATAGCACCAAACTCAATTCCCATCTTCAATACAGTGGCGGGCCGCGGCTACGGTAATTTGTCAAAGCATAGCTAAAACCTAGGTTCCTCAACGACCTACTCTAACTGATCTAGCACACTTTTCCACCACAAAAACACCGGAAGCACACCCACGGGATGGCACGTTGTGGGAGGAGCTCCCCTAAAGCCTTCACCCCATTAGTGCTGTATTCAATGCAACGTAGTCAGCCGCTACGATGGAAGTCGTAGTCGGGTCTCCTCAAGGGTGGCGAAGACGGGGCGCGCTAGCAACTTAGCTCGTCCTGGCAATCTGACCACGATCATTCTCGAAGGGAAGGTGACAGCCTTCCATGCATAGAGTGCATTCCCACAGTCATTTCGGATCCCACGTTCACGCTAAGGGAGATTTGAACTGTATAAATAGCACATGCTAGTGATCACGGGGAGGAGCTTTAATCTCGCACAAGATTTGATCTCCTTGATTTGAGATGCAGCGTTTGTTCTGATCGGGGGTTTCATTGAAGATTATAGGAGAGGCGAACTAGACCCGGCACCGACCCGAGGTTGAGGAGAATGGGAAAATCCAATCGAGTGTCCAATCATCTTGCCCGTGGAGGTATATGACATTTCGGAACAGGCTGTCCCAAATCAACAGTCTCTGTGGATAAGCATTGCAATTCCTGCAGCAATATAGCTCATATGGAGGTGCAACGACGATCCGGATATCGGACGAACTGCTCTTTCTGTAGAATCATGGACATCAAAATACTGTACTTCTCCTGTTGTAGCTGGGGATATAATCGATCAACGGTTCTTCTGGTGCAGGGTCGTCACGAGATGGGGATTAATATACGCGCATGAACCTCTCTCCTTCCTCGGTGTTTCTAACCTTCTAGACGCAGTGGGGTATCGTTCAGTGGAAGGATTCACTTTTGCCCCCTCCCCATTGACCCTCAACGAAGTGTCGTTCTTGTCGTTATCCCTTTACCCATTCAGACGAGCATCTGTCCTGGAATTTCCCAAACAGTCTCGCGTCTCCATCCCACTTACCTCACTAGTAGGTGTGATTCCCACTCCGCGTACTCCGTCCTTCGTAACCATGTGAAGCCTCAGTACTGAGTACTGTCCTAGCGACAGTGACCGTGTCACCGTTTATGTTCACTCGTTACTGTGGAACTATGTCAATGGCTAATCGCTGGGGAATTTCTCCATTCGGCCAGGATCCGGCCTCGCCTTGCCCCATCCTCTACCATGCTGGACTCCTGCGTCCTTTGTCTCCCTTTTTCCGACCGGTGGAGAATCCGTCCTCCCCCGTCTTACTCGGCTTGATTGGAAGCGGGACAGACGGAGGATTCCCGCCCGTGCCGACGCTTTGCTGGAGAGAAAGCATGGTGGTCTCGCATCCACCGCCATCTGTACATACATCGAATGGAGAGGCGTGGCTCGATTCTCCAGTAGGGTCCAGGAGGGTCCAGTAGGGAATTGAATCCAGTCGAGGCCATGACCCACATCAAGGTACTGACCGACTGGATCTTGAGACCCGGTCATTCATTCTGAAGGGGCAAACTGTACAGGATTCGATGCGGACCTCTTGTGCAACCTTGCTGGTTTCACCAAGGGCGATAGAGTCGGGTGCCGATGCGAGAGACAGAACTGATTGTTGTCTTTGGTGTTTGTTCCACTTTTCATTGAAAGTAACAAGGGAGAGTTTAAAATCACATGACCTTCAATGCATTTGACTTCCCGTCGAGTGTTTGATGTTTGCATGAACCCCATCAGATCCAACAAACCGGAGGACCGTCGGACTGGACACTGACAGTCACTTCCAATCCGGTCGAGCCCTTGGAGAACTCCGGCATCAGACATGCATGGAAGGTGGTACCTGCGCGGGACTTTTTTGGCAAATTCGCGCATTGACGTTTGCCTCACAAGTCAACGACCACTTTGAATCCGTTCTCTCAAGGTAGGACTAGTTGATAACTTGCCAGTGGTACACTACTACTACTACTCCTACTACTACTACTACTACTACTACTACTACACTTTTTTCATGTTTCACCTTTCGCTCTGCGACTTCCTGGACGCAAACTCTTGAAACATGGGGCATACCACTTGGGTTCTGTCTCTTTAGGGTTTATCTCTTTTGCCGGAGCATACACAGCCTGAGGCTCCCCCTGGACCGAGCTCGAAGATACATCGAGCAATGGCTGGCGTTTTCAGCCGACAGAAACCCCCTCCACGAGCGACAGACGATAACTCACATCTCGAGTGGCCGATGATCCGAGAAATATGGCTTCTGTAAGATGTAAGGTCGCCATGTCAATAGTGGGGTTCAACGCGGGCCTTTCTTGAAACATGACTCGGGTGTTCCAGTGATCATGGAGTGTTAGCCGAGTCAACATGGGAATATAATGTGTCGAGTCTGTCGACTGATCGACTCTGTCAAATATGCAAATCTAAGGTAATAATCATGATTGTAGAATGTAAAGTACTTTGTGTGCGCACCACGCCGCGTCTCTGGGTATATCACTAGCCCTGTTGGGGAAACTGAAGACACGACTGTTTGGTTTTTTTCTTGTGATCTAAATCCCGATCTGGAAATGGAAAGGTACTACACAGGTAGCGCAGAGAGACATTTCCGATAGTTACGGTTATGGATGACGGGAAAGCTCCCGATATTGTGCGGATATTTGGAATATCCTCATACAATATACATGCTATGATGATTATCTTACGATCCTTGTTCAACAGGCGCAAGACGAAGACTCTTTCAATGTTGCCCCGATTCGTCGTAATGATTGGTACAGTATGGCCGAAATTCCGGGGGGCCGCCCCGGATAATGTGGGCTTGGGGACTCTCGCGGGGTATGTGGAAAATTGGAACCAACGCTTGTTCATTCGAGTCCGGCTGTACCGGTACTGCTGCGTAGGGCAGCTAGGGCTCTCTGCATATAGCAAACTCAAGATTCAGCCGAAGGTCTTGGGTCACCCCTCTCCGGGCGTGATCGATAGATAGTCCATGATTGCCTAGACCCATGGCCTATGACGATGGTCAGCACCAACAGTTCCCGTCTCTGTGAAGTTATTGGGGAGTGTCTTTTTTTGCCGCCAACGCGGTGCTGTCCCCCCGGATCGACCGAGTCTGAGACGGGGACGAACGCAGCTGCCATCACATTTGATCCAGGCAAATCCGGGCGCATTGCTTCGCGACATGGCTGGAATGATGAGGAACCAATCATGGATATCCGAGTCCGATGGACTCAATCCTTGGACCTTTTTCCACAAGGCCACTAACACTTCTTGCCCAATAATTAGTCAACATGCACCGAGTGATGATCTCCCGGCGACTGTTCATAGTCATATACAAGCCCGCATGCCTACATGGCCATTACCCACTCTCCTCCGCCAAGTGAAGAGGTGGGCTACTATCATCTTCCGGAAGAGCAATTCATCTCCAGATTGGCATCGGTCGCATGGCCACTGACCACCCAAAAGGTCCCTCCCACGTCTCTAGTGTGATGCGGACGCGGATGCGATGGCATGGAGACTGCAGGAGTGCATAACTGCATATGGTGCCGGTGGGATGGATGGATGGATGGATGGATGGGTGGATGGGTGGATGGGTGGATGGGTGGACTGGGGACAGTGCGCTTTCCCAATCACAGACCAGTCGAACCCACCCTCTCTGGAGAAAGAGCACCCGTCGCAAAACTCGGTCCTGTCAATCACCCTGCACGATGTGAGACTGTGTTCCAATGTCCACACTCCATAGTCTCCATACTCCATGAGTCCCATAGTAGTGACTCTCTAGTCTCTGGAACAACTCGACCAGACGGGGGGGGGGCTCTCAGCTTTGGCCTCCCACCATGTCATCTCCGAATGGGTTTGGCTCATGCATCGAATCTCCGTCGACAAAGCAGAACGGAGGCAGTTGCGCCTTGCCTCTTCGACCTGCATGGCACATACCCAATCACTGCACTGGATGCATCTGATTTGTTCCTCCGGACGTCTCCGTCTCCCCAAATGGTTCCTGCAGTAGGCCGTGCAACCTTACCAAAGCGCTGCATGGACGGGGAATCACAAGCCACCGACGGATTTCGAGGACTGTCAAAGTGTACATACAACATACTACATTCCTGTACACTGTACACTCAACACTGTACGGTAGTATGGTATCAACGTGAGGGAGAATTTGGAGGGTACGGGCAGTACGACTACGCAACTACGAACGCACTTGTCTCGGTCATGTCGCACGGGAACGATTGTCTTTTGACGTGTCGTGTGAGAGAGACCCTTACTTGTCGGACATTGACAGTGTGTGCAGTTGTGCCCTGTGCAGCAGGATGGATGACATAGAATATATAGTTAATGCTTCGCCACTTGATATAATCCGGCCGAACCATTTTGGGTAAAGGGGACTTGGATTGCGGATCATTGTGCATCTATGTCAAGAGTGAATACGAAGCAATGAAAGCAATTAAATGCTGGAAGTACTACTAGAGACCCGAGATGGACTAGGATTGGCAAGTAAGATTCGCTGATTCAAGATCGGTTGTGACACTCATAGATCTGATCGTTGGTCAATCCTGTAGGTTTCCAAAGCGACCACTTCTGGGATTTTGACATATTCTTTACTTGCGATGATCTACGAATGACAGTTCATCGACGCGCATGGCCCAAGGAATGTCGAGTACATCTAGGTCTCTCGTGGTGCGATCAATCCGACTCGGTCTACATGAACCACGACCATGTCATGTCTGACTGCTCATTCGCCTTCCAACCCCCCCTCTCCTCCTCCTCAAGGTAAGATTCTCTCTTCCAGAGATTCTGGTCCGGATCATGTAAAACCGATCAGGGCTCATGCGTCGAGGCTTGGCCAGGCCCGAATGAGCGTTCGGCATTGGTGTTGGAAACGGGGAAAGGAAGCCAGTCTGCCGGTGTGATTCCTTTCCCCCCGTCCTGCGGCTAATGTCCGACCGTTGTGGGATTCAGTCAGCGCGGAGGAGTTCGTAGGATTACAGTTGTGAGTGGTCACTGGTTAGTTAGCACTTAGAAGTTAGTAGTACTTTTAGCGACCTGATTCGAACCTGATCCTTTGCCACCGCCCGGCATTTTTTTTTTCCTCAAACAGCATGATCGAAGCTCGGAGGCATGTGACGACACATGGAATGATGCGTTCGAATTGATCATTCGGTCATCGTTAGCAATGCTAAGAGCCCGTGGGAGACCAAAACCACGTCAAGTCCATTTCCACACGATATTCAAGGCCAAACACCTGGTGTGGGTGCGGACTGCGGAGTGCTTTTGTTCGCCAAAGCCCAGGTGGAGGCCGAGGACGCGCAGCACCGCGTTCCGCTTGCCGATCGCTGGGTCCTGAATCAAGAGGTTTCCTCCCGAGCTTACATGTAGTCATACACTGATGTGGTGTAGTGGTGATGATGCTCGGAGAACGGACAAGCTGACATAGCGGAGACTGGGCGTCATGTCGGTCAGTCTACGCCGCTACGGAGTCCAGGCTCCAGTCCAGTCTTCGATGTGCACGCAGGGTATCAGTATCATGTCTATACGATTACGCATGGGACGTGGATGATTGAGTCATGGAGAGGATGTTGGTACGTGACCAGATACAGTATGTCCCTGCACACGTGTCCCGTAGTGCAGTTTCCAACGCTCGATTCACGTCGAAGAGGCCTCTCATTCCATCGTCTGTGGTCTGTACCACTACTCTGTAGTCTGTAGTCTGTACACTGTCCGAGTCTGTAGTAGTGCTGTACAAATTAATGAGGTAGTAGCACTAGGATCCAATGCTGCTCGAGACATTAGAGTGGCACTACACCCATGCTCCGTTCGTCTCTGATCATAGGTAGTCGATCTCGCTCCAGAGCCAATATGATGATGGCCGGTCGATGCCCTGGGAAATGACGAGACGGGACGTGGGGCGTCTTTGCGGACGGTGGATGCCTGGTTTGATCTTCACCGAGCCCGGACGCAGTAGTCTTGGGAGTAGGGACTAGGGACCACACCGGCACCGGCACCGGCACTGGCACTGGCACTGGCACTACAGAAGTGAATGGCAAGAGTAAGACTGTAGTCGGAGTTGGACTTTTTTCTCTCTTTTCCCACTGACACTCCACTTGATCCACGGCCATTTGCTCCTCAGGGCACAGTGCGCACCGGCGCTGATAAGAGCAAATGATTGCCGCTGTCACCGGTCGGCTCCAATCGCCATCCTCTATCCGGCCACACGCTGTTTTTCCCCAAAGCACTTCCCAGTGGGAAGTTCCCACTTGGGAGGCAGCGCACGCGCAACACAAAAATGGCACGGATTGCATGATGATTTGCCTGCCCGGTATGAGAGAGACACCACATCACACAGGTGTTAGAGAAAGAGAGAGAGAGAGAGAGGCAACAATTGACCGTGATGGCGACTCGACTGGATGAGGCGTCGAGCTGAGACCTGCGGCAACGTAGGACCAGCTGACCTTTCCATGATCTGGTGTGCCACCTCACGTTGAGGAGTATCAGAGCATCAGAGTGGCCTGGTGGAAGAGATAAGAGTGAGACCGTGGGATAAGAGAGACTGATAGGGCTGCTCTCCGACGCTATTCAGACACAGGCCGAAAGCCACTTTCTACTCTTTGCACCAATTGCTGTCAATAGTGACCGACTACTCTTTCTTTCTCTCTCTCTCCCTCTCTCTCCCCCTCTCGTGATGTCTTTTGATCCAGACGGCGGCGGACTTGCCCAAGTCTAGAGCCCCGACAGGCATTATTCGCGGTATCGAGCTTTCCATTCAGCATCAAGCACTGCGGCACAGCCTCTCCGCATTTTCAGTGTCGCACCGTGCTGCTCCACTTCTCTTTTTGGGCTCCTCGACCGATGTGGATCTGAGTCCAAACCCGATTCAGCAGAGGTGCCAGCGACCAGAGAGGTCAGTGTCCGTCGCTTGTCTCCCACCGGTGCTGCTGCTGCTGCTATTATTATTCTTCTTCAATCATCTCATGTGATTGTTTATGATATTCCGGTCCCGTGGGAGCAGTGGTGCTTCCACGGATGCTAAGTTATACGTGTCCCCCCCCCGGTGCTGGCATCGTTGTCCCTCTCTGGCCTATTTTGAGGGTCTTCGTATACTCGATCAGGATTGATGGCCGTGAACTGGTATATGCTAGAAACCAAAGTCAGTTTGAACTCTGGAAACTACCGTAGTACACTACTGTATCAGTGTATGAGCATCAGAGCCGTGAAAAAGGACCAGGGTATCCCATGCCAAGAATCCTTTTGGTAGTATGGTCCGCTCAGGAATAGGCCCGAACCCATGCTGGCCGTCCGGCCGTAAAGTGCTCAAAAGGTCCCTCCTTGAGGTGCTTTTGGCGCGACACTAACCCTCCAGCCGACCATTCATATTGGATGAGTCGGTAGCTCTCCACAGAGTCCACATTTGACTCTCTCATGCCCCGCTGCTGGCGCTCAACACCATTGGAGATTCTCTTGGTTCTTTGTGCTCGCTTTCTCTCTCTCTCTCTCTCTCTCTCTATCTCTCTCTCTCTCTCTCTCTCTCTGTGTGTGTTTATGCTCTACTGCACTCTGAGATTTTGTTTGGCCCTAGTGTTCGTAGTAAATTTCTGCTCTTAGTCACAGTATTTTTTTTTTCAAAGTCAGTGTGTCTCGTGGCTTCGTTCAGTGGGATCATATGTAGCGACGAGGGACGAATACTTGTGTGTTCAAGTCTTGTACATGTGCAGCCGATCGTTCGGTAGTTCGCAGTCTCCATAGTCCATAATCCATAGAGGCATATACACGAGATCACCGGTCCATTGTAATCACACCGTCTCTGCCGTGAATGGCGTCATATAATCCCCCTCGTTCGACGAGAACTCTCTCCATCACTGGTGATGTGCTCTGGAACCAGTGCCATTGCCAATCGCGTCCTGGACTGACCTCAATCCCAGCACAGTAGGACGACTACCAAAAGTTGCCGTCTGGTGGTACACCGCATCACAGATTTCCAGCTTGCCCACGAGCCCACACACTCACAGTATTCCCCCGTACGGAGGACAGGACGCGGAAGTCCCAGTGCTCCATCGCTCACACTGAGACACGCTAGACTGCTGAAATTCCCGAATTCATTCTATTTTACTTTTTCCCCTTCTGGCTTAGCCCAAATTCAAAAGATGGGTAGCCATTCCCAAAATAAAATCCAAAAAAAGCGGTGCCAATAAATGGAGATTATCCCCAAAGTGTACAAGCCTCCCTCCCCCCCCCCCCCCCCCCCCCAAAAAGAGAAAAAGCAAGAAAAAAGAAATAACCCCGTTTTTCATTAATCTACACAACACCAGACAGGGCATCCACCCAAATCTGGGCAATCATGGAGATTATTCTTTGAAATTCTGTCGAATGTCATACAATCCTTCCCACCTCGCTCTCTGGTCCAGCATTATTGGTGATCAAATCTTAGCTGTCTTGAACGCTTTTTTTTCCCTTTTTAATCTAATTCTCATTTTGCTTTTCTACAACCTTTCATTTTTGAATTCATGAATTCTTATTTTTTTTGGGCTCTCCCGTTTATTTCCCTCTCCCACTCAATGTACCCCGTTTCTGGCCCACTCGCTCCATGACTAGTTAAGTCTGGCAAGTACAGAAAATAGCACAAGCAGATCACTCTTTTTATCCACAGCGTCACCCTTCTGGTCTATCTCGTTCTCTTCCTTCTCTTCTCATATTCCCCGAAGTGCCTATCATCGGCCCTGTCTCTCGCTTTTTTCTTCTTCCTATCCTCCAGAAATTCTTTTTTATCACTTAATCATTTTATTTTCTTTTTCTTAAACCCTTCACGGTTCCTAAACTCTCAGACGCTTTTTTCCACACTAGCGCAGACTGTGTTCTTGACCATTTTAGGTTTGGACGACTTTCTGCATCTCTGCGATATTTCACTCCTTCAAATCACCATCACTCCATCCGGTTTCCTTGAGCTTCTGCTAAGGAACCTGTCCTTCCTTTACACAACTGTCTTTCCCCATACACTCTCTAGCGGGATTGCAAGAACGCAACAGACAACATCGTCTACCACCCATCCAATCGCCGTTTCGATTGTCACACTCCTTTGACCATTCTGGTATCTCGGATTCAGTTCGCACAGAACCGAGTCAGTCGCCTCGAAGCTTGAGCCGTTATCACAAGAGCAAGCCTAGCTTTCCACCCCGAAAGCGAGATAGATCCCCTTGAATATCAAAACCACGGCCCGACTTCCAATTCTCTCACAACCACACAGGTAAGTCCACGGGAAAAAAAAAGAACCTGTGATATCTTCTACCATGTCAAGGATATGGAATGAGAATGGGGAACCCTTCCCGCAGTCAGATTTGTAAACTGATTCCAAGTACCAGATTCTTCACCATGGACAGCACGTACACAGTGAACTCGACTCCGGTCCAAAATCAATCCACCTTTGGATACTTTGCCGATTCCACATCGCAGCAAGGCCACTATGGAAGTCAACCTCAGGACATGTCGTACTTTGGACAGATGCAGTACTCTGGCCAGCAATGCACGGAGCCCCAGCCAATCTACTCAACACAGCCCGTTATGAATATGCATCAGATGGCCACCACCAATGCCTTCCGCGGTGCTGCGGGCTTGAGCTTGAGTCCCATTGCCTCGCCTCAGCCCTCCCAGATCAAGCCGGCCATTTTTGTGCAGCAGGGCTCTCCTGCATTGATGCCCATCGACACCCGATTCATCAATGGGGAAATGTACACCTTCCCCTCCACGCCACCTCTTTCGACCTCGGGGAGCTCCGTCAGCAGTCCCCCCTCTGCCAATGGCAGCTTGAACACCCCCGTCCATGAGAGCTTCTTCTGCTTCGACAAGGTCGAGGGCGTCAAGGAGGGTTGTGAGACCGATGTGCATACCGAGCTCCTGGCTAGTTCAGATTGGTCTCGCTGTGATTCCCCGCCCATGACACCTGGTAAGTCCATAGAGGCAATTGAGACCTCATATCTCACACAAACGACCCACATGCAGAACATACAAATCTGGCATGCAAGGGGCGTTTGGAGAGATGGAGGTCCAAAGACCCGAGCCTCAGGGTTTTTTTTTTTCTTTTTTTTTGGGCATGTAAATCAAGCGATAAGGCTAACGTCGTGCGGCTCCTCTAGTGTTCATCCATCCCCCATCACTCGTCGCCAGCCAGACAGATTTGCTGTCGGCGACATCTTGCCCTTCGCTTTCTCCATCTCCTTCTCCTGTTCCCTCCGAATTCTTCTCTCACTCTCAGGCGTTGACCGTCGACTCCGTGAGCTCCATCACCTCCAACTTCTGTGACCCTCGCCAGCTCACTGTCGAGCCCTCAGTGAACGTCCATGCTCCTCAGGATCTGCCCCCTCTCCCAACTTTGACCTGCGACGAAGAGACTCCCCGTGCGGTCCTGGGCAGTGCCTCCGTCACCTTGCCCGTCAACGAGAACCCATCTCCATCATTCACCGCTTCCACTGAAGACCCGCTCGGTTCTCTGCCCGGCTTTGATAGCTTTTCTGACTTAGATTCCGATGATGAGCTGAACCGATTGGTGGAGTTCCCCCCAGCCACCAATGCCGCCTACCTCGGTGGTAAGCGCCAGCGACTGGGTCAGTACATGATCGAGGATGATGGGTTTTTGAGTGAGCACAGCCTGGAGGACTCCGACGACCACGACGGTTTTGGGCCCAATGGTCTTCCCGCGTTCGAGTGGTCCGAGTCTCACTTGCACCAAATCGACGAAATTGATGAGACTGCTCAACCCGAGGCCAAGCCGAAGACGCGCGGCAGTCGCAAGAGTTCTCGCAAGAACTCCGATGTGGAAATGGAAGACGAGCCTGCCAAGCCCATTGCTCGCCTGCACTCCGAGTGCAGTGGCCCATCTGTAGGCTCTCCTTGCACTGACTCCGAAGCCGCCCCAGTCTCCGTTAACCGTCGCGGCCGCAAGCAGTCGTTGACGGATGACCCATCCAAGACCTTCGTCTGCACCTTGTGCTCCCGCCGCTTCCGCCGCCAAGAGCACCTCAAGCGCCATTATCGTTCCCTGCACACCCAAGACAAGCCTTTCGAGTGCAATGAGTGCGGCAAGAAGTTTTCTCGCAGCGACAACCTCGCACAGCATGCTCGTACCCATGGCGGCGGCTCCATCGTGATGGGTGTCCTGGACCCATCCGAGGCTGCGATGTCATTTGATGACCAGCGCGACGCCGGTGCTTTGGGTCAAGTCATGTATGAGGCTGCCCAGCCCACCGAGTTCGAGGAATCGTCTGGCACAGACCGTCGCGCGCTCAAGAAGCGCAAGCGTGACTGAATTGGGCATTATGCCCCCATTCTACATGCTCTGCGAGCTTGTCGCGTTGCGGCTTTTGATGATTCCCATGACTCCAGGAGCTTTCTCTCCTATTGCATATATAATATTCACATATCTTCGGCCACAAGCCTTTCCCTTCACAATTGAAGGGAATCTCTTTGGCGCCGTTGCGGTCTCTGGTTGGGTTTTGGCGTCCGGGCATTCTACACTGGTGGCGGCATCACAAGGTCATCGGTGTACAGACATTTGAGTCTCATTTCTATATTTCATCTTTCACCAAGGAACGGGGTGCATCATCGGGCGACTGTGGGAAAGACCATTTTGTTTCTGACTGTTGGTATCTATGGCGGTGGCTTTTGAGATCAGGCTTGCTTTCAAATACGCAAGCCCATTACATCAAGCAACCAGCACATAATACCGAGCCATTGCGACGGGAATTGAGCCGTCGCGGTTCCAAGCGGTGGGGGAGGTGTTTATTTCTTTTGTCATGTTGTGCTTTTATTTTGGATTTGATTTCCTTTGTCAGATTCCTCACTGCTGATGCTTTCGCATCACCACGTGCTTGCGAGTCTAGCGACAAAAAGGTCTCGCCCTCTTTCGACTCCTTCTGATCCCCTCTGCATTGTGTGGTTTATTATTTTGTTTTCTTCCTTCTTCTTTCGTCTCGACTCATCGAGCAATCCCCATTTTCTTACCTTCTTGTCTGTTTCTTTCATACCATGTTTGATTTCTATTCGATGTAATTTTTCCCACCTTTTTTTTTTGCAGATTCCATCTGCTTTTTTGTTCTCTAACAATCTTTGCTGTTGCCCTTTTCTGAGTCTTGTGCAGGGCACAATTCGTGTACAAAATAAATTCCAATCAATTTTTGACTCCCATGAATTCCTCCATCTTCAAAGATAACAGCTAAGCGTTTTGATGCTCAATTGCTTCGGTGCATTTGGTTTCTAGGCGAGGATCGACGACTAGGCAGGTCTCAGGTGAGTCTTTGAGATCCGTGTCCGGTGAGCCTGCTGAGCTCTTGCGTGTCATTTAGCCCCGCTCCCGATGTCGTCAGATGACTCTCCGTACAGCGTTCATGATCTGAGGTCGATAGTGAATCATCATCTATCGCCTCCTCAGAGACTTGCGTTTGTCAACCATATCTCGTGTACTGGTGAGTCGTGACAATCTCCCATCAATCACCGAGCTACTACGCGGGCGGCACCGATAAGTGGTAGCCTGAGCCTCTACTTGATTTCTTATCCGATAAGATAAGAACTTGGCGGGGAAGTGGAAAAACAAGACTGGACGCAGTGCGAGGGAGACGTTTCTATCGCATCGTCAAGCAGCTACCAAGTCATAAGGCAAAAAGCAAGTGACTATTTGGATGAGGGGCTGTGAAGAATCTTGAGACCAAGGAAGATGTCATCTTCAGCCGCGACGGCGCCGCCAACACCAGGACTTAATGTGATTGCCTTGATTTCCGGCGGCAAGGACTCCTTGTATTCGATACTGCATTGCATTCGAAATGGACACAAAGTAGTCGCTTTGGCTAATTTACACCCCGCATTACGATCGAAGCCAACCTGCGCTGAACCCGGCGATCACGCCACTCCCGATGAGATAGGCAATGATGACAATGATCCCGTCAAGGCCGAGGATGAGGAAGAGGAGGAAGACATCGACAGTTTCATGTATCAGACCGTCGGCCATAGCATCATCCCGCTCTACGAAACGGCACTGGGTATCCCTTTATATCGAGCTCCTATCAAGGGCGGCGCCCTCGACACTGCCCGTGTATACCGACATGATGCGGCCGACCAGGCTGCAGAGACCATCACACCAAGCAAAACACACACCGGTTCGGTCCCGGATCAGATTGAAGACGAGACCGAGTCTCTCGTCCCGCTGCTCCGCCGGATCATGCAGGCTCATCCGGAAGCCAATGCGGTCTCGGCTGGCGCAATCCTGTCCACATATCAGCGCACGCGTATTGAAAATGTCGCTGGTCGACTTGGTCTTGTGCCACTGGCTTGGTTGTGGATGTACCCTTCTCTTCCGGCCCCCGTTGAGCGGGA
The DNA here is from genome assembly GCF_028827545.1 of Penicillium diatomitis. Taxonomy (NCBI): domain Eukaryota; kingdom Fungi; phylum Ascomycota; class Eurotiomycetes; order Eurotiales; family Aspergillaceae; genus Penicillium; species Penicillium diatomitis. The sequence goes on along the minus strand of NW_026623181.1, from coordinate 150,905 downwards.
CGCGGATCCCGCGGCTGTCGCGCAGGTGGGCTTGCTGGAGGACATGGCTGCCTGTGGATGTGACGCGCGGATTATCAAAGTTGCCTCGGGCGGGCTGGATGACGGGTTCTTGTGGGAGAATGTGTCTGGGGCTTCGGGGGTGCGAAGACGTCTCGTTAAGAGTATGAGTCGTTTCGCTGCGCCGGAGGACATTCGGGGCGCGGTTCTGGGAGAGGGTGGGGAGTATGAGACGCTCGCGATTGATGGTCCTGGATTTCTGTGGAAGAAGAGGATCGAAGTCGAGAGCAGGGATGTCGGCACGGGTGAAGGTGGTGTTGCTTATTCGAAATTGACAAGGGCAAAATGTGTCTCCAAATCAGAGGATGGCAAGGAAGATCGGCCAGAAGATGTCAGAAAGCCGGCTTTGCTAGATATCTCCTTCGCTGCGGTCTTGCGTGAGATGTCTTCGAATTTCGTGGACAGTTCACCCTCACCGTTCCCTTCCCAAGTCTTGTCTCCGTCGCTTTGGTCTTTGGGCGATGAGAACCATCGTGTCGGTTCCTCTACGTGGACGATCTCCAACATCAATGCGCCAGAGGCAGGTCCGGGTGCTCTGGAGCAGATGGAAGGTATCGTCACCAAGATCCAACAAGCACTTTTGTTCCCCCCGGACTCCATAGCAGTCCCTCGGTCCACAGACGATATCGTCTTTGCCACAGTGCTTCTGCACTCTATGGCCGACTTTGCTATGATGAATCAAGTATACGTCTCCATTTTCAAGAAGCCCAATCCACCAGCTCGCGTGACGGTCGCATGCGGTGACCGTCTTCCTGCCGATACAAAGGTATCGGTGTCCATCGTTGTGGACCTAGGTCCACGGCATCTTCGACAGGGTCTCCACGTTCAATCACGCTCTTACTGGGCGCCTGCAAACATTGGTCCGTACTCTCAGGCAATATCTATTCCATTCCGCGATGAAGGCAACACGGTTTTCATTGCGGGCCAGATTCCACTTGAGCCGGCCTCGATGGAAATTTTCGCCCGAGACAAACATCTTGTTGACGGTTACCTTTTGCGAGCAACTTTAGCCCTTCAACATCTTTGGAGAATTGGTGAGGCTATGCAGGTCAATTGGTGGCTGGGTGCCGTTGTCTTCATGACAGGCGGCGAGCATATTGAAGCGCAAGCTCGCATTGCATGGCAACTTTGGAAGAGCACGCATAGCAAATCCGATGAGAATCTTGAAGACGAAAACGAAGGCGAAGGTCCGCAGCTGGATGCTTGGGATATTAAGTATGGGGGCAGAGCCGGCGAGCTCACGCCTGAAGTCATTGCGCGCAATCTCCCCGACTTCTCGGTGGTGGAAGATGACTCCGACACGACCGTGCCGCCTTTCTTGGCGGTGGAAGTGCACGAGCTCCCACGTGGCAGCGACATCGAGTGGCAAGGTCTCGGTATTCGGTGCCGGCAGGTGCTGATGCAAGAATCAGAAGATGGTGTCGCCAGCACGATAGATCGAAGATACAGGTATCGCTGTGTAGGCATCGGCTCCGAGAAGGGTGATGAGTCCTGCTTCGAGAGACTGCGGTCTTTGGTGACGTCCTATTGCCGGCGTCCTAACACTACTCAGGCTGTGCTGTATAGTACATTTCCTGTGCCAGACGACCTGTGGCCCTCCCAAATCGTTCCTTGTCGGTCTGTTTGGGGGCCAGAGGGACAACGTCTAGTCGCCAGTTTGGTTCTACAGGAGGAACTTTTTTAGACACACATTAGTACCATTGAGACATGGGCTATCGATAAGAATGCGTCTCCACTACAACATAAGAAGCCTGTACATTGAACATTTTACATAGAATTCCACATTGAATTCAAAGCTTGCATTGTCTCAACACACAAACTGACCGACGGATCTTGTTGGCTTTCCGAATCACGACAAGCAAAATCGCAGGGAGGCACACCCGGTAGCAGTTCCGTTCATAACACTCGCTCTCCTCGGCACGCCGTGGGTCTCGTGGCCGGGCGGTCATTTGCTGATGTGGAGCTCTGAGGCCCCCGAACATGTGATAAGCTGGATTCCTTCCGTGTTCAGGAAGGATAACAACACCTTCATCTCCAATTCATGAGCGATTGTTCATTCTACGGCTCTGTCGACTTGTCTCTTTTGTTGTTCCTTGGGCTGGAGTGAATTCTAGTCGTGATACTCCCAAACCCTCTCCGCAGTCCGTATTTTCTGCAGTCTCGGCATGAGCGCCCCGACAATCTAGGAATGTTGTCATGAGTTCTCCGCGGGGCCACGAGGAAGAGGAGACGCCCTCTCGCAGTAGCACGCCTACTTCCAACTCGAACCTTAACGTTGAAGATCTGCGACAATTCACCCGCTCTCCACATCCATATCACCGCAGCAGCAGACCGGCAGTCACGCGAACTCCCTCTGAACGAAGCGATCGCCTCCACCCACTCTCCACATACTCCAAGCCATCGCGCACGCCGAGCGACAGCGGGACCGAGGCCGACGATGAGAGCACCGGCATATTAAGAGGTCTTCCTGCGCCTCCGGTGCGATCGCACAAAGGGCTACGTGCGGGTAGAAACGACTCCCTCGATGCCGATGCGTGGCTGTCCGCGTTGCCAACATGGCCCTCGTTCGTGCGGCAGACGCTTCGAGTGTCACGGCGGAGCTCATCAGAAGAACTTGAGAATGACATTGCGACTCGGAAACGTGACCGGCGAAGAAGGCGCATTGAAGTCATGCGAAGATTGGCAGAGACTACATTGTTACTTTCTGTCGGTGCCGTTGTCTTGATCCCAGAGGATGTGCGCCGTGTCGCCTGGGCCTGGAGAAAAGGTAGGAGATGTGACTCTGGAATTTGTTGGCTTCAGTTCATTTCATACTGACTCTACCTAGAAATGATGGCCCATGGTCTGACCATTCTCGGCTTGTACACTACCTACCCGTTGTTGCCGCGGCTCTCTAGAAGTCGAAGGTGGCGCATATGGCCTCGACGGACGTTTTTTTCTATACCCGCGACCTTCGATCCAGCCCCATTGTTGTATCCCATATTAATCCCCGTTTTTGTCTCGCTTTCGTTGACCCGCCACGCCCAAGACTTGGTCATGCCGAATTTGATTTTGAGTCTCTCGTCCTTACCAGCCCCAGTCATTCCTCTCCAGAATTGGATGCATGGCTTCAGCGTCACACATTGGTTGGTGACGATTTCGCCGATTGTGGTTTCTGAATTCTTGTCATTTGACGGGGTATCTCCGACGCCCCTGTCTCTCCGCGGGCATAATGCGGAGTTCTTGTTTCTTCTTTTTCCCTTGCATCAAGCGCTGATACCCACTTTAGACTTTTTGCTGGCCACCAGCTTATTACCCGCTGAACTGCAACTCTTGGCGACAGCACTCATCAATTTGTACTTGTTCGCGGCTTCTCCTCATGCGGAGATCTTGAAAGCCTTGCTATGGCTTGGTGGACTGTGTCTCTTTGCAACCTGCCGATACGTTCTTCGATGGGAAGTGGCTCTGGCGCGTATTCCCACATGGAAGTTCCGTCGAGCACCAAGCAGTTCGTTCAATGCTCGAAAATTCATCAATCTGATGGATCATAAGATCTGCCAGAGGTTGAGCCGGACTGGAATGTCTGATGAGCCTACGTCCGATAGCGACGGCCCCGGCAGTATGACTCGGCCGCGCAAGTCGAGAAGTACGCACGATGCTCGCGCGGTGGTGTCGTCTAAAAGCCCTGCGTCAGCTGTGGACAACCTGACCGCCGAACAAGCCTTTGAGCAACACGCTCAGCTTCAGAACCGGCAGCGAAGGCATACTATCTCGTCCCTGTGGGACGTCGTTTTGGACGAGAGAGTGCGTACTACACCCAGTGGTCGCCGCAAGAAGATGATGGGGCCTGGGCTTGCCTCGTTCTTGTCCATGACCGCAGCGCAGGCACAGGTTCGCAAATGGCTTTATGCTCTCTACGTCTACGTTATCACTCTGGCCGTGGTTCTGGGTCCTATTCGGACATACATCGCCGACAAGGCCCTTCATGGCCAGGATCCTTTCGGTTGGGCTATTTCATACCTTTTTGGAAACTTGTCAGTGGTTCGCTTTTGGGTGTTGATGCTCAATCTCGAGTATTGGATTCCCCTGGCCCCTCGACCGGATGATCTTGCTCGCGATACCTCGTGCTGGGTGGGATGGCTGGAACATGTGCGCCAGTCGGACTTTGGCCCTGCCAACACTCGTCTGTTGATGTGCGCGTATTGTGTCGCCGTTCTAGTGACCGGACTGGCGGTGGTCTTCCAACTCAGTTCCATTGCCGAGGTCGACACACGGCGCAAGGTGTTCCACGGGATGATGGTGTTGATGTTCCTCCCCACGATCTTCGTCGATCCGAGCTTTTGTGCACTTGCTCTGGCTCTCGTCTTGGCCGTGTTTTTGTTGCTCGACCTCTTCCGAGCATCCCAGCTGCCACCCATCTCGCGTCCACTGACTTACTTTCTGGCTCCTTATGTGGATGGGCGGGATCATCGCGGTCCAGTGATTGTCTCACATATCTTCCTGCTGATCGGCTGCTCCATTCCCCTGTGGCTGTCTCTTTCTGATCTCCCTCGTCTCGGCGATGGCCCCTGGGCAGGTTGGGACGTCCCGACTCGCGATGTGAGCATGGTGAGTGGCGTGATCTGCGTGGGCATGGGGGATGCTGCTGCCTCGCTCATCGGTCGTCGCTACGGTCGCCTCAAGTGGTTCTGGGGCGGAGGCAAGTCTCTCGAAGGCAGCGTCGCCTTCGCCATAGCTGTCATATGCGGACTGCTTGTGGCCCGAGGATGGATGATGATTGGTGGTTGGGTGAGGACTGGGGATCGTCTTGCAGGCATCGCCGATTCCCCTACTGCGTGGTGGTGGGTCTGGACGGTCTGCAAGGTCGTCCTGGCGGCAAGCGGCACTAGTGCGACCGAGGCCATCCTGACCGGATGCAATGACAACGTCGTGGTGCCGGTGGTGTTGTGGTTGCTCGTGCGGGGGTTGGGCGTTTGATCGTGCAGATGGGCATTTCTGCCCTGGGAGCCTTGATGGGGGGTTTAATGTACGAAGACCAATTCCTCCGGTCGTGGCAGCGGCTCTTTGGTCCGCTGCCTCACAATCCTGCACTGGTAGGAGGCTGCCAATTTGTCTTGGACTATCTTTCGTACTTTTGCCCTACTACAGTAGTCCCCGAATCTACCGATTGAGATTCTACCAAAAGTCCTAATGTTTGTCCCGAGTCTCCCGACCTCCAAGGGGTACCGTACAAGTACTGGAATCCCTGAGAAGAAGGTTGCCGTTGCTGTAAATTAAGCGGTCGCTCTTTTGGAGCGACGGAAAGACAATGTTATTACGCCGCACCAAGTTCCAAGTGATTTTTATGGCGAAAACGTTGGTCCTCCATCATCCATCGGTCGTCTCATCTCAATCTGAGTCATTCCCAGACCACCCCGACCTGGACGTTGGCGTAAGAGGCTCACCTCACGCGCGGAGCCGTCTTGGAAAACCAGCTTTCTGCCGGCCCCGGGTGGTATGATAAGCTTTTGCCGTGGTTAGTGTTACCTATCGTTGCCCAGCGGCACTTTGAAGTTTAGGGGTTAGTGGTACTCTGCCGATCTCGGATCGTGGGGGGGGGAAAGAGGTAAATGCAATTACTCAAAAGTCAGTAGACTACTAAAGTCAGTCGTAGTACCTAGTACCTAATACCTACTCCTTACTCACAAGTCACTTCTCAGTAAGTCTGGAAGGACTCTTGTGAGTATCGGTAGTTAACTAGTAGTACTGAAAGTGAGTAGTGCCATGGTAAAGGTGGAGCCAGCAAGAGTCCACTTCTCGATGGAGTCTGGGGAGGCGATCGCAATTGTGGTCTTTGGTGTCGGTATTACTGTAGATCTGGTTAGGGATGCAGATCGTCGCATCGACTACTACTACTACTACTACTACTACTACTACTACTACTACTACTACTACTACTACTACTACTACTACTACTACTACTACTACTACTACTACTACTACTACTACTACTACGCTGAGTACGCCATATGCACAACTCGTTTAGTCTGTCCATTTGATAGTATGGCATCATTCTACCATGTGGTTGTCTTCCCAGAACCGGGCGATAAGAATGATAGTCCTCGAGATGATGTCAATGAGCACGGTACCCCCCTTCTTTGGGCCACTTTTCCCCCGTAGTACATAGTACATAGTTCATACTACGTAGTACGTACTACGAAGTGAGCATGCCCAGTTGTCCCCAGTACATGTTGGGGTCCAATACGACCACCAGAAGTCGTCCCACATGGGGGATCATTCACGCCTCCCGGGAACGTGACTCGTGACCCGCCATAGGTCACGATCCGCCTTATCTAATCAAGAATTCGCGCCTGAAGCTGGGCCTCTGCACCTGAACACCTGCATCGCCCTCTTTGCTCCACGGTCCTCCCTTTTTCTAGCTTCCTCCCAATTGCGGATCGCTCCTTTTCTTTCTCTTCTTTCTGGTCATCTTGGATCTCGGTCTCAGTGCATACTGGTTCTTGTAAATTTTCGTCTATGTGTTCTTGAGAGACACCTGCCTTGGAGGCGACGACGGTATATCGAATTCCCATCTTATCGCGACCGGACCAAAGTTACGATCGCCCGAAAGACCGGGACGGCTGACCCACCGCTCCGCTCACCGCCTGCAGTCGATCATCGGCGCCTGTCACTCGTTATCGACGTCGTTATCGGAAGTACTTGGTCCAGGCGAAGCGTATCAAGCCCATCGGAATCTGGTCACGCCCCCAATCATCGCCCATCCTGAACCCGTTCTGCATCCACCGTCGAGAAACACCACCTCGTCTCCCCTTGGATCGACCCTTTGGGTTCCAGCAGTCCCGCCCTTTCCAGACCTTCCAGGCATCACCTCATCTCCCTCCTTCATTACTACTACACCAGCCAGAGCTCCCGATCTCTCTCTCCACACCTCCCTCATCCATCTTCCCTTTCGATTCCTCTCTCTCCTTGTCGGCCTCTTATCACGGTGGTGCATACAACTACTTGCTCCCATCCACACGGCCCTCGATCACAAGCCTATCTCGATATACATCACCTCCCCTCACCGCTCTCTCCACGTCACTGGGGATTAGCATACTACTTATCTACCTTACTCGACGGTCGTGCGATCAAAGCTTCGTAATCCTCTCTGACCATCTCGCCCACTGGCAACCCCTCCTTAAGTGTATAGTTCCCTTTTCGAATCTCAAGATCGCTCCTCGCGCTACTCGTTCCACGCGACGAGGCAGGTTCCACAGCACTGCTTCGAGGCACCAACCCCAGCGCCATCAGTCGAAATCCCGGCTCAACCGTCGGCTCAACAGTTTCGAGCTTTTCCTAGCATCATAATCACATACACACTCTCTGGCTCTCCTCCCTCATGGTCCTGGTGCTGAATATAATACTTCAAGATTTGCTGCGGTAGCTGTGGTGGGTAAAGCGTTAACGGGGGGGTTGCGATATCGAGCCTAGCAGGGTCCTTCTCTCTCTGTGAGCACTTCCACGAACAGAGTGGCGAAGCTACTCGGCAACAACCATGGCAGCTCAACTTCCACGGCGATCACGCGAGACCCCTCGGTTAGAAATGGCCATTGGCCCTTATACTCGGCATAACAAGATCGGCCAAGGGAGCTTTGCCACCGTCTATCAAGGCGTTCACACTGTGAGTGGAAATCAATCATCATCATCCTCATCATAGGAGAGAGGGAAGATGCGTTGTTGCAGTGAGCACAGGAGACTGACGAACGCTCCATCTTCTTTGGATAGAAAACCCGTACCTTTGTGGCCATCAAATCCGTCAACCTCTCCAAGCTGAACAAGAAGTTGAAGGACAACCTTTCCTCGGAAATCGACATTTTGATGGGTCTCCATCATCCGCACATTGTCGCCCTCATCGATTGCCATGAGTCCACATCACATATCCATCTCGTGATGGAATTCTGTGCTCTCGGGGACCTCTCAGCATTCATCAAGAAACGAGATACCCTGTATGATCATTCATCTACCAAGGACATGATCGCCAAATATCCTAACCCCGCGGGCGGGGCTCTCAACGAGGTGGTGGTGCGGCATTTCCTGAAACAATTGTCAAGTGCACTTCACTTTTTGCGTGAACGTGATCTCATTCACCGCGACATCAAACCTCAGAACCTCTTGTTGTGCCCGGCGCCGACCTCCTATCGGGCTGGGTCGGCCCAGGTCGTTCCGTACAAGAATAGCGATGACTCCTACGAGCCGATGGCGGGTCTAGAGACGCTACCCATGCTCAAGATCGCCGATTTTGGCTTCGCTCGATCTTTGCCTGCAACTTCACTGGCTGAGACCCTCTGTGGCTCACCTCTGTACATGGCACCCGAAATCCTACGATATGAGAAGTACGGCGCTGAGGCAGATCTTTGGTCGGTTGGGACAGTATTATACGAAATGGTGGTCGGACGACCGCCATTTCGGGCGACAAATCATGTCGAGTTACTACGCAAGATTGAGAAAGGCGAGGACCGAATACGCTTCCCCGAGGAAAATCCGGCATCGGACGACATGAAGAAGCTTATTCGGAGTCTTTTGAAGCGAAACCCAATCGAACGTCTCAACTTTTCCGAATTCTTCAAGAGCAAGGTGATTACGGATGCAATTCCAGGGCTTGTGGCGGATGATCTTCCGCGAGACCGTCGGCGATCCTCTGCAGATGTCACCCGGGGATCGTTGCCTGCTCGACACGACGCGCGCCCCATGAGATCCCCAACAAATGAGCACCCTTCGCCCAAAGATTCGCCCTATACCACAGACCATGAGGACCGTAAGTCACAAGCCCCAAACCAATGGCCCAAGCCGCCGCGGCAAAAGTCAGAGACACCTCCCAGCGCTTCCCCCATGCAGCGTGTAGGAAGCGCAGATCGCCCGTCGTCGGCGATCGCAAGGGAATCAGCACGAGGAAACACGCCCCCGCAACGACCTTCCCCTGTGACGCATGCCACCGCACCTGGTCGTCAAGAGCTGCTGAGTCGTGACACACCGGTCAGTGCACTCGAACGACAAAGGAGTCGAAAAACGTACGCTGGATCACCCAAAGTTGACCGGGCCGAAAAGACAATAGAAGAGAACGAGCAGGCCGCTCAGGAAGTGGCATTTGAACGTGACTACGTGGTCGTCGAAAAGAGGGCAGTTGAAGTCAATGCTTTCGCGGATGAATTGGCGCATAGCCCTCGGATTCAGGGCGGACTCGCTCGTGGTTCGGGTGGTCCGATGCCGCGACGTGCAACGACCCAGGGACTGCCTTCGGCGGCATCGACGTCTCCGCATTTTGCTTCCAAAGCAATGCAGATCATACCTGGCCGAGCGCGAGCCGACTCGACTCACCAGCGTCAGCATTCCTACGAGCGAAGATACGGACAGAGCCCGACTTCCGCCACCTCTGCCATCTCCAAGGCTCTCAACATGGCCAGTGGCCGTTTGTTCGGCATGGGATTTTCACCACCGTTGGGACTGACCAAAGGGGGCCGGTCTCCCCCTCTTGCTTACAATCCATTCCCGGCCTATCCTGCGGCGCAAGCCAGCCTCCTGCTCACGGGAGATGCTGGCGGCGCCAAGAACAATTCCGCCATTGATGAAGACTGCCGGACGGTCCAAACCATCGAAGAATGCGCCACTCGTAGTGATGTCGTCTACGGATTTGCAGAAGTCAAATACAAGCAATTGATCCCGCTCGCCCCGTCGGCCGTGACGGATCCCACAGGCCAAAGTGAGGATCACCAAGATCTAGCTGATGACGGACTGACCGTGGATGCTCTTGTGACACTGTCCGAGGAAGCTCTGGTTCTTTATGTCAAGGCCCTGTCTCTGCTCGCAAGGTCCATGGATATCGCCGGTGCCTGGTGGTCACGGAAGAATCGCGAAGACGCTTACAGTGACTCTCCGCATCGCAATGACAACACTGCTGTCGCGGGTGCTCGAATCAACAACGTTGTACAGTGGGTTCGGAGTCGATTCAACGAGGTCCTCGAGAAGGCAGAGTTTGTGCGTCTCAAATTGATCGAGAATCAGAAGCGTCTGCCACCAGATCATCCATGCCATCCCGATAACCAAGTCCATGGCTCTACCATTGCGACCAGCGGATCCGGTGATGTGACGGTGAGTCAGGGAGTCACCGCAGAGAGGCTCATGTATGATCGCGCATTGGAAATGAGTCGCACCGCTGCGATCAGCGAGTTGACAAGTGAGGATCTCGCTGGATGCGAAATCGCCTATGTCACCGCTATTCGCATGCTGGAAGCCGTCTTGGAAGAGGACGGTCTACGCTCTTCTACGGGTCAGTCCAATAGTCAGTCGTCCCCGAGTGCCGATAGGAGGACAGTCCCAGGCCTGGAAGGAGAGGACCGGCAGGTCGTGGTGAAGCGTGAGTCAATCTATCTATCAATTCCTTTCCAAAAGGGTGTGGCGACAAGATTGCTGACTTTGTGAACCAAGTGGTGTCGAGCATGCGAGGCCGCCTTGCATCACTTCGGAAGAAGCTGGCCATACTCTCCAAACGACCCTCGGCCGTCACGCCAACAATGACTAGCGGAAGGATACCCTCGTCCAACCTCGTTCCCGTGACGCATGCGACGGGCGCGACGCCGCCTCGATAGTTCGATCAACAGTGCCTGCTGTCTCCTAGGTTTCAGAAATAGTTCGCGCTCTGGTTGTTCCCAATTCCCCATTTTTCTTTTTTCTCCACTCTTGGTTCCACTGGACAACGTGTCGACTTGCCTAGCTACTGACATTTACGACCCATAAAGTCGTTGTTCATCTTCTATTTTACTCCGCGGGGGAGGGGGGTTTCCAGCGTTCGAGGCAGATGCCGCCTATTTTTACTTTGTGTATGCCCTTGATTCATGTTCAAATTTTCGGTGTTTCATCATACATACCATCTTATACGGAAGGAGTTTGACTTCGTCTTTCTGTTTTTGTCTATACTTCTCATGGTTCATGTCTTTTATGCCTGGTCTCGTTTCAGTGTCTCTTCGCCGCGTTCTGCTCTGCTCTTGCGGAAGTTTCATGCCATTGTCTTTTGTTTTCCTGATTTGATTCGAGTCATTCGGACGGCGTCATTGGATGATTTTGCGTCTCACAGAATGAAACCTTGCTATCGTGCCACATGATACGCTCGAGAATGATCAGCTAGTCCTGATCATGGCGTACGGGGAGTCTTTTTTTTCCAATTACGGGCATTGGTCATGAGAGTGGATTTACATACTAAGTGATGGAGAGTTTGATGCGGAGTTCTTTGTTTTGCTGTTCAATTGATGAATTGACTCTTTTTGATGCCTTCAATTGATCCACTCGTTTCTCTCGGTGTCAACCTGAGAGCAACTCCCTAAGTTTGTTTCAGTTTTATGACACCACACCTCCATAGTGCGCCTTACGCGGGAGGTTGTCCGTGGGCATAGTTTCAAGGTCTGGCAGTCTGACCGGGCTATGGTAGTTGGAGGAGATGTTCCTTCGGAACATGAGGACGCCGCTGGAGGTTATTCAGTTCAGTTCAGCACAGCACAGCACGTACGTAAGCCCCGTGGGCTCCTGAAATCAGCCTCCAAACAGCACCTAGAACTCGATCTCGTCCGTCGGGCGCCTTGCTATATCCCCGATACGTCAGAATTAGGCCTTGACACAAAGAAACCGCGCAAACGTCCTGGATTGAATGGTACCCCTTGCGTTCTAGACTCTAGACCAGGACACCGAAAGCGTCTTTGTATCTCATACCTGCCGCGTTTTGTGACGAGGGCTTCGATACGGTCCACAGTTTACACTATGCACAGTTGCACACGTGTCATGTCAGTCTGGAGTCTAGACTAGTAGACTTCAAACCTTGTAGGTACTCGGTACTAGGTAGTAGGTACTCAAGGTACTGGTAGTATTAGTGTGAATCACGATGGCGTGGATAAATCTCGACTACGGGCCCGTAAGCTTACCATGACTCATGTTGAGTAATTCAGACTGATTGGAAGGAGTGGTCAACAGGAGCGATAAGAGAGTCATTAGGAAATAATGACAGGGGTATTTGAATCTTGGTGTGAAGAGTGGGTACCGTAGTCTTTGACGAGGAGAGATATTTTGACCATTTCGCTTTAGTTGAGATGTTTTGAGGCTCTGCGTTCCTTGAATACCTAACGTGTAGGTTTTGGAGAAGGGTATACCGTTCCTGTGTTTGGGCGGATCAGCTGTCCGAGTGTCACATGGGGTGGGACGTTAGGTAGTTGGCAGGCATCAAGATTCCAACTACGGAAGGTGTGAGACAGGCAGACGACGACGAGCGCGATCATCCGCTCTAGATACGTCCTAGTCCTAGACTAGTGAGGTACAGTACATCACTTCTAATTTACAATCTGAGATGGAGTGACTGGACAATGTAAATAGATAAGGTATGACATCGGTATCAAACATTCAAGAACCTTTGAGCCCTGGCTATATCGATCATCACAGTCGGAGCTGTGAATCAGGATATAGCAAGCGACAGAAACTTATCAACATCCCCACGTGCATTCTCGCGTAGCCGCCTCCTCCCGTTTCGGCTGCGCCAAGGACCCTTATTTGTGTCTCTGTGACTCGTTGCTGACAGTCCCGGAGAAGCGGTTTTGGAGTGTGAGACTGTGATGTGCTCTTTTCAATCGAGCCTTGTCTTTTCGAGGAAGCGAGCATCCGGAATTAGGCGGGAATAGCCGGGAGTGTCTTGACGAATCTGGATGGAATCTGATAAACATTTCCCGATTGGGGTAATTATCTGACTCGTGTAAGGAAAGACGATAAGCTCGACATTTCTCGAAAGTCAGTTATGTAAGAGACTGCAATTGGTTGATCACCGCAAATCTGCGAAACATCCCAATTACAGCCTGTGGAGCAGCGAATTCGAGCCGACTAAGCTTTGGATAATCTTTGCAGGAGGAATGACCGTTTGAGGTAACTCATAGCGTGCCTCCCTTCAAGCCTCTTTGGGTCGATTTTGGCGATCGAAAGCGTGGTGAGACAATGGCGCAGCGCCGCACCGCAGTTCTGTAGCTCTCTCTTATGGTGCTTCATTCTGGTGATAGCCTGACTAGGAGTAGGTAGATATATAGATGGATCTCGATAATACACTGTCTGATTGGGCACTGGACAATGGGTATCCTTGCTTTCTCCAATTGACTGATCAATCAATATCCAAGGCCGTCAACCTACTTGAAGCAAAGCGTCAAGGTTTGGCTCAATCGATGCGCACTCATTCGAGCAACACACAATGTTGGCCATTGTCTACTTCTTGTCTAACGAATGTCTTTGGGATGATTCACCAGCTGACTGCTTTCAAAAGCCGAAAGTTGTATTGATTGACGAGCTTTCAGATGCTCAAAACCGAGTAACTGGTGAGACTCTTCTCTCTCGGCAACAATGAATGTCCCAATCTTCTATGGAAGCCTATCCAGGGAAACAACTTCGAGAGCTGTGTCATAGACCCCTCAAACTGACTGGTGCACGGTCTAGCAAGACGAGTAGTTGAAATTGAAATTCCAGAAATACATTCACAGTCGACTGCCGTAGAATTGGTCGGGGCATGCGCTGCTTTGATACTTGCGTGAGTTGAAGGGGGGAAAAAAGGAGGAAAGAAAAAGGCGGCAGAAGGGTACACCAGGGAAAGGCGGTCAAGATGAGACGTGGCCTGAGCGTTGACCGCCTGCGATGTTCTGCCGGGGAAACCGATGTTTTTGTGATTGCCGTTCAGCCCTTCGAAGCTTGTCTTCTCTAGTTTGGAGTCTTGGTTACAGTCGTTCTTTCTTTCAATCGGGCATCTCTGTATATTATTGGGCGCTTGGTCCTTGCGTGTATATTAGTCTTTCGTTGTCGTCCGTCTCATTGCCTGCGCTAGTCCCCACGGTCTCTCCAAATCGAAAGGCTGCTGAAGCTTATCCCCGTTGGAACAACCCACCGATGCGTCGTTTCTCCACGCGGGCGTTGCTTCAAGCAAAGCCACCGCTTATATCCGCCAGACCCCTCCCCCTCTTTCTCTCCGCCCCTCGGTCAGCATCAGCTCGCAGCTTAAGTTCCCGTCCTCGTTCCCTCCAGTCTCGCTCTCCTCGATCCCCTCTCTCTCAAACCGCCAAACGCTACTGCTCCTATCGAAGAATGTGCAGCTCTCGCCGTGATGAGCCCTCTGGCTCGACCAATGTTCATGGTCGTGAGGTTCTCCCCACCAATGTCAAGCCAGTCCACTACGACTTGACCCTGGAGCCAGACTTCAAGACATTCAAGTACAACGGTACAGTCACGATTGAGTAAGTGTTCTTTCACTCATGACCGGTTATCTGGCATCCAGCCATCCTTGCCGCCGGCGTGATCGCTGACAGCCGTTCAACAGCCTCCAGGTCAACGAAGACACGGACTTCATCTCCCTCAACACCAACGAAATCGAGATTCACACCGCCTCTGTCCACCATAAGGGAGCTGTCATCGAGTCCAAGGGCGACGTTGTAATCAACCATGATACTCAAGTCGCAACGGTTCAGCTGAAGGAGTCCCTGTCAGCCGGCGCCGATGCTAAGCTCACCCTCACATTCACCGGTATTCTGAATGATAACATGGCCGGCTTCTACCGATCATCCTTCCAGGAGAATGGCAAGACCGAATACATTGCGTCAACACAGATGGAGCCCACAGATTGTCGTCGTGCGTTCCCATGCTTTGACGAGCCCGCTCTCAAGGCCAAGTTTACAGTTACCTTGATTGCCGACAAGGACATGACCTGTCTCAGCAACATGGACGTCGCTTCTGAGACCGAAGTCCAGAACGGTGCCAAAAAGGCTGTCAAGTTCAACACCTCGCCTCTCATGTCCACCTACTTGGTTGCGTTCATCGTGGGTCGCCTCAAGTATGTCGAGACCCAGAACTTCCGCGTTCCCATTCGTGTGTACGCTACGCCTGATCAAGATATTGAGCACGGTCGTTTCTCCCTCGAGCTTGCCGCTAGAACCCTGGCTTTCTACGAGAAGGCGTTTGACAACGAATTCCCCCTCCCCAAGATGGACATGGTCGCCGTGCCCGACTTCAGCGCCGGTGCTATGGAGAACTGGGGTCTGATCACCTACCGTATCGTTGACCTGCTGCTGGATGAAAAGACCAGCGGTGCCTCACGCAAGGAGCGAATCGCCGAGACCGTGCAGCACGAATTGGCTCACCAATGGTTCGGTAACTTGGTGACCATGGACTTCTGGGACGGTCTCTGGTTGAACGAGGGCTTTGCTACCTGGATGTCGTGGTATTCTTGCAATGAATTCTACCCGGAGTGGAAGGTGTGGCAGACCTACGTCATTGACAACCTGCAGAGCGCACTGTCCCTTGACTCCCTCCGCTCCTCTCACCCTATCGAGGTGCCCGTCAAACGTGCGGACGAGGTCAACCAGATCTTCGACGCCATCTCATACTCCAAGGGTTCTTCCGTGTTGCGCATGATTTCAAAGTACCTCGGTGAAGATGTCTTCCTCCAGGGTGTCCGCGCTTACATCAAGAAGCACGCTTATGGCAACACGGAGACCGGTGACCTTTGGTCCGCTCTGGCAGACGCCAGTGGCAAGCCTGTCGAGTCTGTCATGGATATCTGGACGAAGAATGTCGGTTTCCCTGTCATCAGTGTGACGGAAAACCCGTCATCTTCCTCTATCCACCTGAAGCAGAACCGCTTCCTGCGTACCGGTGATGTTCGTGCTGAGGAAGACCAGACCATTTACCCTTGCATGCTGGGTCTGCGCACCAAGGATGGCGTTGACGAGAACACTATGTTGACTGAGCGGGAAGCGGAGTTCAAGGTGCCTGATCTGGACTTTTTCAAGGTCAACGCGGATCACTCGGGCATTTACCGTACCTCGTACTCTCCTGAGCGTCTCACCAAGCTTGGACAGGCTGCGAAGAAGGGACTTTTGACCACCGAGGACCGTGCCGGTCTGATTGCGGACTCTGGTGCTCTGGCTTCCTCTGGCTATCAGAAGACCTCCGGTCTGCTGTCCCTGCTCAAGGGCTTGGACAGCGAGACCGAGTTCATTGTCTGGAATGAGATGCTGACCCGCATTGGCGCTCTCCGCAGCTCTTGGATCTTTGAGGACCAGGAGACCAAGGATGCTCTGAAGAAGTTCCAGCGTGAGCTTGTGTCAGCCAAGACCCACGAGCTGGGCTGGGAGTTCTCTGAGAACGATGGCCACATCCTGCAGCAGCTCAAGGCCCTCCTGTTTGGCTGTGCCGGTTCCGCCGGCGACCCTGTTGTGATCAAGGCTGCCCAGGACATGTTCGCCCGCTTCGCCGCTGGGGATCACTCCGCCATTCACCCCAACATTCGTGGCAATGTGTTCTCCATTGTCCTCAAGCACGGCGGTGCCAAGGAATACGATGTCATCCTGAAGCGCTTCCGTGAAGCCCCCACCTCCGATGAGAAGACCACTGCTCTGCGCTGCCTTGGTGTGGCTGAGGATCCCGCTCTTGTGCAGCGCACTCTTGCCATGGCTATGGGCGATGAAGTCCGTAGCCAGGATATTTTCATGCCTTTGGCCGGTCTCCGCGGCCATGTAACTGGTATTGAAGCCCGCTGGACCTGGCTCAAGGAGAACTGGGATGCTATCTACAAACGCCTGCCTCCCTCACTGGGCATGCTTGGCTCTGTGGTTCAAATTTCCGCGTCTTCCTTTAGCACCGAGGCTCAGTTGAAGGAGGTCAAAGACTTCTTCGGCTCCAAGGATACCAAGGTATGTCCGACTTGATTGCAAATGCCGCCGCCAAACTCTGGAACATTTCCTAACACTTTTCATCTAGGGCTATGACCGTGCCGTTTCCCAGAGTCTGGATGCCATCCAGGCCAAGGTTAACTGGCTGCAGCGTGACCGTGAGGATGTCAAGACCTGGTTGAAGAACAACCAGTATCTTCAGGGCAAGCTCTGATTTGACCTTACCTGGTGTTATCTTTCGGGTTCAAAATTCTGACTGATTAGCATACGATGGAGTAACTTTGAAAAGTTTCCCTTTGTCTTCTGGGAACGAACGAAATATCACAACACTCTACTCATGACTTGTACGCCTGGGCACCGGGCTTAAAAATGATCCAAGATCCTACCTGGCAATGTGTAATTCAATTAGACTTAGATCGAATCACACCTCGCTTGACCAGAACATGCAGCCTCGTATGACGGCTTCTTTCCGAATAGCTGGCTCAAACAATCGTATGTTGACGGAATCAACGCTCACAAAAGTCCAACGAGAAAAGATGTCGTGTGAAATTGACTGGATCTGTAGTTTCAGGAAGATCGGGCTATGACAAGTAGACGATACCAGACTACACCACTACGGGTGTTCTATTGTAAAACACCCTCGAAAGTTCATTACATGTAGATTGGATGTAGAGTGATGTTACTCGAAAGAAAAAAGGGAAGAAAAACCACCTTGATGTGGATAGTATTTGGAATGCGACGCTTCTTAAGTTCATGTTTACGCCCATCCACCTTTGCCTCCAAACCCGGAGCTATCCTCGATCTTCTTTCCCTGACCGCGCGTTGGTTTTGACTGGGCGGCCTCGTGCTTTCGCAATTCCTCCGGTACTCTCGAGATGGGTGATTTGATGAGCATTTGCTTGAGGTCGTACCTATTATAGAGACGAGATCAGTATGACTGGCTTATTGCATGAGAATTCAAAAAAAGGGGGGGGGGGGGGGGCGAAATAAAGAGAATGCACGACTGGAAGGGGGTAAAAACGTACATGACGTCGGAGTCTTCGCTGCCCAAGAACGTGATGGCAACACCACTCTTACCGGCACGACCAGTACGACCAATACGATGCGTATAGCTCTCAATGGAGGTGGCCATGTTGAAGTTGATAACGAGCGAGACATCCGGAACATCAATACCTCTACCAGCGAGGTCGGTGGCGACCAGTACATCCGTCGAACCACTCCGTACTGACGCAAGTGCAGCTTCACGCTGATCCTGCGTCTTGGAACCGTGCAATGTGACGGACGAGAAGCCCATTTGTTTGATCTCACGAGCGATCGCGTCACAGTTTCGCTTGATGTTGACAAAAACGATGATCGGTGGTCGGAAGTCGCCTGAGGTGAGAATCTCGGCGAGACGCTTCTTGCGCTTGTCTTCGCCGGAGATCATTTCGACACGCTGCTCGACTGTATCGACTGCTTCGCCGACACCACCGATGGTGATGATGGCTGGACGGCGAAGATATTTCCGTGCAATGCGCTCCACGGCAGCAGGCATGGTGGCTGTGTACATCATTGTTTGGCGATAACGATCTCTTCCACCCAGATGTTGCTGCATGGCACGGGGGTTTTCAGCTTCTTCTGTGTCGGGCTTTTCGTTGGTGACGGGCAGAGCGTCGAGGATCTTGTTCACTGGCTCTTCGAAACCAAGATCAATCATACGATCGGCTTCATCCATAATCACGTAGCAGCATTGACTGAGTACAAGCATCCGGCGCTCGATACAGTCTACGAGACGACCGGGTGTAGCGATAATGATCTCTGCACCATCGCGGAGACTGAATGCTTGCTCTTCAATGGAGTGACCACCAACAATACTGACAACGTTGAAACCAAGGGGCTGTGTGAACTTCTTGGCTTCGATCTCAATCTGTTGGGCCAATTCACGAGTTGGTGCCAAGACAATGGCATAGGGCCCGTCATTTTTGCGCCATTCGAATTCGTCCAAGCGCGGCAGTTCAGAGATATAGACCAGCAATGGGAGTAGGAATGAGGCCGTTTTACCGGAACCCGTGACAGCGACACCGATAAGATCTCGGGACTGAAGTGCGATTGGGATTGCGGCGCGCTGAATTGGCGTGGGCTCCTTGTAGCCCACCCGATCGATGAGCTCAAGCAAACGTTTCGGAAGATTGCTCTCTTCCCAAGAACGCATCGGGTTTGGAACACTGCCACCCTTTGTGGAAATATTGAAATCTTCCTTGAAGATTCGCCAGTCACGTTCGCGCATGTGGTCCAGTCGTTTTTCGCTCCAGTGCTTGTCGAGCTGGTTGCGCGTACTCTCTTCACGGCGACGGCGCTCCATCTCCAAAATCTCCTTGGCACGCAAGCTTCCCGACTCTTGGTCCTGTGTCTCAAGAGCCTGCGCATACTTGCGCGCCATGCTATCCGCAACGTCCTCTCCAAATCCTGCAAGTCGCCCGCGTCCGTAGAAGTTTGCCTCATGTCTACTTTGGTATAAGGGGTTGTAGTCGCCACTTGTATCCTCCTCGACGTTCCATTCAAAGTTGAACTTGCGGTCTGTAGTGCGCTTGCGCTTCTTCTTGGCAGAAAAGTTTGATACCTGTTCTGTACCCATGTATCGCTGTTTCAGTAGCGCAGCCTGCGCCGCGGCCTGATCTTCCTCTGTCATCGGTCGTTTCTCCCCCTTGGCGTTCTTCGCTTTTGGGGTGAGGTGGCGGGTCCATGTCCCTGTTGTTTCGAGGTCCCGGTCCATTGCGCGACGCAGCTGGACCCGTAGGAATGTCGTTACGCATGGCGCGTGGCCCTGTAGGAACTCGGCCACCCATATCTCTGCGATCGTAGTCTGATTCTCCGTTTCTCGTTGGCCGTGAGTCGCGCAGATGACCGTTATGGGACGCCCCGTTGGGTTTCGCCTTTGCTTGTCGTTCAGCTTCCACTTCCTTGGCTCTTTTTTCTAGTGCGAGTTTCTCACGTTCTGCTTTGGACAAGAATTTGGGCTGTCACAAAGAAGACAATGTTAGTTTTCGCGACTTATCAGGGTGATAGCCTTTATAGATACAACGCATCTGTGATACTAAACATACCTTTGCGGCAGCAGCGTCGGCATCCTTCTTCTTCTTGATGAGCTCTTCCACACTCAGCGGAGCTACAGCTGGCTTTTTTGAACCCCATCCTGCTTTCTTTTTCAAAGGCTCTGTTGGTGGAGGAGCGGGTGGTGCATCCTCTGGCGGCGGAGGTGGGAGTGCAGTATCCGGTGGCGGCGGAGGAGCGCCCGAATCATCAGGAGGTGGAGGAGGCGGAGACGGAGGGCATTCGAACGCATCTGAAGGTGGTGCTGGAGGAGCCGAGTGACCGTTCATCTCGATTCCTTCCATGGCGCAGGGATAATTACCTTAGGTTGTCTGTGCTGTTGAACGGGCGGCGGACCGGCCGTCAAGCGCATCTGCATCTCGAATTTCTACGGCGATCGAGGCAAGCCAGCCGCGTTATCACATGACCTTCAGACCCACAGGTCTCGACTCTCCTAGTCGGAGTTCAGTCAGCCCGGCGACGTCTTTGGGGACATAATGGAGGAGAGTTGCTCAAAGGGCCAAATACGCATTCGCTTTTTCATGAAATGCACAATCATACTGGGATAGTGAAGCTAGCACCTTTTTAAGTCAGAGATGCTACAAGCGAAATTCAAAGCGAGGATTTAAGAACCTGTCTATTCGAGCATCTGAGCCGCTTGACTTGTTCCATTAACTAGCAAATGTGAAAGAAACATGGAATTCAGAAGCACGCCATGTCCGGTATTGAGCGACCGATTATAGTTCACCGAGTCTGGACTGGTCAGTTAATTCATTCTCGGATCACTGGTGAAGACCATGCTTGTAAAGCGGGTACTTGGCCCTCGTGTCACGATTGAGACAGCTTCAAGCCGATTACAGCCTGAACTTGCTGTGAGGTACCGACGTCGCTAACAAACCTGTAGGGAACAGGGTGCTTTGCCGATCGTTCCATGGGCAGCGCATGCAAGAATCTACATTAAAGTGAGGGAATCCTTTCCAGTCGCGAAAAAACACCACTCAGCTATGGTAGAAAGAAAAATAAAACCAAGTGGGAAAGATGGGGCAGATGGGCTTCAACTGAAAGGGAGGGGGACTGAGAGAGGAAGCGAGGGGGAATCAAAAGAGAAAACGGAGCGTCCGTAGACAACTTATGTCGCCAAAAATAGTGGTCTGGGATGCTAAACCCCATTCACAGAAGTCTGCTGCTGCTGCCAAGCCGCTTGGTCTGGAACCGCAATTTGACCTGTGGGAGGAACAGCGACTGGCGCAGCAACCACCACGGGAGTCACAAGTGCGCCATCGGTTCGAGAGGTGGCAACAGACGCGGGGCCATGCACTTCTCGGTCCAGGGCCATGTACTCCTTGGCAGTGTCTTTTGTGCCTCTTTCGAGAAGGTAAGCCATGTAAATCTGAATGAGTTCTTTCACAAATTCAGGGGACAGAGTGCTCTTGGAGCGGACATCCGAGACAACCTGCTTGATGCGCTCATACTGGGTCGGCTCAACGTCAGCACTCGTGGGTTGTTCAATCTCGAACATCAGGTAGCTAGTCCAGAATGGTCGACTGTCGAGGTACGACTGCTGGTTCTGTTTGAAGACCTTGCGAGCTTCATCAGGATCGCCCTTGGTCTTCCACAACAGACGGGCCCACTCAGCAACAAGAGCCGCTTTTGTGGCCAACTCGCATTGCGGTGAGTCCAAATGAGTCTTGTACACGTTGATAGCCTCATCAAGACCGCCATGACGGCGGCATAGATTTGCCAGGGAGACAATGGTTTCAACGTGACTTGGGAGGTTCATGAGAACGGCGCTGTGAATATCTTTGGCAACGTCGACCCGACCGGAGAGTTCTTCGAAATATGCATAATGCAAACGAACCGTTGAGGCGGCAATGGGAACGTATAGACAACTAGCGCGCTGGTATACGTTTCGCACTTCTTCTTCCTTGCCAGGCTGAGCGCCAATCCAACGGGCATATCGAAGCCAGAATTCCTCGTAATGGGCGCAAGTCACGAGACAGCGCTCGTACAAGAACTGTATGCGGTTGTACGAACCTTCAGATTCCTCAAAATCAAGATATTTTCGCCAATTCAGAAGCTGACCCTCGTCCAATTCCGTAACATGGAAATATGGCCGCTTGATCTCAGACTCATAGGTCCAGCGTTTGGTAGTTTCGGTCTGGGTCTTTGAGAACACCTCAAGGTGATAGGTATCAACGCGTAGTCGCAGATCGCGCTCGATTTCTGCTTCAGCTTTGGCGCCTGGTGCAACCTGGTCAGATACAGCCTCAATCTCGGCACGGAATCCAGCCATGGTATCTGCCGGTGCCAGCTCAGCTAGAGGGCGAGTTTGGGCAAGCTGGCGATATCGCTCAAAGTAACGTGCATACTGATGCATCGGAATGTGAATAATTCGGCCCAGAATAGCAAAGATTCTTTCCTGTGCCTCGACTCGCTCTTCAAATTCAATGTACTTGTCCCAGAAAGGATGGGCCAAGAAATCGAGTCCCACGCTGTCAGCGCCTCGCTCAAATAGACTATAAAAGAACAAGTCAGTAAGGATGATCTAAATAGTCTCCAAAGGACTTTGGGGGGGAGGGGGGGAAGGGAGGAAACGATGGGGCAAACACAAGTGATCACGCTGTCACTTTCCAAAGATTTGGTGATCAATGAGTATGTGGACAGATTGGGTGCGCCGCGCAGGAAGTGAGAAGGGATGTGCCATCGAAAAAGATTGTTTCGTGTAGTTTTCGTAAGGAAGATAGAGGAAGTTCTTCATGCGGGTGGAAAAAAAAGCAGCCTGAATGAGCTTTGGGTGAGAAGTAAACCCCACTGAAGTCTAAATGGGTGGCGACGATCTCTCACCCATCATGAAAATGCGGCGACCAGCAAGTTCCCATGCTCAAACAGCAATATTGCGACATCACACAGGCCTTCCCGGGCTGCGTTTGTAACGGTTACATGGTAGGGGAGGGAACCTGGCATTCAGTACTTACTCTCGGATGATGTCGGCATCGTGAGATGTCTCCGCTTTGAAGGAACAGTAATTGGTCCAGAGATCAACAGAAGGTGAGATGCTAGCAATGCCTCTCTCGTAGACCTGTGCGGTAGCGGGTTAAATCGATTCGAAGAATACATGGAGGAACAAGCGTCTCACATAACGTACCATTTCTGCGGCTTCAGTGCCGGTGACGGAGAATTCAAGATCGGCATATTTCTTCCAGTAGCCAAACAGAAGAGGGAACTTGGCTAGGAATCGATCGTACACGTTGCGCACGGTTGTGATGGCTTGCGGATTGGAATTGCGATTGATTCCGCCTTCAAGTGCCTCGGCGCCGCGCACCAGCTTCTCCCAGGTCTCGAAATTGTCCGGATCGTTGGACTGAGTCGCATGTCAGCTATGAAGATGAAGCGAGCTATCCAAAGTGAATTCGCAGCGCGTACCAACTCAATTTCAAGCTTCCTCAGCTCCGCGTTTTCCTCCTCCGAACCGCCGAAGTTGTAGTCCGCCATGATGGCAGAGAGTTTCGGGTATGCGCACGCTGCCTCCAGTGGTAGATAGGTGTGAGTTGCACCTGAGATTGGCGTAAAAGGAAAGAGATTGGGTGTCAATGGGGAGAGTTTCAAGGGACACTGGATGCGGATTCCGGAAAGTAAATCTGGAGTCGGCGGAAAAGACGTGATGGGATACTCGAATGCCTCAGGCCGCAAGGCTTAAAGACTGCCAACCGGGGGCTAGTGCCGCACCGCCGGCGGCTTCAACTTTTATCAGACATCCCGTCCAACTTCAATAAACATAATCGACGAAGGCCGGCAATTGACTGTCGAACTCGTCGATATGTCCTCTATCGCTCAGAACGTGGGCGCTTTACCCACTCGACTACGTAATTTCTTTGCTCGCTATCCCCCCCAGGTCTACTCCTCTCTTGTCGCACCTCGACCAACACCCCCGGAAGCTGAAACCTCCGCCGACCAAGCCCTTCCATCGCCCTACACGCCTGACCGTGATGCGAAAGGTGCTCACCGACCAGATCCTGAAGATTTCTCACCATCACGCTCATTATTGTTCAATGACCCGAAAAATCCCAATCCTTTCTTGCCACGGAAGATTTTCAACTCCAAGAAGTGGATGGGCCCCCGATATGGACTCCGCCAACAGGCAGATCTAGTCAAGCTGGCGATCAAGTATAACGTTGAGCCACTGCTTCCTCCTGGTCCCAAATCCACCGAATATAAGGCTGCCAAACTCGCCGAGCGCGGTCTGCGGATCAAGGGAACTGGTATTGGACAAAAGGTCAAGGGTCACAAGTGGGAGCGTACAATGGAGGCGAAACTCGAGGATCGCCGCAAGGCGATGATCGAGATGCCGGAGATGATTCGGTTGTGGAAACAAGTAAGTCTTTCTGCTGATATGAACGCCTTTGGAATTGCTCTAAAATCTGCTCTCACAGAGAGGTCATGGTCGTGGCTGGCGACAGTGGCCCAAGCGATAAACGGAATGACGACGACACATTTTTCACATTGCTTCCGGTTCATCTTGCTTTCTCCAGTCTAGAGGTCTTATCTTCCTTCTTATCTTTCCGCGGGGAGAACCAGGAAGCGCGAGATCGCTCCTTGGAAGCAAATGTACGGACTATTGCAGGGATTCGGAGGCGGGAGTTCTCTCAGGTTTGCACTCAACTTATTACCAATATTTGTACAATACTTCATAGCGCGAACATTCCGTTCAATTTGTTCCATGCCTTGCAACGCACCGGGCTCCGATCATCTTGCCTCTGCATACGATTAGGATGTTGAGATATTCATGTCCCCCTCAACTGGGATCACTCTGCTGTGAATGTCGATCTTGTCGATATCGATCTGGGCAAGCCTGCGGCGTATTCAAGGAGCCTCGCGTGATGAGAATTGGGCTTCAGCTGTGGCAACACGCCAGATCTGCGGCTGAGAAGGCGCACGTTCTCCCAGCCGAGATACTCCTCCCAGGATGCTCTGTCTGGCCTCACTTTGGATGGTGGAAATCTGCCGGTTTGTACAAAATGCTACGTCACATTGACGGTCTACTCGCGAAGATTCACATGGGCAATTTTCCAAAACCTCACATAACGAGTCTCTTTCACATACGCTCGCGTCTTGCGAAGCATTCCAGCCGGTTACTGCCACTATAGCGCTAGCGCCCTTGACTCGGCTCTCGTATATGCATTGTGGGACTACAATGTACTTGTTTCGATAGTGGTCAGGGTACAGGGCTGGCGCTCGAGAGTGTGCTGGCAATGGGTCCAGTAGGTGCATTGGGGCCCGCCTAGAGGATCTCCAATCGTCCGAAATCTAGATATCTCGGTTTTGTTTGGGCACTAATCGACAGATCTTCCAGGTAGACTAGAGAATCTCTTGCGATAGTCGGCAATCCGTGGCCGGAAAGGTAGGCAATCCTCACTATTTTCACTGGATCACGCAAGTCGCCCGTTCATGCAAACAGTAGTATATTGCTGGTATGCTATAGCTAGTCGGGGCGATCATTGGCGCCTGAGCTGTGCGTCACTAAACGGAGCCCTTGAAGCGGGGGAGATGTATGTAGCCTCTATCACATATGACAAGAATTCTCATGCACATGATCGAGGTCCGAGCAATCAAATCGTGCATCAACCGACTTTAGACAATGTGAAGCTTCAGCATCATCGTGGTGTTCTTGCGACTTCAGTCATCACATGACGCGGCCGTCTCCTGTATCGCCACTGTAGGCCCTCGCGGCCGAGCTGACCAATTCATCCGCTTCAGCGAGGAGGCTCCCGACGTCTCCTCGCCAAAACACAATGGTTATCAAAATCGACAACGTGGGAGCAGTTGCCTCCTCATTAAATCTGCCTTAACGCTTCTTCATCTGTCTCTTGGCTCATAGATGCGCAATTTGAGCGGTGGTTGAAGTATTTTCGTACGCGCATGACTCCTTCATCTGTCTGGACATCCAAGTGAGCCCCGACAACCTATAGTTACCCCGGGTTGATCATTATGCAACATCGACTTGGGCCTCGTCAAACCGAGCTCACATGATTCCACCTTTGATCCCATCAAATTCCATCGCTTGATTTCAAATATTTCATGCGGATCCTGCTCTCCTCTTTCACATGATCCATGATTGGTTGACGAGCAGATCCATGATCTATTGGCTTAGCCTTGGCTATACAACTACCTCTGCCTCGCGAGACTCAGCTTCAGTCCCAGCCAGGAAGCTGGGGACGCATATGTATATATACCCCGGGAATCATCGACAAAGCTCATCCTCGTCGATTCCACCCACGCAGATCCTGAATAATTATGACTTCGTCAAACGCAGACCAGTACCCGTCGGGATACAGCGAGGGATATTCTGCTGATGTGGACATAATCCGCGAACAAGAATATCCTCTCCTCAACGGTATGACAGTCAAACTTGGACCGTGATCAATATTTTCAAATACTAATGCGTCCGGGTTTTTCTTGCAGATACCACGTATCTGGATCATGCCGGCACAACGCCTTATGCTAAATCCACAATTGAAGAGTTCTCCCGGCAACTGACATCTAATTTGTTTGGGAACCCTCACTCAATGTCGTTGTCATCTCAACTCTCGACACAGAGGACAGACGACATTCGTCTTCGTGTCCTGCAATTCTTCAACGCAGATCCCGATGAGTTTGATCTTGTATTTGTGGCAAACGCAACAGCAGCCATTAAGTTAGTGGCAGATGGTCTGCGAGACTCTGACCATCGTGGCTTCTGGTATGGCTACCATTCTGATGCGCATACCAGTCTCGTGGGCGTTCGAGAGCTTGCGGAAATGGGCCATCGCTGTTTCCAAGATGATGCAGATTTGGACACTTGGATCAAAGACCTGCCAAACCTTCCAACGAAAGCTCCAAAGCTCGTCGCATTTCCAGCCCAGTCAAACATGAATGGGCGACGTCTCCCACTCCGCTGGTGTAAGGAGCTTCGTTCCGCCGCCCAAGCCATGGATGGGAATGTATTCACGCTACTCGATGCTGCTTCCTTCGTGTCGACAGGCTCGCTTGACATTTCTGCAGTGTCGCCAGATTTCACAGCCTTGAGCTTTTACAAGATCTTCGGGTTCCCTGATCTTGGTGCACTGATTGTACGCAAGAAAGCAGCTCGTGTTTTTGAAAGACGCAAGTATTTTGGGGGAGGCACTGTCGACATGGTCATTGCAGCAGGTGCACAGTGGCATGCCAAGAAAGAATCGTCCGTTCACGAACTTCTTGAGGACGGGACCCTGCCATTCCACAATATCATCGCTCTCGATGCTGCTTTGGACACTCACAAACGACTATATGGCTCAATGACAAATGTCTCACGGCACACTGCCTGTCTAGCGAAACGAGTGTACGATCGATTATCCGTCTTGAGTCACTGGAATCAGACAAATGTCTGTCACATGTATCAACCTGGTGCGCATTACGGAAGTTCCATCGCGCAGGGACCCATCATTGCCTTCAATCTGCAAAACAGCAAAGGAGAATACGTCCCGAAAACCGAGATTGAAAAACTCGCCAATGTCCAAAATATTCAACTTCGCACGGGGTCGGTGTGTAACCCTGGAGGTACAGCAAACGCCTTGGGGTGGACCGGATTGGATCTACGAAGACACTATAGTACAGGTCTTCGGTGCGGAGATGCTCATGATATCATCGGCGGGCGTCCGACGGGGGTAGTTCGTGTCAGTCTCGGTGCGATGACCAATATGAAAGACGTCGAATCTCTTGTCAATTTCATAGAGGAGTTCTATGTGGAGAAAATCCCCCCAATAATGGCTCTCAAGTCCCCTATGGACAACAGCGATATCGTTGAACGGCATTTCTACGTCGAAAGTCTGTCAGTTTTCCCTATCAAGAGTTGTGCAGCTTTCAAAATCCCCGAAGGCAAGCGATGGGAGATAAAGCAAGAGGGCTTGGCTTGGGATCGAGAGTGGTGCCTCATACACCAAGGTACAGGCACGGCCCTGAACCAGAAGCGTTATCCTCGCATGGCTCTTATTCGTCCCTCTGTTGATCTCGAGCGCAGTATCTTGCGTATCACCTGTGGGGTTATGTCGGAGCAAGTGAGTCTGGAAATATCGCTCAGCTGGGAGGACACGAGTCTCATCTCAACATCATCATGCCCCAACACCAAGCGCTCTTCTACGGTCTGTGGCGACCGAATCTCACTCCACGCGTATTCCTCGCCCGTTGTCTCCGCTTTTTTCTCCGATTTCCTTGGTGTACCTTGCACACTTGCCAGATTCCCATCCCATACAACTCATCGATATGCACGCCCTCGTCGATCCTCTGGAGTCTGGAGAAGCAGGTTTCGAAAGCTAATCATGCCGGGCGCTTTTCCGCTTGATTTGCCACCTCCTGTGCATGATGCACGCCAGATCCCGCTCTCACTCTCGAATGAGTCTCCACTTCTCATTGTTTCGCGCTCATCTGTCAATCGTCTCAATGAGACGATCAAGGCTGGAACCAAGTCTGTGAACAGTGGACATAAGGCTGTCGCCGCAGACGTGTTCCGGGGCAATATTGTGGTAGCTGAACGACTGGCCAGTCCTGGCGACACTGAGCAGCCCTACGCGGAGGATCACTGGTCATCTGTTCGCATCGGTCCTGACCAACTCCGAATTAATGTCTTGGACGCCTGTCAGCGATGTCAAATGGTTTGCATTGACCAGTTCACAGGTCTGCGGAGCGCCGAGCCATTCTCTACGTTAGCGAAGACAAGGAATATCAATGGAAAGGTTTGTTTCGGCAAGTACGCGGCACTCGCTCCGGAAGAGACTGAAGTGCATCATCCACAATCTGATCGCAAGACGGTCATGGTGGGCGATGTGATCATGCCGAGCTACGACGATGAAGAGCATCCATGAAATCCACGGGGGCTCTATTCCTGAAGCCGTTGATGATTCTTTCGGTTATACTTACGGCGCTGGTGTGAGGTTTGCTGATTCCCTTCTGTTGATTAAATCGCTTTCTTATCCCTGGGCCCAACTACTAAGAAACGCCTGTTATTTGGGCAATGTAGCATCAGTATACAAATACAAGACGTCGCGCTCCCTTGATATTGATTGCATGAAATATGAGTAACACGATTTGGATCGACACCCTTTCGCTTAGGTGGTTCACCGAGGAATTGTCAAACCAGGGAATGAGGATGGTCATCGGACTGTTCTGCGCAGATCACGGGATCCTGTCAGGTGGAAGTCACGCTTCCCTTCACAGACAGCTGATGCTCGGCTCTTTCGCTCGGTCATCGTTCGCATATTCCCATGGAGCATCCGAGAAAGCCTTGTTTCCCATACTTTAGAAAGAAGGCATCTTGTTCCAAATCGAACGGGCACCTTACCTCATGCTGATGTGAAAATATCGTGAGACAAAACGGCACTTCTGCTGTGGATCCTGCAAGGATTAGAAGGGGTTACAGATCGACCCCCAAGGCCGGACTGTCGTGAGAATCATTACCGGAAAGAATGTGTGGATAAGGGGAGATCGACAAAACACCACCATCGCGCATGGAAGCGGCCACATGGCAGATACTGGGGATGCGATAGCTTAATTGACGTGATCTGCATGGAATCCGGGATAGAAGTTGTCAAAATATTCTACAGGGGTAACGATATACTATCAATGCTAACTCTACGGGCTGGTTGTGAGATCTGTCATCTAGAGGCTCCTTGGTGTACTTGGAAGCAATCACGGACAAAAATCTACAAACTCTTGCTTGATTGGCAAAGCACTCCCAGCTCTCATACACCGACAAGATCTGACTACAGGGCTCCCATGCTCAAACTTGGAAGACGAAATGCCCCTGACTCGACTCCTGGGATGAGTTGCGAAAGCGCACCCTAGGGCTTTGCTGAGTCCATCGTTGCCGAACAATCCGAATCCCGATGGACCTGTCTGATCATATATCGTCCAAATAAGCCGAGCGTGTGGAATTGATGCTGTGTTCCACCAGAATCCAACACTTCCTTCTATTCAACGGACGGCCAGCCACATACAACCCACGTGGCGAAAAAGGATTCCGATGGCTCGGAATGGATGTCTCACCGAGTCCATGTGGCAGTGGAGGCCGCTTTCTCAAACATAGGATCAATAGTCGCACGACGGCGTGCGACAAGCACGGTCGATAATGGACTGCTCAAATTGGGTTAAAGCAGTTAATAGCACCGGTGTCATTTTCATTTCCGATCCGAGAGTCTCATAGTTCCTGGAGACATTTCGGGGCCGTTGCGACCCAGAGACTGGACTTGTTCAGCTCACAATGACACATTGTCTCCGGCGCGTGATGGATGTGATCGATCCAACCAAGTATTCAGCGCTTCTTCATGGCCCATCGACACACGTGGGCTTATTGATTTGAACAAATTGAGGCCGGGGTGGCTTTTGTGGCTGCACCCTAGCACCAGTGGTACAGGTGGTGAAGCTGGTGAGATCCTGCTGATTCAGGGGCAGATTGGAAAGGCCACAACATATGGCGAGCAATTTAATCTGAATAACGCCTGCGCCATGAAGGAAAGTTTTCGCTGTAAACGAGGTTTCATGAACTCAGGGCTTGGCAGGATAATACAAAAGACTATCTCGGGCTACGTAGTGCGAGCCTTGATCATGCTTGGGATTGATTTCCTTCAAGTGCTGATACATACGTCGCTTTCTGGAAAAGTCTCTGCCCGTGCGGTGCAAGCTCCAGCTCGCAATGAGCCCCATCCCATCACCCTGCAAGTGAGCACGGACTATTAGAAGCCTGCAACTCCACCTCGGTTCTTATTGGGTTTACTCCGAGGATCGTCCGGCCATGAGGCTGGCAATAATGTCAGCCCGGTCCCCCTTGAGTAGTTCGAGGCTTCAAACCATATTCTGGCTTATTAAGATCGATGATTTCAATCAAGGCCTGCAACGGCTCGATACAGCATCTCTGAATTCCGGATCGTTGGCTATCTCACCCGTGTTCCGGAGAAATTCCTCGATTGGGATTTTGGAAACGTCGAGGAGGAAAGCTCCAGTGACTTTCTCGTTCTTCTCTCATAATTAGGTTCAGTGGCTTTGCATCTCTCCCGTTCTGGATCTCCGTCGACCGAGAACGTGAATGTTAGGACTTTAAGTAGGGCTACTGCTCGCTTAGGTGGGAGATCTGGTTGATTTTTTCCATGGGGGATAGGTACTTACATCTACCTGTAGTATCCAGCAAAACTTTGTACCAACCCACTACCTCATGATCCGATACCATTCTCCAGGTGTATTCAGTTATTCACTGCCCATTGAGCTGACTCCATTGAAATCTTCAGGTCACTGGATTCCAACTTTGATGCAGACCCCGTGATCACTGTGAAGTGTTGGTAGAAGCCGAGATGTAAACCAGGCAAGGGAGGTGTTATTGAAGCAAGAATCAAGTTGGAAGTAAGTACCTGTTCCGTAGGTCGGTTCCGCCTCTGAGGAGCCCCGACGGCATGATCATAGTGCGCGAGCTCGGATTCTGGCAGTTCAGAAGCTCTCGAGTACCTAGGTAGACGTGTGGCATCCCTTGAGTATTGGTAAGAGGTAGTCTGAGGTCTGCTCAGGGACTGCAAGAGGGTCCATGGTCTGTCGGTTGATTTTTTAGACTTTCGGGGTACATGATCAATTTGCGCATACATATGAGGCCAATCGAGGATTGAGACCAAGTCTTACCGGAGACGTGGCTATTAACTTGACTCGAATAAGCAAAGTTGTGCCTTGTCTGTACTCTGTACACTGGACAGTAGTGTATAACAACCCTGTATTCCGGTCTAATCAAGGAAGAGAACCCTAGGTATACTAAGGTCAACCCAAAACACAACGTTTGAAATTCGTCGCCATTTGAAATGAAGAGAAACAAGGGACATGCACACCACACATGAACGACAGACAGACAAAAAGGAAAGGCGGGTCCCGTGCCACATGGAAAACCTTCCCGTTCGACGGAAGCGGAGCTCATCGTTTGACGCAAGAGCGCGCAGGCGCAATTCTGTCAACGGACAGACCACGACCTAATCTCCATATCCCATACAGTTGTTACATTCCCAGCATGGCCAGGATTGATTGTCTCTGCGAAGATGTCAGAGGCAAAGAAGATGCATCAGAGTGGGTGGGCTAACTTCAATCACTGGCAGTCGTACTGTACTGGCACCTCACGTTTGTCTAATGGCGGACCCACGGGACCGAAGGTCTGTCGACCAGCCATCTGGGCACGTTCTGCTGCTGGTGCTCCACCTCATCCAGCACTGGAGCTCGAAAGTGACAAGGGCCGATAGTCTTCCCATGTGGTGCTCTCGGGACAATCGAACCTCGATCCATATTCTCGACGGTCCATGGTCGGACCGGATGGCGCTGGTGTCTCCCTTGACAGTCTCCATCTGGCGTACTTGATTGATTCGGTCTCTTTCATTGCGCCAGGCCGTGGCCTCCCAGCCCTGCTGCGACTGGTTGCCGAAGGAGCATCCTCGTGGTGACGACTGGTGTGGGCGCTTATCACGGGCTTTCCGTATATTCACAAGATATTTCTGTTCCTGATCCCCAGTGCTTAATACTTCTTGCTCCTCCTCGACGCACCTTGGACCAGCACATGTAATGTTGCCTTGCCGGTCGATCTCCGTCAGAGATCCGCCTTGACACCCGCCGGAAAACCCTACCTCAAATGCGCCTTCGACTGCCCCCTCACCCCCACCGTCGTTGGTCGTGCAAATTTTAGATAAGAGACCTTGCGGGGACTGAATCTTCGGGGAGGGTTCTTTCGCGATCATGAGCAATCATTTCCCCTTTGGCCCGGACGATCAGGATTGGGACAGCCTTTCTTCACGCCGTGAAAGTACGGTCTCAACGTCCACCGTGTCGTCGTCTTCAACCAGTCTTCTCTTCCCGACCCCCGCCACCTCCCCCGGGGTCAGCTCGCGGAAGCATTCATGGCAGCTTTACGATGATGTGGTACGACTTCAGCTCAATCCGTCCATAACCATGTACGTTGATCCTTACCGGGAAGAGAGATGATGTCTCGGCGCTATCACGCCAGAGGAATAAGGTGAAACCGCTGCTAATTCCTCTCGGCAGCTCCTTTGTCAAGAACGGTCAACAATTCAAACTTCGATACACCTATATTGATGTCTGCAAGGACACGACGGGGGCGTTGAAATGCCTTGAGCTTGGGGGAGGTCTCGGTCAGCAAGCACCCTTTGTCCACGCCTGTAAGTGACTACGAGATGCGATGGATGCACGACTGGGAAGGACGTCAAGCATCTTCTCCGATGAGATGCGCGCATGGTATTGACACAAGACCTGATCAGTCCACAACACAAAACTACCCGTCCCACACATTGAACATCCCAAGGATGACGAGCGCTTTCCTCTTCGCATCTCTTTTCTTGACCAACAGACTGTACAGGCCGCCCATGTGGTCTTTATGACACAGTTGTCGTACAAATTCGAGAATTGGCAAGGTATGTCATTTACTTCACCGATGTATGGAGAAAATCTCGTCCCGACGCAGTGTTGACAAGTTCCAACAGATTGCTGCCAATTCCAAGAACTCCTTCTCAATGCCAAATTGATATTCCTAGGAGGCATGGCTGAGGCCAAGTCCAAAGGTCGCGGAGAGGAATGCATCAGCCAGAACCTTCGCATCTTACGCGGGCATAACGGCAAGCGAGTCATGCTCTTCTTTGCCAACTCGCAACGGGGTCCGCTGAAGAGATATATTTCTTTACCTCGTGAGTCTCCCGCTCTACTTTCTACCCTCAGCACGTTGAACGGCGCCCATCTATTCACTGTCTTCCTACCTGCGTTTTACTTTGCAAGCGATCGGTTATTTTCTAACAGAGTCTCCTAGTCAACTGCGTGGAAAATGTTAAACCGGCGAAGAAAGCTGGTCGACCCGTTTTGATCGAGTTGAATCCCAATTTCGATCTTTTGTCGCAAATGCGAAATCTACAGATCACATTCCTGAACCATGAAGGTCAGTGCCCCCCACCCTCGACCTAAGTGTCTTTTACCCGCCATATCCGAACGCCGAACAACGACCATGACGAAAGTCCGAGCTCAGTGTGCTGACCACCAGCTGTGCTCTCTAGATAGCAAGACATTCTGCCAGCTGCTGTCGACCGACCTTTCAATTGGATGATTAGAATAATGTCCTCTTTTTCCCCTTCTCTTTGTTTTAGAGTTCTCCAAGTCTACTAGGGCTACGGAAAACCTTTGACTTTGTACGCTCCTCAGATCCCGGCGGATGACTCTTTTCTTCGTTTCCACTCAGCCGTCTTTCCCTCCCCTTCGGGTCCCTGTCCACTTTGGCGTGCTCCCCTTTGCAATTCTGACCAAGGGGTAATCTTCGGATGGGATTTGTGAATTTTTGATCGTCTTTTTTTTTCTTTTTGTTCCATTGCATGGCGGCGTTTCAAGGCTATGATACCATGTACTGAGCCAATTTCATTATGACGTGCACATTTGATTGTTTTCATCCTTGCCTCTCATTTTGCTCCCCTGGCACTCGACCCCTACTGGCTTGGCGGATTCTCGAGGCCGATGCTTCAGTAGTTCAACATGTTCTCAGATGCCCGACCTAGTCTAGTAGTAAGGCACGCCATGCCAGGTGGACGACTGCCTCGGCCATTCTTTAGAGTTAGTAGTATACGACTATGCGCTATACAGGACAGCCTCATCTGCACGAGCGTCACAGCCTGCATTGCTCTGCCCAGCTCGCTAAAATTCAGCATCTGTGTGCTCATCACGAGTTACTACTACGTGAAATCGTGACCCCCGAATGCAATGTCCAACAGGGAGTGCACGTCCGTGAATGCCCGATTCCACGAGGTCTAAACAGGCGTGGTCTCAAACACTAAAAGGCGCCGAGTGGAGACGCGGCTGATCGATACAAGCACTTTGTTAGCCGCACGTGTGGGCAGCTCTCGCTGGCTTTGGCTGCTCAGGTACCCGGGCCCGTGGGGCGCAGGCCTGACAGACGGGGGAAATTGGCTTTCTTGCTTGACGGCTTTATTATTGAAGGTGAAGGTGTGCACGGGACCTCGGGCGGTCGAGCGGTTTTGCCTCTCTCTGTGGCAGGCGTTAGCTTCATTCCGATCTCTCTGCTCCACTGGACTCTTTGTCGGGTCGACTCCACTCATCATCCATGCAGCCGCTTTGAATCTGATGCTGAACAATGGTATGCAGAGAAATCACTGCCTTTCAATTCGAGTCGAGACCGAGAACGTGCGCCTCTGTCCACTTCACAAGACGTGGGATGATTTTTCCATGTCCTCATTTTTCTTCTCTGTTCCACTTGCAGTAGTGTTTCCACCTCTCGCACTCGAGTGTGGAGAATGACCACCGTCGAGAGCTCACCCTCATCGTTGGCCCAGGAATCGAATCGGAACTGAATGATCCACTCGCCTCTCTGGAATCTCTTTGTCGGGACTCGGGGACGGTCTGCCTCGTGAGGTCCCGTGCTCAAGATGCCCTCTCACGCCCCGATCAGGCATGACACTTACAGTATCACTGATTATTGTCAATGAGAACTGGGGGACTGGGGGACGGGGACCTGGCCCTGCGCTACGCGCGCCCACGATATACTTATCCCCCATGTGGGCTGACCCTTGGCGAAAGTCCGCCTGTCCACCCGAACAAGACGCCATCAAGAATGGACCTTCCCCGGGCCACAACGTGCGGCACTCATTGGCCCCATGTCTCGCGTGCTCAATCAGGGTTTTCGATGGCTGCTTTTGTTTTTCAATTCAATGGTCCCGGTGGCCCGGCTCATCCGCCTTGTGGAAGTCTACACTCTGGACACTGACAGTGGGCACAGTGGACAGTGGATCATAGTACAGTACGGTGCCTGTCACGCACTGGAGAGGGGCAACGGCAGCCGAGAGCAGAGTGAGCTTGGGCTTTCAACCCTGACTATATCTCACATTGGATCTCCTGCACTTATTCTTGAAGTAGTGTGTCTGGGTGCCCTCATGAAACATCGCCTGACGATCGGCGTGCATTGCCCTTGACATCTGCGAAAATGAAGGGGTTTCGGGCTCGATTGTACAAGACCGACCGCGCGCGGGATTTCGATCATGAACAGGTATGTAGAGTTGTGAAAGGACTTGCTGACGCTTTCATCTTCAAATGATCGTGGGCGATCGCTTCCTGATAAGGGATTCCCGAGAGTATGAGCTGACATGAAGTGTTTGAATGACGACAGGATCGTTATGTTCGCATGCGCCAAATCTACGAGACCATCGACCGGCAAGGCTACCAGTGGATAGTCGTGCTGGTTGCCGGTCTCGGTTTCTTCCTCGACGGTTATACAGTCAGTCATCGAATTGGCAGTTCTGAGCAGAAGATAGTATAAGACAAGACTGACTCGATCATCTGATTAGCTCTTTGCAAGCAACATGGCCCTTCCCATGATCTCTTACGTCTACTGGAGAGATGAACTTTCCTCAACCCGACAGACCAGCATCAACATCGCCACTCTAGGCGGTACACTCTTTGGCATGGTGCTTTTCGGCTATCTGGCCGACAAGAATGGTCGGAAAAAAATGTACGGCGTGGAGCTCGTTTTGTTGATTACATCCACCCTCGGCGTGGTGATGGCCTCGACGGGTGTCAATGATAGCATGAACATTTACGCCTGGTTGATCTGGTGGAGAATTTGCGTGGGAATCGGTGTCGGAGCAGACTACCCATTGTCTGCTGTCATCACATCAGAGTATGTTGGAGCGCTTCATTCTGCGACCAGCCTTCTCCTCGCGGCGATTATATTGACATGGCCTACAGATTTGCTCCCACAAAACACCGCGCGCGTATGATGGCCAGTGTCTTTTTCATGCAACCTCTCGGGCAGATTGCAGGAAATCTGGTCTCACTGATCGTCGTTGCGGTTTCTCGAAGCCAAGGTGCCGAGGATCCCGTCCGCACGATGGACATGACCTGGAGGTGGGTGCTCGGCATCGGCGTTATACCCGGCACAATTGCAACTCTCTTCCGTTTCGCCATTCCAGAGAGTCCGCGATATCTCGTGGAAATCGAGGACGATCCCGTGACTGCTCAATTTGACGCCACGACACTTTTCAGCGATCCCGCTTCCAGTCCCGGCTTCGATCAAGCGTCTTTCTCTCAGATTCCGGGCAGTTCCATTCAACTACCTCCCATGTCGTCGATCACGAGTGATTACATTGATGAAGACGAGGAGTGGACCGAATTACCTCTTACCACGCTGAACTCCCATTGGCGCCTAGCCCGCACAGACATAATCAGGTATTTCTGGACCGAAGGCAACTGGCGCAGCTTGGCGGGTACGGCCCTCGCATGGCTTCTTCTTGACTTTGGTTACTACGGCATTGGCCTTTCGGGCCCGCAATTTTTGGCCAAAACATGGGGTGACCTGCACATCACGGGTCCTGCGCCGGTCTGGCAAACTGACAGTCGACCCGGCGCAAATGTGTTTGACGAGCTTTTCGACACCTCGATCCGCGGTCTCGTCATTCTGAATCTGGGGAGCTTCATTGGCGGCTTGCTGTTCATCCTACTTGCACACCGTATCGACCGTGTTGCTCTCCAGAAGTACGGTTTCCTTGCTCTGGCGGTTCTCTTCATCGTCCTGGGCAGTCTGCTCCTAACTGCTTATACGGGCTCGGTTGTGACTGTGATATTGTACATCATTGGCCAAACGCTATTCAACTTTGGTAAGAAATTCAAGCCCTGTGCGAAATCTTTTCGAGACAACTAAATTAATTCAAATCTAGGTCCCAACGCCACAACATACATGATTCCCGCAGAAATCTTCCCCACTCGCTATCGCGCTACTTGCCACGGCATCAGCGCCGGTGCCGGTAAACTCGGCTCCGTTCTCGTTCAAGTCTTCTCATCATACTATCGTTTTGGAGGCGCAGATTCGACCTCCACGCGCCGTCACGGTATCATTCTCTTCGTCTTCAGCGCATGCATGATCATCGGCGCAGCTGTCACACACTTTTGGATACCACCTCTTCAGGCTCGAAAGGGCTCTAATTTGATATGGGGTGGCAAGCCATATACGCTGGAAACTTTGTCCCTCGGCCGCATGGGCCGCAAGAGTCGAGACAATAATTTGCGAAAAAGGGCGTCTCGGCAGCGCGCCATGTCATTCAGTGGCTGAACTCATCTCACCTTGTGTTTTTTTTTTCGACTCTACTGTGTCTCTCCTTCCATTCTACACTCTACAGTGTTTTTTTTCTCATTCTGTCCCGATCCCATCAATGTGGGTCCTCCCCTTTGTTCACTTACCTTTCCATTCCTTCTCTGTTCTTTTTCTTGGGTCAAAGCGTACTGGCTGGAGCTTTGGACTCTGATCCAGTTTGTTTGATTACCTTGGCTTCCTATGAGAAGCACATTATTATACGATATTCCCAGCTGGAAAGAAAGATACCCCTTCCTGTCTATACTACGAATTGATAGAAATTTTTGTGACTCTCGCCCTCGCACAGTATTGAGGGAGCTCTCTAGCCCGCAACTCGTTCCTCGTAGAATGTCTCCTCTGATCCCACATCTCGCTTCCGTCGCACAGCTGGAAAGTACATTCCAGTGCCGATCCGAGGATGTCTACCCTACAGAGGATTCCGCAGCCAACACGGACGAGGCTGAAGTTTATTGGCTTTGGACGAGCATAAATGGAAGTGTTCCTCAGCGGATCAAGTCAGCGTCACTCGGGAAAGCCCAGCTGGCTTAGCATTGACTTCACTGATGATCAATCGGAAAACCTGTCACTGGATTAAACAGTTTCAGACAGTTTTACTTCCGTGGGATACAGTCTCAACACTCATATGACACCGACTCACAACAGGAGTTCATGTACTCCCCAAGTCCACAGTCCACAACATTCACCTTCCAGACTCAATTTTCAGCCTCACGTGGCGAAACAAGCCCGGCCTTGGCTGATATCCTATCGGGGGCCGATTGTTCCTGACGAATGATTCGGGGGCGGACAGAGCCGCCGCCCGGGGTCGATGCGACCCTTCCCAAAAAAAACACCCACGACTCACTACTCCAACTTACATCGTTTCCTCCTTGCAACGTCAGTCTCGTGTCTGT
The DNA here is from genome assembly GCF_028827545.1 of Penicillium diatomitis. Taxonomy (NCBI): domain Eukaryota; kingdom Fungi; phylum Ascomycota; class Eurotiomycetes; order Eurotiales; family Aspergillaceae; genus Penicillium; species Penicillium diatomitis. The sequence continues at coordinate 112,026 of NW_026623181.1, read as the reverse complement.
CAGAATCGTATCTTCCACGCGTCAAAAATCTACAGGACGGTTTATCATGTCTTTCAAATCCTGCATTGCACTGCTGGCGACTGTGGGAGTGGCGACCGCGCAGTCTAGCGTCGTCTCCTTGTTCATGCCCGATACCGATCCTCAGCCCCTGGCGGCTTCGATTGTTGGACAGGTGAGTTCAGGACCAAGAGGCAGTTTTTCACGAAAATACTGCAGACTTCAGAGTACCCTGGATGAGATTACTACTGTTCATCTGGGGAGCCATTTGGTCGATTTGTACTAGTGCTAATCAAAAGCCTTAGTCTTCCGGTAAAGTGACATACAGCATCAACTGTCCCGCGGGCACCGATCCGACGAATTGTGGAATGGGCCCCGGCATGCTCTACACCTCTGCCCCCAATGATATCGAATGGTCGATCGTCGAGCCTAGCGATGACTTGTAAGCGCAATTCCAAGTGTATCTCCGGGCCACTTTCCGCCCACTGCTCCACGTGTCTCTGCGAGGATGCACCCGTGTGTCGCGAACTGACTTATCACCGTGAACTTATTCAGCACTGCACGAATTGTCTGCTCCATGGGCGGCACCACGACCGCCAAATGCACGGAGATGATGGGTGGTTCGGCGGCCAATTTCCCCGGAACTTCGACTCTCGACCTCGCCCAGAGTCAGATCACCTACTTGCCCGTCACCGTGACCGCGGGCGCTATCACAGCGGGTGACTCCACGACGACAGCGACTGCGTCGGCCACCTCGACTATCTCAAAGGCTTCGAGTGCGGCCCCGTCGACTGTCTCAAAGGCTTCGGGTGCGGCCTCGTCGACTAGCACTGGTGGCTTGCCTCGAATTACTGGGAATCCGCGAGCTGTCTTGGGTGGTGCGGCGGCTGCGTTGATTGCGGCGGCTTTGTAGATTGTTGAATAAAACATGTGCCCCTTGTACAGTATCTGTGGGCAGGTATTGTAAATAATTGGCACCCTGCTACTTGGTTGTAGACTTTCCATACATGCACAATGGCGGCGCGTGATTCGCAATCTCTTCATTTCTCAAGAATAGAACCTATTGTCGTTCCAATAATAGCTCGGGTAACTCTTATATCGCCCTCGATCAGGAAACGGAAACGAATTTCGCGATTCCAAGTGGAGTCGTGGGCCGAGCGATAGACCCAGTCAAGACTTTCCAGTCGATCGATAAACCCCTTATTTCGAGCAATCAGGGGGAGGGTACAAAAAGAGTAAAAGGTAATGCATCATCCGTGAATCGAACACGGGCCTCGTCGATGGCAACGACGAATTCTACCACTAGACCAATGATGCTGATTTATATAAGCAGTGTCGCAATAAAAGTATATGATCTCCTTTACCAGCTCGCCTAGTTGAGATGCTCTCAATCACGGACATCTTTCCATTTACCTACATGTAGCAGCAATTGCACGTAATTGGTGACAGTTATTATCGTATTAAAACGGTCTCTTACTTGGTATGCCTGCTCAATTGGTTAGCTCAGTTGGATGCGCATAACCGGTCATGATCTTATCATTCGTAGAGAACCTGGCGTGGGCTTTTCGCCGATCAAGCCCGGGGTCGTATGGATGTATATTTTGGCTGTCCAGCAATGTTCCCGACAGCCTTACTCAGGCTCCACCACCGACTTATCTACACACCGGTACAGAGGGATAAATAGACCAGAATCTCAGATACAAGACGTGCCTACACGAGAAGTACCCTCGGTACTGCCAGTGCGTATCGTGTAGCCGAGTCGTGTCTGCGTCTGCGTCTGCGTCTGCGTCTGCGTCTGCGTCTGCGTGATCACGCCAGCTGGAGGCGGAACCCGGCCTCAGCCAGGAGTACGTACGTACCTAAGTCAAGGATGCTGTCACTAATCAACCTGGACAGCATTCATTGTACATGTACGTGCTTGAATCTCTCTGTTGTTGATGCGTTCAACCAGTACTCCCCCCAGCATTCATGTGCTGGACACCCACATACACACACAGACAAGGTCCAGACCGGCCTATCTCTTCTGTCTCTCCAGCTTCGATTCCCAACTGCAGCAGACTCTCCGCCGGAGAATTCTCCGAGATGCAGCAACAAACACACAGATTCATCCGACGTCGGACACGGGTTGTCTTTCACCGTGGGGCTTCGAAGGATCATTCCCTCCCACTTCTCAGAGAGCGAGGTGCATAAGACTCTGAGCAGCGAGAGCCGTTAGAGACTCACCCTAGGTAATGTGCTATCTCAGGCTTATTAAAGATGGTTAAGTCTGATGCCTCCAAGTCTCATTTTGGGTGTTCACCGAATGAGACTCAACTCCGTTCGGACATCCGATAACCACATCCATTCGCGGGTGGTTGCTCGGCTATACGAAGCTGTACCAAGTAGAGAAACCAGGTCTCTGCCACATCTGGAGCTCACAGGATCAAATCAACCTGAACGATCGCCAGTCTGGACTCTCGGGTATAGATCAACCGGGAGTGGCGATCATAGTCGGTGCGGGGTTCGGTCTGGCGGGGGGGGGGGGGGGGGGATTGCGGAGGCTGTCCGTTGAAACAGGCATAAATCATCTCGCATTTCCTCCGACGTAAAAACAACAGTTTCACCAGGACTCAACTGCCACATCTGCGTGCGAAAGACGGAAAGAAAAGAGCCCATCCATTTGTCGTCACACATTCAAACCATCATCATGGGGAGCCACGGACCTGACCAGCTGAATATCCCCTCACGAGAGCGAGTGGAGCCTGGATCCTACAATATCCCGCTCGGCAAGTTCCCCGAGACAGCCATCAAGGCCGCCGACAACCCTGACCAACTTGCGATGGAAATCATCGATCGTTTGAACAAAGTATTGGACCAGAAAGACACCAGCGCCATCGCCCAGCTGTTCCTTCCGGATGGCTATTGGCGGGACCACCTGTGTTTGTCATGGGATTTCCGGACCGTCAAAGGCAATGATGCTATTGCAAAGTTTATCACCGGGTGCTCCTCCTCCATAAAGATCGAGATTGATCGGTCGTCGACTTTTAAAGCACCGCATAATGGACCCATTGATGCGCTGGGTGATGTGCATGGAGTTGAGTTCTTCATCAAGGTGACGACCGGGGTTGGCAAGGGACATGGTGTCGCCCGTCTATCTCAGGAGGGCAATGAATGGAAGATCTTCACCCTGTCGACTACCTTACTAGAGCTCACCGGCCATGAAGAGAAGACAAACGGTCGTCGTCCATTGGGAGTGAAGCATGGAGTGCAACAAGGGCGCCAGAACTGGCAGGACAGACGAATTGCCGAGCAAGAATATAAGGATAAAGAGCCTGCTGTGCTCATCATTGGTACGGGATTATAATGCATGTTTTGTTTCTTTTTTGCTACTGAAGAGTTCACAAGAAAAAGCTAACATCTGTATGTGAATGTCATATCCAGGCGCCGGTCAAGGCGGTCTCACCGCAGCAGCTCGACTGAAGATGCTCGGCGTGGATGCGTTGATCATCGACCAGGAAGAGCGAGTCGGAGATAATTGGCGTCGCAGATATCACCAGCTAGTCTTACACGACCCAGTTTGGTACGACCATCTGCCATACATGAGCTTTCCCGCCAACTGGCCAGTGTTTACGCCCAAGGACAAACTGGCTGAATTTTTCGATTCCTACGTCAAGCTGATGGAGCTGAACGTGTGGACACGAACCAATCTGAAGTCTGCATCGTATGACGAAAGCCAAAGGCAGTGGACAGTTGTCGTTGAGCGACATTCGGCTGATGGCGCGGTTGACTCGCGGACCTTCCATCCACATCACATCATCCAGGCCACCGGTCACTCGGGCAAGAAGAACATGCCCAAGTTCAAGGGGATGGATACCTTCCAAGGTGACTTGCTGTGCCACAGCTCCGAGTTTCAAGGGGCCAAGCCCGAGTCCAGAGGTAAAAAGGCGGTTGTGGTTGGCTCCTGCAATTCCGGACACGATATTGCCCAGGACTTTGTCGAGAAGGGATACGACGTGACGATGGTTCAACGAAGTTCGACGTGCGTAGTATCTTCAGATTCTATTGTCAATATCGGTCTCGCAGGTCTCTACGAGGAAAATGGTCCCCTGACCGACGATGCGGATGCGTATCTATGGAGTATCCCCCGGAGCTGTTCAAGACGCAGCAAGTCAAAATCACCGAAAAGATGAACAAGAATGACACCGACACTCTCGCTGGTCTGGCCAAGGCCGGCTTCATAGTGGACAAAGGTCCCATGGACGCCGGTCTCCTGATGAAGTATTTGCAGCGTGGTGGTGGTTACTACATCGACGTGGGCGGCAGCCAATTGATTGCCGACGGCAAGATCAAGGTCAAGCACGGTCAGGAGATCACCGAAGTCCTCCCACACGGTCTAAGATTCGCAGATGACACTGAACTGCAGGCAGATGAGATTGTATTTGCCACGGGATACCAGAACATGCGGAGTCAAGCGCGCGTGATCTTTGGCGACGAGATTGCCGATCGACTGGGAGATGTATGGGGTCTTGATGCCGAGGGTGAGATTCGGACCATGTGGCGTCGTAGTGGCTATCCTGGATTCTGGTTCATGGGAGGGAATCTTGCCATGTGTCGATATTACTCTCGCCTGCTGGCCTTGCAAATCAAGGCCCTCGAAGAGGGGATTGCCTCGTACTAGAGCCTGAGGCTGGAACACCGTGCTTATTTTCGCCGTGGTGCTTTTCAACCTGACGTGAAAAAGCGAACATTGATATCATTCCATTCATATTCGTAATCTTTCATAATCCCAGCCAGCCTTCCTGCTGCGCAACCCAAACCCCCAACGTAAGAACCTGCGTACAAAGCCAGTTCTCCAGACTCGCATGGACACCATGTTGCTCAGTCCCCGTGCCCGATACTGGCCGAAGCAGATCCCGACAGCTCTGCACACAGTCCAAGATGGAATTCTTGCGCACCATAAGCTCCAACCCCCGGGCGTCATTGTCGCAATGCGACTCTTGCGTTGCGCCGTGCGATCAATCAGCAGTAGTACAAAATGCTCCGAGTCCGACGCCGACGCCGACGCCGACCCCGTCGCCGTAGCCGGGCGATTGCCTGACACCGCGCTTTTCCCCGTCAGTGGTCGTTTTTCCCACTGTAGGAAGATCTGTCCGGGACCGGTACTTGGCTCTCGGGTCTCGTCATTGATCGTGAATCGATAGCATATCTTCTTCTCCGGCCCCGTCGTGCCCACGCTAGCCTGCCAGCCGCATTGCGTATCGCGGAAGTAAATCAACCCGGACTTGGCCGGATTGCCACCATTTGTAGTTGTAGTTGTATTTGTCTGCTGATTCTGATTCTGAGGCTGATTCTGATTCTGGCACAGCGCCGCTACCGCCTCATTTCTGGCGCTCTCATTATGAGCGTCCTCTGTATGGTCTCTCGAACCGGGTCTCGAGGGCGAGCCGTGCGCTGCGCTAGCGACATACGGCTCGTCGAGCGTGGCGTAGAGATCGCCCGATCGGAGCTTGGGCCGCTGGACAAAGTCGCGGGTCAATTTGGATCTGCGGAGAGAAGGTTGCCAGATTTCGAGGACGGGGATGGGTCGGTGATTGGGGAGGAGTTGTTGGATTTGCAGGACGAGTTTGGGAGAGAGACGGAGGGATGATGAGTGGTGGGAGGATTTGGGTGGCAGGCGCGCGATTTGGAATTTGGCGCGGATTTTGACGTTGGCTGTGTGGATGGTGGATCTGATGAGAATTAGTATGTGATGGGTAGGATGCGACAGGATGTGATCGGGTTTGTGGTGGTGTTTGAAATTGGTATATATGTGTGTGGAGGTGTATACTTGGTGTATACTTGGAGTGTTTACGTACCGCTCATCGCTCGCCGTGTCGCTTTCATAGATGACCGAAGCGGCCCGCAGGGACATTGTCGCATCCATCGCGTTGTGTTGTTTGAAGGAGGGTATCAATCGAAAGAATATATAAAAAAACAACAACAACAACAACAGAAGCCAAAGTTGGACTGACGCAAGAGATCACCGTCGAGAGTTTGTTTATCAATCGGCAGAAAAACCGCGTCGTTGAGGGATTCTCCTATTGTTGCGCCGGAATACGGAAGGGTCTCTCTCAAAATTCAGTCGTCACAAGAGATTGATTGCCGTCTTGATGTTTTCAAACTCCCCTTTCTCTATTCCTGCAACTCCTAGAACGGGGGAAGGGGAATCATCATCTTCATATATAAAACAACTAACCGCCAGAACCAAGGACACTGCATCTTGGCCCTTCCCCGTCAACCGTCAAATGCAGGCTCCGGGCTCATGCATCCATCTGCCCCAGCCGTAATCGTATCGACGGTTTGCCCGAAAGCCCCCGTCTTTTCTCCAATCTCCAGTCTTTACTTCTTTAGTAGTCCGACTAGTCTCTACTTGACTCCTTCACTACTCAATTAGCCCCGATCCTCTCCCCACCGGCACATCTTTTCCACTCTGTGAGTTCCACGCATGAACCATGTGGGGGCCAGCAACGGGGCTCTTCTTTTTTTGTTTTTCCGCTCTTCTCTCTTCTCTGCGGACTGCTCGCCTCTTTTTCCAAGACGTTCCCACCTTGGCATCTTGTCGACTTCGGATACGTCCTGATGATTGCCTAATCGGGTCACGTCCGTATTGGCGAAGGCAGGTGGAGTGGGGGTCATGGACGTTCTTGACACTTGGATCGGTCAAATTGGGATCCGCAGAGAAGAAGAAGTGAAAGGCGTAAAGAAGAAGAAAAAGAAGAAAAAGAAGAAGGGGGGCCACCCATGGATCGGATGCTCGGATCGGCCTCGGCGTACCTGAGCCTGCACGGGTGAAGTGATGTACTGGCTTGGCTCTAGTACTCTACTGATTCAGTGAATACGACTGACTCTACTGAGTATTGAGTCCTCTGATATGATTTATCGATGAGTGATCAATGGCTGATCTTCTTCTTGTTCCGTCTCGGAATCCTGGCCGAAGATACTGTCCCAGTGTACTTTAGCAACCGTACTATATCGTGGCTGGCACAGGTCATTTCATTTTCGTGCCAGCCTAGCGACCGTGCCGACTGTCACCCTGTCAAAGAAAAGTCGTCAGGCGCACCGTCGACGGTTTGATCTGGTGTGACCTCCTCCACAGCCCAGATTCGATGTCGATCAGGCCCCGAGGCACTGGGGCGGGGGGCTGAACTCTGAACTCGATCTGCATGTCACGTCGTCGCGTTCCATAGGGCATAGCAGACTAGACGTACGGTAGTCAAGCAATCACCTCGAACTGGGATAGAGTGATCATGGCTCACCACGTCACAGCCTACCGGGGATCCATTTGTCAGTGACCGGGCACGGGGAGGCTGAGCATATCGTGGACTATCTTGGCATTGAAGCAGTTGAACCAGAATCGGCCTCGTGCGCCCTACTTCCAACACTCCTACAGTAGTAGTAATCAAGCGTGATTCCACTTCGAATCGGATTCCTTTTTGGTATTTACGCACTGTCGTACTGTAGCTCCTCCAGTCTCTCCACGAAACAAAGGTCACGCTCATTGTCATACCGCTGACCCTACTCAACTCGATCGAACCTGGCCAAGATATGAGATCCGGGCAGCCTGCAGCCTGCAGCCTGCAGCCTGCAGCCATCGGCCGTAAAAATAGAATCCGAGATTAGATCTAATCTGAGTCTGACCCCCCACCCCGCCAGAGTGACACCACCCCTCCCTGATGTGTGTGTCACGGGATCTGAAACGTCCGTCTCGAGTTCTCGACTGTCCGCGGGGCGGTCGTGGTATTTCCCACCCCCTTTTTCCTTCTTTCTCGATTTTTAAATGTCCGTCCGTTGACGAATGTCCGCGGGTGAATAGTATTGTCCGTGCCCGTCACCATTCTTCATGTTCCAAACCTTGACCCATATGGTTTTTATCCAGGAGCCTCCGCTGTGGAGATATGGGTGAATCTCCGTCGGATATGTCGGGGCCAGGCTAGGACCCTGAGCGGTGATTCTTTCACTTGCTGGAATTGCTAGGCACCGATCAAAATTGCACTCGTTCAATGTTCGGCCTAGCCTGATGCAGATCAGTCAACAGTGATACAGAGTCATACCATCTCACAGGGCATATCTCATCATTCTAGACCGTCTCGGCTCGTGCCTGACAGAAACGCTCGAAACCGTGTACGAGCTCACCGCCATGCAAGGACTTTCACACAAGGGCCGGTCACTCCCGATCTCGTGTCTGGGGCCGACTCAGGGTCAAGGTGCTGCAGTGAGGTGCAGGTGGTTTTCATGACGCCAACCGTCAGGTCGAATAGGAAAAGTCGCGATGCGGCGAGGGTCCACGAGTCCACGAGTCCACGGGTGTTCTGGCCGCGGTTCCACTTCCCGCACGTTGAGCAGTACCTCGAAGCGAATCAACGGGCCCCGAGAAAATACGAGATGCAGCCTGGATACGGACCGTATTCGCGATTGATTGAGAAGTTTCCATCAACATTCCCAAACCCCCCGTTTCCATGGATCTCCAGCTCATCGCATAGATGTCAAGGCCCATACATAGTCACATCATTCGAGGACTACTCTCATCAAGCCTCGGGTCAAAATAGCAGTTTACATGGGGTATCTCGCCTCCGCGGGACGTCCCTTCAAATCTTGCTGCTTCTTGCCCATACCGCTGCAGGGACCGAGTTTCCCTTCTCCACAGAGTCCACTTACTGGATAACTAGAGCATCGTGCGTCACATGGAACAAGGTACACAGTTGCACACACCGAATATCATCTATTCGTGTCCTTTTCATAAACCGCTGCCTAGCTACAAGAACTGCTAGCAATGCATGCGCACCAGCGGTACAAGATTTATCATAAAACACGGGTGCCTGCCGAGGGCTGACGGAAACGCTCCATTTCAACCCTGAATTCCATCCGTCGAGTCGACGACACAAGCGCAACCTTAATCCATCAACGCATCAATGCTGCCTGTCTAGCGATCACTCCCCGCAAGCTTCATTTTGCTATTCTTAGAGAGAGACGGAAATTCATCAGCACTAGACCCTCCGCAGCAGATGTGGATAGGTGGGAGCTGGGTTCATGGAAGCTGGTCTTCGTGGAGTCGCTTAGGAAGCTAGAGTGTAGAAGGGGTCTTGCGGCTGGGATAGACGCCGGTTTCGAGTTATCAGGACATGAGGGTGAGATCTGATGAGTTGAGATGAGGACACGGCCCAGCACGACAGACAGGCTCCGACATTTCTTGGATCGCAACTCGAGGGAGCGTCGTTGTGAGGAAGGAGATGGTGATTTGATCAGGTGGATGGCATGTGGTTACCAATTGATACAAAGGGAAGCCGATATCAGGTTCCTTGTTCGAGAAGTCAAATCGGCCCTCCTGGAATAAATCGGCTTGCACGGGCTACGACCTTCTCCAAGACGTCTGGTTTTCCCCACAGTCTTGCCAGTCTCCAAGAACTGCAGGGTGTTCATCATCGAATCGCCGGTGCTTGCCGCCTGCAGAACACCGAACCGAGCATTCTACACAGGCACCCAAGAAGCAAAACACATGGCTACATCAAGCGAGATCATCAACATGCTCCTCGCTCTCAGCAGTCGCCGGCAAGAGGAGATTGACATGAGACCGGTAGACGAGACGCAGACAACGCCGAAAGGTTCATCATGCGCATCGTACGGAACAATGAGCGGCGACCAAACGACCAGTGTCCTCCTTAATCCAGAAGATTGGGAAAAGTTGCAAAGCCATGGCAAGTCCGAAGTTCACTCGCAAAGGTCGTCTTCGGCCCCGGCTGGGGATCGCAGAGAAGTCTTCAATGATGGCGCCTCGGGATCACAATGGTAAGAGAGATTATATTCCCCATTCAGCTCCAGGTCTGATTCTCGAATAGTCTAACTGGATACAGATTTTTCTTCGTTTGTCGGTGGTGCAGTTGGCGAAAATCAGCAACTTTCACCCATTTCACTAATGCATGTCATTGCGACGCACCCATTTGAGGAGCAGCGCTTCCGCTTTGAATTGGTGCCGGCAACCCCCGAAACTTCCAGAATATCGGGGATGCAAACCAATTCCAATGCCGTTTTGAGTGATGTTCACCAACAATTACCAAGCACCGACCGAGGGCCAGGGTCCTGCCCACCGGCCCCTCATTCCCCACGCCACGAGCATGGAGAGTATGCTCCGATCTGGGCGCTACATAACCTCCGCCATCCATCTCTCACTCGTTACTCGTTGTCATTGTAAAAAAGAAAGAAAGAAACACCATGGACTCCGGCGCCAAGTCGAGGGGCAAGAGATACCTCTTACTGTTTTGGCGGGTACATAGTGTACGGCTGGGATGAGCGATAGCTGGAAGCCTCGTCCATTGTATCTAGTCAGACAGAAGTTCAGTGTCAGCAAAGAAAATAAAGAAGAACCATTCGAAGAAGATCTCGCCGAGACGAGATTAAAAAAAAGTGCATCGTTCCCGGGCCCTCCCACGTACATCGCGATTCCAGATCTCTCATTCCACCCATTGACTCCTGTCGCAAAAAGTTGAAATTGCGCATTCGTACTGTGCGCATGTATTGTGCTTGTTCGTGGGACACACCGTATCGTGCCTCGTCCTCCAGAGGACTATAGTGACGGAAGAGCGCGGCACCCATGGCGGTTACTGCCAGACAGGCTGCCAGAACAATGACAATGATGGCTGAGTCGGTCAGCGCCATGTTGTTGAGTTAACGAGCGAAAGAATCGTGGCGGGTGGTATTTGGTGAATGATCTGAAAGGCCAACGGGGGTTTTGCTCAAAGGTGTTGTAGCTGTGGCCCACGGGCGTGGGTCAGTGCATAGTGGGTTGATAGATCTCGGGATGGTCCGCCGTGGAGAGCAGAGAGCGAGGCACCACTAGAAAGAGAGGAGGTGGAAGAGTCGAGGACTGGAAATGAATGGAGAGACGAGGGTTGTTGTTGAGAATGGTGGAGATGTGGTGAGATGAAGAGGGAAGATGGTGAAGGCAAGCTGTCGCGCAAAAGAGGTTTCAGAGGGCAAGAGGTGAAATAGTGAGGTACATCATTTGGTGGACAAAGACCGACCACTACTGAAAGGCACGAACTCAATCGAACCCGCTTACGCCAGCTCTTCTTTCCATGGCAGGTTTCTGCCTTGTCAACATTGTGTGTACTCGCATGTACCTTGAACCTTGATTGGGGTCGGGTAGCACGGAACGTCGGATAGTAGACCCTGGCCAAGTATGTACGACTTGACCACTACACACTTACAGAGTACATGCGTGTGTTTCACCATGAAAAATATTCGGAATGGACATTGGGTGCCTATTAGAATCACACAATCAGGAACTGCTCAAGCCTTTCCGTGGCTGAAGTTGACTTTTATTGTCAATAGGGATCGCCGACTACGAGGAGGTATAGAGTACTAATACTCAGGCGTCAGGAGTGCAAGAAGTGTATACCTACTGAATAGTAGTACTCTTAACACACATTACCTTAGGTACTACCCGTGGCACCCGCAAGTCTGAGCCCTGCATGTGATACGATCATCTATTCCTATCGTTGGGTGGGATGACCTGCAAAAGGAACAAAGGGTACATGGTACCAACCAAACTCGTCGTTTCTCGATGCTCCTTCACCAAGATGCCGAAAGCACCGGATTCCTCGAGAATCGTTTCCTGTACCTGCTCAAAATCTTCAAATCGAGTCCAGAGGCCAGGGAAGCACCAGTCTTTCCCTGGCAGATACATCACTGGAACGGCCGGCATCGAGACAGATGGAAAGTTCCAACTCCAAAAATAGTGCCGCTGACGCAACCCATGGTCTGGGACCACAGTCGCAAGTCATAATTGGCCGAGTCTCACCACGGAAGCTGCCTAAGTTGAGTGTTGGCTAAAGGCTTGAAAGCGGGCACTTTCCAGAGTGGGGCTCCAGCTCTCTACACTCCAGTCTCCACAGTCACAGTCACAACCAACTGACAAAGTACAGCACTCGATAGCAACTGAGTCAGCCGCTGTTGACTTTCTGAGTAGTCACGTTCTCACGGCCAGATCTATCCGAGTCTCGACTTTCCTCTGGGGTCTCCCAGACAAACACCTCGTCAACGTCTCGAGCTATCATTTTGACCTGTTGATTCTTGCTGACTCAAGTCACGACGGGACGGGCATCGTGATGTGGATCTCTTGCGATCCCCATTGGCTTCCTGTGTGTCTCCAGTCATCCTTTGGATACACTCTTGAGGTTGCGTATCCACGATTCCATGTTGGCTGTGATGTCGCTTATTGATGTACACGTGACACACCTATCTGGAGCAAGATCAGCCTCCGTGACGGGGAGGTTTCCCACCACAAAGGTTTAGGTACAATGTCAGGCGATAATCCCGCCGGAAACCAAATCAGTTCTGCTAAAGAGCCCACCAAAAGTCATGCCCATTTTCCAAGAAGACCCATCAAGACCAACCCAGTCACAAACGCTGCTCCTCCCGTCAGAGCCTTGCTGAGAGAGGCATTGAGCATCTCACCACCTTCAATAACCCAGTCTCGAGCCCACATGTCAACAACACCCACCCACACGAGTATCCCCGCGGAAAGTGCATCCAAGGTACCAAGCGCAATCAGGGTTCCCTTGGCATTACCGTTGAATATATGCAGCACCCCCAGCCCAATCGCCATGCCAAGAGGGGTGATCATGGCAAAGGCCCCAGCCATGACAGCCTTGGACGGGAAGATCGGACCCGACAAAGTCGCGATACGAGCTCCAAGAGCAAGGCCCTCGAAGAATTGATGGAAGATGATCACCACCAGGAGTGTCTTGTAGAACGAATTACCTGCGACCACCAAGGTCAGACCGATCAGAATGCTGTGGAACAAGACACCCGCCTCCATGATGAGAACGGAGAACTTCGTCGGAGGTCGGCTTGGGTGGCTGGAGCATCCATGACTGTGTCCCAGCCTCAGCAGACCTGATTCTTGATGGGCAGGCGCTTCCGAATCACGGAGCGTACCATCCTTGGACTGAGACTTAGGTTCGACGGCTGGGACAGCGACAACGCCTTCTTCTCGGACCTTCGTCATACGGTATCCGATGAATTCAATGAGGAAAGCCAGGAAGATTCCGGCTATGACGATTGCAGAGGCTGTTGCTTCGTATTCAAGCTCACCAAGACACTGGTTCGCGAACATCAAGGATGAGTGGGTATAAAGCTATTTTATGCTTCAGAGCCTGCTTCAAATCGTTCTCAAGGCACACGAATGGTACTCACGTGAACAAAAGCAGTTGCAACGATGATACCAGTGCCAAACTGCTTGATGACCGTTGAAAAGACGGCATTGACAGATGTAAATGGTAGTTTGGAGAGCAGAATCGGTGCAAAGACACCAACGGCGCTCGTGATGAGAACCACAAACAGTGTGCCGATGCGTAGAGGCACATCGTAATCTCGGACTTGGATGTTGCAAGACGAACCTCGATGTTCCTCGACCTCCGCAGCCACGCAGTGTCTATTTGTTGAGTGTCATTAGTAGTCGTTCGTATATATCTTGGAATTCAGACTGAACTTACTCTACACCAGCATGGAAATGACAATTCTTCTTTTCTGCCGAATCGGTCTCGGCGGAATGATCATGTTGAGGGTCGCTGCCTTCGTCATGTGTGTGGCCGTTCTGATCGTGACGCTCGTCATGCTTGCCCGCTGAATCTTCACCACCGCTTTCTTCTTTGACGAGGACTTCATTGCCCCTTGAATCGAAGCAAAACCTACCGAGTTGAGGTGTTAGAAAATGAATCGATTTGCAGACACTGCCAAGGCTTACCTTTCAGTGCCATGCTCATGACAACCGGTATATTGCGCCGGTACCGCACTTTCCGAAGTCGAGACTGCCTCAACACGGACTTCGTCACCGTGCTGATCAAAGCAGAGAATGTCAGCTCCGTGGGAATGACATCCTGTGATTGAGCTCAATACAGCACTCGTGGTCGCCGTGGCCGCATATACGCCGACTGCGCCCCAAGCGATGATAAAAGACTTGAGAAGATACATTGTAAAGCACTCTTGGAGACGCTGAGCAATATCTCGCAAAACATGATGGCTCGCAAACCATGGGCTCACTTATGAATGATACAAATCTCGTTCTGGCCGAGGACCTTGGAGATATACGTCTAGTCGATGTTGATTGCCAAGCAGGAGCGTCCCTCTCAGCTTGCACGCCAAGAGCCAAAGTAGTCCGTCTAGCGGGATGGATAACTTGACAGTGAGAGCTTTTGCTGTCTTATCTTCCTACAAGGTCCTCGTCCCAAGCGTCTTGGCAGGGCTCCGCCGTCCCGCCGTGCTTGGCAATGCGGGAAATTGCCGACTCTCCTCTGGTAGACTGGAAGGGTGGATGATATTGGTCTCTCGCTGGCTCACAAGGTACTTGGGCCATGGCAAGCGAGCCATGTCTGCCGAAATGGGTGGCTCTGATGCTTATACAACAGTCCCTCTGACTGTGATTCAGTAAGCGAGATGAAAAGCGCTTCTCTTTCTTAGGCAGGTGGGCACCTACTAGACGCTTCAATCTCCTGGAAAAATTGATTGACACGACCATCGTTATATACCGAGACATTGGCCGTCTGTACTTCTTTCAAGAGCTAATAAGAGGTCTCTCCACGGGGAGACAGTTTTTGAGCCCCGACCAAATTCCTGGACTATCTCGAGACCATGAAGACTATCTGGGGACGCGAGTCACCAAAACGAAGACACCTTAACTTTCGGGTACCATTAAACCTGATCACAGGGCATTTCAAAAGAGACTTGGTAAGCGTCTGTGGTATTGGTCATCAGCAGTACATGATTTTCGGCTGTGTTGAGGAGAAAGTGACGTTTGAGCTCGGTAGTTCTTGACCTGACCTCAGATCGCGTCCGCTCATGAACTCTGTCTATGGAAGCCAATACTGGGACGAACGATTGCCAAGTATATGAAAAAGCGTCAATAGTCGACAATCACGTATTGCCAAAGTATCTGTCCTCGGACGTGTGGAGGCTGTCGAGTCTGTCGAGTGTCGACAGCCGTGCGCTATTTGGCCCGGGCCTAGAACCTCAGCCATTCGGCTTGAGAAAGGCCCGAGGCAGCCGTCTCGACGGATCTCGCTGCGGGCGGCGATCACCGCATCAATGCCGGTTGTCTATTCTCCAAGAATGGATCTTTACGCAGTACAACACTGGATGCGCCTTCCTTCCACGCCCTACTGTATCTCCAGCTTGCTCTGGCGTTGAATTGTGTTAACACCTATATTCCTCATGCAGGGTCTCGGTTCCGCTAGCCGACCGCGTTTACCTCCCTACGCCAAACCAGCCATACCAGATTCTCCCAAAAGCTCTTAGCGCTTTGCTGTCATGAAGAACAGCAATGGGAATATCGACAAGAGGAATTAAGGTGTCCTCACGTTCTGCTGTCATCGGGAAATCATGACCCTTCCTCACTCTTATCGATGTGGGCCCAGTCGATCTGCATCTAGACTGGATAGATTCGACCCCGGCTTGCAGATCACTTCGGCAGATGCGCTAGTGGCCGAGTTATTGAGACGCCAGGGGGCAGCGGGCCTGGCACGTCGTGAACTCTTCTCCCTGACGCTTATCGCGCATCCAGATTCAGGACCAACAATCCCTTTCTCTTGACGTGAAGACCTACAGCGTGGGACGACAATCTCCAGCTGGTGGAAGAGTCTGACTTGCAGTTTGGATTGCGGGAACCACGCTGCCCTTCAACAACCATCAAGCTGGCATGGCTTCTTTTGCCGGCGTGTTTCAGGGGGCAGTCTGAGGAAAACGGGCTCGGTAAGGAGCCGGTGCTGGCGGTTCCTGTTCGAAAATATAACAAGTTGCGATTTGCAAGATTCTCGCAGGCCCGTCCTGATGACGCAGTGGTGCAGCGAGTCCGTCCCCCCAAAAAAGGGAGCTCCGCCCCTTTCGTTGCATAGGCACAGTACTCAGCCACGAAGAAAACATCAACAAACACGCATATCAGGCACACATACTGAACAATACAAAGCCCAAACTACTGTCAACTCAGAGCGAGAGGGCGCTGTCACGTCACACGATTCTTGACAGTCTCTTAGTGTTTCTGTCGTCCAAGGTATACCGCAATGCACGCTCTTTTTGCCAAGTCGGCCGATGCTGGTCCAAGGTTCAATGATCGGCGTCGATCACTCCTCCCATGAATGATTCCACATTCTGTCATCACGCGTTGACCGTGTTGTACTGATGATACCCCCTTTCAAGTGATTAAATGCACTTGTGCGGGGTTGTGTCCTACCTAGACTGTTCGCTTGTAGTGTCCTTCTTTTTCAAAACTTTCGGTGCCTGGCTATGGCTGTATTTTCGTTCCTTACCTACTAGCACTACTTGCACTCTGTCGACAGTCTTTGCCAGCAGTCTTGAATGTGGCGTCCAGATACTCGCCATGACAGGCCATATCAAGTTCGCTGATCCAGTCGGGGAGAAGAAAGAGGTGCGACTCTGCCGACGTGACACGAGAGACACGAGAGACAGCTCGACGATCGAAAAGGGCTCGATTCATCGACCACAGTCGCCTGGAAATGATGTTGTCTATCTGGAGGGATGGCAGCTCGTCCTCACAGCCATAGGGTGCGTGATGAATTGAAAGTCGAGGGACAGTCTGTCGTCAAGGGAAAGGAAGCGGAATCAAAATTAACGTGCGCATAGGCTCCTGATCGGCTTCTTTCTATCGAATTTGGACGTGACCATTGTCAGCTCCTCCTTGACAAACATCACAGACAGCTTGGAGGGGTTTGAGAAGCGAAGCTGGATCATCACGGGATACCTCGCAACTTACACTGGTAAGCTTCATGTTCGTCCACTTGAAGATCTTTTAATCCGCCTTTTCCACCCGTTTTTTGTGAGCCTAGTCGGCCAGTGCGATGAGTTTCTGGGCGGCCCTGGGAATATTGGATTGTTCATCGTGACTCCGGTGGACTGACACGAGGGTCTGGTTAGGTTTCATGGCGATATGGACCAAAGCAAGCGATATCGTCGGACGCAAGCATACTACCATCGCCGCTCTGGTGATCCTTCTCGTTTTTTCAATCGCGTGTGGGTGTGCTCAGACTGTGGACCAACTGTAAGATTTCAGAAGCCTCCCCCCTGGGGGGAGTATTCCATTACTGAGACTGTGTCTTCTTTTCTTCTCTAGGATTGTCTTTCGAGCATTGCAAGGCATTGGCGGAGCCGGTGCTTACGCGCTCGCTATCCTTTGCATCTACGAGATTGCCCCCCGCAAGAAATTACCTTTCTACAGCGCTCTCATGTCTTGTTGCTTGGCTCTGGCTTGCTTGATCGGTCCAATCATCGGAGGAGTTCTTGCGGAAGATTCGGCTTGGAGATGGGTGTTTTTCATCAAGTAAGTCGACCTGTAAAGCGACTTTGACATCAAGGATATGAATTGGGTCTGATCCTGACTGAGTCGCATAGTGCACCGCTCTGCGCCATTGCTATCATCATAGTGCTTGTGGCGATGCCCAAAAACTTCGGACTCGATCAACACAAGCCCTCATTCAGAACGAGAGCGTCCTACCGATCATTTGTACATCTGGACCTGGTGGGATCCCTGCTGATCATCACCGGCTCGTTTCTGATCGTGACCGTTTTCAATGAGACCAATCTCGCTTTCTCTTGGTCTTCAGGGGGCTCGATCGCACTTCTTGTCTTGACAGGGATCTCATGGATCGCTTTCTTCGCGTGGGAGATCTACATCTCCGATATTCCTGGGAAAGACCCGATCTTCCCTAGGCGGTGGTTCCAAGACCGAGCGTGGATGGGCATCCTCTTGTTCGTTTGACAGTCCCTTTTTGGTTTTCTTTCCACGAACCCCAGCTGACCACCGAAATACAGCACCTCTTTCGTAACGGGGGCCCCTTTCAACGTGGTCCTGGTGTACGTTCCACAACAAGCTCAGATCCTACTGAACAAGTCACCCCTCGACTCGGGTGTCTATCTCATCGGCTACTCTGCGGTGGCGGCGGCGGCGGCGGCGCTCATCAATTTTATCAGTGCCAAGGGCCGCATACCGTTTATTTACTCGCTCCTAGTGGGGTGTATCGTCCACACGGTCGGCATTGGCCTGCTATCGACCATTGCCTCGACGGAGGGCTTTCACGCCACGGACATTGTTTACGGTGTGATCGCTGGCATAGGGATCGGGATCATCATAGGCGTGCTGATGCTTTGTACACCGTACATTGTCGAGGACAGAGATCTTGGTATGTTTGAGCTCTCGCCTGACAAGACCCCCATCCTGATGAGATCGGGCACTAACCCGGGGGGCCCTTGGGGATCTTTCCAGCCATTGCCACCGGTACCGTTGTGCAATTCCGCTTTCTCGGCGGCGCTATCGGCCTTGCCATCGCGTCGAATATCCTCAACGGCCATCTGTCCAGTCATCTGCAGGGCGTCTTTTCCCCCACGAGCTGCACATTCTCCTCGAGAACGTGGGACTCATCAATGGTCTGGGGACGGCGCTACAACGGGAGGTCAAGGATGTGATTGCAGCCAGTTACACGACGCAGCTTCGGGTCATGATTGGCTTTGCCGCCGTTCAACTGCCTGCGGTGTTATTGCTGTTGCAGCGAGGAAAGCGGCCATTCGCCGTGAATAGAGAGTCGAATGATTAGTACGCACCGAGTCCCGTACTGGTCGTCGGACTCGGGCGTTATCGCGTGCTAGCAATTCGGGAGGTGGTTGGAATCAAATTGTGTTGGGTTAGGTTTTCTTGAGAAAAGGATTTTTCCACCCTTTGTCATGCGTCTGCCTCGGAGGAGGGCCTCGGAGGAGAGGAAAGGATTCGCGTAGAAGTGTAGGACGAGGTTGGACTAGTAGCAGCTTGGTCCCAGCACCTAGCCACATTGGACCGACTCGACATCCTTAGGTCGTCCACCACTTTCTTAGTGTAGCGCTCGGGCTATCGACTGGAAAATACACCCCTCCCCAGCGTCCCAGGGCCAGCACTCCATGAAAGAGATTATCTTGATCGGTTGACATGCGGGGTATGCGTGAGGACTCGACTAATCCATGAGTGGGGTCGCTTACCCGAGGTCCATTGAGATAAGCTGGCTGCTGGAGGATCAGATCGATGATAGAGAAGGTTTCTATCGGGAAGGCAGAGAGCAGAGAGCAGAGAGCAGAGAGCACACTGAAGGCGATAAGGTTGAAATCTCCACTAACTAAATGGTGGAAGCCGCCCTTCCCCCTCCCTCAATGTCGACCAGTCCCGCTCGACGACTGCCCCGTGCCCCGTGCCCAGATGAGGTTATCAGAGTCAGAGACAGTCGAAGGATTTATGATTCTTTTTATTTTTTTGGATTTCTCGATTTCTCTTTGGCTGCCAGAGGATATGCTAGAATGCTGGACGGGTAGACGTTTTTGCTGTTAGCTCCATGCAGGATTCTGCGCAAGCGGATGGATCTGGTTGCCATCTAAGATCAAGTCGGGTCACTCGGGGGTAGGTCGGGTAATTCCATAGTACAACTACACTGTACAGTGTACAGGCAACAGTGTACACTTACAGTCGTAGTAGGACTACAGTAGGTGACTAGGTTCAAGTTAGGGTTGCATGTCCCCGGAGCGGCAGCAACAATATATAACGGGCGGTACCCGAACACCTCCCAACTTCCCATGTCGTAGTCGACTAGGTTCATAGTAGACTAGGAGTAGTATTACAGTACTACTGTACTACTGCACTACAGTACTACAGTACCAAGTCAGTCCTAATTGATAACTAACCTACTGACGAGACGTTAACGATCTAAAGTACCTCAAGGCCATACCTACTATCCAATCCTCAAACCTACCCCCTCGGTAAACTAACCTTGGCGTATCTGCGCTGTTGAACCCGGGATTCAGGTTCAATCTCAAAAGAATGACGCCAGCTTCCAGGGAGAGGATAGGATAGAATTTGGAGTCCATCACCTCGTGATTGAAAATGAATGGCAGATTTGCCTGCCCCGAAGCGACGTCACGAAACATAATCATCCAGTGAGACAGTCCATGTGTCGTGTACTGGACGGCTGGACGGCGTACGCTGCCCGAGAATCGATCTGCAGAGCGATAGTGCTCAAGCCGACGATTAGGTACGTGGCCAAGGCCGCGCAAGTCAGAAGGCTATCCCAAATAAACTAGGTTCGGTTCCCAGTTCCAATGTTCGGAGGACCAGCCATGGCAGGTCCGGTCCCAGATCAGGAGAGGCCAGTCCAAGGCTCGTCCAAGGCCCACAGCACCAAAATGTTCAGACCAGGTACGGAGTCCACCGTTCAAGGGATCTCGTTCCCCCCCCCCAGAACAGATCCATCCGCGCTTCAATTTGCCCAACCGGCGCTCTCTTGGCCTCGTAATCAATCTAAAAGGGCATGGTGGCGAATCACAATCAGAGCGCAAGGGCTGCTTTGGGGCGAGATGTCCAGCCCGACGCTTTCATCGGGTCCCCGTCCCCCGCAGGAACCGTGTTTTTCTTTTTCTTTTTTTCTTTCTTTTTTTTTTTAAAAAAAAAAATTTCAAATTTTGAATTTTGATTCTTAACTCTTCTGCCTAGATTGCTTGTATCTGTCAAGACTATCACGATGACTGGTCTGGCGATGCGTTTTCCTCTCTCTCTGCCAGACCCCCCTCTGGTTTGTCTGACTATGTTGTATGCTTGGGACGGGCATGAACCGCAAGATGTCGAGATCATGAACTGAGTCATGGGGAAGCTGCAAGAGGATGGTCGTAGTTTCGCCGACCCCGGGCCCGAATACGCGCTGAACCCGGTGGTCGGAGGGGAGTCTTGAGACCCTTTGGGACGGTAGCTTCTTGACTACTGCATCTTGGCAGCTGGTCGGTGGAGACGGAGGTTGTCCATTGGTCTTGAACATGCCTCGAGCCACGTTTAATCTACCTGCAACGAGACGGGCTCGAGGGTGCTACTGCTACAATGTTCAGGGTCAACTGTCGAGGCCTCGAGACGGTAGCAGGCTAGCAACGCTCTCGATCGGCATGTTATCGGGTTCCTAAGGAGGGGGAAAGGGTTCATAAAACATGACACCGTCCTTTTCACCAGAGGAAGAATGTGTCTCGAGGATCCGTGGAACTCAGATATCCAGGGATGTTTGTTGACCGACGGAAAATAAACTTGCAGACGTGCAGGCGTGCAGACGTGCAGAGACAGATTCATCATCCTTATCATGATCGATCCATGTTCCCATGCAACAGACCAAAGTCCTCAGAGCGATTAAGCCTGCTCCAGAGAATTTCCCACTAGCACGTATTCCGTTGGGACTTGTCCGGTCCCGACACGGACAGCATTCTACGCGCCAAGCGACCAATGCCTGAGTTGACTTTCTCCAACCATGCGACACCGTCCACGGTCCTCGAAAAAGCCAAATGGCTTTGAGGGGGGAAAGAGGCATTCAGGATGGACGGACTACAGTAAATAGTGTTTCGCCCATTCTCAGGAGGACGTTAAGCGGGGAAAGGACCAGCTAGTGGTCTTTTTTTTTCGTTCTCTCTCGGTCTGCGTGGCTGCTTTCGTCGGGGCGGGCAACTAGCCTGCCCATCGGGGGGAGGGTACCCCCGTTCAACCCCTGGATGAGCAGAGGAGACGCATTCCACAATGACACCAATTCATCTGCACTGCACATCCAAGGCATTGTTCGCTCTTGATTTCGCCCCCCCTCGACGGACGAGGGAATTGAACTGCTGTGGATTCTTGAACACTGACACTCCCCCCCCCCCCTCCTCCTCGGAAAGTTGCGCAAGTGTTCCGGTCGTATCTACAGACATACCCGGTCTCCATTATCCTCTCAATTAGATCCAGTGACAAAACCTCCCCAGTGTTGTTCAAAGTCCCTGATTTCCACACACACACACATACACACTCCCAATCGAAGGCTTGATCGTCATTGCCATCCGTTGCTCCAAATCACCAATGGATTTACATGGCCTCGGCGTGATGGGGGCCCAAGTGACCACCCCCCACAAGAACAACGATGAAGAGAAGACGCCGACGACCACAACCACGGAGGCATCGTCACTCTCAATCCAATCCACCCCGACCAACGAGGACCGCCGATGTCAGGACTTTGATCCCACGTTGGGCGCAAAGCCCTACTCGCCATTTTACCCACACGAGTCGCCGACCGCGTCGCGTGAACAACTCACGCTGGAGATGAAGCACACCGAGCGCGACTGTAGCGGACTTCGAGATATCGAGAGTATCGATCCATACCAGACGACCACGAGAACCGAGAGCCCTCGACGGTCCAAGCTGTGGGGAGCAGATCAGCCGCGCCGCTCATGCTTACAGTCTCTCACGCCGCGACAACGCTTGGCCTTGAAGGCAGTCATAGCCATCGTGATCGTGGGCACAATGATCGCCATCGCGTTGGGAATCACGGCTGCGGTGGGTGGAGCCTCCTGGAGAAAGAGCACACAGCAGGTGGCAATGGGCGGGTGATGGTAAGTTCCCATATCTTGAGCTCCCCCTCTCCCTCCTAAGTTGAAGCCAGACACACCCGAAAGGAGATCTCACTGGCGGCATTGCACCGGAACTTGGGGGAAATGGCTGATCCTCGGCGATAGGAACCCGAGTCACTGTTGGCTGTCAGTCTCAAGTGGATCGTGAGAGACTATACCTTCGTTATCACACAGAGACAATTCGCGGTCCCATCATATAGTAGAGCCATGCTGGGATCAGGTTCAGCGCGGGCGCTGTTCCATACCTGGGACTTGTGATTGTCCCTCTTCCCGTGGGTCAGATCCAGAGGGTCACCTACCGCGTCCAGTGCGTTCGAGCGTGTTAATGCCTAGTTTCCACCAAATGCATCGCTGGAGTTTTTGTCAAGTTCACATACAAATCGGCTCAGCGCTCTCAGAATGCTCGTGTTTGTCACGCTGTCGGATTCCTGTACAGTAGCTTCTGCTGATCCTCCACCGGTTCTATTTTTCATGAGCGGACTTTGAGCACATTCCCCCCCCCAATGTGTGGATCGCCCAATACATGAAGGCTTTGCCCAAGACGCCATACCAGCGACTCGGCATCACACTGTAGAGAATAAAGATCAGATTCAAGGTATAAATGCATCGCAACCCACGCAATCCAGACGCCAGAGCCGGATCCAGCTCCCCCTCGCGATGAGACTGTTCGAGACCTCGACGACCCGCACGTAACTCGGGAGATGCAAGTTCCCCACTGCAGGAACAACAACGGGCCGAACACGTGACCCCACCCGCATCTACAAAAAGCCGCCGAAAATTCCCAGCTGGCTTTGTTTCTTTCTTCATCAAAAAAGCATCAGAGCCTGCCACGACCCCCGCTCGGTCTTCGAGACGAGTTTCACGGCGACGGGTTGCCTTCGGCCCTTCGGGGCTGATCGGCTCTGTAGAGTAACTTCCCCGATAGGAAGTTCGCCTCCCGTTGGGTCTTCTTCAGTGAGGGCGATGGGAGGGGAATGTCGAAGACGGGACACATCCCTTGTGTTAGAAGAGAATTCAGTCTTGGTAGTATGGTAGTCTGGCGTTCCAATTCGATGGACGCTAGCCATCTGATCTGGCCTTGCCATTGTAGTCTCATAATCTGCCAAAAGCGTCTTGCGTTTATGGGAGCAGCCTTGTGCGATTGAAGCATCTGCGGTATGCTCTTGTCGCAGGGCACTAGCAAAAGCATGTGACCTCACGTCGCGCATGGGAATCAATCGGCCTTTTGTTTTACGGTGTTGGCATGGCTATGTATGGGAATAGGAACTACTCGTCTGATAGCACTGGGTAGCATCCGTCATTGCATATTGCTCGATGATCGAGATTGGCCAAGACAATGCTTTTGTGACCTAGAATCGTTGCCCTAGAATCGTTGCCCTAGAATCGTTGCCCAATCTCGAATCCCGAGCATCGGAAAATATGTCTGAGCAGTGCACTGAGAATGCCAGTACTGTAAGTGTTGCGCGGGAAGTTGAAAAATGCCCGGAAATTGCATCTCCTGTCAAGGTACACTTGGGAGACAGGACACCTTGTGCTACAGAGTTACAATTGACTCTCCGCGTTGTCAACACCCGTCATCAACAGGAGCAACAAAGGACAGGCAGGCTTCTCGCCTTGGTAGGGTGGCCGGTCCCCCCTGCCAAATGCCAGCTCCTGGACGATCTACGCTCCGCATGAACTTGAGAATGTTACGATGCCCTTCAACTTGGGAAAACAAACATCATCGCCGTGATTCCAGGGGCATTTGTTGTGACGAGAACCCGGATGGTTCATTCCCACTGGCATTCTGTCGGTATGACCGGCATTGACAGGTTGTCAGGGTCTCATCTGGGCTCGAAAGCCAAACATTCCTGGCTCAGCATGGCGCAAGAGGCTCTGAATGCCAAACATGAATGGACGTATTAAAGCTCGTCTGAGATCCAGCAGCTATGCAATCTCGTTCGATATCATTGTGCATCACGCTCATTTCAACCAAACCCTGTGGCCCAATACTGATTGCTGCCCACTAATCTCGCACAATCCATCCTCCTTCTATTTCTCAGTAACTTCGAAAAGCGCCATCTCTATATCACAATGAAGGGCTTCATTGGTGGAATCCCCATCGCCTTGCTGGCTATTGCCGCGCAGGCCATGGAGCATGGCCCTGTGAGTCACTATACCAATCAACCCAGACACATCGAATTACTTTTGAGAGGCCAGGACTAATGATGTGATTAGCAGGGCGACGCCAACGGCGATGTTGCTCCTCTGGGTGCGACTGTCATCGGCGGGCCTTCTGGCAATGATGCGGACGGTGGCTTCGACTTTGGTGTCAATGTTCAGACCAAGACCAATGTCGACGAGTATAGCAAAGATGACCACTCCATTAAGGTCAAGGAGACGGATATCCACCTTCCTCCTCACGGCCACGGAGCTCCAATGTTCGCACCTGGCGCTGGCCCATTCCACGAGCGCCGCTCTCCTCAGTTTGGCAACACGGTCATCGGCGGACCTAGCGGCGACGATGAGGGGCAAATCTTCGATATGTCAATGATCGCCAACATCCAGACTAGTGTTGATGAATACTCCAAGGATGACCACTCGATCAAGGTCAAGGAGACGGATGTCCACCCTCCTCCCGTTTTCCACGCCCCAGGTCCCTATGGCGGGCCTGGTGCTCACGGTGGCCCTGGTCCCCAAGGCAATGGCTTTGACAAGCGTCAGGCACCTGAAGTTGGTGGCACAGTCATCGGTGGCCCTGGAAGCAATGCGGCTCCCTGGAAGCACGGCTCCACTGTGATCGGTGGTCCGTCTGGGGACGATGCGGGACAGACCTTCTCTCGACCCATCAATGTCGATGTCGCGACTTCAATCAAGGAGCACTATGAGGACGATCATTCGGTTGACATCGATCAAAAGAATGTCTTCCTTCCACCTCACTTCCCTGCCCACGGCGGTCATGGTCCTGCTGTCACCCATGGCGGTCCGTTCCGTCGTGCCTATTCTCCTGACCGTGCGGTTGGCGGCGCCACCGCCATCGGTGGCCCTTCTGGCGACGATCAGGGTAGCAACTTCTTCAACCCTACATCCGTAGGTGTTGATACCGATGTCAAGGAGCACCACGAGGATAACCATGCCGTCAATGTTGACAGCACTACTGTCACCCCTCCTCAGAACGACGTTCCTCACATGCCTTGGATGCCCTACAAGGACAACACTCCCATCAGCCACCCCGGTCCTATCGCCGCCGACAACCAGTCCGGTCAAGCTCCCCAAGGGCCCATGACCGAGTCCGAGGAACCTTCTTCTGTTGACCCCACCCGTCAGGACGGCCCTCAGTCTGAGGATGCCTCTGAGTGCATGCCCCAGACTCACGAGGTCGTTCACACCGTAACCAAGACCGAGTACAAGGATGTCCAGTCCACAGTGACCGTCTACGCGACTCCTGTTGAGTCCCATGCCATGCAGATGCCCACCGCTACACCTTCCTCTCATGCCGCTCAGCCACCTGTCGACCAGAAGAACAGCTACCACCCGAGCTCCGCGGCTCCTTCTTCCAGCTATGACTACCCCTACCCCTCGCAGTCATCCGCCAGCTCTCCTGCCAGCTATTCCATGATCCCAGTTGATGTGCCCGCTGCCTCCTCGTCCCACGCTCCCGCGGCCTACGCCACCCCATCCGGCAGCTACGCTGTCCCCAGTGGTGCTGATGCTCTCCGTCATCCTTCAGGCCGCCCATCTGGGTCCGCCACTCCCTCCGCTTACATGTTTGAAGGTAGTGCTGCTCGCATCTCGGGTGGGTTTGCATCTGCGGTTGCTGCCGTTGTCGGTGTTCTGGCCTTTGTGCTGTAAAATGATGTTTCCCTCCGCCCCGGGTGCATCAATTTGTAACTGGGCCTTCTTTCGCATTCTCGTGCTGCCGTGCGCTCGGCAGTTCTAATGTCTTCTTTTCAGTCTTCCACACGGTCTCCAGAGAGACTCGATGTCTTGATAATGTTCAATGTCGTTCCATGTTCTGGCGTCATGAGTCTTCTGTCTTTTTCATTCTCAATACAATATCAATCCATCTAAAAGCCTCACCACAGACAAGCTCCTTAGGACTGATCTCGTACATTCCCCACACGTTGGCACCCCATATCCCCGGTCCTTTGAGGTCATCATTTGTTCATACATCCTCTCGCCCGGATTTCAAGATCATGTGACACCCCAGTGACCGTCCCATGCATTCTCGAGTTTCCACCTGTGGGTCCCATCGCCTCGATCCAGCTCCCGCAGCTCTCTGCATCGACACGATGAAATCGCCTCAATGGCCATCATTGATCGGGTGTGGAGAAAACTCCTGCAGATATGCTTCTTTCAACGATTGTCGATCGCTGAACGATCTCCGGTATTCTCCATCCTCACTCGTGGAAGGGCTACGACCCGTCATGGTGACTCAAGGGTTTCCCTCCTACGCTGTGAGATCATCCGTTCATCATCGCATGGCCATGCAGTATGACAAGGTCGGTGACATCAATCGGGTTAGATCTTGGAAGATGTGTTCATTTGTTTTGCTTTGCTTGAGTGTCTGAGCAGTATAATTACCCTCAGATAGAAGTCTCTTTCAAAACATACATTTTCCTTTTCATCCCAAAGCTATTGCGAGCTCTCGTTCCATCGGATTTCACTCCACCAGCACGCGAAACCCTACAACAACACTATATACACCGTCTGCATCAAACCAATAATCCTCAAACCCTGCACTCCCCCTCCCATCCACCTAAAATCCTCCGAGTCCCGACTCTCCAACATGGTCCAACAAGGTCAAAACCCCCACCAAGGCGGCAGCCTCTCCGACTTCGCCGTCAACGGCACCACCATCCCCAACGACGCCGGCAAGATGAACGTCCTCCCGTCCGTCCCTCGCCCGGACCAACGCGCCGACAATCCCGCCTTTGAAAACGCGGGTCTCGCCCAGCCGTCCACGGCCTTTGCCGCGGACAATGCCACCGATCTGCCCCGTTCCACGCGCGACGTCGGCCAGACGGGCGAGGTGGTTACCGGGACGGGGGACTCGTTGCCCGCGACGATCGAGTCGAAGCGCGCTTTTATGGGGAATAATGAGCCCAAGGGGGTGAGTCGGGCTCGGGATGAGAAGCATCATGTGCAGACTCGGAGTCGGTTTGATACGTATGCGCGTGAGGACGAGGATGCTGCGCAGAATGTGGGGGAGCATCAGTTGCGTAATGAGTGATTTTCTTTCTTGGGTGACATGGGAGACGTGGGCTGAGAAGCGTTATATTGTGTATGTTTACGATGATCAATGCACTGATGATGAATTTTCCCTGATGTATTCATCAATAAGAGGGCAGCATGACTCGCGTTGAAAAGAGGATGTAACCATGTTGAAGAGATAATCAGGTCAAGATTGTAGATCAAATTCCGGCGCAACAAACCCCCTGTAAAGTTCGTCCAGTACTTGACGTTTTCTCTTGCGATCAGCAAGTTCCGCCTCTTCTTCTTCGTCCGGCTCATCGTCCGGTTGACGTGAGACCCAGGTGCGGATAGTGCCATCGCCGTGTGCTGAGAATAGTTCAGCACCCTCACCGGAGGCCCCGTTACCTCTCCACGCTAGGTCGTTGATACGGGCGCCGCTAAGTGCACTCGCACGACCCCGGGCCACATGCGACCCGGTCATCAGCCCCGGCACCCGGAGACGTTTGATATAGGTCCCTTCCCGGAGCTCAAACATGAAGATCTCACCTCGATCATCCTGTTCGTTGAAGTTGGGCCACAGTAACGTCTCTTGTCCGGGCCCCGTGAAGCTCTTCGGAACAAGCAGCGGCGCCCGCTCGGCCAAGTGCGATGTGGAGCTATTTCGAACTCGAGGGCCGAAATGGGCCAAGGTGTTCGCGCCAGTCCCCGAATCCCAAACCCTTATCCGCGAGTCTTGGCCCGTCGTGACAATGTGGCTGCCGTTGGAAGTCCACCGCACCCCAGTGACGGGCCCATTGTGCGCACGAGCGTTTCGTGAGAAAGCAGCTCGACTCTCGAAGGACTCGGGGACCGAGCCAGATCCTGGAACTGCTAGGCCGACCGGATCGTCCATATCCAGAGTAGCGATTGCAGAGTTGTGGCCTCCCCGGCGGACATCGAAGATGATGACTCGGTTGTCGACGGATCCGGATGCGAGGAGATGCGGCCGATGAGGGGCCCACGCAACGGACAGCACTGCAGCGTTATGACCTGGTAGCCCTTGCGTGGCTAGCCCGGATCGGAGATCGACCAGTCGAACAGCGTGCTCGGAGGTAGCGACTGCCACCAGCAAGGTCGAGCCGGGCTGTGATGAGAAAGAGTGCGCATACGGCGTACAATCAAGATTGAAAGTATGTACCGGGGTAATTCCAGGTGGCTCCAGAGCCGACAGTTTCAATGTGCAGTCATGAGATGTCGAAAAGATTGTGGACGGGACTGGGTCGAATGGGTATATGGAAAGCGATGTGATCGCATGTGTGTGTGCGTCCTTGTGTGAGGACTTGCTGACTGTTGCGCATGCGCGATGGATGTGATGAAGATCCGAGCCTCGGCTTTCAAGATCCCAAAGATGTATGGATGGATCTGCGCCACCAGAGATCATACTATCCTTGTTAGAAGTTGATTGACGATAATAGCGGATAGGCCCTTGATGAACATACTAACGGCCCTCAAATTGATCAATTGCCAGACAGTTCACCCCGGAGGGATGGCCCACAACACTCTCAGACGTCGCACCATCTTCCTCATCAAAGGGCGTCCCATCGCGCTCATCTCGGTTATTGGACTCAGGCGCAGCTCTGCGGTTGGAGAATCGAATTCCCGGCGCGGGCTCGAGATTGTGCACCAGCTGGGTGGTATGTGCAGTGTGAAATGTCTTTGGCAGCACAGACCCGAGGGCTCTGTTAAGAAGATAGGAATTCATTCATACATTCACGTGGTGGGCCGGCGCAAAACACAGCACGAGGTGAAGTGTGTAAAGACACGAGCTGCCTTTGTAGCCACGGTCCGGAATCTCATACATGCAGCAAGTCCAGGCTCAACCCCAGTCCTTTGGACGGATGACCTCATCGGGTCAAAGTTCTGCCGGCGCAATCAATTTTGGATAGGTCGCGGCGACCGTTGTTACCCGCAGGTGAGGATGACATGCAGGTTGTTTTGATCAATCGCTCACGGAGACTCAGCTCGAAGCTGCTGGCAGCGCTCGAGAATGGCATATAGCGAGTCGGGTAATGCGACTCGAGAGCATTCTCTCGCGCTTCCCGAGGACGACACCGATGCCGTCGAGAGCGAGTATTCCTACAAGCAGACACGACGAACCACCAATGTTTACGATGCCGTTGCTGGTGAGAATTCGGGTGCGCAGCATTTCACCACGAGGAAAACCGTCTAACTGTCTTTATAGGCCGAGTCAATCGAAAGGGCCACCACCCCGACGAAGCTTTTGCGTCTCGATATCGCGACACCGCGTCGTCAGGAGCTCGATCGCTCCGACCGGAGGAAGTTTTATTTCGCACACATAACAACCCGATCGACTTTGACGAGGCGGAATACTTTGCTCATGAAAGACTACCGTCTCAACGCGCTCTGCCGAGGTCTGACGTTCTCGAAGCTCTTCACGCTTACGCGGCCGACTTTTACGAATTCGCGACAGACGACCACGGACTCCACGATCACCACAGTATGGACGAGACAGCCTTGATCGCGTTGGGCATACTCGTGGAGGAGATGGCGAAAGAGGCTCTAGGAGAGACGGGCGATCTCGTTCTCGTGGAGGGCGAAGAGTTGATCGACGATCTTCATGGTATGGCTACACAGCGCGACGCCGCGCCTGCACCGCGATCACGAGATTCGAGTCAGCGAAGGAAAAGATCACTCAATAGCGCCGTGGATGTGGACCAGGTGCAGGAGAAGCCCAAGGATACTGGGCGCAAGAAGAAACGGCGTAAGATCAGAAGCAAGTCTACGAATGCGGATGCAGACACTGAGCTCGATGAACGGTGAGAGGCCGTTCAACAATAAAGTATTGAGTTCATCATCATCGCCATTTCGAGCAACCTGGCCCAGAGCCACCTACACGTCTCAACTGTTTTGATCTCCGACGCGTTCGAATACAGAGTACAGACTCGACAGTGTGATTCTGTTCTGTGAACGACCATGTCTCATGAAGCTGGACTATGTCTATCGACCACGTTAAAGCCCTTCACTGTCCGCACCATTTGAAGGATAGATCCAGCGCCGGATGCCCCAACCCCGAAGCACGACTCCACGATCAAAAAGTCGGATGATCAAGAACGAGTGGCTAGGTCCACGCTTAAAGGCAGATTATTGCCAGGCACAGAGGTCAATATGGTACTTGTTGCAGTCAAGACGTGGTACCCCCCTCATGTCCGCTACTGCCATACCGGATAGTGGACAGTTGATAGTTGATACAATGGCCAGAGGGAAGGTAGCGGCCCTCACAGCCAGTGCGAGTCGCCGAATGTTACTCCACGTCTGTTTTGAGAGCTATAGCAGAACCTCCCAACGCCAGCACCAGCTTTGAAGTTCAAAAGAGTGACGGAAGTATGCCGTTTCACCCTTGCTTCCGTCAAACTCGCATATCAACGTTTCTACATCTCCACCTGCAGTGTTTCTCGAAGCTTTTACTCTAAACACCTTATGGCTGGTTTGATGTCTAGTGCTGATGCCCTTCTATTTCAATAAATCGCTGGTATTTCCCAATTTCCAAGGTGAATGAGTACAGTAATAAAGCAAGTATTATTGAAAACCCTAGGTCAGATGAGTTTGCTTGTAGCACATTGAGTCAAGTTGTCAACTAGATCAACGACCAAAAACTCAAATCGAGACCAGTGACCAATGGCCGCGAAAGAAAGACTGAGTTTGGCGTTCAGAGCGTCCGTCTACGCGAGAAACATTGATGCATGGGGACTATGCGCAGTCGCTTCCAGTACTCGTGTTGACTCTGTTGAGTGGTGTAGCAACTGAAACTAGAAGGCAAGTCTTGTACTCGAAAGTACCGTGACTTCTCAGTCCTCAGGACTCATCACATCAAGCCCGGCAGGTGACGGGGCACACTTCACACTTCGCACTTCGAGTTCACCGACTTGGCTTTTCAATCAAGCTTCAATCTTGTTGCTTAGCCTCTCACATCCTATCCCATTTGGGTCGAATCCACACCCAACTCAAGCTTCATTGGAAGACGATCTCATCCAGGAGAACTCTACACGTCACAAGAGAGGACGGGATCATAGCGTGCGGATCCTCTCCCAGTCCCCACCATGGTAGGTTTCTCAATGATTGCGACATTTTGCTTTCAACTAGCGTGTGGTTTCAGGAGTGTCTATGAAAGCTTGAGAACGTAACAACTGACGCGTCCTCGATTTGTGGCAGCCGCCGAAGCTTTCCAAGAGTGAAAAGCTGAATCTCATAGTGGCTCACTTGAAATCCACGGGTACATGTCACACGCTCAAGGACTTGGAGAAATCGCTTCCCGCGGTGGCCTCCATCAACAGTATCCAGGTCAAGGATTTCATCCAAGAGCTGATCGACGAGAACAAGATTCGGGTCGAAAAGATCGGCAGTGGAAATTGGTACTGGTGCTTCGACAGTGATGACAGAGCAGATCGCGAGCGCCATTTGGCCCGGGTGAGGGCGGATGTGGACAAGGCTCGGAAAGGCTGTGCCGACGCAGAGGCGGGCTTGGCCGCGGAATTGGCCCAGCGCCAACAGGACAGCGATGATAGCTCGTGTGATGCAGAGCGCGCCATCCTGCAAGCCCAAAAGACCCACCTTCAGGAGGAAATTCGCCGACTTTGCAAGGCTGAGTCGTCGGCCGTTGGCTCGATGGACCGCAAGGGCGCATCGCAGCTGCAGACGGAGCTGGAGGACCATCGCCAGCAGGCGCTCCGGTGGACCGACAACATTTACATCCTTGAGGAATACATGCGCAAGCTAGCCGGGGGAGATCGGCAGCTCGTTGATCAACTTCTCCGACAGTGCTACGGGGATGAATACGTCGAGGGTGAGGGTTTACGTGAATTGTAGGGGTTGGGGGTTTGGAACTTTGGACAGCGCCCTTTGCGTGACCGGTGCAGTCCCGCCGAGCCCAATGTGAACACAATGTTCGCACGAGCCGAGACGTTCAATATGTGTGTCAGCGGAATAAAGCACTACTACTGGCACCCGCCGAGGATACTTCGAGCGAAGCCGTGGGGCTTACCGTTGGGCATTATTACGCTATGACTTTGGTGCACCAGAGGAGAATGGATCTAGTAGGCAAGTCAAAACGCACAACGAACGGCTATGTGGTACTGACGGACACCTGTCTGAGGCAGGAAGGGCCAAGTGTCTATCATCACCTTATCAGAAAGAAACAAGTCGCCAACGACATGGATGAACGGGCAGTGTGAGCCAAAAAGCTTAGCCTCGAATCAGTTGACCCGAGATGAAACCGCCAACCAAGGAAAAATCTAACGCTATCATAACCTGGTGCATGGGCCATGATGGATCCTCCGGTCTTGACGACGAATGAACGATGCCTTTTTCACCCCCACTATCCAGTAGAATTTGAGACATCGCAAACCAGTCACATCTTAGTCCTACTACTGTAGTGCGCTGGTGCAATGTGCACAGTTCTCTTATGAGCAGGCAACTCCATTCCCAGCGCTCCAGCGCACTAGCGACCAGGGGCCATCTCCAGGAGGGCGCCAGATCATCTGTGTCGACTCGTCGAGGTCAAAAGAACAGGAGTCAAGAGGAGCAGGGATCATGAGGCACCACTGTCCAACTGTCCACCTGAATCAACCCTGAACAGGTCATACCTGCGGTTACTTGGCCGGCTCTCTTGGTTCAGGCTAACAGAAGCTTGGCTGGAAAGGATAAATCACAGAGGCACGCGACTGAAGGGGAGAATTGCTTCTTTCAGACCGGGCGTTGTCCTCCAGATCTCAGCTAGACCGGAAAAAGAGTATGTGATGAAGGTTCGCCTGCTTTGAGGGAGCCTATACTACCTCAAAACGGTCGACGTACTGCGCATGAGGGAAAACTTCGGACCACTATTGAAGCGACATGTACTTGAAAGTCTAAAGGGAGTGAAGAAGACCTGGTATTAGTCCTACAAATAGGTGCGGACTCACTAGGCTACTAGCTGACGATCCCGTACTAAACCTATTACCTCTGCAGAGACAATCATCTACTGTATAGGATATTAGGCACCCTAGATAGTAGAACGAAGCATAGTCGTATTGATCAATGAATAGTAGAGCACAAAAGTCGCGACGCAAGATTTCGTGAGATGTTATTTTCTCAATCGCGTCCACTCGGTAGCCGAGTGTCCTGCCGCTGTCTGTAACAGAATCATTCTCGCCCCGACCGACCAGACCGGGTTTTGAGGCTGTGGTGAGGAGGCCTCAGTCTTCGACTCTTTGCCCTCTCCATGGGCAAGATCCTGCACCCCTCCCTCTTCTCCGACTTCTTCCACCACTAGCAGCACTAGTCACTTCATTTCCAATTTCTTCTTCTCATTCCCTACTCTGCCTCATATCCGCCTCCCACCTCCCTCCTCCCGCCTGCCTGTCCTTCTTCCACTCCGCTTATCTCTCCGTCTCTCCGTCTCTCCCCTCTCCTCGATCATTTGTGGCTGAGCCTGCCCATTCCCTAATCCTCGACCGAATCTCCCTCCGACCCCTTCTCTCCCTACCTAAGCTTCTCCCAGTCTGGGCCTGACGCCACGCTCCAAAGACCCACATTCTCGTCTCCTGTCCCGGCTCGACCTCAAGCTGCCCTCGTGAGGGACTCTGCTCAACCGCCTCGCCATCATCCAACTGCCCCCTCCCTTCCCCTCTCACCACCTCCCTCACGATCTTGCATTCTCCGGAAGTCTTCCCCACTACTTGGGAACGTGAAACCTCTCCACGACCGCCTCTCTGCCTCTGCGATACATTCACCTTCGCCACCTACACGCGCATCTCGCTGGGTCGACCTCTCCGATCGCTTTCGGGTACTGCAATCCATTTTCGGGGAACAATGTGGTTGTCGGGTATCTGGTCATAACTCGCCATTCCCTTTATTGGACTGGAGGATCTCTGTGCGCACAGCGAAGACGCATCAACAGCGCGTCGTCATAAGGAATTGGGCCGTGTTCCTGTCCGACAGCAGACTGTCGCAAGGCGACCATTGCGCTCATCCAACACTATACTGGATTGAGGAACTCCCCCTCCCATCCCAAGGACAGCTTCTGGTACCTCGATTCAACTTGCCAGCGCGAGCCATCGCTTGAGCGTGCCCCCAGAGGACTTGTCACCTCTTCACTCCGCACTTGCTTCCCTAGGGCGTCTGCTGCTGGATCACACGCCGCATGACGGCGCTTCTGACTTCGGCGCCCACGGTCTCCTCGCCCCTCCCTCTCACAGTCGCCACGATAGTCTACGGATGAAGTTCGATTGCGGCCGTGTGTCATGTCATCTCTGCCTCCCACCCAACCTTCGAAGTCGCCGGCCAGTCGAAACCGCAGCTCCTTCCTTGCCAAATTCCGCTCCCCGCTCGGCGGTCGCAATCGCAGCATCACCGACTTCTACATCGACCCTGATGATCCGTGGCGCTCATACTTCCCCGGGGATGTGATCAAAGGGACGGTTGTGGTAACAGTCGTGCGGCCGGTTCGTATCACGCATATTGTGATTTGTCTACATGGATTTGTCAAGGTCTTCAAAAATGCGGTTCCCGCCGGCGAAGCGCCCCCCGACCTGGGATACCTCGGTCCAGGTCGTGGGCGCCGCGGAGCCGAGTACATGGGCAATGGTTTGTCTACCTTATTCGAGGATGAGATTGTCCTCTGTGGCGACGGCCGTCTCAAGGAGGGTATCTATAAATTTCGCTTCGAAATGGGGCTTCCTCCGTACGCGCTGCCTAGCAGTCTCAATGTGCGTCATGAACCTTCCCACTAACTGTCCTGGCTTGTGCGAGTACTGACTTTTGATGTTTCCTCTACCTAAAAGTTTGAGCGTGGTACCATCGGATACGCATTGACGTCGACTCTTACGCGGCCGACGACTATGAATCCCACCATGTCCTGCCGGAGGCGCGTCAATTTCCTGGAAAACATTGACATAGCTCCCTTCCCTGCGCCCAAGGCTCGCGTTGTCACATTGGAGCCGATTTCCAAGCGCACCAAGTCCAAGTCCAAAGTGAAATCAGTCAACTCAGAAGCAACTGCAGCCCCCGATGGCTCGTCGATCGACGTCCCCACCAACGGTGCGGCTGGCTCCGTAGACTCTAGACCACCTTTGAGTCCCTCCCTCAGCAATGTCAGCTCTTCCAGTCGCCCTAGTGAGAGCAGTCAGAGTTTTCAGATCGTGATCGACCGAGGCTCGGCCGCAAGCACAGGAGGCCGCAACAGCGAAGCTCGCAGTGTGGCCCCTTCACTATCTGACAAAACCATTGTTGCCAAAGCCGAGGTTTTGCGCGCAGGCGTGCTACCAGGCGACACGTTGCCTATTAAGGTGACCATCAATCATTGGAAACAGGTGCGCAGTGCGCACGGCATCATCATCACACTCTATCGACAAGGTCGCATTGACATGCACCCTGCGATCCCGATAGGGTCTACGACGAATGGCAAAAAACCTGTTTACGAAGACTGTTACCCCCGCTCACGTACTGGACTCGGGGGTCTGACTCTCGGCACAAGTCGGACGAGCAGTACTTTTCGCAAAGACATGTCGCAGACATTTGCACCGTTGATTGTGGATCCCAGCAATATGACGGCGAATGTCAAAACATCGATTCGCGTACCTGAGGATGCGTTTCCAACTATTACCCGTGTGCCCGGTGCAATGATCAACTTTCGCTACTACGTCGAAATTGTCATCGATCTTCGCGGCAAAATTACTTCTCCAGATCGATTCCTCCCTCGACTCAACATGGTCTCCGGGGGAAGTTCGTTCTCCCCAAGCGGCCAGATCCTTAGCCCGGCAGACGCCAGCGCGAGCGGTATCACGTCCAACTGGAGTGGAAACATCCTCGACACGGACCAGATTCGCCGAGAAAAGGGAGTTGTATCAATGGCCTTTGAGGTTGTCGTAGGGACACGTGACAGCCAGCGCCGTCAAGCTGCTGAGCGAAAGCCGTCCGTGACTGCGGAGTCCACTTGGTCTCGTCAAACTCCTCAGCCGTTCCCGCTTGCGGGCCCCTCTGGAGAGGGAGAAGACGGCTATAATGAAAGCCCCATGGCGACCGCAACTGAAGACTATGGTGCGCCTGAGCAATACGAGTATGACTTTGGATATGAGGGACACTGGCCCGAGTATCCTGAAGAGGCTCCACAGCCTTTTCTGCGTGACGGCTCCATGTCCGCTCTTCCTGGGACGTCAGAGCCCGTGGATGAGAAAACACGATTACGTCGCTATGAAGAAGCTCTATTACCGAGTCAGCCTCCCATTGAGCCCGAAGCTGGGCCATCCAATGTGGAAGTGGCTGAACCCACTGCACCGGTGCTGCCTGATGACGATCATCACTTACATGCATACGAACATCTCTCATCTCCGATGGGTAATGGTGGCCCACATCCGGTTCGGTCTGCCGAATCTTTGCAGACCGTTGTGGTCACGAACGGTGATGGGGCTGGCCCCAGTGAACCCACCGTCCCTGCCGATGACAAGCTGGAATTGGAGCGACAGCGACTACTGCAACATACAAGTGCCCCAAGCGCACCTCTTGCTACGAGTAGTAGTGTCCCAGAAGCTGGCGAGACGGCCTCGGCTCCCACGGCTCCCACGGCTCCCACGGCTCCCGAATTTGACGAAGATGATCAACTGGTGGGTGGAACAGCCCATGCAGATGAATCTTTACCTCGTTATCAGCGATGAGGAAGAAGCAACATCATCTGTCATCGGTGGTGGTGGTTCATTCTTCACATATATAATTTCTGTGTATATTCTGTCGCATCCCAGGAATGCTACCTGGGCGTATTTTTCTAAAACGATACCACTATTCACATATTTGATACCCTTCTTCAACCCTCTTCCATCAAGGCATCCAAATGTCACGAGATGCACGTGGTGCACGTGCTGCACAGCTTCGTACGAAATGCACGATCCATTTAGGCTTATACTTTCCAAAAGCTTCACTTCTTCTGCATCAGCTCTGCGAGTGCACGTTGAACCTGGCATTGAAAATTGCTATCTTAAGAGAATTCAATTGGTGTAACCCCATAATTGAGCTGTCTGGACTCACGACGATTTGAAAGATGGTTATTTCAGCCTCTCCACATCTGACAGCTCCTCAGCCCCAGTTGGGTCCCATTCGGTCCATCTTTCGTCTTATCTCGGAGGCTCGGGCGTACT
Source organism: Penicillium diatomitis (assembly GCF_028827545.1). Classification (NCBI taxonomy): domain Eukaryota; kingdom Fungi; phylum Ascomycota; class Eurotiomycetes; order Eurotiales; family Aspergillaceae; genus Penicillium; species Penicillium diatomitis. The sequence continues at coordinate 74,251 of NW_026623181.1, read as the reverse complement.
TCCTCTTGGCACCGGCTACCCGCTTAGCGATAACCTTTACGGCTCGTCCTTCGCGCCCCCTGTTTTGGCTTCTGATTCTTCTTCTTTGGTCTTCACTTCCTCTTTCACTTGAAGATCGCTTAAACACATCTCTTCCTTGCCAATTTGCTCAGAATGATTTTCAAAAGCGGGTCCTTTGCGACCTTCCTGATCCTGTGCCGTAAGTCACTTCTCACTGCTCAGAAACCGTGGTCTCATATCCCCTCCCCCTCCCCCTCCTCTCGGGTGGCCACTACAGCCTCAACTGGCTTGCAAACGAGTGGGCGCGATGCAGGAATCCGGGGAATATGAGTCCACCCACCCAAAGTCACTCATTGCAATTGGACTGACACGCAGCTCTTCCACAATCCAGCAACCTGCTTTTTCCTGGGCATTATATTCTCCATGTTCCCCTATGATTATCCCATTCTGTGGTCGACCGTCCCTACCCCGGCCTCGCATTATGATTACTTCGAAGCCCACCTTCGGTTCCTGCATGCGTCGCCGCCTCTGATTCCCCGTATCCTGCACATCGTGATCTTCCTCGGCCTCGCCGGCCTGGTCACCAAGCTCTACCGCCCTTCCGAGTCCAACATGCTCTTCGATGGCGCCTCCCTCGTCCTCTACATGTGCGGTGTCACCGTCTACATCGCCAACATCATCAAGGGTCTGCGTCTCGCCTCGGCCGGCCAGTACGGTGCCGCGCTCGCCAACAACCCGGACGACAAGGACCAGATCCTGGGTCGTGAGGACTCACTCAAGGTTATGGCCGCGAGCAATACCATTCTGGCTCTGGTGCTGGTTGGTGTCCTGGTCCTGCAGGCGGGCCAGTGGTATGCAGAGCGCAAGGATGCGCAGGAATCAGAGACCATTGCGGCCGAGGCGGAGGCGGAAGCTACGGCAGCGCAGCACAAGAAGACCGAGGCTGATGCGCCTGCTTCGGCGACGACAACTGGTGCAGCGACGGGTAAGCCCGGTCGTCAGGGAAGTCAGCGCAAGAAGGGCAATTAGTCTGCCGCGGGCGGGGGAATGGGGGGAGCGGGGTCTTGTCGGGGTGGTTGTAGATTGCTCTTTCTCGACCACCTGCTCTTTGCTCTTTGTCTCACTAGCTTTGTTCTTCTTTCCTGCTGTTGTTCGGTATATTTGTCGTCGTGGGGTTGATAAGGGGGTTACGATGGGGACAAGTAGCCAGAAGTTTACTTCTAACCTCTGGCGCGTGCTACGATATCTGGGTATTTGCAGTTTGTAGTGTGAGCCACATATAATGGCAAAAGTTGGTCTTATCTGTGTGCGCAAAAAGCATCTAGAAGTGATTGGGCACGGTAATGACGTCTTGTAAACGTTTATTTATGTACAAATGCGACCTGTTATTGAGCATATGGCACATTGCAAATTGTTCCCGTGCGAATGACATCAACATGAAGGCGCTAGGAAACACAGGGGCACATGAGGTGCTGAATATAAAGGCGAAGACGGTATCAGGTTGGCATGAATACGGCCGATCATTTGTGTGATCGTCTGGCAGAACAGTGATATCAAGCGCTGCCACGTCGCCGAGGGGGGAATCATAGGAAAAGTCATTTAGTAATTCAAACCTGCTTTGTAAACAAAGGTTCGAGTCACGTTTGCAAATATCATGCAAGCGAGAACGGGCTGCGAGGAAGGTCTGGAGAGCGTGGGCTCAGTGCCTTGGCAAATAAGTCGTCGCCGGAGTCACCGCCAGACACTTGTGCGAGGGCAGGCGTCGAGCTGATCGCAGCGAAGCCCGCAAGCTCGCTCGATTGCTGAGCCTCCTGAATGAAGTTTGGCGGGTGGAATGCAACAGGTCTCAGCGAGTCGAGACCGGCTGGACTTGCCTGAAGGTTTGGAGTGGGCGTGAAATTTGTATCTGGGGTGAGCATTGAGTTGGGAGCCCGATTCGATAAACTGCGGAAAGAGCTGAATGAGGACACTGCGACATCAGGCGATTGGGGCGACAGAAGATGCGCGTTGTTGGAATCTGCGGAATTGGTCAGTCTCTCCCACCGGGGCATTGGCAATTAGATCAAGCGCACCATCTTTAGCCGAAAGGTCCTTCTCACTGGTCTGTAGCTTCAGTCCCTTCAATTTATCCATCAGCTTCCTTCCACTGACGGGCGACACTGGTGTGGCAGGCCCAGCAGGGTACACGGATAACGAGTTAGAAGCGTCATGGCTGTTATCGGTTCCATGTGGACTTAGACCAAAGTTGCCTTCGATCCATTCTTTTTCTTGCACAGCCATATGCAGGGCAACTCCCTCGGCATTTGTTGCTGATTCCTCTTGAATCTCCTTCTCCAGCACCCGTAGTCGCTTTTTGGCCCAAATTGTGTGAAGAACGCCCTTCTTGCCCGCAGCGCGGCCCGTTGCACCCAACTCCGGTGGGAAAATAGCAGGAAGCGGATTCAGCTGAAACACGTCACGCTTCGATGACGGCAGAGAGTGTTCATCGTGGGTCTTCGACACGCTAGAAAATTCGTATGCTAAGGTGACAACCGGTGGGATTGTGACATTTGGCGGTAAAAGAAAGTAGAACCGGCGTGTGCTCTCGCTCGGTCTTTCATCAGCTGGAAGAACCGTTGGTTTCCCCGCCCAGGAGACATGCCAGGACCCCTCGGCGGTTGATCGAGTGATGTCGTCGTCCTCCCATTCCACCATTAGGATCTTGGTACCCTCATTTCCCTTTCCTGCCTCAAACTCGAACCGAGCCAGAGCAGTCACCGACAGACTGCCGGCTCTGGGATCGCGAGGTGTATCAAAGTCGGCAAACTCTGTATCTGGCGTGAACGTGGGCGGGGCTTGAGCCATGTCGGAATGCTCGCTCTGAGGCTCATGCAAAGCAGATCAGGACGGAGCAAATTTGGAGGCGCACGGATAAGACACTCCGTCACGCAGAAACTAAATCGGGCTACAGCTGGGCCCTTTGAAAAAGAGACGGGGGTGTAGGATAGGACGGAGATTCTGTCAGGAAAGAGGCCCAGTAAGGTAAGATGCAATTTAGTCCCGTAGGAGAGCGTCTACGTGCGGACGATCTGTTAGAGGCGGGTCTGTCACGGGACAATCGCACTACTACCCACGTATTTGGTAGGCTGATACGCTCAAGCGAGGTTCATTGTCTTTGGATGAAAGACTGTTTCCGCACGTTTAGACAGCCGTTTGAACTTGAGGGACACAGTGCCCCTGACGGGGCACGGGATGCGACGATCGAATGTGGACTCCAAATGCTGCCTTCTTTCCCCCGCCTCTAATTTTAGAAACACATTAGGTGCAGCCCGACCGGCCCAATCTCTGTGTGGATCTGCAGCGGCATGGAGAAGATATCACATCACGTGTCTACTAAAGTGATGACCTGTGAAGTCCGATATAACGCTGAAGTCTTTGTTCATATCCAGTAGTGCTGTCAGGTCGAGGTGCCCATCGATTGAGATCTTTCAATGGCTATGGGATTTAGTGTAAATTCCCAAATTATGTCGCTTGCCCAAATTACATCCACGGCTTCTCGTAGCTGTAGACACCAGATTCTCCTGTCCGCCTGTCAAGGCAGAGATATCGACAAAGGCATTGTATGTGAGCGTATGCAAGGTAGGTAGGTATTCACTTTGGGAACTTATCCGTCTGCTGAAAGTCGTGTACAAACCGTGATTTGATGGTCCCGCGCAGCGCACTAACCTAGTTCCCCATGAGTTAGCGTTGCTTCTTGATTTCAGAATCGAAAATTGAAGCACTGTGAAGTCCGCCAGCCCCGAGGAGCCTCTGTGAGATAATTCCCACAGGGTGAGACTGTACGGTATGGTATGATACAGTTCATGATCATGAATAGGACTAGCAAGAGCCGCCCACGGGCAGAAGGTGCATCAACATCCGGCTGCCGTAGAGATCTTCACGACATGCCAGGGGTCTCATGAACCTTGTCTTGCTTGTCAGAGAGTCATAGAAAGATTGCATCGTATCAACAGTCTGCAGCACATCCGATGTGTGATAGTGCGGCACAATAATGAATAATTTTGTTGCTATTTTTGCATGCTCATGGCTTAAAGCCTGCAGACGGGGTACGATCCTAAGGTTGACGACGAGCTTAGCCAAGTGCCTTGAGTGGCGATGAGCAACCCCGGATCTCAAAGTTTCTGAAGTCTTTCAGCACGAAGAACGTATAATAGACTGATCTCGATCTGAAGAGTACCCACCCGTGGAAGCTCGGCGCTCGATATTTACTAAGTAAAGTAACTGCAACGAATAGAAAGTCCATAGTGTCGAGATGGCGCGAGTGATAGAGTATGGATGTCCAGTTTGGTTTCAAATGACCTATCGAGCCTCTCAGAGAGTGGCCTCGACTCCGGAAGTGTCACAGTAGATGATAAAAATAAGTGGAAAGGCTCCTTGTTTGCACTTAATCGTCAATTCTTCATGCAGTCTATTCTTGGATTTCACAGGCTGCTCCTCGAGACTGCGCATGAAAACCAATTGGCGATCTCTTCACTGCTGGATCAGAGCAAGTTCAGAATATTACTGCCGTGCACCTGTCTCCTAGATGGTCAATGTGATTGATAGGTTCCAATTGCAGTGGGTCGTGGAGGATGCCACACAATACACCACGTCCGGGGAATTCATGCGGTAGATTCAACCGCGCGGCAGAAGAAAACGATGGGTGGTATATCTTTTGTACTTGCAGAGTATCTGGCGAGAAAATATTATTCAAATAGGTAGAATCTGAACATGATTTATAATATGGGCTCATGTAGAGGACATTAAAAGGATCAGCCTGTTGGCAGTGGGCTCCATAGAGAGAGAGTATTGATGATCTGGGGCCCTGTAGATAGCACACCCTCGAGCTATATTAGATAAATCTATTTGATTTTGAAATCTTAGATAGTATTGTTGTGCAGCGACAAGTGCTAAACCCAAAAATAACATTCTAGCTGCGAGATACCTTGACTCATTTCCAAGTTTCTATTTTTACACAGAGGCGGTCGGCGCCACTAGGTAGTTCAATGTCATTTGAAGAGTGCCGAGAATACCCAGCTATTATGATCAGACTGTCAGATCACTACCGATCCAGCCGTCATCAAAGCGGAGGGTTGCTAAAGCGTGATCCAAAACGCACGGTGCCTTCAGAGAAGGGCGGCTATTCGCCTCTCATGATTGGCTAGAATATAATGGGATGCAGATCCAGTTCTGAAAGAGGCCATGTCAGAGTTCTTCACAGTTCACACTACTGCACATTACAGACGATGCAGTCCACGACGTATCAGGTCATGACTGTTCTGAGATGCGGTCTACGTACCAAATTACTGCTTTGTCCTCGTTCGCAGGTACCCATTACGACCTTATGCTATACCACTGATCAATGTTTGAGATGCCCTGATCAATACGTCAGCATACAGAATGGTGTATGTAGTCTTGATGAAGTATTGAGAATTATGTCCGCCGGAGCATGTGCATCTAAATATCATCAATTCCTGATGCGGTTCAGACAGAGCGTGTGGGAGTTTCAATCTTCAATCTACATACAACAAAGCACCCTACTAATGTCTCCACCATCTGTAAGTACTAGCTACTAACTAGGTCTCCCTAGTAGAATCAGGTGAAGTATAATTAGCAAATCATGGTTAATGTTAGGCACTCCCCACTCTCCGCTAGTCTCTAAGTGGGATCGCGCCGGCGCTTACAGAAGCACAGAATTTTTAGGTCCATTACCTACTAGTTACCTAAATTCCTACAGCGAAGACATCGTACCACAAAACCATATCTATGATCACACACAGAGTCTCTGTCTTCTCTCTGAATGGCTGTCCTATCCAGGGCTCGTCACCTCAGACATCCGTCCGCAGTATATCTAACTGGTCGCAACAACGAGGGGCCCTTAATGATTAAGTTTGCTCGTAACTTCTAAGAATGCATGGGTGATTGTACATAGAATACTATGTCTTGGGGGGGGGGGCGGTAACGAAAAGTCCCGTAATTTAATATGCCATCACGTACACTGTTGACAACTTGACTGTACAATGTACATTATATTTTGTACTTTGTATAATAGAGGGATTATTATTTGCAGATAAAGCGTGTATATATGTTATAGTCAGATGATAATTTCAATAAGGTTACAGTACCTACTACATAATACCTATAGACAGTTAGACACTCATGAGTCATGACTCAGTATTGTACAATTGGATCTAGTCATACACTAGGTATCTGGTAAACAATATATAATACTTACTCTGAAAACGTATCATCAGATCCTCTAAAAACGTGCTTCTCGTCATAGCGAGTAGAACTCGCCCTACATCAATATTGCGCAAGACATTGAACTGCAGCTCACATATCTCTCAGGAAGCCCTATTAAGTAATCTAGTCCTACTATTCAGAATCGATAGCCGGCTAAGCAAGTCTACATAAGTACGTAAAGGATTAGGAAGTAAGTAGTAAAGTACTATGAGTATGATAATGGAACCCGTGATTACGCTCAGTATTAACATAAAGCTCTAATGGTTTTGATACAGTGCTATACTGTCTGCGGTGTCGCGTAGCATCCTAAGGTACGGCTCCTTCATGGCCATACTGAGATAATCACTTTGAAATGGCCAAACTTCAGTATGTTCAATAATCAATACTAAGCTCCTGAAATATAGTCTCATCTCAATTCAACGAAGCATATAACAGCGAATCAGCGATGTTTGGTTAAAGATGTCCTTGGCCTTTGGGCTACAGTCAAGTGGCTCCCAAAAATATTAACGCCGTATTACACTACTCGAGCCACTTGAGCACTCTGCCAAATGAGCTCATCTAACAAGCAATATGCCTCTTGCACCACTCACTCCTTGTAACTGTATGCAGAACTCGGATTAACTACTGTACTCGGTGTAAGATACAGCATAGTGGCCCAAGGAAGCGACCCAGGCTAACCAACACTTTCGAGTCATGTAAGAGAGATTGCCAGGTCCCTTTATCTTGGCCCAAGGGCTGTGTAGCGGCAAAAACACGAATGCCCAGCAGTATAGTCGCAAAATGGCCGTTCAAAACCTGACACAAAGCATTGGGGCATGACTATGTATGGAATGTCAGATTGTGGCTTGAAAGTCATTTGGTATCGCAGAGTGAACCGCATAGGTAGGTAGTACTAAATACACACAAGGCCCATTCAGGCACGTTAAAGAAAATGAAAGGAGGACACGGATGTCAATCTTCGCACACCGCGTACACAGTGTACGCCGTATTAATCGTGCAAACAGGTCCAAAATGTCAGCCCCGCAACCCCAGGCGGCGGGGAGACAGCGATGAGCCTCAAACTTTTGAAAGCGACCACGAGTCTTGGAACGAGGCTTCGCTGATAGTACCCTTTCCGAAGCTGGAAACTTTTGGAATTGCCGAAAACTTACCGCTAAAGTTGAGTAATCCTGTATACCGAATATCATTGAGTTAGAGCCTCTTTGACGGTAGCGCTAGCGGCTCTAACGAGCCCCATATAGGGCTTTGGGATCGTTGGCTTACTTGTTGGTTCCTTGCCGATGCTGATTGAGCACCAGATGATGCAGTAGGCACGTGGTAAGGACTATTGTCCTAGCTGCAAACTTTTAGGTACTACCGATACCTAAATCACCAGATCAGGCGTTCTGTTGTCAACATGGCTGAGAAGTGTCTGGATTGAGCGACGCCAACACTTAAATTGGAGCTCCGAAAAATCCAGTTTCTCGAGGGATAGCGTTGTTTGCTTCCATAGCCTTGCAATTAGACTTTGGGTAAAGATATTGACTTAATACAGAAAGGCAGCGAGGTCCCTCTATGGGACCTTCTCGCATGGTTATAGCTGATTTGTAGCTGGTGGCTCTACAATAAGTTTGATGAACCGAGGGCGCGAGCCGCGAGTGACTGGAGTTGGTTCGCCAAGCAATTGAACTGAATTAATTTCCTGAATCTCCGGATCCCACCATTTAGATTTGATCTTCAAAAGTACATGCATGTGAAAAGAGACAGCCAAAAAGAAAACCAGATGCACTAGACTCCAAACACCACGCGCCCTTATCGTTTCCGTCACGATATTGGCTGCGATACCAGGACAACTCCTCCAGACAGTGAGGAGATCTGTCAATATGCAAGCGACGGTCTTCGGGGAAAACCCTCATCGGCCAAGGTAGGCGATCGGACAAAAATAGCAACTTTGAGGAATAAGCGATCAGGACTCCTTGCAATCCTGGGTTCTGCGGCGCTTGCCCTTCGGGGGAGGCTCCAAGGGTGTACGCTTGTACGTGACCGTGCGAGTCACAACTTGTCTGACACTGACAGCTTTAGCGCTGGTCGCACTCCTGGGGGTGGCGCTCCGCGGCGTCTCAAAGTATCGCATTTTCCAAGTTGAGGGCGAGAATGGGGAGCGTAGAATGGTCGCACTCCTGGGCGTCGCACTAAGGGGCGTAGCAGTCCGCGGTAAATCTTTCAAAGATGTCTTGATTGCGTGTGGAATTCGCAGGCGTCGAAGCGCATGTGGGGACTTTGGAGATTTTGTCGTGCATGGAGAGACTGGAGGAAGTGAGAACGCTGGAGATTTCAGAGTGGCGCCGGACGAAAAGGCCGGAGTCGTCGCCGAACAAGGCTGTGAGGCTTGCAGAGGAACTTCCTTGTCAAACATGAATCTCGAATGACTTCCATCAGAGCTCAGTGGACTGGCATATGCAGGCGAGAGGGCCTCGAGGAACTTTTTATACGCATCGGGTGTGGGGATGGAGCTATCGCCACTGTCCTCACGTTTGATGTCGATACAACAAGATTTTGGGTCGTCTTGGATCTCGGAGGGGAATGTGAAAGACTTTGGTGTCTTCAGTGGAGGCAGTTCTGGCTTTTGAGACGGCATGATGCAGCAAAATCTCGATCGATCGAGAATTTTTATCAAAGACTTCTTTGACAAGTATGTGGGAACAGAAAGGGTATTTGAAGGTGGGGTTGCTTGATTGCAAAGGCAGTTGGTATTGAGCTTGATAGGCAGCAGACTTTCAGAAAAGCCTGGGCCACAAGGAGGGACAACAAGTATCGAGTCTGTGGTGGAGTTGTAAGGATGGGAAAAATTAGAAATGAAATTGATAGACACGCGGCAGAGAGGGACAAATAATAAATCTCACCAGCGAAAGGCTCAGGAGACCAGGGCAGCTGAGCGCCAGAAGATCTTCTGCGTGGGCGGAGTGGATTGCAGATGGTGAAACGAGAGGGATTGTACAATGTACAGTTCGATGTCGTCAATACCGTACCAGACGGTAAGAAACAAGCCAGACAATACTATACAGTATTGAAACGAACTGCTTGAATTTCTGTATTTTCGGGGCGGCCCCATGATTAGTCCTCTGCTTTGGCCCCTTGGAAGCGCAGCCCGACTCACTCTCAATGGCGGTGCTGGGGCTTTGCACCTCAAAGTCCGGAAATGAATTTCACGGTCAGGATTCTTTGAAGTGGCGAAGACTTCGGATGGCCCCCCAGATCTCGTAAGTTGACAATTAGCGGCCAGCGCTGGACACAATTAAAACAATATTACTGCCGAGGGAACGTAAAAAAGAATAAAAAGAACGGGAGTGCCCACGACGAAAGCCTCAGAGAAGCCCAACAGTAGCAAGGATTGAAGGGCAAAATGGAATTGAGGTGAAGCCGATCTTCTCGGGTTGGTCGATGGCAGGAGCTCTATTATACATAGTGACCTCTCTCTAACTTGCCGCCGTGAGCTCAAGAACTCCCGTCCCAGACATAATTCAAACTGTCGCGCGCGTTCTCGTTCATATGGCGTCAAGTCCCTGTCATCCAGGTAGTCAGCCGCTCCAGCACTAGGCGGCTAGGTCACTACGCCAACAGAGCGACAAGGTAGCAGTGTGGACCGTGATTTGCGAATGTGAAAGCGCGTGGTCGAAAATAGTGACCTTCGTCTGATTTGACACTTAGCTGCGAGTGCTCCGGCTGTAGGACCGTGCTTTCTCTTCGAAACCGCTTAATCAATGACAGATCCCAGAGGTCACTACCTCCTTCAAAGATCTAACCTGTCTCTATCTATTCTGGCGCGATAGAGGTGTATAGTTTCATTTGACGCTTGATATACTGTCAATCTTCCGGACATCGTCGCATTACATGTCAAATGCTGTCTCCATCCCGCCCAACCTTCGGCAGCTCTGCGACGAATATCCCCCCCCCCCCCCCCCCCCCCCCCGGAAACTCAATACTTGTTCTAATTTCGAGCCCAACACACTTCTAACCTGCCGAACATTCTCACCGGCGCTTTTTTCACACACTGACCATATATACTAGCCAAGCAAGACAGACGTGGATGTTGGACCGATAAATGCAGGCGTATGGACGTAGGCGTGTAATTTTCGGCGGGCCTTACTTAAACTAACAGTCTCAACAATATGGACCCCGCCACCTAGCTGTTCGACTGCAGTTTAGAGCCCAAAGCAGACTGAGGGCAGGGTTCCAGTTACGACTTGATTGACAATGACCTTCGAAGTTTAACATAAAAGAGCTTGACATGATTCCTTACCAGATAAACCAAATCCAAATAGCGACAACTACTCAGGTGGCTTTCTCGTGCCTACAGAAAGAATATGCTCGTTAGTAATTGTCACGGTTGGCTTTTATCAGAACCACGGCTTCTAGTTCTGTAACTGCTTCCATTCTAGGCCACTGAATTCATTCCAGAAATTTGGGGAGGTCGCTTACAATGCTCATAGGTACCTATAGAGCAGCGATAGGCTGAGGGCACCTTACCTGATATTGTCCTCCACAGATGTGAATAGACAACAAATCTGTACTTCAGAACAGAGAAGAAATAATCAATTGATTCACAAGAGACGTGGCTAATACATAAGGGGGGTATCTATGGAAGTGAAATGCGGACATCACAAGTTGCTAAGTTCAGATCAGATCAGGAGGTGACGCCAACCGTTACGATTCATAACATCTCTCCAGTGAAGCTGCTGCTTCTTGAGCTCTCGCATGGTTGGAGACAGAAGAGGCGGTGATGATCGCGTGTCGATTGTAGTGCCGTGATTGTCGTAGGCAACTTGCGTTGTCTGATCCTGCTGACTTGAACTGATCTCAATGCAGTCATCTGTGAGCCGCCAGTACTCATTTAAGAGTTGGCACATGCGACCAAAGCTACCAAGTTCTGCAAACTCCTCCATGGCCAACATTCGCTCAGTCAATGCCTGGCGGAAGGAGCTTGACGGAGTTGAGTGAGCACCCGCAATGAGCAAAGGCCAGACCAGGGAGCGATCGAAGCCACCAGGTCCGGTGGGGATGAACGCCAAAGTGTCGGTTATGGAGTCGATTAAGTTACAGATGCTCGAATGCGCCCGACTTGTTCCAGGAATGAGACTGCAAAGGTAAACCCGTGCGGCCAGACGGAATAGCGTTGTGATGTTTTTGGTGAGAACGTCTGGCCTGATAGCGCCCGTCGCTGTACAGTACGGACTCTCTAGTGTGGGGTCGGCGGGCTCGGTGTACTCCAGCTGGTTCCCAAGAGCGGAAACATGTGTACACACGGTCATTGCGTCTATACGGCCCTCGTTCTTCAAGGATTCCAAACAAGCAATTTCTGAGATGAGATACATCACACGGTCATCGCAGCCCATGAGCTCACGAAGGCCGGATGACGAACCGCCCAGATGTTTGTTGCGGTAGGAATGGGCAAATTGCGGAGTCTTTCCAAGCATTGTTGATCCAAGAATATCGATCCAGGCTGTTAGAGACATACTGAAAGGGGGAAGCACGTAACCATTTGCGCATGGAACCATCGTGTTTGTCAGGTCGAGTTTAGTCACCAAGTTGGAGACCGCTTGGAAATGATCGTTCCACGGAATATCGGGGAGATGGTCCTCCGGAGAACCAACTGAGCAGTGGAAGAAAATCATCGCAAGAGTCGCATCCAGGATCTGATCATGATCGGTGTCATTGCTCAGGGCTTGGCAGAGCTGGGAGATTGCCTCATAACGGTGTCGCATGATATCATGGTCGATTTGTTCCCCGCCAAGACCAGTCGTCGTCTTGAGGTGAATTGCAGCCACGCTGAGACAACAATGAAAGTAGGATTTGTTCGTCTCTAAAGATTTCAAGACCGACTGGGCACGAGTCGAGCCTTGCTGGTGAGCTTCGAGGACGGGAAAAATCATGCGAAGAACGTTCTCCACAAAGTGATTCAGCAACGGCCGATCATGATCTGCGACTGGAATGTCGGCAGTCAAAGAAGCATAAGACTGCCCAGAGCTTTCGCCGGACAGACTTCCGTTCATCAACCCATAGCCATGGTCACCGATGTGCATCTCTTCTTGGAACCAATCCTCGGCTGGGAAAGTCGGGAGTGTGGAGTGAAGCTGTGGCGGGCCCATGGCACTGAAGGTGGAGATTGAAGAGTCGTGCCGTAGGGGAACATTGTTCACGAAAGTTTGGCGCTCAGTCTTGATATCAACTTCATAAGGAGTGTAATAATGGGCGTATGAGATGGGCACGAAGCCTGGGGTCGCGAAATGAAGACCGAAAGATTCACATCCATCGATAATTGGCTGATTGAAGTCCGTTTCTCCGGGACCTGGTGATGAGAGGGATATATGACTATGTGGAAGTCCATCTGCTGGTTCGTCAGTATCTGGGTGAGCGGGACCCAAGGGTGAGTTTCGAATATAAAATACCTGGTCGCGTTCCACTTCGTTCAAGAGATTTTGTCTGTTTTATCTTGTTCTTGATACGTTCTTTTTGAATTCGTCGTTGCTCCGGATTGCCCCACCACATTGGCCGCTTATATTCGCATTTCACCGATAGGTTTGTGCATGCCTTGCAGGATGGGTGGCCCTCATCGCACTTCTTTCTGCGGAGACGACAAGTAAAGCAACCTTGATTGACATCAGCATCATGGTCACTCATCATCACCCTCAGACAACAGACAACAGATAACCTACCAGAGCGAGACCTCTTGTGCATCTTCGAGCCAGACTTTTCCTGAGCGCTTCCACTGTCGCTACCCGTTGAAGGCATATCAGAGAGATTCACACTTGAAGACTTTCTCGAAGAAGCGGCAGCAATCGATTTTTGGGTCGGCATCTTCGAATGATTGAAGATTGAATTAGAGGTCGAAAATGAAAGTGTAAGTAGCCAGTCAATGACCAGATGCAGAAAATGCTCGACAACGAAGAATGATGATGCGGCCCAGCCAACACAATAGAGAACACTCAGTAAAATGGAGGACCAGCCACCGTGATTTCTTTTCTGGGAGTTTGAGACGAGAAGCAAAGCTGGACCGGCAGCTTCACAGATCTATTAGGTACAATGAGTGTGAGAACGAAGGATGAGGATAGAAAGTTCACAGTGGCCGCATGGAAGATCTTTATCTGGAGTTCACAGAAACCACTTGAGTTAAGCCGACTGCGCGATCAGCAATCCCGCGGGTTGTGATTCTATTTTTGCAAGCAGTGGAAGACCAGTCTCGTGCGAGTCAATTAGGCATACAGATGTTGGACAGGGACCACGCTTGAATAGCGAATCAGCTTCCCAGTGTCGGTCAATCATTCATAATTGTCACTAATTTTGGTACCGGAAATAGGTCGACAGGACGAAAAAGGAATAAGAGCAAATCTTTGTCAAGGCTAATATCAACGATCGGTATATGCAGGTTGCGGGGTTGCTGTCATGACTAGACTTTCGTGGTGTGGTAGGATGCAAATTGAGTGGGTCTCATCACATCACAGCATGCACGCTCTAGACCACTTCAAGGTAGATCACTCAATCTTGCGTCCATAAGCAAATCGTGTGGTAGAACCGCTACCTCCCACTGTCAAGCTGGATCGTGATAGGTGCACGACGAAATTATAAGTCCCCTCTTGTTATGACGGACTTTGAAGTCGCTCATTGTCACGACTGGTCGCGTTCAGATGACTCTGAGCTGGGGAAAAAAAAACCCTTACTAAAAAGACCCAGCAAATACCGGTAGACGCTTCCAGTCAATCTATTACCTGATGAAGACCTATTGAGTTATACGCACGGTAGGGTGAAATCGGGAATTTAGTGAGACATCAATTGGCATATTCGTGTTGCCATGCACGGATTCTGCTAGGTAGTTGTTGCTCAAGGGCGGATTTTGAGTGGGTGACTGCATCTTGTAAGGGCTAGTCCTAGCGCCTACCAGGGAACCCAAAATGAATCTGTTGCCTTGGCCAAAACGGAAATACTGGTCTCCAAATCGCCAATCATGAATCTCCTCACTCAGAAAACGGAGGATCTGCTGAGCGAAGAAAAGCGGGTTGAGAGTGTGATGGGCTAGCAACTGTAGAATGCCAAGCTTCTGTTGTAAAGGTTTGATTTGCCTACCGTTTCGAAGCCACCGTCCACACTAGCTTCTGGAGTCATTATGCCTCTGTAGTTCGAAGCCGGTTCTGAGCCAATGACATGAGGCGGCTGAGGCGCACTGTTGCGCCAAGCTATGCGCTCGGACATTCGTCTAGCTTCCATGTCCGGCGACTGAGGTCCACCCGATCATCGGCTGATTTGAGCATAATCCCCCCTAATTAGTAATGATTAAGCGCCTGTTTTTTCGCAGGCGTGTTTGCTATTAATACGATATTTCAAGGTCACAAGGACTCGAAATAGAATGATTTGCCTAGATTTTCCCAAATTAGCATCACTTTGGATCATGTTACCCTGAATCATCCCGCTTTTTCGACGAGGCCGTGACTGGCTGACAGCACCCGATCACACACTTCAGCCCGTTCTGAGAAACCTGAGTATAGACTAATCAATGGTACCGAAGCTCACCTGGAATGAGGCACTACACCAAGCTTTTCTGATTGACACCACTACCGGACTACTGAGACTGAAATCGTTCAACTTGTAATTTCATACAAATGGTAGAGTTTGGTAGTAGCTGATGCGCATTGATGGTCCCTCTGGTCTTGGACACTCGTCTCATTGATGATTTGGCTGATTTTTGAACGCAAAGATACCCACACCGACATACTTTCTGCTACTTTGAGTGATGTAACATTGCTTACAATGGTCCAGCTACATACCTTGCATTCTACTGTAACTACAGAAAGCCTTTTACTAGTCGATGTGATTTGATAGAAGGGAGAGGAAGGGTTCCTAGACGTCTGCACTTCGCCAGAAGCTACTCTACACAGTCATCCTCGTATAGTGGTGCTTCATGTGCGTGCACCGGTTAACTCACATCTCATGAGAAGTAAAATGGTATATTCAACATCAGTCCCCTGGTCACGTTTTATGAGAATGGCCACAATGATACAATGGAAGGCTTGGCCGAGATTGTGCGGCCGATGGAATACGCTAGATACTGATGAATGCCGTAAGAGTAGGACTGTCGAATCCAGTCGGTGTGTAGTTGTATACATTCTTAGGCAACATGGTTCTCGTGGTATCAATCATTGCGGGAGCCTACCTGTCAAAAGTTTTCATTTATACACTGGATGAATGGTCTCGGACGCAGCTCCTCCCAGTTGCAAGTTCCAGAGCGTTTCCAGATCTTAGTTAGCATTCCATCTACCTTCTAAATATCTACACACCATTGGCTGACCTTGAACACTGTTGTGAGAGTATCGTACTAATTGGTTCTCGAACCCAGACTCGTGCGAACATCTGGGCCGTGGTTTCTGGAGAGCTTAAAGCAACCGAAGAATCCTTGACTGTCCACACAGACGTCCACTGCAGCTGCAGCAGACATTTGGGCTGGGGCTGCAGGAGCATCACATTTCTTCCGAAGCACAATAGCCCGGCTGATCGACCCGTTTCACCCGTCCATCCAAGAACAAGAACAAGTTTGTCTTGATGGTCTACTACTACTATTATATGTGCAAATGAGACGTATATTGAGAAATATATTGACCTGTCAAATGGCATATCTCCGCTCGCGGCGGAAGAAAGCCCGGCGTGGACCGTCGGCTGCTGATGCACCCAACTATTTATTCGTCCTTTTCCAGAGATTGTACCCGATAGCGCCACCAATCCCATAAGATGACCTGGCTCATTGAGAGCTAGATGTGATATTCGTTCAGTCGCAAGATTTTTGTGATGAAAAGAATCATTTGGAGGATAGTTCAAATCTCCTCCATGTGACCTGGGAAGCTTCGGTCGGGTCTGTTCGCGTGCTATCGGAGTGAAGCCAACTCAGGTCCACAGGCACCGAAAGTGGTGCGTGTCACATGAACAGACCATCCCGTCGAAAGTGCGCTGCAGCAGCACATGGCCATCCAGTAACATGCATCATTCGCAACGGGTCGGCGAGGCATCACTCTCGAGCCAATTGTTTACGGAAGGTCATAGTGCAGTTCAAATGTGCTGCAGTGTGATAGGCGTTGGGCCGTCAGATCCTATTTGGGGTGACGGTCGTTGCGGCGAGGGACTGAGAGGTTGGGGCATGTGCGGCACTGCAGAGTGCAGTGCAATAGGTGTGGGTTCGGGAGTCGGGAGTCGGGACAGATGATGAGATGAGAGTGGGATGGAGCGTCGAATTGTCTACAAGGGTAATGACCGCCAATCTACTTTTGAATCTACCTGACTAAGATCGACCCACAGTCTGCTCGTGAATGCAAGAGGCTGGGTTCGCGCAGGGTGCCTATCTTACCTTGCCCAGCATGCCTCGCTGTGAAGTATGAACGCCCGCGCGGCCCCTCTTCAGAATAAGCGAACGGAAACAGACGACATCCATTCGATACTGCATCCTCCAGTTCTTGCACCATGAGCAGGGTCATTTAGGACCTCGACCTTCTCTAACCAAGGAGGAGCGAGCGACGGTCAATTTATAACCGATCATTTGAAACTATGTACGCGCTCATATCACCTCCGAATCGCCCTTCACCTGTCGCAATGTGCCAAGGAAATCGTCACGGCAGTAGCGTCGTGCAGGTGGCCTATCACCAACCTCCGTCACCCGCTCCTTCGATTGCCTCATGCATGATCTAAATTCAAATGCACACCTGTGCATCCAACGAGGACCTATAATGCCAAAAATACCAGGCCTAATCCTGGTTCGAGTATACTTTCACCTCCTTCCCCGTGTTCCAAGTTGGCGTGCCGACAGCCAGGCACACCACAGCAACCCCTAGCAGTCTGATTTGCCGCCGACCCAAGGACCGTTCGACGCCCAAGCTGCAATCGCAATTCGTCAAACCCGGCCAGTCGCCCAGGTTCCTCGTGTGAAATGTGAGAGAGTCGCTTGCCAGCCCCACAAGGGGACCGCCCAGCAATCGATAGCCTTTTTACATAAACTGTTGAGAACCCGCTCTTTCCTTTCTGGATCATGTTTACAATACCACCTCGTGCATGAACCTATATCACTGACCTTCACGGTATTGCTCGCACCGACTCTGAGGCTCCGAGCTTGGCCTGCGATCATCTTAAAGAGCTTGATAAGAAGAAATTTCTCAGGAGTTTTCTCGCGCAATACTGGTTGGCCACTTGGCCACTGCTATGGCAAAATGGTATGTTTTGTATCTAGCGTGATCAGGAGACGAAGCTGATCCGGTCAGGAGGCACAATATGACTACGACAATCTCATGAGCTACATGATGATTCCTCGCAAGGAGGAGCCTTTGCCGCTTTTCCCACCGAGGAAAATGTATAATCGCCCTGCCTCCCAGGCAACAGAAATTTTCGAAGATGAAGATTGCTTCGACGAGTCTCCCATGCAGAGCGTGGCCTCAGTAAGTTCAGTTTGCCAATCGAGAATTGGCAATACAAGATGCTAACCAAAGAACCCACAGTTCGGAACTGGCACTCTATCTTCTGCCTCTACATCAGACCACGTAGTCACTCCAGAGTCCACAGGCTTGACCGCATTCGACTTTCACATTGATGACAAGCACGTGCGAGGCCCATCTGGCCCGCATCTTTTCAGGGACTCGATGGCCTCAGATCACAAGTCGGCGTTGGAAGTAAACCTTTTTCTCCAAGAGGAACCTGCCCGTACAACTGCGAGCTTCCACCACCGCGTCTCTGTGGCTGATTCCAGTCGCAAAGATACGCCAGTGCCTAATTTGCTCACGGAATATCCTGAGACAGAGTACAATACTGCCACTGTCAACCGGGCATCCACAACCTCCAATGACACAGTCTCAGATTGGTCGCCCCAGGACGTTGTCACTTGGTTGCGCAGTGTTGGATTTGAAGAGGACGTCATTCAAAAGTTCTACTGGAATGATATCTCTGGATCAATTTTGCTGGAGCTTCAGGCCGAGGATCTCAAAGAGCTCGAAATCACTTCTTTTGGAAAACGTCGCCGCCTCATGTCCTCTATCCAAACCCTCCGAGACAATGTTGCGCTGAGCGCCAGCTCTGGAACCTCTCTGATGTCATCAAGCATCTCAAGCACTCAGCCATCCACGGCTCGCACTTCAACCAATCTATCTAGTAGTGTTCACCAGCAGTGCTACACTACCGACAGAGATAGCTCGAGTGGCAGTCTAACCGGCAGACATCAACGTGGCATCTTGGATGCCGACCTCAAGCCCGGAGATTCTGTGTCTATCGTTGCGATCGAGCAACTCCTACCAAAAGCGCACAAATGCTCGAAGGGTGAAGGATGCCGTAAGTGGCAAAAGCAGCAAGCCAAGTTGGCCCGACTAGCACATGACTTACCCATTGACTCCCTTGGTGGTCGTGCCATTGTTGCTGGGGATCCTGGTAATCCCAAGACAGCACCCAATCTTCTCAAATCTCCCAGGTCTGAGATCACACCTTCCTTGGCAGCTTCATCCGATGCTATGGGCTACAATCATTCCTCGGCATACAAGTTGTCACAGGAAAAATTGAAAGCCGTACAACCTCGAGACCCCCAAGAAAATGTGCGAAACTATTTGAACTTTCAAAGCCTTGACAAGCTGCAGACCGTCAACGCGCCCCCAAGTCCACCAAGGGATTTCATGTCGCCTCCGGCTTGTGAATCCCCGGATTCGGCGAAGGTCACGCCTACTCTCGCAGAAAATCTCCGTCACCTTCCAAGGTTACAGATACCAAGCCTTCACAAATCTGACGTTTCTTCGTATACCGGTGGACTTTCTGCGCAGAGAACAGTCACCCCCTCTATTTTATCGCGCAGGGATCAGTTCACCTCCGATGATATGACTGCCATTCCTCACAGTCGAAATGGGCCGGCACACGGTGCGACCATGTCTCCGGGCGACCTCTACAGATTGGATCCTTGCTATAGACAAGATACACCCATGTCTGATACTGACGCGCC
This sequence comes from Penicillium diatomitis, assembly GCF_028827545.1. Taxonomy (NCBI): domain Eukaryota; kingdom Fungi; phylum Ascomycota; class Eurotiomycetes; order Eurotiales; family Aspergillaceae; genus Penicillium; species Penicillium diatomitis. The sequence goes on along the minus strand of NW_026623181.1, from coordinate 55,011 downwards.
CGTAACTGCGTTGCCCATTGGGCCAGTGGCACGAGAAGATTCCCAATCTGTGCCGCCCAATATGAGATTTGGAAACGAAGGATTTCGCATGATTGAACCTCTCGCGCGCTCATCGTCAAGTATGGGTAATCACCATACACGTAGACCTTCAGCGCAACTAGTTGTGCCGCTCCGCGCACTGCCGGAGGGCCGAGCGTTGAGACCTATTGAGACGCCTGAGGATTTACAACGCACGCCGCGAGCCCCCAGCTGCCGAAAGAATAGCCAGACGTCCGTTGGTTTGCGGGACCACGAAGCAGTGACCCATTGCGGGTGGATGAAAAAACGCAAGACAACTCGGCTACTACGACATGAGTGGCAAGACCACCACTTCACTCTGAAAGGAACTCAGCTGGCAATGCATGATGACGAAGAGTCTGCCCATCGAAACTCCAAGGCTTTGCAGTACATCGACGTTGATGACTATGCTGTTGCCTGTTCATCTCTTGCTTCTAGCTCCAAACTGAGTGCGGCCTTCAAGAAGACTGTCCTGAAGCGCCGGGATAACGCGGAAGACAACTCGGCCTTTGCGTTTTCCTTAATTCCTGCACCAAACAATGGCGGCGGGCTCATCGACCGCAAGGCCATGTTGCTGAACGGTGGCAAATCCCATCACTTTGCAGTCAACACGCGGGACGAACGAATTGAATGGATGCGGGAGGTTATGCTGGCCAAAACCACCAAGCGCGCCCTTCAAGGTGGGAACACCATCAACATCAATGGAAATAATATGATTTGATGCGTGACCTATCTTTACAGTCGTCCATGACATGACTTGCCTTTCTGGTTCCTGCACACAATCCTTTCAAATTCCTCTGTCTTCAGCTCTGTTTTACCATTACAGATACCCCTCATTGAACGATCATGACAAGGCTTTCCCATTTCTCTGATTCTGAACTTGCTAATACTGGAATTCTTTCTGCATCCGATGACTGCTTCTAGCAAAGTTCTACTGGTTTGCTTGACGACATTGCTGCCTCCTTGGCTTTCTTGTACGTGAAGAGCTTCTCGATGTAGACGAAATGGTTCACACCTGCCATAAACAATTAACGTCTTTCCTTGAAAATGCCGAAATTAACTTTCATTCCATCATTGGTGTAGTCGCTACCGGGTGCCATGCATTATACACATTGATCTCTTGAATGTAACGACTTCTCCGCCTTGACTTGAGGTACAGTGGGCGCTAGAATACAAAAACTTCCACTTGCTATTTAATACACGCGAAAAGCAGCATTACTGTTGTGGTAAATGTGTAGACACTGGTCACTGGTCACTGGTCTGTGCTGCGGTTCGTATCGCTAGTCACTTCAACCGCTCAGTGAAAATCCAGAGAAACTTGCAAGAGTGCCGCAGTTTCAAGATTCTGGCGCACTGATAGTTCTACTTTGAGCAGTGCCACGCACGCCAGTCACATGCCTTCGGCAATCTTATCACAACGTGGCGGCTACAGCGAAGATGTGAATGGACGGTCAGATCATAAGCCAAGTGGACGGGCACCACCTCTCTTGGAACCATCACACACGCTCGTGTGCTGGTGTTTTTCCACCGCACATCATGGGCATGAACGAATTGCCTTCAAGATCTCGTGATGAACTCCGCTGTGTTCCAACTCATGAACTCTCTGTTGATATGAGGGGTTCGAGAACCGTTTCATCTAGCGCTTTGGATCCAACAGCCCGCTGGTCACACTTGATGCTGAGGCTCGTTGCAGGCCCGAATTGAATGCTGCACTCGTATTGAATGACGCTCCATGAACTGTCCCCAGTGCTTCAATAGGCGCCTCTAAAGCGTTTGCGGACTAGCATGAGATTGGCTTGCGAAGTCGCTGTTTCGTCTTCTGATCATTTACCTCGTGGCTTTCCCCTACTTCTTAGCCGATGAATGGACAAAATATCACAGCCTTCTATTCTCCGACCGAGTCACAACTGATCTTGTGTTTCTGTTCTCCGCGTCTGACTAGCACCACCACACTTCCATGGATGCGGTTTGAACATGGCCACCGGCCCGGTCGTTCGTGGACACCTCACGAGGATATCCAGAACTATACGCACGCTCGTCCGTTGCATTGGTGGAAATAGAGAGAACATTGAAAATAACACTCGGGCTTTATTGCTCCTCTGCGAGCTTCAAGATCTGTGTTGTCGACTTCAAGATCAACTGATTTACGCGGAGGACAAATGGATCACGGACTCGGCACGCTTATTGAGTTTGAGCGAGGTTCTTGCCTCGCTCGACTCGACCGTCGAGCTTTTGGACCGTTATTTCCAGCCCGGTGGTGTCACTGCGCGCTTGTTCAGAAAGCGCCTACTGGAGACCACATTCGTGCCGCGGCTGGAAGAGTTCAAGACAATGCTGCTTCTGACAATGCAGCCTAGATCAAGGTAGGTCTCTCTCTAAGTCGAAAAGGAATTGTGACGGGCTCTGATCATGTCTGTTCCTGATAGCGAAAAAAATCATGTGGAGAACAAACTTCGCATCAAGTTTCGACAGTACCATGAACTCGATTCGGGTAAGATGTCTAGCAGTGGCCCGATTTTGGACCCAAGTTGGGTTAACAGGTGTTTCCCAGATTCGATATCGGCAACCACTCCCAAATGTGGAGACTACAAGCAGGTCACAGACATGGCAACTGGCAAAATGAACTCCAAATTAGCCGACTTGTGCACTCACCGACAGAATGGAAGCTGTCAATGGATTTTTGACGAAGACAAGTATGACGGATGGTTATTCGGAAATCATCGTACACTTTATTGCGTTGGGCCTGGTATGTTGTATTCTGAGGCGCGACATACCTTGCAGATTGTGTTCGCGCACTAATGCTAATATGTCAACCCATGGGTAGCGGGTGCTGGAAAGACTTTTCTTGCGTAAGTGAGGATTGGTCATGACTGCCTCTGATTCTTTGGCTGATGGTCCCTCGACAGCTCCACTGTGATTGAAAATGTTCAAAAGGTCTTCACTTCTGCCGAAGTAGCCGTGGTCTATTTTTTAGGTCATGATGAGACGGAAGAGACCAGCACGATAGCTTTTCTCGAGACAATTCTTGCCCAGCTTGTATCGAGAAAAAATCAGCCATCCCACACGACCCTCACACTCTATGAGTCAGAACCATTTCAGAATGGCCACGCCTCGGCAAAAGGTCTCCAGGACGCCATTCGTGCAGAAGTGAATCGTTTCTCCCGCGTCTTCTTTGTCATCGATGACATTGAGTGTCTAGCAGAGGCAGACCGAGTTTTGAGTCGGCTTCAAAAGCTCCCAGATCATTGTCAATTTCTTGTGACAACACGCGAATCAAGAATCGATACGAAAGATCCCTGCCTTTCAGTGCATGCAACCCGCCAAGATCTGGAACTTTATGTCACAGCGCGTCTTGAGGAGGATCAAGGTCTTCACAATGTACTCAAAAGATATCCCATTGACCTGAAAATTGCCATTGTGCAGCAAGTAGTCAAAAAGTCTCATGGACTGTAAGTGGGTCTGCTCTTCTTACGCCCGAGAACACCCCTGTTCAAGCGAGCTGAACCTGAAAAAAATGCTGACTTCGATTTCTTCATAAAGATTCCTACTTGCCCGCTTCCATATCGATCTACTTTCAAGATGCACTGATGGAAGTCTTCTTCAACGCGCACTGTTTCATCTACCAGAGAGTCTCAATGATGCCTACGGCGAGATCATGACCCGCATTGTCAGTGAGAATACTTATGCGAGTCGGTGCTTGTTCTGGACACTTTATTCTCGAAGACCTTTGACAGTCGCCGAGTTGAGTTTTGCGGCTTCATTTGAGCCGCTACTTCAAAAGATGCCCAAAAGCTCTCACCATTCCGAACAAGATCCGTTGGCTGAAGCGGCGGGTCTCTTACGGATTGATGAGTTGACTCAGACGATCCAGCTTGTTCATCAAACAGCAAAAGAATACCTCGGTGGTCCAGCGGCTAGGGTTTTCTTTCCAACCGCGAAAAAGCACATTGCAGAGACCTGTCTGACGCTCATCACCTCGGATGAAGTTGTGGATGAGTGCTATATGACCCGCGGCATGCCGAACGGTGCTTCTCAGATCCCACTACTCAACTATGCAATAACGCACTGGGGTGATCACGCTCGAGAGATCAGCGAGGACGAGCAGACTACCCAAGTGCTCATTCGAGCGTTTTTGAATAAACTTTGCTGGAGAAGACCGCCCATTGATTCCAATTATGTCACAGCCGTCGATATTCCAAAACGGTTGGGACTCGGTAGCTACTTCATTGACTGGAGCGGTCTGCATGTCCTCGCCTACTTTGGTATTCTGAGCAAAGCAAGACGCTTGATTGAGCAAGGAGTCGACATCGATGAGAATGACAACGAGCTGGGTATCACGCCTTTACATTGTGCGGTTCACCGTGGACACGAGCAGATGCTCGATCTTCTCATTGAACATAATGCGGATCTTGATGCGAGATCTAGAGACGGGGACACTGCATTGCATATTGCCGCGAGCCAGGGTCATCGAAAACTCATCAAAAGCCTCCTCAATCGAAAGGTGAACTCGCGTATCGCAAACTCGCAGGGCGCAACTGCACTTCATTTAGCGATTGGAAAATGCTTTGACGAGGCAATAGTTCCACTTATGGTTCGAAGCCGCTTCGATCTTGACTTTCAAAACACATCAACCGGAAACACGGCCCTTCATCTCGCAGTGGAAATGAGGAGGCCTCGGATTCTATCATTCTTGATTGAAAAAGGTGCGAACATGAATATGTTGAACCGGGAAGGGGTGACACCACTCCAGCTCGCTTGTCAGATTGACAATTGTGAGGCTATCTCTTTGCTGTTGGAGCGCCACGCGCACTTGGAAACCCGTTCTTCCAGTGGTGACACTGCACTTCATTTTGCGGCTCAAAAAGGGCACTGGATAGCATTCGAGCTTCTTTTGAGCGGTGGTGCCGACATAAATGCCTGGAATAGCGAGGGAAACTCACTCCTTCATGATCTTGCTCATCGTGGCGCGGCAACTAGCTTGTCAATGGCCTCGCACTTACTCGAGGGTGGCGCCAATATTGAAGCGTGCAATTCGCAAGGTCACACAGTCTTACAGCGAGCAGCTTTATCTGGAAACAAAGCCATGTTCTTTCATCTTCTAGACCGAGGTGCAGACGTTGGAGTCGAAACCGCCAAGGGTGAAACACTATTGCACATCATAGCCCCTTCCAAAAAGGAACACCTCGATATTATCGCCGCTGCATTAGAGCTCGGTCTGAGCCCGAACGCGATGACATGTAGCGGGTTCACGCCTATTCACAGCGTCATAGCCCGTCACCTGGAGATCATTCAAGTCCCCCTCGAAAACGTGATCCTCTTCATTTCTTTGATGATCTCTCACGGAGCCAATATTGATGCTCAATTGCTCTCACACAAGTCGGCAACGGCGCTACATCTCGCAATTGCATGCAAATCGCCCCAAGAGTTGTTAGTTGCTTTTCTCATCAAAAGCGGTGCCGCACTCGACCTGAAGACAAGCGATGGTCATACCCCCGTACAACTTGCCGTTGAATGTGGATCGCGCCGAATTCTGGCTCTCTTGCTCGAGGCGGGGGCAGATTCTATTTTGCAGACTCCGGCCTTGCCTTTAGGTGCTCGCAAATTTAGTCTTCTCCAGCATGCACGAGAATCTCTAGTGGTCATCCAGCCAGAAACCGCCATTCCTATCTACACATATCAAAAGACCGCAAAGCATCTCCCCTCACTGAGCAGAAAGCGCGACAGCATTGGTACAGAAATTGATGAACTTGAGCATGGATCGGACACAGATGAAATAGGCGGTTCGACGCTTGTTGGGGAGGATGCTTCTGTTTGGGGTTCGAGGTCTTCTACGACGTCTATGGATTTTCCAACTATCACATCTTAACGCTGATACCCTCCATCAAGCGCTTTTCTTCCAATATCTATTTGCGTGGTGCTTATTGATTGAAGTTATCATATCATCCAGAGGTCTGGATGGAGGTCATTCTCAATTGTCGTTTGTATACCAAATAATCATTAACCCATCATTCTCACAACAATATAAGCCCACCCATCGCCATAAGCTGAGCATCTCACAACTTCCTCGATGGGCGCCGACATGGGAAGAACAGCACCATGTAGCACAGGCTTCGCAAGGACAGGAGTCCTGCGACTGGGGAACAAATTGGGCAGTAAAGCATGTAAGGCGCCGCCGATTGTTTGAGGCTGAGTGCCTGGGCTTGAACGTGGGCTGGCCGACTGGGCACCTGTGGAATTTGAAACAAAAGGGGGAAGTGGTGATTGTACCACCTTGAGTAGCCCGGCTTCTTCATCCGGCGGGAGAGGCAGGAAGATCCGAATGGGAACGTTTCTAAAAGGTTGGGATGGAGGGGGCAAGAGAATCTGGGAGATTCGTTGAAAAGATGAAAGATCCACTAGATGTGATCAGTTAATGGGCACGACATCATGGAGAGGAATTGTACGGTTTTGTGTGGTTTACCTTCTTCCACTGCCTTCCATAGACCCGACGAGTCTTCCTTGGAAAGAGTCATGATGCCCTTGGCGGTGCCGTTCCGCAGAAAATCCGCCTCCTTTACACTGTTGATGAAGGCATCATTCATGACCATGCCATTTTCATCTAAGCGGACGAGGTCCTCGGAAGGCCAGTCACTGAAGTGTACTGTCAGCCGCCAGGGAGGGAGGTTTCGGTGTGTTGCGAAGGGTCGAGTCCTAGCCCGGCCTTCGAAGCAGGATCTGCGCCTGCATAGAGGTCAAAAAGAAGACCGATCGGGTAATGCCACTTCAATGGAACACCCTCAAAGGCAAACCACCCATCATGATGCCGGGATGTTGGTTCAATCAAATACGATGAAAAGAACGCGCGGACCCTTGGGAGCAGCGATGGAAGGTATGAGATCCTTGGACACGAGATCTGTTCAAAGCGTCAACAAGACCTCCAGTGCCTTGCGTAAATGTATGAGCATGGTCTGGACTTGCCATGTATGTATCTGTCTTGTCGTAGCTTCGACTCTCAGACGGAGCAAGCGCAATCTCCAAGGGAATTCGACCTTCCCAGATACATTGCTGCACCCTGGCCGGGGATGCTGGGTTGTCCATCCTGACTACAAGACAGGCCAACACCCTCTAGAAAAATGACTGCGCTCATATCAGCGTACTTCCTACTTCAGTATTCGCCTGACTCAACTCACCGATCGGTCAGCGTGGGAAGGACAATCCGCTGATCACTTTGAAGATGGCGGAGGGGCATAGTAGTATCACGGGAGCACGATAACAACGTTCCCGGGGATTCTGAGCAGATGAGCTAACTCGAGCTTCAACACATGGATTAGAGATACGTGGTATCAATTTTCAAATCAGTCTCCTGGACTTGGTTTGAGGTTTGTGCTCCTGGCATTATCTGCTTATTTTGAAGCTGAATGAGTGTGTCTGTGCCTAAGTAGCTTAGGTAACAGACGCAGGCTGTCTCTCCGCAATTTCAGCTAGGCCTTGGTGCCTGAGGTAGTCAATGTGGGTCCATGAGTGTTTTCAACGGCGAGTCAGGAACAAGTCAAGTCAGGTGACCGTCCAGCATCTGCTCTGACTCGCTGCACTTTACCTCACAAAAGGACAATAGTGGAAGTAATCGCTTCCAGAGTCAAATATTGTCAAGTAGCTCAAACCTGGTGATCTTCTGTCCAACTCAATAGGAAAAGAGCCTCTCAAGTCAGCCTTGTGGCACTTGTTGTGGGTGCTCAGGAGCCCTGCTTACAATGACGTCGCAGTCAGCTCTTTCTTACGAAGAGCCAGGGATCGAGACTGTTCTTATTCAGGCTGGATTTCTCTTGATTCTGAATCTTGTGAATGCTGCATTGGATAGGATCATCTATTGCGGGTTGATTGGACAGATCTTCATCGGCGTGGCTTGGGGTATTCCAGGAGCCCAATTGCTCACACTAGAGGCTCAAGAGATCATGCAGCAGTTGGGATATCTCGGCCTTTTGCTGCTTGTTTATGAAGGTAAGTCTTTCTCAGCAGTTATTTGTTGCGCTGTTCATTTGAATCTGGGCACTCCCATCGAGTCTGTCTGTGGGCCAAGGCGCGGTAAAGCATGCTTAGCTCATGGTCTCCATTCCGTTTCACGCAGGGCGACGCGCCATTACTCTATCGAGGAATGAAGCTTATCCATGACCCTCAATGCGACTTTTTCAATCACATACGACCACAGGGTGTGGAAAACAGGGCTTCCCGTCCGCTCAGCCGTACTTAAGCCATAATATATGAACGCGCTCAATCTCCAAGGCGCCCTAAATAATCTTCGAGAGGTCGACTAAGACAAAACTTGGGTGTGGGTGATAGGGGTGAGAATATTACTAAGAGGGGTGACCGGAGTGATGAGGGTGAGAGGCTACTAGCGTTTCTGATAATGGTCTCGAAAGAAATTCTAGTATATCTGTATCTGGTATATTACCTATGCTTTGAAGTAGAGGACTTAGTGTGTATATAAGTAAGTTCCGCTCTTACCTTCTTAACTTATATTTCTGCTTTGCTCCTGATCCTAAGTCACGCTAAAATAACCGACTCCGAGAAGTATCTCGCGGAGATTTTCGCGCGTGTTAAGTTACGTGGCTTTATAACCGAATACTAGGATAGAAGAGAGGTAAGCAAAAACGCTATTTATTAAATATAGTTAGCGCCCGCGATAGTTAATAGATATAATTTAGCGGTGAAGCTATAGGAATTATAGGTAAATCGTAAACTTACTAAAATTCGGTTCTAACTTCTACTCGAAAGGTTTAAATACTATCGACGTCTTAGAAAAGAGGACGAACTATACGAATATAGCTCTAACCCGACTCTATAGATACTTAAAGGCTTTACGGAATTTTATATTATCGTAAAATCGAAATTTCTATCCTAAGTAACTATAACTAGGATATTTAGAGCTTTCTCTGTATAGTAGAAAAGAGATAATTCGAAAGATCTACTAGAGGAGATCACGAGGGATATCTATAATATAAGCTACTAGATTACTAGGAACTAATTAACCCTAAGAACCTAACGAAAATTAGTATATTAAAATAACGCTTACGTCTAAATATAGTCTTAATACTAAGTCTTAGTAAAAGTTTTAAATAACGGGAATAGATATCCTATACCTCCTAAGATACCTCTTTAGCTATAATAATTATAATTATATATATAAAAGAGCCCGTATATAGTTTAGTAGCTTATTATCTCTTTTTACTAGATCGGTATAGCGTATAGGTATAATAATAGTATCGAGCTTATATCGTGGAATAAATAAGTATCTCTTCTATAAGGTAGGTAGATATTATACTCCTTAAATAGACCGAATATTAATATAAAATAGATTTTAGTATATAACTTTTAATATTAAGTAGAACGAAAGCCGGGATAAGGTTGTTCGCTAGGTAATAGTTCGCCCGGAATTTACTAAAGGAAAATATTATAGGAACGATAAAGTAGTATAAGTAAGTCCGTCTATAAATACTAAGTAGAAACTAATAAACTCTATTAGTAAGCGAGATTAGCTTTAGGAGTACCCTATATTTACTCTAAACTTCGTGTTTTAGGTAATTATACTTAGGGTAGTAGATAGAGTATTCAGAAACTACGAAACCCTATATAACGTACTATTAGTAAAGCCTCTAGTATCTAGGGATATATTAACGCTAGAATAGATAGATTATATTAAGGAAATACCCCTTTTCCGGATAGTTAGGCCCGAAGGGCCCGATTTATTATACGGCCTAAGTTTTTCGTCTATAAGATATTATTTTTAGAGTCTAGCGAAAAGAGATAGTTTCTACGATCTCTTACGCGTTTATAGTATTCGAGGGGGAGTAGTTAATACTATAAACTATAAGTAAAATAAGGATCGTCCGTCGAGTGATAGATAAAAGGCTTAATTTATACTAATAAAATATAGCGAAGGTATCTAACGCTAGTAGGGGGTAGGCTTTAGGTTAAAAAGATATAAAGTCTTTTCTTTTATATTAGTCCGATATCAAAGACGTTAATATTTAGGCCTACGTCTTTAATTTATAGCCTAATTTCGAATATCGGGATATAGAGCGGAGTATATTAAACTATAGAGATACTAATATTCTAACTTAAGTAAGTATAGCTACTCTAAAAGAGTTTAATCGTAGACTAGATATTGTTAAGCTTAACCGATAGATTAAGGATTTATCGGTAAAGATCTCTTTAAGACCTATACTTAATCTGAGTCTGACTAGTAAGAGAGTAAAATTATATAGTCGAAAGACTAAGGCGCTTTAATATTTTAAAAAATAATATATTAAAGAATAGTAGAGTTTAAGTAATAATTAGTATATAAAGAGAGATAAGAACGGGAATAATTACCCTTATCGCGATATAATACCTATTTTTAATATATACCGAAAATATATTTCTAAACGCTCTCGTTTAAGTAAGAATCTATTTAAGAAAGCGAATATTAATAGCGAAATTAGTCGATAATACCTAGAGGATATACTCTTAATATATAAATTAGTAGCGTAGATAGCCTATTACCTAGGGCTAGAGCCACGAGATAGTCGATATCCCTAATATAAGAGGGCTATAATAGAGTAAGTAACCCTTTCGGCTCTGAGTTAATTAGTACTAATAGGAATTATAGAATACTACTATAATAAAGAGCGAAATATATCCTTTAGTATAAAAGAAAAGCGTTAAATAGCGCTCCGTATTAGTAAGCTTTAAAAAGAAAACGGACCTATCGGTATACTAATTATAAATATATTTAATTTTATTACTTATATATAAGCTTCGTATATAGTATATAGGATTAGGGTAATTATTATATAGCTTATCTACGAGAACTCTAGCCTCGATATAGACTATTAAAATTTCGATATATTTTAATTTATCTAGGCCTTTATCCCTTTTGCTTAGGTAATAAAGACTTAGAGCCCGATAATTAGTTCTAATAATAGATAACGAAGACGACGCTTCTTAGCTATATTAATTCTTACTTCGAAAGCTACTATTCGATTATAAAATTAGAATACCTATATCTATACTATAAAGGCAAAAGCCTAGCTACGGATAACGACCTTCGAAATCATTTTTATGATATATATTCTATCGAGGAGCCGAGATCGAATTATTTAAAGCGAAAGCGGTCGGTAGGTTCTTAAATTCTTTAACCCTTTACTATAATATAATTATACTATATCGGTATTTTAAATACTAATTTTTAAACTTAATACCTAATTAGGTATCTTTATATCGATATAGCGGGGTTAAGTTACTCTTAAGTTATCTTAAAAAGCTTACTTACTTCTTATTACTTTATTTTAGTATCTTCTCTAGCGTTTAACTATTAGCTTTTATTACTCGCGACTAAATTATATTCTTTTAATTTATATAGGCTATACTAAATTAACTCGTTCGATATTTCGTATTCTTATAATTACTCCGTAAAAGCGCTAGTAAGTAAGGAAAATATAGTTAATCTTAGGTAGTTAAAATTCTATAGTCTATATAAATATATAATAAGACTAGACCTATTTAAAAGGTAAAAACTAATTAATTATCTTCCCTAGGAAATAATTAGTGAAAATAGGGCTATTATAATTTATTTATATAAAAAGATATTAAACTAACTATATATTAATATTAGGAGAACTAGAATAGGTACGTTAGCTTATATAATTAGTACGAATAGCTAAGGCGTATTAAGATAAATTTTAGTTATTTTAATAATCTACTACCTATACTATATAGGTAGAATTAAGATATATATACCTCTATAGCTAGCCTCTCTTACTTCCTTCTTCCTCTAACTAAGCTATATATTAGCTTTTACTTTTCCTTTTATAGAGTATATCTATAAATAAAACGATTAGAGCTCTTCTTCCTCTAAGCTCTCCGAATTAGTAACCTCGGTACTCTTTAGAGATTTATCGATTTTGTGACTTTAGCTATACTATTACTTTCCGAGTACTATCCCCCTAGACTTAATATAATTAAAGAGTCCCTATATACTCCCTTAGTAATTATACCTAGGGTACTTATACGGTAGACGCTTAGAAAAGACTAGTATAAGTCGTTACTCTAGTAGTTCGTCGTATATTTTATATAGGTCCGGTACGCTAAAGCTATATTCGCTATAGGTTATAATAATATTACTCCTTTATATAAAAGTAGAAATAAGCGATTTAAGACTTTCCCTACCTAAGATACCGAATTTATAATATCGCTTTATATCGATAATATATAAAACGATAACTAGGCGGCTTAACTTATTCTACGTATCTATAATAGTAGAGAATTTTTGTAATACTCTAATCACGTTTTCTGCTTCTATCGGCCCGATCTACTTTATATCCTTAAACCTAGGAGCTATATAATATATACGTATATTAGGAGCGATTATCGGACTTAGTTTAGGTATATTAGTATTACTAATAGCGAGGTTATAATCCTCGATTATAATATAGTTAGAGTTAGTATCTAGATACCTATTATACTTATCTTAATCTCGCGAATACTAGCTCTCGGAGCGAGGAGTTTCTTAAGAAGGAACTATTAATTATTTCTCTGATTATTATCTAGATTATACTTTACTTACCTATAGCTTAAGGAGGTTTAGTTATCTTATTTATATTTATATACTCGTCTTCGCTACTTCTATATCGAAAAAGATAAATTATAATTTTATCGAAGTACCCTATCCCTAAAAAGTAGAATAGAGTATCTCTTACTACTCTAAGGGGAGTAGTATACTTAGAACTCTATTCGTTTCGACGGAAAATATATTTTAGAAAGAGTTTATCCCTAATAGTTTCGAATTATTTTCTCGATAGTAAATTAAATTTATACTCGGCTTTAAGATCTTTGTTATTAGTAGTAAAGTTAGGCTTATCGTACTCGAGCTCTAGATCTATAGGACTTCGATTAATTACGCGACGAAGCTAGTTAGTAAATCTTTTTACCTAGTTATTCGTATAAAAGACAAAATCTTGCTCTGAGAATAACTTTAATATATTTATTATAATAATTTCCTATACGTTATATCTAGTAAGGTCTCTTGTTTACTTAGATTCGAATCTAAGGTACTCCGCGAGTTTAGCTATTTTAACTAAATAAAACCGGACGGAAAATCTGTTAGAATAGTCTTCCCTAGGCTCTAGTTAGTAGATAAAGTACTATATTACGAATAACTATAGCTAAACTAAGTAAAATATAAAAGAATATATAGGATTTAGTACCGTTATCTACTTATATTTAGATACTTATAAAGGAGTATTATTAAGTAGTTTTCTCTACTATTTAAGTATTATATCCGTAAATAAGCCTTTGAACTTTTACGGATAGAGAAGACGTAGAGCTTTTAATAGGCCCTTAAAAAGTATCGCGTCTTAAAAAAGTATATTAAGTATTATAATTCTTCTGGGTACGGTTAGTAAACGAGCTTTTAGCGTAGTTCGCTAACTACTATCTTTTAATAGTATAAAAATCTTAGCTAAGTCTATTAGATCTTTAATTTTTAAACGATCTAGCTATAAAGTATATAGTATAAGCCCTTCTAGAAGAACTACCGATAGAGCGTCTAAGTAAGATATAGTATCGTTATCGAGAACGTAGGACTATCACGAGAAAATCTGCTCTATATAATTCTATATAAACTATAATACTATAAGTATAAAACTTCTATAGTTATAAAATAGAGAATCTTTACCTACGGATATCTCAGAGCTAGAATTCTCTCTATCTATATAGTCGCTAATAGTTTCTAAAGTCTAATAAATAGTAGTAGATAGTTAAAATATCTTAATAGCTTTACGTTTTTCTATAATCTCCGAATATCTTTTCGGTAGCTATCGGTTTTTAATTTCGCGAGCTATTTTCGGGCTTATACGGTGTTACCTTAAATTTAAAAGAGTCTTATAGCGCGATAGATTTTACTATTAGACAGATCGAGGCTTTTACTTATATTCTCTTTTAAATAAACGATAGCTTATAATAGTATACCTTTTAGGACGGTATTAGCTTTATTACCGAATAAGAACTATAAGGGATAAGATACTCTTTATATATATATCTACTAGCTATAATTCTACGCCGAATAACTCCGCGGCTTTTAGTCTATATTTACTATATATATAGGGAAGCCGAATACTATATACGAATAAGAGCCTATACTAGCTTATTAGATCTAATAGATACTTACGAGTAATATTACTATCGACGAGAGTCTGAGATAAAATTAACTCGTTAACTAATATAGCGACTCTATTCTCTAGCTTAAGATTTCCGTAGCCCTTAATCTTGAAAATCTTTAGGATCCTAGCGATATTCTTATTATCTAAGTTCCGGTCTTTATAATAGGGTACTGTATTAAAGACGAGATATAATAGATCTACTATAGTATAATCTTAAAAGAATTAGAGTCTCTCTACCGCGAGGCTATTAATACGATTTCTAAAATTATTACCTATATAGTCTATATTAGAAAGTATTAATATTCTAAATCCTATAGGTCTTCCTTATAGGGGTAGGCCTCCGGAAATTTGAACGATATTTACGATACTAGTTCTAGAATAGGTAGGGCTAAGTTAAACTACTTTACTTAACGCTTAAAATAATAAATAGATCTATAGATTCTATCGCTCAAAAGTAGCGTCTATATATCTTTATTATATCTAGAAAATAGTAAATAGTATTACCCTTAAAATTACCTTAGTCGAATATATAGGGCTCTAGACTTATAGCTAGGTCCTATTAGGTCGGTGAAATTACTAGTAAAGCTAATCGCTAGGGTAAAGATACGTAGTAAACTACGGTTATCCTAAATAAACTAGGTATAGTATATATTATAATTAATACTTCTATAACTATAGAAAGCCTTAGTATCTACCGAAGTCTATCGTAGAAAAAAATCTTAGCCGAAAAGTATTATAGGCTTTATACGATCGACTAAGCTAGACCCGGGATTATAGTATTAAAAGATAGTAAAAATCTTCCTATCTATCTAATTAAAGATAGTAACGGAACTAATACGAATATTATATAGCAGATTACGTTTACTAGTTATAGGAATATTATATTATTAATTAGCGAGTTTTCGTATTAGGGAGTTTAATAGTAAGTCTACTAGTATAAATATATAGCTATTAGTATAGGATATATTACCGGATCGGTTAATTTTAGCTAAGCCGACGTTACGACTATTTATAGAGAAGTTCTATAAGGTCTTCGATATATTTATACTATATTAAAGATCTCTTACGGACTTGTAGATCTTAGAAATATCTTATTTACCTAGTAAGGCGAGATTAAACTCGGTAAGAAGGCTATAGAAGGGGTGACCTTAGGCCCTTACTTACCTAGTTACTAACGAAACGTAAGTAAATATTAGTTAATACGTACAGAATACTTTAACTAAGTCTAATTAACAGAAGGATCTAAGTAACGTTAGTAATCTATTAATTTATCTTAGTAGTTATACTATTCTATCTCTCGAGGTAAATAATATACTACTAAAATTTCTATTACTACGATTAGCTAGAGCCTTTATATAAAGAATAAGAAGAGGGGATTTAGTTAATACTTTACTACGTATAGGTAAGAAAGCTCAGAGTATATCTTATATCTACTAATTATAGCTAAGGATAAGTTCTTATAACTAGCTAATCCTAGGGGAGTATAGAGTCTAAAACGATACTATTTCAGAACTCTACTACTTAGTATTAGAATCGGAAGCCCTATTAAGTAGGATAATTGAATAGTTTCTATATTTTAATATTTTAATTACTTTCTTTATAGTACGAGATAAAAAGATAATATTCTAAGACTATCTGTATAACCCTAAAAAGCCCTATACCCGTAGAACGTAAGAGTACTTACGGCTTAAGTTTATTAGTAGAGCTTAATAGGGTTAGGGGATTAGAGGTAGATCGATAGATCCTAATAAGGTCGGGGGACTAAAAGTAGGTCGGTAGGCCCTAATAAGACCGGTAGGCCCCGATAAGGTCGGGGGACTAAAAGTAGGTCGGTAGGCCCTAATAAGACCGGTAGATCCTAGTAAGATCGGGGGACTAAAAGTAGGTCGGTAGGCCCTAATAAGACCGGTAGGCCCTAGTAAGGTCGGGGGACTAAAATTAGGTCGGTAGGCCCTAATAAGACCGGTAGGCCCTAGTAAGATCGGGGGATCAGAGGTAGGTCGATAGGTCCTAATAAGGTCGGGGGACTAAAAGTAGATTAGTAGGCCCTAATAAGATCGGTAGGCCCTAGTAAGGTCGGGGGACTAAAAGTAGGTCGGTAGGCCCTAATAAGGTTAGAGGGTCCTAGGATAAGTCTTAGCTAGTAAGGCTAGTACTACCTACGATATATTTTTATAGACTCTTTAGATTAGTACGTAGGGTATAGTATAGCGAAAGGCTACCGCGATTATAAAACTACCTTATTAATACTAAGTCTTCTTTATAGACTTTATCTTTTATTCTTATATATTCTCGGTAATTATAAAGGGCTTAATAATAATTCCTCGTCTTTACTACGGTAATACTACTCTTTTTAATTATAGTATTTAATAATTATAGGCGTTCCTAGAGATTTAGGTTAGAACTAAGATTTATATACTACTTACCTCTAGCTTATTATTACTCCCTAGGGCTAAAACTCTGTCTTAAAAAGTTCTACTCCTTCCCCTATATAAATATTTACTAGGCTATAAAATACGTTTCTTATATACTCCTATATAGATACTAAGAATAAAGTATATTAGCCTTCGTTATTTAGGGAAAAAAGAATATTTAAATATACCCGAAACTATAATAGATCCTACGCGACCACGGATCTCGTCGATTAGTTACTCCTTCTAATCGACGATACTACTATAGAAATTTACTAATCTATTTTCTCCGAATTAGTATACTTCGTTATTATACCTATTATAAATTACGTCGTAGACTAAGACTCGTAGTATCTAGATTCGTAATTATATAGTAAGAAGTATTAAATAGTACTAGGTATTAGGCGATACTCGGAATAAAACTTACGTATCCGTTATCTTACCTAACTAAATACTAAAGTAGGTCCTACGTACTTTCCTAGTTACCGATCTAATCGAGCTACTAAATAAGATAAATTTTTTAAGTCGTAATAGTTATATTCTAGTAGCTATTAAGTAGTTCTTTTATATAAGATAGCTAGGCCGTAATACCGATACCTATAGTAGCGAAAAAGATATAGCCGTAATTCCTAATCCTACTATTTAGATACTAGTTAATAGACTTCGGCCTATATAAGCCGCTTATCTAAGCCTTATACGAATAATCGGGTCGGAGTCTTTCTACTATTTTCTAGGTAAAATCTAACTATAGATATAATAGGATTATAAAGGATCTTACTTTTCCTTAACGATTAGTTTCCTACTATACTACTATAAATAGATATAATTATAAGGTATATTAAATTCCTACGTATAGTACGCTTAAATTAACTCGTTATCTAGTACGTACTTTCTATAGCCTAGGTAAGAGTACCCTAAGCTACGTAGTATCGCTAGGGTAGTATTATATATTAACCTTCGCGAGACTTTTTTCTACTATTATATTTTAATACAGAGTACGGAGAAACTATATTATAACTATTAAGATTAAAATTAATATATATAGTACCGAGAATAGCTAGATATATCTAGGAGTAGAGCGAGTATATTACTAAATAGCGTAGATAACTACTATCGTATATATCTTATAGGCGATAAGGAAGATTTCGTAAACTCGTCTCCGGATAAAAGGAAGAATAATAAGAGATAAGAGTATACTCGCTACCTATATCTATTAGCTAGGGTAACGATTTCTAAATATCTAATATACTTACTTACTACTATACTATATATATTTATATTAATATTCAGAGACGTAGAAGTAGTTCGAATTACGATAGTAATATAAATAACTATTTTAAGGAGCGTAGCTACTACGAATAACCTATAAAGAAAACTATAGATATCGAGCGAAAAGCCTAGTAAATACGCCGTAAAGTTATAACTACCTCCGAGAAAAAGTAGTATTAAGTTAATAAGCGCTAAACGCGCTACTCTTTAACTAGCGTCCTTAAGATCGTATATTTTAAACGTATTACAGAATCCGTTAATACCGAGTAGCGTAAGAAATCCGAGTATTCGTCTATTAGAAGATAATCTAAGCCCCGGAACTCGGCGAAAATAATACGAGTAGATAATATATCTAAGTACTATTAGCCTAATTAAATCTACTACTAGATAGCTACTAGCGATACTACGAATTAAAGCCTTAATAAGGTTAAGTATTACGAGTAATAGTACTATAATATAAATACTAGCCCTATATATATTATCCGGACTTACTATTAGTTATAAGGTTAAGTTAAAAAAAGTAATTATAATAAAAGTAAAAAAGGCTAGAATTTAAGTAAAGAGTACTAATCGTAAAAGTAACTAGAAGTCTTTACTTATACCCGGCTTTAAGAACTTTAGCTATATAGTCTATTAGATTTAGCTAAGAGATAGTTTACGATATAGGTTTCGACGTCTACTAGTTAATTTAAAATTATAGTCCTTCCGTAGCCGAAATTAAAATTAGGGAAAGTAAATTAATTTTAATATTTTCTATATAATCTACGGCTAGGAGGGACTCTCTTAATATAAATAATAGAAAAAATAAATTTCGTGATTTATTTACTAGAGAAGTATACTCCGGTAATATCTCGCGAGTAGATCTTATTACTATAGAAAAGTTACCTCTTAATATATAGTAAACTTAATCCCTGGCGATATTATATTCGATCTAATTACGTCGTAAATAGTTCGATTTACGATTAGGTATCAAAATATCTCTAAGAAATTAATACTTCCCGAACCGAACTAAAGTAGTACTATAACCTATCTTTCCGCGCTAAAGTGAAGCTATACTTTACGCTATAAGATTTTCGTAGATAGCTTCTAGCGCTCTTAACTAATCTAGTCTACTCGCGAAATATCTTACGAGTTTATCGAGTCTTAAGACCTAAATCTTGCCGGGACTAGGATATTTAAGGAGAGCGGAGTTATTATAAGATACTATAAGCGATTAACTTTTCTGTCTTTATTATTAGTCTTTTTTCTTTAAGGTACCGGACTATTCTTATAAATATATAGATAATCTTCGTATACTCTAGCTATACGCTATTATTATCTAATTTATAGATAAATAAGCCCTTTAGATAATCGACTATAAGATAGACTCTGGCGTTATATATCTTTATAAGCTCCTATACTTTATTTTTTAGAGTTTACGATCTCCTAACGAATCTAACTCGGGAATTTCTGTTCGGATCTAGACTACCTATTACTTTTAGTAGAGAATTTTATAGCTTAAGTCGGTATATAGAAATTTAAGATCCGTAGACTAGGAAAGCGATATTAAAAAGTCTTATATTTAGTATTCTATTCGCTACTATAATCCCTATTTAGTAAGTAGTTACTATACTCTTTTTAAGTCTCGACTCTGCGATAATAACGTTCTCCTCTTACGTCGTTAACCTCTAGGAATACTAGATTTCCTATAGGATCTATAGTCCTCCCGATAGGGGTATCTATAGTTATCTCGTCTAAATAAGAAGCTAAAATTCTGCCTATAAATTATTTACCTAACCGTAGTAGGAAATCTACTAATTCTCTATTATTTCTTTATAGTATTTATAATAAAGATCTTAATACGTTAATTAAGGTAAGATATAAGAAACGATATTAGTTAATAATAATAACCGTATATATTATAGATACTTCTTATACTATTAAACCTCTTAACGTAACCGTCCTACGAAGTATATTAGAGACTATCTAGATAAAGCCTCTCTAGTATAGTAATAATTTCATATACCGGTCTTTTATACCTAACTATTCCGTAGTACTAAAACGGATATATAGCCTACTCTAGTACTAACTAAATTAAGAAAAAGAAGCGGGAGACTAAGAGGGTTAAGACTACTTCGCGGACTATTCGTAAACTACTAGGCTATAGAATAACTAGATTATATAATCTTTCTATACTTTCTACGGAGTCTAAATTTAAGTTAGTGCTTTTAAGGGGAGCGTCTAGATAATAACTATCTATTTTCGAATCGTTAGTTAGTCGGTTTCTCTATTTTTTCTAATCTGCGTCCGTATTTATTATTAATATCTAAGTATTAAAGCCCCGCTATATAAATCCGTTACTAAAGATATAGCGGAAATAGGGGGTTTAATTAAGATACGAAGCCTTACTAGTTCCGAGAGAGAGTACTCGAAGAGATCTAATAGCGGACGGCTAAACTTACTAGGCAATTTAATACGCGATATTACCCGCAAAATTATACTTTAGTCCGCTATCCTAGAAAGATCTAATTCCTTATAGATCTATAGGGGTAAAATAGCTATAGGCGGTTAAGTAGATATATCTTATTAGCTATATTTTAAACTTATAATAGCGTAGCCGCTATTACCCTTATACTAGTAGACTATTAGACTCGAAACTTAAACCGGTAGACTAGCGGGCGAGAAGTAGGTAGGGAAAGTAACGTACGTCTTCTATAATAGGGGCTTATTATAGATATCTTCCGGGTATAGTATCCGAAAATCTAATAGTTATAAGAGGACCGAAGTTAATCGTAGTAAATTCTTATTTAAACTAACTATAATCCTTATTTATATTCTCGGATATATTAAAATTACCGAATATAAAGGTACTTATATCTTTCGAAATACTTATAGTAATTACGCTAAACTTTAAGTCTGAGCGTTAGAGACTTAAATCCTTAGTGTTAGGAGTACTAAAAACTTAACGATCTTCTCCGAAGACGCTTTTAAGCGTATTATTAAAGGTAATAGAGTTATAGTAACTATCTTATATAAGCTATTAAAGTAATCGAAGTATACTACTAACTCGTGATTCGACGCTAGCTAACCGATAAAGTAGTATAGATAAGATAGAGAGGCGCCGCCGCGAGAAGATACGCTTCGCTAAAGTATCGAATCTTTCGGAGTATATTCGAATATCCTATAATATAGTAAAAAGACCGAGAGCGATAAGGGCCCCTATAAGAAAAATAAATAAGTACTTTTAGTACTAGTAGTTAGACTCTACTTAACTAGTATTTAATATACTAGAACTTATTCCGATTATAAGATCTATAATATCCTATATCGAGTATAGGGCTAGATACTTAGCGGCGAGAGTTAAGAATTCTAATAGAATAACCCTACGAACGCCTCTACTATCGATAATAAGGATACTTATACTTATAGTAGATAGAAGTACGCTAATAAGAAGAGGTCTTAGATATAGATAATAAAGATATCCTTTAACTAGAAATTAGTATTCCCTACTAGTAATAGGGGTTCCGAAAATTTAGGTATAGCTATTATATAATATATATCTATATAATAAGATATACTAAGCTAAACGTAGTAGGTAAAATAGATAAATATAGTAGCTCTTAAGATAGTATATCCGACTACTTAAGGATACTAGCTATTCTCTCCGTAAGATAGCGGATAGCTTTTCTAGTAGTAACTTAACTATATTAGTAAAGTAATATATAACGACTTTAGTCTTATACTCTAGCGTAAGCTCTGTATCCGTTATCTCTAGTAAATTCTTAAACGCTTTTATTAAGTCGGAAGTATATAATCTCTTAAATACTAATTTAGCGTCGATAACTAAGTAAGTTAGCGCGGCGTACGCTTATTAAATATATATAGCGATAATACTAACTAAGTATTTAAGGCATAAAATAATCTATTAAAAGGGCTAATACTATATCGAGTATAATATCCGAGCGGCGGATATCCGCCTTATAATAAAGCCTTAGGAAGTAGATAAGAGAAGAAATAATACTCTTAGGTACTAGCTAATCCTCTCGAGTAGCTTATATAAAATAAAAAGGGCTAGTAACGTCTTCGAGTAGATAATTAGTCGCCGATTAGAATAATCGATTAAGTTATAACCCGCTTAGTCGCGAATAATACTCTTACCGATTTACTGAGATAAAATCGATCTTCTCGATTAGTAGCGCTCTAATACGCTAAGACCTAACCGTCTCTGATAATCTATTATTAATAATATTAGAGTACTTAACTTCGGAAAAAATAGTAGATAAAACGCTCTTATTACTTCTGTCTAGGTATTCTTTAGATTTTGCTAATAATAAATTATTAATATTCCTAACTATTACGTTTGAAGTATAAAGTACGGAAAGGCTCGGTAATTATTTTACGGGAAAAGGATATATAGATTAAAGCTTTAAGTAACGCTATATAAATCGGCTAAAACTCTATAGGTCCTTTCTGTCGTTAATAAATATATATACTATATCTATAAATAGAAATATTAGCCGATACTAGACTACGAGAAGAAGCTCGGTCGATAAATCGGGATTCTAGGATACAGAACGACCTAGACTAGCCCTAAGTTTTCTTATGTAAGCCTTATCGGGATTAGGAAATCTTCCGTCTACTAATAAGATTAGCTTAGAATTCTATATAGAAGAAGAGTTATATCGGAGTTTAATAGCGGCTAAAGAATAGTATCTCTTGATATTATTAAAGTTAAAAATCTGTTAGAGAAGCTAATCCTTAATTCTTTCCCTAAGAAATATATATAGCGAGGGTGTTTAGATATCTAGATTTAGTAACTCCTCGATAATATTTCTTAATCGATTAAGAACTCGAAGAGTAGGCTATATATCTTCTCTTATTCTAAAATCGAACTAGCTAATATCTAATTTATTTAGTATATTTTACGAAGTTAACGGTAATATAATAAATCTTAAAAGCGTAATAATATTAGTATTTATTAGTATTTAAATAGCCCTAATAATTAGGTACTCTACTAATTTAGAAAAGAGTATAGTACTAGAAATCGATAGCTTCTTACCTTCTCCTTACTCTACTACGCTACAGTCTCTATTACTAGATAAACCTCTAGAAGTCTAGGCCTAATAACTAATTTACGTACTAGCTTAGTACTAATATATACTATTTAAATAACCCTATATCTCGTACTATACTAAGTCTGTTTATAAATCCCTATCTATCCGATCTAATTAGCTATAGATATATACTAATACTACTAATCCTTATAAAAAGTTAGATTCTCGCCGTTTTAAAGTCTATTAAAGCTAAGACCCTATCCTCTTTAGAATAGATCTCCTACGCGGATTAACTATATCTACTTATAAAAGCTTTAGCTAATTTTCGGCTCTATATAGTAGTAACGATCTAGATCTTACTCTTACTAAATATTAGGAACTCGAAGACCCTCTTTAAAGGCTTAAACCCTTTACCTAAATAATAATAGAGTCTACTAGCCTCCTAGATTTATAGCTATATAATAATTATACTCTAGGCTAGTAGCTTCTAGATACTACGAAACAGATAGATTTAGGAGGATTCGATAACTTTAATATATCGATAAATACGACTATACCGGAATTATATACCTATTTACTCTAAAGTACGACGTATATCTTTAAACTTTAATATTTACTACTATTTCGTTTGTTAATAGTAATAGTAGTATTAATAAACTAATATACAGAAATAAAAACCTAAGCCGTAGGAAAAGTGAATTATTATCGTAATTAGCTTCTGATAACCGGGTAGTACTTAACAGATCTTTATTAATAATTCGCTATCTTAATAAAGACTATTAGACTTAGGACTAATATACCGCTTCGCTATCTAGACGATTCGAGAAAATAGATAGGAGTCTAAATAATATCTAAGATCGTCTATCGAGGCTTAAACCTTATTTAATAGGGTTAGAGCTTAGTCTTAATAAGATTAACGGATACTTTTAATAGATAGAGGCTTATCTAAAGAGAGCTTTACGGGAGATCGATATCCTAGATAATAAGTTTAAGACTCTTAATAGTATTATACTTAAAGTTATTCGATAGAAGTAAATTATAATATAGGAGATAGGCGAATTAGCGGATAGATATAATAATCGCTAAGATATTAGGGCTACTATCTAATAACGTTTATTTCTTATTCTCTAAATATATCTCTAGCTTATATCCTATTTCTTAATATTAAGATACCTCGAAGTAAATATAATAAAAGGAATAAACTAGCTATTATAGTTCCTAAAAAAATATACTTAGATTAAGTATTCGCTATAATTTACCGACTAGTTTTCCTAAACGCTTAAATAGTCTTAATCGGACTATTATAGTTAGGCTACCGTAAGTGTAAATATATCCTTAAATAATCTAAATATATCGAATATCTTTTATTAAAGACGCAGAAGGATTTATTTAGTCTCTTTATACTATTAAAGCTCTACTTTTAAGTAACTTGATTCGTAGGCTATTTCCTCGAAATATATATATACATTAAATAACGAGCTTTTCGAATCTCGTAAACGCGATAGAAGCTACTCGATAATAGATAAGCTACTACTAAGGTAAAGTACTCGATAATCTATTAGAGATACTTCCTCCGTGATAGGCTCTAGGCGCTAAGAGGTAATATAACTTATTCTTAAGCTAATAGGGGATAATAAGTATATATAAAATATAAAGGGCTTATTCCTATATAGTACTATTCCGGAGTAGTACGGCTTATTAATTATAGAATTTAGGTAGTAAAGACGTACGATTATAGAGAGAAAGTAGAAATAAGATAGAGGAATAAGATAGTAGACTAAGAAATCTTTCGGGCCTATATTAAGCTATTATAAGACTTAGAAAGCCGTATTAAAAGTCTTTCCGACTAACTATAAATCTTTACTATAAGCTAAATCTTAATATAAAGTTATCTAAATTCTCTATAGCCTACTCTTTATATTAGGAGTTATCGAAGTATATACTTAGTATAGGGCTATATTCTAGTATACGTACTAAGCTTAATATCTATAGCGGCCGTAAATCTACGATATAGAAATAGTATATCTACTACCTATATCCTATAGCTACGGTACTAAAATTAGATAGTCTATATAGTATTATAAGTATCTCTAACTCTAGTAATATTTAAGAAACCTAGTAATATAATAAGTAAGCGATAGCTTATAGCTCTTTTAATTAATAGTATATTCTTATTTTTATTTATTTATCGTAATATATACTATACGAGTATAGCTACTAATACAGAAGCTAGTATAATAACTATAAGAGCTTCTTTCTATACTTTATCGATATCTATTTATAATAGAAATCTTACTAATTAAGTAGTTAATTCCTATTATTAAGAAATTATTACGATAAGAAGAGGAGTCGAAACGCTATTAAACTACTCTAGAAATAAGAATTTATAATAATTCGTTTATCTATTAGAGACTATAAGCGTATTATTCGAAGATAGAATAGGCTATAGTAGGAATATAGTACTAAAAGTTATAGGTAGACTTCTCTCTAGCTTATACTACCGAGACCTATCGAATATTAGTATATAACCTTTCTACTAAGAGAATAAAGATACGGAATCTAGCCTCTTAACTCTAGTAATTATACCCTATAATTAATACTTAGATTAATAATTCGCTACTTAAATTACCTATAACTAAGTCCGCCTATTTAGTTAATATTAAGTATTTAGTCGCTTAGAACTAGTAGTAGAAAAATTTAATTTAGAAACTATAAAACGAAGCGAAAGCTCGAGAGGATACTATCGATTAGTTAAAAGAGACTTTAAAATATATAGAGGAAGAGCTATACGTTACTAATTATTTATAATAACTCGGATTAAGTAATATAGAACTAATAGAAGAGATCGATAGCCTATTCTTAGCCTAGTCCTCTATCGATATAGTAACTTAAGAGCTAAGTATTTTATCCGGTAATAGCTATATTAATCTTTCTCTAATAACTATAAATAATCTTAAAAAGTCTACGAATCTTTCGGGTATCTTAAATAGAGGCGTAAACTAGAGTTTTATTAGGCGTATCGCGTATCGACTTATTACTTACGATAAGAAGTATATATCTATATACTACTTATAAGATCTAGATTTATCGTGGTTCGGAGATAATCATCCTCTTAAATTTAACTTAAATAGCCCGCTTCTGGCTAGGAGTTCTAGCGTATATATTAAGAGAAATATAAATTACAGATTTACTATACTATCTAGAATTTAGTATTTATATAATCTATTTCTACCGTTTCGTAATTCTAGCCTTACCGAAGATAAGAGATCCCGGGATAGCTTTACTAATATTCTAGCGTAGTACCTATTCCTATAATTACGCGTAGGACTCCCGGCCTTATTATAAGTTTCGAAATTAAATCTATAGTCCCTATAATCCTATCCCTAGCTATAGCTCGGTAGGAAAATAGAATATAGGATCCCTAAACCGTGCTTAAATAGAAATTATATATTCTTTTATAAGAGTATTCTAATATTTTCTTAATAAGTAGTATTAATTCTAATTTACTAAAAATATAGGCTATAGGTAGTAAGGTAATAGGGGTTAGATTATCTTAGGTTAGGTAGATATACTTCTAATAGTATAGAAATATATCTAGTAGAGGTTAAAGGACGATCCCGTAATATACGCTAATACGATACTAGTTCTAAAGATCTACTCTTATTCTAAGCGCTTTTCTACGGTATAGGTTCTATACGCCTACTATAATATTAGTTCTGAGATTGTATTTACTAAATAGAAGTAGAATAATAAGCGAGCTCTAGAGCCCTAGAGTTTAAGGTCTATTTAGAGAGCCTAACACGTATAATAGTTACTAGTAATAAGGCTATAATTTTAAGCCTATACCTATAGTACCTACTATATATTTACCTAAATATATTTTATATCTTATCGCTATAGCTAGTACTTACTATTTTAGTGTTCTAGTAAAGATATGATTTTATTAAATATTAATAATCGCGTACTCAAAATTCGGCAGATTTATACTTCCTGTAGCTCTGTGGTTACGGTAGTTACGCCTATAGGGACTTCGGTTACCGAGGGTCTACCTTTAAGGTTATAAAAGATATACCCCGTTCACGATAATAAACGAGATTTAAGACTAGTCTAACCTTAATTAATCGCTAGTAGAATTTAGCTAGCCTTAAGCTGTATAGTACCTATATCTTAGCTAGCCTCGAGCGCGAGTATAACTTACGATGTTTAAGCTTTAGACACGACTTTACTATCCCGTTTACTAATAACTTTCCTAAGCCCTATATCCTTAATAGAGATAGAGGCGAGTAGGTACTTCGCTATAACTCGAACTAATCTAATTAACCTTATAAGTAAGCTAATAGCTAACTCTAGATCGAGAATTATTAAAATTCCTAGATCCGTATTTTCGTTCTTAGTTATTTATCTTTTTTAACCGTAATTAAGAAATACCGGCTTATCTTCTTTAATAACTATACTTACTTATCTAGTAGATAAATTACTCTACCCCTATATATTTAGTACTAGCTATAGTTATACTATCTATTATATATATCTTATAATTAAAAGTATCGCGTTTATATTTCGATTCTCTAGTAGGTATAGACTACTAATAAAGTATTAGCGGCTACTAGCGAGTTTAGTAGCGCCGTAGGTCTACTTACTATCTTTTTCTACTAAGTAAGTCTACTATAGTTATACCCCGTAATTATCGTCTAATTACTTTTATTTAATATACTATCTATCCGATATATATTTATATAACGTAATACGCGCTTACGAGTATAAGAGGGTCGGTCGGTAGAGGAAACCTAGAAAGCGGTATAAATAGCGGTTAATAAAAGGGTTATAGATTTTCGTGGCTTTAATATAGCTCTAAAGTAGGAGATAGTCGTAATATTATATTTAGGCTAGAATTCCGCCTTTTAGACCCTCTATATATATACTATATATTATATTATATATTTATTAATAGTAAGCTATACTAACCTTAGTATAAGTCGACTACCGAACATAAGAATAGTCCTTTAATATCTAATACTTATATAGATATTATAATTACGTAGACTATTAGATAATTCTAATTCTATAAAGCTTATAAGGACTTTTATATACTATCGCGAAACTTTTAGCTTTTATAAACTATAATCTAATATAAATATTACTAAATAGAATCAGAACTTAATACAAATTTTGAAAAAGTAATTAGGTATTATTTCTATACCCGAGACTTAATAGAAGAGGCTTTAGAAGAGTCGGGACTAGTATCTATAGGAAATATACGGCTAGCCTTAATAGGAGATAAAGTACTCGACCTTATACTACTTTAATATTAGTATCGCGAAGATAATACTACGGGTATATTTATACCTTCTAGTATAGACGTTTAGCTAATATATAGGTATAGAGTAAGGAATAAGTATACTCTAAGCTTACGCCTATAATAAGTAGCTAGTCTCTAGGGCTAAAGTCTTAAATTTACAGAGATTTATCTACTAAAGACCAGACTTAGATAGGAATATACCGGATAGTATATTAGCTACTACCGTAGAAGCTATTCTTAGTATAGTTTAGCTTAATTCTAACGAAGACGTATAGTAGGTAGATAAAGTTATAGAGAAACTTAACCTATATCTACCTTCCGACCGCGTTTCTACCTAATATACTAAGTCCTCTATATATAAAGATTATTCTGTCTTCGAATTAATTTAGTATCTATCTAATAATAATTACTAATATAATAATAACCTTTCTTATAGCCTACTATATTAAGTCTCTAGTTCACTAAGTATCTCTCGATAGTATACTAGAAAAGTCTAATAGCTAGTTATTATTTAACTTATTACTATTTATAATTAAATAGCTAATTATTTATTACCTATTTTATACCGAGTATAAGTATCTAAGATTTATAATATTAGTAGAGTATAATTAACCGTAGGAAAAGGAGACCTAGAAACCGAGGACCCGTAGATACTTATTAGAAACCTAATAGTAGAAGTTTTTATACTATAAGAATCGAAACTAAGCTATCTTTCCCTAGAATCGGGAGATCCTTTATAATAAGAGCTCGTGTTTGTTTAGCTCTCCTCTTTAAGGATATACTTTTCTAGTACTAGTAAAGAGCTATATCCTTAAGGCAGACCTTCGTTAGATATAATCTATTAGTAGAATCCTTAGTAGTACTAGGCTCGTCGAAAGTAGTACTAGGCTTATTAAAAGTAGTACTAGGCTTATCCGTAGTACTAGGCTCGTTAAAAGTAGTACTAGGCTCGTTAAAAGTAGTACTAGGCTTATTAAAAGCGGTACTAGGCTTATCTATAGTACTAGGCTTATCTATAGTACTTAGAAAAGGGATAAAAGATTCCCTAATAGCGGGTATTCTATTAGTCTACGCTTCTGTTAACTATCGCCCGCTAGCTATCCCGTCTAGTAGATTTCTAATCGATACCTTTACCTCTGTGTTCCTATAAATATATATCTGTTCGTAGTCGCTCTTCCCGTCCTACGAGGTAAACTCCTACGGACGGAGGAGTATCTTGAGTATTATTCTTATTATAGTATTATCGAAGTAATAATCCTAACTAAAAGCCTTATAAAGTTTATCTATATCGAACTTTAACTTACTAGACCTTAACGAGTACCGGAGGTTTCTTTCGATATACTTTAGAAGCTAGGTTTCGTCCTTAGGAAGGTTTAAAAAGATCTTACTTATAGTCCGTAGTATATCGGATATAGATTTTTCTTCGCCGAACTATTCTATATAATCTCGGGTAAGGGCCTTAAGAGAGGGAAGCTAGTATATTCTGGATACCTAGTAGATAAGGATACTTCTCCTATACTCTCTTATCGTACTAGATATACTATTATCGATTAGCGAATCTATTATCTCGTAGTATCCTAAATATAGGAAATATATAAAGGTATACCTAATATCCTCGTAAATATAAGGTAGGGTAATATATAAAGACAAAACCGACTACTACTTAAATTACGGGTATTTCCGAAGATAATATCCTAGAATATAATATTACTTATTCCTGATCGTAGCGGTTATAACTAGGCCTTTGTATAGTCTATAAAAAGTTAGATAAAAAGTCGATTAAATAGATAATAGTACTTACGATAATAATAGCTAGATATAATCGACCTTTAGAGATACCTAGATAGATATTAGATTTAGGAGTTCCTCTTAGGCTCGACGCTACTTAGTTTTCTTCTTAACTATTTTCGTCGGTCCTTATAGTAAGGAGAGAAGGAAAAACCCGGGTTAATTTAAGAAAATATTCGAAGTAGCGGAATATATACTATAGCTTCTTAGATTTTTAGGCGGTAAAAGAGGGAAAATACTAGGATATAGATATAAGTTATCCTATATACGTTAATCTATACGTACTATTATCGCTAAATTCTCTAGAAGTTACGGTATATTATAATATATCCTTATATTATTATAGCTATTAAAAGATATAATCTTACTATTTATATAATTATAATTAATTATATTTAGCTAGTACAGAAGCTTTTACTACTTATCCGTACTAGGACCGTAAGTCTTATCTTTAGTATCGCGCTATCTATTCCTATAATCGGCTATATTAGCTAGTATCAAAACCTTATATATTCCGGTATAATAATTAATATACCTAAAGCTAAAAGAGAAACTATAGTAGCGATACTAGTAAATTTAATTCTTAAAGAAGTCGTCTATCTTACTATAGATTATATTATTTAGTACTACGAATTCTAGTATTAGGAGCTATAGGAACTATATCGTATAAGTAGTACTCTATTCTCCTTTCTCTATCCTAGAGCCGTATAGTAGGAACTAGATCCTTTATACGTAATAAAACCTAAGGACTAAAATAGGACGCTTTAATATCGTATATTCTAAGAGTCGTAATAAAAAGTTCGATCTCTATATTCTCTACTTATTAATTTTATATTAAAAGATTTCGTATATTACTGATAGCGCCGAGAAGAGCTAATCCTAGTACCTAACGGTAAAATATAATTATCGTAAGGCCGTTTTACTATCTCGTTACTAATTAATTTTATAATAACGAGGGACCTAAGATATCTAAAAGAATCTAAGGTATAAACTATCTCTAGGTCTTAGATAAGATCGAAGATATACCTCGATATAATATCGGTAATTACTTCCCGAAGAGATAATTTATATTATAGTACTAACGTTATAACCTTTTATACGACTTCGTTAAATATAGGAGAGTACTAGTTTTTGTCTGCCTATTAGGAGAGCTTTAGGGTAGCTAGAGCTTTTAAAGGAAGGATTATATACTTATTAGTAGCGATAAATACTTTAATATTATTAAAAGTAACTCGATTAGCTAGCTCTAAGATTTCTAGCTTATTTTCTAAAAGAGATAAACTAGAGTTATAATCATAGATAGTAAGCGTCGATATCGGTTAATAATATTAAAGAATATACCTATCCTTATTATAATCTCGGAGATAGAGAAAAGATAGAATACGTTCTATAGTCTCTAGAGTGTCGTCTTTAATATTAATAGCTCGATCGATAGATTTCTAAGAATAAAGTAAGCGACTAAAGATATCCTCTATTTCTAAATAAAAAATACCTTAAAGCTATCGTATATCGCGCTATAGAAATAGCTTAACTAAGTATATATAATAGCTTTGTGAACTCTAAAAGTAATTCCTTAGTAAAGAATCTCTATATCAGAGAATCGGCCTCGTAGAAGTAGATCTTATAGGATATCCTTAAGTTTAGATATAATTACTATTATATCTACTAGTACTTAATCTCGTACGAGGAAGAGAGTTAAGATAGAAAACCGGATAAAATTAAATCTTCGCCCTAATATAAGTATTATAGGGAAAATTATATCTAACGCGTAGACTATCGAGTAATAAATATACGGAGGTCCTATTAATAAGATCCTATTCTTAGTATTCTAGTATAATAGAAAATATATTTAATTCTTAGTCGCTATAATTATAAAATAGGGATAATTAATAACGAAAGATTTTTGAAAGAATATATATAGTATAATTACTATCTTATTTAAGGTCTATAGTAGTAGGAGGATAGTTATAGACGTAGGTATACAAAAGATAAATAATAGTAAAAGTAGAGAGGTAGTAAAGAGTTTAAAATAAAGCTTCGCGGAGGGCCTTAGACTACTTCCTAAGTCTTATCTATCGATTCTTATTCTATCGTAGAATATTAATTAGTACCGATAGAGCTAGCTTATTATAGATATTATATATACTATAGGCGGTATAATATCTTAATCTACTCTCTACCTAGCTTATATAGCCTTCTTTTATATATTTAATAGTAGGGCTTAGTATTCTTATAGATTTTAACCGAAAAGGATATAAAAAGAATTAATAGTTAATCGATATAGTAAATAAGGGATTATAAAGAAGTAATTTATAGTAAAATAAGTAATCTACGGAAGTTAACCTCTTTTTAACCTTTCGGTAACTAGAGTTAGGTATTAGTTATAACTTCTAATATATCGTCTACTTATAGTTTCTTGTGTGATTATTATATAAATAAGGGGTATAGCCTATTAAATCTTCTAGCTAAGCGCTATATAAGCTACTCTATATATAATACTTAGACTAATAGAGACTTTTGACTATAATAAAGAAGAAGTAAGGACTTAAGTTTAGGTAATAGCGCTCTAGGTAAGAGCTCTAGGAGGTCTATATAGTCGCTACGTATTAAATTAGCGGTATACTTAAGAATTAGGTTATCTATAATAGACTTAAATTTAGGCGAGCTATACTATAATAACTTATTATATAAATAGTAGACCTACCCGAGTTTTCTAATTTCTATAGTCTTAAGAGATATAAGATAAATAATAATATAGCTATATAATATTTAAGATTATAATAAACCCTCTATTCGTATATATAGGGAATATACTCTATATAATCGTTATCTTTATACGAAATATCTAGAACTAAGTTACTATACCTATCCGAGATAGGAGATAAGTCTAAGATAATAGTATTCTAGGCCTTACTAATTCTTATAAATAGGAAGAGGCTAAATACGACCTCGCCGCTAGAAAAGCCGAATAGGATAAGATTACTAAACTTATTAATAAAATTAATATTCCTACGCTTATTTCTCGAGTATTAGCTCTTCGGGGTAGCCTTACTTACTCTATTTCGTAAGACCTTAGATATAATAGATTAACGCGAAGCTTAGTTATAGGAGAAATAAATTACTATATCGAGATATTATTCGATAATAGTATTAGTTAGCTAGCGCGTATTCGAAGATCTAACGCGACTTCGCCGCTAGTAGAGCTACGAGATTATATTCTACGTAGCGAGGTTTTAACCCTATATTTTCTTAGTAAAACTTAAGTCCTAGTTCCGAAAGTTTTCGACTTTAATTTTTATAAACCGAACCCTATTAGCGTTAGATATATCCTAATAGAGAAGCTACTAGGAAGTTCCTTACGCTAGTCTCTAGCTACTCCCGAGTAAAGGAAAAAGGTAGTAAGTTAACTTATAGATATTTATATTAAGCTAAAGGCTTATCCTTTCGCTATAATAGGCTCTATATACTATCTAGGCTCTTATAATCTTAGACTATTTACTCGAGAGTCCTTAACTAACTTTTATAATTCCTAGATAAAAGCGCTAGATCCTTTCTTCTCTATTAAACTATACTTTAGCGTATATATCCGATTAATTTTAGATCTTATCGTTCGATAGGAGTTATATATCGACTAGATAGTCGATACGTTTTTGATTTATTATTTTCTCTTAGATAAGGTCCCGGAAGCTTATTCTTAGAGACTTCTCGACGATAGGAAGTTCTACTTAAAGTATATAGATAAGAAGGGGGACTAAATACTTATTAACGAAGAATTTAATATTACTAGAATTATAGACTAGGAGTAGGTATATATAGATTTAAAGTTAGGAGTATTTAACTTACCGATTATCCTACTCCTTATTACTAATTTCTATACGGGTAAAATCTCTATTAGTAAAGATAAAACTTTTTTTATAGAGTACTTTAAAGTAAAAGGGTATCCGGATCTCGGAAAGATTATTAGGAATAGCCGGCTTATCTATAGATTTCGATTTTACTATGGTTACGACCTCGTAGATTAGAAGGGATTCCTTAGGCTCTTTACCGGACTTTTAGGAGCTATAGGTATTACTAGTAATTTCTATTAGGAGACTTAGAAGGTAGAAGTATTAGAATACTACAAAAATAATTATTAACTCTAATAAGTAATCGAAATATATAATTAAAATATACTAGTCTCGCTAAAAGATAACAAAAAAGGAACAAAATATTAGTTTAAGAATTAAGATAGCTATTTTTCTTTAGTACCTTACTCTATTTTAATTATATACTATATTCGTTTAGATAAGAAACCTACCGATTAGAATATTTCGACTTATATAGTTTTTAGGTAGTTACCGAGCTAAAAGTAATATATCGAGGAATATAACTAGGAGATAGTCGAGTAACCTATATATTAGTTTACTAGTAAGATACCCGAATAAGTCTTTAGCCTAGCAGAGGTTCTAATATTTCTTCTAGAGCGTAAGAAGTTATCCTATAATACTATTTCTACTATAGAGAGCTAGGTAGCGGAAGTAAAGTATTAAAAGGAGAGAAGGAAAGGAAGAAGTAGGAGATCGTTACTAAGTAAAATATAAAAAATATATAGAGAAGCTAGGAAAGTAAATAATCTTATTAGTTAAGATTACCGAGCGGTAGACGCTTATCGTAATTTTTTCGATTAGTATATAATAATCTATAATATCGGTACTAAGGCTTTATAGTCGAATTAATTATTTTATATTATTTATAGTATTATATAAAGTTAAGTCTAAGAGCTAGAATTAGGTAATTAATTTGTTACTATTAATATATATAGGATTATATATTACCTAAGGCTAGTATATATAGTAGAGAAGCGGGTATTAAGAATAATAATAAAAATAAATCCTAATTAATTTAGGTAGATACGGCCGGAAATACTATATACTTTATTATTATATATAATTAAATTACTAATCTAATAAGATTAAGTACCCTTTACGTTATATAAAGACGTTTCGAACTAACTATCTCTAGTTAACGGTATCGTCGTTTTAAGACTCGTAGCTACTATAAAGTCGGTCGACGTTTTAATATAGAGTAGTAAAAGTCGATAATTATTATCCGCCTAAGCTATTTATTCTAAAGAATATTCTTATATCGAAGGTCTTCGTAGATAATTCCTAAAGCTCTAATTTCCTTATTCGATTAGTAAATCCTCTATAGAAGCTTAGGCGTTAGCTCTATCGATACTATACTTTCCCCCTCTTAGGCTATCACGAGTATATAGCGAATCTCTCTAGTACTATAAAGGAAATAAATTTTTACTAGGTTGATTATACCTAAGAAAATAGGAATAGCGGACCCTTATATCTTACGCAAAATTCGGTATACCTCTGCTTCGCGAGAGACTTCTTACTATAGCCTAGTTATAGTACCTTTTCCGATAATAGTATAGCCGTATATAATATAAGTAAGTTTAAACGGCGCGCCGTATACCCCGTACCCTCCGAGGGGTTTATATCGGTTAATATTTTCGTCTAATTATACTTTAAGTAGATAGACTAAGTCTTCTAAAGTAATCGGATACTACTAATTATCCTTACTTCGACGATATAGTATTATATTTAGATAATAGTTATCTAGAAGACCGCTAGACTATAACCCGAGTAAATATTTCTAGGTATAGAATTATACGCTATAGTAGCGGGACTAGCTATCTAGACCTCTACTATCGATTATCTCTCTTTATCGGGCTACGCGTTAGATAGATAGAGATAACAGAACTTAACTAAAGATTCGTTTACGGTACGTTACCGGATTTAAGTCGGGGTCGGGTAATTATAACGAGTATAAGTAATATCTTATATCGGATAGGGTATAGCTAACTCGAGATTTAGAAGATACTTAATATAATAATAATTCTAGGGGCTCTAGCGGTAATAACGATAGTTTATAGGTCGAACTAGAATCTAGGCTTAGAAATTTAGGCGCGGTACTATCGGAGTTAAGAGGAAGTTAGTAGAATTTATCTTCGGGAATACGAGAGCGAGTATAATCGAAACTAGTCTTCTATAAAGGAATATCTAGTCGTATAGAATTCCTCTACTCCTAATCTCGTATAGGCGAGCGGAATACTATTAAATATAAAGATAGTATTCTTACGATAGAAGTATTTTTAAGGATAGCTTCTATTTCTATATCTACTTCGCTATTTAGATTATATAGAAAGTAGTAGAGCGTACTAGGTTTATTATATAGAATACGGAGGAGTACCCGAGCGATCCTATTAGTTATATAGAAGTACTCTAGCCCCTCCTAAATTATAATATAATACTCCTAGATAAGAGCGGAGTAGATAAGTCGCTCGGTATTATATCTTAGCTTAGCTACTTAGTTTATCGGTATTTTATTTAATCTAACTATATTCTTCTATAGGTCTATTAGTTATAGCCCTATACGAAGGGTAGCTAGAGAAAGCTTATAGGGTAGCTTATACTTAATAGATATAAGGAGAGTAGTAGTATAATCGTCGATATAGTAGATATAGAACTAATTAGGTCTTAGATAGTATATACTTAATAGTTAGCTTATATCTATTTCGGGAGCTTCGTTCTCGTTTAAGGAATTCGTATAGTTACTAAACTAGATTTTATCGCCGAGACCGAACTTATTATAAGTAGCTAGTAGTTTATATAGCTCGGTAATTATATTATAGATATATTCTTCTATAGCGAAGCGCTTATAGGCCTCGAGTTCTTACTCGCTACTTATCGGCTTCCGACTAAGTCGACAGCCTAATCCTTCTAGCTTAGGTAAAGATAAGAATAATTAAGGCGTCCTCCCGGGGATTAACTAGAGATAGTTATAGACGGATCTGAAAAGCTCCGACTATAGTACTAAGTAGTTAGTCTAGTATTCTAATCGTATTAGGTAATATTTTCCTATAGGAAGGGGGATTTTTCCGGTTATCGACCGAGATAGTATCTCGACTTTTAGCGGTTAGGATAGTAGTTTATAGTAATAGCGTAAGAATTCTATAAAAGTAGTTAGTCGGCTAAGCTCTTAAAGTTACTTCTGTCGGTCTTTAGCCTACTTCTACCGGTCTTTAGCCTACTTCCTCCGCTCTTCTTCCTACTAATATCGCTCTTTAGCCTCTTCGCGTCTCTTTTCCGCCTATAGAAAAAGAGTCTTATAATCTAGCGATTTCTTATTAGCTATCGATTTATTAAGGGTCCCTTAAGATAATCGCGACTAGTCTTAGTTAGGGGCTAATATTAGCTAATCACGATTTCCGGTAGAAGTATTTTCCCGAGAGATAACAAGATTTCTAGTAGCTAAATTTAGTACCTCGAAGGTATAATAATATTCCTATTATTAATAAAAAAATCTATAGTACTTATAAAAATTAAATTTTCGTAGGTATTAAAGGGACTACTATAGAGATAATTATAATTTACTAGGTCGGTCGTCTTGTGCTTAGTTATAAAGATCGTATCTATCTCGCCTCGGATCGCTTAAGATAGATATATAGTAGCGATTATAAGGGTAAATAGAGTATATAGTTAAACTCGAATAATATTTAATCTATCTATTATCGAAAGTTAGTATAAAGTAGAAAGACGAATAATATATATTAAAAGAAACCTAGTAGGGAGTCCCTAACTTATTTACTTAGATATACTAGTAATATAGGATATTAAGTAGTCGCTATATTCACGAGGTAGTTATAAGCTACGTATTTAATATATATATCCGTAGAAAATCCTAGCTCTCTTAGCCCGCTAATATAGTTATAAGATAAGATATAGAATTTCGATTAATATAAACTATAATATCTAGACTAATATAGGAAATATTTCGTTACTATTTATAAGTCGAAGAGTATAAGCGGTTATACTAGTTTCGGGACGTACTATATCTACCTAATATATATAAGACTACTCCTGTATTAATAAGCGGGAAAGTGTAATATATATTCTGCTAGATTATCCTTTACTCCGAGATCTATACCGAGAGCTCCGGAGGAAGATCGGGAACGCGTTTAATAGTATAATAATCTTATTAGGAGGACCTAGAGAAAGGGGAACTACTTTACGTACTAAGACGGTAGAGGCTATCTTAGACTTCGCTAAAGCGTTATAGCGATTTCGAAGCCGCGCGCTATAAGGGTAGTAAGATAAGTAATAAGGGCTACTAGGCTATAATAGGCCCCGACGAGGCTCTAAGTTCGTTTTAGAAGTAGTATATAAAATATATATTCTTAATATATATATAATTATAGTAGCCTATATATTACTTCGGTAAGGGGTTAGGGTAAATAAATTATATATATATATATATACTATATCTGCTATACTATTAGTATAACTATAATTTATAATAGAAAGTATATCGTAGGCTACGCTACTAATAAAGGAGAAAGAACTACTAAGTAGTCTAAGTTATATAGTCCTTAAAGCCTATTCTAGACTTAAGATCGAATCTCTTTAGCTATCGGATATAATACGATAATAATATAAATATAATTTTATTAGATACTAGAGTACGTCGGCGGCTAGGTATTATCTATTAGTAGGCTAACCGATCTATATAAAAGTCTATCTTCTGTATTATACGCTATCTAACTATTTCTTCGCTTTTAGGAGGTATCTAGCAGAATACCTAGCTAACTAATAGGAATCTAAAAAGATATAGAGTAGTCTTCTTATTCTCTTTAATAGACTCCTTTATCTCTCGGTACTTATCGTAAGGTAGCTAAATATACTATTCTTATTATACCTATTTAGCCTTCGATATCTTTATATACCGAGCTCTATACTTCTGTAGAATACTAAACTACTCGGATAAAGATCGTAATTCACGGGCTTCGAAATATTTATAATAAATTGTATATAGATTTAGATATTATTTAGCGGGTAGTAAAAAAGACTAGGTATAGGT
Organism: Penicillium diatomitis; assembly: GCF_028827545.1. Lineage (NCBI taxonomy): Eukaryota > Fungi > Ascomycota > Eurotiomycetes > Eurotiales > Aspergillaceae > Penicillium > Penicillium diatomitis. The sequence continues at coordinate 16,073 of NW_026623181.1, read as the reverse complement.
ATAAAGTAATCCTAGATTATAAGGTATGATTTTGAGGTCTAGCTAGTAAGAATTCGTAGTTCTATAACTAATATAAGACTAGGTAATTCTGCCCTTTATTATACTAGAACTTAACTTAGCTTTAGTATATATACTAATAGAAAGGTACTTACTTACTTAAATAGGTACTATTAAGTACAAAATTACTTAACGGTTAGTTTCCTAAGAATTTCAGAGAACTATATTATATACTTTTAAGTAATCTCTACTTAAGCCGGAAATTATATTGTAGCGTAACCGATCTATCTAGGCGTTAGAAACGTATATCGCGGAAGATACCTTACGGGATATACTACTTATCTAAAATAATTATACTTATTATACTTACTAGTAGCGCTAAGCGACTAAATAGTAAATTACTAGAGAAGTTAACTTAGAAGACTATTTATAAGCTTTACTTATAATTAATATATATATAATATAAAGTATCCTATAAGCCTATTAATAGAAATCCTTATTCTAGTAATAAGAGAACTATAGCCTAAGTCGCTAAAAAGTCTCTCTTTAGTAAATAGAAATTTACGAGCCGCTTATATACTTATACTATTTAGAAGATTTTAACTACTCTTTATATATAAGAGCTTTTTATTACTAAGGGAACTTACTAGGTCCTCTTATATAAGTTTTATAGAGGAACTTAAGTACCGAGTACCGAATCTATATAATCTAAGTAAGTTTCCTTCGTAAAACGCTCGAGGATTTAGTTAAGTAAATTAGTCTTTAACTATAAATTTAGTAATCTAGAATTAGCTCTATTTTACTACGTATATCTATACTCCTCCTAAATATAATCGCGACTAGAATTATTTCGTAAAGTTTATTCGCTATAGAAAACTTAATTATAAGACTATATATACGCGATTAAGAAAAGTAGTACTTAAGTAGGCGTCTATTCTTAGAGATAGGCGTGATTCTTGTATATAGTAAAGCTCCTTCCCTAAGCTAAAAAAGTTACGTATAGTAACTCTTACTTCTATTAAGTCGTCGCCGGAGTATTCTGTATTTTAGTAAACGACTATTTATTAGTAAGGAGTCTTTAACTATAATTTATATATAAGTAGTTTTTAGAGGTATAGAAGCGGCTTTTTATAGTTATATTACTATCGATACTATTAAATTTCGTCGCCTCTTAGGATATCCTAATTACTATACTCTAAGGAAATTAATACTTCGCGCCTTAAGGAATATTATAAATTTAACTTTAGTAGAAAGTAAGTATCTACTTAACTATCTTTTCTTAGAGATACTCCTATATTTAAAATAACTTAAATTACGAGGTTATTAGCTCTTAGGTAACGACTTTACCTAGCCCTTATAAATATAAGGATTATATAAGTAGTATACTAACGAGATTCCTAAGAGATTTATTCTTTAAAAATTTAATAAACTAGTACTAGTACGGAAGTACCTCGGAAAATAATATTTTATACGGGTTTATAATCTAAATTATAAATTCTAAGTATATATAAAGTAGATAGCTTCGCCTTAGTAGTATAAGTTTAAGAAAAAGTCGACGTTAGTATTACTAGTATATCTATTTTTAATTACTAAGATATAGCTTTAGCGCTCGTCGCTCTTACTAGAGCCTAAAGCTTATATATAAAATATCTAACCTAGTATATTAGATTATACTCTATATAAATTACGGTCTTAAGTACTACTAATTCCCCGACTAAGTAAGTTATTTCCCTTACCCGATCTATCTATATAATATAGAGTATAACTCGTCCTCGCGCGGAAATAAAAAGCGTACCTCTTAGAGGTCTAAGTATCGAAAGATTCTTTCCTAGTATATTTATAAGGAGGGTCTAATTAATTAAATCGCCTAGCTAATCTAATACTATATATCTATAAGGGGATATACTTAAAATAAGGATATAACTAACCTACGTTCGACTTAAGACCGATAGAAGCTATTAATATCTATAGAAGATAGAAGATCTATCCCTCCTTCTACTTTTTAAGAAGTATCTTAGTAAGTATTCTATAGGAGCGTATATTAAACTTTATAAGGGTATTAACTTAAGGTTTCGGGCTATTCGTTATATACTAGTAAGTTAGGCTCTTAATAGTTACGGAGCGATAGTATTTTATAGATAACTAACGAGTAACGTAAGTAGTTAGTAAGTACTAGAATAAGCTATAATCTTTATTTAGATCTTAACTAAAGACTTTACGTTCTTACCGAGCAGTTAAAAATTATATAGAATAATAGTTATTAATTAAAGATATCTAGTAAATTAATAGAAGATAAATTAAACCGTAAGAGTACTACTCTAACAGAAGCTTATTCGACGATATAGAAACTTTAAGAGGACGTATTAGATTAGATAGCGATTACGGAATACTATAAGACTCGCTATAATAACGCGTCGGTTATAGCGAGTAATATAATAGTATACTTATAAGGTAATTATACTAATATAAGTTACTCTCTAAATTAATAATATAATTAGTGGTACCTAAAGTCTAAGTACTAGTAGTTATAGGGATTATAATTAATATATAGTCCTAAATTATAAACTAGATTCTAATTAATCTATCGTATTACGTTCGACCTCGTTAGATTATAGACTTATACTATAATTAGAGCGCTTTAAGTATCTATACTATAGAATATAGTTAGTATAATAAATCTAACGAATAACTAAGAGTTATTCTAAGTAATCTCGATATATAAGGACCTAGATAGCGTTCCTCGATCTCTGTAGCGCGCTTTAGTAGCCGTCGCGGTACGTTTTTAAGGCTTTACGGTATACTTTCAGACTTTACGATATACTTTTAGGCTCTATAAGCACAAACTTAAATTTAACTAAATATATTAAACGGCTATAGGCTACGAAATTACTAAGAAGTTATCTATATTAGGTATAAAGTACTACTAGTTCGAACGTCCTAAAAAGAGGTAGGTATAACTAGCCTATTAATCTCTAACTAACTATTTTCCTACGCGTCTAGAAATAATTATTAATATAGCGAAGCGGAGGTAAAGAAGAAGTCGGGATACTCGTAAAATTTAAACCCTATTTTCGGATAATAAGAATAGTATTAAGCCTAATAATATCGTACCGAAACTATTACCTAAGTCTAATAGTATATCTCTCGATCTTGCTACTTTAAATTATAATTATAATAGTAATTATATCTAAGGGATAGAAAACTAAAAAACGAAAAAGAAAACTAGAAAGAAGACTAGATTCGGGAGGAGCCCGACTAGGATAGGAGACTTTGTACTAAATACTAGTATTCACGATTCGGCGGACGAGATAGACCTAGATATTATAGATCTAGCTTCGGACTATAGTAATATAGCTAAATATAAGTCTTCTCTAGTTAGCGAAAGGGTAAAACGTATTATTCGAGAAGATACCTTCGCTTATTTAAATAAGATAATTAAGTTTCTTATAACGGAGGAGCCCGATTACGAAAATTATAAGAGGTTTTTCGAATATCTAAACTATAAGATTTATAGCGCTAATAAGGATAATAGTCTCCCTAAACTTAGTAGTAGTATACCCTAATTATTCTATCCTTCGACGTATCGAAACTAGCGAAGAAAATTTAAGGAAGGAATAGAAACAAAGTCCTCTAAGTATATAATAATAGTATTTAAAAAGACTTATAAACTTATTAATAGGTTTAACGAAAGGTGTTACCTTCCGTAAGAATAGAATCTCGATCGGGAGGTTATAAAAGAAGAGACCGAGATTAAAGATCTTAAAATTATAAATAATAACGACTCTATCGCCGATAAGAAGTCTATAGGACTAAATAACTAGTCCGATATAGATAAAGATATAGTAATCTTAAGCTAAGTATTAAGCCTTAATAATAATAGCCCTATAGGCCTTAATACCTTAGAATCACGAACTATAAAGGAGTAGCGTAAATTATCTACGGCTAAGGTCCTATACTAGTAGCCTAAAGGAACTAGCTCCTAGACCTTCGTAAGATATAGAGACTATAAGACGCCTATTTATCGAATTCGAGCGGGGTCTTATAAGAGATATAATCGTTATACTATTCCGCGAATCTTTCTATCAAGGACTCGTAGTAGTACTAAGATTATTAGTTCTAAAAATAGACTTAAATATAAAGTTTAGAAGTATACGTATAAAGATATTAAAGATATATTAGGAATCGGCTAGAAGATTAAAGAGGACGATAAAGAAGGCTTCGATACTCTTAATACTATATAGGCTACTAAGGATATATACTATCCGTAGATCTATACTCTTATAAAATAGAAAGATAGCGCGATCACGCTTAAGATATATTTATTTATTCGTCGTATAAGTTCTAGATCTAAATTAGATACTAACCGAATAATATTCTAGAAAGCTATAGAGCTTAAAACAGTATACCGTAAAAAGTATAGACTAAGCGATAATATAGATAGTAACTATAGTAGATAAGAAAGTAATACGGACTAATTAAAAGATAAAGCGTATCGAGATAGGAGCAGACGCTACTCCCGATTTACTAGAAGAGGATTACGTAATCGCTCTCCCGAATCTAAAAATACTAACGTAACTATATTAGAGAGCGAGCTAAGCGTAATTTCCTAGAAGAAGCGACTAAGTAGATACCGTAACGAGTCTAGTAAGAGGTCTAACCGACGGGGCTACGATAAAAAAGAAGAAATAGCGATAATAATTAAGCTTAAAAGATAGCTTTACTAACTACGAACGAAACTAGCAAAGTTAGGATAGTTATAGAGGCCTAAGAGATAGACTGCTTTTATATCTATTATACCTCTGTTTTTTTTTTTTAAAAGTTAATAATAGAGGTAGGACTTAACTAGTCCCTAAAGTCGAAATATCTAGATTCTAGTAGTTTCTTATCTACCGTTTTAATTATCCTAGAATAAGCTCCTATATACCTATCGAGAGGGTTTTTCTCCCTACTATTATCTATAGGTTTTCCCTCTTATTTTCCCTTTTCTTAGCGTCTTATTTGTATATCTAAGCTTACTAAAAATCTATCTTTAATAGCCTCCTTACTATATTTCTATAACTATAAATAATTCCCTAATAGAGGGTATTACTAGATATAGATATAAGCTCGGGAGTCCTCTGCCTTACCTTAGAATTATTCTTACTTAGAAAGTATCTAATATATAACTAACTTAAAATTAACTAATAAATTATATCTATCTTTGAATAAGAAATAAGGATAACTACTCTACTAACAAAAAGAAAGTAGTAAATATATTCGAGATCTTAATAGAATAGTAATTATAATACGGTAAACGCTAACTTAATAATAGAGTTACTTCTTCTTTATTATTAGTATATAACCCTAAATAAGATCGTTAGGCAAAAGTCTCGGAAATAGTTAAGTAGTACTATATATAAGCTAGTATATTAACTATAAAGGTAGGGCCTAATTATTTAGCGCTATCAGATAATCGAGTATTCTGGATTTCGAACGCGAGGCTAATATACGATATAGAGCGGATATTAATAGATAAATCTGAAGTATAACCACGGTAAGTTAATATTATAAGAGCTTTGTGACTCGGCGATATAAATTCTACGATCTTTCCCTAACCTATAAAACTTTTTATAACTACCTCTAACCTATCTACGATCTAAAATCCTTCTCTTATAAAGGGCTATAGTAGAATTAATTTAATTATACTAGACTACGTATAGTTTATAATAATCTTAAGGAAAGAAGAAGGGATAGGACTAGTCGCGGTCCTTAAGAGTATCAATCCTATTTCGGATAGGATCCTCTAGAACCTTATAATAGAATCGTTCAGAATCCTTCTGCTAAGATAATATCCGAAAGGCTATAGTATATAGTTTATTACCGGGTACTAGCCTATTATAGTAAGCTTTCTAGTATAAGACTAATACCTATTAATATCTCGAGTATTCACGAATTCTGCGTACTAGATAAATAGTTCGGTAGAGGAATTTTTTTAATAAATAATAATTAACCTATACCCTTAATATTTTAAGGTATTATATATTAATATAGAGATAGATATATTTTCTTCTTAGCTATACTATCGTTAGTAGGATTTTAGTAAGGATAGAGGAAGAGAGTTAATAGCCCTTATATTTAACGACCTAAAACTAGGTTAGAGAGGCCTAATTCGTAAACGATACAAAATCCTCGAAGGTAATATAGAATATACTACTAGGATCTTTACCTTCCTCTAAATTCATGTTTACTAAAATAGCTTAAGCAGTCCCGTAAAGATTTAAAAGGGCCTGGTTTAGCTACGTTAAGTTAGGGCTATATAAGAGTTAATCTAGGGAGATAAGTAGAGTATTTAATAGTACCCGAGGTCCTCTACTAGTATTTATAGGCTATATAGGGGTGGTAGTACTAGGGAAACGCTATACGTCCTTCGAAATAGACTAAATCTTATTAAGGGCTATATCATATATTTAAAATCTCGTGGAAGGTAAGAGAAGGTAGTTTAAATTAATAAGAAATTGTGATTTACTCTTTCTTATATAATTCTGCTATTAGTTATCTTTTTAATATTAAGTATCTATATTCTATAGGATCCTATATCTTATAGCTAGTAGTATTCTATAAATCTAGTAGGCTATAGAAATAATAACCGACTAATAAAGGTATACTTAGCGAGCTTAATATAGATAGGCGGCTAGTAAATATTTTGTGTGAATATTATACTTAGAAGTCTACGCTAATAACCTTAGGTTTAAGAGAAATTAATATAAATTCGATTAACTAAGGCACGAGCTAAATACTCCGAAGCTTATTACTATATCTTAATAAAAAGATTATTAATACTATCTATAAAGAGTTACCCTATTATAATTAAACTAAGATACGACGGGTAACGATCTTCGAGCTTTATAATAGATATATCTTATAATAAGGTATTTTAATATTTAAGGTAAATATAACCGACCCGACCCTAGTTATTTAGCTATTATTAAGTCGATTTTCTAAGCGTCGACTTTATTACGCGTAATATTCTAAAATATCGCCTAGTAATCTAAACGATAGGTTTTTAGATAAAAAACCGAGTAATATATAAATAAAAGAATACCGGCTTATCCCTATAAGTAATACTAGTATTTACTTTTAACCCGTCGTTTTATTCCCGCCTTATTTCGCTATATATAATATATTAGAGAGATTCGTTTATCTTCTCAAAAGCGGGTTATATAACTAGAGTAAGATAAGAGATAAAGAAGAGTACCTAAATAGATCTAATTACTATATCGGTATTATTAAAAATAGCTTATATTATAAGTCTTATCGTAAATAACTACTCAATATAAGGCTAAGGTATTTTACTAGAAAGGCCTTATTTAGTATTTTACCTAGTAAGTTTCACGATTAAAGGCTTATATATAATAAAAGCTCGCGAATCTAGTAGTAAGAAATGATATAAAATACTAGCGTAAAGTAAAGAAGTAGAAAATAACCTAAGATCGAGCCAAAGGAGAGAACTTCTGATCTTTAGTTATCTATCTCCGAAGAAAAAGAAAGGTATATAGTTAGTATAATACAGATATAGATAGATATATATAAGTAGAAAAGTATTTATAGGGCTAGTTCGGCCTTTTAAAGGTATAGATTTTTTATTCTCTTATCTTCGACTCGTTATCGGGTATAATTTATACCTAGCTCGTGGCTACTACTTCTGACTCGTCTTCTAATACCCAGAGCTAAAGATTATCTATAAGTAGTCCGCTTTAGCGGCGTTCCGGGCTTTATTCTTAAAGATTAGTAGCTCTCTATCCTATTACGGGGATAAGTCCGTATAATAAATATAGAGATTTTAATCTTAGTTAATACCGTAAATAACTACTATAAGTATTATAACCCTAGAAATCTGATTCTTAGGCTAATATTCTATAGTTAGCGACGTAGATATCTAGTAGAACCTTATTAGTACTAGCGCTAGCCCCGAGCTAGAGAATCTTAATCGCTTTATTAATAAAGTTTTAACTTCTAGTCGCGAAGACTCGATAAGGGAACTCTTATACGAGGTCCTATAAGTTAGTCTTTTAAATACTCCTTAGAGTATAATAGATAGCTTTAAGGAGAGTTATAAAGATAGAAACCAGAACGTCGCCCTTATTCTTATTATATTTATTAAACTCGGATTAATACCGCCCTCGTCTATTATTTAATCCGTAGCTAAGATTATCTTATACGAGCCCGGAAATAATATAATAAACTATATCCTAGAAGTAACGAGAGAAAGAGCCCCCGAAAACCGATTTCTATTTACGAAAAATCTCGCGGTACTATTAAGTTAATTAGAGTAAGATTCCTAGAGATTAATAGAATATACTATACTAGAAGATTTACGAGGTACGATAAACGATAGGATTTTACTAAGAGCTATAAGATAGAGAAATACTAGCGTTAATCTTTATATCTATATTTACGCGTAGTATAGCCGGCTTATTCTTATTTACTATTTATTATACCTAGCGACTAAGAAGAAATTAAAAGAACTTAATCTAGAACTAGTATTCTAAAGACTAATAGCTTATAATAGTACTAAGTATTCGGACTTTTCTAGTACCTAGGCTATATACTATAATAAAAGGATCTAAATCTCTTTTCCGTCTAATTAGATATTATTAATAGCTATTAAGACCTTAGCGACGTATATAATAGGTATCTTACGAAATTAAGAGGCCTCCTAATCAGAATAATAGACTATATTTATAGGGTAAACTAGAAGATATCAGATATCCCTATATACTTAAATTAAGTAAGACTACTTATAAGAAAGTAGTCTCTAGATAGATATATTATTTTTCGCCGGGCCTATACGGTTATAATCGAAATACTTATTTAGGCGGGGAAGAACGGTAATACTACTACTAATTAGTAGCTAAGCTAGGTAGGTAGAAGTAGGATAATAAGATAAATCTAGGAAATATCGTCGAACTTAGTATTCTTAGGGGGCGTAATATTTTAAGTACTAGGTAAATACTACTATACTATATCTAGGATAGTGAAGCCGGCTCTTTATTATCCTCGAGCGGTAAATAGTTTTTTAAGGTTCTAACGGGCTTAAATAGCAGAGTTCTTAGGCTATATACCGCAAGTTCGATATAGGTTTTAATTATTTTTTTGTCGGAGACCTTATATTTAAGATTTGCTTCCGGCTTTCTTTTCTAAACTAAATCGAAGAGATAGTAGGGGGGTATAACGAATTAACTATACCTACTCCGAGAATAGGAATCGCGGGGATATAGTTTATAAGTAAGCGACTTATAATAATTATTTAAACTAGACTTAAGTAATTTCGTATAAGGTAATTATAGATAATAGAGGCTATCGTTATATAGTATTATATCTTTTATAGTCTATTAGCAAAGAGATATCTACTTAAAATAAAATATAATTATATAGATCTTATAGTACTATCTATATATTTTATATTAGAAGAGTAGTTACTACTATTTTACCCTAGAAGTAACTTCCCTAAGATATTTCTGGATATCCCTTATCTCCGTACTATATACTTTCGATACTAAAAATAGATATAGTACTTAAATATTAAATCATAAGTAGTAAGGCTAACTATACTCTTATACCATATTTACGTTAATCTATTACCTATATATACGTTAGAGACTAATATTACTATAACTAGCGCTTAGTTATTAGAATTATACTAGTAGAGTCTAATATAGTAACGTTTACGCTTATAAAACTAGAAAAATTAACTCGAGCTTAAGTAGGGGATATATATAATCTTTTAGTTCCTAAAAATTTGAAGGGTAGATAAGATAGATCTTCCTCGCTAATAATATTTCGATATTTAAGTATCGGCCTTTAATAGTAGACAGAAATACAAAAAGCGAATATCGGTAGACGTATATTTATTTAGATCCCTTCTAATAAAATATAGCTATATAGTTAGGTATAGCCGCAGAAAATAAGAGAAGGCTAAGATTAAGATTACTATAGGGGGAAAGGTTTAAGGTTCTATCTAGAGCGGTAGAAATATATACTATATAAATACCTTTATTAGCTCGTAAAGCGCTCCCCGCCCCTAATAGAAATTTCACGGAGGACTACTATAGCCTAGCTCTCTAATTAGACGAATAAGTTTACTAGGTTTCCTAATTATAGTAATAATAAACCCCTATAATAGTGGTATAGCGATCTTTATCTACTAATCTCGAAGATTATCCTACTTATCGCTATATATCCTAATCGGAATAAGTACTTCTATAAAACCTTCCTCTAACCCTACTAAAGTAGTAATAGATATTATAATAGACCCTACCCTTTAAATTAAAATTCTCTAGTATAAATAATTAGTAATAATTATTAAATTTCGAATCTCCTTAGGTACTTCGAGATATATATTACCGATTTACTTATTTATCCGAAGTAAAAGGGCTAAGCTAAGATCGTATTTTGCCTATATCAGATTTACGCTATATATTAATAAGGTAATATATATCTCGGTAAGCTAGTAATAAGACCTTTAGTATATATAATAACTAAGGAAAAGTATAGAGTAGGCTCTAGATAAGTTAGGGTAGATTAGACGAAAGCTAGGCCCTATGATATTTTCTATCTCTAGGATAATAGTAGCTTTCTCTAGATTCTTATTAGCTTTACCGGCTTATTAAGGGAGAGAAGCTCGATTCTAATATTTAGACACTAGGGTAAACTAGTTAAGTAGTAATAGATTCGAGTTATTAGCTACTATAGTTAAATCTAAAGATAGTAAAGTTATTATTCTCTAATAAAGCCTTCAGTAAGAGGCTTTATTTTTAAGAAGGCTAGTAGGATAAGAGTATCTTAGTACTCTTATCGAGCTCTGAGTTTTAACTTAGATTAGTATAATTAAGTAAGAAGAATTAAATCTTATCACAGATAATAATATATATATTCGCTACGAGTAAAGCTATTATATATTATAGGTAATTATTAGGTTATTAACTTAAGGAAAGTTTGATATCTGTAATTAATACTATCGAGAATATCGTAGAATCCTAAATTAAGAACGCGATCTATTTCTGTATATCTTACGCTTTATTAGTATTATTTTATATAGCCTTCCTCTAAATAGGGAAATCTAAATTTAAGAGCCTATTACTTATACTTTTATTAGCTAAGGGGGGTAATTATATTAAGGGTTAAGTCGATAAGAAGTTTAAATAAAAGATCTATATTTAATTATAGGAGGAGGAGGTACCTTTAGGTAACTAAAATATAAGAGATATAAAAGAATAGTTTACGGTAAACTATTCCCTTAGATCCTATTAGTCGATTTCCGGGGTAATAGATAATACTTTATTTAGAGCTTCGTAATTAGAATATTAGATCTACTCGTCTAAGATCCGAGCGTAAGTATTTACCTAACTAGAAATTGCTAGTTAGAGCAGAAATCTATCCTATATCTATAACGTTAAGTATAGGGGGTATAAAGAGAAAACTTTAGTCCTATCGATACTAGTCTATAGTATATTAGCTTAGTAAAGTAAGCTACCCTAGGTAGATAATCTAATTAAAATAAAAAGTATATTAGTAATAATTCTATTCGCTAGCTTACGTAGTACTACTATTTCACTCTAGACTTTAGGAGAATAAATATAGTATAGTTCTCTGAATATATATACTAGGTCGCTAGGCTTCCCGACTATAGTAGTAAGAAATCCCTATAGAGACGGTATAGCGATCTTAATCTACTAATATTAAAGACTATCTTACCTATTAATTATTATTCTAATAGGACTTAATCCTTCTATAAAACCCTCTTTAAAAGTACCCGATTCTTTAATAGGCTTTAAATCTTACCCCTCTCTTCGAACCTAGATATCTCGGTATAGAAACATAGTAATAATAGTTAAGTTACGAGCTTTAACGGGTAATTTATAGCTCTTATTATATAGTTACTCGTTTATACTATTATATAAGTTCCTATAAAGATCGTCTTTTACCTACGTTAAATCAACGCTATATATTAGTATAGTAATATATATCTCGGTAAGCTAATATCTAAGCCCTCTACTCGGCTAATAATTAGAGAAGAGCGAATAATAAGTATTAGATAAAGCCGAGTAGATTAGGTAAAAGCTAGATCTATTAGTATCTTATATCTCTAGAATTAGAGTAGCTTTTCTCGGATTCTCGTTAGTTTTTTCTACTTTATTACGTCGGAGAAAATTCCTCTCTTATAATTTAGTACTTAGGTAAGATAGTAAATTAGAAGTATATATGATTTATCTGTAAGAAGTAAAGCTATTAATTTTTAAAGAAGTAATATAAGATTAAGCCGACTTAGAAGGAGAACGAGCTAAGCTATATATCGGTATCCTTATTTATATACTTCTTTTAGATTTAACGCGATCGACGGGAGAAGAGTTAATTAAATATATACGAAATCGATAACTATAGAAGGGCGATATATACCCGCCCGGCGAATATACTAGCTAAGCCCTATATTATCGAGCTTTTACGAAACGTATATATATTTATTAGAGTAAGAAGTATATATCCGAAAAGTCTATATTCGCTCCTAAGTTAAAAATTAGTCGAGGTTAATTAATCCTTTATAAATAGTATATAAGCTTACGTATTAATGATTTCTTATCTTACCTAATATTTCTGTAAATAGAGAATATTTCGCTTCCTATTATATTAGCTAATGTTTATATATTAAGTAGATTATTTATACTTTTCCTAATAGAGGTGTTACTATATAGTTTAGTCTTTAATTAATACCGACTATTAAACTACTACTAAGGGTTATCCTAGCTTTAAGGAACGAATACTTAGAGTAGGGAAAGCCCTCTAAGAAGAGATATCTTAAATTATAAACCGCTACTAAATATAATTATATTAAGTATTTATAGGAAGAGTATAGATAGTATAATCAGAAATATAGTATATTATAAGTTAGTTTTTATAATTATTAGCTATAGTATAATTTTTAATCTACTATCTATTAGCTATTTCTGACTTAGGATACCTTATCTTATTTAATTATAAGTATATAATAAAAAATAATTTAATATAAATAAAGCTAATTACGCTATTTAGTCTATTCTAAGATAGGAATCCGTGTAATAGAAATAATAAATAAACTATATTAAAATACTCCTATTTCTTTTAAATTAGAGTATTACTAAACTCTGACTAGTAGGAGCTACTTGAAAGTAATAAGTCCTAGTATATCGGATACCCTCCCCCGGTCTTCTAATATCGCTAGAAAGTACTACTCGCGGAAGATCTCACATAGTCCTATTTACGGGACGATAGTAAGTCCTACCGGGCCGTACTTTTAGCCGCTTAGTATCGTAAGATACCTATATAGTACATATATCCGTAGCTATTCTGGCTCTATTATGAAGCTCGTATCGAAGATAATATATTCTGTAAATATTAACTAAAGAATTCAATTCTCTCTATATATTTTATTACTATTAATATACCTTTAACTAAACGCTAAGTATTAGATCGTGTACTTAATATTTAAGCCCGAAAGGGAAACAAGGCAAATCTAGATAGTAGAAATAGGTAGTAAGAGGAGCTTTTAGGTAAAGAATTTCACCGATATAGAGGAGAAATAACAGATTCTTATATACTTTAACTACTCTATCTATTTCTACGTATTATTATCGGTCTAAACTAATAAGAATTATATATCTGATAAGATACAACTGAGTATTTACCTATAGTACTACCGATTATATAAGTAGTAAAAGATTCCTATATAATATACTAAAGACCCGAAAAAAGTTTACTTTCTTAGATATATACACAAAATTAGTAGCGGTAGGTATTCTTAATTAGCGCTCTATACTAAAAGTATATTATAGTTATTCTAGTTAAAGCTATACCTCCCTAGATAGATAGTATAGCTATCTAGGACCTATAGTAGGGGAGATTCTATCTTATCTAGGTATTTCGTATATTTTATTATTACTCTCCCTAGATACGATCTCTTATATCTATATACGCCCTTTAATAGGTTTCTTAGGCTATAGGTCCCCGAATATTAATCCGTTAAGGAATAATAGTAAGAGTCTAGTATTATAATATCCGAGTAAATTAGAAATTACTATCTAGTTATTCTATATAACTCGGAAAAAAGAAAGAAAGTAGTACTATAGCTTTAGCCTCTCGATAGTCGGGTAAGCTTATATATAATATTAGGGTAGTACTATAGAGGCTAGGTTAGACTATATAGAAAATTGTACAGAAAAATATTTAGTAGTCTACTTACGTTATAGCGGAGATTAGAGATTATAAATAGAACCCCTGACCGCCGCTAATTATATTAAATAGTAGGTTTATAAATCTATCTTTATAAGTATAGCCTATTATCCTACTACTGTAAGTCTCTTTTAAATAGTCGGTTACCAACGTCTCGTCCCTAAGGGTAGGTTCTATTAGTATATTATTATATCTGGTGTGGGTGTTCTCGAGCTCCGAGTTTGTTTTTAAATAGTACTAACGCCTAGAGAATTTAGTTAATTACCTACTAGAATAGTATAACTATTTAGCTAGTAGACCTTTACTTACTTTTTCCCCTTTAATATTAGTAACCCGATATAACTTATAATAAAAAGTCTTCGCGTAGAGGTCTAGTAATATTTATCATATCGAGGTCGATGATTATATAAAAACGTTAATTCGAGTTAGTAATATCAGGATTCGGAGGTTGAAAGTGCTAGTAGTATTAGTAGATAAGCTTCTCTACCTCCTTAGTCGGACGTCCGTTAAAAGTAAGGTATAAGTTAATACATAATTGATAATATTAGAGTAGGTTGGTATCTAGAAAATTATTTTCACGAAGTCGTAGGATTACTCTTTTGGGTAGTATAAAGAAGTAAATACTTAGTTAGCTAATAAATCGAGGCGGAGGAAGTGAAAAGTTATCGCGAGTAAATTTTGAGTAGATTTAAGAGATCTTATATATCTTTAAGCCGCGAGCTAAAATATAAGAGTATAATAACCGACCGTGGCTAACTTAACGGTTTAGACTGAGATAGCGAAAAATATACCCGCGAACGTATTAGTATATATTAGCGTAGACGGGTACCTATACTCGATCCTTTTCCTTTAGTTATAACGGATATTTATAGCCTATGAATTTTGTACTATATATATAGTCTTAATTTTACGGTATGGTATATATATATATATATTAAAGAGGGTTAAGTACTTAGTAGTCTAGTTTCATTAGAAGAGGTCTAGATATAAAGGGAAAATAAAGTAGTATAACTAAAATCACTAGTTTACGTAGTCTCGTAACCCCTTACTACGACTATCCTTAATAATATTAATAAGCTAGGAAATAGGGCGGAGATACTATACGCTATTAGAAAGTAGTATTCTAGGCGGGAAAGGAAGGATATAATAATTACTAATAAGAATAGTATCTCCTTATACTGAGAATCATAAATATAAAGACTATCTTTAAGTTAGATATCCTGCTAGTTCCTCTTCAGAAAACCCTTATCCCTTAATCTATAAGATAGCTAGGTTCTAAAGGCTACCTATTTCTCTATATTTATTAGGCTCCTAATCATAAAATAACTGTGCCTAAGTATATATACTATATAAGTTTAGCGTGGACTAACTACTATTATTAAAAATAAATCTAACCTCTAAGTCTTTAGAGCTAGGAGGTATAGCTCTACGGTATATAGGATAGTCTCCTAGTTTAAAATTATTCTACTAGTTAATCGCTCGGGGAAGATCACGAACTCTCTCGGTTTCTAGAAGGTAGGAGATTCCGTTTAGACGTTATAAGGCGACCCGGTAACGCTAAATTCCCGTAGAATATATATAACTATAGCTACCGTGACTATTATATCTTTCGGGTAGAGTAATTTATATATCTTCTTGCTAGTATTAAAGAATAAGTAGATATTCGAGTATCTAGTGCGGTAGGGAGAGGGTTTTATATAATTTTAGGTTATCTAATCTCGTACTAGGTTTAAAGAGAGAAAGAGAACTGCCTTTCGGGGAGTTTTTAGATATAATCGGAACTAAAAGATACGTCTGATTATACCCTACTAGATAAATTATTTTTAAGCTATACG